>NC_139007.1:35445371-36929056 GCF_964374135.1 Grampus griseus
GGCATATATTTTGGTATCATTTTATTCTTTAAAGAACTACAATTTACTATGAGGAAAAAGAAGTAACTTCTAACAGAATGAAATTGTGGGGGAAGATAGTAGAATGAGGATTTTATTTATTTGTCACTGTCTTATTTATATGAAATAATTATGTCAACCTGTAATATAGAAATAAATATTTTATATAATAAAATTTCAGTTTGTATTAACATATGTGTTATATTAGTAAAAATTATGTGGACTGAAACAAATGGTCTGGAAATGTTTCTATGTAGATTAAATTATTTTAATCCTTAATAATTAAAGAATAAAAATATGTGTAATTTAAAAAAATATTTGAAATGCATATATGCATGATAGGTATAAATATATTGGGTATATACATATAATTTTGTGTTTTTTTATTTATGGTTTTTTTAACTTCCTTTTTTATTGTAATTTTTTTCTAGCATAGTGACTGTCTTCTTTGTTCTCAACCTTCCACATCTTTTGACCCAACCGCACTGTGCAAGAAGTGCTATTCATAATAATGCAAGTTCCCTTTCAACAATGTTGACTTGAGATTTTTAAAATAACACCAACGTTCTATTGCTTTCATTCCATTTCAGACAATAATTTGCATCACTGCATTAGCACATGAGTAAGCTTCTTGATTTTCTACATGAGTTGAACTTTTAGTGTATTTTGTTTAGAAAGAAGGTTAATTGTTATGATGTTCCGTATTACTGCTTTTGGCATGGAAGTATAGGAAATTCATTTGTTCATGTTAGAAAGACTTGTTAATTTATCATTTTTAAGATGCTCTTCATTTAGACTTAAAAACTGATTATGAAATTTGACATTCCTTATAGTCCAGTGTTAAAATGGTGTTAGAATGGTACATTATGTTATATTTACCATTTATGGCCAGAAAGACCAAAGTGAATGTAAATAGAAACTCATTATATATGTCTAAATTATTCTCAGCTCAGAAGAGCTAACTTGCCTTTTTAAAAAAAATTAAAGATGTATGACAGAAGAGTTATTTTTACAGGGTCCTAGTTTTGTGGTTTCAAATTTTTTAATTTGCAAGAAGATTTGGAAGCCATAAGAATTTTGCTTTTGTCTGTCCTCACTGAAGGATCGTATATTTTCACCTGTTTATTAAAAAGAAAAAATACTTATTTAATGCCCTCATTCACCTTTAGAGCAAGTGAGCTCAAAACTAACTAGTAGTAACCCTCCTCCACTCCCTCCCCATCCACCTCTGTGGCAGTATAATCTTATCTCTGTGGTATAATTTGAAGTTTCCCAGGTACTTTATAGTTAGGAATTCTAGTTCTATATTTTTGAAATCCACATAGCATTCCTGGAAACAATAAAGCTATACTCAGGTTTATGGTGCCATTTTATTAAGGATATCTGTTTTATATTAAAAATTCTTTCAATGATTTTATTTTCATATTTATTATGTCCCAGAACCTGCTCCCAAAAGAAAAAGAAAAATGCTCTTTAGGTGCGGGAGATGTTTGAAAAATGTAAATCAACGAATTCCAATAAATAACTGTTTCACCCTGATACTTGTGTGATTAGATTTAGGAATTTGCTGTTTAGTAGGTTCCTATTGTGGAAGAGAAATCTCTCAGGCATGAATTGATAGTCCAGATCCTTTGAGGTCTGTCTATTCTGACCTATGACCCCTATTCTTACAAGGTCAACATCTGAGGGCAGGAGATTAAGGCAGTTTAAAGACCGGAATGGTAAATGGAATGGAAAAATTAGCCAGCACATTTTGGGTGCAAAACATCAAAGTCATCAAATAGTTTGCTTATTTTAAACCTGGCTTGTGGTTGTAACAAGCTAATTTTACTGTGTTTGTTGGAATCAGAAAAATTTAATAATCATAATTCACTACAAGATTCTATTTATACAATGTTAACTGTGTAATACAAATTAATAAAGCTTAATCTCAAAATATCAGGAAATGCAAAAATAATTTGTCACAGTTTCAATACATTTTAGTTTTTCATTCAGCTTAGATGCTTAATTTAAATCGAAATTGGGAAAATATTTACCTTAGCTTTTACTGTGAAATAATTTTATCAGCAGCTGAATGAAATATATATTCAATTATATATAATTTAAAGTGACTGAGGATTTAGTTGTAATTATATACCATTGACATAAGAAAAATCTATTTTTAAAACATAGAGATAGAAAACAGAAGAAAGTAAATTGGTTAAGCAGAGACAATTTCCTTTTTTCCCTTTCCTTTTTTCCCTCCCATTCTTAGACTGTATGCTCTTCATTGTAATTTCAAAATAGACTTTAAATCTTAGTTCCTAAGTTTTGGTCCCTTGTAAGCAATTCCCCACCACCCTATATTTTACATTTGTTTGTATCCTGGACAGCTGTGAATCTGCATCTTCTGCTTCTTACTAATGACTGGCAAGGGCTGGAGTTGAATAACTGAACTGTTGCATCCACGTTTCCATTCATTCATACAGTGACTAAGAAAATTAGCAAAACCAGTGGAATGCCCAAGTCTCCCGAATTCTGCATTTTTAAATTCTACCCCAGATTTTCCTTATTATATACCGAATTTAAGGGTGGTTTTCTTTCTTCTTGTGATTATTTGGCCAGAGATCTCTTAATGAGGCAATTATAGTTGTTTCCTTCATTCACATTATCTTAGCAGATGCTCTCCCTGCTGTGACCTCTGTTCGGACTAGGCAGACAATGTGCCATTCTCATCACCCACCACAAGACATTGTGTGGGCAGAACTTCATTTGGCGCTGCATAGGTCTCCCAAGTTGCCTGATGAGAATGGTCAGAAGCCAAGGGGCAAATAATCACAATTTTAGGTTCTCTGATTGCCGTTTTATTCTAAGCAAAATAAATAGTAAAATAATGCCTATAGAAAAGAAATGGTCCAGAAGCAACTTATAATATAACAAGTAGAAATTGTGGGTTTAAGAAGTAACTTTACATAGCTTCCTTACTTTAGACTGGTCTTGGTGAAAATAAGATTATTTATTGTATGATTTTAATAAAAGGGATTATGAAAAACGGCTAATACTTTTAAACTTGGAGATCCTTTCAAAAAAAGAAATTAATTTAGCCTTTAATATTAAGTATGTATATTTTTAATGAACATACAACATTGTTCAGAGTGTTACTTTTAAACTTTAAAAAACATAAATCCTCATGCTTATATCTGCTAGGAGATCCAGTCTGTTCCTGTTTGAACAATAAGGGCTGATTAAGATGAAGACTAATCAACAGAAAATGTCTATACTTTATACTGCCAAATTCCTCCACTGAAATACTAGTCCTGTGTCCCAAGCCCAAGTGCCATTTTCAGAGAATTACAAACTTGTTAGCAGCCTTCAGCTAACCTTTCTTTATTCTCCATTAATAAGGAAGTACAAGTCAAATTCAGTTCTTATGAACTTGAAGAGCCTTTTGCAAAGCTCCTTCTAAATTTACACTGGAATTTTTGTTTTTTGAAATTTGGTTAAAATAAACATATTAAGAGCTACAACTTGAATTATTCTCATATGATAAAGAGATGGTTCTTTTTGTTGGTGTAGATAAGATCACCAAATTTTAATAAATAGATTTTAATATGCTTGCACTTATCGATAAGAAGTAGTAATTTAGTAAGACAGTTTCCACTTCTGTAAAATCAGATTCATAATAAATTACCATCTAAAGTAAAAATTTTAACATATGCATTTTCATATCATGAAGAACTACTTGTAAAGTATAGATACTTCGGATATAAGCAGAGAACAAATATTAAATTTAGAAAATGTTTTTGTAAAGGGGAAAATGTTCTCTTAAAGGGAAATCTAGAACAAGTCAAGCAAGAAGTCAAGAATTTTGGCCTCTAAAACTTTTCTTTAAGTTTAAAATTTTTCTTTAAGTCTTGTCTGTTGTATGATTATTTTAAATATATGGGCTAATGAGGATCAAAGTTAAATGTTTCCTTTCCTTTTGGGATAGAGAGTTAATATTATCTATAGTTTTCGTAATTGTTTTTTTTTTTTTTTTGCGGTACCCTGGCCTCTCACTGTTTTGGCCTCTCCTGCTGCGGAGCACAGGCCCTGGACACGCAGGCTCAGCGGCCATGGCTCACGGGACCAGCCGCTCCACGGCATGTGGGATCCTCCCAGACCGGGGCATGAACCCATGTCCCCTGCATCGGCAGGCGGACTCTCAACCACTGCACCACCAGGGAAGCCCTGTAATTATTTTTTAAACTCAGTTTTTCAAGACTCTTGTACTAAGGACAACTGAATTTCATAGATATCTTCATTAACTGGGAAAGCAGGTATATGATCATGGTTAGAGGAGCTCAGTTGCCTGTGCTAAATTTGAACCAGGGCTCTTTATACTTAGCCTGCTTCCTCACTTCTATACTGTCACAAATAAAAGCCTCTGGGGACAGTGATTTTTTTTTTTTTTATAGTATCATTGTATGGAACTGCTATTAAGTCAATTCTTTCTTTTTCCTACTTGGCTGACTTGAGATTCTGTTCTCTGATTTAAGCAGTTGCTTTTAGTCCTCTCAGTTTTAATAGAGTCTAGAGTCCCTTCTTGGGTTTGTTATTGATACTACTGGAGGTGCTACCAATGCAATAAGAGAAGAAAACTAAACAAAAAATCTGAGGATTGGAAAAGAAGAAAGCAAATGCTTTGTTATTCACATCAATATGATTTTATATCCATGGTTATCCATAGATAAATTATTGGAATAATTGAAATAAAAAAAATTTAACAAGATTGCTAGTTATAAATTCAATACACAAAAGTCAAACTAAGAACAAATGAATATCTGGAGTGTAAGGACAGTTCTACATCCTAGGAATTCACAATTAGAAACTGGTATTTTAAAAAGGGTTTGCTGAGACTTCCCTGGTGGCACAGTGGTTAAGAATCCACCTGCCAATGCAGGAGACATGGGTTCGGGCCCTGGTCTGGGAAGATCCCACATGTCGTGGAGCAACTAAGCCTGTGCGCCACGAGTACTGAGCCTGCGCTCTAGAGCTCATGAGCCACAACTACTGAGCCCGCGTGCTACAACTACTGAAGCCCACATGCCTAGAGCCTATGCTCTGCAACAAGAGAAACCACTGCAATGAGAAGCCCGTGCACTGCAATGAAGAATAACCCCCACTCGCCACAACTAGAGAAAGCCCATGCAGCAAAGAAGACCCGATGCAGCCAAAAAAAAGAAAAAAGTGCAATCATTAGGTGTCATGGCACAATTTAATTCTTAAAAACATTTAAAAAATTAAAAATAAAATAAAAAGGGTTTGTTTCACAATTGGAACATAAACTGTAATATACCTAGGAATAAATCTAACAAAACTATGAAAGATATTTATGGAGAAATGATAAACATATTGAGATATATAAAAGCAAACCTAAATAAATGGAGAAAGATATTTTGTTAATAAATGGCAAGACTCAATATTATAAAGAGCATAATTTCCTATAAATTAATCTACAGATTCAATGTAATTTCATTCAGAATTCCAACAAGGTTGATTTTAAATTGACTTGGAAGTTAATAAGACCAATAATAACCTCACAATTCTGTAGATGAAAATCGAAGTTTCAAGGCTCTCCCTACCAGATATCTATATTTATTATACAGCTATGTAAGTATATGTAAATAAGTGAGGTGATGGCCCAGTGAATAGACCATTAGTAATGAGAATATATACAAATCTTAATATATGGCAGAGGTGCCTTTCAGATCTTGGAAAATAATGCAAAGATTATAAATGGTCCTGTGAGTATATCTGACTATAGAGAAAAAGTAAAATTGGACCCTGACCTCATAACATATCTAAAGATCTAAAGGTGTAAAGCAAAACTTTACAGCTCTTAAGTTTGGGAAGGATTTTTTTTTTTAAAACAAGACACGAAAAATACAAACTATAAGCAGTTAAATTAAATTGACTACTTCAGAATTTAAAATTTCTACCTGGCAAAGGTTTCAGTCAGGAAGATAGAGCCACTTTAAGTGTTATGAAAATTGAAGATTCACAACTTACACAAGGGACTTCCCCTGGTGGCGCAGTGGTTAAGAATCCGCCTGCCAATGCAGGGGACACGGGTTTGAGCCCTGGTCAGGGAAGCTCCCACATGCCACAGAGCAAGTAAGCTCGTGCGCCACAACTACTGAGCCTGTGCTCTAGAGCCTGCAAGCCACAACTACTGAGCCCATGTGCCACAACTACTGAAGCCTGCGCGCCTAGAGCCCGTGCTCCGCAACAAGAGAAGCCACTGTAATGAGAAGCCCACGCACTGCAACGTAGAGTAGTCCCCACTCACCACAGCTAGAGAAAGCCCACGTGCAGCAACGAAGACCCAACGTAGCCAAAAATAAAAATAAATTTAAAAATAATTAATTTTTTTTAAAAAAGAACTTACACAAATGTGAGAGTTGCTGGGCAAGGGAAGGGTCAGTACATACAGTACATGAGAGAAATATTCACTAACCAGTCTTCAGAAGCCCTGGACTAGATAGACAAAGCATGCAGGGAAATCCAAAAAGCCAAGCATATCTGGTATTGCAGAGGAACTGGGGAGAGGGAGCCCCTGGGGAGAGCTATGGAAACTGCTACCTCTGTGTTGTGACAACCTCTCTGTATTTGCAGACAAGGGATGGTGTCAGGCTGCTGGTCAGTGGGACCAACATTGGGAAGACAAGGTGGGCACAGCACCAGAGAGGACAAGCCAGGACGTGCTGGGCAGATCTGTGTGTGCTACCGTGGCTGACCATGATAATGGCTTCTGCTTTGTTTTTGCTTTCCATGTCTTGTCGTATATGAGTTTCTCTTTTGGCTGACTGTAACCCAGAACCATCCAGAAAAAAGACTCTGGGAAACATAGTTACCAGGCATAAACTAACTGACATAAAATAGTCCAGCACCAACAGTATAAACAAAGTTAGAAATCTGATACAATACAGAGTGGGAAAAGATATTTGCAATGCATGTAGTTGATAAGGAATTAATATCCATAATATATAAAGGACTACAAATCAAAAGGAAGTAAAAGCCGAACAGAAAAATGAGGAAATAGTAATTTATAAAAGAAAAAAATTAATATTCAATAAACAAATAAACAGATACTGATTTAAATGAGATATAATTTCACTCCCATAGAAGTAGCAGAAATTTTAAGGTCTGACCATACTAAGTAGTGTGAAGAATGTCACACAGTCCTGATGGGACTCATAATCAATGAATCCACTTGAGAGAGCAATGTGGCAATACCTGGTGGAATCAAAATTTTTCATATGCTTTGATTCCACTTCTAGGTGGATTTACCAGAGCAGTGTTTTTCAGAATGTGGGCTGGGACCCACTAGTGCCTTTTGATATTAATTTGGTAGATTATGGAAAGTATTAGTGCTATTTTTTAATGAAATAAAACAATAAAAGTCATCAGAGTGAAGTGCATGTAGTAAGAGTAACTATTGTTTCATATACTTTTGGGTTATGCTGGGTGTTTTTGTGTGTGTGAGTACTGAATTGTGACGCAAAATGTTTTCTCTGTGGGTTACGGTCACATGTACACAAAGAATTGTGCAAAAAAAAATTTATTGCAGCATTGCTTGTAATAGAAAAAAACAACTCAGAAACAACCTAAATGTCTGTTACCAAGAGGATGATTAAATTATAGTATATTCTCAAAATGAAATTGAGTTAAAATGAACAGACTACAGCTACCGTTATCAGTCTGGATTACTTTTTTAAAAATCCCGCTATAATGTTAATTAATAAAGCAAGCGGCAGAATGATCGATGCAATATTATTCATCTTTATTAATTTTTTTAAACCACCAAGTAATATTATGCATTGTCTGTGAATACTTATATTTATGGTAAAAATATGAAACATGATGAACGATGAGTTCATCGTAATGCTACTCTGAGATCAGAGAAGAGAATGGGATTGGAGGAGCATATAGGTCATGTTGACCCATTTTTTTCAAGTTATTTTTGTGTCCTTTATTTTTACTTATTTATTTTTTGCCTGTGCTGGGTCTTCATTGCTGTGCGTGGGCTTTTTTCTCTCGTTGCGGCGAGCGGGGGCTACTCTTGCTGTGCACGGGCTTCTCATTGCGGTGGCTTCTCTTTTGCGGAGCACGGGCTCTAGGTGTGTGGGCTTCAGTAGTTGCAGCACACAGGCTCGGTAGTTGCAGCACGCGGGCCCCAGAGTGCGCAGGCTTCAGTAGTTGCAGCATGCAGGCTCTAGAGTGCACAGGCTTCAGTAGTTGTGGCTCGCAGGCTCTGGAGTGTGGGCTCAGTAGCTGTGGTGCATGGGCTTAGTTGACTCGCGGGATGCGGGATCTTCTCGGATCAGGGGTCGAACCCATGTCCCCTGCATTGGAAGGCGGATTCTTAACCACTGGACCACCAGGGAAGTCCCTGTGACCTTTAATAAGTTACTTATATAGATTTCTTGTGATGATTATTCTTAGGTATTTTTGATGCTATTGTGAATAATTTTTTTTTCCTTTTAACTGGCCATTGCTATTGTAGAGAAAAACTATGGGTTTGGGCAATAGTTTTGTGTCTTCTCCAATAGTCATACCTATTATTTAATTTTCTTTTCTTATGGAATAGACTAGAGTTTCCTAAACAGTGTTGAAAATGCTGCTGACAGCAGGCATCCTATCTTCTGATTTAATGAAAATGGCTGTAATATTTCAAATTTAAATGTTATTTTCAGTTAATAATCATGTTTAATTGCTTCCCTTCTCTTTTTATTATGAATACCTGTCAGATTATATCAAAAAATTTTTCAGCATCTATTGACATAATTATGTAATTTTTGACTTCAAGTTATTGATACAATGAATTACATCTATAGATTCTATGAAGTTGAATAATTCTTATATTCCTGTGGGAAAAACCCTTCTTAGTCATGATATGCTGATATATTCAGTTTCATAATATTTATTGGTCTTCATGAACTTGGACTTTTTAATGTGTTTTCCTCATCATGTTTTATTACTAAGGCTATTTTATTTAATGTTTGGGTAGTTTTCTGTCTATTTCTATGTTGTGGGGTAATTTAATATACATAAGAATTAAAGTACTAGTCTCCAAAGTGGAAAATCTATCTCCAATAGATAGACAAGATAATAGATTCATTTTATTCATACATGGAAAAAATATCATGACTTGTGTTTATATTTATTTTTTGTTTAATAATGTATACATTTACTTTATAAAGTATGCATCTACTTTATAAATACAAACAAATATACATATATTGGGATGGATATTCAAAAATATTTTACTGATAAGTGTGTGTGATCAAAATGATTTGGAGCCCACAGCTTAAAAGGTGATAGAGGACTTCCCTGGTGGCGCAGTGGTTGAGAGTCCGCCTGCCGATGCAGGGGACACGGGTTCATGCCCCGGTCCGGGAAGATCCCACGTGCCGCGGAGCGGCTGGGCCCGTGAGCCATGGCCGCTGAGCCTGCGCGTCTGGAGCCTGTGCTCCACAATGGGAGAGGCCATAACAGTGAGAGGCCCGCGTACCGCTAAAAAAAAAAAAAAAAAAAAAGGTGATAGAGCTGAGCTACAAAACATCTAAGCCCTTTCTTTGCCTTTTGTAGTTTAAAAAATTATGTTCTCAGAGTCTTATCTATTCGGTTTTTCTACTTCTGATTGGTCGAATTTGGTATATTTTGCTGGGGAATTATTTACCTCCTTTATATTTTCTGATACATTGCCATAAAGTGGCAATAAGATTCTTTTAGTCTCTCCCATTGTGCAGTTGGATTTTAATAATCTCTAGCACTTTACATTTTTATTTTGTCTGTTTCTTCCTATTTAGGCTTCTTGTGGATTTATGTTTCTAAATAATTAGCTTTTGTCTTATCTATATTTTCTACTGCTTTTGATGGTTTTCTCTGTTTCTTTATTTCAGGTCTTACAGTAAAAAGTCTTCAACTTTTGTTAATTTTGTTTTATTAATTTTGTTTATTTTTTCTACTTTCTGAAGTTGAATACTTAGTTTTAGTCTTTATTTTTATTAAAAATAAGGATTCCAGACAATAAATATTCCTTTAAGAAAAGCTTCATTGTGTTGCATAGGTTTTGGTATGAATTTATTATTTTCATTATTTTCTGGATAATTTAAAATTTTAATTTTCACTTTGCTTCAAGGGTTATTTCATTTTTTTTCATCTGTTTGGAGATACATTGGTCACTAATCTTTCAGGTGTAAGTAATATGAACCAACTCATAATGGCTTAAGGCAATCATTCACAGTGGTGGTCCCTGGACCAGCATCAGCATCACATGCACTCTTGTTAGAAATGCAGATTCTCAGGCCTCATCGAGACTTACCCACCAGGATATGGACCTCAGCAATCTGTCTTTTGTTTTGTTCTGTTATTATTATTATTTTTTAAAACAAACCCTCTAGGTAATTTTGATGTGCTCTGAAATTTGAGAACCACTGGCTTCAGGAGGAAAAAAAGAAATGTATTGACTTGCATAATTTATAATTCCAGGAATTAGAGTAGTTTCAGAGATATCTAGATTTGAGTGCTCAATCCACATGCCAAGAGGGATAGAAATATCAGCAATTCTGGCAAAAGCCCAGGATTGCTCTAACCTGTAATGCGGCGCTCTGGTTTGCTAGACAGCAGTCATTTGCCCACCCCTTGAGCTGAGGAGTGAGGTGAGCCCCATCTAAACCACAAGGATTTAAAGTAGGGAAAGGAGGACTCTCCAAAAGCAAACCAAGGTGCTATTATGAAAAGAGATGTTAGATGAGTTAGGCAAAAACAACTATTATCCGTAAAACAGTGCTATTCGAAGTAGCCATTCTGCAAACTGTTTCCGTTCGTCAACAACACTAGGAACTTGTGCCATAATGTAAAACATGCTACTTCCTTCACTTGAGAAAGTCTTCGTACAAAAACAGGGTCACCTGTACTAAATATTCATTTTTTCATGTGTTTAGAAATTTTCTTCTGTAATTTGTTTACATATTTCTTTAGTTGTCTCCTTTTCTCCTTTTAGAACCCCTCTTATTCAACTGTTAGTTCCAAAATTGGTCTTTAAAGTTTCTTCTTATTTTTTTTCTTAGCATTTCCATCTGTCTTACTTTTTGTTGTAAGATTGTTCCTCTTGAACTTCCAGCATATTGAGTTCTCAGGTGTGACTCTCTCCTTTCACTGTTCTTCCTATTTAATTTTAAAATTTCAAATCATGTTTTCAATTCAAGACAGCCTTTTTTTCTCTGTTCTAAACTAACTGGTTTAGGTTAAAATTTTCTTCAGAGAATTTCAGTGGGAGCATTTTCTAAAGGTGCATCTTTCTTCATCAGATTACATTGTCCCTGTGTTTTTTCCCTGCTGTTTATTTCTCCAGTCATGTTTTTTCTTCCCTAAACAAGAGTATAGAGCTGGCTTTTAGCATTTTTTGAGCAGAGGCAAATCTCTGAGCTGTGGAAGGTATAGTTTCTGCTCTTCTGAGCTGTCAGTAAACAAATTAGCAAACCATGACCCTTTTGCTAAGGGAGATAGGAGGATGGAGGACAGAGGAGAGAAACTCTGTTATCTTCCTCTGCTCACTGAAGAATATATTTAATTTACCAAAGGAACAAAAAATGAAAACACTTAGGAATAAAGTTTAATAAGAGATATGCAGGACCTAAATAGTGAAAATGAAAACTATACTTTGTTAACGTAAAAGAAGAGTTAAGTAATCTAAACACATGTCTACAATCTGTCCTGGGGTTTATTATCATTGTGTGTGTATGTGTTTCTGTACTATTCAAATTGACATTTTTTTCCTTCTTTTATTTTTATAATCTTTTTTTCTAAATGGAATTGATTCTGTGTAACATTTTTGTAACCAGCCACCTTATTAACTTCTTTTTTATTGATCTTAATAATTTTTCAATGTATTTATGGTTTTCAAGGTATGAAATATTTTCACCTACAAATAATAATTTTGCCTCATCTGAGATCATCTTTGGCATATCCAATTTCATTGCTCTTTCATTTGGTGAGTTCTTGCATTTTGTTTCTGCCTTTGTTTCTTATAGATCAGATAAATAGTGATCTATATGTTTTCTGGTTTATGGTTTATTTCTTTTAACTCTTAACTCCATCTAAAATTTAATTTATACCTTTACATAAAATAAAGCTTTATTCTAAATTTCCCCATACTCAGTATCTCTTGTCTGAACTCTTTCCATTAACTTGAAGCCTCTTTTGTTACATAATGATTTTTTCTATATGTTATTTCTAAGATGTGTGTTTCAGGACTCCAATTTTGTATTGTTTGTCTTGATTTTTCTTCCACCAAGTGTCTTTATTTCTCTGTATTTGTAATACCTTTTAGTACCTAGAAAGCAAATCTCCCTTTATTACTGGTCTAAAATATTCTTGTAGCTCCTGGATGAACTTTATTTATTTTTTTAACTTTTTATTTTATATTGGAGCATAGCCGATTAACAATGTTGTGATAGTTTCAGGTGCACAACAAAATGACTCTGCCATACATATACATGTATCCATTCTCCCATCCAGGCTGCCACATAACATTGAGCAGAGTTCCCTGTGCTATAAAATGGGTCCTTGTTGGTTATCCTTTTTAAATATAGCAGTGTGTACATGTCAATTCTGGATAAACTTTAATATCACTTTGTCAAGTCTTTGTCACTACCAAGAGAATCCCACTGATATTTTGATAGGAATTCAAGTTATTTTATTCATGAAATTCCTGAGGTACAGGAATCCTTACAGTTGATAAATCTGAGGAACAATACTATTGATATAAATAGAAATTTAAATTTCTATAGTAAAGCCATAAATCTAATCATAACTGTAAACTATCACTTCATATACTTTGATCTATTTTTTCATGCTCTAAGAATTGAATTAATACAGTCATTGGATATTACTTTAATAGCAATAGTTTAATATCTTCATATTTATTAAAAATAATTTACCTCTGATGTTTAATATCTACAGTTGTGTAATAAGTAAAATTTGGATCTATGATATATTAGAAAGGTGTTGTTAAAGATAGAAGGAAAAATAATGCTGTAGGTATATGTATTATGAATAGTCTAGCAGTTAAACTGTTAAAAATAGAAAAAGCAGATAAATAATCCCATCACAGACTGAAAATTATAGTACTTGAAGGCATTGTCTCTTCTAGGTATATTTTATATAGGTATGCCTGTTTAATTAAATTCTGGGTGACCCTTTACTCATTTTAAATTATATTTTCTTAAAAAATTAAAAAGCTATCATGTCTGCAAACACTTGAGCCATGCTAAAAAGAAGAAAATCACTCTTTTTTTGGCTCAGGAAGGAAGTCTGATGTCTCATAGTGCATGGCCAGGCTGCTTTTCAAAGTCCAGTTGGTGGGATGCTGAGCAATACCTGGCCAGAACTTGGAACTGTAAACTTGACCACATGCCTCTCCAAATGATCAATATACGATGTGCTTGCTATCTAATACTACTTTTTAAAAAATCTGAAGCTTAGCTATTCTTTCTTTCATGTACTGTTTTCTCTCTATTTTCTGAAATGGCATTTTTATAGTAATTTTAATTAATACTAAATGGATTTGTAATGTTTTATATTATCAGGTCAATTATAGGCCTCATTAACTTTGTTAACATTTTTTTCTTAAGTCAGTCATAGATCACCAAAATATCAGAGAAATGTTGATTTAGCCACTTTTGTTTCCTTAGGAGATTCAGTACATGGTATAAAACGTAAGACTGTTTTACAAATGATTTAAAAGGTGTGTAGGACTCTCTAAGTTAAGTAGCTATACCTAAAAGAAAAAAAAAATGCACTTATATTGGGAAGTTGCTAAGAGGGTAAATGTTAAAAGTTCTCATCACAGGACAACAAATGTTTGTAAACTGTGTGATGGATGTTAACTAGACTTATTGGGGTGATAATTTCACAATATGTAAAATATTGAATCATGCTACACACCTGAAACTACTGTAATGTTGTATGTCAATAATAATTTTTAAAAGAAGAAAAAAATGCCCGTCTTAATGAATAAAAGAAATAGACAACCAGGGAACACCTAGTTGTAATTGAATTACTAAGGAATGTCGAGTTCTAGCTTTGTTGTCTCAAAGGACTTTTTTAAAGTTTCAAAGAAGTGTGTGTCATAGAAAGAGTGGAAGCCCATGAGACCTACAATCTGAGTTGCTTTGACATATAAAATCCATGAGGATAGGACCTGATCTTCCTTATTTATCATTGTATATCTAGCTTCAAGCACCTGTGTGGTATAGAATTAGTCGTTGGTAAATATTCCCAATGTCTCTGTGTGTGTATGTGTGTTTGTGTGTTTTTCTACATATGTATGTATCAATATTTGCCTAAATATATGGCTCTTTCATAACCTGGTAAGTTTTTAGCCAGTAATCTCTTTTCTATTGTTATACATTTTCATCTTATCTAAAACCCATAACATATTCAAATCTCCTCCAAATAATTGTAAAATGTCCTCTTCAGCTGGTTTGCATAATCAGTATCTAAAATGGTGAATTTGTCAGTTTCTCCTTCTAGATCTGTTCATTTTTGTATGTATATATATAAATATTTAAATTATAAATTCAATTATTTTTCATCATGTAGCATCCTTTTCTATTCCTAGGAATATATTTTTGCCTCAAAGTATATTTTTTCTGTTAATATTAATAAAACCAGGACTTCCCTGGTGGCGCAGTGATTGAGATTCCGCCTGCCGATGCAGGGGACACGGGTTCGTGCCCCGGTCCGGGAAGATCCAACATGCTGCGGAGCGGCTGGGCCCGTGAACCATGGCTGCTGAGCCTGCGCGTCCGGAGCCTGTGCTCCGCAACGGGAGAGGCCACAACAGTGAGAGGCCCACATACAGCCAAAAAAAAAATATATATATATATGTATATATATATTAATAAAACCAGCTTTCTTTTGGTTAATATTTGTCTGACGTTCTAGTCTGCTAAGGTTGCCATAACCAAATACCACAGACTAGGTGGCTTAAACAACAATTTATATCTCACAGTTCTAGAGGCTAAAAGTCCAAGATCAATGTGTTGACAGGTTTGGTTTCTCCCGAGGCCTCTCTCCTTGGTTTGCAGATGGTGCCTTCTCACTTTGTCCTCACCTGGATGCACACATATCCCTGGTGTCTCTTCCTCTTCTTATAAGGGTACACTAGTCATTTTGGATTAAGGCCTCACCCTGAAGTCTTCATTTAACCTTGATTACCTCTTTAAAGGCTCTCTCCCCAAGTACATTGATGATTAGGACTTCAGCATATGAATTTGTGTGGGGGGCTACATAAGATCTAATATAGTTTCTTTCCTCTCTTTTTTTTCAAGCTATTCGTATTATTTTGTTTTATATGTCCTTTATAGACAACATATATCTGATTTTTATATTTTTAAATCTAATCTGACAGTCTGTATTTAAACTGGTACATTTAGTCTGTACACATTTAATGCCATTATTGATATATTTTTATTACAGGTTTTGTGCTATCTTTTCAGACTGGATTTTTTCCTATTTTTTTTCTTTTCTTTTTTCCTTTCTGTTGTTCTCCTTTCTCCTTTCTTTTTTAAAATTTTTTTTAAATTTTTGTTATTTTTGTCTGTGTTGGGTCTTCATGGCTACGCACGGGTTTTCTCTAGTTGTGGTGAATGGGGGCTACTCTTCGTTGCAGTGCGTGGGCTTCTCACTGCAGTGGCTTCTCTTGTTGCGGAGCGCGGGCTCTAGGTGCGCGGGCCTCAATAGTTGCAGCTTGCGGGCTCAGTAGTTGTGGCACACAGGCCCTAGAGCGTGTGGGCTTCAGTAGTTGCGATGCATGGGCTCAGTAGTTGTGGATTGCAGGCTCTAGAGCGCAGTAGTTGTGGCTCACAGGCTTAGTTGCTCCGCGGCACGTGGGATCTTCCCGGACCAGGGATTGAACCCATGTCCCCTGCATTGGCAGGCAGATTCTAAACCACTGCACCACCAGGAAAGTCCCTCTTTTACATTTTTATCTTATCTTTCTATGCTGTGTTCCATGTAATTTCTTGATATTTACTTTCTAGTTTATTAGTCTAACCTTTATCTGTGTCTAAGTGCTGTTTAATAATTCCACTGAGTTTGAGATGTCAGCAGTATTGATTCGATACCTAATAGTCCTGTTGAGTTTGTTATTTTCAAATATGCCTGGTTATTTTTTCTAGTCTCTTGTTGGTTGTTCATTTTTGTAACTTCATCTTTTTCTCTCTATTTCTTTAAAAACACTGTCTCTAACTATTTTATAGGCTGTTTTTGACAATTCCGATAAAGTTCTTAGAAGTCTAACTTGGTAGTTTGTTGTTTCTGCTGACCCTTACCTCATGGTGGTTTATTTATTGGTGTCTCATTATCTTTGATTATGAGGTCATACATGTTTGATTATATCTATGGAAATAGTACAGGCTTAAATTGAGAAAACTTTCCTCTGGAAGTAACTGTGTTTGCTTCTGACTGGAACTATGGGTTTCCATAGCCTTCATCATTATAACTAATTTCAAAAATCCCTCGGTGTGGAAGAGACTTAAGATGCTGCTGGCCCTGTGACTCAGTCTAGTCACCTGTTACAGCACTAATATTATTATCCATCCTCAGGGAAGCCCTGCCTTTCCTGTTTGCTTATAGCTTACTGCTCCTTGCTCTAACTTTACGTTTAGTGTTATTTGGGGAGGCTCATACCTTTATTTTCTGCAAGCCCAGCTTTCTGCAAGCCCAGCAATGCATGCAAATGTGTGTTTTTTCCATGCATTTTTTTGAGAATTGATTGGTCACATGGCTGGAAGCAGAAGTTCTTAATGTTCTCTTCAGCTATTTCTGATCTACTTTTTAAGACATCCATTGAATTTTTAGTTCCAATTACTCTTTTTTAAAAAATTTTCTGAGTGTTCTGTTTATTTTTTCAAATCTGCTTGTCTTTTGCTCCTGACCATAGTTTCAATCCCTTGTTACTTCTTTAGATTAATGGTTCTCAGTGAGCATGGTCCTATCACACAGAAGGTGTTTGGAAATTTGTGGAGGAGATTTTGGTTATTTTCCCTACAAATGGTAGTCAGTGATGGGAAAGGGTATTTTGATCATTTCCTCCACTTTAGTCAATAGTGGGAAGGGGTAATTACGGTTGTGTAGGAATGTTAGATAATTTCAGTGTATGAGACAGTCTCAGAGGACACAAACATTGTCCTATCTACATTTTACTAATGTCTTTTTTTATTAACATCTTTATTGGAGTATAATTGCTTTACATTGTTGTCTTAGTTTCTGCTGTATAACAAAGTGAATCAGCTATATGTATGCATATATCCCTATGTCTCCTCCCTCTTGCATCTCCCTCCCACCCTCCCTATCCCGGCCCTCTAGGTGGTCACAAAGCACCGAGCTGATCTCCATGTGCTATGCGGCTTACTAGTGCCTTACCTTTTTGATAAAGACTTTCGTTGTTTCATTGATTTAATTTCAACTTTAATTTTTGTTGAAAATCAACTGGCTGCCTAAAGGTAGCATGTTTATGGATTCTCTTGTATTAACCTATCTGTCCATCCTAATGCCAGTACCACCCTATCTAGTTTATTGTATGATAGTTGGGGTTGATTTTGCCCCGAGGGGACATTTGGCAATGCCTGGAGACATCTTCGGTTGTTACAATTGAGGAGCGGGGTTGCTACTGGCATCTAGTTGTTAGATGCTAGGGATACTGATAAAAAAAATCTTTCGGTACATAGGACAGCCCCCACAAGAATTATCTGGCCTAATGTCATTGTGCCGAGATTGAAGAAACCCACTGTATCTTTACAGTAACTCTTGAAATAAGGTAGTATCAGTCCTCCAACCTTGTTAATCTTTTTCAAAATTGCCTTGGGTATTCAAGGTCCTTTGCATTTTTATAGAAATTGCAAATGAGCTTGTAAACTGGAAATTTGATTGGGATTGCATTTAATCTATAGATTAGTTTGGCGAGAATTTACTCTTATTTTGAGTCTTTGGATTCATTAACCCGATACATAACCATTTATTTAAGTTTTCTTTTATTTCTCTCAGTAACGTTTTTCAGTTTTTAGTATTAAAAGCCTTCCATATCTTTTGTTGAATTTAGTCTTGAGTATTTTATGTGTTTGGATGCTCTTATATATAATTTCCTTAAATTTTGTTTACTGTTTGCTGCTGGTATATAATAATACAATTGATTTCTTGAGTACTGCATTTGTCTATTAATTCTGTTATCTTTTGTAGACTCCTTAGGATTTTATGTGTTAATAATCATGTTGTCTGCAAATGAAGATAACTCCTTTTCCATCCTTATGACTTTATTTCTTTCCTTTTTTTGTTTTGTTTTTGTGGGTTTTTTTCTCCTTATGCACTGGCTAGGTACTTGAGTAAAATTTTAATTAGAAGTGATGGACATCCTCATTCTTTGGAGGAAAGTGTTCAGTATTTCAGTATTAATTATTTTGTGATAGTCCTTTGTCAGGTTGAGGAAGTTTTCTCCTGTTTCTAATTTCTGAAAATTTTTATTCATGAATGAATGTTGTATTTTCTCAAATGCTTTTCTGTGAATGTACTGATCAGGTGTTTTTATCTCCTTTATTAATATGACTTTTAAGTCAATTAATTGACTTTTCAATGATAGTACCAATAGATGTGTATTTCTGGGATAAACTCCAGTTGCTCATGATACATAATCTTTTTTATATATTGCTGGACTCTTTTTGCTAATATTTAGCTAATGATTTGTGTGTTCATGAAGGATATGGGTATATAATTTTATTTTCTTATAATGTATTTGTCAGGTTTTGGTATTAGGATTATTTAGATCTTATAAGCAATTTCCCTCCTTATAATGAAAACTATATTGTAATATTGTATAATTTATTTAACATAGAATTCACTAGTAAAACCATCTGGACTTGGAGCTTTCTTTGTGGAAATTTTTTTTATTACAAATTCAATTTCTTTAACAGATAGAAGGTATAATAGTCAGAGATCTCCAGGGAAACAGACCAGATTTGTTAAATCAAAAACTGATTTTAAAAACCTGGTTTTTATCAAACCCGACAATCTCTGCTTTTTAATTGGAGAATTGAGACTATTTGTATTTAATTATTAACATAGTTAGATATAAGTCTACAACTTAGCTATTTGTTTGCTATTTTTCTCACTTTTCTTTCTATTCATTCCCTGTTTTCTTTCTGCTTAATATTGTTTCATGTGCTGTAAAATGTAAGCACTTACAAAAGGATAATTTCATTCACCCCTGTGTCATCCTTTGTGCTATTTATTGTGTCATATATTTACTTTGACATAACTTGTAAATTCCACAAGTCAGTGTAATTGCTTTTGCTTTAGATTGATATTTATCTTAGAAGTAAATAAGAGTAGAAAATAAATAGCATTTTATGTTTATGTACACATTGCCAATTTCCAGTTCTTTTCATTTCTTTGTGTAGATTGAAGTTTTCGTGTGGTAGCATTTCCCTTGAGCCTGAAGAAATTTTTTTCCTTTTTTTTTTAGCATTTCTTCTTGTGGAAGTCTGCTGGCCACAAGTTCTCTCAGGTATCTTTATTATATCCTCATTTATGAAGGATATTTTAATAGATTCAGAATAATCAATTAAAAGTATTTTTTCTTTTACTACTTTGATGATGTTTGTTATCTGGCCTCCATTAGTTCTTAGAAGACACTAAATGTAATTCATTTCTTTGTTCCATGGTGTGAAATGTATCCCTTTGCTCCCCTTGCTCCTTTATTTGGGTTTTCAGTAGTAATTATCATTCATGTGCCAAGGTGTGTTTTCTTTGCATTTATCATGTTTGGTATTCTCTGAGCATTTTTGATCTGTTGATCCAAGATGTTTTTCATAAAATTTAGGAAATTTTTAGCCATTATTTCTTCAAGTTTTTTTTTTCTTTCTGCTCCATTCTCTCCTTTTTTTCTGGGACTAATTACACACATAACACACTACTTTGTATTATCCCACATGTCACAGACACTCTGTTTGTATTTTTCAGTCCTTTATTGTATCTGAAATCAGTTCATATTATTTCTTTTGTAGTCCATCTTTAAGTTCACTGACGTTTTTCTGCAATTTCCAGTTAGTGAACTTTTCGTTTTAGATATAGCTTTCAGTTCTAGAATTTCCAGTTGGATTATTTTGTTTGTTTTCTTTTTTTCCCTGCCACGATTCCCCATTTTTTTAAATTCAGCAAGTCCTCTTTTCCTTTTCGTTGTTGAACGTATTTAACATAGCTGTTCTGAGGTCTTTTATTTCCAACTTTTGGGTCTTTTCAAGGTCTTTTATCTTGTCTGCTTTTTTCCTGCTTCTTTATATGTCTAGTAATTTTTTGTGTGTGTGCAGAATGTTGCTGCTAATAGTTGTAGGGAATCTAGGTTTTCATCTTTTTTTTTACAGGTGTTGAGTTTTATTCTGGTAGGCAATTGAATTACTGTTAGTTTTTTATTCTGCCAGCCCTGTTTTTATTCAGTATAGATCTATTTTGGTTTTGTGTTTAGTCCTAGGATGCAGCCTTTCCTCTGGGGTACGGTCCTTATTCCTAAGGTATGAGTTACTGGGATCTCAGCTGAATACCTAAGGTGCTGGGTTAAGAATCCATTGTGGTCTTACCACCCTGTCTGGGTAGAACTCCTATATCTTCCAGCACTTTGTGACCTTGGGTATCTGGTATCTGGTTATCTCTGCACCAAACAACAGTACCCTCTTTCTGCTGTGCTTTAGCAAGTCTCATTCTGTATATGGGGGTAGAGGGTTCTCTTTTGCACACATTTCTTCTATCCAGTAGTCTGTTCCATAATTTCAACTGCTTCATAAACCTTTAGCTCAAATCTTTCATTCTTCTGCTCATTAACATCACTGTGCTGTGCCTGGGTTCTTTCTCTTTGACCCTTAGTCCCAAAGTCTACTCAGGAAGCCAGATCACACATGGTGCTTATTTTGAATGTTTTCCTTCCATAAAGCATCAGTTTTTCACTGCCCATTGTCCCATCCAGTGCCTGTAAACAGTTACCTCACATATCTTTTCCAGTTGTTTAGTTGCTTACTGAAGAAGAAGTCTAGTAACAGTGAGTCTGTCATGGTCAGAAGCCTACGGAACCTGTGTATTCTTAATTTGTCTGTAACATAGAGATTTAAAAATTGCATGTAGAAAGTATTTATTTTGAGTTTGCAGTTTGCTTTTCAGACCTACTGAAATACTGTCTTCAGAAACAATTTTTCTATAAGCTCTTGTATTATTGTTTTGTTTTCCAATCCATCAGCTATTCCGTGTCACCTATTAAAGGGTATGGTTTCCAAGGTCTTTTTATATACTTGACCCTGAATTTATGTCTCAGCATGAGGTACAGTTAAAAGATACATGGTAAGTTTTCTGCTGGACTTCATCACTATTGTCTACCATGTTACAACATGGGGAATTGGGTACTGCACTTATAAATAAGGTCTAGCTCACTTGAAGAGTGTTTTATTTTCTCATATTTTATATATTGATTGTTGTTAAATTTGCCTTGACATGTTATGCTACTTCAATTAAGGTCATTCCCTTTGTCGTTGTATATATATATTCACACTAATTTTTATTCTAGTATTCCCCGTACCTCTTCTTTTTTATTTTCCTGTGCTTGTATGGAATGGCTTCTCTTAAGTCCAGATTTATTTATCAGAGACAAGTACCAAGCACTGACAATTTCATTATGTCTTCTAGTGTGGTTTTGTTACTGCATTTTTTATTGAAATATGCATTATTTTACTATTACTTTTTCTCCTATATTTTATACTTAAGGGATATATATATATATATATGTATGCATATATAATGTGTATATGCAGATTAGATTATTTTAAATTTCTGTCATGATAAGAATAGGGGCATTACAAAAATATTTATTGTACAAAGTAGACATGGGCCTGATAATGTTAAGAACCATTGCCTTAAACATATCAAAATGTATTTATTTTACAATTTGAATCTAATCAACCCAATATCTGAGGTCTTTTGTTCTGATTCTACTGGCTGTAGTTCATGCTACCCTATTTTTCTTTTGTTTTTTATGATTTTCTTTTCTTTTCTTTTCTTTTTTGCGGTACGTGGGGCTCTCACTGTTGTGGCCTCTCCAGTTTCGGAGCACAGGTTCCTGACGCGCAGGCTCAGCGGCCATGGCTCACGGGCCCAGCCGCTCCGCCGCATGTGGGATCCTCCCGGACCAGGGCACGAACCAGCGTCCCCTGCATCGGCAGGCGGACTCTCAACCACTGTGCCACCAGGGAAGCCCTATGATTTTTTTTAACCAGTCATATTTCTTGGACTTTTACCTGTAGGAATTCTTTGACTCCTGGCTTGAAAAATACATTTTTTTCCAGGGATTTTTTTTTGTATTTGCCTGGAGACATTTGTACCAACTGGGAACCATTTTATGAGAAATGCTCAGCTTATGCCACATCTCCACGTGAGCTGCAGTCTGGGTTATGGTTATCACTTCTCAGGGGAGACTTGTTTTCTCTTCCTCCCAGCACCATTCTGGGGGTGGGAAAGTTTCCATGCCATACTCTTCTTCAGGGCAAATTTGTTTTTCATTTATCTTTACATTGTGAGTACAGTTTGCGGGGGGTTCTGGCTCTATGGGGCAGGATCTCCTATGACACCCCCAACTTCTGGGCAGATCCTAGACTTTGTTTCCTGCCCCTTCTGCTTCATCGTCCCCGTTACAAGGTCAAAGCTTAAGGTTGGCAGTGTTATATGGATGCCTCCAGGGTGAGGGTCTGTTTCAATGCTCCACTTACTACCCTGGTTTCCTGCTTTCACTTCCTTTTTGACTTCTAAGCATTCCTAACTTCCTTGCCTGATCAGTAATGCATTTCAAAAGATGTTTTAAAAATATTTTGTCCACTATTTTTAGTCATTTTCAGTGGTATGGTCAGAGTATTTTTATATGCTACTTTGAAGGCAATATAATTTTTTTTTTTGTATGGTTGACTCAAAATTTTTTTTTATTTTTTGCTAGTGTGAGTATTTAAAAAATACTTGTGTCATTTTTCTTTCTCTTTTTGTGAATTTCCTGTTCGTGTCTTCTTTGTTTTTCTATTTGTCTCTGGTGATTTAAAAAAAATGTATATTATACACTTTGGAAGGGGCTTATTCTCTGCTCTCTGAGGTACTCCTTTTTCCTAAGATATGCATGTTTAACTCTGAGGAAGTTAAAGTCTGATACTGGCACTGCAGTTCAATTTTAGCTCCTTAATCCTTTTGTATTCATTGTATGTTCTATCTGAGGCTTCTTACTACCACTTGCTTGCTAAATCCATCAGCCTATTTTAATACCTCATCTTATTAGCCACTTTCTCCACTACAAAATTGTATTTTCTTTTACAGTTTGAATCTAATCAACCCAATATCTGAGGAAACTGGGGAAACCCCTCTTTTTTGCCTTCCTTCTGTTGACTGAAAACAATTGCACATAACTCTCAACTTTTCGGTTGTGCAATGTTGTTTCAGTCGACACTACTACCCGTCTGACTGTTCCTTCTTAGACACCTCACTGGTTCTTCCACCTGAAAATTATTAAAGAGAAGTATTTCTGAAAACTTTGTCTGCAGGTCTCTTCTCACTTTTCACATTTTGCTGGTTGACCTTTGTCCCATGGCTTTAACTACTACCTGTCCTTTCAGTGATATCTCCCAAATCTGTGACTTCAACCTTAGCATCTCCTCAAGTTTCAGACTAGCAGTATCTCCAAGGGTGCACATCAACATACAGTTAACTTTTAGTTCTCCCATTACAACGTCTTTGAAAACTCCTTATATAGTGAATACTGAAGCTTAGTCAAAAGTCCGAAGGACTTGTCAAAAGATGACTAGATAAAGGGAAATTGAGCTGAATTTGGTAGTTTTTGCCCAGGAGATGAGGCTGTTGCCATAGGGTTGTATGATGGCCTAGTGGGTGCCTGTTAATCTTCAATATTGTCTAGAATACAGGACAGTAATGTCAGTACAAAAAGTATGGTAGGGGCTTCCCTGGTGGTGCAGTGGTTGAGAGTCCGCCTGCCGATGCAGGGGACACGGGTTCGTGTCCCGGTCCGGGAAGATACCACATGCCTCAGAGCGGCTGCGCCCGTGAGCTACGGCCGCTGAGCCTGTGCGTCCAGAGCGTGTTGCTCTGCAACGGGAGAGGCCACAACAGTGAGAGGCCTGCGTACCACAAAAAAAAAAAAAAAGTATAGTAGGTGGGAAGGCATGCCTTTATTTCTTTTTGACATTGGTCACTCTGTACCTCACCCACTTTCATGATGATGCCCTTCTGGTACTAAATTCTCTCTTTTCCACCTTCAGGTTCCAGCAGCTCATAGTAATTTTCCTTTTCACTGTTTTTATTTTTTATTACACTATTAAAAAGTAATACATGGTGACTAATTTAATAAATTTTTGTTTCATTTATATTATCTAAGATAATACTAACATGGTCATCACTGGTTGGTAATTGAGTGGACCAAGTGGGTTGATAGATGTACCTGGAGTATAAGAATGGCCTGTCTTTGGCATGGCATCAAGACAGAGACCAGGAAACTATCCCCAAGTGGACAAGATACTGAGAAAACTGTTTATAGGTTTAGGAAAGTTGACCCAAGAGTAAGGTTTATTTTTCCATTTTGCTCTTAAAAGACAAAAAAAATAGTGAAGATTTTCGTAGTACTTTTCCTTTTCTTTGAGGCATCCAAGTAATATAACAGTGGACACTACGAACGCAATGATGAATGATGGAACTTACAGGAAAATTAATCAGTATTGGAAGACATCTGGAAACAAGGGGTCAAAATGGCCTTGAAGGGATGAATTGAGTTTGAGATTACGGAAAAACATCAAAGTGGGAATAATTTGTGAGTGATCAGCATAAATAAAATAGTTTGTTAAGGAAATGGATGAGTTTTTCAAAGGAGAGATGATAGATAAGCTTATGTTTAGATTTTGGTGAATCCAGGAAGATACTGAGAATAAGATAGGAAAATAATGTCAGAAAGGTAGAAAGAAAAGCAATATAAAGAGTGTCCTAAGAGCTAGATGAAAGAGTAGTTTCTAGAATATAGGAATAGTGAGCAAATTTCCCCTACATAAAGCTGTATTATATACAGATTAGTGTCTTTATAATTTTCTTCATCTACAAAATTTTCTGATAGAATTTATTAAAACAAAGTTACTCTAGATTTGATTTTTAGGGACTCCAAGTTATAAATCAGAAAAATACTGAACATTTCAACAGTTACCTACATATAAGAAAAAATGCTTGGCATCTGCGACAAAGCAAATTAGTTTACTCATCAAAATGCAGAGTAGGAGATGGTAAAGAAAATCCCAGTGGACAAGGGATGGTAAATGCAAATTAATTATAGAACATTCATAAGATAAGCAATATATCATTATTAGGCTATTTAGTCTGTTCTCTTTACTATTCTTGGCAAGATATTTTAAGCTTTTCCTGTTATTTATTTTTGTTTTCTCCCACTGTAATTCATGAGAACTTCAATTCTTCTACCATTAATTATCTCACCACCAGTGGAGTGGAAATGCTTCAGGAATGTAATATCTAAGATTAGCAGTAGGGAAAGAAATTGTACCTACCCTTTATAAAGAGCTTTGTAGTTTGCAAAGCATTTTAAAATATTTATTTCACTTGAGACAAACAGCAACCATGTGAAGGAAGTGAGAATCATTATCATCTTTAAAAAGGATTCCTGAATGGTGAAACTTATTTATGGATGAGGAAGCCCAGAGAGATTAAGTGATTTATCGTGCATCACTGGAGTTATAAGGTGAAATCCTGGGCTATCCATTATTAGGTTTGTGGTCATGAGCAATGCATGTGTCAGCTTTGAAACGCAATTTTTTCAACTCTAAGATGAAAGATTTAAAAAATATTAAACTATAAGATATATTTAATATTCTACTTAGTAATCTTGGTTTCCATTTGCTTTTTTTTAAATAAGTTTATTTATTTGTTTTTGGCTGCATTGGGTCTTCATTGCTGCATGTGGGCTTTCTCTAGTTGCAGCGAGCGGGGGCTACTCTTCGCTGCGGTGCATGGGCTTCTCATTGCGGTGGCTTCTGTTGTTGTGGAGCACGGGCTCTAGGCATGCGGGCCTCAGTAGTTGTAGCACATGGACTCAGTAGTTGTGGCTCATGGGCTCTGGCGCACTGGCTCAGTTGCTCTGTGGCATGTGGGATCCTCCTGGACCAGGGCTTGAACCTGTGTCCCCTACACTGCCAGGCGGACTCTTAACCACTACCACTGTGCCACCAGGGATAACCTCCATTTGCTTCTGCAAGCTAGCCAATTAATTGCCTTCCTAGACATATCCTCCAGTTTTCCACTTCTGTTTTCTTATTCATGCCATATATTCAAATGGCATGTTTTCTCTTCTATCTAAACGAATCTTACTCATTTTAAATAGCCTTTAACTAGCTTGTTGTAGCCAGGTCAACTCCTTTACAAAACCATTCTTATTGCTCCCAATAATTGTGACCGTGTCTTCTCTTGAAAAGATGTTAACACTTTCTTTCTCTTACACCGTTTGTCAAACTCTATGTTTTATTAGCTGCCAATATACCAGGAAGAATAGTCATCACCAGTTACTATCTGAGTTTAGTGGACTCTTGTAAAACATATTTTAAACATCATTTTACAGGTAGTTTACAGATATAAAAATAAAAGGATGTTGTGAAAAACAACTGGATTAGAAATTAATAAGAATTTAAATGTAACAAACTCAAATTTTATTCCATATTTTTCTGGTGTGAAGATATACACATCCAAAAAAAAGTATTCTTTTTCACCTGTCAGACTGGCAAAAATAAAAACCCTTGTTAAAAAAAAAAAGATATACACATCCAAAATTGGCAATATCCTTTGAATGAAAGTAATTGCTCATAGCTGAGCCAGGAACATAGCCATCTCATAAATAATGATCTAGATTTCAAATATATTTCTAAGAGTCCGGCTTTTTATTACCTCTGGTTTTTCTTGCACTTCTATCATCAAAATACAGTGCTTTGAAAACTTTTATGGCTCGTAATTTTGTTGAAGAGAGGGTGGTCATTTTCCTCGTCAGCAGCAACAAAATATTTTCATTTTAGATATTGATTAGAATGATCAATTCAATGAGCTTTTTCATTTCTGTGCTGTTTATCTCCTTTCAGTCAGTGCCTTCAGCATTTATCTACTTATGAATCATATCAAGTAAATTCCCTAGCACAAGCTTGATAAAAGGTGAAAGCATCCTGTTACATGTCCTTTTTAGTAAACATATCTTGTCAAAAAAAATACTGCATGATGACATTCTCCTTGAAGGACTAACTGAATAACAGATTTCCTTTTTGTCCATAGAAATATATTGTTCACTCATTGATTCTTGAGTTTGATAAAATACATTTCTAGGATATATTATGTGAAGACTCATAATCTGAGATTTAGCTTATATGATTAATTTTATCATCATCATTAGAGTCTGGAGTATTACTGTCTGTCTTTTTGTATTTGTGTTCTTTTTCATCTAACAATTGTGAAATATCTTCTATCATTTTCTTCTCTTTGCTGTTATGGACAGAAAATGAAAATTTCTGAATTCTCAACTGTGTTCAATGAAGAGTTAAAAAGAAAAAGACAACAGAAGTCCTGTCTCCTGATGTCTTTTTTTTTTTTTTTTTTTTTTTTTTTGCGGTACGCGGGCCTCTCACTGCTGTGGCCTCTCCCATTGCGGAGCACAGGCTCCAGACGCGCAGGCCCAGCGGCCGTGGCTCACAGGCCCAGCCGCTGCGCGGCATGTGGGATCCTCCCGGACCGGGGGCACGAACCCGTGTCCCCTGCATCGGCAGGCGGACTCCCAACCACTGCGCCACCAGGGAAGCCCTCCTGATGTCTTTTATACCTTCTGGAAAGATCAGATGAAACTTTGGGCAATGCAATAACAAGGATGATGAAATAGTGATGATTTATTTCACTATTTTATCATCCCTCTAGATGATCACATCATCTTTAAATTTTCTTTTTTTTTCCTGTGAAAGCCTTAAATTCAATATGGTTATTTGCCAGTTTCAGAAAATTATTTAATTGTATAATTAGTAGATTTCTCTGGAGGCAGATCAAAATAATGTTAAGCAGGTTAAGTTCTCTGCAAACAGTTTTTGAACACCAGGATTGCATGGGGCAATTGAGTAATGATTTATATAATCTCAATTCCAAATGAACATGTAGCATAACTGATACTTAGGGTTATAAAATTAGAGAAGATCTAGACTATTGCATCTAGGTATTTAAAATCGCCCCCCCCCCCTTGTTTTTTCTTTCTCTGAGTTGCTTTTGGTCTCAGGTGCCTCTCCTCCCAGCTTGGACCAACTCGTTTCAATAATGCTTTTATGAGAAGACTTGTCCTCCTCATACTTTTGTCCCTCCCCACCATCCACCTTTCCAACCCCAGCTCTAGATAAATTTGGGTCTCTTCTACCTCCCATTGCCCACTATGGGGCTGGCAAATATTTCTCAGATAAAGTTATAAAATCAGGCTGAGTTGTGAGTTGTGAGGGTAGAGAGATGCCAAGATCACAGACAGTTTAAATTGGGAGACAATCAAGAGAATTCAAGTCTTAGCACCATCTTGCAAAGTGAGTTGGAGAGTTAGTTAGTAGTAGAGCTAAAAACAAGTGCTGAAGTTTCCTGACCTTTGTTTCAGTGAGTTTCCAGCATAGTGAATTGGGAAGTAGGAAAGTTATATAAAATATGAGAGAAGAGAAAAAGCATTAAGGTGGCCTGAAGTTCTGTAAGAGAAATATTCTAAGCCCCCTCCCCACCCCAGCTTTATTGAAATATAGTCAGCAGGTAAAATTGTAAGATTTTTAAAGTGTACATTGTGATGACTTGATATACGTATACACTGCAAAAGAATTCCCCCCATCTACTTAATTAACACGTCCATCGCCTCACATCTTTATCTTTTTTTTTTGTAAGAACATTTAAGTTCTACTCTCTTGGCAAATTTCAATTAAACAGTACAGTATTATCATCTGAAGTCACCATGTTATACATTAGATCCTCAGACCTTATTCATCTTACAGCTTGAGAGTTTGTATACTTTTACCAACCTCTCCCTATTTCTCCCACCCTCCAACCCCGGCAACCACTTTTCTATTCTTTCTATGAGGTTGATATTTTTTTTAGATTCAACATATAGGTATTTGTCTTTCAGTGTCTGACTTATTACACTCAGTATAATGCCTCTGAGGTTCATCCATGTTGTTGCAAATGGCAGGATTCCATTCCTTCTTAAGGCTGAATAATATTCCATTGTGTATATAAAAATGCCACATTTTCTTTATCCATTCATCCATCGATGAACACTTAGGTTGTTTCTACGTCTTGGCTATTTTAAATAATGTTACAGTGAACATGGGGGTGCAGATATCTTTTCAAGATAAGGATTTCGTTTCCCTTGGGTCAAACCCAAAAGTGGAATTGCTGGATCCTATGGTACTTCTATTTTTAATTTTTTGAAGACTCTCCGTACTGTTTTCCACAGTGGCTGCACCAATGTATATTCCCACCAGTAGTGCACGAGGGTTCTCTTTTCTTCATGTCCTCATCAATACTTGTTATCCCTTGTCTTTTTTTTTTTTTTTTTTTTTCCGGTACGCGGGCCTCTCACTGCTGTGGCCTCTCCCGCTGCGGAGCACAGGTTCTGGACGCGCAGGCTCAGCGGCCATGGCTCACGGGCCCAGCCGCTCCACGCCATGTGGGATCCTCCCATACCGGGGCACGAACCCGTGTCCCCTGCATCGGCCGGTGGACTCCCAACCACTGCACCACCAGGGAAGCCCTCCCTTGTCTTTTTGATGACAGCCATTCTAATAGGTGTAAGGTGATATCTCATTGTGGTTTTGATTTACATTTCCCTGATGATTAGTGATTAGCACCTTTTCATGTATCTCTTGGCCATTTGTATGTCTTCTGTGGAAAAAATTAAATTTTCATACTATTTTCAGCTCCTTAGCATAGTTGGGTGTAATTCCCAGGATTATGAAAGAACAAAGTGTTTCAAGGTATAGGAAAAATAAGATCACTGAGAAGAAACACAAAAACGTAAATTGGGTCCAATAACCCTGAGAATTAAAGTCAGTTGTGCATTTATCTGATCTCTTTTCTAGATGTTATGTGCTTAAAGAACAAAGTCATCATAATGTCATAATGATCTTTGCATCTCATGCAGTGGCTTCTCTGGGATAGATTTATTATATGAGAATTATAGGACAGTTTTCAAAAAAGGTAACATCATGACTCTCATACAGATATAAAATGAGCAAGTGTTAAAGATTTTATTTAACTCAAATGAGGGAAACAAGCAGATGTTACAACCTTTTCAAAGGAGAATCCAAAGAACAGACACATTTGTAGTTGAGGAATATTGAAATTATGCAAATGGAAGCAACACTAGCTTTTTTCCACATGGGAAAGGGAAGTAAATTGAACCTGACAGGGCAGAATTTGCTACTCTACGAGCAAGAATAACTTTGCAATTATCGGCGATTTAAAGAGCTGTAAGATAACGCCCATACAATCAGAATCAGATAATCCATAATTGTGACTGCTAGGTCTAGGCAATGCACAGTTTTCCAGGGAAGCACAACTTTTTCCTTACACATATGTTGTATTCAATTAAATTATAAACATAAAACATATAAAGAGAACGTCACACTCAAGTGTGATAAATAACACTTTGCCACTTGTAGCTCTCATATTTTTCAATGTTTCTTTGTTTTCTGAAATACATACATTTTTAGAGTTTCAAGATCAAGTATCATCCAAAGAAGGTTACCTCCTTTCACCACACCTACCAGGATATTTGTCAAGAATTTTTTTGTTAGGGAGTTCCTTGGTGGCCTAGTGGTTAGGATTCTGGGCTTTCACTGCTCTGGCCTGTGTTCAATCCCTGGCTGGGGAACTGAGAGCCTGCAAGCCGCGCAGCACAGCCAAAAAAAAAAAAAAAAAATTTTTTTTTGTTAGAGAAACACAGAAAAATTCTTTAGTTTCTTTGTTTCTTTTGTCCCACTGAGAGAAAACCAAATTCTTCATGTAAACTTTCCCAGCCAAATTTAAAGGATGACCAAAGGAGATGAAATCTCCATTGTACAAATGCTAAAGGAAGTGTATTCAAGGCAAGCCATAGTTTGGCTTATAGAAATGCACACATAAATTTGTTAATGTGTAGAATCTAGTCCCAATGGTTTGCACTTATTAAGAGTATTTGGACATGGCTTGGCTCCGTCCAAGGACCTATCTGCTCTTCTCATACCTACCTTCAGTTTTTACCTCCATCCTCAGCTCCACAGCTGTCTCTTTTTATACTAGTGGCTGTGTGTTCACAGAGTCACAGCCTTAAAATGCTCAAGTAGGGAAACAAAATTCCTTAAGGAATCAGTGATGAGAGGAAAGATCTGCAAGGATGCCTTAGCAGCTTGACCATCAATCTTTAGTCATATGAAAAGCTGGGATGATGTGAAGGGCGACTGCAACCAGTAAGGAGGGAAAAAAAAGAAGTAGCCATGAGGCCAAGAATACCTGACATGGCTTTAATTTTCAAGATGAGACCTACACAGAGAGGAGATAATATCACAGTTTATAGAGGTTATCTGAACATAGTAGCAATTTTCCTTGTTCAGCTTTCACTTGCCTACCTATGTCTGTACATGGTAAACAATTTAAGAACTGCTGATTCTTGGCAAAGAGCAATATATAGCCAGTCACAGGAAGACCAATTGGGCTAGAGGGGGAAGTGAACAGAGGTCATTTACATCTCATCTGTACTTCATCATTTTCCTCAGCAGTAGCTGGTGCTGGAATGGGAGATCAAATTTATCGATTGTTAGAAGCCTTTCCTTGGTGATTTCAGCAGAATAGTTTTAACTCCTTCTGATTCCTGAGTAGCTGTAGAGATAGAGGTGGTTTGGCACAGTCTTCTTTTGCATCTTGCACATGAATTAATCCTGAGGGTACGTTTTGGGTAGATCACACCAAGCAACGTGCTCTAGGACGACAGGTCCCCTATAAATATATTTTAATGCTACTCATATAAACATTGTCAAAGTGGAAAGTTTACGCATAGTTCTTCTTAATTCAGGAATATAGCAACAATTCAGTGTTAATAGTAAAAATATTAATTCACTAATACAACAATAGGGAGTTGTTTTAACACTCTCTTCATAGAAACTCAAATGCTACCAGCATTATTACTGGCATCAGAGGTAATTAAGCCATGGTAACATCAAAGCTTTAAATAACCAATTTGGCTAAATAACAACAACAACAATAACTCATTTGGCTAAAACTAGGATTGTATCTTTTTTTTTTTTTAATTTATTTAATTTATTTATTTTATTTATTTTTGGCTGCATTGGGTCTTTGTTGCCTCGCACGGGCTTTCTCTAGTTGCAGCGAGTGGGGGCTTCTCTTCGTTGCGGTGCACGGGCTTCTCATCGTGGTGGCTTCTCTTGTTGCAGAGCACGGGCTCTAGGAGTGCGAGCTTCAGTAGTTGTGGCACGAGGGCTCAGTAGTTGTGGCTCACGGGCTCTAGAGCATAGACTCAGTAGTTGTGGTGCACGGGCTTACCGGACCAGGGCTCTAACCCATGTCCCCTGCATTGGGAGGCAGATTCTTAACCACTGCGCCACCAGGGAAGCCCCAGGATTGCATCTTTTAATCCAGCCCTCTTTTTGCTTCCAGCTTGCAAATAACCAGCATAAATCTGGAACTGTTATCTAACCTTCCTCTGTGCAGTTCATCAGTCATGCCACTAAAATTGATTCTTGACCTCTATACATCATTCTTTCCTTTGAAATTTCTCATGCTGTCTCTTCCTTCTATGCTTTAATGGAGGAGGTGTGTGTAACAAAACGTGAGCGAGTCACTTTTTAATTGTGCAGTCCTCATTTGAATACCTAAGGTTTTTTAACCCTTAAGTATTTTTACTATGTGTTTAAATTTTCTCATATATTGTTTTGATGTTTACATCTACTTCTCTAGATTACAAATTACTGTTTCACCTATCAAGTAATCATAATGAAATTTGTCTTTTAAAATTTCTTGTGCCTCTGACCAAATGTTTAATAATGAAAAAATTCAACGTACAACATAAGGAGAAAGATCACTTTAGAATGATTTGTGAAATAATGTCAACCATAAAAATAAGGCTGTTTTCCTGAGCCAGAGCCTAAAAGAAATCATGTGATGAGCAATAAAAGTTGACACAAGAACAGTAGTGGAATTGTCCTTCTTCAGGCCAAACCAGTGCTTATTTACAGCAGATGTCACACCTGTGACACTGGTGAATGTGAAATGGTGTGGTGGAAACCAAGCAGCCCTGGGGTTTTATGTTTTCAAGCAAGGCTGCTGTGACAGATAAATGAACCAACATTTCCAGATTGCTGTAATCAGATTATTATAATCTGATTCTTCCATCTAAGTAAATACCTAATTTAAACCATCTCAAGATAAGTTAAATTTTGAATGTCTTTCCTTCGTGTATATATATATATTTTTTAATTTTTTATTTATTTATTTATTTATTTTTGCGGTACGCGGGCCTCTCACTGTTGTGGCCTCTCCCATTGCGGAGCACAGGCTCCGGATGCAGAGGCTCAGCGGCCATGGCTCACGGGCCCAGCCACTCCGCGGCATGTGGGATCTTCCAGGACCGGGGCACGAACGCATGTCCCCTGCATCGGCAGGTGGACTCTCAACCGCTGCGCCACCAGGGAAGCCCTTTCCTTCATATTTAATACCTGCACTAACCTTCTAAAAACACTATACCTTAAAGGTCAATAAGATCAAATATGGTAGATACATTGACCTTGGTTCCAGCAAGAAACCAGCAGTTTGGATAGTTGTAACACTGCCATTTCAAAAATACATGTGGCTTTTGTGTGTGTGTGTGTGTGTGTTGTCCTGACCTGGACACTCCTCCCTAACTGTGTTGGAATCATGCAAGCCGTGCTGGCAGAGTGCCCACTGCATGTAAGATTGGGTCCTATTTTATAACAAACTGCTTTTACTCCCAAGAAATTGGAAAGCATTAAGTTATCTGTATTTGAGTCCATTTTTCTCCTTGTTTTTTCAACTTTTCCATTAGCCAGAAGGGATTACCTGTGTGGGATGTCGTTTGTCACCTAAAAGAGAGATAACATTTCTATTTCAAATACAGATTTAATTTATGACCTAGAATTCATTATTATACTCCTTCTCAAGTTGTGGTGCAAAGTAGCAAATTCTCAACAAACGATTATTGTTCCGTGGAATTGCTGAATAACCTACAAGTAATTTTTTTTAATGTTTTTTTATTGTGGTAAAAGTTACATAATATGAAACATATTTTTCTAACCATATTTAACTATACAGTTCAGTGGCACTAAGTACATTCACATTGTTGTGCAACTCTCACCATTATCCATCTCCCAAATGTTTGACCTTCCTAAACTGAAACTCTTATCCCTTTTAAAGACTAACTCCCCATTCCCCTCCCCACCCCCGACTCCCAGGCCCCTGGCACCTCCCAATTTACTTTCTGACTCTATTTTTAAACATAATGGAATGAAATACAAAAATGCCTGATGCCTTCCGTGTGGTGGAAGGGCCCTTACATGAAAAAGGCTCCCTTTTCCCCAGTTCCTCCAGTGATTTCTCTCCCTTTCATGTCCTCTACTCTTTAAAAACTGTTATATGTTCCATCCCTACTTCTCTTGACCCTGCACCACCATTCATCACATCTGTCCCCCACATTTTTCCATCTTATCTTCTTGTTTTTATAAGATGATGAAAGGTTTGTGAATAGAACTATTACTATATTTTAGCTGGTTGTCAAGATACTGTGGGGCATTTTTAGCTGGTGTTATGATACAGACGACAGACCATGGCATTAATCAGAGAGAGTGTCCAAAAACTAATAAACATAAGACAATCCAAAAAGCAGTCAGGCAAAGACATCAAACAAGATTTTATATACATATATATACACATATGTATGTATATATTACCGTCCAGCCAACTATGCACATACATTTTATTAGTATCTAGTACAAAGTTGTACTCATTGTAGATATTCTTAAGTGGTTTTTTTTTTTTCTGTTTTTCATTTGAGTTTATGAAAATGATTGCATGGGTATTATAAGCAGTTGAGTCCCCACTGATAGGCAAGGTATCTAGGTAATAGCACATCATAGAACCGGATGATAAAAGAAGTTAGTAGTTGGTAAGTAAAAAATACCCTTTGAACTCAGTGCAAACCCCACATCAGTTTAGTAAATGGTCTGAGCACCGAGGTTTGGAGGAGGCACAGAGTCTTCATTTCCTCTGCCAGCAGCTTCGAGTTCTGAGTTCACATTAGTTCCATCCACATCAGACTGACCCTTGCTTACTATGACTAACACTAGGCCATAGAGAGCCATCCAAACATCTAGCAGTTATTCACCGGAAAGAACTGAATGGCAGTTATACTGACTAAATTTTGCTTTTTAAAAATAATTTTGAAAACCAATCCTTAGGGTGGTCTAACTAATAAGCAGATTTTAAACCATCCATTATGCACTTTTATTTTTCTCTTAGTTTAAAAAACAGAGTGGGCAGTAGTAACTTTATTAATGGTGCTATTTTAGGTGAAATGTAGTTTAAATATTAGAGGTTTTAAAAATTCCATGGCTAACAGATTTTATAAAAAGCAGAGATCTTTTTATTATGTTTATATTCATTTGTATGTAATAGCCAGAAAAATTTGGCCATTAGAAATGTTTGCAGGAGTATCTCTGTAGGAAATAAGTTTATATGGTTTTGAGAATTACTGTAGATGGAGGCAACAGAAGATGGAGAATTAAAAGAGTTATTATGGGAAATCAATAAATGTTAATTGGTAATGATGGTGAAGTTTAGAGAATGGAGCAGTTGATTCAAGAGCTGTAAATTATCACCCGTTTTGATGACATGGGTGCCTCCCCATTGAACCCATCCTTGATTGATGAACTAAGAACTGAGTAATAACCTCAGAAACAGAGAAGCTACTTGTGAAGCTAAACTCAGTAGATTTTTGCAATGTTTTCCTTCCAAAATAAGCAGGAATCAGTGATGGTAAAAAGTTGTGGGCTTTTGTGCTTACAGCTAGAAGTTTCAGGGAATCATTTTTAGTTTTCAGTAAAGAAACAAGATCTACACACACCTTTTTCCTCCCTCCCTCCCTCCTTTCCTTCCTTCCTTCCTTCCTTCCTTCCTCCCTTCCTTCTTTCCTTCCTCCTTCCTTTCAAGGCACCGGTGAACTGTTGAAACAGTGTTTGGGGACTATTCAGTGTTCTGTTTTGAACCACATTCCTTGTGGTTGGGATTACAAAGCGCTCTCTCTTGGTCAAGGTTGTCGGCGGTAAACTCAGGTCTGTAGACAGCTGTGGTTCTCAAGTAGCTGCTCACTATCATCTGGGAAGCTTTTTAAGAAGTACTGATGCCTGGGGGGTCTGCCCTCAAAGATCCTGATTTAATGGTCTGGAGTAGGGCCCAGGCATAAGTATTTTTTAAAAAGCTTCCAAGGTGATTCTAGAATCGCTGATGTACAGGTTAACTGTTAGATGACTGACAATAATAATGAAGGTCAAATTATAAAATGGAAATGCAGCTTTATAATTGCTCTTTTTCCTTTTTCAATTACGTAAACTATAAATTTTCTGGTTATTTAAAAAAGAAACTATACAAGAATTTATGGAGTAAAAATGTAAGTTCACCTTCACCTTTACCTGTATTCTCTCCATATGTAACCACTGTTAATGTACTGTTTATCCTTCCAGTGGTTTTCCATGCATTTAAAAATGCATATTTACTTATATATAGTGTTTTTAAATGAGATTACACCATCTTTTGTTTATTATTCTGTGGTTCGCTTTTATCACTTAATTTGGCTTGGAGATCTTTCCATGTCAATACATATAGATCTACCTCTTTTTTTTTTTTTTTTTTGCGGTACGCGGACCTCTCACTGGTGGGACCTCTCCCGTTGCGCAGCACAGGCTCCGGACACGCCGGCTCAGCGGCCATGGCTCACGGGCCTAGCTGCTCCGCGGCATGTGGAATCTTCCCGGACCGGGGCACGAACCCGTGTCCCCTGCATCGGCAGGCGGACTCTCAACCGCTGCACCACCAGGGAAGCCCCAGATCTACCTCATTTAAAAAAATATTCTTTTACCTCATTCCTTTCAATATCTGTAGAGTGTTTCTCAGTATATGTGGGCTTTAATTTCCTTTTTCCTTTTCACATATTTGTAGCTCAATGGTAAAGAGCAAAAACTCTGTAGCCAGACTACCTGGTTTTGACTATAAGTATTTATTATTGTTGGTGGTATTATTACCATTTAATTTTTCTATTTTTTACCAATATGGACAATACTGTAGTTAATATTTTAGTACCCAAATCATTATGCTTATCAATGAATATTCCTGTAGGGCAAATTCCTAGCGTTAGGGTTGCTGGCTCAGAGAATATGCATATTAATATTTTGAAATGTGCTGTCAAATTTCCCTCCAAGAGCAATTTACATTTGCTCCAGCCAATAGAATCTCACTGCAGTATTTATTTAATTTATTTTTTTTTGCAGTACGCAGGCCTCTCACTGTTGTGGCCTCTCCCGTTGCGGAGTACAGGCTCCGGACGCGCAGGCTCAGCGGCCATGGCTCACGGGCCTAGCCGCTCTGCGGCATGTGGGATCTTCCCGGGCGGGGGCACGAACCTGTATCCCCTGAATCATCAGGCGGACTCTCAACCACTGCGCCACCAGGGAAGCCCCTCACTGCAGTATTTATTTCAAGGCCTCAATAAATTGTTCACATCACAGTGTGGCTTCATGGGCTAATAACCACAATGACTGGAATTTATTTTCTTTATTTTGGCTGGAATTTCATTGAGTCAGTTTGATAGCTCTGATTATAGCATATCAACCTGAAGTTCCAATTTACGGTCTTAAACATATGATTAAGGAAAATGGAAAAATTATTTACTGATTTTTGGTTTTTTTTAGATTAAAAACTTTCCACATAGAAAGTACAAGAGGGGTAGGGGGAAATAACTGGGCTTTGGCAGTGAAAAGTCTGACCTGGACTAGTAGCTACAGCCTTTAGATGGAGCAGCTCAAAGAGAGAAGCTCACTTCCGCACACCATAGTGAGAGAATAGTAACCCAAGTCTCAAGAAAAATCTACTTCAAATCTGTGTGTTTGTTGGCATTTTAAATTCAGGACGCTTATATGTTTTTAGACTTTTACATAATAAAATTTACATCAGTATCGTTGGGTATAATGTTTTTATATAATGAAAATGCAAGTGAAATTTATTATTTTCAATTCAAATTTCCTTCTCTGTATACTCTCGAGTCTTAATTTTCTCATCAACACAACGTTGATATTTAGTACCTACTTCATAGGATTTGGGGGAGGAGTCAATTTTATATTACATATTAAAAACCTTTAGGGACTTCCCTGGTGGTCCAGTGCTAAAGAACCCTCCTTCCAATGCAGCGGACGATCCCTGGGTCAGGGAGCTAAGATCCCACATGCCATGGGGCAACTAAGCCCGCGCACCACAACTCCAGAGCTCGCGTGCCTCAACAAGAGAGAGAAAACCCGCACATCTCAACGAAGATCCCACGTGCCACAACAAAGACCCAACGCAGCCAAAAAATAAAAATAAAATAAAATAAAATAAAAAACCTTTTGCACAATGTCTGGAATATGGTAAACTCTTAATAAATTGAACCTCAGTATTATTCCTATTATTATCATTTTAATTCTGTTAACAGTGTGTTCAGCCCTGCTGTGGATAGATTATTTTATTTTTAGCATGAGTTAAGGTAATTGAGGGGGGATACTGGCTTTTGTATTTCGAAAGATACACATGAAAGATTTTCTGGTGTTAAAAAAATTTCTCTGGTGTTAAATATGTATTTGTTCCATAAGAACCCTTTTTAATAAACATAATTCACTACTAACCAATATTTTTGAAAACTCAATATTTTTACCATTGTACTTAGGAAAAATATATAAAAGTTAACATGATTAAAATGTTTTTATTGTTTAGTTGGCTTATAGTCTTAGGTGTTTGGATATAAGAATAATAAAAGAAACAAATGTGCATAAAGAATAGGTTGCTTTGGTAGAGGTCAGAAAATGTGTGCACTGTTAACTGTCTCTAGCTCTGTGGTTCATCAGCATTCTCCAACTCTCCTCTTGGTATTTTGGGGCAGATCCTATGGAGTGAATAAGCTATATACCCAGTTGTGAATTTAGATTGTTTGGAAGCTTTCAGAATAAAATGAGGGCTTCTGGAAGGTTGGCCTAAGAATCTGTCTCTCTTACCCTCAGGAGGTACAGGGTGAGCATATTGCTTCTGCCACTCTGGATCCTTTGCTGTCCTGCTCTCTTGGGGTCTGTGATGGCATTTCTGCCCATCCTCCTACCTCCCACGTTCAGACTGGGATCCAGCACTCCCAGGTCTTGGGCTGAATGACACACAATTGAATTAGATAACAAGTGTTCAGACAGAGTAAAATCGAAAACTGTAGCCTTGTTGAATGTCATTAGTATCACTTCTGGATTTTAGTTGGACTGTATCGGAGTTAACAACGATAATCTCTTCAAAGAGTTGGTTATCGTTTCTCCAGATTAGTTTCTGAAACTCTTTCCTATCTGTGACTTTTCTTTACCCCTCTGGCCTCCCATTTGAAACTTTACTGATCCTTTCTCTCATCTCTCTTTTCCAGGGATTTTAGCACTTTTCCCACTCTGTTCTCTCTCACTGATACTGTTTTACTTACTGTTCTTTCAGCATTCCCTTCCTCTTCAGAAGTTTATAGATCACTGTATCCTTATCCTTAATGCCTCCCTCTAACCCCCCAGAATATGGATCTAAGTTTCCATATATATTCTTATTAAGTTAACACTTTAAAATACTTAGAAGCGCCTACGTTATATTTTTTTTCTGTTACACTTTTAGACAAGCAAAGTTGACTTTCTCTCTTTATGTAGTGTCACCTCTCATTCTATTTGATCACTTCTGGGACCTGTTTTAATGCTCGTGTCACAACATAAAATTCATGCAAATTAACAAAAGCAAGCTGATTTGGAGAGGTGTGGAGAGTGTACAGAGGAGCCTAGTACCGTCCAGAGCTTTGTATGGAGAATGTGGTGTGATATTATTTGTGAGCTGTTCCATTTTCCTGTCGGTCCCTTGGGAAGGAAGGAGTTTCATAATGGGGTGTGACCTGCACTTCTAGTAAGCGTGATTGGCATTGAATGTTTAAATAGAAGAGAAGAATACATATCATTCCTCCCCTTTAAGGCAAAGCACAAATATACTGAATGCAAATCTTTTCAGTGTGGAAGGCAGTCTGGCCTGATGATAGCATGAATCTGAAAAGCTAAGGGAGTGAATTAACTATGCAGATCAAAATGCAAGGAAGCCAAAATTCCGTAGTATCCTTAAAAGTAACTTTTAAAACCGAGATGTAATGGTAAATACACATACAGAATATGATGGAAGACCCCATTTGAAAAAATGGAATTCTGACATCAGCCCCTTGGTAAATGAGTGGGCAAATGGTTCCCTGAATTGGGTAGCAGTGCACATACCACAGTGACTGATGAAATTGATGTGTCGGTGGGAGAGCGGCTCTATTACTCAATCCTTTAACCTGTTTCCTCTGTCTTGAAAAATGAGCTTCTGAGTGGATGTTATCCTCAAGGAAGTGAATTTAATTCAAAAGAAGCTGTTTTATAGATGGGCAAATTTAGTTTAAGAATTCACTTTTCCATTATAGAAGAGAACTATGTGGAAAAACATTATTATAAGTAATATGCTTATATTTCTCAAAGATGCCTTTTTTTTTTTTTTTTTTTTTTTTGCGGTACGCGGGCCTCTCACTGTTGTGGCCTCTCCCGTTGCGGAGCACAGGCTCCGGACGCGCAGGCTCAGCGGCCATGGCTCACGGGCCCAGCCGCTCCGTGGCATGTGGGATCTTCCCGGACCGGGGCACGAACCCGTGTCCCCTGCATCGGCAGGCAGACTCTCAACTACTGTGCCACCAGGGAAGCCCAAAGAGGCCATTTTTGAGTGTATTTTGGGGACCTGAATTTCAAGCATTAGTCAGTAATTTTTCTTTAATTTTGAATTATCTCTTAGAACACGTGGCTAAAAAAACATTGAATCTGCATTGTAATAGTTTCATTAACTTATTAAGGTATGTAATTACACAATAAATAATTTAATCATAAAAAGTGATTTCTTAGTTTTTCCCATTAACTTTTGAAAATATGATGCTTTCTTTTTTCCTGACATAAATACTTGTTAATTACTGCAAAGAATAAAAGCCCATCTTGTGAATCCATTATTCTAAAATTTGCAAGGTAATATTGATAACTGGAGAAGCAGGCTGTTAGTTATCCTAGTTTTTGCCAAGTAAAAAAAAATTCACTCTATAACTTAGAAGATAAAAATACATAACCATAAGTATCCTACATATACTTCCCAGTAGGTTAATAGTAGTTTGTCTTAGAAGTATATGGTAATATGAGTTATTAAGCTTGCTAGTCTCTCACACACACACACACACACACACACACACAAATCTAATTAATTATAATTATTTTGTCATTATGATCTTAAGCTGATTCTCACAGTTACCGCCTATTTTGCTATCATTTTTTAAAAACGTGACCTATTGTGTAAATTTCATAATGAGAATTATGGAGTCATAAATGTATTTGGAAAATAAATTTAAAATAGAAAGCCCTTAAAACGTTTCATTTGGAGACAAATCAGTAAGCAAATTTTGTACTCAACAAGTAGGTTAAAAACCTTCATAAATATAAAATTTTATTCTCTCCAGTTGATGGTGTTTTATTGTTTTTAATATAAAATTTTAGAAGAAAGAAAATGTGACTGAAATTGAGCAATGTAGCTTCCAAATAATTCCTCAGCTTTTGGAAGCTGTCAGAATTTCAAACATATAGTACAAGCTGTGCCCCCAGTGTGCATTCAGGTATTAATTAAAGATGGATTTATATTTATTTCAACTTAGAAGAATTTACCCTGAAGGAAAACTAACTTCTTACAGAAAGAAAAGAAAGTTTTTCCCACCCCTGAACTAGCATCAACCTTTATTAATCTGATCTAAGTATCTAAGAAGCTTAGATTAATCTATATTAATCTGATCTAAGAAGATTTCTTTTACAGCATTCTTCTGATTCAGACACTTTCTATCTTGTTCTAATATTACTTGGTAATTCCCCAAATACCATTCACCATAGATGTCTGACTGACTTATTTATCAAATTTCACTGCACTAATTTGTGCGATGGGAAAGAATTCTTCCAGTTCAACAGGTTTCCACAGGCAAATAATTAACACCCAAAGAAATGTTAAACTCATAATATTTAATTCGGTCTATAATTTTCCCAGTTGCTGGTTGAGTTGGTGTTGCATTTTAGTCAACAGCTGTGTTTTTTAACTGCCTTTTCCACGCTAGCTGGTTGTTTTTTTGTTGAACGTGGCTGCCCTCTAGTGGACTAAATTTCCTTTACAATAACCTGTCAAATCTAAAGCAGTCATTTACATATGGAAGTGATTAGTCTTTCATGCTTTCGGACTCTCGTGTTTCATTGACTTTTGTGTTTAATACAACACGTTTGTTGTTAAGAAGGCATATTAAAATAAGCTGATCTCTTGGACGGTCTGCGTGTTTTAGTATATTTTCGACTTCTGACCTATTTTGTGAGACATGCTCCTTCTCAAGATCTTTTCGTTTTTCTTGTCGCAGATGCTACAACTGTGGTGGCCTTGATCATCATGCTAAGGAATGTAGTCTACCTCCTCAGCCAAAGAAGTGCCATTGCTGTCAGAGCATCACGCACATGGTGGCGAACTGCCCTCACAAAACTGTGGTGCAGCTGCCCGCTGGTTCTCAGGGAAGACAGGAAGCAGAGCCCCAGCCGTGCACCGCGTTCCCTCGAGAGGTGGGGGGTGGGCACGGCTATGCGTCACCACCATTTCCTCAGGAGGCGAGGTCCGAGGTCTCTGAGTGGCCAGGCACGTCACCTGCAGAAGCTTCCTCCACAAAGTCATCTGCAGCACCAGAAGATCAAAGCAAAAAGGGGCCTTCCGTTCAAAAACGGAAAAAGACTTAACCCTTTTTCTTAACGTTATCGTTTTCTCTCCCCGGTTGGGAAGTCTACCTCATGCAAATACAGGGGAACAGTATTTCACAAACAGCAGCTGACCTGGGATTTTTAACTACTGTTGAGGAACTGTGAATTTTTTTAAACAGGCAAATCACTCTAAGCAAATTACCTTTGAGCAGGGTGTCATGTGTCATGTGACTCAGAGGATGAGATGCTCTGTGTATCTGTATGTGCATGTGTGAGAGGGAGAGAGCCTGAGCCTGTGTGTGTGTGTAGGAGGATTTTCTATAGAATGTAGACATATATATAAAGAGGGTTTGTCTTTATATATGTGTGTATAGAGATGTCAGCACACAGCCTCCCTCGCAGAATTGGACATCCCCAAGAATTGAAAACCCAGGTAAAGCATTTTAGATGGTTTTGAAAATAACCCTTGGAGTTTTTCTTGAAATACCATTCCCTTTATATTACATTAGGAAAAAACAAAACAAAACAAAACACGACTGTTACCTTTTATGTGAACCAAAGGATACTTCAGATCTCAGCGCTGCCAATCCTATGGTACTAAAGGTTTTTAAGACATCAGTTCTCCCGAATTTGGGATTGCCTCTTTTTCTTGATATCTGTAGAGTGTGTCCCCCACCCCACCCCCTTTGAAGGCAGTACCTTAACTCCATATGCCTCTGACTGCCATAAGCTTTTTTGAATCTGGGATACATGACTCCAGAAAAGACAATGAATGTGTAATTTCTGTGCCGATATTTCAGTGTTTTTAATTCATACGTTTTGATTGTAAATTAGTTGCCTATTCAGAGAAATGAAGGGGAGGGCAATGTATAAAGGTAGTGACTTGATTGTTTTCAATGGTATTTTGATACTCGTTATAATCTTTTACCTGTTGTGAGGTTTTTGAGGGACTGTGGCAACAGCAGCTTCCCTTGACCAAGTCAGTCCTTCTAACCATCGCTTTGAGTGGAGGCCTCCTTGTTTACTACTGAAGACCTTGGAGGAAAACTCCAGTTGTTTGGTGTATGTTTTTGGTGGCTGTTTTTATTCCCCCTGGAGAGTTACCTAACTTATTTCTGAAACAAACAGACAAAACAGCACAGATGTGAGTAAAATGCCAGGGTTGAGAATGAACATTTAAGTGGATGCTCACAATTGCCCGATTACGTATGACCTTGAATAATATTAAAAGGCTCCGTGTTTGATGGCGGGCGACTAGCGTGATGAGCCTGGGGTAGGAGGTTCCCAGACCTCTCCTACCAGAGAGCTAGGAGTATTTTATACAATACAGTTCATCTTAGGGGAATTCCCTCATGACTGCTCCTGAAGGGACCTATGTGGGAGATTCAGGATGGACATTCAGTGATGGGGACAGAGGTGCTTCTCAGGTTGGTCCTCAGTTACAGTAGTAAACTGGCTGGGGGCCAGTCATCGTATTGGTCCCTTCAGGTCTCAGTCATGAAAAACATTCATTCTGGTGTCATCCTGGTTCTAGATGTTACGGATCAATTTTGGAAACATTTCCAAGAAGGTACCAATTAGTGGTAATGCTTAACCTTGGCAATAAATATAGTTGTGTATGAGCCTGTTGGTGTAAGCTCAGATAATCAAAACCAGAAAATAGCAAGATTCAAATGAGACACGTTCTGCTGAACAGTTTCTGCTCCCTCCCCGACGTGTCCTGCCGAGGGAGGCTTGTTGTACAGTTGCTGCCGTTTCAGCAAGCAAGCCACGCAGAAGGAGAGCGAGCCTCGGGCTGGGCTGCCAGCCCTTCCCAACTCAGCTTGAGTTGACAGTGTTTGTGAGAATCTCCATGGGACATACTGAAATATCAGTGTGCTGTGATGCAAAGCTTACCTTTGACGATATTGAATGTGATAAATAGCTATAGAGAAGTACTTCCTTGCCTTATGTGAGGATCGTAAGCTTATTTAAATTATGTAGACAAATCAAAGTGGCATTGCTTAATTTTTAGCAGGTATAATAAGCAGGTTAACAGTAAAAATGCAAAACATAAGTCACTTTGAAAATTCAAACCAAAGTTCCTTGACCTTATTAGAAATAGGAAATTATGGACTTGAGAATTGGACATTCCCTGTTTACATATAAAAAGTTCAGAGCTGAGTTCATGGTTTTAAAAAAGACACACAGAAAGAAACATGTTATAACTATGGACCTTATGGGTGCAACTTGAAATCATTTTTCAGCATCTCACCAGACTGAACTAAGCACATACCAAACCTATCTTATGATTAAAAGTTGGGGTTTATTTTTTATATAAGAATATTATCACTATTACATAACACACTCAGGACAAAGAACTTTGCTCAGGGAACATACCATATAATATTTTTGTTTCTTTACAGAATAGTCTACAGTCCTGCTTACTCAAAACAAACCAAATAACTTAGACCTGTACGTAAGTATTATGTACTGATGTTAGTAATAACTACCTCTGAGTTTGACATAGATCAAAATTTCTGAATATCAGATATCGGTTCTCCTATTTTTATTTCATGTGAAAAGTACTCTAAAGGAGACTCCCTCAACTCCTTGCATATGTGAATATCACTGACGTAAGCACAGTGTCCATTTACATGGGTGAAATATTATTCTGTTTACAGCAAAAGGCTACCTCATAGTTGATGCACAGCACACCTCTATGCTGCTCCAGCCTTACAATGGCTGAAAATGCTCTGGTACAGACCTTGTTATCTATAGTATAGATAGCAGTTCACAACTGCACGTTTCTGACAAACACTTGTGAATCATGAAGCATCTCATCTAGTTAGCAAAGTCTCCGAGCATTTCCTTCAAGTTATCATGTATGTTGTTTAAAGACTTATAGGGACTCTTCCACTGAAGCAAAACAGAACACACAAGCAATCTTGGAAATAGCTACTTTGCCCAGAGGTCAGTCGGTTGCAGGAAGAGGTTGGGAAGAGAGGTTGGTTGTGTGAGTGTTTTTGTGCTGGGCAAAACTTGTCAAAGAAAGATGCCAATCTCCTTCGTTTGTGTCTGTGCCGCCCTGAGGCCAAGTGTCTTGCAGCATTATTGCCCAGGCACATAATTAACTAGCACTGGGTGCCAAGGAGTGAACATAGAGTGGACGTGCAATGCCATTTCTAGCTACTGAGGGGTAGGGTCTGTGTGAAGCATCAGTTTACAGGAGTTGCTAATGGGTCGGGCAGGAGGTCAGTGAATTAGTTGCCCCTTGACCTCACCCCCCCATGTCAACACAAATGTAATTCCTTAGAAAGATGCACTACCGGTCTCTTAGCCCTGTGAGCTATTCATTGCTACGTGGCAGATTATAGTAGCAACAGTTTTATGCTTGCATTTCTAGTCTTTACTAGAAGCCTTTGGATGTATTTTTACAGCTGAAAGATTTAGAAAGATTTTTACCTGCTTATAACTTGGAAGTTTGGCGTGCAATGTAGGGGAAAAGATCAAGAAACATCATGTTATTAGCATTGGTCCATCTACAAATAAATATAGGGTGTTTTTATTGCCGGTATTTTTTTCATGTTCTGGCCCAGTTTTATTTTGCACCAATGTGGCCCCAAGTTACTGCTAGTTGTATTTAGTTTGTGAATAGAAGCCCATAAGTGTTAATAGACTTTGTAACATTCACTGTAAGATGAATTATACAGGACATGGGAGATCTCATTAAGTCTTAAAAAGTTAATTTAAATTAATTTATCTGTTTTCTCTAAGAAATGTTTATCATAAAATATATATGTGTATTTCCCCTTTGGTTATAAAATTTGGGGAAGTATGTACAAGTGCAGCTGCACGGACTTTAATTTTCCAGCTGTCTTAATGAGGTTTGTTTGTTTTAGGGAAGAACAACTTGTTAAAAGCATCGAATTCTGTCTTACATTGCTGTCAGCAGCCTCTTTCAGATGTGGTGGTTGTGTGATCTGTGTCATAGTTGTTCAGTTAGAGTGAGAGGTTGACCTCTGAATCGTTGTTAAATTGTCTACTTGGAGCAAAGCTGCAAAGTTATGGTAAAGTGCTGTACTGTGAGAAACTATTAGGACATTTAATACATCTGTGGCTTCACGTGTGTGAGAGTTACCAGCTTGAAAATGATGGTGTTGACTACCTCCTGAATTACAGCTACCAACCACTGGCACCCACCACCAGCTGGCTTTAATTAGTGTGTGTTGCTTCTTGGTATTAACAACTTTAACCATAATAGAGACCAAAGTGAACACTGATTTCTATATGTCTTTAATATGGTGTTTTATCTAGTGCTTTAAAATTATCCTGTGTAGTATTTAGATGACCTCATTGTCCATTTTGGCTCACGTTGTTTACAAGTGAAAATAAAAAAACACTTGAACTGTATGTTTTTAAAGGACGAAAAAGGAGTTAGATGGTCGGAATGGCATTTCACTCATGTACAGTCATCCTGATGGACTAAAAGTACTGTTTGCCTTTCTGCAGACCATGGATTTTATATTCTCATCTCATGCCTAATGTCTTATTCTGTCAATTATGGATATTTTGAGGTTTAAAGAAATTACTTGATTAAAAATAAAACATATAACGTTGGCATTTATGATGAGTTTTGGAGATTTTTCGTGATTTGTGTGATGGCTAAATTAAATGAATGGGTAAAAGGCTACTTGGGCAGTATTTATTACCAATATGAGCATAAATTAAATAGTTTTAACATATCCTCAGATAGCAGTGATTATAAATATAAAACTTACTTATTACAGTACAGATGGTGAATAAATTCCGTCTGAATGAAGAAGGAAAGGTGTGTCCTGTCGTCACTAGGAATCGTTCTGCGTCAGCCAGCACGGACTGTGCAAGCTTGTGAATCAGGACACATACTTCTTGGGGTCAGGAAGAGCAGCCCGAAACAAAAGTGTCCAAACCCTTTTGGAGAAACCAGTTTAGAATTTTCCTACAATTTTTTCCCTAAGAATTTTCAAGTATTTGAAAAGAACAATCAAGGCCAGGTGGCACCAGTACCAAATATCTAAACTGTGAAACAAAAGTGTTCAAACCCTTTTGGAGAAACCAGTTTAGAATTTTCCTACAATTTTTTCCCTAAGAATTTTCAAGTATTTGAAAAGAACAATCAAGGCCAGGTGGCACCAGTACCAAATATCTAAACTGTGTATTCTATGCAACCAACTTGATAAAACCGCTGAGTTCTATAAATTGGCCAGTCCCACAATTACACCGATTTTCATTTCTGCTCTATACCTGGATGATTCACTTTTTTTTTCCTTGTGGTCTACTATGAGAAACAACAACAACAACAACATATAACATCATTTACCATGTTAGCCAGTTTTAAAGTGTACAGTTCAGTAGTGTGAAGTATAGTCACTTTCTTGTGCAGCAGTGAGTGGGTGACGTGAAGGGCTCAATCGTGAATGCTCATGAGAAGCTTATTACGTAAACATTTCAACCATGTTTACTTTCATTGATAATTGCTATTTAAAAGAGTAGCTTTTTGTTGTCAAAGTAGTGCTGTACTTTACTGTAGAGAATATGGAGAACCTTGAAAGAAAATTTAAATGGTACATAGTCCCATCACCTATAAATAACCATTAACATTCATTATTAATTTTCTTCTGGTCTTTTTTCAATACATTATGTATAGATTTTAAAAAATAAAATCCAAATATAATTTCTGTCATCTTCAATGTAGAAATCATCATATATTACTCTTTCTAATCCTTTCTCTCTTTCTCATTCTCTCTTTCTCTCTTTCTCACACACACACATACACACACACACAAACACACACACTTTCTGAAGTGGTCTTAGGTATCCTGGAAAGTGATAAATGTTTCTGAGTCTGCATATCAGGCATGTTTCTTAGCCCAGTATTTCCACTTAAAAAGTTTCCTGACTTTAGGACATATGTATATATACTTTGTTTCTAAAATTAATCAAAGTTTCTTGAAGGTGTGAATTGTTTTTCTCAAGGTCAAGGACCTCAATTTCTAGTTAATTTCTGAGCTGCCTAGCATCTGGAGCTATCTGCCTGTTCCAGTTTGTAAAAATTCTTTAAAGTACCAACTCTGACCTTGGGATTTTTGCTTACACTCAAATGACATGGTTCATTTTACTCTTTTGTCAGGAAAACTGGACTGACACCTAAATGTTATGGCAGCAGCAATACTGCAAAATCTGAGTATAGAGAAAGACAATTTCAAACTTAAGACTCAAACGATATTTACATTTGACTTAGTTCAAATACATGTATTATTGACATGTGGTCCTTTCTTACTGTTTTCCACAGTTTCCTCTAGGAGTGTGGCCTCAGATATTTCTGTCAGATATTTCAATTTCTATTTATAATCACTTTTTTAATTTAGATCGTCATGTCACATATTCAAGCCATTATAGTTATCTCCACATCGGCTCTTCAAATTCTCTCATTTCTTCATGAAATTAATTCTGTACGAATAATTTTCATTAGCTAGTCCAGATATTAGTTTGCCAGTCCTGTGTTAAACTGCTTCTGTCACTCATCCAGAGCAATCCATTCAAAACAATAATAATAAAATCTAATTATGACCATAATAAACTTTCTCATGGCAGAAAAGTTTGAAGAATACAAAGGAGGGACTGAAGTGTGAGCAGCTGTTGTAGAAACATTCTGGAGATGTGCCAGAGCTCACTCTATTTCCTTGGGTTTGTATTTTCGTTTTATTTGTTAATACTGCACAGCATTGTTGGGGAGACAGATCAGATTGCCAGGGAAAATTTAACATAGAACAAAGTGGTTGGAAGAGACAGACACTAGAATGTCATTTGGCCCAATATTCTGTCTTTACCTAGGATCACACTGGATCATCCCAGCTGGTTATTCCCAAAACCTGCCAGAGAAGATTCAGCAAGTCCCATCCAAACCCCAGCACAGTGTCTAAATGTTCCAACGCAATCCCTAACCCCACTCAAAACCAAACCAAAACAAATAGGCAATAAAAAAAACCTCTGGGCCAAGGTCAGATTATTTAAGACATTCCATTTGGAGGTGCCATGTTAACCTACAGTGCTGCTTTTTAATTAAAAATTATTTCTTTTTTAAAAAAAATATTTATTTATTTATTTAGACTGCACCGGGTCATAGTTGCGGCATGAGGACTCTTAGTTGCAGGATGCATACAGGATCTACTTCCCCGACCGGGGATCGAACCCGGACCCCCTGCATTGGGAGCGCAGAGTCTTATGCACTGGACCACCAGGGAAGTTCCTAAAAAGTATTTCTTAATGGAACACTGTCCCAACTAGAATTTTCTTTAGGGCTTCTGTAAAAGATAACCTAAATAATATAACACAATTAAAAATCATGTTCTAATATAGTCCATTGTACACTGGGCCTCTGGAGGTGTAAAAATTCTTTATGGTTAAGGTGAACATCTGACTTTTAAGAAACTGTAGAACTGTAGTTTAATCTGTGATTAAAGACCAAGTGTGATACATTTCAGTTATGCATGATACCACCAGAGGGCACTCTTCGCTCACAATTTTACATCACCTCATAGCTACCACATATTTGAATTTCTAAATATGAATGACAAACTTATCTAGGAAAATTTCTCCCTAGAAAAATGTGTAATTATAAGTAATGGCTTTATAGGCTCTTATGCAGAAGACATAAGAGGCTGTCAATGTGAAGTTCATGATGCTGAAGGGATATTGATAGTCTCAAAGTATTTTATCTATTTCTAGGTTTTCTTGTAATAAGAAACTTCAAAAATATAAACACCTATATAGCATTAAATGCTCATATTGCATCACTACCCCATAAATTCTCATCTACCTTTTAAGCTATAATACAAGACTTTTAAAATTTTTGTTTGGCATTTTATTACATAAAACTTTGGTGGCGTTCTTCTCACTTAGACATCTTAATAAGTCTGTCTACGCTCCTGTTATCTAAGAATCTTCTTAAACTACTCACGCTATCACACCCAGGTGTTCTAGATTTGGGATCTGAACATGTGCACCTAGAAGCGAGGACTAATTAGATACAAGTTCCAAGAGAATTCCCGGGTATAATTTAGTGAAGAGATATTTCTTTCACCTTAAGCTTCCATTTAAGTGTCACTGGTTAATATAATAATAGCTTTCACTTTTCTAGTGTTTTATAGTTTACAAGGGCTTTGACATTTGGTCCTCACGGAGCCCTTCTAAGGGAAAGATGGCAGGTATTACTATACCTATATTACAAAGGAATATACAACTGGGCTCAGGGAGATGACATTAACTGCTCAGGTCACACAACCAGGCTTGGAGCTAGAAAAGACACTTCAGAATTCTGATTCTAAGTATTCTTTTCTCCCAAACACCAAAACCAGGCAGTAAGCTTCTTTCTGACTCTGCCCAGGAAGCTACAGGGAGCCAAAGAAAGTGAGTAAGGGAGTTGAAAGGATCACAATCACACACCAACAGTGGTCAAAAGGTACAAACTTGCAGTTACAAAATAAGTAAGCCATGGGGATGTAATGGACGGCATGGTGTCTCTAGTTAATGATACTGTTTTACACATTTGAAAGTTGCTAAGAGAGTAGATCTTAAAAGTTCTCTCACAAGAAAAAAAAAATTTGTAACTGTGTGTGGTGATGGATGTTAACCTGACATATTTTGATGATCATTTCATAATGTATACAAATATCAAACCATTATGTTGTACATTTGAAATCAATGTTATAGGTTAATTATATCTTAATAAAAAAGAGGAAATGTTCCAAAAATAAATATTGGTATTCACAGAAAAAAATCACACACCAAGACTGCCTACGTTTGCTTTGGTCTAACCATTTCCAGCTCTATCGCCTGCTTCTGCTAGTCACTCTTCAAATCCCAAACTAACACTGTTGTCGTTTCTTGTTTCCTAAAGCAGGAAGCAAGACCAAGAAAAGTCTTCGCCTGCAAAGTCCAGACCAGCCTGCAGCTACAGCCAAATCACCTGGGATGCCTAGACTAGTGAAGGTTTCTGACCTTCCTCCAGCTCAATGCTTCTCAAATTACTACCCATTGGAATCATCTGGGAAGCTTATAAGAACCCTGATGCCCAGATAAATTACTTGAGAATCTGTGACTCCGATGCGCAGCCAGAGTTAAGACTCACCGTTCTAGGTGTGTTGAGTTACTAGAGCCAGATTTTAACTGGTTCCCTAAGTGACTTTTATTAAAAGTTTGGGAACTATTGGCCTAGAGCCAAAACAAAACCAAAACCAACAAAAAACCACACACAAAAAAAGTTGCTTTTTTTTTTTTTTTTTTTTTGCGGTACGCGGGCCTCTCACCGCTGTGGCCCCTCCTGTTGCGGAGCACAGGCTCCAGACGCACAGGCTCCAGACGCGCAGGCTCAGCGGCCATGGCTCACGGGCCCAGCCGCTCCGTGGCACGCGGGATCCTCCCGGGCCAGGGCATGAACCCGTGTCCCCTGCATCGGCAGGCGGACTGCCAACCACTGCGCCACCAGGGAAGCCCAAAAGTTGCTTTTTTAACTGAAAACCATCGGACTATGAATGAGTATGCTTGGGTTCAACTTCCCAGACATACCCTCCTCATCTGCTAGTAAGGGGGTTGGACTAGTTAAGGGGACTTCAAAGTGTGGTCTCGTTAATAGCAGCAGCAACATTATCTGGGAACTTATTAGAAGTGCAGCTTTTGGGCTCTACCCCAACTGTACTGAATCAAACTCTGGGGCGGGGCCCAGAGGGCTGGGTGTTTTTTTTACTTTTTTTTTTTTACGATGTTGGGGGGTAGGAGTTAATTAATTTATTTATTTTTGCTGTGTTGGGTCTTCGTTTCTGTACGAGGGCTTTCTGTAGTTGTGGCAAGCGAGGTCCACTCTTCATCGCGGTGCGCGGGCCTCTCACTATCGCGACCTCTCTTGTTGCGGAGCACAGGCTCCGGATGCGCAGGCTCAGCGGCCATGGCTCACGGGCCCAGCTGCTCCGCGGCATGTGGGATCTTCTCGGACCGGGGCGCGAACCCGCGTACCCTGCATCGGCAGGCGGACTCTCAACCACCAGGGAAGCCCCAACGGGCTGGGTTTTTAAGGAGCCTCCAGGTGATTCTGATGCTGCTCAAGTTTGAGAACTTCTGTGCTAGCTGAAATTTACATACTCTATTTGCTCTAAAATTCTACAATTCTGTCCCCTCCAAAGGAAACCTCAATCCACACCATTCTGGAAGGGCTAGAAGGGGTTTGTCAGCAAGCTGACTGCGTTAAGGACAACTTTGGAGAAACCTTTAAATGATAACACAAGGAAACATTGCTTGATGATGAAAGACGTGGGTGTCGCTCATGATAATGCTATCACAACTTCAAACCGACGCGGCATTCGCGAAGGACAGTCCAAGGACGGAAGTGCCCTGGATAGGAAGACAGCAGCTGAGACTTTGCCTAACCGCCCCCAATCATCCTCAAGCAAAAAAAAAAAAAAAAAAAAAAAAAGGCCTGACTCACTTGGACCACGAGGCTCACGTGAAGCAAGGAGACGCCATGTCAGCGCTTAAGTCCGCACACTGGCCAATTACGGGCACCAGAACTGGAAGATCCCTCACCTGGTCGGACCTCCTTTTACAGACAGAACTGAGGCCCCATCAGGAGATGTGAGCTGCCCAGGGTCCTAGCATTCTATCACAATCAAACTGTGACCGGAATACATGTCTCCTGAGTGATTGAGAGCTACCCCTCCCCCTTACTCTGGGGTCTAGATAAACTTCTCTCCGTCCTTCTATTGTCAAAACGTACTCATCACGTGCTCCAGCCATGTCCATCCCACCTGCTCTTCGCTCTCACGTGGTCCCCGTGGGAGATCAACAAGGATATTGGTTCAAAACAACCACAGATGAAGATGTTCTTTTTACCTCCTGGAGAGCCTCATTTAGCCTAATGCTGGCGTTTTACACCCATAGCCACCTCCACTGAGAGGGGCCTGCAGCCTCCTTTCCCTGCCTAATGCTTCCTGGGGTCACATGTGGGAGACAGGATGGGCGCCTCTCCGCTTCAGTCCGACAGGTCCAGAGAGACTGCAGCCTGGACCCCGGGCCTGCAGACATTTCTGCCGTGAGCGGGAGGGATCTTGGTGACGGACCCCTGCCCGGCCTGCCCCTCAGGTCCTGCTGGTACCAACCCTCTGTCTCTTTACAAGGACTGTGGTTGCTAAGATTCCAGAAGCCTTAAGGATTCAACGTGGCAACCAAAGGAAAAAGAGAAAAGGGGATGAGAATGAATATGTACTTCATGCCAACTACATGTTTGGGAAGGTTCTAGCATACACACAAGGACACAGCAGCTTAAAAGGGTGTAACTACTTGCCAAAGATCACATGGTCAGAGCTGGTGTTCAGAACAAGGTAGATCTGACCTCAAAGTCATGTCCAAGGATAAAGACTTGGCCTCCTTTTTCAGGTCGGTGCTTTGAGCTAAGAGGGAGATCAAGGTGGACAACAGAGATAAAAACCCGTTTGGGGCAAAGTGTAACTAGGACCCCACCCTTTCACATGAACTAATAGATTATTTAAATAAAGGTCAATAGAAATTTTAGCTTTTTTTTCTAAAAATGCCTCTCCCTAAAAAGTACAAATTTTTTGTTGCTCAAACAATTTAAAGCATTATATTTTTTAATTTCAGCATGGAAACTCCTTGATAACCTAAGGTGAGAAGCTGAGAACCAGATTTGTACTGGAGGATGCAGGCTTCCTATCTAAGAGGATTGGAAAAAGCAGCAGAGTGAGCAGGTCCGCAGGCTGAGAGATCTGGGATGAAATCCCCCCCGCTTCTACTAGCTGGTTTGTTTTGGCAAAATCATTCTTTTTGAGCTTCCGTTCGATTGTCTTAACCACCACCTAGGATTTTTGTGAAAATACTAAATCGTGTATTCTCTCACTTTTTCTTTTTTTTTTTTGGCTGGGATCTTAGTTCCCCAACCAGGGATTAGAACCCACCCCACCTGCCTTGGAAGTGCAGTCTTAACCACTGGACTACCAGGGAAGTCCCCTAACTCATGTATTTTAAATGCCTATAACAGTCTTTTGTAAATAGTAGGCACTCAAGAGACAGCTATTATTACTCATCACATTATATTGTAATTATTCTTATAGCAAAATGTATCAATACTAATAAGGAGAAGAGTTAAAAGAGGTCAGATGAGAACAATAAAAATAGTGGGAAGCACAATGAAAAAGGTTAGCCAGGCCTCCATGTAACAGAAACCCTTTAAAGAGAAATGAGTTCGTTCTGTTTTCCGGGCATCACGGCCCCCATGGGAGGCTATGGCCTGAGGCTCGGCCCCTGGTCTGAGCTCTCTGCAGGGGACTCCAGGTTTCACCTCAGTCCGTGTCTGCACAAATAGCCTAATTATACGTAACCACCAGCGAATGGGAGCAGCTCTCAAGTTTTCATCATTTGCAGATAAATATCAAGAGGTAAATGGCGCTAATCATTTTCCTCTGAAGGCTCCCTTCCTCTGTGAGCTGGGATTTGGTTGTGGGACCTCATTTACTCAGCTGTGAGGTAGTTTAGCTTCGTTCAAACCACGTTTGCTTCTGCTGGTCTGTCATGCAAGAAGTCAGAGGGTGAAATCCCCAGCCACAAGGCTTCGTCCCCAGGAGCGGGCCCGGGGCTGGTCCCGCGATGTGGAGTCCTGCCTGTACCGGGCAGCTGGGCCAGGCAAATGCCAGGAAGCCGTGAATTCTCTCAGGACAGGTAATGAAGGAGGCTGGGAGAGCTTGACGGTCAGTGGGGATATGTCTGCCCCTAGTATACAGCCAGGAATTTTTCTTTTTTAATGTAGGACCTTGTTGTTCATCTGTTTTATATATAGTAGTGTGTATCTGCTAATCCCAAACTCCTAATTTATCCCTCCCCCGTCCCCTTTCCCTTTTGCTAACCATAAGTGTGTTTTCTGTCTGTGAGTCTGTTTCTGTTTTGTAAGTAAGTTCATTTGTATCATATTTGAGACTCCACATACAAGGCATATCATACCTTTGTCTTTCTCTGTCTGACTCACTTCACTTAGTGTGGTAATCTCTAGGTCCATCCGTGTTGCTGCGGGGAAATATTGATGTAGTGTGTTCATTCGTATTCATCACACGTACACCTTAGCAGAACATTTTTTACATATTGGTGACGTGGCTCATTGAGAAAGAATTAATTACTTTGCTCGTCATGTAAGATGCCTCTTCTAGTTGGTTCTAGTCTTGGGGCTGATCAGGGCAAGTTTATTAGGTGCCAAGGACCTACCATCAAGGGCCAAGAGATGGGCTGCCCAGTTCCCTTTCCAACACCGAGCACGGGTGATGGGAGGAGAGAAGCGTTTCTCCGTGAATAGAATAGATCCAGGGGAGTGGTTCTGGCTCCTCTATGTGACCCCTTGTGTTGTCGAATCTCATAAAACTAGAAGAGAATGTTCAGATGCAGTGTATTAAAAAGTTGAAATCTATCCTCACAGTGTAACTCTGGAGGCTTCTCAATCGCTCCATCCAGGCAACACTGCCCACTGCCTCGTGGGCCTTTCTTTTCACGGCCAAAGGCAGCAAGATGGCAGGCTTTTGAAACTAAGTGGAACTAACTCAAGAGCATGCCCTCTGCAGGTCTGCTCAGATTACCTAAACCAGAGAAATTCCCATAACCTCTGAAGGTTCTTGAACCTTTGGGCATGGCGTCAGGGCAAATCAGCTACATGTAAGAGACATGAAATTAAAAATACGCACATATTCCAAGTAAGAAATTTATTTGATCAAATGACAATATATGAAGATATTTTAAACTGTAAGGCTCCATTCAGTTGAAATGTAAATTTATTATAAAGTAAAATGGTATCAGTGTAAATGGCACCTAAAAGCAGAAAGAATGCGATCCCTATGAATAATGTGTCTGTAAAAACCATTCACAAAATCCTTGTGTACTTTAAAACTAGATTGCAAGAATATCGGTAAAATCTGTGAATAGTACTTTAAGTGGGTTTCTTAAATTTCCCTTACAATATGTTGTTACATGCAAGGTACTTGGGGTCCTGTGATGATCAGAGCATGGCTACCATGAGTGAGAAGATGTGTCCCGAGTGCATGGCAACCTCGAGTTCCCTGCACAGTGTCCTATCCCTTCACATCCTTGGGAATTTGAATTGAGTGGGTGGGAATTTCTAATCACTCTAGTTGGGGATAATTAGAAAAAGAGGTTGGAAAACCAGGGTTGGAAAGAGGGAAGGGAGGGGAAACGGCGTCAACGGTTTCTGCAGAGCAGCTTTAGAAATGACCAAGAAGGGCTTCCCTGGTGGCGCAGTGGTTGAGTCCGCCTGCTGATGCAGGGGACGCGGGTTCATGCCCCGGTCCGGGAAGATCCCACATGCCGCGGACCGGCTGGGCCCGTGTGCCATGGCCGCTGAGCCTGCGCGTCCGGAGCCTGTGCTCCGCAACGGGAGAGGCCACAGCAGTGAGAGGCCCGCGTACCGCAAAAAAAAAAAAAAAAAAAGAAAAAGAAATGACCAAGAAAATGGATTTTAAAAATAATAATAACAGTGAATCCTTGGAGCTGTACCTCAGGGTCTGCACCAAGCCCCAAGGGTTGGGACTGACCAGCCTTCCCAAGTGCTCGGCCAGGAGCCACCATGCACTAGCATGAAATCTTCACTGGCGGGCAAGGCCATCACCTGGGTACACTGGAGACAGGGCAGAGTATGTAGGTTACACAACTTTCCCTAAATATTTTCTCCAGCATCCAAGTGACTCTGCCTTTGGGGCCATGACAGGACCTGGGAGGCAGGAATCAGCAGCTCCAAGTTACAGAATCAGAAAAGCTTCAGGCATATGGAAGGAGAACCAGACACGAAGAAGGTGGCTTCTCCCAGTGGGCACAGCATTAAAGTTAAATGGACCATAGGGAGAAACGGAAAAGACCCCAGGAAGCTAAGGATGGTAAGTGAAAAATAATTATGTAGCACCCATTATTACTAATTTAAGATCTAGAAACATCATAGGGTTTGTGCTATTAATTTATAAATATAATATTTATGAGGGCTTGCAAAATATCATAACTGACATACATTCTGGTATAAACGTTACAGTCCAGCTTCATACAACGGACTTGATGTTACACTTAAACGTAGTAGATTTGGGGTAATATACAGAATAATTTTTGCAGACCATTTTCTGGACCTTGGTCACACAGCTAAGTGAAGGCCAAAGAACACAGGAAGCATCTCATTGGCAGCAAACATGTTTTTTATCTATGCGTTATACAAAGATACACTTGTTCATTTGTATACATAAATTTATAAAAATTATCCATAGGAGATCTTTTATGTTTTCTTATCTGCTTCTTTGCTGTCAAGTCTAGTGGGAAGACTACTCAATGTCTTCAGCTCCTTTTCTCTGAGACTAACTGTTGTCCTTAGAGGGATGTATTTAAAAATAGTTTCGTGTTTCCCATTCAAGCTAAATGGCTCTTTGAAGATTCCTAATCTTTTTTTTTTTTTTTTTTTGCGGTACACGGGCCTCTCACTGCTGTGGCCTCTCCCGTTGCGGAGCACAGGCTCCGGACGCGCAGGCTCAGCGGCCATGGCTCACGGGCCCAGCCGCTCCGCGGCATGTGGGATCTTCCCGGACCGGGGCACGAACCCATCTCCCCTGCATCGGCAGGCGGACTCTCAACCACTGTGCTACCAGGTAAGCCCAAGATTCCTAATCTTGAAATTATAATCTTCCTTATCAATGGCACTGATGTACACATGTTTTAATAAAACCAGTAAATGATTTCATATCACCTAATTTTAGCAGTGTGCTTTAAAACATGTTTGTTCCCAGCACTATAGAAAATAACCTCCAAACACATCCAGGCTGATCATTAGAGATAACACCCTCTGTTGTCTGTGGTTGACAAAGTGAGACAAACCTGAAGATGGGTCAGGGTAAGAAAATCTCAAGGTTCTGTGGATTCACATAACATTAAAAACATGGCTTTAGCAGCATCTAAAATTACTTTCTACTCAGAGAAGGATGTAATATCTAATTACTCTATAGAGTGATTTTGTAAATTAGGTCTTATGCATGTGTAAACTCAATGGCCTACATAGCTTCCCTCCAATAGTTAAAGGAAAGCAGTATTAACACCATCACCTTATATACTTGATTCGGGCATTGAAAGAAAGAGTTCAACCTATTATATCTTTATAGTCTTAAAGCCAAGGCAAAGTCATTCACCTTTGTTTCATTTCCCCAAATAAATTTCTAATTTAGCAAACAGAAGAGACCACTAGAGTGGGAAAGTGAAATCAGCCTTTCTACTGTGAGGCTAATAGGCCAACATTTGATGACTATGTTAGGAGCTGGATACCCAGTCTGTGGAAGTTTTCTCAGTGAGTGACCAAGCATGTAAATTTGACTCAAGTGAAATTACTAAAATAACTGGCTTTCAAAAATGAGTTTAGGAAAATGAGGTGACCCTGGAGTAGCTTATTTTTATATCTCCTCTCACAGAAATCACCTCTTGGCAAAAGATGCTTTTGGCTCAGCTCACCTGAAACTAATTTCACTTGGAACTTTTCTTAGCTGTTTAACGTAATGGGACTGACTCAGAGTTGGTTCCAGTGGGTGACACAAAATAAAGGTAGTGGGGCATGATGGAGCACAGCCCATCAGGGGGCTTCGCCCAACTAGGTGGCCCGGTGGAGGGCCACAGTCACACTGACCCGCTGGATGATTTAAGCAGACTTCGAATTTCCCAAATACCACCCTGTCTGGAATGCAGGCCCTCACAGCACTATCTAGGCCGGGCGATCATGGCAGAGCTTGTGGTGGACCGTCTGCCCGCACACAGCTGTGTCCTTGTTTGCATCTCCGGTACCTGGTCCCTGGCACACACAGTAAGGAGACATCTGTGGACCTGGAGGAACCATCTGCATGTCGGAATAGCAGATGAAGAGTGCAGCGGCTCCGTCAGCCTCGTCATTCTGCGACACTTGTTTGGCCACTTGACTCTCCGGTCCTCCCACCCCAAGGAAGTGCTTCCCACAGCAGAGTGTGGGGCAAGCTGGGCTGGTTTAGCCAAAGGCCGACCCCAGGCTCAGAACCTCTTCCACTGTTAACATTTCCAGCTTTAGGGCTCAGCCCAACTTCCAAACAGCATAATATAAGGGTAACGTGAGCAAAGTCTGACGAGCTTTGTTCATTATCAAGCTATCCACACAAGGCCCACAAAAGGAAGGCAGTCTAGTAGAATGACGTGTCTGGCCTGAGAGAAAAATATACGTGAATCGCATCACACCTTGCTTTAAAATTTTCCGGCCAAAAAATCAACTGAGCGAAGCCTGAGATTCCCTGCTTTTTAATGTTACCTCAGCCTCAATTTCGAACTTACATTGTTTGTTACAACCATCAAACGGACAGCCCCATTGCCACGGCAGAGAAAAAACTGTCTCTGACGAAAAGGAACAGCTCGGAAAGATAAGTGAAGGCATTTGCAATGACAAAGCGCTAAGATTTTTTTAAGTTAAATGATAACATATCTAGAAAACACTGTGAAAATATATCTCTCAAAAATAGCACTCAGTTTAGTCAGAAGGCTCAGTGGAACAGAAAGCTGACCAGTAAAAAGAGAAGATAACCTTCCCATGTTTTGAATCTCCCTCCCTTTCCTGCCCTCAGACTCTCCCAGGCTGGGAGTATCAATATTAAAGCAGAACAATTGAAAAGCTGTGAAAAAGTGCTGGTATTTTTCAGGATCTCTTCCAGACAGTTTCCCTCTTGGTAACGTGAATCCTCTCTTGGGATCAAGGCCAGCGACGAACTTGAAGCGTATTCGAGGACACAGGCTCAAAGACCTCGTCATCGTTTTCCGCCCCTTCCTCTATTGGGTTCATCTTCGCAGAGGCTCGCTGGTGTAGGGGTGACACATCTGTCAGAGACACAGAAAGAAGAACCACTTAACGGACAGCCTTCCCTGATGCTGGCCTGATAGATCAATGGCAAACTCCAACTGGAAGATAAAACTCTCTGGGCACCTATAGCTGGCACCAGGAATGCAGTTTCCGTAAATACTGTATTTTTTTTAACTTAATTTTTATTTTATATTGGAATACAGTTGATTTACAATGTTGTATTAGTTTCAGGTGTACAGCAAAGTGACTCAGTTATACATATATGTATATCCACTCTTTTTCAGATTCTTTTCCCAGAGAGGTTATTACAGAATATTGAGTAGCGTTCCCTGTGCTCTACAGGAGGACCTTGTTGATTATCTGTTTTATATATAGCAGTGTGTATGTTAATCCCAAACTCCTAATTTATCCCCCCCCACACACACCTTTCCCCTCTGGTAACCATAAGTTTGTTTTCAAAGTCTGTGAGTCTGTTTCTGTTTTGTAAATAAGTTCGTTTGTATTAGTTTTTTAGATTCCACATATGTGATATCACATGATATTTGTGCTTTTCTGGCTTACTTCACTTAGTATGATAATCTCTAGGTCCCTCCATGTTCCTGCAAATGGCGTTATTTCATTTTTGTGGCTAATATTCTATTGTATATATGTATCACATCTTCTTTATTCACTCCTCTGTTGATGGACATTTAGGTGGCTTCCATGTCTTGGCTACTGTAAATAGTGCTGCAGTGAACATTGGGGTGCATGTACATTTTTGAACTATGGTTTTCTCTGGATATACGCCTGGGAGTGGGATTGCAGAATCATACGGTAGCTCTATTTTTAGTTTAAGGAACCTCCATACTGTTTTCCATACTGGCTGCAACAATTTACATTCCCACCAACAGTGTAGGAGGGTTCCCTTTTCTCCACACCCTCTCCAGTATTTATTATTTGTAGGCTTTTTGATGATGGCCATTCTAACTGGTGTGAGATGATACCTCCTAGTTTTGATTTGCATTTCCGTAATAATTAGCAACATTGAGCATCTTGTCATATGGCTTTTGGCCATCTGTATATCTTCTTTGGAGAAGTGTCTATGTAAATCTTCTGCCCATTTTTTTTCTTTTTTTTTTTTGCGGTACGTGGGCCTGTCACTGTTGTGGCCTCTCCCGTTGCGGAGCACAGGCTCCGGACGCTCACGGACCCAGCTGCTCCGCGGCATGTGGGATCTTCCCAGACCGTGGCATGAACCCGTGTCCCCTGCATCGCCAGGTGGACTCTCAACCACTACGCCACCAGGGAAGCCCTGCCCATTTTTTGATTGGATTTTTTTTTTCTTTTTATTGAGCTGCATGAGCTGTTTGTATATTTTGGGGATTAATCCCTTGTTGGTTGTGCCATTTGCAAATATTTTCTTTCATTCTGTAGGTTGGCTTCTGGGTTTTTTTATGGTTTCATTTTCTGTGCAAAAGCTTTTAAATTTAATTAGGTCCCATTTGTTTATTTTTGTTATTATTTCTATTACTCTAGGTGACTGATCCAAAAATATATTGCTGTGATTTATGTCAAAGTGTGTCCAACCTGTGTTCTCCTCTAGGAGTTTTATAGTATCTGGTCTTACATTTAGGTCTTTAATCCATTTTGAGTTTATGTTTGTGCATGGTGTTAGAGAAGGTTCGAATTCCATTCTTTTACATGTAGCTGTCCAGTTTTCCCAGCACCAATTATTGAAGAGACTGTCTTTTCTCCATTGTATAGTCTTGCCTCCTTTGTCATAGGTTAATTGACCATAGGTGCATGGTTTATTGCTGGGATTTCTATCCTGTTCCATTGATCTATATTTCTGTTTTTGTGCCACTACCATACTGTTCTGTTTACCATAGCCTTGTAATAGTATAGTCTGAAGTCAGGGAGCCTGATTCCTCCAGCTCCGTTTTTCTTTCTCAAGATTACTTTGGCTATTTGAGGTCTTTTGTGTTTCCATACAAATTTTAAAATATTTTGTTCTAGTTCTGTGAAAAATGCCATTGGTACTTTGATAGAGATTGCATTGAATCTGTAGATTGCCTTGGGGAGAATAGTCATTTAACCATATTGATTCTTCCAGTCCAAGAACACGGTGTATCTTTCCATCTGTTTGTGTCATCTTTGATTTCTTTCATCAGTGTCTTATAGTTTTCAAAGTACAGGTCTTTTGCCTCCTTAGGTAAGTTTATTCCTAGGTATTTCATTCTTTTTGATGCAATGGTATATGGGAGTTTTCTTTCTTTTTTAAAAAAATAAATTTATTTATTTTATTTATTATTTTTGGCTGTGTTGGGTCTTCGTTTCTGCACGCAGGATTTCTGTAGTTGCGGTGAGTGGGGGCTACTCTTCGTTGTAGTGTGCGGGCTTCTCATTGCAGTGGCTTCTCTTGTTGCAGAGCACGGGCTCTAGGTGCGTGGGCTTCAGTAGATGTGGCTCGTGGGCTTCAGTAGTTATGACTCACAGGCTATAGAACACAGGCTCAGTAGTTGTGGCACACGGGCTTAGTTGCTCCGCGGCATGTGGGATCTTCCCGGACCAAGGCTCGAACCTGTGTCCCCTGCATTGGCAGGCAGATTCTTAACCACTGTGCCACCAGGGAAGCCCCATGGGAGTTTTCTTAATTTCTCTTTCTGATCTTTCTTTGTTAGTGTATAGACATGCAACAGATTTCTGTGTATTAATTTTGTTGTTTTTAAAACATTTTATTATTGTTTTTTTGGCTGCATTGGGTCTTCATTGCTGCATGTGGGCTTTCTTTAGTTGCGGCGAGGAGGGGCTACTCTTCATTGTGGTGCATGGGCTTCTCATTGCGGTGGCTTCTCTTGTCGTGGAGCACGGGCTCTAGGTGCGTGGGCTTCAGTAGTTGCAGCACGCAGGCTCAGTAGTTGTGGCGCATGGGCTTAGTTGCTCCATGGCATGTGGGATCTTCCCGGATCAGGGATTGAACCTGAGTCCCCTGCATTGGCAGGTGGATTCTTAAGCACTGTGCCACCGGGGAAGTCCCTCTGTATATTCATTTTGTATCCTGCAACTTTACCGAATTCATTGATGAGCTCTAGTAGTTTTCTGGTAGCATCTTTAGGATTTTCTATGTATAGTATCATGTCATCTGCAAACAGTGACAGTTTTACTTCTTTTTTTCCAATTTGGATCCCTTTTATTTCTTTTTCTTCTCTGATTGCTGTGCATGCCAAATCATTTTGGATAAGACCAAATATCAAGGGCCTTTTGGCATGGACCAAATGTCTCCATGGACATGCTGGACAGGACCAAATACGACCAAATATCAAGGACCTTGGTGTGGACCAAATGTCTTATGGACCAAATGCAAGGCATGAAAGTCAAGAAGCCATTCTTAGTCCATGAGAACAGATGTGGAGGGGATGCCACTGCAGATGCCTGGATGGTATGAGCTTCTCAAACATATGAAGCTCCCAATGGGTTGCCCCAAGGTCTGCTTAGAACTCAGAATGCACACTCCTACAGTAACATCATACGTGGTGATTCGAGTCCCTTGAAGGCTGGTTTAAGTCCTAATTTCCCTGAAGAATGGTTCTACTCCAAAATCATAGAACCTAACACCATCCTGGAACACCACCTAAAAGAACATTCTTTTTTTTTTTTTTTACGGTACGCGGGCCTCTCACTGCTGTGGCCTCTCCCGTTGCGGGTGGCCATGGCTCATGGGCCCAGCCGCTCTGCGGCATGTGGGATCTTCCCAGACCGGGGCACGAACCCGTGTCCCCTGCATCGGCAGGCGAACTCTCAACCACTGCGCCATCAGAGAAGCCCTAAAAGAACATTTCTTGCCACCACCTGTCCAGTCACTCCCTGGACTGACAGGGGGAGAGGGAGAGAGAGAAGGTGTTGAGAAGGAGAATCCAGGCATGGGAGGGAAGAGCCGGGTGGATGAAATAAATCCCAAATTGCAGCGGATAAGAAACCAAACAATAACTCACACGTTCTGTCCATCCCTCATTCATTCATGCATTCACCAAATGCTAATTGAGCATCTACTGTAATGGACACCATGCTTGATGCAGAAAAAACCATTATCTAACAGTAAGAGTAAAAGATATTATAAACGGGTACATGGGCTTCTCAAGGTGCCTAATATTACAGCAAACTCTCTTCCATACTGTTCCCACGTTCCGTGTCAGGCTCCACTTTGTCAGGGTCTCCCTTGGCCCTACCCATGCCTGTGCCGGATTCTTGCTCTGCCCTCCAGCAGGGCGGGGTCAGTTAGCAATCAATCAACCAGCAAACGCTGAACTCAGGCTGGGGGTGAGGCTGATGATGGAGGAACAATGGGTGAAATCTGCCTCTTCAAATACTTGCTGTACAGCAAAGGACAGTAGCAGGATTCTATGAAGACACAAAGCAGAAAGGCTACAAGAAATTTATCAAGATCAGCTGTTAATCCCTGGCCAGAGTCAGCTGCAGACCAGAGGGTGCAGCAACCCTGAGAGCGTTCAGTGAGGAGGAGGGGTGGGGGCCGGCCGTGTGCTCCACGCACGGATTGGAGTGTGGGAGGCAGGGAACAGTGGTCAGGACCAGAGGCTCAAGGAAACACTTCCAGGGTTCAGATCCTTGATGTGCCGCTTCCTGGCTGTGCGACCTGTCCTCCATTACTAAACCTCTCTAGGCCTGTTTCCCTGTCTGTGGAAAGGAGATGTTCACAGGACCTGCCGCATGGGGTTGTTGGGAGGATTAAACAAAATAATGGAATGTGCTTGGCACGGTGCTGGGCACGTAGGAAACGTCACTGTCATTTTTTTCAAGATATATATATTTTTCATTTCACCTTTATTCATTTGGATGAAAAGTATACTGCATTGCTTACTTTACTGATAGAATTTTGAGATCAGGATAAAGATACCTGGGAAATGGACTTTTGGGGGCCTGATATGTACACATCTTGGGGGGAGGCTCTGTGTGTTCCTTCCATGGACAGCTTCGGAATCAACGTGGCCATTGTTAGGAGAGGACATTAATATCGTATTTAGCAAGAAATGATTCGTTTACATATAACTTATTTTAACTTAAGAAGTCTCTTTGGCATATATGACATTTATCACTGTTTTCCAGTTAAAGATTCACATAACATCATTACATAAACATTAAAAAAACTTTTTGTTAATTTTATCGAAGTATAGTTGAGGTACAGTATTATGTAAGTTACAGGTGTACAATATAGTGATTCACAATGTTTAAAGGGTATATTCCACTTAGTTATTATAAAATATTAGCTATATTCCTGTGCTGTACAATATATACTTGTAGCTTATTTATACAGTTTGTGCCTCTTGCCCTGACCCCCATCCCTATCTTGTTCCTCTCCCTTCCCTCTCCCCATTGGTAACCACTAGTTCTCTATAAGTCTGTTTTTTTTTTTTGTTATATTCACTAGTTTGTCGTATTTTTTAGATTCCACACATAAGTGATCTCACACAGTATTTGTCTTTATCTGACTTATTTCACACAGCATAATACCTTGCAAGTCCACCCATGTTGTTGCAAATGGCAACATTTCATTCTTTTTTATGGTTGAGGTTTTTTTGGGGGGTGGGAGGAAGCAATAAGTTACGTACAATAACTGTCATTTAATTATTAACTCTACAGTCATTGCCACACATCTGGGGAGATGCCCTGATCCACAGCCACATCTTCCAACATGAAAAGATCATAATTACGCAGGGCTGGACTTCGGCAGAGCTAGTGTGTTTGTTGTATATACATGGAAATTGTTCACTTTCCAACATTTACAGTCAATTAAAATACTGAGTTTCCAGAGAGACACAACTACTGACGTAAACGGTAGAAAATCACCCTCGATTAAAATAGTCCAAGAACACAATTCTGCCTCTGAGCACAGCAAGGGAGAATCTCTCAGACACGTTCTTTTTATCCCTTTTTACACAGGTGACAGCAGACACACCAAACATAACCTCAGATTCGCACGTCTACTCAAATGGCAACGTGACCTATCTGTGAGACCTTGGGCAGGTTACTTCACCTCTCTGTGCCTCAATTTCTCTATCTGTAAAATAGAAATCATAATAATACCATCTACTTCACATGGTGGTTAAGAGGATTACATGACTCAACACTTGTTAAGTTCTTACATCTGTGCCTAGGATGTTAAATCCCTTTGTAAATGTAAGTCAGTAAAACGAGTTAATAATAAGGCCTTAGGAGAGCAATGGCCTAAATCATTAGGAAACTTGTTAAAATTCATCGTCACTCATAGGAACAGCACATAAAGGAAATGGGACTTGTGCTCAAATAGGGGTTTGTGTTTCTCAATCTAAGAGTGCAGCAAAATTGTTTTTTGTTTTTTTTTTAAGAAAAAACAATAGCCATGGCTTCCATCATATTTCTAGCCTCAAGTTATGATTGGGTGTCATGAAATATTAACTTAGGCTGAGTATTTGCAGACAGACAAAGCCCTCAGAACAAGCAAGATGGCATGTCTAAGAGCATTATGCCCAATCCGTTACGTAGAGCATTCAGACCTAAGTGTACGACACACATAACACAAACATGCCCAATGCATTTGGGCTGGGGAAGTGGGGGAAATTGGTTTGTAGTTTTTAAGCCCATCTATCAAACCAGGGGTGATGTTCTGTGGTAATGTGAGGGTGCTGTCTACATCGGGGCCAAAATGTTATCTGCCCCCTTAACTACTTCACCAATCACTGCCTTTTTCCATTGAGAGAGGACCCAATCCCACTGGAAATGACCTAGAGAAAGTTTGTGAGAACTTTCAGCTTCTCTGTTGTTGACTGAAAAAAAAATGCACACCCTTAACGTTGAGGATTATGTTTTATTTGGTGGACAAAACTGAGGACTTAAGGCCGGGACACAGCCTCTCAGATAGATCGCTCTGGGAGATGGCTCCAAAGAGGGAAGGGAGAAGCCAGGATATGTAGGAGTTTTGGCAACAAAGACCAGGGAGTCAGAGCATCAAAAGATTACTGTTAATTAAAGGAAACAAGACATCGCAAGTTAAGGAAGTTAGCGTTTTTCTGGGTATGGAAAGAGGCAGGAGTCTGGGCTCACTGAAATCATTCCTTTGCTATGTACCTCAGCTCTCTGGGGCCAGGATCCTGTGCTTTCGCATCCTGAGTCCCCTCAGGGTGCACGGTCAGGGGGTGGTGGCAGCGGCAGACTGCTAGATGGCGGGCATCCTGTTTCTCTCCTGAGCTCCAGGGCTCACCGTCAGGGTGGCTGTAACATCTTTTGTCTACTGATATAGCAGGCAACATTTTTTTTCCACTGATATTGTGAAAGAATTTATTCTGTCCCCACTCTATTTACCTGGGAAGGGAAGAGCTGTAGTGCTTATGACGTAGTCAAGCAAGAGTCATCCACAGTCCTGGGGTGACATCCAGGGGCCTCCTTCCCTTCTGGTCCAAGCTCTAGCAAACTCACTGCTCCCCAAATCCAGCCCATCCTTTTCCTTTTCTCTCCTTGCTTTTCTCTCCCTCCGACTGGTTTCTCCATTCTCCCCTCTACCCACCAAATTCCTATCCACTCCTCAAAGTGCGGTTCAAGCCCCACCTCCTTCCTTTGTAATCTTCCCTAATTCCTTCTGTGGGGAGATTCTGTTCTCCACCGGACGACAAATACTTGCATCTCTCCCTTACTGGAGAACAAGCATTTTGAGGGCAGTCATCACTGCCTCTTCTCTCCTGCAGCCTCTCTGAAGCACCCACACGTAGCCAGGTCCTTGATAATTACTGAGTCCATGAGAAAAATCTCTCCTCCGAAACTCTGCACGGGGCCTTCAGAAGCCGATCCTGAGGACTTGGGAACATCACGTGGCCGTCAAACTGGATCTCTGATGGGTCAGGTCCCTGCCCTGGCAGTGGGGTGCCACCCGTGGCCCTCAAGCGCATGCAGGTCTCGGGTTACGGTGAAACCTCACTATGAAAGGTGACTGTTAGCGCTGTATTCTTTATCACGTCCCCTGAGGGACATCGCTTTCGTACCACTGATGATTCGACAGGGCTTATAGCACAGGCAGGAGGACCGTCCCCTCAAGTCAGCATCAGTGAAGTCTGTCAGTATCGTCACCTGCTACAAAGTTTCCATCCAATCAGCAAAGAGAATCCCCAAGTGACTACAAGGCTGAGAGGCTGGGTTAAATGTTGGGGAAATAAAAACGAATCAAACATAGTCTCTGCCCCTGTAGCATTTTACGTCTCAGGAACTACATTGTACTTTTGGGAGCAATTCATTCTCACCATATCCATGTCATTATTTCTAATTTATACTCAGAGGCTAAATAAAGCAAGGACAACCAGGACACCTGTAAAGGAAATAGAGCTGGGGAGATGCTGTAGATGAACGCCTTTCCCACCAGGGCGGGACCCACTCGGAAACACATTTGGCCAGGGTAAACCAGGAGGCCCCGATGGCCCGGCGAGACTCAGCCCTTGTGCTCTTTCCACACAGAGAAGAGAGATGCCCTTTCAGCCTTTGTGCCTGCGTTAGGGCCCACCAGCCCCCCAACACCCCAGTTCCCACCACAGCGCCTGTTGCTCTTTCTCCATCGGCAGATGTACTGGAAGGTGATGGGGACACTGTCTGACTTGTAGCCGCCGGAAGCCGCCAGAGCCAGCCAGCTGCCTGACCCCTCGACAGGAATCAGAGTCGCAGAGAGAGTCCACTCTCTGTCTCAACCTCAGGGAGCCTGGCTTCTGCACCACTAAGGGCCAAGTATGAGGTTCACCTGGCCCAACCCGGGAACTGGCCACCGTCACGGCCAGGAGAAAGGCAGACTTCCCAGAGAAGGAGCTCACTCACCCTGGTGAACACCCGGTGTTCTCCGCCCTCCACAGGACACCTGCTGGTTCAAGTGGAAAGACTCAGAGGTCATCACTGTGCTGCCAGAAATCATTTCTTTGTCCGCTAATAAATCCAAACCCAATTTGGAGTATGAACAACAACGAAAAAAGAATTCTGCTTTAAGGGGACTGTCTTACATTTCACAAGTTGAACATTAGTAAATTCTTTCTACAAGTTTGCCCAGTTCTTCATTAATCTTAGGCATTGATGCATCCTCAGAACTTGGCCCAGAAGGCCCAATACCATCCCTAAGTAGGAGAACATAAGGAGAGAACAGAGGAAGAAATTGAGCTTATCTTTAGCCAAATGCTTTTTCAAGTCACTTTTGCCCCTCGAGGACGTTACTGTGAGGTTCATGACCTCTGTATAATGCTTTACTTTTCATTTATCCCAAATTCTAGAGGGACAAATCATTCCGTATCCACAAATTTTCCAGAAAACTGATTTTTATCCTTTTTCTATTAAAACCGCTTTCAGAGTTGGGAGACAGAAGTGGTTAACTATATCCTTTGGTGTTTATTATAATCAAGAAGAGATAATTAGCATTACTTGGGGCTGTCAGCTATCAACACCTTCCAATTGGCTCGGGCTGCCAATTAACACAGTTTATTCTAAAAGGATGTAAAACAAATGTCTTAGACTGAACTTCAATCCAGACTTATCAGGTGTGAAATTGTTAAACGGTTCCATCGAGTTACTTTTGCTTGGGGGATGTTTCATATTATACCACGTGACAAAAACAAAAAAACCCAAAAACCATCCTGCCAAGAAGACGTACACATCCCTTCCACAGACAGCAAGGCCTGGAAAAGGCACAGCCAGCGGAGCAGAATTTACTCTGAGCTGTGTACCACGTTCGGTGTGTTCAGGTGGGAAAGAGAACGGGAACACCAGGCAGCCCTCCTAAGGGTAAGAGGAAAACTCAAAACTCAGAAACACGGGCTCTGAGCAAATGCAGAAGACAGACTTAGAGGTAAGAGCCCTGAACCAAACAGCAGACACCTCCACACACGCCAGACCACAGGGGATGACAACACTGGGGACACCCACGGGGGGCTTTGGATCTGGGAAAAGAGTCTCTTCTCAGCAGACCTGTTCAGGCAGTGGCTCGTGCTGGATCCTAGTTGAGAAGAAAAGGAGCTGGTGATTAAGACCCACTGTGCGTCCTTGAGGGTCATTGCCTGCAGGTGCAAACCAGCCAGGGGCCTCCACGGAGGATGGGCTCAGGCTGCCCTGCCAGGCCTTTTCCTGTCTTCCTAAAGTCCCGAGTTACAGAACCCCAGGAAGCCTTTTTCTACACAGACCATGGCGACCTTACATAAGAATCCATCGAAACTCTGCTATCCGAGTGGTAAAAAGTTAGGTAAGAGAAATTCCCTTTGATAGAGCCCTATCCTTATTAAGCTTATTTCTGTTTCAGGTGCTTATGATTACATGAGGGCCCGAGGGCCTCTCCTCACAGGAAAAAGTAAACAGACATATTTGTTGTTCTTAAATCCAGAGTGAAGGTCACATGTGTTCCAGAGAATGAATAAGCGACCTCAAGTTTGATCTTCAAGTAAGTACAGGACCATGATATGAAGTTGGTCGAATGACTTCTCGCTGTGCTTCAGAAATACACTTTTTAACAAGGAGTGACACCTTTGTAAACTATCCGATATAATGTGGTAAGATTTTTCCCCCTTTTTTCTGTTAACTTTGATGACATTTACTTCATTCCTTTCAAAGTGTTCCTACTTTTATTATGTTGAACCATCTGGCCAACTGCTTTAGCAAGTAATTAAAAACCTTACAGGGGATTAGAATTTTAATTAGATTATACATTTTTTGATGAATGGGGATGGGGAAAAAATTTTTTTTTTTTTTAGGCTGGGAAATGTCATTTGTTTTTGTTTTTTTTAACATCTTTATTGGAGTATAATTGCTTTACAATGGTGTGTTAGTTTCTGCTTTATAACAAAGTGAATCAGGTATACATATACATATGTTCCCATATGTCTTCCCTCTTGTGTCTCCCTCCCTCCCAAGGGGAAAAATTTAATGGCTTCTTTGCTAGAAAGGATTATCATCCCCTTTCCTGCCTTTACCTACTTACATCATAAAACTTTTTTAAATTAAAAAGAGGTTCTTTTCATTGAGGTCATAAGATTGTTTTAAATTGTAGAAACTGAATTTGGACTGAAGCTTTCTGAAGAAGGGTAGGTTTGGCCTTTGTACCTAATTTCCCTTGGAGGGACTCAAGCAAGGAAGTATACAGATTATCGCAATTACGGGAGGAAGAGGAGGTTAGTGGCTCCTATGGGAGGTTCTCAGATCAGTTCCCGACTCCTGAGATGGGCGGTCGGGGCCCTGAGCTGCATGGCAACAGGTGTGAGTAGCCACGGAACAGCGAGAGTCCTGCAGCCCTTTTCTGCCCCACAGAGAAAGCTTTAGGGCTGCAGAGCTGGTGGATAAACTCCGGGGAACAGGGAAGGCGGTTCCGGGATGGCAGCTGTGCAACAGACCCAGAGAATCACCAGTCCGGGGTGAGGTACGAGGGTGGGAAGCTCTGTGAGGAAGGTCTGAGAAAAAGGGGACACGGAATTGATGGCCTGAGAGAGCGGGGATGTGAGACCAAAAAGGCAAGGATAAGGAAAAAGAGAGGCCACTGGAGATGCCCGTAAAAACAGAAAGCAGTATGAAAGGCATGGCTCAAAGGTGAAATAACTAGTCAGAGTTTAAGGAGAAATGAAATGGATTCACCCGAAAGAAAAAGCAGCTTTAAGATACGGGGCATCTGGTGACTAAGACAGCCCTAAGAGCAAAGCGACAAAAAACTTCAGGGGAGAAAAAGGAGAGGCAAAGCATGAAGTAAACTGTAGTGTTATGTTTGTGTTTGACAAAAGGAGAATCCATTTGAACGTATTAGAAACGGTCTGCTTTGAAGAGATCAGGAATCATGACACTGGAACCTAAAGAAAGGGGTAGTCATAGCCCACTATTGGGTTCTGAATAAACCATAATGTCAACACTATTTACTTGTTTTAAACTTTACAAAACAACCCACAGACAAAGCAAGGAAGACCTAACTGCAAAGAGAACAGACGTATTTAATACCTCTGAACCATAATTTAAAAATGGATAAGAGGGTAATTTGCATAGTGTGTGTATTTTACCACATTAAAAACAATTTGAAAACAGAAGAGGGAACAGAAATGTATATGTTATCAACCTTGATTGTTTGAAAGTTAAAGAAGAGACAACAGTTTGAAGGTAGCAGGGGGAAAGAGTAAGTAAGGGTAGGGATGCTAAGGGTAGAGGTGCTAATGTCCTCACCTTTAAACAATGTTTCAAAGAGAAAAAAGAAATGGAGGTTTAAGTGTATGATTTAATGTTACAAAGGTAAACAATAAAGGAATAAAAACTAGTAATATCATACTGAGCAGAAGGGGGAAGGGAAGTTAAAAGCGAGCTAAGTTAGGTTAGAAGATAAAGGTTAAGAGGATAAATCAAATAACAGCACATTATTCATCATTTTGGACAAAAATTGTTCCAATGTGATTGCTCTTAGGGAGCAGTTAGGTTGGAGGGGGTCAGTTCTTTTCACTGAGATATTTTTTTTACTACTTGATATCTATGTGTGTATATTAACTTGATAATTAAGAAAAATTTTTGTTTAAAAGACTAAAAATAGATAACCAGTAAAATCCTTTTACAGTCATTTTACAGATGAGAAAATGCTGGATGAGGATAGAGGCCATTTAAAGGGTTGGTGAGAGTGTGGGCCTTGGAGACGGTCCCCCAGCCAGGAGGGGCTGTGCTCCAAGGACCCAGAGGAGATGAACGTCATACTCCTCAACCTGAAACGGGGGAAACGTAACACTTGCCTCACTGGGGGGTTGTGACGATTAAATGAGAACATGTATGACAGTGGTCAGCACGTGTCAGTGGCTGCAGTAGGGGTTGAATATCCCCAAACAAGTTTACACTCACGTATGGTTATTCGTAAGGGCCAAAGCAAGGCAAGACCTTGTAACCCAGGGGTCCGCAAACCCTGGGCCCCAGACCAATATCAGTTCGCAGCCTGTTAGGAACCGGGCCGCACATCGGGAGGTGAGTGGCAGGTGAGCGAGCAAAGCTTTATCTGCCGCTCCCCATCGCTCCCCATCATTCGCATTACCACCTGAATCATCCCCGCACCCCGCCTGCATGCCCACCCCCAGAAAAATTGTGTTCCAGGAAACCGGTCCCTGGTGCCAAAAAGGTTGGGGACCGCTGTTGTAACCAATTCACCACTTCTTTGTTTCAGGGTTGGCACAGTGGCCCTAACCAGGTTATTTAACCTCCCCAAGCTGCACTCTACTCAACTACACAGTAGGAGCACTGCTTTTCACTAGCCCTCTTGGTGGGTCTGAGAACGGTTCAGGGGCTCTTCCTCTGGGTACCTGCTGCCTAATCACATCCGTGTCTCTCTCTTTCCCTATAATTTTATGTAAAGCTTGTTGTTTATAAGCCTACAGTTGTTCACAGGGGGAACAAAATACAAATTGGGTTGAACAGACTATTTCATGAAACAAGAAGGTTGTATTGGCTTTTTGTATCTTTCCAGGTTAAAAAAAAAATAGATAAGAGAGGTGAGGGAACCCATTACGTCAGATATGCTGCCTAGTCTTTGCAGCCAAGATGCAAACTCACTCAGCTTAGAGCAGACCTGTGCATCTAGGTCATATGAAATTAGTAGACTGTCCACAGCACCATCTTGACATTAATAACAAAAAATACTTGTAAAGGTTTTTTGTCGGTAATAAATATCTCTATTCCATAGTCTATTTAAGAAATCATAAATTTTAATTATAATTTCTGAAAAAATACACAGTTTAAACTAGCAAAATCTTTCAAAGATGAGTTCTGACAGGATCACCTACACTGACTCAGGATTTTCAAAAAACAAACAAACCAAACAATAGGTTCATTTAACCCCAATTAACTAAAATAAAGTTCTCAACTTTCAAGGAAACACAGTGTGTCCACCTGTTGCCATGACAATGCCTGTGCTCAGCACCACTTATCATGATGGAACTGCCAAGTACAGTCCATCTCTATGTGTGTGTGTTTTATACATCACACGTAGGGAGCCAAACCTTGTAAGGAAGGAAAGACAAGGAGATGACAAGGCACCCTGATGAGCACGTTGGTCCAGGAGCAGAAAGAAGAAAGCTTATATCCATCTGAGGGCATTAAATCCTTCTCACACGTCCTGGACATCCTATCTCACAATCACACTTCTAAACATGGAACTCAAGTAAATGAAGCAATAGGAAAGCGAAAAAGAGTTCAATTAATTGGATTATGTGCTAGTGAATAAACAGGAAAGTTTTTCTCAGACTATTTCATTATTTTACTTTCTTGCCTTTAAATGATCGTTTGAAGTGGAATCCAGACCCTGGTAAAGAGTAGAGATCCTGGGGCTTCCCTGGTGGTGCAGTGGTTGAGAGTCCGCCTGCCGATGCAGGGGACGCGGGTTCGTGGCCCGGTCTGGGAGGATTCCACATGCCGCGGAGCGGCTGGGCCCGTGAGCCATGGCCGCTGAGCCTGCGCGTCCGGAGCCTGTGCTCCGCGGTGGGAGAGGCCACAACAGTGAGAGGCCCGCATATCGTTAAAAAAAAAAAAAAAAAAAAGTAGAGTCTTCACCAGAATCTATGTGAGCCTCAAGAAATACAAGAAACATCTTAATCACAACCAGGGGAATGCAATCAGCCCAATTCCAGAAGGCAGGGAATTCTACAGCCTCACTACTCAAGGCATAGTTCAGGGACCAGCCACATCAGCATCACGTGGGCGCCTGTTAATAAGCACATGGACTTCCAGGCCCCACCCCCATCTGCTGCACCAAAGCCTTTCATGAGATCCCCAAGTTACGCATATGCATAGATATGTTTAAGCATCTCTGCTCTATAGGACAAACAAAAGAAAACAAAAAGCTGAAACACAGACAGAAAGAGATGGAAAGGGGAGCCTAGAGATTCCGAGACTTTTCAGCCCACGGCTCTTAAAGCTCCTGTTTTGAGGTAGCACTTGCCACTTTCACTCATGTCCCCTGGACCAGAGAAGTCACTTGGCCGGAACCACCATGAATAGGTACATCCTGATATTGATTTAAAAAATAATTATGAGAAATATTGAAATGGATTTTAATATTTAAATCTACTTCTACGTTTGAGTTAATGACTAGAATGAATAATGTCAAAGTTTTTTGGTTAGGAAAATATATAAAATAAATTTAATTTTTACAGAGCAGCATTGCTCATCATTCTGTAAGTATATATATGAGGCAATGTGAAAGCTAATCCAAAGCTAACTGACTGGAGAATATTATTGGATAATTTTAAATGTCCCTGCATAGAACCTCCATACAACGATTAAGGCCAAAATTTTCTTTGAAATGGAAATTAACTGGCCTAAGAAAACCTATCTGTTTCACTGCTTGGTCCTAATGAAGGATTCGGGGGATGGTAGGTTTCTTGAAGGAAGTGGGATGGAGGGGAAAGAAATGACCTTTTGCAAACACTACCTTCTCCCTAAGTGTAGTGGACTCGTCTGCAAAGAGGTGAGTAATAGCGGCCGCTGTGCCCAGCTGGCAGAGTCATCAGGTTCAAATGCAAGAATGGGTGTGAAAATGACCTGTAAATGATAAAGCACCGGTCAAACATTTCATGCATTTTTTTTCCTTTTCTTTTTAAACCACAGAGGCGATATGGTCTAAAATCATGGACTGAGGAATCACACAGGATGTGTCTGTCTGCCAGCACCTCCCCCTGAGGATCTGGAACAGTGAGTACACATCTCATATTCCCAATTTCCTCTCGGTTAAGTGAAATGATACTCATCACGGTAGATTGTGTTATTGTCAACATGCCTGCTTTCCCTCCCTTCCTGTGTAGCCCCTGAAGGAGGATTAAAGAGCCACCCATTCATGGTGGTTCCGGCCAAGTGACTTCTCTGGTCCAGGGGACATGAGTGAAAGTGGCAAGTGCTACCTCAAAACGGGAGTAGCACCTGTCCTCCCTAGGCCACGAGTGGCAGCTCACCCAAACAGTGGCTGCTCCTTTGGTGTTCCAGAGTGTGGAGGATACACGCTGGAGCAGCATCCAGTGTGCAGGTGAAGGAGGAAGAAAGCATTGCAGCCAGAGATGCGGGAACCGTCTGTTGGCACTGCAGCATCTAGTGAAAGCTAAGATACCTCTCCTCTGTGTAGACTGCAGTGAAGATTAAATGTGATCATGTATAGAGAATACCCGAAAAAAATAACACCTGCTATTGTCAATAAATGTTTGTTCCTTCTCTCCACTAGCATTCATGAAGCTGATACTGTTGCTGAGAGCAGCTGCCCCAGCTGCCCCCATGTGCCCATCAAAATTCCAGACTAGTAAGAGCTTAGGCACTTGTTGTAGGGACCTAACATTGACTGAGGCCTACTGCATGCTCAAAGTGTGCTAAATTTCGTTATGTCAGCCTAACAGTCCTGAGAGATTGGTTTTGTATTCTCTGTTTTACAAGGAAGGTAATTTGTAATTTGGAAAAGTCGACGGCATATTGATGGATCTGGCAAGAGAAAAACGAAAACAGCCTTCAGTATTTCCAGGATAAAATCTAAGAGAAACAAGAACTAACCAGTTTTTAATGAGTCACGTGATAGGGTGAATTAGATAATTCATAATTAATATCAGTGCTGTGCTCAAATAATAATGTCTTTCATTAAACTGAAGGAGTGACGCCCAGAATGAAGACTGGTCAAAAGGAAGCACGTACGGGGCTTCCCTGGTGGCGCAGTGGTTGGGGGTCTGCCTGCCGATGCAGGGGACGCGGGTTCGTGCCCCGGTCCGGGAAGATCCCACATGCCGCGGAGCGGCTGGGCCCGTGAGCCATGGCCACTGAGCCTGCGCGTCCGGAGCCTGTGCTCCGCAACGGGAGAGGCCACAACAGTGAGAGGCCTGCGTACCGCAAAAAAAAAAAAAAAAAAAGGAAGCAGGTATGAACATGAATTTGCTGTGCGGTTCTCACACACACACACACACACACACACACACACACTCAAAAGTATGCACACATATGTGGCTCTATGCATTTGCATCAATATGTAAGATCTTGTATAATAAACCTGAGGCTAAAATAATTAAATAAACAACATAAGCAAGTTGTACACATTTTCAGTACAGCAAAGTACAACTGGACAAGGGAACTGAGAAGTAAAGTTGCCCCCCCTGCCCCCAAGGGCTGCCCACTTCTTCACAGACACGGAAGCTTCAATTATCCATGTGGGGAATGGACTTTTGGATTAAACTCACGATTCACTATAGGGGAGAGGGAAGGAAACAGACTAGGAGTTGTGACCAGATCCAGGCCTGTGCTGAGATATGACAGCTCATGTCAGATTAGAAAGGTCATACGGCTTACTCCAAGGGACACAGCTAAGAATTATTAGAGCAAGAACCCAGGTCTGTATGCACGTGTGTGATCCATCCACAGAACACCTGGAAATAAAGGTTTCTGAAGGCAAGTACAGTGCAAACATTAATCTTGAAAACATGTTCCAATTCTGTTTAAACAACATACTCTAGAGAAGCTTTTTTTCTTTTTCTAAAATGTTAAAATGTCCAAAAGATTTAGATTATACAAGAAAATATTACAGAAAAACAAAACTGATTTTAAGAAAACGAATGGCCATAGTATAAACTGCCCATTCTCAGGGCTTCCTAAGCAAGACTGTACTAAAAAAAAAAAAAAAAAAAAAAAAAAAAAAAAAACTACAAAAAAAGATATTCTACAGGAAAAATAATTCACATACAATATCTCACTGTAATTCCCTTTCTGCTGGCCTTTCTTAGAAATCACTGTACATGTAATTAGGATGGGTCCATTTGAAAATGCTTACCGACCATCAAACTGTTTCAACAAGGCAAATAACACATCTGACATGCTAGTAGATTCAGAGTTTGGTCAACCTCAGCTGTACTTTCTAAAAGCTACTTTGTAATAAAATATAGCCATTTCCACGTTCTCATTTGCGTTGTTCCTGAAATCTCTTTTAGGCCCACAATGCGTTTCTATGCCTAGACTTTGCTTGGAAGCTTACGTTGACATGGCCTTGTCGATTCTAGCCTCTCCTGACTATGCGATACTTAAAATCCTTAATCCGATTTAGCTAAAGCGTCCAAAGTTACGAGATCATTGACATAAACGCTTAGGGTTGTGGAATGCGTATCTGGAATTTCTTAAAAGTTACCTTGGATTAACATACAATTGTAAAGATGAATAATTTTTAGCTTATGCAGTGAGAGCATCTGTCTGCCTGTCTGCTCTTTCCCGTGAATTTGTTCCACAGTCTTAGACTACCTTTCTTGGAATAATTCTTAAAATAATTTTAAGCATTAATGTTAAGCATTGAATCTTCAACATCTGTGCCATTCGTATTATTTAAAATGTTTTAAAACGATCTAAACTATAGTGGAATCTTGGAAAACTTGCCTCTTGGTATGAATGAGGAGACTCACAGGGGTGTTGAGTGGCTTTCTTCATCTTCAGGAAAATTCCATTACCCACTCACCTGTTAACTTCTGGTGGTGACACTGAGATAACAGCTGGCAGTACAACCTCCAGCTGTTGCTTCCTACCATTTTAAACACGATGCTGGGCCCACGCTTCCACTAAAATCATGAAAACAACAAGGCTTGGATACCCAGCAAACCATATGGACTCGTTCATACTATTCTACTGAACCAGTGTTTGAGAAAAGCATATGGCAAAACAAGTGGACAGGTTCTGAAATGGAAATAAGCATTCTAGAGTTGGATTTTAACTGATGTGCAATCCAAAAAAAAAAAACCTAGAAAAGTTTTGATTACTTTTATTGTTACCTATAGGTTGCCAAACACTTGCTACTTGAAAAGTTACTTTTCTGATCAAAGTTGCCATTTGTTCTTTTCTAGCAATATCCATCAGAATCCCAGTGTGGGGATAACTTACGAAGAGAGGAAACACTGGAGGTGCCCCGAAGAAACTGGTGTAAGCCGTCTTCATCTTCACTGGAGCTGACTATACTGTTCCTCATTTCCAGCATGGACAGCTGTGTGCAAAGGCTGAGCTGGTGGTCCAACTTCTGGACCGTCTATAAAGCAAAGTTGTAAGATTTCTGAGTGCCATGAGACTTAGATCATCTATTCCCTGTAAGTAACATTTACTTTTCCTTGAAATAGAAGACTATCTGGTACACAGTCAGTGCCCAATAAATGGTAGCTCTAATTTTTATTATAAGCTATTACTACAAATACATTAGGAAAAATGTAATATACTCAATAGCCTATTTATGAATCTGAAAAATAATAAGCACCAACCTAATTTGATAACCGCCTTCACCAAGATAACTCGAAGAGCGCACACACCCATACTCATAGTCCCTGGAGAACAGTACTTATCACGGAAACAAGGTTTGCAAGTTCTCTTCTGTAATCATTTTAATTTCCTTCTAAGCAAATGTGGGGAAGTGGAGATCAAACTGCAAATCGTTGGAGATCTAGACAGCTCTGAAATTCCTAACCGAATGGACGCAGGCTTCCATCCCATACCTCTCGTCACTTATGGGCGTTCTGGGAGGGTACCTGACCAGTAGAATGTGCAAGACTGGAAAACACAGGGTTAAAAAGCCAACCTCCTGCTTGCTGGGGCTGATCAGCATTTATCAGTCTGCAACTTCCCCCTGCCCCGCCTTCCATGGCCTATACCACTGCCTAGTTCTTCCATTCATTTATCATCTTCCTTAGATTGCTTGAAAGACTCTTTATGAAGAGGTTAGCACCTCATCACCACAAATGGAGGTCCCTGACATTCACAGACACCTCACCAGGTCGTGGAAAATATAATAATTGCATAATATCTCCTCACGCTTGAGAAATGATTCCCTGAAGGGTCTCTAAATTATAAGCATCCCCACTTCACTTAACATATGACTAATTAATGAAGATTCAGGAAAATATATATTGCATAAAAGGAGACATACCTAACTATGCATATGTATTTAACAAAACAGACTCAGAAAAACACTTACTTTATCATTTAAGGTGGGATCATTCAATGAGTAGAGCTTATTTGTAATGTCTTTTCCTATAAGATACCTAAATATTTCATATAGGAAAGGCTCTGATTCCAGAAAGTAAGTTAATCTTTCTCTTGACCAGCATAAAAATCTACAGTTATCATCTGCAATAATGGTGACCTGCCAAAGAAACAGAGAGAAAAATGTGTATGAATTATGATGTTAGTAACCTGGGGGGAGGGAAGAGTAGAATAATTTAGTGGATATTATCATAGCAATGCTGTGTCATATTAGTTAAAATAAGATCCATACACACTCGCTTCTATAACTAAGTATAACATTACATTTAAAACCAAGCAATCTGTAGACTAAATGAAAGCAAAGTCTTCAAGTTTTGTTGTTCTGTTTTGTGAGGTCTGGTGATAGAAGAATGGCCACCGTGTCAATAGCACTGCTACGGAGTGTGCTAGACTGATGTCTCAGTTGGATGTACAATTTATGGCGAAATATTTCTTTATATCCAGATAATTATACTAGAGAATGAGAAAGCAGACTCACGTGAATTGGTTTTAGGGCCCAGATGGTTACTGATAAATATGGCTAGTAAGGGTCCTTCTCTGGGTCCTTCTGTCATAGGTATTTCTTGAGTGTGACCTACCAAGGGTAGCCCACTGGGGACACACACAGAGATCCCCCAGTTAGCTCAGAACTGGGAAACCATACCTTTTCCTTAAGTGTTATTATATAGGAAAATGGGAAAGCATTGTAATTGCACTACACAGAATTTAAGTATTCCTTAAATACATCCTCTCTCCAGAGCAAGGGGCCACGCCCTCACTCCAAGTTCAGGGTCAGGACACCCTTCCTCCCATGCAGGTCCTTCTGTCAGCTTCACGTGGCACTCCTATCACTGAACTCAAGCTCATCCGTGGTCCACTCTCTCTCCTGAGCACCCTGAGGGCAGGGACTGTGCATCTTCATACTGAATGCCTGGCTTCCAACACTGAGTGGTGCTCAGTGCAGGTTTACTGATGAAGAAATTAACATATGAACACAAATACTGTTGAAGGCAAAAACCATTTTTACATCTTCAACATTAAACCCAATGCTTGTCCAAGTGGGAGGTTAATAAAGGTTTCTAAATTGACATGAAGTCATATCTGGGCTCAGAGCAAAGATTTCCAGAGGAGCTCTTTACCCTTTGTTAGTAAAAAAATTAAACATATTTCAGATGACAAGGAGGTATTTATGTCTACTAGGAGAGAAAACAGAAAACCCAGCTTCTCTCCTTATGTCAGTGGTTGAAATCTGACCTTTAGTAAATGAGAGGGTTTGGCTACAAAACGTGGGTCAGTGTTCCTAGAAAAATAAAGCTGCACTTATTTATTCTATTAAATAATATTAAATACATTAAACAATAAATCCCCCAAACCAAACACATTGGGATTTAAGAAATGCATCAGCAGCTCTATGGCTCCGTAAAACACTAAATTTCATTTATTCTTTCAACGTACATTGTTAGGCTCGTACTTTATGCCAGACACGGTTCAAGGCACCGAGGTTACCATTGTGAACAAAAAAGCCAAGATCCTTGCCCTGTGATGCTTACATTCCAGTGGAGGAAGCCGATGATGAATAAAGAAATGTGACAATCTCAGGTGGCAGTAAGTGTTTTGACAAATACAGAACAGGGGAAAATGGTAGAGAATGAGTAGGAAATGACAGGTACACATAATGCCACTCACTTTAAGTATGTATTGTACTTTAACATTTAAAGTGCTTTTACATCTATCATGTAAGCAGGTCCTTAAAATTGCCTTTGAGGTAAGACGGATAAGATTCTTCCTCATTTTCCAGATGCCAAATGAGAAGCACCAGGGGGCTTCTTTGCTGGCGCAGAGGCTAAGGATCTGCCTGCTGATGCAGGGGACACGGGTTCGATCTCTGGTCCGGGAAGATCTCACATGCCGCGGAGCAGCTAAGCCCGTGCGCCACAACTACTGAGCCTGCGCTCTAGAGCCCACAAGCCGCAACTACCAAGCCTGCGGGCCACAACTACTGAAGTCCGGGCGCCTAGAGCCTGTGCTCCGCAACAAGAGAAAGAAGCCACTGCAATGAGAAGCCCGCGCACTGCAACAAAGAGTAGCCCATGCTCGCCGCAACCAGAGAAAGCCCGCGTGTAGCAACGAAGACCCAACGCGGCCATAAATAAGTAAATAAATAAATTTATAAAGTTATAAAAAAACAAATGAGAAGCACCACAAAACTTAGGCAGGTACACATGTTAATGAATGGTGGAGTGAGCACTGCTGACTTCCAGCCCAGGCATGTTTTTCCACCAGGCCAAACCCTACCCAACGTGTCCTAGATTCATCAAGACAGTCACAGAGAAAGGCATTTGGTGAAGTGACCACAAGGCTGACTCACCATCAAGAATCCTGCATACAAAGAACAGCTGAACACGATGTCCTGAAGCCTACATTCTAGTGGAGGAAGCTGATAATAAGTAAAGACATGTGACCAAGGGGAAAAAAAAGATTTAAAGAAGTATAAGGTCAAGTATAAGGTCGAGAGCCATATAACCAGTCCCGAGGAGTTCCCAGAGATAGTAGGAGATGGGCACGCAAACAGAAGGCAACCAAGTAACATTCTAGAGGAGTAATTAGAGAAAGTGAGCACCGGGCACACACAGTGGCCCAGTCCGGCACCCAAGCGTTGAAGAAAGGGTTAGGAATGTTGAGGTCCCTTCATTTTGCGCAGATGTCATCCATGCCTTTGGAAGATACAGTTCATGAACAGTGGGGGAAGAAGTTAAAAGAGGAGTTGGAAATCATCCAAGAAAAGAAGTCGTCGTTGCACTTAGGTGATGTATATGCATTTAACTTTTCTTCAACCATTTTAATAACCTCAAGTTGCCCTGAGGCAATAATACTTTCAAAATGATGCTATAATTTTCTTAGCCACCATTTCCTATATTTTTTAAAATGTCTTTTAAAAATTGAAGTATAGTAGGGCTTCCCTGGTGGCGCAGTGGTTGAGAGTCCGCCTGCCGATGCAGGGGACACGGGTTCGTGCCCCAGTCCGGGAAGATCCCACATGCCGCGGAGCGGCTGGGCGCGTGAGCCATGGCCACTGAGCCGCGTCCGGAGCCTGTGCTCCACAACGGGAGAGGCCACAACAGTGAGAGGCCCGCGTACCGCAAAAAAAGAAAAAAAAAAAATTGAAATATAGTTGATTTACAGTGTTTCAGGTATACAGCAAAGGGATTCATTTATACATATATATATATATATATATATATATATATATCCTTTTTCAGATTCTTTTCCATAATGGGTTATTACAACATACTGAATACAGTTCCTTGTGCTATATAGTAGGTCCTTGTTGTTTATCTACTTTATATACAGTAGGAAGCCACTTATTTTATTGAAGTATAGTTGATTTACAATGTTAACTTCTGCTGTACAGCAAAGTGATTCAGTTATACATATATATTCTTTTTTAATATTCTTTTCCTTTATTGTTTATCATAGGATACTGAATATAGTTCTCTGTGCTCTACAGTAGAACCTTGCTGCTTATCCATTCTATATATAATAGCTTACATCTACTCACCCCAGCCTCCCACTCCATCCCTCCCCCAACCCCCTCCTGCTTGGCAACCACAAGTCTGTTCTCTATGTCTGTGAGTCTGTTTCTGTTTCATAGATAGGTTCATTTGTGTCATATTTTAGATTCTGCATATAAGTGATATATGGTATTTGTCTTTCTCTTTCTGACTTCCTTCACTTAGTGTGATAATCTCTAGTTTCATTCATGTTGCTGGAAATGGCATTATTTCATTATTTTTTATGACTGAGTAGTATTCCATTGTATATATGTACCACATCTTCTTTATCCATTCATCTGTTGATGGACATTTAGGTTGTTTCCATGTCTTGGCTATTGTGAATAGTGCTGCAATGAACATTGGGGTGCATGTATCTTTTTGAATTATAGTTTTGTCTGGATATATGCCCAGGAGTGGGACTGCTGGATCATATGGTAATTCTATTTTTAGTTTTCTAAGGAACCTCCATACTGTTTCCCACAGTGGCTGCACCAACTTACATTCCCACCAACAGTGTAGGAGGGTTCCCTTTTCTCCACACCCTCTCCAGCATTTGTTATTTATAGACTTTTTAATGGTGGCCATTCTGACTTGTGTAAGGTGGTACCTCATTATAGTTTTGATTTGCATTTCCCTAATAATTAACGATGTTGAACATCTTTTCATGTGCCTATTGGCCATCTGTATTTCTTCTTTGGAGAAATGTCTATTTAGGTCTTCTGCCCATTTTTCGATTGGGTTTTTTGTTGTTGTTGAGTTGTATGAGCTGTTTGTATATTTTGGAAATTAAGCCCTTGTCGGTCGCATCGTTTGCAAATATTTTCTCCCATTCCGTAGGTTGTCTTTTCAGTCTGTTTATGGTTTCCTTTGCTGTGCCAAAGCTTGTAAGTTTGATTAGGTGCCATTTGTTGGTTTTTATTTTTATTTCTATTGCCTTGGGAGACTGACCTAAGAAAACATTGATACAATTTATGTCAGAGAATGTTTTGCCTATGATTTCTTCTAAGAGTCTTATGGTGGCATGTCTCATGTTTAAGTCTATAAGCCATTTTGAGTTTATTTTTGTGTATGGTCAGAGGGTGTGTTCTGACTTCATTGATTTACATGCGACTAGGCAACCATTTCTTATTGATGGTGGAAAACGATTTTAAACCTGTTAAAATTATTATTCAATTTAAATGTAGTAACAATATTCAAATAGTAAGCTATACCTACAGTATGTATGAGTCTTACAAGTCCCTAAGAGCAGGCATTTAGCTGGAAGCAGGTAGTTAGCATATCGACTGAGGTCATTTCAGTGGATAGCTAATGCTTCATTACTGTCAAATAGACTTACTTAATGATTTCCTGTTACAACAGTCAAGTGAAACATATCTTTAATGAAGAATTTTTATGATGCAATCTAGGAATTTTTAAAGCTTCCATGAAATACATTTGCTTCTTAGGTTATTAGGGTACCTCAGCAGTGCCATGCTTGAGTTCTTGTGAAGAATTTCACAGAAGAAATAAAAGCAAACACGGTAATGGAAGACACAAAAGAATTTCTCTCAGGTAGGGAATTAGACTAAGCGTTTGTAACCGGGTTTGCTGTGATTACCTCAAGGTGCTGGATTAGTCCCAAACCAATCCTACGCCCTTACATAATGAAAAGACCTTATCAAGAAAAAGAGCGTCGGAGGGAATTGCTGAATGTCCTGGAATGGGAATGGCAGTCTGACACTGTGACTGACTGACTGTCCTCAGGGGAGAATTTATTATTTTATTTGTGTACTGCACAAAGTTTCACACACCAGGAACATAAAAATGTCCTGGAGGTGGTCTATTCAGCTAATTCTTACTGAGTTTTCATCTGCACTAAAACACAGCAGAGTCAAGACTGGCAGATTAAATTGCTTTGCAACTTAACCCAAAGATTTACTTAACACTAAGATAAGGTTTTATTTAAAAGCCAGTTATAACTCAGTGTTCATTTATTTCACCAGAGCTTGGACATCTGCCTCCAAGACATTCTTCTTCCTTTAAAGTCAATAAAGGTTTGATTTTCAAGCTTCACAGCACAGGATGTGCTATTGACTATGGGAAGGCAACAGCGGGAGGTAAAATCCAAAAGAAAAATGGAAGTGGCAAAGCTCGCTGGATATGAAACTGTACAAAGAAGAAACCAAACACAAAAAACTACCTTTTGTGATAATGATACTCAAGATTCTCCAACAGTTCTAAGCAGCAGCTTGGGTCTGTAAGTACTAACACAGCACCTAGGGGGCAGCTGGAAGTTTAGAGTCGTCGTCTCAGCTCTGTCACTCTGCCGGTCATCATAATTACCGCACATTCCTGAACAACATTCACTGTGTAATCTCAAGGGACAGTCATCGAGTCCACTTGCTTCCTTTCCTCCTTTCACCCTATGGTAGAATTCAGTAGCACCCCTACCAAAGAATGAATTTAAAGAAAGAAAAATGCAAAGGAAGCAGCTCCTTGCCAGAACACTTGTAACTGTTCAGAGTTAGAGAAAAATGAGATTAGCAGGTAAAAAGGCATGTGGACGGAGACGTCTAGCCATTGACTCTCAGGTGTAAATGCCACTGGCACAGATAGCGAAAAGTTGGTCCTGGGAGCACCTGCCAGTTTTCACTGCGAACTCGCTTCAGGAAGAGGCAATATACTCCTACACAGATGTGCAACAGCTATTTTTACTGTTGAGTATCTGCCAGTAGGAACATTTGGTAAATAATCAAAACAGAATCTTTCCCGAGGGCTTACTCTGATGGGAATCTGCTCCAGCTGTACAGGAGACAGTCTCGATGATGCCAGCGTAGGTTTTACCCATTGACCCATCAGGAAATGCACACCAGACTCTATGCCGAGAAAAGCTGACTAGTCTTCGGAAAGACTGAATAAATAGCCTTCACTCAGCTAAGGCACCTCGAGTTTGGTCATGTTTTTAGAAACATGAGGAACATTTCTCAACTACCGAATCCCAATCCCTAGTCCCCAAGAAGAAAAAGAACTGTGACCAGTGGCAGAAATGCCTTTCTTGTTGTTAATTGAATTATAACTATAACATAATTTGAAGTCCGGTGGAAAAGACAGTACATGTTATATCCCAGGGGCTATGTGCTTCTGGAAACAGAGGAGGTTCAGTTCCCACCTTTTCCCCAAAGGCCAGTCTCTTCAGGATTATATGAAACTGAGCTATTGTGTAAAACCACTTGCTACTATAAAGAGAGAAATGGGTGCAGCAGATAAATGTTGGGCTTTGGAAGAAGAAATTGTAAGGTGGTCAGAGGAAAGAGGGAGAGAGAAAAGAAGTGGCCCTGTGCCAGTCTGTAGATGGTGGTGATTAAAGATACTATAAGAATAAACCTCAGTGCAGAGCTGACCCTTGAAAACGCAAGGGAAAGTGTAAATGAGGGGAGACAGGGCACAGCAGCTGCTTACTCCTCTGTCTTAAGCTCAGTGAGCTTGCAGCCAGCACCGCAGCCAGGTGGCAAATTTATATGAGACCTTCTAGTAAATGCACATAACTTTAACCAGGTATGTGGTTACTCAGGCCAGTTACTCAGGCAGGGTAGGAGCAGGGCAGGCCTGACACCATTGTAAATACACTTAAGTAGTGTCTGTGAATGTGCCCTTTTATCTCCATGTGGCATCCCAAATTGTGTGGCATTTCAGAATAAGACTCAAAGATAAGATTCTGTCATCAAGAAACACTGATTTTCTCCTCCCTCAGGTGATAGCATCCCCTTCTATTCCATTTCCTACCTAAATACATTTACCCTCCGGCTCATAAGAAAACCTGTTCTCAGGATATTTCCTTACTTCTGTTTATCTAGAGACTGAGACTAAAGGAAACTCTCACCCATTTTCTTGGTTACTCTCCTAACAATAATGAGGGGAATAAAAAAGGAGAGCTGGACACTCGCAGAAAGAATCAGAACGAAGTGTCACATAATGGAGCACTTTTTTTAAGATACAAAAAAGAATCAGGCTAAGTAGTCATGTTCAAATTATTGTAATTGTGAAGAACTTCATTCTTTGCCCTTAAACATATTCATTAAATTTAAAAGAGTAAAGTGGTTACAGTTTTTTTTTCATAAGGATTAACAAAGTAGGTTCTCTAGGGCAAAGTCAGTTTTCTGTTTTTCCCCAATAAAAGTAACCAATTACATGTTTTAAGAACACTGATTATCTATAATTGACATTTTCCTTTTTTCTCATAACAAGAGCATTAGATGTTCTCTATGGAGAAATCATAAAAATTCAAATAAGCAAAAAGGAAGAACACAAAAAAGCAATCAAACTCACAACCCAGAAATAACAGTGTTAACACAATGGCTAAATCAGGATAGATCTTTCTAGACCTCTTCCTGTGTACACATACACACTACTTTAAGGTTTACAGAAATGGGGTCACACTATATGTTCCGTATGGTAATCTCTTCTTTCAGTAAATCACGGCCACTTTCCCATCCATATCCTTTGGATTTTGAATGAGACATGAACTAGTTTCAATCTTCTTAAAAATCATGCCAAAACATACCTGGAATTTTTCACCTTTGTGCATCTGGGTTGATCTAAATTCAGGAGAATCTATAAAGGCACAGGGGTAAATATTATGCAGAAAGTGTCCTCGATAGGAGACCTTCATTCTGATAACAGAAATTAGTGTTAATAAATGCATAATAATCCACACATAATGTGACAAGCCTTAAAAATCTCCATAATCTTATGGGTTTGTATTTTGTAAAATTTTAAAGACTCCCCCCCAGGTGACTGACATAATTAAAAAGCCCTTCCTGAGGCATTAATTTCAAAGTAAATTTCACCAACAACAAGGGAAAAAAAGTGTCCGTATTGAAGAAGACATGTGCCTTCCAATGGTTATCATTGCTGTTATAGCTGGAGTGACCATATAATTAATTACTCAAACTGGGACACTTTTGAGAGGGAACAGACACTGGCTGTCTCCCAAGGAGACTGATATTCCTAGAAGTTGTATTTCTGTGATGTTCAAAAAATTAAGCAAGTCACCTCTGAGACACGCATAAGCTCCTTAAATTTTAACGCCCAATTTAAACCTATTACAATTCTGCCTCATTAAATTTAAATAAAACTTCCAAAAAAGTTGAAAACTTCACAAATGAAAACCCTGACATCAACAAGATTCACAGCAATAAATTCTACATAATTTTACCATGTTGCTCTGTAATATTCTAAAATGCAGTTGTCTGATGAAAATTCACCACCAACCAGCTCTGTGATCACTTCCTTCATTGGTCAGCAACATTTCCTTTCATTCATTTTTCCTACCCAGAAGCCAGAAGAGGATTCCAGGCAAACGAAGCATTTCGATTTCCACAGAGCACTTACCTTCCCTTCAGGAGAATACTCAGACGGTCGTCAACTGAGGTTATATCCTCTGCAGCATAGGTCTCGCCCTTTTTCAATGTTTGGATCATGCAAAACTGTCCAGTTAATCTTTTGAACAAATCTGGAGACACACGGAGTGGTTCAAACAATCGATGGTAGATGCTTTTGAGTTCCTTTTCGATTTTTACCTGAAAGGCAGCAGTGAGCAGATGCCACACTAACACAGCAACACCAAAACATTGGCTTCTGTGGTCTAAATAGGGATTTTGAGAATAAACAAATCTGCAATGGATGCCATCACCCTTCTGAGTGTTGGTCAATGGAATCTGACACAGAAGAGTAAGTGGTGATGTAAATTTAGACGCCGAAAGGGCACTTTTGCAGTTAAACGGAACCCTGTGAGCATATGGTGAAGATCTGCACCATTGAGTACATCTCTTTCTATGCGCTACCAAGCAACCGTGGAGGTTTCGAATGCTGTCACAACATTCACCTTGCCAATCTTAGCATTTCCTATAAACAACATAAAACCTTTTCATTTTTAGAATACTTTTGTTTCACAGAAGGAAATTACACTAACTTTGAAATATTACAGCAAGAAAATAAGTACGTAAATTAGGAATCAACTTGGAAACAAATTTATGAGGATACATACATTAAACACTTTTTCTATATATAATTATTATCTAATGAGTTAATATAGGAAAGCAAACATCCACAGCTGCAACTGCTGCTTCTCATTTATTCTGTAGCAAAGTGAAGAGTAAAAAAGTTTCCAGGTAGTAGTCTCATCCTGAGCTACCATAATCTCGGTAGAATAGAGAACCCACTGGCCAGTAAGGCTGGATGCTAGAGGGAGGGAAAGCAAAATGGCTCAATCACCTCTGCTGTCAGACTATTCAAGCCCCGGGTCAAGCCCCATCTTTGCACCCAGCATTAGTCTGGGAAATCTGTACAGCATGTGAATGAACTCTGGGGTTCAAATGATCGTCCGTCTCAATGAAATCTACGGTGGCCACACCATGAAGCTTACAGACGCAAATGACCAGGGCTGCTCAGATGTCACTGCAGCCTTTGCAGTGCTCTCACTTGTCCTGCTGTTTCATTTGAACGAAGTACTAGCATTTATATTTTTCAAAAAGGTGGGTTTATTGTCAGAGAAGAAACAAAAGCACAGATGCTAAGTGATTTACTTACTTGGTGCTACCATCACATCAGCAACTTCTGAATCTTATGCTCAGAACTTGGGGTTCTAGTAAGTTCTGATATTCAGAAGCTGAAATCCTTATCATTATTATCATCTACCTTCTCCACTCCACAGCTCTCATAATGAGTGTTTAAAATAATTCACAAATCTGTCTCACTTCTGGCATGCACACTAGCCAATGTGGCACAGCAATGAACATGCGAACTGAAAAACTGACTCATATTCATAATCTGCTCATCCTGCAAGTCTTAGCTCAAGTCCCAATTCCTTCATGAAGCCCTCTTAATTCTTCTCTTTGAAAGCATCCACTTATCAAGTGTTTTCTTGAGCATCAATTAAGTGCTAACCATGCTTGGCAGGAACCGGGAATACAACAGTAATTGTGGTAGATGATATTATTGTTTCCAACTATTTGCTGCTTCCACCCCCGTCAGAGGATCATATATCCTCTTATCCTATCCTACCCCCACATCATCAGGCTTGGTCATGTCATTTGCTTTGGCCAGTGAAATGGGAGCAGAAGTTTAAAGAAACATTGGGTGTTTCTTTTGTTCCCTTATATTTTTCTCTCTGCCATGAGAATGCATGTCCAAATAGAACCTGCTGCTTCAGCAGAGACCCTGAAATGAAGAAGACACATGGAATAGAATCACAGCTGCCAAAGTCCATATATTAGGTTGGTAAGGAAAAAAACCTGTTGCTGTTATAAGGCACTGAGACTGTCAGATTGTTTGTTACACAGCATAATGTAGTGAAAACTGACTAATACAGTACGCAAAACAGACTGGGTTACAATGTTTGAGGAGATGACAGTCTAGTGGAATGCCTATTACATATATCACCTGTATCATCAAAATTATAATTTCCTATGAATTATCTTGTTTTCTAATAGTTTTCTATGTGCATGTCTGGCCTTGAACATACGACTAGAGCAAGCATGTTATCTTCTACTTTACTGAATATTTGTATGTGCTTTGGACAGTCAACAAACAGCTGTGGAGTGATTTCTAGGAGCCATGCTATTTTCCTATTCTGTTTACATCTGTTTGTTCTTGGTATGACCAAGGAAATACAACAAGGAGTGGAAAAGAAAAAGTTAAAGACTAGTGTTTTCATAACAACTCACCAAAAATGGTGATTTCCTTAAATGAGTATTTTGGACATAAGAAAAAAAACAGCTATTACATTTTAAAAAATAGCATGAAAAAATAGCATAAGCTATTTGTAAATCATTAGCAAGTTCACGGAAGTTGTCTCTGAGCACTTAATTTTATAACAAGGCAAAGATTTTCCAGAGTGACATTTGAATATCAATAGGCAAAATAAATAATGAAGTTAGATGACTAAAAAGAGAGAATACTGTCATGTTCTCTCATGTCTAAATTGCCCTAATGATTAAAGACGTTTTAAAAACTCGTTGGTAGAACAAATTTCGTGGTGCTCAAATATTTCACTTTCAGAAAGAAAGTGAAAGTCTTAGAAAGACTTTCATAGAAAGTCTCATCTTCAGAAAAATGATATTAAAGGGCCTAAAGATGTTAGATGCTCATTCTAAGGTCTGAACAAAGTACTTGAAAAGCAACAGCTTTAAAGTCTCTTCTTTATTAATTAATTGTTAGTAATTACCGGTCTTTTCTTGTACAAAAGATATGAAAGATGCAAAATGTTGATCCCCAGGAACACCGAGTTCCAGATCATGATATCCAAGGCACATCGGTAGAGAGTGGCCCAGACGATGTAAAGGGTACATCCTGTTGAATAATGAAGTGGGCATGTTAGGTGTCTAGAGTAGCTTCAGCATGTAGCTTAATACATTTGTCATCCTCCATGTATAAAATAAACCAAACACATCTTAGAAATACCTAAGACAAATATCACATTAAGTTACATTTTGGTTTTTGTTTGATTACCAAAACAAACAAAACCAAAACACACTTTGTTGCAGAGAACTTGTAAAGTATAAAAACCATTTTTTAAAGGAGGAAAAACAACTTCATAATTCTGCTACTTAAAGACAACCACTATTGCTATTTAATACTTCCTCACAGTCTTTTTGTATTTTTACCTGATGGCAAACCTAAGGAATTCACAATTTAAAACCTATTCTTTTACTTATTGCAGTGATTTTCCCATTTCATTAAAACTCTTCGTATACATAGTTTTTAATGACTGTAATTAATTAAACCATAATTTATTTAACTATCTCCCTCCTGGTAGACAGGTGAAATGTTTTGGCTGTAATTTTTGACAAGTAGCAAAAACAGCTTTATACATAAAAATGTATCTGTTCTTGTGACTGCTTGCTTAGTTACGGTGGATCACCTGACAGTGAGCCAAGGGAATAACTTTATAGGTTTTGACGACACTAAAGAACTGTTTTCTAAGAGGTTTGTGCAAATTTGCAGTTTCTTTTGATCAGTTTTATGATGGGAAAATCAATATATAGTTTAAATTGAAAATAAAATTATCAATATCAATTATCAACACAAATATATCAACAGCACATATGCACATAAAAACTAAATCTCCCATTTAAAAAAGTTATTCTTTTGCAATTTTAAAATTTCATCAGAATGATTTGGGGCACCTGAATAATAGCCCAAAATATAAAAATTTTAAGGTTCTTTAGGTAATATTGCGTAGCAAGTATTGAAGACATGTAAAATCTTATTACTTAAAGGAGACAGGGTAACATAATGGAAGGACTGACTGGGAAGCTGGAGGACCTGAATTATAGTCCTGGTTTGACCACTTTTTCCTAGTCTTAATTTTGGATGAGTCATTTAACTTCTCCAAGGCCTCAGTTTCTTTGTTTATCAAGTGTTGGACTAGGTGATCTCCCTTGGTCTGTTCCACCTCCAAAACTCTGTCTTAAAAGTCATAATTAGCTTTTGCTTTTTACAGGGTGTGGTTTTATTTTTTCACTCGGTACTCTGCTCCTCCTGCTGTAATCCCTACCTGACTCAGAGGTAACAGCCACAGAAGTCCTACAAGCTACCTTCTAGCTACCCTTCTACCACCTTCTTTGACCCTTCCTTGTCATTTGTCATATATTTCAGGCACAATGAGCTACTCTTCATTCTCCCTCAACATGCTGAATCTCCCTCTCCTCTGTGCCTTTTCCCTGGATACCATACACACTCACACTCAGAGAAATCCTTCTCATCCTCCCAAAACCAGCTCCAAAGTTGTCTCTTCAGTGGACCCTGGTCTGCCTTTCTGCTGAGCCCATCATGCTGTCCATTTCTCCCTGGCACTGGGTGCACACCTGCATCACAGCATCTGATCTGTCCTATGTGACCGCCCATCTGTTTCTCTCCAGCCCCCAAAAGAGTGTCTTTCTCAAGGATGGGGACTGCATTTGTCAATTTCTGTCTGACATATTACAGGTGCTCAAAAATGCACCTGAATAAATGAATCACCAGGGACATAATCACACAGAGAGTAATCTGTCAAGGATCACTGGCTAAAATAGTAAATTCGATTGTTTTAGTATTTTGATGTGGATTAATTTAACGTGCTTCATCAGGGTTAACAGAGCACACCACCCCCCAAATTTTACTTGAACTATTTTGTCTGGGTAACTGTTTTTGTTCCCTGTGTTGCTTTACTTGCTGCAGCAAGTAAATGCCTATTCAAATAATGATAGTTAAAACTATAGAGTACTTACGATGTGCCAGGCACTACTGTAAGTCAGATATCACACTCACCGAATTCTTACAACCCCAGGAGGTGGTATTTTTACCCTTATTTGACACGTGGGGAAACTGAGGTATAGAAAGTTTATTGACCCAGTTACGCAGTTAACAAGTATGTAAATCCTCTGAAACCCCCAATACAAAGTCCATCTGATGCAAGTTATAGAAAAGTTACATAAAATCTCAGTTAGGTTTCTTACCTATAGTTAACATCCCCCTAAGAAGTATCATATGAAGGTGAAGAGTAGTTGGAATAACCAACCCAATTGCAAAAAAAATATTTGCTACATGAAAAACTAGATGATGTATCTCTTTCCAGTTTTCACAAGTGGTCTCATTGGAAGGCACAGGTAGGATAGTTTCTAACTCAGGTGTAAAACCTATTGCAGTTGATTCTGCCAATGGGCTGGACTTGGTATAATTCATCTTGAAAATTCCTATAAAAACAAATAAACAAAAGGACAATCAAAAAATGACAGCTGTATCTTATCACCCCTATGGGTGTTATACTAAAATTATTTCTGAGAACTAAATGTTGGTAAATAGACTTCTCTGGTGGTTATGAATTAGACAGACCTAGGTTCAAATCCCAGCTCTGTCACATATTAAATGTATCTATTTCCTTATCTGTTAAATGATGATAATACTTCATTGACTTTATGAGGAAATGAAATATATAAAATACTTAGCATAGTGCACAACTATTCTCTTATATATACATATATATATATATCACTCCATATATCTATATGTTTTTATCTAAACATACTTGGAGGGGGAGAGAGAAATGAGGGAATTAACTAGTCTAAAAGACAATCACCAATGTTCATAAACCATAGCTATTACAGTTATTTAGTATAGCTTTCTATCATACTCGCACTAGTGACACTGAATCCAAACACAGGAAAAATAACGAGAAAAAAACGATTTTTTTAATACCTTCAAAAAATTAACACCTTACTATTCACTATTTGAAGGCTTAGGATATTTGGAAGGCTTTAATTTCATACTCTTGTTAAATCACTAGAGCATACATATATACATTCTAAAGTATCATATATGACATAATAAATATATTACTATAATCATTTATATGTACAGAGAGAGTGTTAACATTTACTCCTTTAACTGTCTAAAGATTTACTTTCCCATAAAAATTCTAGTTGGTTGCATCTCACAAGTTGAAAAATAGTAAACTTCCAGGTTCCTTATATGGAAGATGGGTCATGAGTATACATTTGACTATTTAATATTAGAATCTGTAGCAAATACATTTCAAAGAATATACATTTTACACATGCTTACATAAACCTTAACACAAAAGGGCACTATTTCCTTACTATATGACCTGTCCTCTCTGGTACTTAAAAAACTCTTTCTATTGTTAATTATACAAATTGGTCCCTGGCAAAAACTATGTAGATTTACAGAATATGTGAATTGTTCTGTTTCGGGCAAAGAATTCCCAATGGGGACCCAAAATATGTTTAAATTTAATTTAGAAATATGATTTTCTTTCCAAATAAGGTCACACAATAAGCCATATTTTTCCATTTTTTTTCTTTTCATCCATCACACTAAAATGAAGGTTTTAGGTGGTAGAATCAATTGGTATCAGGTTGGGCATTTTGAAAGGATGTTAATAAATAAATGTGAAAGAATTCCACATCTCTTAAGATGATAGAAACCTAAACATGCCTAAATTTACAAACTGTGAATGAAATGATCAAGTCAATTAAAGATCCCTTCCCATAATTCTAGAACAGTTCATACATATGAGAAATAGTTGACTTAGATATTGATTTGCTGCAAAAAGGAAAGAAATCATGGAACTTCAGCTACTTTCCAAATTTTATTTTATTGAAGTACAGGTGATGTACAATATTATACAAGTTACAGGTGTATGATATGGTGATTCACAATTTTTAAAGGTTACACTCCATTTATAGTTATTATAAAATATTGGCTGTATTCCCTGTGTTGTACAATATATACTTGTAGCTTATTTCATACATAATAGGTTGTACCTCTTAGTCCTCTACCTTCCAAATGTTTGGCTCAATAAAAATACAAACCTATTAGGATGGGGGGAGGAATCATTATTTTAATAACTCAATTTATACAAAGTTTGCTTTCAAGAACCAAATCAGAATTAATCTCGTAAGTTTTTCAGAGGGAAAATGATATTAAATGTCCTCTATCACTCATGATGTCAGTATCAGCTTATGCATTAGTATTACATAAGCTAAAAATAACTGCCATTTCTACTGCACTTCAGAATGTGTTTTCATTCCCATTGTCCCATTTGTTCCCCTAACTAACCTGTGTTCTCTACGAGACAGGGACAAAGTCATATTCACCTAAGTATATCCAAGGCCTTTTCTCTGTAGAGAATGCCAGAGGTGAAAGCCATATGGAAGGTACACAAAAATGACAGACATTTTTAGAAATTACTTTTCTGTCTCCCCAAACCTCAGTAGGAAAGATAGGGGAGTGCCAAGCCTGCCTGAGGCTGGGAGGGTCAGGTTCTATACTACAAGCGCCAGGGAGCCACATAAGCCAGGGAAAGTCACTTCTGCTCCTTGGGTTGGCTTCTTCCTGGGAATTGAGACAACTGGACTAGATGGTCTTTGAAACCCCTTCAAGTTTTAATAGTCTGTGGCTCTAATAGATATTTATATAGTCAGTTAAGTAATACATAGTCCCCCTCACATCCACCTGATGACACCTGTACTGCCAACTAATTCACTGTAATTCAATTTCAGGCTTTTAAAATTTCTCCAACTGGCACTAAAAGTACCAATTTCTGGTCAAGAGAAATGATAGGAAAACTATGATCTACTAACCCAAGAACCAAGGACACGGTGAAAAGAATTTTTAAAAGGTGAGATAATCCTACAACATATTTTGATGCACCACACCTTGTTAAAAATATATGTATAGTCCATATATTTATTTAATTTTCTATATTCAATATATATTGTAGAGTAATTAACATTATATATTATACATAATTTATTTTATTTGTATGTTTATATGTCTATTATTTATCTAGGTATACTTATTTATATGTCTATTTTGAAATGCCAGTAACCTACTGTCAATAAATATGGATCGGATCTTGCCAATAAATACGGAAACCTCTTGCTTGCCAAAGGTTTCACCTTCCTTTGACCACTACTTAATAGATTTATGTGGCTTGCACTGAACTATCCTTATACAGAGAATGAATGAGTCTAACGAGGAAGGTTAGACTGGTAAATTGGTAAACGTTCAGGTTAATTTTGACTAAATCAAGAGAAATTTTCTTTTTCCTCGGAGGCTGATTTCTTAAATTACCTGTTCTAGTTAAGGCCTGTTTATCTATTGCTTTTCAGGTAGGTGTGTGCAGGGCTATATAGCTAAATGGTGAAACTAACATTAATCCTTCACCAAACTACGCAAACGAAGAAGATAACAGCAGTGAGCAAAAGTCGTGCTCATAGACTAGCGCAATTCATTCCGTGATTCTAACTGAACCTTCGTTTATCTTCGGAATGACAAGGGCACTATGTTGCTAAGAGTCTTTTCGTACTTATTCTTGCTCCAAAGCCAGCAGTTTCTGAGACTTATCTGGCCAACAACACGTTTCCCAAAGCCTCGGAAACGAGGACGCGGGTAGATCTCGGTTTCCCCAGCCATCTGCTCTCCCCAGGCGCCCAGCTCACCTCGCTCCTTAAAGAGGGAAGGTCTGTGTCAACTGGTCTTGATCCGAGGCTCTCGGGCCACGACGGGTGTGCAGTGAGCGCCCTGACCCACCTCGCATTCGCAGCGCCAGGCCAGAGCGCGCGACCCGGTGAGCCCGGCTGCGCGTTGCCTCCGCGTGGGACCCGGAGGCCCTACAGGGGGCGAGGAGGAGCCGTAGTGGGTTCGCGGGCCCGGAGCCCTGTGAACCTCTCGGGGAGGGGAGAAGCCGAGCTCACCTAGAGCTTGCGAGCAGCAGAGCGCGGGAACCAGCACCCGATGGGGCCCAAGCGCCCGAGGACGCTGGCGCTGCCAGACCCGAGTGGCGGCAGTTGACATCCGAGGGTCTGTGTGACCGCGACGCCCAGACCCAGGGTGAAGGGCGGCTTCCAAGGACAGGGAACCCCGCGAGGGCGCAGCCAGCGAGGAGAGGGCGGGGTTCCCGGCGGCCGGGGAACCGAGAACAGGCAGCCGCCGCCCGGGAGGGCAAAGTTGCTCCCAGTTGAGAAGGGATCTAACTTTCGCTTCCCGATTTAGCCGCGGGAGCTCGAGGCTGCAAATAGCCGGGCGCGTTGTGGGAGCCCGCGGCCGCTGCGCCTCCCGCTCCTTACCTGGCTCGTCCCTGGCGCGGAGCCCGGGCGGTGCTGGCCAAAGTTTGGGGTGGCAGCGGCGGGGCGCAGGGGACACGGACGCGAAGGCTCGACGGGAGCCCGACGCGAAAGCCTCGGCCGATCGGCGAGTCGGGAGGCTGCTCGGCCGGTGCCGGGTCCCCGCGTCCGCAGCGGCTTTGACTAAAATAGGCATCACGGCAGCTGCGGCCGGGGCTGGGGCCGCACAGCGCACGCGCCCAGCGTCCCGGCGCCCCCCGGCGGGCGGAGTCCCGGGCCTCGGCCAGGACTCCCCGCCCCGCTGCTCCAAGTCCGCCGCCGCGTCTGCACAAGCGTGGTCCCGTTTGAAGCACCCGCTTCTTTCTTTCCTGGTTTCCTCTCTACTTCTCGGTTCTGTCCTAGTTTGGGCACGAGTGGGAGACGGGCAACAACTTGGGGCCAGCGGCGTTGGCTGCTCAGCCTCATGGGGATAACTCGAGCAGTCGGGTCCCAGGAGGGAGAGAAATCAGAAGGAGAAATGAAAACTAGAATCATTTCCCCACAAAGTCGAACGACTCACTCGCATAACTCCTTTCTGGGACAGTCGCCCGCATCTCAGCACAAGCCGGAAGGACCGGGAGAGAGCGCAACTCGGCGTCTGAGCCTGGCGGCGGAGGCTGGCGGTTTGGTCCACACCGACGCGAGACTGCGCCCTCGGGGACCCGGCGAGGGGCCAGAGCAAGCCCGCCCTGCTGCTGCGGGGGCCATGCGGGAGAGACCTTCGACACGAGCCGCGGTTTTGTTTCCATGGAAGAAGGTACTTATCCGAAATTTGCATTCCCGTGGCCGTCCCTGGCCCTCCACTCTAGGCGAAGCCCCACCCGGAGGTTGCCACGTGAATTTGGCAGATTTGGGACCCTGACTTGAAAAACGAGATATGAAAGTACGCCCCAGTCAGTCTTTACTGTTTATAGAGCACAACTCTTTTGGGTGAGAAATGTAGGGCAATTTAATGAAGAGTTGGTATGGGGAAGGAGTTGGAGGACAAAAGAGGAAGGTTAGGTGGGCATTCACCGTTTCCACCGAAGTGTCCCATTGACGGATAAAATTTGTGCCAGTTATTAGAGTGTGAGGTCGTTCATGCGTGTCAAACATGAGCCAAAGACCACAGGTACTTTATAAAGTGAGGTCGTTCATGCGTGTCAAACATGAGCCAAAGACCACAGGTACTTTATAAAGTGAGGACTTTATAAAGTGTGCACACTCGCCAGGCCTCTCCTGTTGCAGAAGCAGTGCAGCATCTTCTTCAGGAATATGGGCCATAGTGCTGCACAGACCAGGTTTGAATCCTGCCTCTGCCACCAGCCAGCTGTGTGACCTTGGGGAAGTTACTTAGCTTTTCTGTGCCTCAGTTTCCTCTTTTGTACCTTGGGGGTGATGATGGTGATGATGATTGCACCTGTTTCTCATAGGATTGTTTTGCGGACTAAATGGTTTAATATACCTAGAAGGCTTAGAGTGGTACCAAGTAAGTTCTATGTGTGTATGAATATATATTCTACTTGTAGAGCTCCTTCTCTAACATGTTTGAAATTTGCTATATCTATCCAAGATTTATTTTCAAGGCCACTTCTTCAGAGTCTGTTTCTTTTTAGATGCTCTGCCAGCCATTTTGGTAGCTGCCACTACATACATTTTAAGGTGTAGGTTTAATAGTAAATGTGTACAAAGATTTTGCAGGGATCTTTATTGGAGAACGGCTTGTAGTAATGAACACTGGAAATAATTTGTAATCATAGGGGACTAAGTAAATTATAGGACATCCAAATAATCTTGTTCTAAGCAGCCATTAAAAATAATTTATAGAAAGATATTAGAGACATAATAATGTCTGCTAATTATACAGAACAGAGGTCAGCAAACTCTGGCCCAGAGGCCCAGCCTACTACTGATTTTTGCACAGCTCATGAGCTAAAGCGGTTTTTACATTTTTTAAATGGTTGAAATCATCAAAAGAAGATTATGTTTCATGACGTGAAAATTATGTGAAATGCAAATTCAGTCTCCATGAAGGCAGCATTGCGGAGTTGTAATAGAAACTATATGACCCTGCAGGGCCTAAAATATTTACTATCTGGTTCTTTACTGAAAAAATTTACTGCCCTTTGATATAGAGTGTACTTTGTGCCAGGCACTGCTATAAGTGGTTAAATATATTAAGCCATTGAATCCTCATGATAGAAGTAGTTACTATTATTATCTCCATTTTGTAGATGGGAAACTGAGGTAACAGCGAGGTCGAGTAGCCTGCTCAGGGTCACACAGCTAGCGAGAATCTGAGCCAGGATGTGAACCAGACAGTCTAGCTCTACAGCTTACGCTCCCGTCCACTACCTGTACAGTTTCTGCCACCTTCTGTCACTGCCTACACTGCCTCCCGTTAAAAGATGTTAAGTAGAAAAAGGCAGGTTACAAGAATGTGGAGAACATTACAAACCATCAGTGATGTTAAGCAGTATAATGCTTACATTCCTTACTTCAGAGTGCTGAAGTTGTAAGTGATTTTTCTTTCTTTTTTTTTTTTGCGCGGTATGCGGGCCTCTCACTGTTGTGGCCTCTCCCGCCGGGGAGCACAGGCTCCGGACGCGCAGGCTCAGTGGCCATGGCTCATGGGCCCAGCCGCTCCGCGGCATGTGGGATCTTCCCGGACCGGGGCACGAACCCGCGTCCCCTGCATCGGCAGGCGGACTCTCAACCACGGCGCCACCAGGGAAGCCCGATTTTTCTTTTTTTCCTCCTTCTTCCCCTCCCTCTCTCTCTCCCTCCTTTCTTCTCTCCCATTTCTCCTCTCTCCCTCTTCATCTTCCAACTTCTACGCCTCCTCCTGCATCTTTTTCTGTGAAATTTTCTATGATGATTATACGTTACTTTTATAAAAATTTAAACACATGTTTACTAAAATAATAGAGCCCAGGTTCTGGCTTTTGCAGACTGGGATACCAGACTCCAGTTACGGAGTCAGCTGTTACTGGACATACTCCTTACCTAATAGGATCAGATATGCCTGTAAGGCGTTTAGATCATATCAAGATTGCATACTTTTATGAAAAGAACACTAGATTCGATATCATAAGACTTGAGTGCTGGCCTTGGATAGTCTGTTTGCTCGGAGTTTGTTTTCCACAGAAAGAGGAGACTGAACTGAATCTGTGCCCCCTCACTATAACCCGTCTAAGGATTAAAAGCATAATTTTATGTTTGAATTTCTTATCATTGATATATGAATATCAGCTCTATAAAATTCAAAATAAGAATTCTAGACACAGAAACTTGGATTTGGGAGTGGCCTAGGCTCCCTGGTCTCCTCCTGCTGGGCATGGAAAGATCAGATTGAAAGACTCAGCGCTATTTGAAAATGAATATGATGCAAGGAGGTAACTTGCATAGAAGTGTAGAATGAAAAGGGTACGAGGCATAAATAACAGAACACAGGGCAGCCTGTCTCCTCTGCAGAAACTCTAGCTAGTACAGCTTAGATTGACATAAACAATTATTTCTACCTTTATTTCGCTATGGGCGTCGTAGTCTGCTTTTATCATTTGGACAAAACCTTGATAAGATTTCAAAGTTCATATAGAACAAGTTTGTGAAAATAAAACATGACCTGAGGGAGTCACTGTTTTTAAATGTATGTCGCATTACTGGGGCTTCCCTGGTGGCACAGTAGTTGAGAGTCCGCCTGCCGATGCAGGGGACACGGGTTTGTGCCCTGGTCCGGGAAGATCCCACATGCCACAGAGCGGCTGGGCACGTGAGCCATGGCCGCTGAGCCGTGTCCGGAGCCTGTGCTCCGCAACGGGAGAGGCCACAACAGTGAGAGGCCTGCGTACCGCCAAAAAAAAAAAAGTATGTCGCATTACCTTCCTTATCTCTGTCTGCCCATGGTTTACATCAGTGTAGACTTTCTTTCAAATGTTACTCCGAACTGCACAGAGGCCATAGCTGCTTCTGGTATGGTCTCATGGCAGGCAGTTGTGATCAACTCTTATACAATGATTTGATTAGATTCTTTCTGTACCTAAGCTTATCTCGTTAAATGTTACATTAACTTTTTCATTGACCAGTTTGACAACGAGCCTCATTGACTGTTTTTAAATTTCTTTTCCTTTTTTAAAAGAATTAATAGGCTTGGTTTTGGTTTTGTTAGAGCAGTTTTACGTTCACAGATGACTGAGCAGATAGTAGAGAAAGCTCCTATAGAGCCTCTTTCTCCCCTGCTTACAGTTTCCCCAATTATCAACGTCTTGCATTAGTGTGATACAATTGAAGAACCCATATTGTTACGTTATTATTAACAAGGGTCTACATTAGGGTTCATCTTTGTGTTGTACAGTCCTATGGGTTTTGCCAAATATATTTGTCATGTGTCCACCTGTGACATAATAAATATAATTCTTGGTCTCTTCTTCCGTTCCTGACCCAGAGTTCCTAAAACCCTTGTAGCAATTTCTTGAGTGACTGGGGTACGAGGAGCATCTTTTGTTCTAATATTTAGTCTTTGATCCCCAATTCCTGACACAGGGCTCTTAAAATCTTCATAATTTCCTGAGTGATGGGGGCGATAACGGAGTCTTACACCGAGCTTCCTAAATCCCTTAGAAATTCCTGGGTGATAGGAGTGTGTTTTGTTCTAAGAAGATAACCCTGTGTGGGCTCCTGGATAGCTTCAGGATGGGGTCTGGTCACCAGAAAGACCAAGCCACGACTAGAAGCTTGGAGCTTTCATCCCCAACCCTCCATTCTCTGGGGAGGGGAAAGAGGCTGGAGATTGAGTTAATAATCAACCATGCCGATGAGATGAGGCCTCTCAAAAAATCCGTAAGCTAAGGGGTTTGGAAAGCCTCCAGGTTGGCGAATATATCCACGTGCTCGGAGGGTGGCACATCCCAACTCCACAGGGACGGAAGCTTCTGCACCTAGGAAGCTTCTGGACCTTGCCCTAGGTACCTCTTCATCTGGCTGTTCATATGTATCCTTTATTATAACCTTTATAATACACTGGTAAACGTGTTTCCCTGAGTTCTGTGAGTTGTTATAGCAGGTTATCAAAGCGGAGGACAGAGTTGTGGGAACCCTGATTTATAGGCAAGGTGGACTGAAGGGTGAACTTGGGAGCCCATTACTTATGATTGGCATTAGAAGTGGGGGGGGCAGTCTTCTGTCACTGAGACCTTAACCTGCGAGGTCTACACTAACTCTGGGTAGTTAGTATCAGAATTGAGTTGTGGGACACCCATTTGGTGTCTGGGGAGTTGGAGAATTGGTTGGTGTGGGAAAACCCCACACACATTTGGTGTATGAAGAGTAGAGGAAACAGTTTTGTTTTTGTTTTAAGTAATGGCATGTACCCACCATTACAGTATCATAGCTAATAGTTTCACTGCCCCCAAATCCCCTGTGCTCTGATTCATCCCTCTCCTCCCTCACTTCCCTAACCTCTGGTAACCACTGAATTTTTTTTCTTACTGTCTCCATAGTTTTGCCTTTTCCAGAATGTCATATAGTTAGCATCATATAGAATACTGACCTTTCAGACTGGCTTCTTTCACTAAGCAATTTGCATTTAAGGTTTCTCTGTGTCTTTTTGTGTCTTGATAGCTCATTTTTTAATCACTGAATAGTGTTCCATAGTATGAATGTATTGTACCACAGTGTGTTTATCCATTCACCATTTCCCGAACATCTTGGTTTCTTCTAGTTTTGACAATTATTAATAAAGCTGCTATAAACCTTTGTGGGCAGGTTTTTGTGTGGACATGTTTTCAACTCATTTGGGTAAATAAATACCCGGGAGTGCAATTGCTAGATTGTATGGTAAAGCTGTGTTATCTTTGTAAGAGACTGCCGAACTGTCTTCCGAAGTGGCTGGACCATTTTCCGTTCCCACCAGCAATGAGTGAGAATCCCTGCTCCTCTGCATTCTTGCTAGCATTTGGTATAATCAGGTTTTTTTTTTTTTTATCTTAGCCTTTCTAATAGCTGTATTATTTGTTTTTTAGACTGACTTGGTTAATTTGTTCAAAAGAACGGGTTATGCATTGAACAGGTGTTTTATATCTTGGCTAAATTAAAAACAGGAAATAAAGCAAAGGGGTATAATCTTTCATATTATTGTTGTTGCATCCCAAAGGCCCACAGTCTAAAAAATGGTTAAAACAATGTCTAAATATTTCTAATACTAAATTCAGGGAGGAGCTCCCTAAAAAGTTGGATTATATTTGATTCACTGAACAATGAGCTTTTACCCAAAAGGTTCATCCCTTAAAAGAAACAAAACCTAACTAACAAAACCTGACAAAAAAAGTGACCCAGTACTTTAAGAAGACAGTGAATTATAAAGGTAGTCGAAAGAGTCGGGGATTTGGAATCATCAGCTGGATTTGAACCGTGGTTTTACCTTTAATAAACTGGGTGAATTCAAATCATTGATTAAACTTTTCAGAGCCTCGAGTGCTTGTCTGTAAAACTGTGAAAATAATTCTTAGTTGAACGGATTATTTTGACCTTTAGAAACTATGTTTTAAAAAATGTCTGGCATCGGGCTTCCCTGGTGGCGCAGTGGTTGAGAGTCCGCCTGCCGATGCAGGGGACACGGGTTCGTGCCCCAGTCCGGGAAGATCCCACATGCCGCGGAGCGGCTGGGCCCGTGAGCCATGGCCGCTGAGCCTGCGCGTCCGGAGCCTATGCTCCACAACGGGAAAGGCCACAACAGTGAGAGGCCCGTGTACTGCAAAAAAAAAAAAAAAAATGTCTGGCATCCGGCTTTCGGTAGCTTAATTGTACATCTTTTTACCCTCCTTATAGTGCTCTGCACATGGTACACAATCAGTAAAAATTATTAGAATTCCCATCATCAAAATTCCCTAATCTGATGAAATAGTTGAAGTATTCTATGAACACATGAAGTAAAGATGTAGTTTCATCTTCTATGTATTTGCCTGTTTTAAATAGCTAGAACATAGCATACATAAGACAGAGATTTCAAACAAAATTTGTAGATTGCAAGACTTTGGCTCATGCTAAAATATCCAGTGGTTTGGGATTTCCCTGGAGTAGCCAGAAATGAGATATTGGCTTCAAAAACAAATTCATAAAATATGCAATAGTATAGATTCTAGAAACTGGGCACTTGACAGAACTAAGTTACAGTAATTCACTGTCTGGGAATTGACAGAAATGTGCACACAGTGACTATAGTCAGAAACTAGAACCCTGATACTCCCTCTGTTTATTCTTCCTTACGTAACTTTGCTTCTAAAACAGAAGAGTTGCATTTGTGAATTATTTGTTTTAAATATTAAAGTAACAAAGGCCACATATGAAGCATTTAATAGGATTTCCTAATCTTTCAGAAAGTAACTTCCAAAAGAAGGAATTTATTATAAGTAACTAAGTATAACAGAATCATGATTTTTTTAAAAAAGTGTGAAAAGAGGATCAGAGAAGTAGCTCCAATTCACAATCATTTCCCAAAGAAGCGTCAAGGCTGGGCCCCGGTTGGATTCTTAAAACAAAAATGGATCCCAGGCCCAGGCAGATCCCCCAGGAAGAGCAGGTTCAAAAGTTTGGCACCAACCACTGTAAAGACTTCTCTTGTGTTTTGTTCTTTCCCTTTTGGGAATTTCTAGAAATTCACAGACCCTTGAAGCCTGTCTTATGAATCCCACGTTAAGCACCTCTACTTCTAGAGAAGAGAAATGCTACAAGCCTGAGGATGACGCTTTTAAAGGTACTGGGTTTTTTTAGTGTATAAGTAACTCCTTTATATGAATAATTAATTTAGTGATTAGAAAGGAGAAGTTGTTAATGATAGAAAAATAACTTTTGGCAATTCTTAATAACATGTGGTCTGAATGTATAGACAAGATTTTTATTGAAAGTGAAGCCAGGGGAATGACTTTTAATCTGTATCTGATGAAAGCAAAACTTTCCATCATAGAGTTTCTACTGGGAAGTATCATTCTGTTATGTAATTAATCCTCAAAAAAGGCTGGTTTTGGAGGCCAACAATAGCCAGCCCAGTAATTGACATTGGCTAGAAACAAAAACCCGAAGCAATGCATTATAAAGATGGAAAAATAAAATAAAGTTGGGAATAATGGTGCTGCCATCTGGCATTAATTGATGTGCAAAAGCACTCAGAGTTCCCAGGAGAAAAGAATTATTTACATGCAAATTTTCATTATTACGACTACTTAAATTATTGTAATAAATTCATGAAAATAAGACACCTTGCTAGCTTAATGCATATATAAAACCTAATAAAATATTTATGGGCTCCATACCAGCAGCTTTATCATTTGGCATAAAAAGTGATAAACAAGATGACATATTTCTTTAGTCCAAGATCAAACATATTTGGTAAAATTTAGGACCACATAAAATGATGACAATGATGTTTGGTTTGGAAACTGCAGAGACCCTCACACACTTTCATAGGAGAAAAAAAGGTCATGATTTGAAAAGATATAGATTTTACAGTCATTGAGTCGCTTTAGCATTTGGGAGGAATAGAACTACCTTGGTTAGCGCATTTTCCCACAGAACACCATTTTGGTTTATATACCATATACAAAACTATTCGTATGCAGTTTTACTGTGTACTACAACTTAGGGATTTCTTAATATTTTTTACATCAACTACACCACGTTAAATTATCCAAAGAAAAGTGTAATGAATATAAACTCAGAAAATGGCATCTAAAAGCAACAGAGCATTCCAGCGTGAGTCAGGAAATCTTGCAGATGATGTCATATGACTATTTAATGAATAAATAAAATTTCTAATACCTAGAAAATTGATGTTGAGTAGGAAAAAATCTAGTAGAAAATATTACTATTAATGGCCATTATAAGATGCCATATGATGAAATCATTAAAATGCCTTGGCATTTATTACTTACATAATTAATGGGTTAACATGTTGGCATGTGATTCCCACGTGTTTTAAAGGGATATTACAGAAGTGGATTCCCCAAAGCAGTTTGTCTCTATCTCTATTACAGCTTTATTACTTGCTACCTTTCAAATAGTTATGTAAAAGCCTTACTTCTCCTTCTAGGTTGTAAGTTTATGGTGGGTAGGAAGTGTGTCTGATTTAACTTTCGTGTCTCCATGGTACCTAACACGTGATGCACATATATTTGGGACTCAGTAAATATTAGTTGATGGAATACTTGCATTTGCTTTTAAGTATTGTCCTCTGATAGAAGAAATATTAAATATTTTAAAAATGGTGTTTTACAACTTAAATTATTATGAATGGTGGATATAAAAGAAGAAATATATACCACCAACATATTAATAGAAATTGGGTTAGCATAGTGAAATTACTGTCTTCTTTTTTCTGTTCCAACTTGTTTATGATATGGTCATATTATCTTTCTAATAGAAGGAATAAATAATAACAAAATGATAATATTCTACTAGACTAAAAGTCACTTTATTAGAATTATGGTGACCTCTCCACTATAATAGTGACCTTCCTCTCCCCTCCCCACCCTCATACTCCCCACCACCACCTTCCTCTCCCCCCACTTACCATCTAGGTGATTTATGATGGAACAGGAACAAGGTGGAAAAGATAGGTTTGGAAGGAGAGAGAAGAGGTGATGTTAACCCTGAGATGCTCATTCATTCATTTAGAAATACTGAGTGGTCTGAATGGTGGCAAATGCCTGGGGTCAGGAAGCAGCAGTGGGGGAGGAGTGCAGAGACCTCAATGCCACAGGCAACTGCAGGACACGGGGGGCCACCATCCCAGATGCCCAGAGACCAAGTGGCCAAACAACATTCAGTCACTCCAAGGAGGACTCACAGGACAGAGAGAGGCTGAAACACCTCTCCTGCTCTGCCGTGAGGCCTTGTAAATTTGTCCTGCACCTCCCAGAGCAAGGAGAGAAACACAGAAAGACTAATGGGTTCATTTTACATGACTGTTTAAAACGGGAAGAAATTACTTTTAAGTGGTAGGATCAAGTGTATTATTCTGCCATCCCTGGGAAGAGGGGGTGAGAGCAACTGACAGGTTAAAGGAAAGGTGTGTTTCGCGTGTGTCTGATCAGTGTCTCCTCAATTTGCACCTGCTATACATTTTATTCATTTCTTTTTCAAAAAAAATAACGAGCACTAGCTATATACAAATCACTAGACCAGGAGTGATTTTTTCACAGAAAAATATAATTATAATAAAAGTATGGAGACTGGCATTAGGTGAGGTCACTGGAGCTCCCAAACTATAAAGTTTTGAGAAAGGTGAAATACAAGGACCAGTTATATTGGTTAATTTATCACTTTATTTTATTTTTTAAGGGTTTTTGTTTGTTTGTTTTAATTTAGTTTGGCTGCGCCGGGTCTTAGTTGCGGCATGCGGGACCTCGTATTTTGTGGGATCTTTTTAGTTGCGGCATGCAGATTTCTTAGGTGTGGCGTGCGAGCATGTGAACTCTTAGTTGTGACATGCATGCGGGATCCAGTTCCCCAACGAGGGATCTAACCCGGGCCCCCTGCATTGGGAATGCGGAGTCCTACCCACTGGACCACCAGGGAAGTCCCTAATTTATCATTTTAAATGGAATTACTTAGAGGGAACACAGTAATCTGTTGCATGTTACCAGCACAAAATTCTCTAAGCTAAGTCAGCTTGCAGGTTTTCAACCCAAAGAATGATCTTGGAACCTGAAAACTAATCACTGTGCATTCTGAACAAGTGCTGTTTAACTCCCTTCAACAATATCGGGAAGAAAAACGGCTTTGAAAGTCATTTAAAATAATAACAGCTCTGTATCATGCAGAAAAAAAAATGACGTAAAGAAAAAATGACATTATTACATGTCTTACATTTTATTTCATGATAAAACTGCCGATGGCATTGCATCACTGAAGTCAAATTGGGAGGGGGATTCAGTGTTGAAACTCAGATATGGATTCAAGAACAGGTGCAATTACTTTCCTTCTACTCAACAAATATTTACAAAGCAGCTGTCATATGCCAGGCACTGGTTCCCAAATGGTAAGCAAGATGTAGACTAGTAGGGGAGTTTAAAAACAGAATTCTTTTTCTCAGAAAAATAGACATTGTGCTTGTGCATTGGCTAAACTTTTATCTCAGATGAACCAAGTTATATCCCACTTCAGATATATTCCCTGTTCTTCAGAAACCGCCAGTTACCTCACATCAAAAAATACCTTCTCTATCTTGGAAACCTTACCAGTTACTATGTGAAAAAGCTTCAGTTTACAAAGTTTCATTGTACATAACATTTTATCCCATCTTAGAAAAGAGAGAGGGAGAGACCTTCAAGATGGTGGAGGAGTAAGACATGGAGATCACCTTCCTCCCCACAAATACACCAGAAATACATCTACACGTGGAACAGCTCCTACAAAACACCTACTGAATGCTGGCAGAGGACCTCAGACCTCCCAAAAGACAAGAAACTCCCCACGTACCTGGGTAGGGCAAAAGAGAAAAGAAAAAACAGAGACAAAAGAATAGGGATGGGACCTGTACCAGTAGGAGGGAGATGTGAAGGAGGAAAAGTTTCCACACACTAGGAAGCCCCTTCACTAGCGGAGACGGGGGGATGCAGGGGGGAAGCTTCAGAGCCACTGAGAATAGCGCAGCAACAGCAGTGTAGAGGGCAAAGCGGAGAGATTCCTCCACAGAGGATCAGTGCCGACCAGCACTCACCAGGCCAAGAGGCTTGTCTGCTCACCCGCCAGGACAGGTGGGGGCTGGGAGCTGATGCTCAGGCTTCGGAGGGCGGATCCCAGGGAGAGGACTGGGGGTGACTGCGTGAACACAGCCTGAAGGGGGCTAGTGCGCCACAGCTAGCCAGAGGGAGCCCAGAAAAAGTCTGGACCTGCCTAAGAGTCAAGAGACCATTGTTTCGGGGTGCGCGAGGAGAGGGGATTCAGAGCACCGCCTTAATGAGCTCCAGAGATGGGTGCGAGCCGCGGCTATCAGCGCGGAGCCCAGAGACGGGCATGAGACGCTAAGGCTGCTGCTGCAGCCAGCAAGAAACCTGTGTGCAAGCACAGGTCACTATCCACACCTGCCCTCCCGGGAGCCTGTGCAGCCCGCCACTGCCAGGGTCCTGTGATCCAGGGACAACTTACCCGGGAGAAAACACGCCTTAGGCTGTTGCAATCTCACACTGGTCTCTGCTGCCGCAGGCTTGCCCTGCATTCCGTACCCTTCCCTCCCCCCAGCCTGAGTGAGCCAGAGCCCTCTAATCAACTGCTCCTTTAACCCCGTCCTGTCTGAGCGAAGAACAGACGCCCTCAGGTGACCTAGACGCAGAGGCGGGGCCAAGTCCAAAGCCGAACCCCAGGAGCTGTGCGAACAAAGAGGAGAAAGGAAAATCTCTCCCAGCAGCCTCAGGAGCAGCGGAGTAAATCTCCATAATCAACCTGATGTACTCTGCATCTGTGGAATACATGAATAGACAATGAATCATCCCAAAATCAAGGCAGTGGACTTTGGGAGCAACTGTAGACTTGGGGTCTGCTTTCTGCATCTAATTTGTTTCTGGTTTTATGTTTATCTTAGCTTACTATTTAGAGTTTATTATCATTGGTAGATTTATTTACTGATTTGGTTGCTCTCTTCCTTTTTTTTTGTATACAGATATATATATATTTCCTTTTTCTCTTTTTGTGAGTGTGTATGTGTATGATTCTTTATGTGATTTAGTCTGTATAGCTTTGCTTTTACCATTTGTCCTAGGGTTCTGTCTCTCCTTTATTTGTTTGTTTGTTTGTTTGTTTTTTGTATAGTTTTTAGTGCTTGCTATCATTGGTGGATTTGTTTCTTGGTTTGGTTGCTCTCTTCTTTCTTTCTTTTTTACTTTTTTATTTTTAATAATTTTTTTATTTTAATAACTTTCCTTCCTTCCTTCCTTCCTTCCTCTGTTCCTTCCTCCCTTTTCTTCTGAGGCATGTGGCTGACAGGGTCTTGGTGTTCTCGCCGGGTGTCAGGCCTGTGCCTCTGAGGTGGGAGAGCCGAGTTCAAGACATTCGTCCACCAGAGACCTCCTGGCTCCACGTAATATCAAAAGGCGAAAGCTCTCCCAGAGATCTCCATCTCAACGCTAAGACCCAGCTCCACTTAACAACCAGCAAGCTACAGTGCTGGACACACTATGCCAAACAACTAGCAAGACAGGAACAAAACCCCACTCATTAGCGGAGAGACTGCCTAAAATCATAATAAGGTCACAGACACCCCAAAACACACCATCGGATGCTGTCCCACCCACCAGAAAGACAAATCGTACCAAGTATCTTTTCCAGCCACAACACTATGAGACTAGATATCAATTACAGGAAAAAAACTGTAAAAAATACAAACACATGGAGGCTAAACAATACACTACTAAATAACCAAGAGATCACTGAAGAAATCAAAGAGGAAATCAAAAAATACCTAGAAACAAATGACAATGAAAATACGACGACCCAAAACCTATGGGAGGCAGCAAAAGCAGTTCTAAGAGGGAAGTTTATAGCAATACAATCCTACCTCAAGAAACAAGAAGAATCTCAAATAAACAACCTAAACTTACAGCTAAAGCAATTAGAGAAAAAGAACAAAAAACTCCCAAAGTTAGCAGAAGGAAAGAAATCATAAAGACCAGATCAGAAATAAATGAAAAAGAAATGAAGGAAACAACAGCAAAGATCAATAAAACTAAAAGCTGGTTCTTTGAGAAGATAAACAAAATTGATAAATCATTAGCCAGACTCATCAAGAAAAAAAGGGAGAAGACTCAAATCAATAGAATTAGAAATGAAAGAGAAGTAACAACTGACACTGGAGAAATACAAGGGATCATGAGAGATTACTACAAGCAACTCTATGCCAATAAAATGGACAACCTAGAAGAAATGGCCAAATTCTTAGAAAAGCACAACCTTCCAAAACTGAACCAGGAATAAATAGAAAATATAAACAGACCAATCACAAGCACTGAAATTGAGACTGTGATTAAAAATCTTTCAACAAACAGAAGCCCAGGACCAGATGGCTTCACAGGCAAATTCTGTCAAACATTTAGAGAAGAGATAACACCTATCCTTCTCAAACTCTTCCAAAATATAGCAGAGGGAGGAACACTCCCAAACTCATTCTGCAAGGCCACCATCACCCTGATACCAAAACCAGACAAAGATGTCACAAAGAAAAAAAACTGCAGGCCAATATCTCTGATGAACATAGATGCAAAAATCCTTAAGAAAATACTAGCAAACAGAATCCAACAGCACATTAAAAGGATCATACACCATGATCAAGTGGGGTTTATCCCAGCAATGTAAGGATTTTTCAATATATGCAAATCAATCAATGTGATACACCATATAAACAAATTGAAGGAGAAACCATATGATCATCTCAATAGATGCAGAAAAAGCTTTTGACAAAATTCAACACCAATTTATGATAAAAACCCTCCAGAAAGTAGGCACAGAGGGAACTTACCTCAACATAATAAAGGCCATATATGACAAACCCACAGCCAACATCATTCTCCATGGTGAAAAACTGAAACCATTTTCTCTAAGATCAGGAGCAACACAAGGTTGTCCAGTCTCACCACTATTATTCAACATAGTTTAGGAAGTTTTAGCCACAGCAGTCAGAGAAGAAAAAGAAATAAAAGGAATCCAAATCAGAAAAGAAGAAGTAAAGCTGTCACTGTTTGCAGATGACATGATACTATACATAGAGAGTCCTAAAGATGCTAGCAGAAACGAATTTGGTAAAGTAGCAGGATACAAAATTAATGCACAGAAATCTCTTGCACTCCTATACACTAATGATGAAAAATCTGAAAGTGAAATTAAGGAAACACTCCCATTTACCACTGCAACAAAAAGAATAAAATACCTAGGAATAAACCTACCTAAGGAGACAAAAGACCTGTATGCAGAAAACTATAAGACACTGATGAAAGAAATTAAAGATGATACAAATAGATGGAGAGATATACCATGTTCTTGGATTGGAAGAATCAACATTTTGAAAATGACTATACTACCCAAAGCAATCTATAGATTCAATGCCATCCCTATCAAACCACCAATGGCATTTTTCACAGAACTAGAAGAAAAAATTTCACAATTTGTATGGAAACACAAAAGATCCCGAATAGCCAAAGCAATTTTGAGAAAGAAAAATGGAGCTAGAGGAATCAGGCTCCTGGACTTCAGACTATACTACAAAGCTACAGTAATCAAGACAGTATGGTACTGGCACAAAAACAGAAATATAGATCAATGGAACAGGATAGAAAGCCCAGAGATAAACCCACGCACATATGGTCACCTTATTTTTGATAAAGGAGGCAAGAATATACAATGGAGAAAAGACAGTCTCTTCAATAGTTGGTGCTGGGAAAACTGAACAGCTACATGTAAAAGAATGAAATTAGAACACTCCCTAACAACATACACAAAAATAAACTCAAAATGGTTTAAAGACCTAAATGTAAGGCCAGACACTATAAAACTCTTATAAGAAAACATAGACAGAACACTCTATGACATAAATCACAGCATGATCCTTTTTGACCCACCTCCTAGAGAAATGGAAATAACAACAAAAATAAACAAATGGGACCTAATGAAACTTAAAACTTTTGCACAGCAAAGGAAAACATAAACAAAATGAAATGACAACCCTCAGAATGGGAGAAAATATTTGCAAATGAAGCAACTGACAAAGGATTAATCTCCAAAACTTACAAGCAGCTCATGCAGTTCAATATCAAAAAAACAACCCAATCCAAAATGGGCAGAAAAGCTAAATAGATATTTCTCCAAAGAAGATATACAGATTGCCAACAAACACATGAAAGGATGCTCAACATCACTTATCATTAGAGAAATGCAAATCAAAACTACAATGATGTATCACTTCACACCAGTCAGAATGGCCATCATCAAAAAATCTACAAACAATAAATGCTGGAGAGGGTGTGGAGAAAAGGGAACCCTCTTGCACTGTTGGTGGGAATGTAAATTGATACACTGTGTTCTCCATAGTGTTCTCCACTATGGAGAACAGTATGGAGGTTCCTTAAAAAACTAAAAATGGGACTACCATATGACCCAGCAATCCCACTACTGGATATATACCCTGAGAAAACCATAATTCAAAAAGAGTCTTGTACCACAATGTTCATTGCAGCTCTATTTTACAATAGCCAGGACATGGAAGCAACCTAAGTGTCCATCGACAGATGAATGGATAAAGAAGATGTGGTACCTATATACAATGGAATATTACTCAGCCATAAAAAGAAATGAAATTGAGTTATTTGTAGTGAGGTTGATGGACCTAGAGTCTGTCATACAGAGTGAAGTAAGTTAGGAAGAGAAAAACAAATACCGTATGCTAACACATATATATGGAGTCTAAAATAAAAAAAAAAAATGTTCTGAAGAACCTCAGGCCAGGACAGGAATAAAGACACAGACGTATAGAATGGACTTGAAGATATGGGGAGGGGTAAGGGTAAGCTGGGACAAAGTGAGAGAGTGGCATGGACATATATATGCTACAAAACGTAAAATAGATAGCTAGTGGGAAGCAGCTGCATAGCACAGGGAGATCAGCTCAGTGCTTTGTGACCACCTAGAGGGGTGGGATAGGGAGGGTGGGAGGGAGACGTAAGATGGAGGCGATATGGGGATATATGTATACATATAGCTGATTCACTTTGTTGTAAAGCAATTATACTCCAATAAAGACGTTAAAAAAAAAAAGAAAAGAGAGAAATAGCACTACAAGGAGCACTGAATTAGTTCACCTAGAATGTAAGTGGGGGAGGTGGCCTGAGATAAGATTTCTGGAGATATGAAAATATCTCAAATGAAATTGGACAGATCCAGAATTTAAAGAATTTATTTAAACTGCATCAAAGAAGCTTGGCCATGCTTTCTTATTATATAAACTTATAGCCATTTTAATAGACTTACATTTAATTGCACATTTCACTTGTAAAGCACATTTGAGCTCAAGGTAGTTGCTGATGATTTGGAAGAAGAAATGTTCGTGTTTGGAAGATGTTCCTCCACTGACAAAACCAGCAAATGTACAACTAGCATTTTGACTTTGAGTTTTCTTTCAGTTCAGACTGGGGGCATTTTACTTCTCTTAGAGTCACTTGGTAGCACCATGGTCAATATAGCATGAAAAACACAAGGACACTGATTTGGAGGAACTGGCTTGAGTTGAGTGTCACCATTCACTGTGATTCAACCTCTCTAATCTTTTTGAGCCTACTTTTAAAATTCTTTTCCATTATGGTTTATTACAGGATATTGAATATAGCTACCTGTGCTATACAGTAGGATCTTGTTGTTTATTTATTTATATATAATAGTTTGTATCTGCTAATCTCAAACTCCTAATTTATCTCTCCCTTACCCCCCTTCCCCTCTGGTAACCATAAGTTGTTTTCTATGTCTGTGAGTCTGTTTCTGTTTCATAAATAAGTTCATTGGTATCATATTTTAGATTACACATATAAGTGATACCAATGTGGTATTTTTCTTTCTGACTTACTTCACTTAGTATGATAATCTCTAGGTCCGTCTATGTTGCTGCAAATGGCATTATGTCATTCCTTATATGGCTGAGTAATATTCCATTGTATAAATGTATATACCACATTTTCTTTATCCATTCTTCTGTTGATGGACATTTAGGTTGCTTCCATGTCTCGACTATTGTGAATAGTGCTCTGCTATGAACATTGGGATGCATGTATCTTTTCAAATTAGTTTTCTCCAGATATATACCCAGGAGTGGGATTACTGGATCATATGGCAACTCTTTAGTTTTTTAAGGAACCTCCCTACTGTTCTTAGTAGTGGCTGTACCAATTTACATTCCCACCAACAGTGTAGGAGGGTTCCCTTCTCTCCACACCCTCTCCAGCATTTATTATTTGTAGACTTTTTGATGATGGCCATTCTGATCAGTGTGAGGTGATACCTCATTGTGGTTTTGATTTGCATTTATCCAATAATTAGCAATGTTGAGTATCTTTTCATGTATCTTTTATTGGCCATCTGTGTATCTTCTTCAGAGAAATGTCTGTTTTTTTGATTGTGTTGTTTGTTTTTTTGTTACTGAGTTGTATGAGCTGTTTGTATATTTTGGAAATTCCGCCCTTGTCGGTCACATCATTTGAAAATACTTTTCCCCATTCTGTAGGTTGTCTTTTTGTTTTGTTTATGATTTCCTTTGCTCTGCAAAAGCTTATAAGTTTGATTACAACCTCTCTAATTTTTATCCATAAAATGAAATTCTTCCAAGGAACAAAAAGATGAAATCACGTGTAGACACATGCTTTGTAAACTATAAAGTATTAAATATACGTAAGATATTGTTTTGTAATTATATAACTTGGGAGATAAGTTTAGATTGAGTAAGAGTGGTAATCTCAAGTTAGATGACTCATAAAACATCTGGTGTTAAATCAAGTGAAGCTAAAAATCCTACTGTAAAATTACATAGAAACAAATATTTTTGGAATCCTATAAATAAAATTTAATTACATTTATTGAGATCAGCAAAGCTTGAATTGAAAGGGAGTAAAGGGAAGAATTATAGTTCAAGACACAAATGATCTGTTCTAAGGGGGAAAAAATGTTCCCTGTCAATCTTGAATAGCTAGCAGGTTTTAAAACTAGTCAAATTTAGCATAATAATAAAACTTCATTATGTTGAAACCGTGCTAATATTGTATGCAAATGTACAATCCAGCATGAAAATGACGGAAATACTCATAGTGAGATGACTAAGAGCTAAAGGAACTAATTTTCATTCTTGCCACATCTTTTCATTACTGTAAGATTTTTGATCTTGAAATAATACATAGTTTTATCAAATTAAACCTGTATTATAATAGATGCATATGATACTGATATTCGTTATTGATTATGTATGTGTGAACTTTTAGTAGAATGAAGAAAAATAATGGAATTAGGCCCATTGATTTCTCAAATTTGTATAAAAACTTTTAGTCTTTTACTAAAAAATAATATTAATTTGGGAATACCATTTCTGAAGATTAATTTCTTCTATAACCGTATGCAACATAATAGAACGTGGAACCTAGTTTGAAAGTGCAGTCCAATGCCACATATATATTTACGCCCTTGGTCAAACCAGGGGACTCAAGTACATAATGCTGTATAATATATTGCTCTTATAGTAGTACATACTCTCTGCCTAGTACTGTCTGTTTTTCTTATGGCTCTTGCCAGCTTAGTTGAGGGATTTCGCTTTGTAACTGCTCTGTCAAATCAATTGTGTCCTGGTTCTGTGCAGTGTAACAGTATGACATCCAGAGCTTATTCAGATGAGCAGAGAGCAAATGAACTTGCTTCTGCTCCTCTGTTGAAGCGAAGAGAAATTTCTTCGACCTGTAAATGCTGAGAGCGTCGTACTATCCTTCACAGTAGATGAATCTCAGCACCGTGAGCTCCTAAGGGTGCGGAGTCCAGGGCGAATCACACTGGTCCCTTTTTGTATTTGCACAAAGGTCAGATCAGGTTCAAAGGACTAGCTCCCCTCCACGTCCTGCCCCGAGGGGATAGGAAGCTTCCAAACATCCAGGTGAAATAAAGGTGTGTAAGAGGAGCCTGCAGCTTCTGGGAACTGGCCTTGGTGACTGGGGTGGGAGTGTTTATGGGTTCATTTTAAGACAAAGCCCCTCCCTTTCCTCCTCAGGCTACTTCTCAGCTCTTCACAAAGCAATCACCCCAATTCCTTCAAGTCATAGGGATCATTCTTGGCCAGCACCAGCTGCGTGGGCCTGCGACTTATACAGTCACAGAGAGCCCCAGGCTTACAAGAGCCCCACGCTTGGCATAAATGCTCTACTGTCTCGGTCTTGAAATTCTTCATACTCTGTGGACAAGGCGCTCCATTTATTTTTGCATATACAGATTTTGTATATGAAGCCGCAAAGCATTTTTAACACAAGGAAACAACTGGTTCCTCATCTTATTGCTGTCTTACCAGCGATAGATGAATCAAAGGAATTTAGGGCTGGAAACAATTAGGGTAAGATTAAATTGAGCCCAATTTTTAATAGAGATTAAATTTAAATGCACTGTGATATTGCACTTCGGGGGTACTCTTTCAGGATTATCAGTGCTTTCTTCTTTCCATCTGGGTTGATTAGAGTATTTTGAGATAGTAAAATGTGGTTTGGTAGACATTTCAAAGCAAACATACAGAGTAGAGACATAGAGGTCACTATAGGGTTTTTTATTTTTATTTTGCTAAGTGAGAAAAGCTGGGTGCAGCCAAGGTGTTGGATAGTAACCGAGCTGTTAATACCGAGGGACGGTGCCAGGCCTACACGAAAGTGCGAAGATGGAGAGGTTTCACAGCATCTCTTAGCTTCTCTTTATTCTGTTAGGTTTGTACTCCTTCCTCCTCATCCTAAAAATGGTTCGATTTCTGGAAAACTTGTATTTATATTCTTCTCCTCCCTCTGCCACATGATTTGAGCCGAAAGTCTATATCCCATTTCTCTCTGGCTTTGTTCTCAGTTGACTTTCATGGTTAGAAAGCTATCTGATAATTAAACCCTGTTGTGTTGTTAGCCGGTAGTAACTTAAGGTATGACTGCTACTTGGGGTACTCCGTGTTCTGATATCTCATACCACACAAAGTCTTACAGATGCACAGTGACTCCCAGAGTCACTGTGAAGCCACTGAAGCCATTAGGCCCCCATATTACCTCTTTGCCCTCTCTCCCGTGTGCTCATTCGGCTCTAATCCTGCCAGCCTCCCAGCCGCTCCTGCTTTTGCCTGAAGCCCGTGGGTGCTTTCTGAAGGCCTCCAGTGGCACCAGGCAGACAGCCGCCATGGTGTCTGCTCGTAAGTGCTGCCCATGAGGGCCATGTGTGGCTGCGAGACAGAAGAACCTCCTGACTATTCGTTTAGTTCATGCTGAGTTTGAATAGCTCAGTAGCTCATCCAGACTAATGATTCAGACCTTGTCACACTGTCCCTCTTACGGCAGATGCTAACATACAAAGTAATGGACTTTACATAACCCCACCCCTTCTTCCCCATCCTCCTTGCTGACTCTGCTTCCTAGGCCACTGAGAAAATAGAAGTAATTATGAGAGCACTTTCACAAGCTCCCGTCACATCTCTCATTTGCCAGCAACTACACTCCCATATACTCTGCCTTCTCTCCTTAACTAATGATTGTCTATTGACCTTGACTCATCTGCTCAAGGTCATCACTCCAGCAATTCACTCTTCCCTTCTGGATCATTCCCATCAGTATACAAATATGCTGGTATTTCTCTTATCTTAAAAAAAAAAACCCAGCAAAAACATCCTCTCTCTTGATCCCACTTCCTGCTCAGGCTACCAACCATATCTGTTTCCCTTCACATCAAAACTTGATAAACACACTTACACTTGCTCTTCCAGCATCTTGCCTCACATTTCCCCTCAACCTCCTTCAGTCGAGTTTTTGTCCCCAGTCACTCCACTAAAACCTCTCCTGTCAAGTTCACCAGTGACCTCCATGCTGCTCAACCCAATGGTTTATTCTCAGACTTCCCATCACCTGACTCGGCTACATTTGAAGCAGCTCATCACTCGCTTCTTGAAACGCTTTCTTCCCTTGGCTTCCAGGACTGCACACACGTGGTTTTTTTCCTACCTCACTAACTGCTCTTTCTTGCACCCTCTGCTGACTCTTTCCCACCTCCCTGTCCTCTTAACAAGGGACTGTCCCAAGGAAAGGTCCTCGGGCCATTTTTTCTTTTGAATCTACATTCACTCCCTTGGCCATTTCAACTAGTCTCATCGCCTTAAATATCACCTATAGGTGAAATACCCCCAAATCTTTATCTCCAGCCCAGACCTTTCTCTTGAACTCTAGACTCCTCCAACTATTTCCTCTACTTCAGAGTTGAATAAGCATCTCACACTGAACCCTGATCTCCCCTTCCAGGTCCACGCCTGTCCCCATCTCCCCCAGTCTATTCTCAGCAGACTAGCCAACGTGATTCTATTAAAACGTAGGGCAGATCACATCACTCTTCTATTTAAAACTCTCCAATGGCTTCTGGTCATTCTCAGAATAAAAGTCAAAGTTCTTGTCATGCTTATTAGGCCCCCATATTACCTCTTTGCCCTCTCTCCCGTGTGCTCATTCGGCTCTAATCATGCCAGCCTCCCAGCCGCCCCTGCTTTTGCCTAAAGACCTCATTTGCTCTCCTTTGGCCCAGATGGCTCTTTCCCCAAATAGCTGCATGGATCGTTCCTTTGCTTCTTTCAGGTCTTTGCTCAAACATTACCTTTCTCTCTCGGGCCTTCCTTGACCACTATTAAAATTGCAATGCCCTTTCCTAGCCACCTTCCCTGATTTAGCTTTCGCCATGGTACTCTCTCTTTCTACCTCTAGGTGTTTCTGATTTATTTTATTATCTGTCTCCCTCACCTCCAGAATGTGAGCTCTATGAGGGATAGGATTTCTGTTACCTGAAATATTCCCAGTGCCCAGATCAGCACCTGGAGCCACAGTAGGTGCTCAGTATACACTTGTTAAATGTAGGATACTATTATCTTTCTACTAAAGAACATGGCCTGCACGTGAGCTTCAGAAAACCAGTGTTTTCCAGATAGGGATCAGATCTGTCTCTTTACAAAGCTGAAGGAATGGCTGGAAGGCAGACACCCATGCTTGCGGCGGCGTGCTTGCGGTGGGTGGAGCTTTCAGTAGGAGTCCCTCACTGTCTAGCCAAACCACCCCCTCTTGCCCTTTCAGCCGAACATGGAAAATTGAGATGCTGTGCTACATTTTTACTATTTATTCACAAGTATTCTTTTTACTCAGTAATTAGTATGCAGCTTTATTTTTCATGAAATGCCTCTTTTAAAATATGTTATTGTAATGATTAGGACTATTACTGTAAGGTACTGTAATCATTACTGTAATGATTAAGCGGATGAATTATTTGTAGCAATAAAATAGTCTTCAAGATTGGCATACTGTTACCTCTTGCATTTATTCTGCTTTCTAGTCATATTAAATAACTTCACATTTAAAATAAGTAATTGCTGCTCACCACAATAACACATGTTGCTTTCATCAGAGGTTGTAGCAAAAAGTGAATTCTGGAAACACTGGTGTGGACAGTAGCTACCCACTCTCCTGCTGAGAGTACTTACTGGCTGCTTCTTGAGAAGCAACACCTAACTAACTCAGTAGGGCAAGGCAGCAGATTTGAATAAGTCTGAGGACATGTTTGAGAACGCAAAATTTCATTCTCCCAGTGCTGATGCAGAAAAGGACAAACTGCCCACAGTTACTCACCGCCCCCCCATATATTCCAATGAGAAATACAGAAAAAAAACTTGTAAAATTTCTTCACAATGCACACATTGAGATGAATGAAACAGCTGGCAGTGGCATCTCGCCTCTGAGTTGGATTTATAAAAATATTAGTGAGCTCAATTTTCTGTATTTTGCTATTTCATTCGGGGAGTGATGAAGAGAGTCTTTTATCGTTATAAAACTGCAGGCTGCGGTGTCATTCATCACAATGTCGTCTGGAATTCTGAAAATGTTCTGTCAGGGTTGATCTGGACATTTCAGGACTTGACATTTGATAGAAGTTGGGTAACCGGATATCGTAATGGTATCTTTTTCCTATGTATACCCTGTCATTCAAGGCATAGAGTTTATCTGCAATGTCACTGCCAATTAAAACTGAAAACAGGCGGGAGATGTAACGATGCTGAGCCAAGAGCAAGTACAATTTCTTTCTCCTCCAGGACACATATCGACAGTCAGTTTCTGCTGTGAGCGTTACCTAAACGAACATAAGACCACACATAATCAGAGATGAGGAAGCAAGAAACATCCTGCCATGTGGTTTGTTTTTGGCCCCAAATTTTAAATGAATTTCTTGTGCTGATTTTAACTTTAAAAAAGCCTACCAACCCACAATATATTGTTAAAATAGAAACTACAAAACTTATTACTATCTATGTAATTTATAACATGAATAATCGCAATGTTTTGCCCATCTCCAGTTTATCTGTTTTCTAAGTGTGGGTATCTAGATTTTGCATTTCAGTGAAGTGAGAGTTACTTGATATTAAAACATAATAAAGTTGGCTAGTGTTAGAGAAATATTTCCAAGTCAATCCTGAAGACTGTAAACATTTAACCCTAATGCAGTTTCTGCAGTACCGAATAGAATTAACCTATTCTGCATATGTATATGAATTTGTATTACAAAGACACACACATGGATACACACACATGTATGTTACATGTATTAACCAGAGGAAGTATACCATAATAGACAGAACCTACTGAAAGGATTATCTTTCAAAACTACCAGATATGGCAGCAGAGTAGTGACAGTAAGTTTAGCATTTTGTTGCTAGAAAACAACTGAAATTCATCAGTATTTTGAATTTTAAAAGTCACTTATTTTGTAATAAGGGCAGATTTTTTGTTCTTGGTGTTTTTCTAAACTGTGACAGGTGGCAGTGTTTAGAGTCAAATATCAATTAATTATATTTGAATTCCCATATACTCAGTTAAGCAAAGAAAAATTTAAGAATATTTATCACAGACTCCTTTCTGTCATATGTAATACCCAATCTTCTCCTTGTTGCCGGACCTATAAAGTGACATTAATCAGCAAGACTCAAGCGGAACTGGGAAGACATGCGTGATACTAAGTACATTCCAAAGCTAAATATAAATCATTCCTATGTCATCTGCTGCTCTGTTTCCTTGTTTGCCTGTTTTTAAACAGGAAGAGGCAGTGTTCACAGCGTGGCCTAGTTATTCTTTACCTGAAAAATGCCTTCCTCTGTGGGTTTCAGTGAGTCCCATTCAGGAGAATCCAGGAACTGGAAGGGGAAGATGTAATGCAGAAATTCGCCATCAACTGTCACTCTGATCCTACAAAGGACATCAGTTATGAGGGAAGGAGAAAGAGAGCACTAAGTTGGGGACGAGGATATGGAACAGTATTTCCGATCTCTGATGTTTTTTATGACTTTTAAAATCTTTAAGGGCAAAATATTAAATTCATACATTACAATAAGTGACAAAAATCCCCTTTAAGATTTATGTACCGCTGTTCCTCCCATGGTTAGGATTCTGGAACAGTGGGTAAGATTCATCAGAAAATTCATCAAACTGTACATTGATGATATGTGCCCATTTCTGTGTATATAATATCTTTCAATTAAAAGTTTCAATGCACTCAGTCAGATTTTAAATTAAGCAGGAGAACACTGAAGAACATAAAGAAGTACCACTGGAAATACCTCTGTAAACTAAATATTTAACCTTTTAAAAAACATGAATAATCACATTAGTATTTCTTCCTCCCAACTTTCTGTTTTCAAATTTTATATATAGTGCACGTCCCCTTCTAGCAAGTGGGCAATTGCTAGAATTTACTGAAAAAAATGATCATTATAAAATTTAAGTGTTCTTTATTATTTAGAAGAATGCCCTAGCAGAATCTGTTCAAAATACTTTGCGTGCTAACATAAGTATTCTATGAATTTAAGCTGGCATCATCCTCTTGACTCTCATGATTAGCTTGGAAACAAGTAGCATATCCAGACAAACCGATTCATACATTTGATTTCTGTGAAGAAATATTAAGACTCTAAATTATAACCTGCTTCAAGTAAATAATACCCTGTACTCTAAATGCCTCTGTCCATGACTTATGTGTCAAGGGCTTTCTCATGCCTCAGCATGCTAAATGCTGCCCAGGACTAGGCTGTGTTGAGATGGAAAATGCAGCAGAAAGAAACACAAGCTAGTAAGGAATAAAGAGGAAAGACATGCAAGCGTCAAGAGTACAAACCTTCCTGAAACAAGCAGGGAGAGTTTGTCAATGGAGGTTTTCCCCTGCATGGCATAACAGTGCTCCTTTTCCAAAGTAACCACTTCTGAGCTCATAGCAATAGTTCTGAAGTCAGGCAAAGAGGTCCCCAGAGGCTGGAAGAGGGAGCTGTACAACAGCTGAAATTCTCGCGCAAAGGTTATGCTGTGAACTTGATAGGCGATGTGAACGAACCGCATGAAGCAGATGACAAACAATATAAAATTCCAGGAAAATATGTCAGCTGCACAGACATCTACCCAAGCCCAGATAGCAGAACAGAGGAAACCCAACCCCAGCAAACTGAAGACGTAAAGGAGCCCGAAGAATCCACTGCCACCCATGAAACCTACTACAAATAAGATACTGGCAAGATGATAGATGGCTCCTTCGGCCTCTTGCTTCCAGATGGTGCAGACGGGGTGTTCATCTATTAGGTTCTTCCATAAACTTGAATTTCTTTCCATGGCTGTACTACCGTCTGGTTCACTTCTCAGTTGATGTTGAATGATATCGAAGCAAGTAATTAAGTCCTTTGCTTTTCCATCATCAGAGTTTTGCTCAGTCTTCACAAAACCAGAGAAAGCCCGGACACTGGAGTTGGGGTGATTAAGGGTTTGGTGTGTACGGATCTTGAAAAACTAAGAATCCCATGCTAGCATCCTTAAGTTCATCTGGGCTCCTGATTTAGAACTAGCCCAGAAATATTTTGTGGTTTCCTGTGTGAGAAGAAAACAGAAAGGATTCTAATTAAACAAGGAGAATTGAGAAGTGTATTCAGTGAGTCATCAGCATTCCTTATTCAAGTTGACATCCTATTTTCTATGAAGTTAAAATGTTTTCAGCACAAATACTGAAAGTGTTAAATTTCTAGGATATAAAAATGCATATTTCAGAGTTAGGCTTATTAATAATAATAAATTATTTACAGAAATTTTAGTATTTGTTACAATTAACTAACTACCTATTTTTCAAGAAAGCTAATAAGCGCTATAATCAGCTGCTCCCTGGAAGAGTAATTCGGTATACCTCAGAATCTCTTGGGACAGTGACTAAATAAGCAGATTCATAGACTGTTTCTGGATATACTGAGTCAGAATCTCTGAGGGTGGAGCCTAAGTGTTGGTATTTTGAACAAGCTCCCCACATGATTTTGATGCATCGATCCATGGTCTTCCATGGCCCACCCTTTTAGAGATACTGTTTGACAATACGTTATTCACTCTTTATAGGTGAAGAATTCGAAGCTCAGAGAGGCCAAGTAATTTATCCAAGGCCACACAGTGGTTGGTGGCAGAGCAGAACTTCAGGACTTGAGCCTGTATGCTAAATCCAATCGTGTGGTCTCCCATGAGAGATATTTTAAATCAGGCACTGGAAGGAGCCCTAATAAATCAATAAACATAAGAAACACACAATTAGGAGTCAGATTTTAAGGGCACATAGTAGACTGTGAAAATGTTTAATTAATTAGATCTAAATTATTCGAGAAATAAAAATTCAGTTCTCCTTCACTGTATTAGAGGCTATTTCAGGTTAAAGTTTGCATCCATATAACTAAATAAATAATAGTAAAATTCTTGCTACTTACACATTTATTTACCAGATGGTCAAAAATGTTAGCGACTTGTTCCTCTGCACATATATTCTCTACCCTTTCAGCCATATGGTATAAATGCTAATATGTGATCTGACTCAGGAGAGATTTAACCATGATGACAGAGCTGTATCATTTATCACCAGGTTTCTTAACAATAAATGGTTTCAGTGTGAGGCATTCGTTAGATTGACTTTTTTGAAACCAAAATAACATTCAAGAACCTTGAACTTGTGTGCTATATTTAGTGTTTTTATCTTGAGATGGATTTTTCCAGAACACCTGTTAATAAAATATCAGATATCATAGATCTTGTCTCATAGGAAAAAAGTACACAAACAGAGGTGAAAATGACTTAGCTGAAGTGAAAAAAGGAATAGTGTTGCTACCAACAGAACTAGAAATGAAAAGAAAGAAGCTGCTGCTGCTGAAGTTCCTGGTTTTTCATCTTGGACAGTGATTCTCTTCTCAGCAAGTAATGACATTAAGAACATCACCAGGGCTTCCCTGGTGGCGCAGTGGTTGAGAGTCCGCCTGCCGATGCAGGGGACACGGGTTCGTGCCCCAGTCCAGGAAGATCCCACAGGCCGCGGAGTGGCTGGGCCCGTGAGCCATGGCCACTGAGCCTGTGCGTCCGGAGCCTGTGCTCCGCAACGGGAGAAGCCACAAGTGTGAGAGGCCCGCGTACCGCAAAAAAAAAAAAAAAAAAAAAAAGAACATCACCAGGTGAATCATGAAAAAAAGAAACAACAACACAGACCTATAACTTACAACCATATTGTTATTTCTACTCGTGCTGCTTTCAAATACATTTTACACAGTCTGCATCCCTCTAATTATCGCTCCACACATCTCTCTGTGAGAGATGAGATTCAAGGCAGACTGGCATGCTGAATATGTTTCATTTCTCCTCTTTAAACAAAACACAAAATTATATATTACTGCACATTCAAAACAAAGAAACGTTTTTAAAAAATACAATGAGTAGTGACAACTGTGAAATGCAGACTGCAAATGTCAGTCCCCCTGCTGTTTAACTTTTAAAACTTGGGTATTTGAAATTCATCAGTTCCTTAGGATGCCAAGCACAGCCATGAAGCCAATATTAAAAAGCACCGCCAGTAGAGCTCTGAACTTGGGTTTGAACTTCCTGAAAAATTTATAATCCTCAACAAATTGTTAAAATGATGCTAACAGGGAGAGGCCACGTAAAATGTTTGTGGCAATTCAGAAGGGAGCTTATGGGAATCTTGTCCCCTTCAACTCTTGACTTGGGGGATATACTGGGCCACCTACATTCCTGGAGTGTGACCCATTATGATTATATGAGGAACTGTGTTTCCGGCCCTTCCCAGTCGGCTTCTGTTTCAATAAGCTGCTACCAAGCCATCTTCCTATCCTTGACACCGTCTCACTCAACAGGGAGTGCTGACTTGCCCTGATTAAATTACTCCACACCCAGCCTTTCTCTGCTTGGTGTGTTTTTATTCAGTCACCAAAACAGATGTACTTTATTAGAAGAGGAAGAACTGACAGGGGCAGGTGATGAGCCTGAGTGTTCCTCTGACATGTGCCAGCAGCACTATACGAATGCCGCACATGATTCATCAACCAGCTGGCTGCTTGAAAAGCCTGTAGGCCTTAAGTCATGTTTTGGGGTAAATAAATGCTGAAATGCCAAAGGAGCACAATGGATTTCTTAAGCAATAAAGTGGGTCTTCCCTGCAAAAGAAGTTAACACATGGGGATACAAGTGACGGAGACAAATTAAAGGGCAAATAAACAAAATATTTCCAGGTTTGCTCTTTACATTGTAAGACCCTGAGTCCTAGGGAATAAGGAAACGTAAAGGCAGGCACAAAGATGCTCAGTGAAATGTGATCTAAACTGGGTGGCAAACTGATGAAGATCAGCTCAGAAATGGCAGTTATCGGTTCAGAACGTGGACATTTGTTACCTCGCGGCATCACACTTACTGCTGTGAGGGAGGCAGGATCTCAGGCACCACGCTCAGCCTACAGATGAGCAAGGGGGGGCATCGGACAGGTTAGGTAACTTGCTTCAGGGAAAGGAGGCAGTAAGTCACAGGGTGGAAGTTCCAGTCCTCCACTCAGCTTCATGCCCTCTCTAGCAGGCAATGTGTCTTTCAAGGTTGTGAGTCTGATTTAATGTGTTGGGAGACCAGTGGGATATTCTGCCAGGACAGCTTGGCAGTAAAATAATAATCCTAACAGTGGATATTTGAGACCTGCTATATCTGCTTGTACTGCTCAATCCATAATGCTTAGAATACTGCCAGGGACACAGACATAGAAAGGCACTCATGAAGTAATCTGCTGTATTATTATTCAACATTGACTCACTTCCTTTTCTAGATTCCAGAATTCTTAAGGGGCAAAGACTAATGTTTTTGTACTTCTGACCCTTGGCACTCAGTGAATGTGGATTGAACGCACTGGTATAGAGGTACAAGCCCACTCCGCCTTTTCCATCCCCACTCTCTATCCAATTCAACAGATGTTCTAACATCTTCTGTCACCTAAGGGAACAGAAGTGGAGGAGACCTTGACTGAGGGATTGGGACATCACTTATTTAAGATGTCTGGCACAACTCCAAATTCATAGGAGAATCCTTCTGTCTTTTTAGAACGTTCAGTTCCTTAAGAGCAGTTGAATTCCTGATCTGATTAAAACAACTCTGGTAGCATGTGGTATTGTGTTAGTTTGGGTTGCTAGGCAACGAAGAAGATCAAAATTCCATGAATATTCTACTCATTAATTGGAATCATATCCCAACTTTGGTATGTGTTCCATGTAGGAAATAATCATGAACTTAAAGCTAGTTTTTGCCCCCAAATATATATGATCATGCCCTAATCGCTGGAAGCTGTGAATGTAATCTTATTTGGAAAAAAGGTCTTTGTAGATATAACTAAGTTAAGGATCTCCGGATGAGAAGACCATCTTAGATTACTTGGATGGGCCAAATCCAATGGCACTTGTTCTTATAAGAGACACACAGAGGATGCAGATAGAAGAGGAGGATAGAAGAGGAGGAAGCAATGTGACCACAGAGGCAGAGACTGGAGTGATGCAGCCATAAATCCAGGAATGCCGACAGCCACCAGACACTGGAAGAGGCAAGGAACAGAATCTCCCTTAGAGCTTCTGGAAGGAGTACACCTACCAATACCATGATTTCAGACTTCTGGCCTCCAGAACTACGAGAGAATAAGTTTATGTTGTTTTGAAAAAAAAAAAAAAAGCTAGTTTTCTCTGCTTTTTTTTTTTTTGCAGTATGCAGGCCTCCCACTGCTGTGGCCTTTCCCGTTGTGGAGCACAGGCTCCGGACGCGCAGGCCCAGCGGCCATGGCTCACAGGCCCAGCCGCTCTGCGGCACGTGGGATCCTCCTGGACCGGGGCACGAACCCATGTCCCCTGCATCGGCAGGCAGACTTTCAACCACTGCGCCACCAGGGAAGCCCTCTCTGCTTATCTTTAAGGAGCTGCACTTATTCAGCAACTATGTGCCAGACATATTTGAAAAATTATCTCATTTAACCTGCACAACCCCATGAGGAAAGTACTATTATCTCCATCTCACAGATGAGACGACTCAGAGAAGGCAAGTAAGCTGTTCAAGGTTACCGCACTACTCATATTGGAACTAAGATTCCATCCAGGTCTGCCTGACTCTGAAACTCACAGTTTAAACTGCATCATTCTGCTTCCACAGTACCAGGATTTAGAAAATGTAGGCCTCAGTTTCCTCCCTGCTATGTAGATGAACTCAGACATATTTATTCATCAGTAAAGCAGAGGTAATATCACCTATTCTGTCCACTTTAAAGGGTGCTGGAAGATTCAGATGGGAAAATCTTTATTAAAAATTCTTAGCAAAGTTTTAAATAACATAGAAATGCCATTGCTGTATTTGTTGCTTGTATGTTATAGAGCTGAGCCATTTGGAGAATACAGTTTTCAAAAGTTTTCTTTCCCGCAGAGGATTACAGTTGAAGACGAACCATCCTTATACTGTAAATTCTAAATTTACTCATTTCTGTAGGAGTGATCTCTATCATTCTTCCCTATCTTGTGTCCTGGCCACCTACTGCTGGCAGGTATAGACCCAGAACTAACCCATCCTTAAGTCTTCACTTTCCAGTGGCCAAGAAGCCAGTCTCTGGAAGCCAACAACAATCTTGTTCCTTAGATTAGTGTTTAGTGCTTCCCAGCAGGTGTGCCCAGATCACTTCCATCAGAATCACCTGGCCACAGCCAACATCATCTTCAATGGTGAAAAACTGAAACCATTTCCACTAAGATCAGGAACAAGACAAGGTTGCCTACTCTTACCACTATTATTCAACATAGTTTTGGAAGTTTTAGCCACAGCAATCAGAGAAGAAAAAGAAATAAAAGGAATCCAAATCGGAAAAGAAGAAGTACAGCTGTCACTGTTTGCAGATGACATGATACTATACATAGAGAATCCTAAAGATGCTACCAGAAAACTACTAGAGCTAATCAATGAATTTGGTAAAGTAGCAGGATACAAAATTAATGCACAGAAATCTCTTGCATTCCTATGCACTAATGATGAAAAATCTGAAAGTGAAATTAAGAAAACACTCCCATTTACCACTACAACAAAAAGAATAAAATACCTAGGAATAAACCTACCTAAGGAGACAAAAGACCTGTATGCAGAAAATTATAAGACACTGATGAAAGAAATTAAAGATGATACAAGTAGATGGAGAGATATACCATGTTCTTGGATTGGAAGAATCAACATTGTGAAAATGACTATACTACCCAAAGCAATCTACAGATTCAACACAATCCCTGTCAAACTACCACTGGCATTTTTAACAGAACTAGAACAAAAAATTTCACAATTTGTATGGAAACACAAAAGACCCCGAATAGCCAAAGCAATTTTGAGAAAGACAAACGGAGCTGGAGGAATCAGGCTCCCTGACTTCAGACTATACTACAAAGCTACAGTAATCAAGACAGTATGGTACTGGCACAAAAACAGAAATATAGATCAATGGAACAGGATAGAAAGCCCAGAGATAAACCCACGCACATATGGTCACCTTATCTTTGATAAAGGAGGCAAGAATATACAATGGAGAAAATACAGCCTCTTCAATAAGTGGTGCTGGGAAAACTGGACAGCTACATGTAAAAGAATGAAATTAGAACACTCCCTAACAACATACACAAAAATAAATTCAAAATGGATTAAAGACCTAAATGTAAGGCCAGACAATATCAAACTCTTAGAGGAAAACATAGGCAGAACACTCTATGACATAAATCACAGCAAGATCCTTTTTGACCCACCTCCTAGAGAAATGGAAATAAAAACAAAAATAAATAAATGGGAGCTAATGAAACTTAAAAGCTTTTGCACATCAAAGGAAGCCATAAACAAGACGAAAAGACAACCCTCAGAATGGGAGAAAATATTTGCAAATGAAGCAACTGACAAAGGATTAATCTCCAAAATTTACAAGCAGCTCATGCAGCTCAATATCTAAAAAACAAACAACCCAATTCAAAAATGGGCAGAAGACCTAAATAGACATTTCTCCAAAGAAGATATACAGATTGCCAACAAACACATGAAAGGATGCTCAACATCACTAATCATTAGAGAAATGCAAATCAAAACTACAATGTGATATCATCTCACACCGGTCAGAATGGCCATCATCAAAAAATCTACAAAAAATAAATGCTGGAGAGGGTGTGGAGAAAAGGGAACTCTCATACACTGTTGATGGGAATGTAAATTGATACAGCCACTATGGAGAACATTATGGAGGTTCCTTAAAAAACTAAAAATAGAATTACCATATGACCCAGCAATCCCACTACTGGGCATATACCCTGAGAAAACCATAATTCAAAAAGAGACAATAGCCAGGACATGGAAGCTACCTAAGTGTCCATCGACAGATGAATGGATAAAGAAGATGTGGCATATATATACAATGGAATATTACTCAGCCATAAAAAGAAAAGAAATTGAGTTATTTGTAGTGAGGTGGATGGACCTACAGTCTGACATACAGAGTGAAGTAAGTCAGAAAGAGAAAAACAAATACTGTATGCTAACACATATATATGGAATCTAAAAAAAAAAAAAAAAAGGTCATGAATAACCTAGGGGCAGGACAGGAATAAAGACGCAGACCCAGTAGAGAATGGACTTGAGGACATGGGGAAGGGGAAGGGTAATCTGGGACGACGTGAGAGAGTGGCATGACGTATATACACTACCAAATGTAAAATAGATAGCTAGTGGGAATCAGCCGCATAGCACAGGGAGATCAGCTCGGTGCTTTGTGTCCACCTAGAGGGGTGGGATAGGGAGGGTGGGAGGGAGACGCAAGAGGGAAGAGATATGGGGATATATGTATATGTATAGCTGATTCACTTTGTTATACAGCAGAAACTCACACCATTGTAAAGCAATTATACTCCAATAAAAACGTTAAAAAAATTTTAAAAAACTTTATAATCTTAAAAAAAAAAAAGAATCACCTCGGTGGCTTGTTAAAATGCTCCTTCCCTGGCCCCACCCCAGAACTACTGAGCCAGGAAGGGACCCAGAAAGATGCATTTCTTTTTTTTTTTTTTTTTTTTGCGGTACGCGGGCCTCTCACTGCTGTGGCCTCTCCCGCCGCGGAGCACAGGCTCCGGACGCACAGGCTCAGCGGCCATGGCTCACGGGCCCAGCCACTCTGCGGCATGTGGGATCTTCCCAGACCGGGGCACGAACCTGCGTCCCCTGCATCGGCAGGCGGACTCTCAACCACTGCGCCACCTGGGAAGCCCTAGAAAGATGCATTTCTGACAGGCTCCCAGTTGATTCTTACGCACACTACAGTTTGAGAGCCATTATTTTATCTTGTTCCTGAAGGATCTTTGAATTATCCTTGCTTGCAGAGCCTCAGCTGTGTCCATTCCTGGCTGACCACTGGCTGTCCTCCCATGCTGGTTACTCCATATAACGTTCCCTGATCCCTAGTTGTCTGTCCATGGCTGTAGTGCTGGTGTCCGTGCACCGTTCTGCTATCTAGTCTGTCCAGTTGGCATTACAACTTAGGAGAAGAGTCCTAGTCTTAGCTGTGCCCCTAAACAGCGTGTGATTTTAAGCTTCCCAGACCTGCTTCCTCATTGATAAAATGAAAGAGTTGGACAAATAATGTACGGTTCCTTTTAGCTCTAAAATAACACAACTCTCCATGATAAGAAATAGAACATTATTCCTAGCATAGGTCAACATGTAGAGCTGAGGGGCAGAACTGAATTACGACTGCAGATCTTAACACCAGGTTTATGACTGGGGCCCAACTCTAGAGATTGTTTAATTATTTAAGAACTGTGGTAGGGCCCAGACACTGGAATTTTTTCACAAAATTCCCAGGGATTTTGTTATGCAATCAGGGTTACAAACTTTTAGGGGGATAGGGTTGAGAGACACCAGAACATTCTGTAGAGTAAAGGGTCTGAATTTTAATCCTTATTATTATTTTTTAAAAATTTATTTTATTTATGGCTGCGTTGGGTCTTTGTTGCTGCGCACAGGCTTTCTCTAGTTGCGGTGAGCAAGGGCCACTCTTCGTTGCGGTGCACAGGCTTCTCATTGCAGTGGCTTCTTTTGTTGCGGAGCACGGGCTCCAGAGCGCAGGCTTAGTAGTCATGGCACATGGGCTTAGTTGCTCTGTGGCATGTGGGATCTTCCCAGACTAGGGCTTGAACCCGTGTCCCCTGCATTGGGAGGCAGATTCTTAACCACTGAGCCACCAGGGAAGCCCTTATGCTTATGTTTAAAGGGCTGGAAAGGCCCATTTTCTCTTGTGTGTCTTCATTTCCATGCTTTGCTCAGGTCAGGAGGCATTTTTCTTCCTCACCAGTCATCTCCAAGGGGGCTCAAGGTTTCCTTTCCTTAACATGGTGGCTGAAGTGCACCTTCTAGGTTCTGAGTTTTTATGGCCTTTATTATCGGTCTACACGGCTTCCACTATATATTATATTGCCCATTATATATATTTTCCTTTTTAAAGTGTCATAATTTGCTTATTCTCTCAGTTGGGGTATATATTTTAAGTATTTTTTATATAGCAATGATAACAATGCTCAGGGAGAAAAGCAGTGTGTAGAATATAGTTTTGGAACAAGCAGGTTAATAAGCCAGGAAATCCAAGTGAGATGTGATCAATACCTGAATCAATGGCTTAGGTGTTGGACTAAGAAGAAAGGAAAGCATATATTAGACCATGAGGAAGAAATGAAAGGAAGATGTGTCTCTACTGAGACAGAGGAACAGAAAAGGGATGAAGATGCTTTCATCTTCCTTTCATCCCTTTCTTTCCCGAAGCTCGGAAAGAAATCAGAGGAAAGGGGGACTCATTTTGAGTCATGGTTAACCTGATGCACTTGGTCTAGCAACAGAGTTCACAACAGAAGATAAGGGGCAGGATGGAGGGGTATGTAACAGTTGTCTTGTAATAACACAGGACAATCCTGAGTAAGGACTGGAGCTGGCAAGACTATCTAGAAAGTTGAGTACAAAGAGAAATGAGAGTTGAAATGAAATGCCCATGATCAGAGGCCTTAGAATTCTAGGGGTGTGCTGGCTATTGCAGGAGCCAGGAGCCACATGTGGCTGTTGAGCCCCTGAAATATGGCTGGTCTGAAGTAAGATGTGCTGTGCACAAGGGATTGCGAAGACTTAGTACGAAGATAAGGAATAAGTCGTGAATAATTTTTATATTGGTTACATGTTGAAATGATAATGTTTTAGAAATACTGGATTAAATAAAACATGTTATTAAAGCTAATTTCACCCATTTCTTCTTATTTTTTAATGTTGCTACTAGAAAATTTTAAATTACATATGTGGCTTGCATTATATTTCTCTTGGACAGTGTTGGTCTAGAGCCTCTCAAGCAATAAGAGAGAGGAAATGAAAAGACTTGACATGATGCTGTGCAAACAGTGCATATGTATAGCATATAAATGTATAAATATGGAAGAATTATCTAAGATTAAGAGCAAAGAGTTGATATCAATGTAAATGATATTGGCTACAGTATTCATATGCTACAGTCAGATGTTATCCAAGGCATAGATGTGTCACCATCTGGTTTCTGCCTAAAAAGATGGCCAGCTCCACTACAGCTCTTGGCCTCTTTATCCTACCAAGGAAGGCACTACTTTTTCCTTTTCCCTTAGGAGAATTCTACTTTTCTAAGCAATTATATTACATGGTCTTGTTTTATCATTTCATCTTCTGATGATACCTCATGGTATACACTGTAAATCTCAGACAGACAATCTTATAAATTTTATGCTGGAGATTGGATTGTGGCCTTCTGGATTCCAGAAGGTCCACACCAGCCTTTATTTGCACATCATGCCTAAGTCTCTTCATGTACCACTAGGCTTCTAGGCTGGAGTATGCCTTTGACTTTTCATACCATGCCCACAGGCTACAAAGGGCTTCTCTGATTCTCTTGTCTCAGCTAAAGTCACACTTGATTATCTTCAGCCATGTTTGCTTTCTCACTTTATCATGTACGGTGGTAGGGAGAATTCTAAGATTCCTGCCCTGCTTGTGTGCATGCCCTATAATCCCCTTCCCTTGAGTCTGGGCAGAACCTGTGAATGGCATGGGACAGATGCTCCCTTGATTAGTTAACATTATATGGCCAATGGTGCTGGAGTAGTCACCACTGCGATTATGTTAAGTTATATAACACTCCACTGTAGGACTTGAGAGGGATTGGAAATTAGACAAACATATTCTTACTGGCCTAGAATAAAGCAGACACCATGCTATGACATGCCTATGGGGGCCACAAGGCAAGGAACTGCAGGCAGTATCTGTGAGCTGAAAGAAGTACCCAACCAACAGATACCAGGATAATCAGTCCTACAACCACAAGGAGCTGAATTCTGCCAGCACCCTAAAAAGCTTGGAAAAGGACCCTGGACTCCAAATGAGGGGTGCAGTGTGGCTGACACCTGGATTGCAAGCTTGTGAGGCCCTGAGCTGAGGATCCAGTTTAGCTGTGCCTGGACTTCTGACTCATAAAAACTGTGAGATAATAAATTTATGTTGTTTTAAGCCACTAAGTTTGTGGTAATTTGTTACAAAGCAATAGAAAATGAATACACACACGGTATACACCAATACTAACTATACATGAGGCTTTCCATTAATCTAATAATCTACATTCTATGACGACTTGGAATATAGGTCTGTGGAGCAGAAGACACTCAATCCTTGCTAGATTTAAATTAGGAAAATCAGGTGGTAACAGGTCTTCAGTCATATCTGGAAAACAAGAGGGCAGCAACGAAGACCCAACGCAGCCAAAAAAAGAGAAAAAAAAGAAATTACAATTTTTGGAGCAACAGAAGGATAGGTTGGGTCCTATGTTGAATCATGCAGTGCCCTATAATTCTTAATTTGAAGACACAGCAGTAAACCTCTCCTTCTCAAGCTCATCATTTGATTGCTTTAAACAAACAACCCCCATACTCTGCTTCAAGTTCTTCTGACTTTCCATGTCCTGGAAATGGTTAAAGGCATAAGCAGGAAGCCATTCACCTTTGATCACCTGTTATCATGTCAAGCAGTAAGTTCACCTAAGATTCCTGATGAAAGATGCAAGAGAACCTGGAATCACGAATGCATTAACAGTTTTTTCTTGATATGCATCCAAGGTAGACACCTTCACTTACCTCTCCTCCAAGTGTCCTACATGCAACAAATGAACTCACTTTTTCTATGTTTATTTACTTCAGGTTCTCATTTTCCTTCCTGGCAAACACACCTATTAAGTTCATGTGTGCTAGCTAATTGGCTATAATCTTTCCTTTGTCATTTTTTCGGGCTTAATGAGCACGTGGATCACACACCAGGGTCAACGATGTTTGAAACCACCAAACCAGCCACTACTGGTGCTAACAGGAGCACTTCTGCAGGGAATGACCATTTCAAGTGTTCGTATATAGACAGGAGCTTTCTCTTTGGCTGTGAGAAAGATTGTTCACTGGTCCTCCATCCACGTGCTGAACGATCTTTCCATTTCTTTGATTTCTTTCAGCCTCGTTGTTATTGACTTTGTAGTACTTGAGCTTATTCCAGCCATAGATGTTTCTTTTTTGTGCATTTCCTGTCATGATCTGCAATGTGGATTATTCCCTTATTCCTGCTGCTCAGGAAATACTACATATTCTCTTGATTCTTTCAAAATATTTGATTATCTCAAGCTTCTCTTCAATATTGAAGCTTTCCTTTTGCATGCACTATTTTTCTTTTTTGAATCAAGATGCTTAAACATTCTTGGGATGTTGAATGAGTGTGTTTTTATGTAGAAAAATTCCTAAGTGCAAAAGAATAGCAAAACACAATCTTGCAGGATACCACATGGTGAACCAAGGTAGCTGGTAGACGTTGAGGTCTCTGTGTGTTGGCATTTTGTGTATTCCTACAGGGCTCAGTTAGCTGGTTGCAGCTTACTGTGTTCACCTGGTGTTTCTGGCTGAGTAAATCGTGTATAAGCAAGTGCAAAATTTGTGTTATGCTCAAATTGTTCCCTAATATTTCAATTGCATTGGAATGACGCTGGTTTTCAAAACAAGCATTATAGCATAATTGACTGCATCATCAACTTTCAAATGGCCAGGAAAATATTACTAATTAACATACGCAGTAATTCAATAAATTCCTGCCCTCATGGGGCTTGCATTTTAGTGAATTTCAAATGTTGACATAATTAAAACCCAGCTTCAAATTATGAGATCTAAAATAATCTAAAAGTATGTCTTATATGCAAAAAACTTAAGCTACTTAAAACTCATTTAAAGTCAGTTGTTGCATATCGAATTTTAAAATAAATGCTACATTTTAAAAGACAGTCTAAAGTCTTGAAAACCAAAATGCAAACAAACTTGTTTTTTAGAACTTCCATCAAACACCAAAAGCAAACAGACAAATAAACCCCCAAACATTATATGCGTCATTGGAGTACCACATTACACAGTAATGTGTCTGTATCCTTCTGGTTGTATAAATGCAAAAAAGACATATGGAATGATCTTCACTTAATCTTAAGGGTGGTTATTCTTGTATGGTGAGACACTACTTTTTTCTTTGCACATATCTGAATTGTTTGCTTACTTTATTTTTTATTTATTTATTTTTTTGGCTGTGTTGGGTCTTCATTGCTGCGCAAGGGCTTTCTCTAGTTGTGGCGAGCAGCAGGGCCTATTCTTCCTTGCAGTGCATGGGCTTCTCATTGCGGTGGCTTCTCTCGTTGCAGAGCACGGGCTGTAGGTGTGCAGGCTTCAGTAGTTGTGGCACGTGGTCCCTAGAGTGCGCGGGCTTCAGTAGTTTGGCACGCAGGCTCTAGGGCACAGGGCTTCAGTAGTTGTAGCACGTGGGCTCAGTAGTTGTGGCTTGCGGCTCTAGAATGCAGGCTCAGTAGTTGTGGTGCATGGGCTTAGTTGCTCTGCAGCATGTGGGATCTTCCTGGACCAGGGATTGAACCCATGTCCCCTGTGCCGGCAGGTGGATTCTTAACCACTGCACCACCCACCAGAGAAGTACCTGCTTCCTTTATAATACTCTTACAAAACCAAAAGGTGGTTTTATATTAATTTGAGAATTTTTAAATACAAAAATTTCAGAGAATAAAAATCCATGAATCCAACAACCAGAATTAACAAATATCATGTGATATTTTTGGATCCTTTTAAAATAAAAAAAATTTTCACAAAAAATTGAAGATCACCACGGATTGCTCTCCAGTATCATTCCCCACCCATCCATTCACTCTATATAATTGTATTTTTTTTCCTGTCCATATAGAATAATTTTAAAAATTCCAATTAAAAATGAAATGCTAGATTAGAAATATATCTTATAAGGTGGGGTTTTGTTCAGATTCACTCTTAAATTTTTGTTCTGATGAATAATTTTAAACATATTCCAAAACAGAGAAAATAATATATAATGAATCCCTATATACCCATTACCAAGATTCAACAATTGTCAAGATTTTGCCACATGGAGTTTCTGAAATCAAAAGCAAAAAATTGTGACCTACTGTTCAACCTACAGTTTGTTCAGTCAATAAACAAACACCTACTCAGAAAGACAGGGAGAACTAAGATGAGCTGTGCTCTTATTATGTGCCAGACACTGGCTCTTGCCTATGCTGACCCACTTAGGAGTCACAACAACTCTGCAACCCAAATAGTATTATCAGCATTGTTCAGAATGGAAAATGAGGCTCAGAGAGATGAAAGTTCTTCTATAGACTCAGCTGCTATAGACCATTTTCTAGACCGTAAATCCCTCCTCCCCCGCCAATTTCAGAGTGTGTGTGACAGTCACTAGAGGTTATTCTGCTGAAAAGCACAAAATGAGAAGATCTCACTTTGGGTCTGTGTGAATTGATCCCTGAATTCTCTGGGCTGGAGGAGGATCCAGCATTGTTACAGGAACTTTAAGTCAGCAACTTTTGGTTATTTATTTAATTTATAAAATAACCGGTTGTAAATTTCACTTTAAGACATTTTTGTCTACTTAGATAAAAGAGGGAAATATTTTCCCCTTTTCTTTAAAAAACAAAATCACATTAATGACTCAATATACTCTTGTAAATTCTTACTTATTCTCTATAGCTCATAATCCCAGCTGACCAACACCCATAATTAGAAAAAAAGATTTCAATCGCAATTTGCAGGCTTGCAAATCTATCCTGGATATTTTCCAAAGCTGTTTCAAAACTTCTTGCCTGTCATGTCGCTATGTGTTGTTATGCTCACACACTACAGCAAGTGCTTCATAACCATTCTTGATCTTTCCTGGGGACTGTTTCAAAATAAGCAGACGTGAATGCTCCAGTGTGTCAACCCTATTAGTCAGTCTTGTGATAAGAAGCATGGGATTTGGGCTTCCCATGACACATTTTTATTTAATAACATAGAATATCACCATTTAGAAACCCAGGATGCACAATGATTCAGCTATTTTGAGAGACTGATGAGATTAAAGAAACTCAATTATCAAATGTCTCCCAGTTTATATGTATAAAATTTTAGGACAGATAACATCTTACTCTAGATTTCACTTAATATTTGTATCCCAGACTCTTCAAAAGACAATCCCAGTCTCCCAGAGAAGGAAAGAGGCTTAAAGATCATCTGGGATCAGCCAGACCTCTTCATTTTGCAAATGTGGAAGGAGATCCAATTTTTGTTTTGTTTATATTTTGTTTCAGGTAGTTCTTGTTTGGTTTTCTCTTGCCATAAAGAACAATGCCAAGTTCCTGTACTGTCACACCAGGGATATGTTCATGCAACAGTCCTTGGTATTAAAAATAACAGAAAAGAAAATAGCCACCAAACTTTAGTATGAACAGAGAGCAATAATTTTTTTAAGGCTTTCATAAAACTCAATTGCAGTGTGCAAGCTTGCAAACTGAAAATACCGAACCACAAAAGTTGGAGTGAAACGTCAGGAAGGAAGGCTGTCACATTCTAGAAGTTTAGAAAATCAAATTCGGTTATGTAGAAAAGTGGGTTTCTAATTCTACCTTTCCATTTATTTACATATAGAACTTTTTGCAAAATATCTCCTGACTAAAACAATTTTTTTTTTTGGCCATAGTCCTATTACTGTATTTGATTCTGTGCCTTTAATCTTTTCTTAAAATACAGACCCTCAAAATGTATCATACCTCTGTAACCGACCTTGGTGAGGAGGTAATTTAGTGGTTTTCAAACGTCTTTTTCTTTCCTTCCTTCCCTTTTTTTTTTCAGGGGCATTCCCCAAATAGAGTAAACAGGTCAGCGTGACCTTGGATGAGGTAGCTTTCTCGGTCCCCAACTCAGCGTGAAACCCTGCCCCTAGTCAGACCCTTTGCAGAAGGAAACTTCCCGCCGCTGCCCGACTTCCCCAAGGCCAACCTAAAGATATCAGGGCCCCCAGAAGCAGCTTTTCTCCCTCGAAAATCCGGCCTTTTGGGGGGACTCCAAGGTGCCCGGGGCAAGAGTGGGACCAACAGCAGAGGTGGGAGGAAGATTCACCTCTATGCGAGGACGACCCGAGCGCCCAGGGCCCGCGCGCCGACCCGCAGCAGCGATCCCCCCACGACCGCCAAGCTCGAGCGGCGCCCCGCGGACCCGGGGCTAGCCGCTGGCTCGAGCGTGGCTGGAGCCCGGCGGCGGAGCGGCGCGCGCAGTAGCACCGGCGGCGAAGCACCGGCGCTGCCGGGGGTCTGCGGCGAGCGGTCCCCACGCGGGGGCGGGGCCAGCACAGAGGCCTCGCCCGGCGAGCGGACCCGGCGTTGGCAGGTGTGAGGGTGCGGACGGCGGCGGGAGAGAGGCGGCCGAGGCGCCCCGGCTCCCTCCTTACCTGGCCTTCCCCGGCCCCGCGCTGAGCTCCGGCCTCGCGCCCGGAGAAGTTTCCCAGCCGAGCGCGCCGGGCCCCGGCAGCCGGCGCGAAGCCCCCGGCGCCCGGCTCGCGCTCTCCTGGCCGACCCCGGGCAGGCGCCCGCATCCGTGCCCGGGCGCTCGGTGACCGCAGCCCGGCTCCGGAGCGGCGCGGCGGTGCAGGCGGGGGCTGGGCACAGGCGCGCGCCCCAGGGGCGGCGGGGGTGGCGGCGGCCGCGGGCGCGCGGGGCCCGGGCAGCCCCAGCCTCCTGGGAGTCGCCGAACTGCTGATCAACTTAGCGATCGCGGCGGACCAAAGTTTGCGAAGATGGGTTTCCCGAAGTGAACACCAATCACAGTTATAAAATGAACCTTGTATTATTCGCTGTTATCCTAGCCAGTGAGACATGGGGTTGACTCCTGGGATGGAAAGCAGCTGTACGTCTGCCCTCTCGCTACCTCACACCCAACCCCACCGCCCCGCACTGTAAACAAAAAGAGGTCAAATTACCTGAGAGGGGATGGGAGTATTTGGGTATATAGGACAGAGAACGTTTAATATCTTGATTCAAATCAATGAACGTCTGAATAAAGCAAATGTATAAAGAGCATGGACGATCACAGAAGGAAAAAAAAATTAAATACAGATGATAAAAAAGTTCAAATCAGTGATGAGCCAGTGCATGCAACTTAAGGCAAAAATCAAATGCGTATTTTCCTCCTATGAAGTTAGTGAAGTTTTCTTTGGTTTTGGTGGTCAAACCCTATGGTGGTTGGTGAGGGAACAGTGAATACAACTTACTCGAGGGTTTCCATCTCCTCTCCTCTCTCCGCACCTTCATTCGTGTTATATAACTGTGTTGGTGACAGTGATTCCAGGAACAAAATATTTACTGAGTAATCAGTGTCTCTTTTGGTTCCCAGAATAACAGTTAAAGTAATATAAATGGTAAAATTAACCTCCTTTAATTGTTACTGGGACTGAGGGCCAAAAATTAACCATATTCCTACAGCCCGTACGCAGCTAGAAACCGCTTGTCTTCCAGGCTTTTGCTCTTACTCTTCATTCTAGGGATTGACTCAGAGATGTTGGAAATCCAGTTTAAACTGGATATGGCTGGGGAAGTGAGAAGGTCATGAGCTTTGACATCAGATGTATTCTGGGTTTAGATTTTACTTCTTATTTAGTGTTGTACATTACAATGTTTTTAAGGATTATATTCATGGTCATTTTTAATTTAAAAACTCAGAAGCAGCAAAGATATGCTTGTGTGATAGATTGTAAGGTGGCTTCATTATTCCCACTGCTTCCTGGTTTTCATGCCTTGGTTGGATCCCCTCCCCTTGAGTACATTTGGGACCTGTGACTTGCTTGTAAACAATAAATACAGCACAGGTGATGGATGCCACTCCTGTAACTACGTTACTCTACAAAAGGCTTGGTCTTGGTAGCACACGCTCTCTAGAGACTGTCCGTTTTGGCTTGATGAAGTAAGCGCCCATGCTGGGGAAGTCCACGGGGCATGGGGCTGTAGGTGGCCTCTAGGACCAGCCTCTCACCAACAGCCAGCAAGAAGCCAGGGTCCTCGGGTTCTACAAGCACAGGGAAATGAATTCTGTCGACCATCTAAGTGACCTTAGAAATGGTCTTCCCCAGTCAAGCCTCCAGATGAGAATGCAGAACAGAGGACACCTTAATTCTGGCTTCGTGAAACCCTAAGCAGAGGACCCAGTGAAGCCATGCCTGGACTCCTGACCCTTGTGAGGTAGTAATTGTGTGTTATTTTAAGCCATTAAGTTTGTAGTAACTAATACAACTTGTATGTGTGGTTCAGGTATTCAACATATTAGTACACACAGTGTAGTTCCTTCTTTGATAAACTTTGTGTTAAATATTGCTGTCCTGATGCCTTCTGTTTTTTCTCTTTTACTCCTTCACATACATGTCCCTGCCTAATCTTCACTGCAAAGTCTTCATGAGACAAAAACTAATGAAGTGGTGCCCTATGGATCGCCACAAGTCGAGGGCTCTCTGGGACTTCCAACTGCATTTCTTTTTCTTTTTTTTTTTTTGTGGTACGTGGGCCTCTCACTGTTGTGGCCTCTCCCGTTGCGGAGCACAGGCTCCGGACACGCAGGCTCAGCAGCCATGGCTCACGGGCTTAGCCGCTCCGCAGCATGTGGGATCTTCCCAGACTGGGGCACGAACCCGCGTCCCCTGCATCAGCAGACGGACTCCCAACCACTGCACCACCAGGGAAGCCCCAAACTGCATTTCTGCTTCAAAGATTGTGTATCTGAGATCCATAGCCTTCATCCCTGCAGGTCCTTTGGGATAGTCTCTTCACTAAACCTCTGTGGCAGGACAGAAACACAGTCAACTCAGGTTGTACAACTCAAGTTGCAACTGCAATGTGAAGAATACTTATGGTAAAGATCTAGGAGCAATTAAGTACTAAACCGGGTCTCATTTAATCTAGTGTACTTGCTTGTTAATTGCCTCTACTTCCAGGTATGAATTCAGCCAGGCTTGCTCACTAACCCCTTCCTTCCTTCCTTTCTTCTTTTTTACCTTCTTTCTTTCTTCTGTGTTTCTTTCATTTTTTAACCCCTATATAATTCTCCATAGTTCTATTTCTCTATATCACTCGTTTTCATTTATTTATTTATTATTTATTTAAAAGTATAGTTGCTGTACAATATTGCATGAGTTATAGGTGTACAATATAGTGATTCACAATTTTAAAGGTTATACTCCATTTATAGTTATTGTAAAATATTGGCTATATTCCCTGTGTTATACAATATATCCTTGTAGCTTATTTTGTACCTAATAGTTTGTACCTCATAATACCCTACCCTTATATTGCCCCTCACCCCTTCCCTCTCCCCATTGGTAACCACTGGTTTGTTCTCTATATCTGTGAATCTGCTTATTTTTTGTTATATTCACTAGTTTGTTTTATTTTTTTAGATTCCACATTTAGTGATATCATACAGTATTTGTCTTTCTCTGACTTATTTCACTTAGCATAATGCCCTCTAAGTCCATCCACATTGCTGTAAATGGCAACACTTCATTTTTTTTAATGGTGAGTAGTATTCTATTGTATATATATGCCATTTCTTCTTCTTTATCCATTCATCTGTTGATGGACACTTAGGTTGCTTCCATATCTTGGCAATTGTAAATAATGCTGTTATGAACATTGTGGTGCATGTATCTTTTTGAATTAGTGTTTTTGGTTTTTTTTGGATGCGTACCCAGGAGCAGAATGCCGGGTCATACGGTAGTTCTATTTCTAGTTTTTTGAGAAACCTCCATAGTATTTTCCATAGTGGCTGCACCAGTTTACATTCCCACCAACAGTGTAGGAGGGTTCCCTTTTCTCCACATCCTTGCCAACATTTGTTATTTATATTCTTTTTAATGATAGGTGGGAGGTGATATCTCTTTGAGGTTTTGATTTGCATTTCCCTGATGATTACTTGAAAGCTTTTGCACAGCAAAGCGAACCAACAAGGAAATGAAAAGACAATGTACTGAATGGGAGAAAATATATGCAAATGATATGACTGATAAGGGGTTAATATCCAACATATATAAACAGCTCATTCAACTCAACATAAAAAATCAAACAACACGATGAAAAAATGGGGCAGAAAAACTAACTAGACATATTTCCAAAGAGGAAGTGCAGATGGCCAACAGGTACATGAAAAGATGCCTTCATTTTCTTTTTATTAACATAAATTTTTATTATACCAGTAACATATTAATGTAATATCATATATTAGTGTATATTGTGTGACATCAAACTTCATTTGTCAGCTATCTTTTTTAGACCAAAAACTAACTTGGAACTCATTACTTTTTTCATATATATATAAAATATATATGATATATATGATTATATATATATCTGTATGAAATACATATGTATATAATTATTCTTTTAAACTACTTCATGCTATTATGATATTATTAGTGTATCACAATGTATTCATCCCCTTAACTATTTAGATTATTTCTGGGGCTTCCCTGGTGGCGCAGTGGTTAAGAATCCACTTGCCAATACAGGGGACACAGGTTCGAGCCCTGGTCCAGGAAGATCCCACATGCCACGGAGCAACTAAGCTCGTGTGCCACAACTACTGAGCCCATGTGCCACAACTACTGAGCCTGCGCTCTAGAGCCTGTGCTCCATAACAAGAGAAACCACCGCAATGAGAAGCCCACGCACTGCAACGAAGAGTAGCCCCCACTCTCCGCAACTAGAGAAAGCCCGTGCGCAGCAACGAAGACCCAATGCAGCCAAAAATAAATAAATAAATTTTTAAAAAAAGAACTATTTAGATTATTTCTGATGTTCTGATATAAGCAAATGCTGAGTGCATGATTCCTTTGGCACATGTACGATGATCTTCCTAATGTAGATTAAATACCAGAAGTGAAACTCTGGGTATGTCCATTTTATTTTTATTTTTTATTTTTTGTATTGAGGTGTAATTTACATACATTATATTAATTTCAGGTGTACAACGTAATGATTTAATATTTGTATGTGTTGTGAAATGATCACCCCAGGAAGGCTAGTTAACATCTGTCACCATACAGAGTCACAGAATTTTGTTTTCTTGTGATGAGAACTTTTAAAATCTACTTTCTTAACAACTTTCAAGTATGCAGTACAGTATTATTACCTGTAGTTGACATGCTGAACATTACGGCGTATATCCTTTTTTTTTTTTTTTTTTTTTTTTGATACACGGGCCTCTCACTGTTGTGGCCTCTCCCGTTGCAGAGCACAGGCTCCGGACGCACACGCTCAGCAGCCATGGCTCATGGGCCTAGCCGCTCCGCGGCATGTGGGATCTTCCCAGACCGGGGCACAAACCCATGTCCCCTGAATCGACAGGCGGACTCTCAACCACTGCGCCACCAGGGAAGGCCCCCATTTTAATTTTATTAACTACTGACTAATTGTTCTCCAAAGTGTCTGTGCAGCCCACACTCCTACCAGCTGTGCAGGAGAGAGCTCCTTTCTGTACAGGCCCCACTGACACTTGATATCACCCACTTTAACATTTTTGCTCTAGCTCTCATATTTCTTTTCTCCTTTTTCTCATCCTCTTCATTCTCCTCCTTTTCTCTTCTCTCCCTCTCTTATTTTCCCTGGCTCTTGTTCTCTTTCTCTTGGTTTCCTTTGCTCTTTTGTTTCCTCATCCTCTTTTGGTTTCTTTATTCATAATTTTTTAATTTTGAAAATTTAATTTATAATCTGATTTATTACTTAATGAAGATCATGAAAATATCCTCCAGCAAATGTACATTTACAAAATTATTATCAAAGGTTGCAGTGTTTTCTACATCATTGTTCCACCATATTTTTAAAAATTGAGGTAAAATACCCATAACATAAAATTAACCATTGTTAAGTGTACAATTCAGTGGCATTTAGTACGTTGACAGTGTTATGCAACCACCGTCTCTATCAAATTCTAAAATATTTTCATAATCCCAAAAGAAATGGGTATGGGTACCCCATATTCATAAAGCAGTTACTCCCCAGTTCTCCCTTCTCCTAGCCCCTGACAACCACTAATCTGATTTTTTCTCTATGGATTTACCTATCTGAATATTTCATATAAATGATTCATACAACATGTGACCTTGTATATCTGGTTTCTTTTACTTTGAATGTTTTTGAGGTTAATCCATGGTGTAGCATGTACCAGTACTTCATTCTTTTTTAATGGCTGAATAATGCTCTATTGAATGGATATGCCACACTTTGTTTATCCATTAACCAGTTGATGAACATTTAGGTAATTTCCATCTCTTGACTAGTGTGAATAAATAGTGCTGTAATGAATATTTGTGTATAAATTTTTGTTTGAATATCTGTTTTCAGTTCTTTTGGGTCTCTACTTAGGAGAGGAATTACTGGGTCATATGGTAATTCTATGTTTAACTTCTTGAGAAACTGCCAATCTGCTTTCCATAGCACCTGTACCATTTTACATTCCTACCAGCAGAGGATGAGTGTTCCTGTTTCTCTGCCTTCCTGATGACACTAGCTATTTCTTGTCTTTTTTTTTTGTTTTGATTGTAGCTATCCTAGCAGGTATAAAGTGGTATCTTGTTGTTTTGATTTGCATTTCCCAATGACTAATATGTTGAGCACCTTTTCATGTGTTTGTTGGACATTTGTATATCTTCTTTGGAGAAATGTGTACAAGTGCTTTGCTTATTGTTTTTTATTATTATAATCCTTTTTAAAATTTATTTATTTATTTATTTATTTTTGGCTGCATTGGGTCTTCGTTGCTGAGGATGGGCTTTCTTTAGTTGCGGTGCACGGGCTTCTCATTGTGGTGGCTTCTCTTGTTGCAGAGCACGGGCTCTAGGCTCACGGGCTTCAGTAGTTGTGGCTCATGGGCTCTACAGTGCAGGCTTAGTAGTTGTGGAGCACAGGCTTAGTTGCTCCGTGGCATGTGGGATCTTCCTGGACCAGGGCTCGAACCCATATCCCCTGCATTGGCAGGCGGATTTGTAACCACTGCACCACCAAGAAAGCCCCATCCTTTGCTTATTTTTAAATTGGGTTGTTTGTCTTTTTGTTGTTGAGTTGTAAGGGCTCTTCATATATTCTGGACACTGGATGACTCCTATCAGATGTATGATTTTCCAATATTTTCACCCATTCTGTGTGTTGTCTTTTCACTTTCTTGATAGTGTCCTTTGATGCACAAGTTTTTAATTTTGATGAAATTTATTTTTTCCTTTGCTGCTTGTGCTTTTGGGGCCATTGCTAGAGTCTATTGCGAAATGCAAGGTTACAAAGATTTACCCCTATGTTTTATTTCCAGAGTATTATGGTTTTAACTCCTACATTGTTGATGTATTTTGAGTAAATTTTTGCATATAGTGTGAGATAGAGGCCCAACTTCATTCTTTTGCACATAGACATTCAGTTGTCCAGCATTATTTGTTGAAGAGTTCATTTTTTCCCATTGAGTGGTCTTGGCACCTTTGTTAAAATCAGTTGACCATAGACGTACGGGTAAATTTTTGGATTCTCAAGTCTATTCCGTTGATCTTTATGGCAATACCACATACTGTTTTGATTACTAATAAATTTCTTTTCTGGTAAGTGTTAAAATCAGGAGGTGTAGGTCTTCCAATTTTGTCCTTTTTCAAGTTATTTTTGGCTATTTGGGCTCCATTGAAATTCCATTTGAATTTTATGAGCATCGTTTCCATCTCTGCAGAAAGGTCATTGAGGTTTTGATTGGGATTATAATGAATCTGTACATCACTTTGTAGTATTGCCATCTTAACAATGTTAAGTCTTCCAATATATGAACATGGGATATTTTTCATTTATTTAGGTCTTCATTAATTTCTTTCAGCAACGTTTTATAGTTTTCAGTGTACAAATCTTGTACTTTCTTGGTTAAATTTATTCCTAACTCTTTTGCTTTCACTCTCCATCTGTCCTTTTTCTTTTTCAGTTTTTGTTGTTGTTGTTTTGTCTCAGAAGCTGAACATTTCTCCCATTTAAATACCAAGTCCAACGAATGGTCAGGAGCATTATTCCTAATAGCCAAGAAGTGGAAACAACCCAAATGTCCATCAACTGATGAATGGGTAAACAAAATTTGGTATATCCATACAATGGAATATTGTTCAGCCATAAAAAGGAATGAAGTGTTGATACATGAAATAACATGGATGAAACTTGAAACCATTATGCTAAGAAGCCAAACACAAAAGGCCACATATTTGCCTTTCCTTTTTGGAGCAATGAAATGATCTGGAATTAGATAATGGTGATTCAACATTGTGAATATGGTAAAAAACCACTGACCTGTACGTTTTAGGAAGGTAAATGTTATGGTATGTGAACTATATCACAATAAAAAAGTAAAAATAAGTTAAAAAAAGAAAAAGCGGATTACACAGTTTTAGGTCAAAGCACTTCTTAGAGTTGTCTAGACTCTACCTCCTTACTCTTCCTGCAGTCTTCTCATAGAAAATCTTTGAGCTTCTCTTTTCTGTGCACATGGCAGAATCAAAGCTGTCAGAACTGCTTCCAGAACTGAAAGTGCCAGTGTTTTTTGGTGGATAGGATCCCAGCAAGCCTTAGGGCAGCAGAACCTGGGCTGGTGATTTGGCAGGGGAATTAGGAAACCTCTTGAGGTGCAGTCCAGCAGAGTACCTGTCTTGGCTAGATCTCCATCAGCACCCAAGAAAAACCTGTCATCTCTGTTGCTGTCTGCAATAAGTGCTATGTGGTGTGTCTATGTTGTTCTTTAGTTTGTTTTTGGCTTTTTTCCTCTGCTTTCCCAAAGCTTTGTGGGTTGTCTCCATTTGAACATGCTCTTAGAGTCAGTCCCTTGAGAGTTTGGAGAGCTCCCAGGTTTTAGGTGAAGGTCACATCTTGGGGAAGAAGTTTGCACCTTTATCCACCCAGAAGACCTTAGTCTTTGTTTAACAGCAGGAATAGCTGTTTGGAGTAGATTGGGGGATCTCTGAGGCATTCAAAATTCTTATGAGTTTAGCGAACACTGATATTAGGAGAGCCTCTGGTTAGTTTAGAATTTCACTGCTTCTGAACATCCACCTTGAGATATTTCCCGAAAGATGGACCATGAACTTCTGTGTGAGGCCCAGACAGTTTTCAAAGTTTCAGTCCTCATCCCAGGATATATCCTTATATTACATAGGGCAGAAGGCAGAAGATTTAGGTTAGGATAGAGAACTGAATGTTTTGGAAACAATAATACCTAAATTTTTACATCATCAAAGTATAGCATCATTGTTCTTAAACAAATTTTGTTCTGAACAAGACCTAAATTCAAGAAATTCAGTATGTAGCTAAACAACAGTTATTTTTCAAATGGTAAATAAAGCTGATTGATATAAAAATTACAGTTAGATCTAGGCAATATCGTTATGGAGCTGATTAAAGAAAGGTAAACACTGATGTATAAACAAATGAGCAATAACTGACTATGAAATATTCCCATTCCACCTGATCAAATAAAAAAGTATTTGTAGTCAATTATATCTCAATAAAAATTAATTGTAAAGTAAATAAAAATGGGGAAGATTACAAATGAAGAATAACCAATAATAAAGAAATTTATTTAAATATTCACTCATCAAAGGTGCAATTCAAATATGCAAGTGTACAATTAAACTCTTTTTATAATATCAAGACCATTCAAAGAGAATATTCTTCTGTGCATCCTATAAAGAGGGTGTTGCCACATGAGTAGTTGTAACTGGAACACAAATCTTAATGTCTGGTCCATGTAAGCAGTTGTTCTCTCTTAGGAAATGGGATGGAGAGCTAACTGTTATCTAACAGCTACTTCTCTACTTCGTGTAAAAGAGGTTCTTAGAAAAAATATGAAGGTCAGCATTTGAGATCCAAGTCAGCATTTGTGAAGAGGCCTCACTCTACTCCATCAGAAAAACTCAGCCACAGCCAACCTTTGAGGCCAAGAACCAAATGAGTGGGGTGACCCTGCCATTTATGGGACCTGGGAGGGGCTGAGGTTTTCTTGGCTTGGTTCATGGTAGGGGGCAGAGACCAGAGTTACCCTTTTCTCTCTCTGCTCCTCAGATCACTTCATTGGTTGCAGATCCATTCATTCAACAGATAATTATGAAGTGCCACCATGTGCCAGGCACAGTTAGTTCCGGGCACAAATGGTGCAAAGCCTTTATTATGGCTCTATGGTACATAGCCATATGTACCGGGAAAATATACTCAGGAAAAAAGTAGATTAGCCTTTAAATGTATTCTGCCTACATCTCATATTTTAAAATACGGGATTCAAGTGACTTGATATAGTTGCTTTAATGTATGGGATTAGTGAGTAGGACATGTCTCATTTTCTGCCTAATAGGTAATAGTTGGAATTGAGGCACAATGCAAAGAGAAAAATATATTATGTAAAAGTATCTCACAATAGTAAGCCCTATGTTAGGGCTTGTTTTTGCTAAGATTTTAATTAAGAAAACACATTTTAAAATTCAGTAGCCTTAAAGGATTTTTATTTATTTATTTTCTTAATATTTATGTATGTAAGTGTGTATTTATTATTGAGATAACATTATTTAAGTTTCATGTGTACGACATTATATTTCTACTTCTGCATACTCTACAGCTTGCTCATCACCATACAGCTGACCCCCTTTACCCATTTCACCCTCCCCCTACCTCTTCCCCTCTGGCAACCATTACTCTGTTCCTTAGAGGATTTTTAAATCACAAATTATCTGTGGGTTCCAGAAGGGAGAATTAGTGTTCAGAGTTAGGAGAAAAATGGAAATGTTGCTGAAAAGTAGAAACACAAACCAACTAAAGTGAAGAGAAAACAAGAGGATAGAAGTGTGCATTCCTCTGTAAGGACTTTGCATTTTGTATTGACTATTTTTTAATAGTATACTACATTCTAAACACAATTCTGTTAAGAAATTGTAGGTGAAAACTTTATTGTTTAGATGTGTTGGTCTTTTAAAATTATGTCTTTCATAAAGCTTAGTAGAATGTGTATATCAGTATCATCTTTAATAAGTTAGAAGACTGAAAATTACAGAACTAAAACGGTTAGTAGACCTTTACAGAAGGTCATCAAAATGAAGTGTGGCTTAAACACGAACTCTAAACAGTTCTAAAAGTAGACAGATAATTTTACCATTAGCCTGGTGATGAGGTGTGGTAGGCCATTGTTGAATTTTCAGATTAACAGAGCCTACAGGGGCCTTATAGATCTAGAGGCTTATCGTTCATGTTAATTTTTGTAAGTTCTTCTTAGGTTTTAATATTAACCATACCTCTGGGGCTGTAATCAAGATGATAAGATGATCTAGCTGAGGGACTTCCCTGGTGGTCCAGTTGTTAAGACTCCACGCTCCCAATGCAGGGGGGCCGGGTTTGTTCCCTGGACAGGGAACTAGATCCTGCATGCTGTAACTAAGAGCCCAAATGCCGCAACTAAAGACCCCTCATGTTGCAACGAAGATCCCTCATGCCACAACTAAGACCCGGCACAACTAAATAAATAAATAAATATTTAAAAAAGAAAAGATGATCTAGCTGATTTTGATGTTCCTGAATCATTAGATTTTTTAGCCTTTTTTTTTTTTTTTTTTAAAAGAAAGGGAAAAGAAAATATCTGACTCTTTAAAAGTACCATACTGGGGACTTCCCTGGTGGCGCAGTGGTTGAGAGTCCGCCTGCCGATGTAGGGGACACGGGTTCGTGCCCCGGTCTGGGAGGATCCCACATGACATGGAGCGGCTGGGCCCATGAGCCATGGCCGCTGAGCCTGCGCGTCCGGAGCCTGTGCCGCAACGGGAGAGGCCACAAGACTGAGAGGCCCGCGTACCGCAAAAAAAAAAAAAAAAAAAAGAGAAAAAAAAAAGTAACTATAGTGGATTTACTGACAAACAGAACTATCCTGTGCTCTAAGAGATGTTCAAGAGTAATTTTAACTATGTTTAATGTTTGCCTTAAATGCTGATTTTAAAGCCAAGCTCTATGATAAGATCCAACTTCCTTGAGTAAGCGTTTACCTTACAATTTTATAGTTCTCAGCAGTTTACACTGCAGTTCCGACAAGTCACTTTTTAAAGCTTAGTGATTTTGGAATCATTGGCCCAAAGATAGATAACCTAACACTCATAGTCCTCACGAAGGGATAGCTTAATTTTGAAATATCTCCTTTAATTCCCAGAAATCCCTGTGAAATAAGAGAAAAAAACGTACATGAGCAGTGATTGAAGTAGTCAGTGCATAAGAAATAAAAGGTATATCTCCAGCTTTGTAGGACAGAGTAAAAACTCTGTTGCAAATGAGACAAAATCCCACAGATTCAATAACAAATAAATGAAGAAAAAAACCCCAAACCTTAGCATGTTTCCCATATGTCCATCAAGATAAATAACAGATAACAACTGCTTTTAATATAATAGATGAGACACTGTTCTAAGCAAATTGCATGTATTAGATATTTAACCTTCCTATGAATTTATGGACAAGTATTGTTTCCGTCCTCACTTTCTAGGTAAGGAAGCTCAGGCATGAAGAGATTAAGTAATTTTTGCAGGTTTTACGGCACACGTGGCAGAGCTGGATTCAGATGCAGGCAGGGGGTTCCAAGAGGCCACACCTTCTGCCCCTGTACCACCTGCTTCTCTTGAGTGCCGCTGGCTGGGAACTGCTGGCACAGCCCAGTCTTTATCCCTAATGGGGAAGCAGTTGTAGTACAGGACTTAAATGCACATATTTTGGTGTCTAAAAGATTCCTCTTTTAATGCTTGCTCCACCACTTAGTGGAGAAGCAGGAAGGGAAGTGATTGCCTTCCCTGCTCCCTCCATCTCAAACCCTGGCTGGTAAAGAAACTGAGATCTAAAGGATTTCGATATTTAAAATAGAAATCAGGTTCTATACCCAAACAGAGTTGTTTTGCCACCTCTGAGTCAGCTTGCCGTAGTCAAATCATCATACATTCAGAAAGCTTCCTATACATCAGCTGTCTCAGATGCACTAAGTGGTGTCTGGTTGTCTTGTTGTTGTTGTTTTTAATAATCTACTAAGTATACATGGATAAGGCAGTGTGAATTACGGAGAAAGTTAGTGTATTAACACTTTGAGTTAACAGTAATTCAAATAAGATAAATTGTTACTATTTTTCTCTGATTTGGTGCCTAACCTTCATTATCACTTGAAGTGTAAGTATTACATTGATTTAATAGTTAAGCAGTTAGTAGGTATGGTTACCACTTGTTGAATACTTAATTTGCGCTGGGAGCTTTACTTAAATTATGTCATTCAATTTCTCAGTGAGGTTGGTAAGTATCTTTACCCCTCATTGTTGATGGGACACTGAGGTATAAAGCAGTCTCCAGCAATTAGCTTCAGTTCCCATTATAACCTAGAGTGATGGAGGCAGTGTTAAAACTGAATCATTCTGATGCCCTCGTGTGCATATTTACCACAATTTTCTACTGCTTCCCAAAGAATAAAGGCAAGGCTATGTTTATAGCTTCTGACTTGCTACACTACAGCTTTAAAGGTCAGTATCTGTGGAATGTGTATTCTTTTTTAACATCTTTATTGGAGTATAATTGCTTTACAATGTTTTGTTAGTTTCTGCTGTATAACAAAGTGAATCAGCTATACATATACATATATCCCAATATCTCCTCCCTCTTGCGTCTCCCTCCCACCCTCCCTATCCCACCCCTCTAGGTGGTCACAAAGCACTGAGCTAATCTCCCTGTGCTATGCCGCTGCTTCCCACTAGCTATCTATTTTACATTTGGTAATGTATATATGTCCATGCCACTCTCTCACTTCGTCCCAGCTTACCCTTCCCTCTCTCTATGTCCTCAAGTCCATTCTCTACATCTGTGTCTTTATTCCTGTCCTGCCCCTAGGTTCTTAAGAACCAGTTTTTTTTTTTTTGATTCCATATATATGTGTTAGCATACGGTATTTGTTTTTCTCTTTCAAACTTACTTCACTCTGTATGACAGACTCTAGGTCCATCCACCTCACTACAAATAACTCAATTTCGTTTCTTTTTATGGCTAATATTCCATTGTATATATGTGCCACATCTTCTTTATCCATTCATCTGTCGATGGACACTTAGGTGGCTTCCATGTCCTGGCTATTGTAAATAGCGCTGCAATGAACATTATGGTACATGACTCTTTTTGAATTATGGTTTTCTCAGGGTATATGCCCAATACTGGGATTGCTCGGTCATAGTTCTATTTTTAGTTTTTTAAGGAACCTCCATACTGTTCTCCATAGCGGCTGTATCAATTTACATTCCCCCCTGCAGAGCAAGAGGGTTCCCTTTTCACCACACCCTCTCCAGCATTTATTGTTAGTAGATTTTTTGATGATGGCCATTCTGACCAGTGTGAGGTGGTACCTCATTGTAGTTTTCATTTGCATTTCTCTAATGATTAGTGATGTTGAGCATCCTTTCATGTGTTTGTTGGCAATCAGTATATCTTCTTTGGAGAAATGTCTATTTTGGTCTTCTGGCCATTTTTTTTTTTTCTGCCCATTTTTGAATTGGGTTGTTTGTTTTTTTTGATTTGAGCTCCATGAGCTGCTTGTATATTTTGGAGATTAAACCTTTGTCAGTAGTTTCATTTGCAAATATTTTCTTCCATTCTGAGGGCCTTCTTTTCGTCTTTTTTATGGTTTCCTAGGCTGTGCAAAAGCTTTTAAGTTTCATTAGGTCCCATTTGTTTCTTTTTGTTTTTATTTCCATTTCTCTAGGAGGTGGGTCAAAAAGGATCTTGCTGTGATTTATGCCATAGGTTGTTCTGCCTATGTTTTCCTCTAAGAGTTTTATAGTGTCTGGCCTTATATTTAGGTCTTTTATCCATTTAGAGTTTATTTTTGTGTATGGTGTTACGGAATGTTCTAATTTCATTCCTTTACATGTAGCTGTCCACTTTACCCAGCACCACTTATTGAAGAGGCTGTCTTTTCTCCATTGTATATTCTTGCCTCCATTATCAAAAATAAGGTGATCAAAGATAATATATGTGTGTGGGTTTATCTCTGGGCTTTCTATCCTATACCATTGATCTATATTTCTGTTCTTGTGCCAGTACCATACTGTCTTGATTACTGTACCTTTGTAGTATTGTCTGAAGTCCAGGAGCCTGATTCCTCCCACTCCGTTTTTCGTTCTCAAGATTGCTTTGGCTATTCGAGGTCTTTTGTGTTTCCATACAAATTGTGCAATTTTTTGTTCTGGTTCTGTGAAAAATGCCAGTGGTAGTTTGATAGGGATTGCATTGAATCAGTAGATTGCTTTGGGTAGTATAGTCATTTTCACAATGTTGATTCTTCCAATCCAAGAACATGGTATATCTCTCTATCTGTTTGTATCATCTTTAATTTCTTTCATCAGTGTGTTATAGTTTTCTACATACAGGTCTTTTGTTTCCTTAGGTAGGTTTATTCCTAGGTATTTTATTCTTTTTGTTGCAGTGGTAAATGGGAGTGTTTTCTTAATTTCTCTTTCTGATTTTTCATCATTAGTGTATAGGAATGCAAGAGATTTCTGTGCATTAATTTTGTATCCTGCTGCTTTACCAAATTCATTGATTAGCTCTAGTAGTTTTCTGGTAGCATCTTTAGGATTCTCTATGTATAGTATCATGTCATTTGCAAACAGTGACAGCTGTACTTCTTCTTTTCCGATTTGGATTCCTTTTAGTTCTTTTTCTTCTCTGATTGCTGTCGCTAAAGCTTCCAAAACTATGTTGAATAATAGTGGTGTCTAGTTCCTGATCTTAGTGGAAATTGTTTCAGAGTTTCACCATTGAGAATGATGTTGGCTGGGAGTTTGTCATATATGGCCTTTATTATGTTGAGGAAAGTTCCCTCTATGCCTACTTTCTGGAGGGTTTTTATCATAAATATGTGTTGAATTTTCTTGAAGGCTTTTTCTGCATCTTTTGAGATGATCATGTGGTTTTTCTCCTTCAGTTTGTTAACATGGTGTATCACATTGATTGATTTACGTATATTGAAGAATCCTTGCATTCCTGGGATAAACCCCACTTGACCATGGTGTATAATCCTTTTTTTTTTTTTTTTACATCTTTATTGGAATATAATTGCTTTACAATGGTGTGTTAGTTTCTGCTTTATAACAAAGTGAATCAGTTTTACACATACATATGTTCCCATATCTCTTCCGTCCTGCATCTCCCTCCCTTCCACACTCCCTATCCCACCCCTCTAGGTGGTCACAAAGTACCGAGTTCCTCTCCCTGTGCTATGCGGCTGCTTCCCACTAGCTATCTATTTCACGTTTGGTACTGTATATATGTCCATGCCACTTTCTCACTTTGTCACAGCTTACCCTTCCCCCTCCCCATATCCTCAAGTCCATTCTTTAGTAGGTCTGTGTCTTTCTTCCTGTCTTACCCCTAGGTTCTTCATGACATTTTTTTTCTCTTAGATTCCATATATATGTGTTAGCATACGGTATTTGTCTTTCTCTTTCTGACTTACTTCACTCTGTATGACAGACTCTAGGTCCATCCACCTCACTACGAATAACTCAATTTAGTTTCTTTTTATGGCTAAGTAATATTCCATTGTATATATATGCCACATCTTCTTTATCCATTCATCCGATGATGGACACGTAGGTTGTTTCCATCTCCTGGCTATTGTAAATAGAGCTGCAATGAACATTGTGGTACAGGACTCTGTTTGAATTATGGTTTTCTCAGGGTATATGCCCAGTAGTGGGACTGCTGGGTCATATGGTAGTTCTATTTGTAGTTTTTTAAGGAACCTCCATACTGTTCTCCACAGTGGCTGTATCAATTTACATTCCCACCAACAGTGCAAGAGGGTTCCCTTTTCGCCACACCCTCTCCAGCATTTATTGTTTCTAGATTTTTTGATGATGGCCGTTCTGACTGGTGTGAGATGATATATCATTGTAGTTTTGATTTGCTTTTCTCTAATGATTAGTGATGTTGAGCATTCTTTCATGTGTTTGTTGGCAGTCTGCATATCTTCTTTGGAGAAATGTCTATTTAGGTCTTCTGCCCATTTTTGGATTACGTTGTTTGTTTTTTTGTTATTAAGCTGCATGAGCTGCTTATAAATTTTGGAGATTAATCCTTTGTCAGTTGCTTCATTTGCAAATGTTTTCTCCCATTCTGAGGGTTGTCTTTTGGTCTTGTTTATGGTTTCCTTTGCTGTGCAAAAGCTTTTAAGTTTCATTAGGTCCCATTTGTTTCTTTTTGTTTTTATTTCCATTTCTCTAGGAGGTGGGTCAAAAAGGACCTTGCTGTGATTTATGTCATAGAGTGTTCTGCTATGTTTTCCTCTAAGAGTTAGATGGTGTCTGGCCTTACATTTAGGTCTTTACTCCATTTTGAGCTTATTTTTGTGTATGGTGTTAGGGAGTGATCTAATCTCATACTTTTACATGTAGCTGTCCAGTTTTCCCAGCACCACTTACTGAAGAGGCTGTCCTTTCTCCACTGTACATTCCTGCCTCCTTTATCAAAGATAAGGTGACCAGATGTGCGTGGGTTTATCTCTGGGTTTTCTATCCTGTTCCATTGATCTATCTTTCTGTGTTTGTGCCAGTACCATATTGTCGTGATTACTGTAGCTTTGTAGTATAGTCTGAAGTCAGGGAGCCTGATTCCTCCAGCTCCGTTTTTCTTTCTCAAGATTGCTTTGGCTATTCAGGGTCTTTTGTGTTTCCATACAAATTGTGCAATTTTTTGTTCTAGTTCTGTGAAAAATGCCAGTGGTAGTTTGATAGGGATTGCACTTAATCTGTAGATTGCTTTGGGTAGTATAGTCATTTTCACAATGTTGATTCTTCCAATCCAAGAACATGTATATCTCTCTATCTATCTGTGTCATCTTTAATTTCTTTCATCAGTGTCTTATAATTTTCTGCATACAGGTCTTTTGTCTCCTTAGGTAGGTTTATTCCTAGATATTTTATTCTTTTTGTTGCAATGGTAAATGGGAGTGTTTTCTTGATTTCACTTTCAGATTTTTCATCATTAGTGTATAGGAATGCAAGAGATTTCTGTGCATTAATTTTGTATCCTGCTGCTTTACCAAATTCATTGATTAGCTCTTGTAGTTTTCTGGTAGCATCTTTAGGATTCTCTATGTATAGTATCATGTCATCTGCAAACAGTGACAGCTTTACGTCTTCTTTTCCAAATTGGATTCCTTTTATTTCCTTTTCTTCTCTGATTGCTGTGGCTAAAGCTTCCAAAACTATGTTGAATAAGAGTGGTGAGAGTGGGAAACCTTGTCTTGTTCCTGATCTTAGTGGAAATGCTTTCAGCTTTTCACCATTGAGGACGATGTTGGCTGTGGGTTTGTCATATATGGCCTTTATTATGTTGAGGAAAGTTCCCTCTGTGCCTACTTTCTGCAGGGTTTTTATCATAAATTGGTGTTGAATTTTGTCAAAAGCTTTCTCTTCATCTATTGAGATGATCATATGGTTCTTCTCCTTCAATTTGTTAACATGATGTATCACATTGATTGATTTGCGTATATTGAAGAATCCTTGCATTCCTGGAATAAACCCCACTTGATCATGGTATATGATCCGTTTCATGTGCTGTTGGATTCTGTTTGCTAGTATTTTTGCATCTATGTTCATCAGTGATATTGGCCTGTAGTTTTCTTTCTTTGTGACATCCTTGTCTGGTTTTGGTATCTGGGTGATGGTGGCCTCGTAGAATGAGTTTGGGAGTGTTCCTCCCTCTGCTATATTTTGGAAGAGTTTGAGAAGGATAGGTGTTAGCTCTTCTCTAAATGTTTGATAGAATTCGCCTGTGAATCCATCTGGTCCTGGGCTTTTGGTTGTTGGAAGATTTTAATCACAGTTTCAATTTCAGTGCTTGTGATTGGTCTGTTCATATGTTCTATTTCTTCCTGATTCAGTCTTGACAGGTTGTGCATTTCTAAGAATTTGTCCATTTCTTCCAGGTAGTCCGTTTTATTGGCATACAGTTGATTGTAGTAATCTCTCATGGTCCATTGTATTTCTGCAGTGTCAGTTGTAACTTCTCCTTTTTCACTTCTAATTCTTTGATTTCAGTCTTCTCCCTTTTTTTATTGATGAGTCTGACTAATGTTTTATCAATATTGTTTATCTTCCTAAAGAACCAGCTTTTAGTTTTATTGGTCTTTACTATTGTTTCCTTCATTTCTTTTTCATTTACTTCTGAGCTGGTCTTTATGATTTCTTTCCTTCTGCTAACTTTGGGTTTTTTGTTCTTCTTTTTCTAATTGCTTAAGGTGTAAGTTTAGGTTCTTTATTTGAGATTTTTCTTGTTTCTTGAGGTAGGATTGTGTTGCTATAAACTTCCCACTTAGAACTGCTTTTGATGCATCCGATAGGTTTTGGGTCGTCATGTTTTCATTGTAATTTTTTGTAAGTATTTTTTGATTCCCTCTTTGATTTCTTCAGTGATCTCTTGGTTATTTAATAGTGTATTGTTTAGCCTCCACGTGTTTGTATTTTTTACAGTTTTTTTCCTGTAATTGATATCTAGTTTCATAATGTTGTGGTCAGAAAAGATACTTGATATGATCTCAATTTCTGCAGTTTACCAAGGCTTGATTCTGACCTAAGATATAATCTATCCTGGAGAATGTTCCATGAGCAAATGTGAAGAAAGTGTATTCTGTTGTTTTTGGATGGAATGTCCTATAAATATCAGTTAGGTCATGTGTCATTTAAAGCTTGTGTTTCCTTATTTATTTTCATTTTGGATGATCTGTCCATTGGTGAAAGTGGGGTGTTAAAGTCCCCTACTCTGATTGTGTTACTGTCGATTTCCCCTTTTATGGCTGTTAGCATTTGCCTTATGTATTGAGGTGCTCCTATGTTGGGTGCATTAATATTTACAATTGTTATATCTTCTTCTTGGATTGATCCCTTGATCATTTTGTAGTGTCCTTCTTTGTCTCTTGTAATAGCCTTTATTTTAAAGTCTATTTTGTCTAGTATGAGAATTGCTACTTCAGCTTCCTTTTGATTTCCATTTGCATGGAATATGTTTTTCCACCCCTTCACTTTCAGTCTCTATGTGTCCCTAGGTCTGAAGGGGGTCTCTTGTAGACAACATATATACTGGTCTTGTTTTTGTATCCATTCAGCCAGTCTATGCCTTTTGGTTGGAGCATTTAATCCATTTACATTTAAGGTAATTATTGATATGTATGTTCCTATTACCATTTTCTTAATTGTTTTGGGTTTGTTATTGCAGGTCTTTTCCTTCTCTTGTGTTTCCTTCCTAGAGAAGTTCCTTTAGCATTTGTTGTAAAGCTGGCTTGGTGGTGCTGAATTCTCTTAGCTTTTGCTTGTCTGTAAAGTTTGTAATTTCCCATCATATCTGAATGAGATCCTTGCTGGGTAGAGTAATATTGGTTGCAGGTTTTTCCCTTTCATCAACTTAAATATGTCCTGCCACTCCCTTGTGGCTTGCAGAGTTTTTGCTGAAAGATCAGCTGTTAACCTTATGGGGATTCCCTTGTGTGTTATTTGTTGTTTTTCCCTTGCTCCTTTTAATATGTTTTCTTTGTATTTAATCTTTGATAGTTTGATTAATATGTGTCTTGGCGTGTTTCTCCTTGGATTTATCCTGTATGGGACTCTGTGTGCTTCCTGGATTGGATTGACTATTTCCTTTCCCATATTAGGGAAGTTTTCAACTATAATCTCTTCAAATATTTTCTCAGTCCCTTTCTTTTTTCTTCTTCTTCTGGGACCCCTATAATTCGTATGTTGGTCTTTTTAATGTTGTCCAAGAGGCCTCTGAGATTGTCCTCAATTCTTTTCATTCTTTTTTCTTTATTCTACTCTGTGGTAGTTACTTCCACTATTTTATCTTCCAGGTAACTTATCCGTTCTTCTGCCTCAGTTATTCTGCTATTGATTCCTTCTAGAGAGTTTTTAATTTCATTTATTATCTTGTTCATCATTGTTTGTTTGCTCTTTAGTTCTTCTAGGTCCTTGTTAAACATTTCTTATATTTTCTCTATTCTATTTCCAAGATTTTGGATCATCTTTACTATCTTTACTCTGAATTCTTTTTCAGGTAGACTGCCTATTTTCTGTTCATTTGTTTGGTCTGGTGGGTTTTACTTTACTCCTTCATCTGCTTCGTATTTCTCTGTCTTCTCATTTGGCTTAACTTACTGTGTTTTGTGTCTCCTTTTCACCAGCTGCAGGTTTGCAGTTCCCGTTGTTTTTGGTGTCTGCCCGCAGTGGGTACAGTTGGTTCAGTAGGTTGTGTGTGCTTCCTGGTGGAGGGGACTGGTGCCTGTGTTCTGGTGGATGAGGCTGGATCTTGTCTTTCTGGTGGGCAGGACCGTGTCCGGTGGTGTGTTTTGGGGGTGTCAGTGAACTTATTATGATTTTTGGCAGCCCCTCTGCTAATGCGTGGTGGTGTGTTCTTGTCTTGCTAGTTGTTTGGCATGGGGTGTCCAGCACTGGAGCTGCTGGTTGTTGAGTGGAGCTGGGTCTTAGCATTGAGATGGAGATCTCTGGGAGAGCTCTCGCCGATTGATACTACGTGTGGCTGGGACGTCTCTGATGGTCCAATGTCCTGAGCTTGGCTCTCCCACCTCAGAGGCTCAGGCCTGACACCCGGCCGGAGCACTAAGGCCCTGTCAGCCACACGGCTGGAGGATGGGCAAGTCAGAAAGGAATCAGGTTTTTGGCTCTTGGATAGTGGCTGACTTGGGATTGGGGCTCCACAGCTCTGCCTCAGTGGTTGGCCTGGAATATGTATTTAATAACCAGTTTTTTACAAAATGTGCATAGTTGTTGATCCCCTGCATCTCAAAATTTATCTCTAATCTGGTAATTCCATACTCTTATCCTCACTAAAAAATCTTCAAACTGAAAAAACAAAATGTCTCTCTCAAAAACTATTATGCAGAAAGGAAGGAAAATCAACTGATGCTTTGTTCAAATGTGGACAAAATATTAGCTGTGATTAACCCAACCACTGGCTCTGAGTTATTTCACAGTAGCAAGGACAAAAATTCTTGGCTCTGTTAATCACATTCGGATGAAACATCAAGTTTTATAGAAATTATCCCCATATCGCTGCTTCTTTCTGGCACATTAATACAACTAATTCATCAGCAGAATGAGCAAGCCATTCTTGCAACAGACCAGAGCTTCCTTTGATGAAACAGAGCCACCACAAGCTGTTCTCCGGAACCTGGGAAAGGATTGTATTAGTCAGTGTTGTACATGTTTTGCTTTTGAATTCATTTGGCCACCAGTGATCATAATAGCTGTTCAAGGCAATAGGAAACCTAGTTACAGAACATTAGTGCCAGGTTCTTGCTGGTTTGTTTTTCAAATATGCTATTTCTAAGTTACCTAATTAACTTAGACACATACACATTCACATACCATTTCAGGCCATATGAATTTCTTCATTGTGTGACCTGTTCACTAACCAAAATGGATGATTGAGAGAAGTAAGCACAAATGAGCCAATCCACAGTGGAAATGGGAATCAAAGCAACTGATCTGAACTTGGGAGGCTCCTGTTTCCCCTCCATCTCAAAGGCACATACACACATGGGTCAGATCTGGTTGCCGTGTGTGTAGACAGTGAACAGCAATTCTCTACCAGTACTGAGCTGACAAAGGAGACCCAGAGAGCAAAGGTGGTTGGTAAGGAGTGGTAAGAGTGCTGTCCCTCCCTCCAGTTTTTCAAGAAACACCAATTCCCTCTTGAGCAAAACAACAACAAGATAAACCACCACCCCCCCCCCCCCGCCACCAGAACTTGTCACCATGTATATAGCTCTATGACACATTTCCTTTTAGGAATATCTCCTACAGCTAGGTAATAAAATATATATGGTACATGATTTCCCGATGAATTGGGCTTATTAGTTTAAAGAGTAAATTGATCTTTGGGACCACGGTGGAGAGGTCCTTTCTGGAAGCTGTAATAACATTTCTGAGCTATAAGGATTGGTTCCTATGGACTAGGGTTGACTAAATTGTACACTTGTGTTCTAGGAGGGATGGGAGAACTTGGCCAGAGTCACAACAGGAGGGTATGAGAAGCTGAGCTATTACAGTTGTAGGAAGGAAAGAGGTGGACCTAGGGACTTAAATATACTCAAATGTAAAATTGTCTTTCAGAGGGTCCTAGGTGTAAAATCCTTGAATTAATCCTACTTAAACGATGTAGAAAAACAAACATCTACCAGACAAAGGAAAAGTCATGAAAATTCATCTAAACAGCTAAAAAACAGAATGTGTAGACTCCCTCTCAACTGTGGCTTTTTTTAATCCCCCCATGATGGCTGGTTATTCAGTTCCTTTGGCATTCATTCCAAAAACATCTTTTGTTTCTTGATCTGCACAGAGAAGTCAATTTGCAATGACAAACTGACATGTTAAATGTTAAACACGAATCTCAAATTTAACTGAAATTATTTCATGCCGCCGTGAAGCATAATAATCCATTATTTTGTTTTGTCTTGACTATGGAAGGGCAAAAGAAGCAGAACTTTAAATTAAAAAATAAAAAAGCTCGTAAACTCCTTTTACCTTGTCAAAGGCATAGGGAGGATGGAGATTGAGTATTTCCATTTAGTGTTTGAGCTACTTGAGAAGATAAATTGGGTGAGACCACACAGAAAAATCCTCATTATTTTGTGCCCTTTGGACATGCTGTGGCTCCCTCCCAGGAGCTCACACCATGCCCCTTCTGAATTAACTGAAGTGACTGAGTTTATGCCAAAATATGCTCTGAGTAACATGTCCCCACAGAGACGGCTGTGCTGTGACTGGCAGCAAGCCAGGGTTTTGTCCTCCTTTGGCTCTAGCCTCTCCACCCCAGGCTGGGGAGGCCCAACTAGTGAGTGAAGAAACAAAGAAACACTCCGTTTGCTTGTGGAAGTGGAGTGAGCCAGGGAAGGAGCCTCCTCCTCCACTCAAAGAAGGCTCTTTCAAAAGATGAGAACTACCTGCTTTCTACGTGGGACAGAGGATCTGGTGCAATTAAACATTCAATTTATAAGGCTTTTACTTTCATCACTTTTAAGCCTCACCATAAGCTAATGAGAGAGGTAGGAGTGGGTGAAATGCAATACATAACCCTGAAATTTGTTGAGTCTGAACCATGGACTAGGTACTCTTCTGGGATCATGCACACAAAGTAAATATAATGAGGTCCCTGTTCTGAAGGGAGCGACATGCATTCTAGTGGGAAATTGAGACTGCAAATTGTACATGAAATTGTTGTCAGTATTGGTATCCTAGGAAGAGGCTGTTTTGAACTCAAGGATTCAGTCTTGGCAAGAAGATTGCAGGGGTGGGTGGAGGGGTGTTTGGGATATTTCATACCAGTAAAATGATTTGCTGTATGTTTTAGTAATCAGTATACATAATTTTTTTCTTCCTATCCATTTCATTCTAAAAAGTATTTGAGGGCTTCCCTGGTGGCGCAGTGGTTGAGAGTCCACCTGCCGATGCAGGGGACACGGGTTCGTGCCCCGGTCCGGGAGGATCCCACATGCCGCGGAGCGGCTGGGCCCGTGAGCCATGGCAGCTGAGCCTGCGCGTCCAGAACCTGTGCTCTGCAACGGGAGAGGCCACAACAGTGAGAGGCCCGCGTATGGCAAAAAAAAAAAAAGTATTTGAAGAGTTCCTCCGAGATGACAGCATAAGAAGGCCCTGAACTCACCTCCCACGGACACACTGATTTTACACTTACATACAGAGCAATTTCTCCTGAAGAAAAACTGAGGGCTGATTGAACAGCTTCTGCACAACTGACAATAGAGGTACCACACAGAGACAGGTAGGAGAGATGGAGACACGATATCAATGGGACCTGTAGTAGGGACGTCACTGAGGTGCCCATGTGCCCTGGGGAAGAGCAAAAAAAAAAAAACAAAAACCCAGCAGTTTAAAGGGCATCTAGACTATACATGAGAGAAATCCACTTACAAACCCTAGAGCATCTGCCGAATGGGCAGGGAACTTCTGGGACTCTCTCCAGGGTAGGAGGTACCAGAGATTGCCATTTTTGGCAATCCCCCTCCACCTTGATAGTGTACAAGGGAACGGTCCACTCATCTAGCCGGCATACCAAGGCTTCCCTGGTGCACCCCAGGTCCTTGGTCTACACCTCCAGCCATCCCTTCAAGGTGGCTCCAGCTTAGCGCACGCTGGGCACCCCACCCACACCTGCCCCAGGAAAAAAGTGCAAAAACCACAAACATATGGAAGCTAAACAACATGTTACTAAACAACCAGTGGGTCACTGAAGAAATCAAAGAGGAAATAAAAAGATACCTGGAGACAGGTGAAAATGGAAACACAACAATCCAAAATCTATGAGATGCAGCAAAAGCAGCTGAAAGAGGGAAGTTTATAGTGATACAAGCCTACCTCAGGAAACAAGAAAAGTCTCAAATAAACAACCTAACCTTACACCTAAAGGAACTAGAAAAACAAGAACAAACGAAACCCAAAGTTAATAGAAGGAGAGAAATCACAAAGATCAGAATAGAAATAAAAGAAATAGAGACTGAAAAACAATAGAAAAGATCAACGAAACTAAGAACTGGTTCTTTGAAAAGATAAACAAAATTGTTAAACATTTAGCCAGACTCATCAAGGAAAAAAAAACAAAGAAGGCCCAAATAAATAAAATCAGAAAAGAAAGTTACAACTGACACCATGTAAATACAAAGGATCATAAGAGATTACTATGAACAATTATACACCAAAAGACAACCTAGAAGAAATGAATAAATTCCTAGACATGTACAATCACTTAACAGTGAGTCAAGAAGAAATAGAAAATATGAACAGACCGATTACCAATAATGATGGTGAATCAATAATCAAAAAACTCCCAACAAGCACAAGTCCAGGACCAGATAGCTTCACAGGTGAATTCTACCAAACATTTAAAGAAGTGTTAATACCTAGCCTTCTCAAACTATTCCAAAACTTGTAGAGGAAAGAATACTCATTCTACAAGGCTAACATTACCCTGGTATCAAAACCAGACAGGACACCACAAAAAAAAAAAAGAAAGAAAAAGAAAATTATCAGCCAGTATCACTGATGAACATAGATGTGAAGATCCTCAAACATTAGCAAACCAGTTCAACAATACATTAAAAGGATCATACACTATGATCAAGTGGGATTTATCCCAGGAATTCAAGGAAGTTTCAACATTTTCAAGTCCGTAAATGGGATACATCACATTAATAAACCAAAAATAAAAATCATATAGTCATCTTAATAGATACAGAAAAGCATTTGACAAAATTCAGTATCCATTTAAAGTAAAAACTCTCAACAAAGTAGATACAGAAAAAACATACCTCAACATATTAAATGCCATACAGGCATACCTTGTTTTATTGTGCTTCAGAGATATTGTGTTTTTCACAAATTGAAGGTTTGTGGCAACCTGGTGTCACGTAAGTTTATCTGTGCCATTTTCCAATAGCATTTGCTCACTTCATGTCTCTGTTTCACATTTTGGTAATTCTCACAATATTTCAAACTTTTTCATTATTATATTCATTATGGTAATCTGTGATCAGTGATCTTTGATGTTACTATTACAAAAAGATTGTAACTTGCTGAAGGCTCAGATGATGGTTAGCCTTCTTTAGCAATAAAGTATTTTAAAATTAAGGTATGTACACTTTTTCAGACATAGTGCTATTACATACTTAATAGAGTACAGTATAGTATAAACAGAAATTTTATAAGCACTGGGAAACAAAAAAATTGTATGAGTCACTTTATTGTGATATTTGCTTTACTGCAGTGGTTTGGAACTGAACCTACAATATCTTTGAGGTATGCCTATGTATGACAAGCTCACAGCTAACATCATACTCAATGGTTCAAAGTTGAAATCTTTTCCTCTAGGATCAGGAACAAGACAAGGATGCCCACTCTCACCACTTCTATTCAACATAGTATTGGTAGTCCTAGGCACAACAGTCCTAGGCACAACAATTACACAAGAAAAAGAAATGAAATGCATCCAAATTGGAAGGAAAGAAGTAAAACTGTAACTTTTGCAGATGACATTATGCTATATATAGAAAACCCTAAAGCAGCAACCACAAAACTATTAGAATAAATGAATTTAGTAAAGTTGCAGGATACAAAATTAATATACAGAAATTTGTTGCAGTTAATAATGAACAATCACAAAGAGAAATTAATAAAATAATCCTATTTACAATTGCATCAAAAAGAATAAAATACCTAGTAATAAACTTAACCAAAGAGATGAAAGATCTGTACTCTGAAAACTGTAAGACATTGATGAAAGAAATTGAAGACAACACAAATAGATGGAAAGATATACCATGCTCATGAACTGGAAGAAATAATATTGTTAAAATGTCCATACTACCCAAAGCAATCTACAGATTCAATATAATCCCTTTCAAAATACCCGTGGCATTTGTCAGAGAACTAGAGTAAATAATACTAAAATCTGTGTGGAACCATAAAAGATGCCAAAGCAATCTTGAGAAAGAAGGAAAGCTGGAGGCATCATACTCCTTTATTTCAATCTAAACTACAAAGCTATAGTAATCAACACAGCATGGTACTTGCCACACAAACAGCACATAGATCAATGGAACAGAATAGAGAGCCCAGAAATAGACCCATGCTTATATGGTCAATTAATCCACAACAAAGGAGGTAAGAATAAACAATGGAGGATAAGACAGCCTCTTCAATTAACGGTGTTGGGAAAACTGGGCAACTACATGCAAAAGAATCAAACTAGACCACTTTCCTACACCATATAAAAAAATAAGCTAAAAATAGATTATAGACTTAAATGTAAGACCTGAAATCATAAAAATCCTAGAAGAAAACATAGGCAGTATGCTCTTTGACATAGGTCTTAGCAATGTTTTAAAAAATCTGTCTCCTTAGGCAAGAGCAACAGAAGCAAAAATAAACAAATGGCACTGCATCAAACTGAAAAGCTTTTGCACAGCAAAGGAAACCATCAACAAAACAAAAAGGCAACCTACTGAATGGGAGAAGATATTTGCAAACAATATGCCCTGTAAGGATTTCGTATTCAAGATATATAAAGAAGTCATACAGTTCAATATAAAAACCCAAATAATCCAATTTAAAAATGGGCAGAAGAGGACTTCCCTGGTGGCGCAGTGGTTGAGAGTCCGCCTGCCGATGCAGGGGACACGGGTTCGTGCCCCGGTCCGGGAGGATCCCACATGCCGCGGAGCGGCTGGGCCCGTGAGCCATGGTCGCTGAACCTGCACGTCCAGAGCCTGTGCTCCGCAATGGGAGAGGCCACAAGAGTGAGAGGCCCGCGTACCGCAAAAAAAAAAAAAGAGCAGAAGAGCTGAATAGACATTTTTCTAAAGAAGACATACAGATGGCCAACAGGCACATGAAAAAGATGCTCAACATCACTAATCGTCAGAAAAATGCAAATCAAAACCACAATGAGATATCACCTCACACCTAATAGAATAGCTGTTATCAAAAGAAATCACAAATGTTGGCAAGATTGTGGAGAAAAGGGCACCCTCATGCATTGTTGGAGGGATATAAGTTGGTACAGCCACTATGAAAGGCAGTGTGGAGGTTTCTCAAAAAATTAAAAATAGAACTACCATATGATCCTGAAGTTTCAGTTCTGGGTATTTATCTGAAGAAAACGAAAACAGTGATTTGAAAAGTTATATGCACCCCCAATGTTCACTGCAGCATTATTTATTATATACAGTAGCCACGATGTGAAAGAAACCTAAGTGTCCATAGATAGATGAATAAATAAAGATGTGATATATATATGTATGTGTATATATATACAATGGAATAATACTCAGCTATAAAAAGAATGAAATCCTGCCATTGCAACAACATGGATAGACCTGGAGGATATTATGCTAAGTGAAATAAGTCAGAAAGAGAAAAACAAATACCATATGATTTCACTAATATATGGGGGAAGAAAACAAAACAAACAAACAGAAAACATAAATAGACTCATAGATACAGGTAACAGGCTGGTGGTTTCCAGATTGAAGGGGGTAGAGGGTTAGGCAAATAGATGAAGAGGATGAGAGGTACAGACTTCCAGCTATAAAATAAGTAAGACCTGGGGATATAATATACAGCATAGGAAATACAGTCAATAATACTGTACTAACTTTGTATGGTGACAGATGGTAACTAGACTTATCATGGTGATCATTTTGTAATGCATGAAAATATTGAATCACTATGCTATACACCTGAAACTAACATAATATTGTAAGTCATTTATACTTCAATAAAAAAATAAATAAAAATAAAAAGTACTTGAAGTGTCTTCAAAGATAAAAGATAGATATGAGAAGTATCTAAATTATCTAAGAAGTTGTATTAAATTTATGTTGGCAATGCTGAATTCACTTTTTAATTTTTTAATTAACTATGGAATACATCAAAAATATTTATAAAATATTTGTCATCCCTGAGAACTTAAAAAATTCTGTTATGAAATATACACAAAAATTAAGAGAAAGATATGATGAACTCCTATACCTGCCACCCAACTCCATCAATTATCAACACATGGTCAGTCTTGTTTCATGTAATCCTTATGTACACCATTATTTCAAAGGAAGTTAGAGTTCATATCATTTCATCCATAAATACTTAAAAATGTACTTCTAAAAGATAAGGACTTGTTTTAAACTTAATACCAAGGTCATATCTAAAATTAATAATATTTCTTTAGTATCATTAAGTATTTACCTAGAGCCCTTTATAACAAATATAGTTGCTGCTGTGGTTATCTATTGCTGTGCAACAAACTACCCCAAAACCTAGAGGCTTTAAAGGAGAACCCATTATTCTCTCTCATGTAGGAAGGTTTTTAGTCATTAAGTCAATTTCTTTGGGAGGGTTCAGATATTTCATTTCTTCTTGAGTTAGTTTTGGTAAGTTTTAACTTTCTAGGAATTTGTCTATTTCATCTAAGTTTTAAAATTAACTCTCATAAAATTGTTCATATCTTTTTATAATGTCTATAGTATCTGTAGTTATGTTTACTTTTTCATTTCTAATATTGTTTATTTGTACCTCTTCTCTTTTTTCCTTTATTAGTCTCATTAGAGGTCTGTCAATTTTATTAATCATCTCAAAGGACCAAGTTTTGTTAATTTTCACTATTGTAAGTTTGTTTCCTGATTTTTAATTTCTGCTTTTATCTTTATTATTTCTTATCTCCATCTTTCTTTGGATTTATTTTGCTGTTCTTTTCCTAATTTCTTAAATTGGAATTCTTTGTTCAATAATGTGTAGCCTTTTTTCACTCCTAATCTGTGCAAAAAAAGCTGTATATCTCTCTAATTATTGTTTTAGCTGCATGCCAAAAGCTTTGATAGGTAGAATTTTCATTATTGTTTAGTTCTAAATTTCTAATTTCTTAATTTCTGTTATAATTTCTTCTTTGAATAATTGATTATTTAGAAGTATAGTTCTTTATTTTCAACCATGGGATATTTCTGGTTATTATTTTGTTGTTGGTTTCTAAGCTATGTGGTCTGCCTAATACCATTCCTTTGAAACTTGAGATTTATGGACTAGTATAGGGTTATTTTTTATTACACTTTTTTTTCTTCTTTCACGCATTGGCAATTGTCTTTGCCATCCCCTGGGAGATAGGGGTTATTCTAGTTCATCTTTCCATTGAGGGTGTACACTTTGGGTCCTAGCTCTACTGTCTGTTCAGGCCCTGGGTTTTATCTCCTCTAACCCAGCCCCAGAAGGCTGTGCATATCAAAGCTCCTGTTCATCCAATTCAGTGCCTGCCCTCAAGATGGAAGCAGCATCAGTGTTCTCTCCTCCCTGCATGCTCTGCTTTTGTTGTTTTTTTTTTAATTATTGAAGCATGGTTGATTTACAATGTTGTGTTAATTTCTGCTATACAGCAAAGTGAGTCAGTTATACGTATATATACATTCTTCTTTATATTCTTTTCCATTATGGTATATCCCAGGACATTGAATATAGTTCACTGTACTACACAGTAGGACCTTGTTGTCCATCTATTCTATTCCCTTTTAGCTTTTGACCTGAGTATTCCTTACAGTCTATTCTAACCAGTTTGTCAATGCATTTAAGAAGATTTTAAAAAAATAAATATTATCCATCACTTTTCATTGGTTGTGAACCTATGATGTGAACCTAGGTTCACCTATGTGAACCTATGATGTCTGCATACATCCATCAGCAGATGCCTATACTGACATCTTATTTGACTACTGTTGAATTCCTGTAACATGTAGTAAGTAACATGTTCAAAGAGGTCAAGGCTTGGACATTTCTTGACGCAATCACTAGAAATACTGTTAGGGAAAAATTTAACAGGATATGTAGAGCGAATGTTCACAAGTATTAACCAACCATCGAATAAAAAAATACACACTGAAAAGAGAAAAATGATATGCTTTTAAGTTCCATTCAGAGTCCTCAAAACTACAGCCAATAAATCTGAATAATTCTGAAATGACCCTCATATGTTTGCTAAAAAGATACATAGGAGTGTTCATAGCAGCATCTCTCCTGTCAAAAATTGAAGAAAAAACAGCAAATACCTATCAGTGGTAGGATAGATAAATAAGTTGTGGAATGCTTTATAGCAATGAGAATGAACAAACTACAGCCCCATGCAACTATATATACGAATTTCATAAATATAGTGTTGAATGAGAGAAGCTCAATACAATAATATATAAATTTGTATGATTCTATTTATATAAAGTTCAAAAACAGACCAAACGCATTTATTGAGTTATAATTCAAGGTGGTTGTTACCTTTGAGAGAAAATTAGTGAAAGGGATGGGCACACGAGGACTTCTGAAGATCTAGTCGTGTTCAATTTCTTAATCTGAAAGCTTGTTACATAGGTGTGCTCATTTTGTGAAAATAGTTGAAATGTACACTTTTAATGTATGCATTTTCTGTATATATACATCAATAAAATTTTACATTACAAAAAATCCAAAATGAGAGATAAAAGCCATGAATTTATTTAAGAAATGAAATATCCACCTGATGCTGCTCTTGATTTTTTACAAAAGGATTGTGCTAATAAAGTGTTAACATAATGACATTGTAGCTGTTTAATGACTTCCGGAAAGCTGGGGACCTTGATCTTGAGAAATGAGAATAGGAAAAATGGAGATATTTTTCTTCTAAGTGTAGGAAAACACTGCTTTTCCCAGACTGAGTTATACTGTAGAATTGTGAAGAGCTTTTCCTTTTTTTTTCCGTTAAAATTTTTTTTTATTGAAGTATAGTTAATCTTCAATGTTGTGTGAGTTTCAGGTGTACGGCAAAGTGATTCAGTTATTTATACATATATATATATACATATATATAAATACACACACATATCCATGTTCTTTTTCAGATTCTTTTCCATTATAGGTTATTACAAGATATTGACTATAGTTCCCTGTGCTATACAGTTTTAGAGTGGTTATGTTTACTGATCACCTGCAAAATTCTTGGAAATTTAAAAATCTGTTCTTGTGAGCTAGTACAAAAATGCTCCAGCACAGAAATCCCTTTTCTACCCCTGAGCAGCTTTGCGTGACCTTAAAGAAATTACTTTACTTGTGGAGCTTTAGTTTTCTCATCTCAAATATAGTGAGAACATATTAGGTTATTGAAAGGATAAAATATTTATGACCATGCCCAACAGATGGTTAGATCTCTTAGGTGTTTAGATGGTTAGGGCTCTTCTTAGTACATCAGAGATCTGAGCCATGTATTAATCTTCTTCTTTGACAGTTGTCCTCATTCTACTCTAAGCCTGTTTCTTCAACTGTAGAAAGAGAATACATGCCTACCACTCTGACACCTGGTAAGTAATCTTTTGGTTATTAATAATATTATTAGAATATTGTCAAATAGCAAGTTTGGTTCTAGTTGTCTTTCTTAATTTCTGCAGTGACTTATCATCTGAGTGCAGTTATTTCTGTGGGAACCCTAAATTATTCCTCTGTGTCCTCCACAAAGAAAAATCTAAGTGGCTTCCATTTTCTGCCCTAGCCCTCTCTGTAAAATCTTCTTTGCCAACAGCAAAGCATCATTATCTTACTAAGAAATGCAGTGGGTCATTTCATTCTAGATCTATGGTTTGCCTTGAACTAGAGAAATATTCCCAGTTCTCTAAGGAAGAATTCCAGCTCAGCTTACTTGGCAAAACTTGTCAGTAGATTCGTGGATTCTTTACGAGCAGAATCTTGGTTCCTCACTTTAATTTGTGCCCTAAATTTAAACATAGATTATCCCTTATTCTGTTGTTTGTCATGATTCCTACATTTTTCATGTTAACCTCATTTTCTGCATTGTAGTTTTCCATTCTGAGATGGAGATAAATCATATTGTCCCAGCCTGTTTGTAGTGTATTAATCATCCATTTCTCTTCCATGGGCTTTTCACATGGTTGCCCATTTTACATCTGTTCATTCCTTTCTTTTTCTTAGTTTTAATTTTTTTAACATCTTTATTGGAGTATAATTGCTTTACAATGGTTTAGTTTCTGCTTTATAACAAAGTGAATCAGTTATATATATACATATATCCCCATATCTCTTCCCTCTTGCATCTCCCTTCCTCCCACCCTCCCTATCCCTCCCTTCTAGGTCATCACAGAGCACTGAGATGATCTCCCTGTGCTATGCGGCTGCTTCCCACTAGCTATCTATTTTACGTTTTGTAGTGTATATATGTCCATGCCACTCTCTCACTTCGTCCCAGCTTACCCTTCCCCCTCCCCATATCCTCAAGTCCATTCTCTAGTAGGTCTGTGTCTTTATTCCCGTCCCCGAGGTTCTTCATGACCATTTTGTTTGTTTTTTAGATTCCATATATATGTGTTAGCATACGGTATTTGTCTTTCTCTTTCTAACTTACTTCACTCTGTATGTCAGACTCTAGGTCAATCCACCTCACTACAAATAACTCAATTTCATTTCTTTTTATGGCTGAGTAATATTCCATTGTATATATGTGCCACATCTTCTTTATCCATTCATCTGTTGATGGACACTTACGTAGCTTCCATGTCCTGGCTATTGTAAATAGAGCTGCAATGAACATTGTGGTACATGACTCTTTTTGAATTATGGTTTTCTCAGGGTATATGCCCAGTAGTGGGATTGCTGGGTCATATGGTAGTTTTATTTTTAGTTTTTTAAGGAACCTCCATACTGTTCTCCATAGTGGCAGTATCAATTTACATTCCTACCAACAGTGCAAGAGGGTTCCCTTTTCTCCACACCCTCTCCAGCATTTATTGTTTCTAGATTTTTTGATGATGGCCATTCTGACCAGTGTGAGATGATATCTCATTGTAGTTTTGATTTGCATTTCTCTAATGATTAATGATGTTGAGCAATCTTTCATGTGCTTCTTGGTCATCTGCATGTCTTCTTTGGAGAAATGTCTATTTAGGTCTTCTGCCTATTTTTGGATTGGGTTGTTTGTTTCTTTTTGATATTGAGCTGCATGAGCTGCTTGTAAATTTTGGAGATTAATCCTTTGTCAGTTGCTTCATTTGCAAATATTTTCTCCCATTCTGAGGGTTGTCTTTTCATCTTGTTTATGGTTTCCTTTGCTGTGCAAAAGCTTTGAAGTTTCATTAGGTCCCATTTGTTTCTTTTTGCTTTTATTTCCATTTCTCTAGGGGGTGAGTCAAAAAGATCTTACTGTGATTTATGTCATAGAGTGTTCTGCCTATGTTTTTCTCTAAGAGTTTGATATTGTCTGGCCTTACATTTAGGTCTTTAATCCATTTTGAGCTTATTTTTGTGTATGGTGTTAGGGAGTGTTCTAATTTCATTTGTTTACATGTACCTGTCCAGTTTTCCCAGCACCACTTATTGAAGAAGCTGTCTTTTCTCCACTCTATATTCTTGCCTCCTTTATCAAAGATAAGGTGACCGTATGTGCGTGGGTTTATCTCTGGGCTTTCTATCCTGTTCCATTGGTCTATATTTCTGTTTTTGTGCCAGTGCCATACTGTCATGATTACTGTAGCTTTCTAGTATAGTCTGAAGTCAGGGAGCCTGATTCCTCCAGCTCTGTTTTTCTTTCTCAAGATTGCTTTGGCTATTCGGGGTCTTTTATGTTTCCATACAAATTGTGAAATTTTTTCTTCTAGTTCTGTGAAAAATGCCATTGGTGGTTTGATAGGGATGGCATTGAATCTAAGATTGCTTTGGGTAGTATAGTCATTTTCACAATGTTGATTCTTCCAATCCAAGAACATGGTATATCTCTCCATCTATTTGTATCATCTTTAATTTCTTTCATCAGGTCTTTTGTCTCCTTAGGTAGGTTTGTTCCTAGGTAGTTTATTCTTTTTGTTGCAATGGTAAATGGGAGTGTTTTCTTAATTTGACTTTCAGATTTTTCATCATTAGTGTATAGGAATGCAAGAGATTTCTGTGCATTAATTTTGTATCCTGCTACTTTACCAAATTCATTGATTATGTTCATTCCTTTCTCATACAAGTTGCACAGCCTACTTTTATTTCTATTTCTTTATAAAATCTGATGTAAAATAGTGTATTTCTCCCCAGTACATTTCCATTGGTTGAAGATTTATCAGAAATTATTTGACTCCATAAGTTCTATTTACATTATTTCTTTGCATTTCATGGTATTTTCACCTCCCAAACCCCTAAAGGACAGTGACGCCAGCAATGACCTCTCAAACTGATTTTCTAAAGTGTTCCTTCTTAGAGCTTAGGCAGGTCTCACATTTCTTCAGGGCAGAGATTACCTGTTTTATTTATCATCTAATCCATAGGTAAACCTAGTGATTCTTTTGCTATGGTGGGATATAGAGAGGAATTTATTTGCAAGGCAAATAAGAAAATACTGAACTTTTATACTCTGAAGACCGGACGTTGGAAGAAACTTATTCTTCAAAAATATATATCTTTTCTGAAGACTCAGCTATTCCTGAAGTGAACATAAATTATAATTTTTACTTTAAAAGTAGAGTGAAGATAAAAAAAAAACATTACTAAAGTCTTGTATATACATTCTACTACTGCCAATTACATTACTTTAGTCGTATGATAGTAACCATGACATCATCGGTATAATCTAGTATTCCTTTGCATTTGGGATTATGTTTTGACAGTGACCTTTATCTGCGTTTTTGAAAAGATAGATAAAAAATTGCTGCTTTTTCCCCCACAAGCATTTGAAGGCGATTACTGGTATATTTCAGCACATATTGGTATATATGTTGTCATTGAAGTAGATGGTGAAATTAGAAAACTAACTTTCAAGTGCTCCCAAACAGTATATCTGTGTTTCACATGGCTGGGATTCTTAATTTTCTCTGCTCTTTCTCTTTCCCTGGTTCTCCAACTTTCCTCTTAAATGTCAGTGTTCCCAGGGTTCCATCTTTGGTCCTTTTTCTTCTCATGTTATACACTCTGCCGTGCCTACAATCATCACCACCACCCACACTCCTCAACTCCCACATTTCCATCTCCATCTCACTTCTAAGCCTCCCTTTCTCTATCTCCAACTGCTGGCTAGCCCTGGAAGATGTTTCCCCTTGGATCTCAGTATCCAGGAATGGGTGGTTCTCGGAAGCCACCGACTTGCTTTTAACTTAGGGTCTCAATGAAATGTGTGCTCAATTGTGTTTCTCTCTGTTTTGCCACTAGGAAGCTCAGGGCAGATCTGGTGGCCTATCCGTAGTTGTTGCTTAGGGTCTGCCTTTTACTTTTTGTGTATTAACCTCACCTCTGTCTTAATTCTCTTCACCTCAATTTTTCACCTAGTTGTTTTTATCCTGCTATAATGTATGTATTTATATAGCCTTGGTTTGGAATAGTCAAGGTAAAGTAATATGATGTGATTATATCTATAAATATATCCTTTCTGAATATCTCCACCTTGATGGTCCTTGTGGGTATAACAATGTCAACATGTTAGAAATATATCCTCCTCCTAACATTCTCTGTCATGAACTAATCCAACTAGTTTCCCAAACTAGCAGTAATCCCAACTTAATCTTTTTTTTTTTTTTTTTTTTTTGTGGTACACGGGCCTCTCCCGTTGCGGAGCACAGGCTCCGGACACGCAAGCTCAGCGGCCATGGCTCACGGGTCCAGCCGCTCCGTGGCATGTGGGATCTTCCCAGACTGGGGCACGAACCCATGTCCCCTGCATCGGCCGGCGGACTCTCAACCACTGCACCACCATGGAAGCCCCCAACTTAATCTTTGACTCTTTCTCTCTTTCCCATCATCACCTCCAATTAGTCACCAAAGTCTCCCAATTTATCAAGAGATTTCCTCTTCATCCCCACAGTCACTGTCCGACTGGACTATTGCAATGGTTTCTTGCCATTCCAGTTTGTTCTGTGTTCTGCTCCCAGAACAACCTTCCTAAAATATATATCAGATCCTATTAGTGCCCTATTTAAAACCCTTCACTGTCTCCCCATGGCCCATAAGGTAAATTCCAAACCACTTTGTATGATGAACAAGGCCCTTCATGATTTGAACAGTGAACTCTTTCCTCTCCGTAGTGGGAGCTTATTCTCCTATCTAGAGGTCCACCACTCTCTGTGTCACCGTTTGATCCATGTTGGATTCCCCTGGAAGCAGACTCTGAGACACATAGAATTGGAGTGCAGGAGTTTGATCAGGCCATGGTCTTGGGATTACCAAGATAAGAAGGGAAAAAAGCAGAAAGGGGCTGAGAGACAAGTCAGGCTGTGAAAAGTGATATACTGGAGCCAGCTTGCATGGAAATCGGCAGATACTGTAAATCAGGGCTTTCCCTCCTCCCCCCAGAGAACCCGCTTACCAGCTCACCTCTGGTTGCAGTGCAATTGCAAAAGGCCTCGGCTGAACCCACAAAGTGTTTGAAAGCTGGGAAGGGCCTTCAGGGTTGTCCTAAACTTGAGGTGAGGGAGCTGGGCATCTATACCCCTCTGTTATCAGTCACTGGATGTGGACTTTCTCTGGAAGGGGACATGACCTTGGGCAAACTCTCTTCAGCTGAGGCAGTTCCGAAAGAGGGCTGACAGCTGAAGGCTGTCTGTAGGCACCTCCCCGGCAGCTGGGGCAGCAAGTCCTTCAAGAGAAGCTTGCCACAAGTTCCCTATGGCCTCCGTATTTGCAGCTCTCTGAGCACCACTGGCTCTGCTGGGTGGGGAGGCAAGTGGCAGAGCGAGGCTCACGTTTAAGATTGGCCTTTGGCTCTTATAGCCTGGCAGCTGTAACAGGTAAAGGAGTCTTTTGACAAAGTCGATGGAGCCCCTGGTTTTCTCTCCAACCCTTGAATTAGGAATTTAAGAATTATGGGTTGTCTCCTTCCTTTATTAAGCTATCCAGCCCCCAGAGTCCTTTAGTTCATCAGCTTCTTCATGTTCTTTTACGGCAGTGGTTCTCAACTGGGGACAGGTTTGCCATCCAAAATTATACCACAGAGTTGGTCCGGTGAGGACCCTGCCACGGGCACCCTGAACATTGACCTGTACACCTTGCGTCTTGGACAGGATGCTCCATCCCTGGTGCTGAGTCGCTGCAGCCCCTTAGCACTGGGTGCTGCTGCCACTGCTGCTGGTGTTCAAGAAAATCTCCTTGCTTGTCCTGCTCCTCTCTGTCCCGTGTTTCAAGGTCTGGAGCCGGTATATCGAACCTTTGAGGCCTGAGATGTTAACTGCAAACGATGCTGTGACAGTGGGTATCTGGCAGTTTCAGCTTGGATGGTGGGAGGTGGCCTTTACCTGTGGTCAAAATTCACCAGGAGGGCAATTTCCCAGACAGAGAAAGTGTGTAGATGCTGGAGAGCAAAATTCCGACTTTTAGGTGAAAAAGGTGTTAATTCCTCCTGACATTTGCATCTATTTCAGGCCATTTTATCATAAACATCTCCAACAGCAAAGCACTTGGATGTGTATAGCTCTCTGTATTTTTCCAGTGCATTACCTCAGGTTAATTTGTAGGTTTCTGACCCTGCCATAACTGCTGTTTACTTGATTACACGCACACACACTCATACCTTGGTATGATAGCCTGGTTATTATAATTACTTTCTCAGTATAAAAATAGGTATATGTCCTCTGAAGATCTTACCTTTGTTATTCAAATTCATTTCATCATGTGTTAGCAGTTCCAGAATAAACAATGCTGGAAACAATTTCCTAATGAAGTAAAGCTAGACAGCGTGACTTTTCATTTCTATCTTTGATTAATTGTGTGCTCGTCTCCTCTTTTATGCAAGATAAATCCACATGTAAAGCTGTATCAAGGCAGAAAAACAAAGTCTCTTTTTTAAGAGTTCTTAGTTCTAGTGTGACTTTTTTTTTTTTCTTATTGTCACTTGATGAATCTTTTCGTTCACCTTTTCTGACAACATCCAAGATGAAAAGTTCTGTGCTTCATAGATGAGCTGATGATCCCCTGACAGAGCTCTGCAAAAGTTTCTGGTTAGCCTGTCGCATAAAATACCAGTATTATCTGGAAGACTCAGAGATTGCCAGTGCAGTAGGGCAATTTTTTAAAGTAAATTTAATGAGACATTCTAAAGGAAGGATCCAGAGGCAGGTCCATTTTGACTTTCACATAAAGACTAGGGGCAGCCAATTTGCCTGTCACTGTTGGAGATGTTTAGGGATGTTGGTAAGAACTCATTTTACACGTTAGCATACCCAAACATAGGATTGCTTTTTCATTGCTGCTTAAGGTGTCTCTCCATACTGTCATCTATCATCATTCCGGGTTTATAGATGGAGAAACTGACTAGGAAAAGCAGACCACAGACTCAGAATTAAAAGTCAGATATGAAAACAAATGATCAAATAAAAACCCAAGGCTTTTCCAGTGCAGGAAGGAAGGAGGGGAATCCTTCCCAGTCAGAGGCGGGCTGTCACAATCCCCAGTTTCTTAACTCATCAGAATGGTACACTTTTTTTGTCTCTTTTTTTTTTTTAATAAACTTTTAATTTTAGAGTAGTTTTAAATTTACAGAAAAATTGGAAAGACAGTACAGAGAGTTCCTATTTGCCCCACCCCTGGTTTCCCCTGTTGTTAACATCTTATATTAGTATGGTACATTTGTCACAGTTAGTGAGCCAATACTGATATATTATTATTAACTAAAGTCCATATAGTTTATTCAGATTTCCTTAGTTTTTTAAAAAATATAATTGATGTATACGATTATATTAGTTTCAGGCATACAACATAATGATTTGATATTTGATATACTGCAAAACAATCACAATAAGTTGAGTTAACATCCATCACCATACATTTTTTTCTTGTGGCGAGAACGTTTTAAGATCTACTTTTTAGCAGCTGTCAAATATACAGTACAGTATTATTCACTATAGTCACAACACTGTACACTACATCCCCATGACTTATTATTTTATAACCAGATGGTTGTGCCTTTAGACCCCCTTCACCCATTTCACCATTCCCCCCTGCTGCCCCTTGCAACCACCAATCTGTTCTCTGTATCTCTGAACTTGTTTTTTCCAGATTCCATGAGGGAGATCATTTGGTGTTTGTCTCTGTCTATTTCACTTAGCATAATGCCCTCAAGGTCCATCCATATTGTCACAAATGGTAGGATTTCCTTCTTTTTTAATGGCTGAATAATATTCCATTGCGTGTATGTATTATATTTTCTTTATCCATTCATCCATCAGTTGACACTTAGGGTGTTTCCATGTTTTGGCTATTTTAAATACTGCTGCAGTGAATATGGGGGCATGTATATCTTTTCCAGTTAGTATTTTCATTTTCTTCACATAAATATGTGAAAGTGGAATTTCTGGATCATATAGTAGTTCTGTTTTGAATTTTTAGCTTGATTTAGTCCTACTGGTTTATTTTTGCTTTTGTTATCTTTGCTTTTGGTTTCAAATCCAAAAAAAATCATTGCCAAGACTGATGTCAAGTAGCTTACTGCCTATGTTTTCTGGTTTCAGGTCTTAATTTTTGTGTACAGTGTAAGATAGTGGTCCAGTTTCATTCTTTTGTGTGTGCCTGTCCAGTTTTCCAACATCATTGTATATTCTTGGCTCCTTTGTCATAAATTAATTGACCATGTATGCATGAGTTTATTTCTGGGCTTTTTATTCTGTTCTTCTCATCTATGTGTCTGTTTTTTATGCTAATACTGTAATGTTTTGATTACTATAGCATTGTAATATAGTTTGAAATCAGGGAGTATGATGCCTCCAGCTTTGTTTTTCTTTCTCAAGATTGCTTTGACTATTCAGAGCTTTTTGTGGTTCATTACAAATTTTAGGATTGTTTATATATCTGTGAAAAATGCCATTGGAATTTTGACAGGAATTGCATTGAATCTGTAGATTGCTTTGGGTAGTATGGACATTTTAACAACTTAATTCTTCCAATTATGCTTTTTGTATTATGTATGAAACAAATCATCACACTCTAATTCATGTACATTGTCTCCCATGAAGAAATGTAAAGCAGGGTCAGAGGACAGAGTGACAGGGGCCATTCTAGGTAGGGTGATCAGGAAAGGGCTCTCTGAGGAAGTGAGGTGAGACCGCTATGAAGATCTGGGAGAGAAAATACCAAGCAGAGGGAAGAGAGGGCAGAGGCAGTTTATTTCTGAATGCAGCATATGTGATTCTTAGCAACTATGGTCCAGTCAGGTTTGGATTATGGATTCTCCAAATAATTGAACATAACATATAATCAGACTATAGCTGCACGTGCCCACACGCACGCGCACGCACACACACGTGCATGCAGGCACACTCTTCTGTCAAGATGCTATCAAGTAACATGAATTAGCTAAGTGGTTCTCAAACTCTAATATAAGTGAGAGTCACCTGGGAATCCAGGTGAAAATGAAAAGTGAACACTGCAGGACGGCTGGCAGGCTGCCAGGCATTCCGTTAGCTCTCACTTTTCCTTGTAGTCATCAGGCTTCAACTTTCTCTGAGCTTAGTTTTAACTTTTTCAGTAAAGGATAGTTTGCTGCTGTGGATCCAGGAAGCAGAGGATTATCACGAAAAGAGCAAAGGGTCACTTCCAGCTGGAAAGAGCAGATGAAGTCATTGGAACGATTTTTCCACTGAAGAAAACTATAAAATCTGGATGAAACTTTTTAAAAATGTTAAAGCATCATAGAGATAAATGATTGTAAGGATTTACTAGGCCAGATTTTTGGAGAGGAAAGTGGAGCCTCTTCAACTCTCAGTCTTCCGTCCTCAGTCTAGAAGAAACCACTAAAAATGATCTTATGACAGCAGCGAGATGGTGGGAAGGAGTATCAAAAATTTGAGTCTAGTACCTACCAGCATTAGAAGCTGCTGACCCCCTCCCCCAGGCCCCGGGTTGGGACTGCAAAGGGCTACACCATGGAAGTGCAGCTATACATGGCAGTCCACAGACTACTAGCAGCCTCGGGGGCTGGCAGAAGTGCTTTCTGGAGGAACAAAACATCACTGTAGGTCCAAAGTAGTTCTGTAACTATTTTTTTTAACACAATGCCCTGCAAGACACAAAACAAACCAAAATCATGGTCAATCCAACCATCTGGACATTTTTATACTGATGATACTTGGGTGCATCTAATCAGAATTCAGCAGCTGACTGTTAATAGAGTAGGAACTACTAAGATTACTACATTGTATTACAAGTCAAAACAGGAACTGGTCACACAAATAAATTTTGTCCAATGGATGGTAACTTGACAATGAAAAAGAACTACTTTTTCATGCAAAAACATGGATGACTCTCAGAAAGATTAAGCTGAGCAAGAGAAGGCAGTCAGGTACTGTACCTACGTATGGTGCCACTTATATGACATTCTAGATAATGCAAAAATAACCTATAGTGGCAGAAATCAGATTACTGGTCACCTGGCGCCAGGGGGAAGGGGGGACTAAATGCAAAAATAACCTATAGTGGCAGAAATCAGATTACTGGTCACCTGGCGACAGGGGGCAGGGGGGACTAAATGCAAAAATAATCTATAGTGGCAGAAAGCAGATTACTGGTCACCTGGTGCCAGGGGGAAGGGGGGACTAAATGCAAAAATAATCTATAGTGGCAGAAAGCAGATTACTGGTCACCTGGTGCCAGGGGGAAGGGGGGACTAAATGCAAAAGGGCATGAGGAATATTTTGGGGTGATGGAAATGTTTTATATCTTGATTGTGGTGGTTGTCACATGAGTGTATGTGCTTGTCAAACTCATCAGATTTTACACTTAAAATGGATGCATTTTATTTTATGTAAATTATACCTTAACAAAGTTGATTTGGAAAAGATAGTAAGTCCATCTCCCCTAAAACTTTTATTCTGTGTACTTTTCTCATCTAAACAATTCCAAGACTCATTTAATATAACGATGATTATTGCAATATTTGTTAAAAATGTGCTCTTATTTACTATGTGTGGTAGTACGCCCAATAATGATAATAATATTATTAGCCTTATTTTATTAAACTGTTCCTCACGTTATTTAGTAAATGTCTTCTTTAGGATCTGCCTGATATGAGCATCCACACCTAAACATATGCCCCTGAAAGCCTTCCAACAAAACTTTCTCATTGGTTTACTCTTCTTGCTAAGAAACAATAGAGAGATGTGATAAGTTTCATAATTTTAATACACTATGAAATATACAAATGTATATTTAAATGTGCGTTAAAGGAGTCGGGCAGATTGGTGAATGCTGATTTCCATTCAGCATTGGTTGGTTATTATTACAAATGGTAACTTATTGAATGTAAGTTCTTTTTCTTATTACAGCTAGGATTAGAATTACATTAACAAAATAGGACTAATAAGGGAAAAAAATGGATAGAAAAAGCCCAAATTAAAGTATTTATATTATGAATCTCATAGTAAGAAATAAAGTAGGAAACAAACTTGGCATTTCTGAGACGTCTTGGGAATCACAGTCCATGCTCGCTGATTCTCTCGCTCCTGTTAACAAGCCAGTCACCTTCTGCACTCAGACTGAGAAAGTCATTATTTTTCTTTGTGGGCTGTAATTCTGCTAACGCTGGTGCTCTTGTTATAGCAGTCCTGTAACTCAGTTGGCTAGGATGGATTTGTAGACTCTGGGTCTTTACTGATAACCTTTACTGACCTTGTAAGATTCACAGATCCTTATTATGGCAGAAGTCCAAAGTGCTTCATGAATCAAAATGTTTTGGCACAAACATGTGATTCTGAGTACACTAGACTGAAAAGAGCTTGCTATGCAATGAGAGACCACGCTACTTAAACCAACAATTTTCCTTGAAAAACACAGTGTTAAATACGGGCATGAATGTTTGTTCTCCAGCAGGGCACATCTAGCTCCCTACTCGTCATCCTTTGTACTCCAAGGAAATTAAGGCATGTCTTGAATTGTGATGATGCCTGAGTCAACACAAAAAACACTAAATTTTATACATATCTGTGTTGACATAAATTGAGATCCTTTCCAGCTCTCATAGCAAAATTGAATCCCTGCATAAGAGAATTGTATGCAATAAGATGTAATCTCTTAAATATTTTACCGAGGGTTTCTTAGCATTCATTCAGGAGAATTATGTTTGGGGAATGTGAATATGTCAGTGAAGGAAATAATGTTATAAAACCCAGAGAAGCAACTTTTTATTGGCATTCATAAAACCAAATCCTTATTTCTTGGAAGACCAAAGCTAATGATGACATTCCCTATAGTAACTTCATCAGTTAGTTCATAAATTTCCTTGAGTGTCCACCCATGGTATTGCAAAGCCCGTTTTATATACTCTGGAGCACTAGGAGAGGAAACACTGGAGGAGGTGTTTTGCCCTCAAGTTATGTAAATTTTAATTAGTATTAAATGAGAAACATAAAAGAACACAATGTGTGTGTATACACACATATCTACATTATCTATCTATCTTCATCATCATCTATCTTCTGCAGCTAAATACAGAGATTAACTAGGGGTGGTGGTTGTGTTTGGGGCAACGGGGAAGTAAGTGGATTAGAAAGTGCAATTAACACAATTTAAAAAAAAAATCTCAGGCTTCCCTGGTGGTGCAGTGGTTAAGAATCCGCCTGCCAGTGCAGGGAACACGGTTTCGATCCCTCGTCTGGGAAGATCCCACATGCCGCGGAGCAACTAAGCCCGTGCGCCACAACTGCTGAGCCTGCGCTCTAGAGCCTGCGAGCCACAACTACTGAGCCCGCACGCTCTAGGGCCTCCGTGCTGCAGCTACCGAGCCTGCGTGCCTAGAGCCGGTGCTCTGCAACAAGAGAAGCCACCGCAATGAGAAGCCCGCGCACCACAACGAAGAGTAGCCCCCGCTTGTCGCAACTAGAGAAGGCCTGTGCGCAGCAACGAAAACCCAACGCAGCCAAAATAAAATAAACAAAAATTAAAAAAAAAAAAAATCTCTGCTAGTACTGCCATAGTTGTCTACTTCTTCCTTTTTAAATAAGGGGCTTAATTTGATCATGTGTTAGACATTGAATAGGCACAGGTAACTCCTCCTGCAACAAGAATATAGAAAGAACTTGTTATATGTGAGTCCCAAAGGGCTCACTTGGATTTTCAGTATTCCCCACCAAACTTTTAATTTTAGAAGAACCATAGTCTGAAGTTGACATAAGCAAAAGAATTCAGGATATCTTTTAGTGTACTTGTTTGTTTTTGCCAAGACCTGTTACCAGTCGGGGTCTGAGGACCAAGCTGATATCCCAAGGAGGGCCCTCTGGCACTTGGTACTCACCGTCTGTCTTCATAGGGCCATCTTACAGGAGACTTGTAACCCTTCTCTGCCTCCTAGTCCTCATCAGGAATATCCCAGGCCATCTGTACATGTTTCCAGAATCTTGAACCTTGAAAAAATAGGACTGAGGTCTCAATCTTTTCCCTCCAGAAGACTTCTTATCTCCTATGAAAATAACCACCTCCTTAAAAAAAACTTCAGGCCCACGGAAAAGAATATAAAAAAGAATGTATATATGTGATAACTTGAGTATATGTGTGTATAACTTTGCTGTACAGCAGAAATTAACACAGCATTGTAAATCAACTACACTTCAATGAAAAAAAAACAAAAAACGTCAAGCCCCATGTAATAATAGCAGTGGAGGGGTCTATTACATGAAGATACCTGCATACTCACCAGACCCTTACCAAACCAGAGACATGTTAAATCTGCTCATCTAGATCCCCTCCACCTCGCTCAAACAGGGAGTATAACTCAGGGAAGTAGAGGATCAAAATTTAAAGCTGCCTGCTACATATTTTACCTGAAAAAGAAATTAAGTAAGCTATGCACTCGAGCGCATATATATTCTCATTTACCATTAAAATACTCTTTAAAAATGTGTTTACTCTCTCAAATATTAAGTAAAATTGACAGCTTAGGAAAGGCCCTATGTTTACTCTGTGGTTTTGCCTAAATCCTCATCCATTGTCAATGTGAGTATAAATACTTAAGTTTGAAGAACATGGAAGTGATCGTTGACTTGCAAAAAGTACAAAGCAAGTGCTTTAGAAACTCATGGGAGGAAAAAATAATTTCTGTTTGGAGAATATTCAAGGCAAACTTGATGGAAAAGTTTTCTTTTTTTTTTGGCTGCGTTGGGTCTTTGTTGTTGCGTGCAGGCTTTCTCTAGTTGCAATGAGCGGGAGCTACTCGTCATTGCAGTGCGCGGTCTTCTCATTGTGGTGGCTTCTCTTGTTGCAGGGCACCGGCTCTAGGCGCGCGGACTTCAGTAGTTGCAGCACACAGGCGCGGTAGCTATGGCACTCAGGCCCTAGAGCGTGCGGGCTCAGTAGTTGTGGCTCACGGGCACTAGAGCGCAGGCTCAGTAGTTGTGGCTCACGGGCTTAGTTGCTCCGCGGCATGTGGGATCTTCCTGGACCAGGGATCGAACCTGTCCCCTACATTGGCAGACAGATTCTCAACCATTACGCCACCAGGGAAGTCCGATGGAGGAGTTATTTTCCATCGTGGCATCAATGGCATAGACTTGAGCCAGCCACGCACACATATGTTTGATCTGTGTAATGCTTCTCCCTTCCCAATCCTTCTGCATACGTTTCAAGATGGCAGTTTGAGTTTTCAAAGAAGGTCAAGGGATGGATATGAAGAAGGGTGAGTTGTTGAAAAAGAGCAAGTTGTATTTGTAGAATCGGAGACTGTTTGGGCTGAATTATGTCAGGTTTATGATGTCAGGTTAAAGGAGGGGTGACTCTCAGATGTCAAGGGCACAGATGATAGAAACTCTCCTATCACACGAGTCTTTGTGAGAAGAAAGACCCTTTCTCCCACCACAGGAATCAGTGCAGACCTTCTTTCCGCTTGCTTTCATAACGAGAATACAATATCTACTTATCTCTCTTGTGATATTGTCAGCAATTGATAGGTATAAAATAATGGGTCCATTATTTTATAAGAGATTGTGAAATGGTGATATTCTAGTTCTATAATTTCCTCATCATGTTTTAATTTACATAATGCCAGTTTTTTTGCTTCTTCATCCATTTGGTTACCCTATGAATTAACTTTGCTCCCTGGAAGCCAAAGCTTAAGGCAAAGTTTGCATGCTGGAGTTTTATTGGGAGATGCAATTCCAGGACAGCACAATTGAAGGAGAAAGGGAAGTGAGGCAGGAAAAAGAACTGCAAAGTGGCATGTTCTAGAGCTGGCATAGCCTCACAAAAATACACGACTGGTTGTTTGATCCACATAGGACGTCTGCCAGAGAGCAGTGTGAAGCACTACATCTTGGAACAGTCCATAAGAGAGAAAGGGAGGCAAACCTATCTGCTGATGGTTTCCCAAATCCTGTCTCTCGCTGGTCAGAGTTCAAAGTTCACTTCAAGGGGCGTTAACTCCTCTAACCTTCCAGGTTGACCTATCAGACTGCCCCAGGCAGTGTTTGGGGAAGCCAGTTGCCATACACTAATGTTTAACACAGTATCTGGGTCCAGAAGCAGTGGGAGGAGCCAGCCTCTTTATGCCCATCCCCTCAAGTTGGACCTGGGCATCAGAGCTGCTGCTGCCTCCACAGCAGCAGGCGTGACAGCTGCCGTGCTCAGAGCCCAGCTCTTATCTCAGGGGAGGCTGAGACAGTTAGCGGTGTTAGGAGAGCATGCAACAGTGGTAGTAGTAGGGACGTCCACCGAAGAAGTGGCCAAATCTCAGGGGCAGGTGGGCTGTGCAAATACGGGAGGTGCATGAACTCAGTTTTGTATGAAAACAAAAACTCAGCTTTAGATGATGATATATTTAGGATTTCAATTTTGTATGCTCTGAGGCCTACTTCATACAAACAAGGCAGGATAAATGCTTGAAGTTTTCCTTTTTCAAATCATTTTTCAGAGTAGTGACTTGGTTCCATAGATCCTCCAAGGGTGATCAGTGAGGATTGTACATTTTGTTTTTTAGGAGAGTGGGCATATTATTACAAATCCACGGATTTTTAAAAAACTGAGTTGACTTACTTCAATCCATTGAAATTTGTATTTCACATAAATGCATATCTTATAAACGTCCAAACTGTCCCTTCTTTGGCCAGTGGAAGCCCTTTCAGGTTGCTTCCTGACTTTTACTGACATATTTCTGGAAGTCTTTGAGAGTTCCTTTGCTTTCCGGTGTGACCACGTATCTTGTACATTTCCTGCCTCAGACCTGGAATCGGCCATGTCTGCAAGGAGCCCTGGTTCATATTTGTGGGAATAGTATTCAGAGCCACACTCTGGACACTAAGGATAAAGTAGCAGAATATGGAAGGTAAATATAAGTGTTAGGAAAATTTTATTAAATAAAAAGCGTCAAAAAATAGAAAAATTAGATTCTCAACAGGAAAACTAAATTTTTGACAAATGCAAGTAATGGAAATGTATATATATTTCAAATCTAGAGGAAAATTCAAAATTTTACTTCAGTGACTTGGCAGACTCCTATTTAAAGACTCGTTAAGGAAAACCTTTCATTCAGTTAATCAAACAAACATTATTTGGGTACTTTCTGTTGCAAATTTTTGAATGCTCATAGGTTTTTAAAAAGTGCACCTTGTCCTGAGAATGGAAGCTTGAAACTAGCCAGGGACCTGTGTATGTACATTTTACAAAGGAAGCTCTCTTAAATATAATGGTTAAGTATTAATGGGACCAGGGAGAATGGGGTGGGGGGAGCAGAGAGAATTAATTTATTTAGCAAACATCCATTTACCTTCTATGTGCTAAGCTCTGCCATTGAGAATTCAAAGGTGAATTTAAATATAAGATTTAACCCTTTAGGTATTTCCAGATAATTTGAAACTAAAAGAAGAAAATAACTAATTAAAATACCATGTTTTAACTAGTAACTGAGCTGCTAACTTCCATAGACTGAGAGGGAGAGACCTACAGCCAAGACAGAGTTGGGGGAAGGCTTCTAGGAGCAAGAAGCATTAAACTTGAGCTTGAAGAATGACTTCGCCAGATAGAGAAAGGTTGTGGAAAAAAGAACATTCAGGCTATAGAAAAAAGCATATGCAAAGCCAAAGAGATGGGTAAGGGAATGGTCCCAATGGAATGGCAAGATGTTCTGTGTGTCAAAAACAGAAGAGAATGTGGAGTAAGCCTGCAATGAAGAGAGCAGAGGGAGTTGAGTCTGGAGTTGAATACAAATAGTCACATTGAGAATGGGGTTATACATCACGCTAAGCATTTGAACTGTTCAGTTAATTAAACAAGATTGAGTTTGTGTGAGATGTATCATTTCAGAATACAGTTTTGTCATTTCCTTCATAGATAAGATGTTGACCTTAAAACAAGTTTCAAGCTTAGCTGGAGGGAGCAAAGACCACAGTGTTCTGAGCAGGCCAGTGGGCATTGGGAGGACAGGGGCTCAGGTTGAGGGTATGGGGAATGTAGGTGGGAGGCGGCTGCTCAGACAGCCAGGAGGGTCCCAGAGCGCCTTACTGAAGCTCTAATTTCATGACTGCAATTCCTCTCGACTTCCAGTCTTGACCCCGTAGTGACTTTTCATTAGGAACTCTTTCTGTCTTAGTTCCTGATGCTGATGATTTTCGAGTGGTTGAATCCTCTAAGGACAGGGATCTCTAGTTAGTAGTGGGAACTATCTTTGGGTCCTGCACTCTCACCTGGTAGATCTCTAAGTTAATAAGAGCACAGGGTCCTGACAGGGTTTATACATTGATCTATTTGGGGATAGGAACTTCCACGGGAGTTTGAAATAGGGTCTGACAAATGAGACCCTGTGGATAGTGTCACACTACTTGTATTAGGATAAATCTAAACTTCTGTAATAAAGACACTCGACAATACCATGACTTTAATAGCGATAGTAATGATAATAATAACAATAATAAAATTTCTTTCTCTCTCTCACTAGTAGTTTCAAAGTGAGTGTCGTAGGTCAGTGGGATCACTCTGCTCAAGTGAGGACCCAGGTTCCTTCCAAGTCATGGCTCTGCCATCTCTTGGCCAGTGTGCCTCAAACTTTAATGTGCATGTGAATTCCCTGGGGATCTTGTTAAAATGAAGATTCCATTTCAGTAGGTCTGGGGTGGGACCTGAGATTCTGCATTTCTAACAGTTCCTAGATGATGCAATGCTGCTGTTCCCTGACCATACTGGAGTAGCCAGACCCTAGGGCGTTATCATTGTCTGCATGGTCCACGCTGAGTCACTGCCACAGTCAGGGTCTAACCTACCCTGAAAAGGAGATGCGGGGGGACGGTGGAGGCTCCCTTGATGACCTGGAGGTGGCACACAGCACTTCTGCTCATGTTTCCTGGATAAAATCTTAGTCACATGGCCACACCTAATGGCAAGGATGTCTTGGAAACGTAACCTTGCTGGGCAGCCATGTACCCAGCCACAGTTCTTACTTTTGGAGAGCGGGAAGCAGATGTTGGCAGACAACTCCCAGTCCCTCCACATTCCTCTATCTAAAGTCCCCTCGTGCACCTCTCAGAGGCTTCTGGTGGTCGCCCGGTAACGTGAGGTGTACTCAGGGAAGCGTCCGTGACGCTTTCCAGACAGCACTTCACAGCATTCTTTCCTCCGGCACATGCTTGAGATATCCTGCTATCGGAATTTCCTGGGTACAGAGGTTCTCTTTCTACCTTCATGACTTTGGAAGTGAACAAGATGACCAAATTATACCTCTTCAAGATCTACGTGTTTAAGGCTTCCTGTTTTTGTGAGGATACATTGATGCTTCAAACCCAGTATCACACATTATACCAGCAAAGACAATCTTGCCTGAGCTGGATCAACTGCGCTGCAGGCTTTCCCATCTGATGAGTGAGATACGATAATCAATGAGTGGAGGCCACTGGCAAGATGCATAGGCAGCCTCAGAGTGAATCATCACCACAGTACATTTATAATAAAGCCCCCGTTCATATGCAGGCAGACATTAGACGGTCAAATAGCTCAAGGATACTGAATGAAAAACTTACTGTTCATGAGTGATAATATTTGCCCTTCTATTTTTAGTTACCTGATTGAAAAGTATCTGGCTTATTCACTGAAAGAAATTTTTGCTTCCTGATACTCATCTCAATATTCAAGCAAGTGAAATAGAATTGACTGTTTTAGCCGAAAGGCTAGAAGGGCAAAAAATGATTGAGCAAGCACTCCATGGCTGCTTTAATGTGTCCGTAATAAACGGCCTTAATAAATGTGTGGGAAGAGATACTGAGCTGCTCTCTGAAAAAAAACAAAATTAAATGTGTATATTCTCCCCTCAAAATACAGGCCTAGAGAACAATGAGCCCTTAGTTGAATTTTCTCCTCAGCATGACATTTCTCTGTTACCGTTCATTGAAATGAAAAATTCCAAAGTGAGAAAAAAAAACCCCGAAATATTATTCTCGAAATCAAATAAGGCTACCATGTCCTTCCATTAGCCCCAACAGTTGCTTCCAATTATTGTAAGCAGATTTTCTCATTTGTGCTTTTTAGAGAAACAATATTTGAATTTCAGGAGGAGAGCTGAGCATTGAATCATGTTATATACATGCTCAAGACTGTAGCAGCAGTCCAGAAGAGAAGGAAGAATTCTCCCTGGATTCTGAGTCAAAATATATTTAAACCCTAGCCATCTAGTTTTCAAATAATCGTGATAATGATGAAAATAGTGACAACGAAGATGATGATGATGATAGCCAGCATCTGTGGAGTACTGACTGCAAACATGGCACTGTTCCAACGCTTTCCATGTATTAACTCACTTAATCCTCATAAAAACTCTTTGAAGCAGGTCGTATTATAATCCCCACTTTATAGTTGAGGAAAATGAGGCACAGAGATGCTAAATAATTTCCCGCGGTCACACAGCTACTGTAGCAGACACCGTTCACCCAAGATCTGTTTCTTCTTTCTGGGCACATAGCCAGCTGACATTTCCCAGCCTCTTTGCAGGAAGATTGGCCACTGGACTAAGTACCGGCTGATGGAGTATGAGTGATGCGTGCCATTTCTAGACTAAAGCTTTTTAGAAGCAGGAGTGCCCCCTCCATGCTCTTTTACCATTTGCCTGCTGGATGACGACTCTGCTGAGGCACTGGGGGTTGGCAGAGCCACAAGTAGAAGGGGACCGAATCACTCCCACCCATCGGGAACACCCTCCTCGGAGTATCGCAGAGACGAAAAACAAGCTTTTACTCTGTCTGAATCATTACACCTTTGAGCGTCTACTTGTTACTACAATATAGCCAGCCCCAGTTAACACCCCAAAAAGTGGTGGAATCTGGATTTGAATCCAGGCAGGCTGGCTGCATCATCGCCCTTGGTTAAATCACTTAACTTCTTAATTTGAAAAATGGGAATGCTTGTTGCCACCTGTCTCTCTTAGCTTCTGAGCTAGTGTCCTGCAGTCTCCAGTAGAAGACTGAGTTCTGTGCAGCTCCTGAGGAAATCTGGGACAGAGTCAGCAGTACCCTAGGCAAGGTGTTCAGCTTGCTTTTGGTTAATAGTCTACCCAGGATTAAGCCTTGTCATAGCTAGGGCCAGGATACTCTTTCTGGGGACCTTAGTCATCAGCTGGGCTTCTATAGGCTCCACGAGGCTCTTTCTGTTGTGCACCATCTCCAGATGAGATGTCTTCTGGTCCAGAGCAGACCCAGTCCATCTCTTCTCTGCAGTGTGCGCTGTGGCTCTCCCTCTAGGGGGTTTGACTTTTAACAATTCCAGTTCTCCGAATTCCAGTCCCTCTTACTGTAGCCTGTTTCTGTTTCCCACCTGTCTGCCACTGAGATCCCAATGTGACATAAACCAACTTGCCTAACTTTTCACCCTGGTAGTATATGCCCTGCCTTACCTGACAGAGTTATTGTAAGGATGAATTTAAGTGTATAAAATTGCGTTTGAAATGTGTGGTATAAAATTAGGTATTATTATTAACATGTTTAAATCTTTAATTATCAAGTGAAAGAAGCAATTTTATTTTGTTCAACTAGATATTAGTTGAAGAAATGGCTTAAATATTTTTTAAACAATAGTTAAAAATGTTTTTATTGAAGTATAGTTGATTTACAATATTACATTAGTTTCAGGTATATAGCATAGTGATTCAGTATATTTACAGATTATACTCCATTAAAAGTTATTACAGGGCTTCCCTGGTGGCGCAGTGGTTGAGAGTCCGCCTGCCGATGCAGGGGACACGGGTTCGTGCCCCGGTCCGGGAATATCCCACATGCCGCGGAGCGGCTGGGCCCGTGAGCCATGGCCGCTGAGCCTGTGCGTCCGGAGCCTGTGCTCCACAATGGGAGAGGCCACAACAGTGAGAGGCCCGCATACCGCAAAAAACAAAAACAAAAACAAAAACAAAACAAAACAAAACAAAACAAAACAAAAAAAGTTATTACAAGACAATAGCTATAATTCCCTGTGCTATACAATATACCCTTGTTATTTATCTATTTTATACATAGTAGTTTGTATCTCTTAATCTCATGCCCCTAATTTGCCCCCCACCCCTTCCCTCTCCCCTTCAGTAACCACTAGTTTGTTTTCTATATCTGTAAGTCTCTTTCTGTTTTGCATATACATTCATTTGTATTATTTTTTAGATTCCACATATAAGTAATATCATACAGTATTTGTCTTTCTCTGACTTACTTCACTAAGCATAATATTCTCTAGGTCCATCCATGTTGCCGCAAATGGCAGGATTTCATTCTTTTTATGACTAGTATTCCATTGTATATGTAGACCACGTCTTCTTTATCCATTCATCTGTTTTTGGTTTTTGTTTTTGTTGGCCATGCTGCACGGCTTGTGGAATCTTAATTCCCTGACTAGGGATTGAACCCCAGGCCCTCAGCAATGAGAGTGCAGAGTCTGAATCACTGGACCGCCAGGGGATTCCCTATCCATTCATCTGTTGATAGGCATTTGAGTTGCTTCCATGTCTTGGCTATTGAAACTAGTCCTGCTATGAACACTGGGGTGCATGTATCTTTTTGAATTCATGGGGTTTTTTTTTTCCAAATATATACCCAAGGAGTGGGATTGCTGGATCATAGTTCTATTTTTAGTTTTTTTAAGGAACCTCCATACTGTTTTCCATAGTGGCTGCACCAATTTACATTCCCACCAACAGTGTACAAGGGTTCTCTTTTCTCCATATCCTCTTCAACATTTGTTATTTGTACACTGTTGGGGTTTTTTTTTGGTTTTTTGGGGGTTTTTTTGCGGTATGCGGGCCTCTCACTGTTGTGGCCTCTCCCGTTGCGGAGCACAGGCTCCGGACGCGCAGGCTCAGCGGCCATGGCTCACGGGCCCAGCTGCTCCGCGGCATGTGAGATCCTCCTGGACCGGGGCACGATCCCGCATCCCCTGCATCGGCAGGCGGACTCCCAACCACTGCGCCACCAGGGAAGCCCTGTAGACTGTTTGATGGTAGCCATTCTAGCCAGTGTGAGGTGATACCTCATTGTGGTTTTGATTTGCATTTCTCTAATAATTGGCCATGTTGAGCGTCTTTTCATATGCCTGTTAGCCATCTGTATGTCTTCTTTGGAAGAATGTCTATTCAGGTCTTCTGTCTTTTTTTTAAATAAATTTATTTATTCATTTATTTTTGGCTGCATTGGGTCTTTGTTGCTGCACACAGACTTTCTCTAGTTGTGGTGAGTGGGGGCTACTCTTTCTTGCGGTGCAAGGGCTTCTCATTGTGGTGGCTTCTCTTGTTGTGGAGCACAGGCTCTAGACACATGGGCTTCAGTAGTTGTGGTGCATGGGCTTAGTTGCTCCGCAGCATGTGGGATCTTCCCGGACCAGGGCTCAAACCCGTGTCCCCTACATTGGCAGGCGGATTCTTTACCACTGCGCCACCAGGGAAGCCCTTCTGCCTTTTTTTGATTGGGTTGTTTGGGTTTTTTTGATATTGAGTAGTATGAACTGTTTGTATATTTTGGATATTAACCCCTTGTTGGTCATGTCATTTGCAAATATTTTCTCCCATTCAGTAGGTTGTCTTCTCATTGTGTCAATGGTTTCCTTTGCTGTGCAAAAGCTTTTAAGTTTAATGAGGTCCCATTTGTTTATTTTTCCTTTTATTTCTTTTGCCTTAGGAGACAGATCCAAAAAAATACTGCTATGATTTATATCAAAGAGTGTTCTTCCTGTGTTTTCTTCTAGGAGTTTTATGGTTTTGGGTCTACATTTAGATCTTTAAACCATTTTGATTTGTTTTTTATATGGTGTGAGAAAATGTTCTAATCTCATTATTTTATGTATAGCTGTCCAGTTTTCCTAGTACCACTTCTTGAAGAGACTGTCTTTTCTCCATTGTATATTTTTGCCTTCTTTGTCATAGATTAATTAACCATAAGTGCATGGGTTTATTTCTGAGCTCTCTATTCTGTTCCATTGATGTATGTGTCTGTTTTTGTGCCAGTACCATGCTGTTTTATTTACTGTAGCTTTGTAGTATAGTGTGAAGTCTGGGAGAGTTATACCTTCAGCTTCTGCATCCCAAGGTCAAGTCTTTTCCCTGGTCCTTGCAGCCCCAGATCCAGTGCCATGCAGTGGTGTAGAATGAGCTGGGCTTGAGTGTTTGCTCAGCTTGGGCTAGGGTGCACATTGAGGTGGTTGCAGAAAACCTGGCAGCTGCTGGGGTGGACCTCTCTCCATCCTGCAGTGGGGGCAAGTTACAGGAGTCCAGGCTTCTCCAACCTTTCTATCTGTCACAGTGGTCCTCTTAGCAGCCAAGGGGGGTTGTCTCCTCTGCATAGGACTCTAGGACTGGTATGCCCAGTCTGTGGCTTGACCTGCTCACACCTGAGGATGGGTGTCCACCAGTGCAATCTCCCTTTTCCTCTGAGTCCCCTCCCAGGGGCACAGGTCCCAACCTCATCATTTTTCTTCCCTTCCTACCTGATAATGTGTATATCTTTTTTACAGCCTTGGTTGTACAGGAGTCCTTCTGCTAGTTTCCAGTTAGTATTCAGTGAGAATTGTTCCACATGTAGATGTGTTTTTGATATGTTTGTGGGGGAAGTAGAGCTCCGTGTCCTTTTACTCCACCATCTTGATCTCCACCTCTAGTTTTTAGAATTTGATTTTGCAGGTAAAATTATTCACAATATGCTATGTGTTGTAAGAGAGTTTTAGAAAAAATTAGAGTGAGAAATGAAGGTGGTATTGGAGAATGGAAGTAATTACCAAAGATCACAATTGAGAAGTGTTAATAGCTGCAAATAATACATTCATTAGCAATTCTTAATGGCAAAGACTGCTGGTTCCTTTGCGGTTTCTTTTATGCTGAATTATGGCACTGAAGCAAACTGTTGATTTCAAAAGGCTGAGATATAGCCTTCTCAGCGCTGACCTGTAACTTTTATTTGCTCACCTTTGGCAGATGCTGTCCCAGGGCATCACAAGCTCTGCCCACGGAGATGAAGTATTTCTATAATATTTATTTTAGTTGTTGAGGAGAAGGCTTTCTTCCAGATCCAGTCACCCTGGTCGATTTCAAGGAATCAGGTTTCAGCTTCCAGGCAAAGCAAATTCAGAATAAATGAAATAAAAACAGCAGGATGTAGAAGACATTTTTATTTGCTTGAGTCAGTACCCAATACATTATATATACTATATATATGTGTGTGTGTATATATGTATAAAACAATTTTAGATTTATGGAAAATTGCAAATGTAGAACAGAGAGTTCCTATACTCTTCAGCAGCTTCTCCTAATATTAACGTCTTATATAGCCACAATATATTTGTCAAACTAAGAAAGTAACACTGGAATACTATTAACTAAAGGCTTTATTCAGATTTCATTAGCTTTCCCACTATTATCCTTTTTCTGGTCCAGGGTCCCATCCAAGATATCACACTGCCTGTAGTTGTAATGTCTGCAAAGTGCCATTCTCATCACATCACATCAAGGAGTGTGTATGATGAACTTGACTTATATCTGGTGATGTTAACCTTGATCACCTTGAGGCAGGAGATAGATGGGCTCCAGGCTAGACATTTACAGCTGGCCTCCTGTTCACACTTCCTGGGGTGAGAAGAAGATGGACTCCAGGCTGGACAGTCATTACCAGCCCCCTGTTTACATTTCCTGAGGCAAGAGACAAACAGGCTCTGGACTACGTATTTATGACTGGACTCCTGTCTATATTTTGAGATCTGTCCTTCGATATAAGAAACAACAACAGGAATAGGGTAGATAACCAGACACTGGACACATTTATGGCAGGGACAGAGAGGGGCTAAACCCTGTTAAAAGGTCAAGAGGTCATACATTTCCCATCCTTGGGGCAAGGGAAACACTGCACATGTGCAGAAAGGTTCCTTGGGGGTCAAAAAGGAGGGGGGCACCCCCCCATAATATGGGATGCTAAGGCCATACCACAGGCCTCTGGGCTGTAATGCATCTTGGAAAAAAAGTTGTGCACGTATGCTGGGGAGGGCCCTAGGGCAGGGCAGGTGTGGAAAAGGAAACCAGATAATAGGCCAACGGTAAACAAAGACCCCGAAGAACTGCCCTATATAAAGGACTTCACTGCCTCCTTACTGCACTCCTCCTCATTAGGGGGGACGCCCACACCCTTTCTCTCCATGTGCATCTCTGCCTTGCTTCTGTCGTAACTAAACAAACTGTTTCTCTGTGTGCTCTCCCACTTGTTGTTGTGCTATGTCTCTAATAATAAACTTTGTACCTCTTTTTACAGTTCTTGCCTCCCTGAGAAATGCATTTTTCATTGGGGGCCAGAGCCAGGGGGTGTGGTGGTTAGGATTCCTGGTTTTCATCCAGGCTACCCAGGTTCAATGCCTGGGCAGAGAATTAAGATCTTGCTTCACGCCACCACTCACTGCTGCCTCTCCGAGATCAATCTGGCCAAAGTAGTGTTTGCTCCACTGTAAAGTAACTCTCCCCACCTTGCCCTAGTCTATCCTTTGGAAGCAGGCTGCCAAATCAGGGAGGAAAGAACACCTGCTTGAGGATGGAATATCTACATAAATTATTTGTAAGGGGGATTTGTCTCTTCTCCCACATTTATTTCTTCAATCATTTATTTATACCAGTAGGGACTTGTGGATTATAATCCACATTATTATAAACCAATGCTGTATTATTTCTTTCATTGCTCAAATTGTTCCAGCTTTGTCCATTGGGAGCTGTCAGGTTTACTCTTGAATCCCTTTGACATTCCCTGTCTTTTTTACTTTTATTTATTTATTTTTTTTGAGCAACTCCATCTTTTCTGGCACTAAAAGAATCATCCCAGCTTATCCTGTATTTTCACATGCCCTACAACCAGCCATTTATTCAAGAAGCTCTGCTGTCTTTTACTGGAGGATCATATCTTGCATTTAATACTAGTCTGGAAGTTTTAGCAGTGTTCTCTGTGCAGAAAACTTTGGCACAAAGTGGACCGACCTTGGGCCCAGACTGAAAATTAAAGTACAGTACTATCGGGACTTCCCTGGTGGTCCAGTGGTTAAGAATCCACCTTCCAATGCAGGGGACGCAGGTTCGATCCCTGGTCGGGGAACTAAGATCCCACATGCTGTGGTGCAACTAAGCCCGCGTGCTCCAACTACTGAGCTCGCATGCCTCAACGAGAGAGAGAAAACCCGCAAGCCACAACTAGAGAGAAGCCTGCGCGCAGCAAAGAAAGATCCTGCATGCCTCAACGAAGATCCCGTGTGCCGCAACTAGGGCCCGATGCAGCCAAAAAATAAACAAAACTAAATAATAAATAAATCTTTAAAATAAAGAAAAAATAAAGTACAGTACTATCAAGTGGCCCTACAAAGGACTTCTGAACATGGATCCAGAAGATTGGATATGATGGGTGAGGTGACAGGGATACCTGTTCTTGGCATTTCAGATTTAATGCAGAGAGAATTGAATCCTTTTGCCCAGTCTCTCAACAGGCATATATATCTATATGCCTTTGTCGTTGTGATCTATGATTGTTAGTCTTCCAGAATTCATCTTAATGCCTCTATTGCCAACAGTTGCTTCACTTAGAAATCTCTTTGCTCAGTCGTAAATAGTTGTTGGAAATTGTTGTCTATGGATGTTATAAACAAAAAATAGACTGGAGATGTCCTTTGCAGATTGTGTATTAGAGAAAAGTTGAGTAATAGTGAATTGTCTTTTAGTAGCAGAGAGATGATACTGAACAAAAATTGCTGACTGGTATTAATAAGTAAAAGACTTTGGTCAGAATATTCCTTAAAAAAAGCCAAACTTACCACTTTTGTAGCAGGATAACCTACTGATATACTATTTTTATGCTTTATTCATACTGTTGTAGAAGATTCAAAGAATAAAAGACTAATTCCCACTCACCCTCCCCTGATATTGTGATATGATAAGAAATATACATTAGGTCTTTGTTCTCAGTCCCAGGCACAGAGCTCCTAAAACCCTTGGAATTTCCTGAGTGATACGGTGAGAAGAGTGGCTTTTGTTATTTATAATAAGCCCCTTTCAACCACACCAGGGTTTATGCTAATGAGGTGACTCCTGGAGGGTGACAGCTGGTCGTCAGAGATGCCAAGCAGGCTGTTAGAGAGATAGAACTTTCAGTCCCATCCCCCGACCTCTCAGGAGGGGAGAGGAGCCAGAGACTGACTGAATCACCAACGGCCAAGGATTTAATCAATCATGCCTATGTGATGAGACTCCCACTGAAAACCTAAAGGATGGGGTTTGGAGAGCGTGCGGCTCAGTGAACACCTCCGTGTGCGGAGAGGTTGACGCAACGCACCTTCACAAGGATGCAGGCTCCTGGGCTCAGGGCCCCTCTGGAGCTCACCTTGTGTACCTCTTATTTTGGCTGTTCATCCATCTATCCTTTATAATAAACTAGTAATAGTAAGCAGAGTGTTCCCTTGAGTTCTGTGAGCCATTATATTAAATTATTGAGCCTGAGGAGGAGGCTGTGGGAACCCCTGACTTGTAGCCAAGGTGGTCAGAAGTACCAGAGGACTAAGACTGGTGAGTGGCATCTGAACTAGGGGCACTCTTGTGGGACTGAGCCCGCGACATGTAGGGTCTGATGCTAACTCCAGACGGTTGGTGTCAGAATTTAGTTACATTGTAGGACATCCAATTGGTGTCCAGAGAGTTGGAGAATTGGTTGGTGTGGGTAAGACAAAACAAAAAGAAAACTCACACATTTGGTATCAGAGTGTTGTGAGTAAAGAAACAGTTTTTCTTTAATCCCCCGTTCTTCTCTCTACTTATTTAACACATACACATGCACATGTATACACATACACACACACACACACACACACACACACACACACACACACACACACATTCTCACCCCCATTTATTAGATATTAGATCTTTGCTCTTGTGCTCTGGCATTCGTAGCCCCTGGAAGGGATGAACAGTTATTAGGGACTCAGGACCAAACTCTGAGGAGCAAGGGTTTCATCTAATTGTCTGAAATGGGGAGGGAGGGTATTCCTTTCAAGAAAGAAGAGGCTGGGATGGAATCTCTAGAAACTGTATTTTTCTGGAGTTGTCTGAACTTTGGCACAGGGAGTGGGAGGGAGGGAGTGGAATGTCCATATCTCATCTTGTGGACGCCAGGAAGCACCTCTGAGAGTGACACCACTGAAAAGTGCCTGGGCCACAGGACAAGAAGCAGTAGTGAAATCACAGCAGCCACAGAATGAGAGCTTCTTTCAGGGCTCTTTCATAATTCTAGGGAGAGCAAGGAACCTCAAAAATGACAACATATATCAGCCTTGGTGAATGATGGATGTGGACCAGAATTGCTTTGATAAGAAAAGTAAGGAAAAATTATGTCATCTGAACTGTAAGAATGGCTGTCATGACTCACAGCATTCAGCCCATAGTTGTACTCACGACTGGGATTTACTACAGCAAAAGGATATCAAGCACAATCCGCAGAGTGAAAAAGCGCATGAGGCAAATCCTGGGAGACCAGGTGCGAGCTTCCAAGTGTCCTCTCCAGTGGCGCCAAATAGCTGTGCTTAATTCTCCCAGCAGTGAGTTGAGACAGCACATGGGAAATGTTGCAAACCAGGGAAGCTCACTAGAGACTCAGTGTCCAGGGTTTTTAATGGGGACACTCTCTGCCTGGCAGATACTCAAATCCAGACTCCCAGAAGGAAAGTATGAGTTCCTCATAGACCACATTGTTTGTACAAATAGTTTAGACACAGTGAGACACTCACTGTTATTAACTGATAAAGTTAATGGTGGGAACCCTCCTGAAATCTAACTTCCCCAACAGCAGCCAACGGCCAGCTTTGTAAGCAGACCTTTCAAAAGATATCATCAGGTCTGCTCCATGAACCCTTTTCTGCACAGCAGGATTTTAGATTCTGTTTAGGTAGGACAAGTTGATAGAAGACCCTTCCTTCAAAATGTATGGATACCATTGGTGGTTTTGACTGGCCCTTTGTCTCACTTGTACCCACAGGATTTTTAATTTATGGAGGTCACTGAGTGACAACACAGAGAGGGTAATGCCTTTGAAAAAAGAATTTTTAGGGAATTCTCTGGTGGTCCAGCAGTTAGGACTCAGTGCTTTCACTGCCTTGGGCCCGGGGTCTATCCCTGGTTGGGGAACTAAGATCCTACAAGCCACGTGATGCAGCCTAAATAAATAAATAAATTTTAAAAAAGAAAGAAGGAAGAATTTTTACAGTTCCCAAGAGAAGGGGGCAGAGGGGCATGCCATGCCATGCAGGGCCACATGGAGAAGTACCAGGTCTGGTCAGGAGGCAGGAAGAGTGAAGAGAAAACATGGCCCAGAGCTTTTTTTGTGTTTCCTACAGGAAAGGCATGGCAGGGTGGGCAAAACAGCTTAGGATTAGCTAGTTTGGATAATGTCAGTGGGCTCTGGGCTCTGGGTTGGTCTCTGGTTTTCTGGTACCTGGTCCTGGATTGATTTAGAGAAGGGGAAACCTTGGCTTGGTGTATCAGTTAGATAAAGGTGGTTGTTGGGGATATGGACTTGGGATTGGTTGGTTTGTATATGAAAGGCATGTTTGCAGGTGAGTTATTCATTATCTCTAAGAATTAGCTAATGTTCCCTAGGAGGGAACATTCTCTCCCCAGCCAGCAAGCCCCCTAAGGTGTCAAAATATCATAAAATTAAAAAAAAAAAACATGATTAACTACACCCTTATTCCAAGTTCTTACTCACACAACAACCATGGGATCATTTACAGTTAGCCCCATCTATCTCTATTGATCAAGTTTCCACAAATAGGCAGACCCGCTTACAAAGACCAAAAGCATTGTTGGTACAGTTTGTGACAACTGGGACTTGTCACGGACTCTTAAGGAAAATGATTTATGAACATTCAAGGAAATGTTTTAGGAACATTTGAGAAGATTGTCGGCAAGAGAGAAACAGAGGCATTCTAACTGGGTAGAAGATCTATTTTATGAGAATGGGAAAGTCATATGTGAATACTGGTTAACTGTTTGGTGTGCATGAACCAGAGTATAGATTGAGATAAATCCAGATGAGTTGGGGCCGGTGGGGAGGGGGTTGTCACTGGTTGTTCTTAGATGTGTGAATTGAGAAGCAACTGGAAATTACCTTTTGAGTTGGAAGATGAAGTGTTCAAAATCATGTGTGAGAAAGAGGAGTCTGAAGGTGAGGTATTGAGAATGATTAAAGAAGCCTAGGGGTAGCTTGTAGGTGGGAAGGTCAGTAACGAGGCTTATAGGGAAACAAGCCAGGAACAAATAGGGGCTGGGTGTTAAGAATAAAGAAAAGGAAGACAGATCCTCCGGTCTTGGCAATGTAAAGGATGGATGACAAAAAGATGGAAACAACCCAAGTGTCCATCAGCAGATGAATGAATAAACAAAATGTGGTATATACACACAGTGGAATATTATTCAGCCATAAAAAGAATGAAAGTCTGATAAATACTACAACATGAATAAAACTTGAAGACATCATGCTAAGAAGTAAACCAGACACACAAAGGACAAATGGTGTATGATACCACTTACATGAGGTAACTAGAATAGGCAAATTCAGAGACAGCAGAATAGTGGTTACCATGGGGCTGGTGGAGCAGAGGGAAAGGGGAGTTATTTTTAATGGATACAGAGTTTCTGTTGGGATGATTAAAAAGTTCTGGAGAGAGATAGTGGTAATGGTTATACAACATGTGAATATACTTAATGACACTGAATTGTACACTTAAAAATGGTAAATTTTAGGTTATGTATATTTTACCATATAAAAAAAGAAAAGGAAAAAAAAGAAGCACAATTGAATGAATGGCATTTGAAGAGTGACTCTTGAGATGAGAAGCACAGGGAACAAAATGGGTCGTGGTAACTCTGAGAGACTTGGGAATTTGATGGTTGGTAGAGCTGACACCCAGGTCATAGACTGTGTATCCGTATGGATCTATCAGCTTTCTCTAGTGCCTGGGCACTGAATGCCCCATTACGCCTGTGTGAATGAGTACTGTGTGAATGAGTGGTTTGAGTCCAATGAAGATGGGAGGGAGTACTGATAGAACAATGTAACTTTATCAGAGCTACTGAAAAATAAAATAAATGCCTTATGACAGTGAATCAGGAGATTGGTCTGTGTGTGTGTGTGTGTGTGTGTGTGCGTGTGTCTAACATAGAAATACTACCATTTATGGTAGTTATAAAACCACGGGGTATCACTCGAAGAACAATAAATCAAAGGACTGGCTGTTTTTTTGGAAAGAGCTCTAGATCAGCCATCCAGATCAGTGAGTGCTAGTTTCTCTCTCTGTCTTAACTGCTTGACCTTGGACAAGTCACTTGCCCTCTCTGAATCTCAGTTTCCTAAATTGTCCTTCATTTCCATCCAAAATAAGGAAGTTATTCACTTTATTTATATTTTTTAGTAGTTATTGTTAAAATTTTTCATTTATACTGTTAATTCTGTCTAAAACTAATCAGAATCTCCACCTTTTGGGTTGGCACTGTTGATAGCCAACCCAAAGGCTTATTTTCATATCTTACTTGTCATAGAGTTTGGCTCCTACTAAGCTGTTGAAAATACTAGATGCTTACTCTGCCAGCCTATCTTCCATCAAGAACATGAGCACGTGACCGAATTCTTGCCATGGGACTGAAGGGAATCCTGCTGTATGGGAAAGGTTTCCTACCTGGAAACAAGAGACATGAGAGGAGCAATGTTGCTATCCCTCATCCATGCCACTCTTCTTCAGTCAGATACTGTTACCTCTTCAGCAGCCATCCTACAATCCTGAAGAGACAAGTTGAAGCAAGTCAATACCCTGAGGACTGCAAATGGAAATTTGGAAAGAGTCTGGATCCTTGGAGTCACCCTTGAGCTACTGAAAATAACCTGGGACTGTCTTCCTTGGAACTTCTTGTAATGATCCCCTTTATTTAAGCCACCTTTGGTTGGATATTATGCTTTTTCCAGAAAGTATTCTACATGATACAGTCTACTTCCTGAAAAATATAAGAACCTTATAAAATGGAAGCAGTTCAAATAACGACTTCAATACACCCCCATTAAGTCTACCAATCTGCTCCTCTGTGTACCCAACCCCTGCTTCCCATCTGTTACAGTGGATGAGCTGTCCTTGCTCCTGTAGAAAGACTACCCCTTCATCTGTGTATGGATCCCATCCTCTTCTGCTTACTCAAGGACATCAGTCTCTTTCCTCATTGTCAATTTTTCCCTCTCTTCTGGGTTATTCCTGTCGACATACAAATATCTCCCATTTAAACAAAACAGAACAAAAACGAAACGAAACACAACAACAATCTGCTTGACTCTGTCTCCCAGGACAGTCACTACTCCATTTCCTTACTTACCATTACGCCAACATTCTTTGAAATATTTCTCTATACTTCACATTCTCCACTTACGCTCCTCTCTTGAGACCACTCCATTCAGGCTTTTGTCTCTGCCACTCTTCAGAGGGACTTACCAAAGTCACCAAAGACCTCTGTGTTACCAAATCCAATGGCTAATTCTCAGTTCACATGTTTTTTCACCCAGCAGGAGCATTTGATACAATTGTCTCTCTTTGAAAGATTTTATTCACTTTTGGCTTTCACGGTTCTCTTCTCTTTTGTTTGTCTTCCTACGTCCTGGGTCTCCTCCTCAATCTCCTTTGAGGGTTCTTTTCAACTTCATGGCCACTAAATGTTGGAGGGCTCAGGGCTCAGTCTTCAAAACTCTTCTGCTTCTATCTATATCCCCCAAGTGATTTTATTTAATTACACATATACTACAAATACACATCTCAACTCAGAAAGACAGCTCAGTATACCCAACTGTCTAGTAGACATGTAGGTTTGGTTGTCTAAAGGTCATTTCAAATTTAACGTTGTTTAATACTATACTCTTTATTTTCCTCTTAAAAATGCTTTTTTCCATTCCTTTTTCATTTCAGTAAGTGGTCTGACCAAAATCTTAGAGTCATCCTTGACGCTTTTTTTATTTTTAATTTTTAATTTTTTTTGCAGTACGCGGGCCTCTCACTGTTGTGGCCTCTCCCGTTGCGGAGCACAGGCTCCGGACGGGCAGGCTCAGCGGCCATGGCTCACAGGCCCAGTGGCTCCGCGGCATGTGGGATCTTCCCGGACTGGGGCACGAACCCGTGTCTCCTGCATCGGCAGGCGGACTCTCAACCACTGCGCCACCAGGGAAGCCCTTGATGCTTTTTTTTAAAAAAGCAATATCCAATCAATCAGCAAATGCCTCTTGGTTCCGCTTCTTCTGCTACCATCTTTGTCCAATCTACTATCAATTCTCACCCATATTATTGCAACAGATTCTAAATCAGTTAAGATTGAATCTGACTATGGCAAATTGTTCACAAAAGTACTCTTTTCTTGGACTAGGATTGTTCAGACAGTAAAGGGTACTTAATGCCGAATCAGCTGGATGTAAGATCTCTTTCCCAGCATAATCACAATAAGGATTTTTTTTAAGCCTGTCACTAGGAAAGTTTTCTTTTATTTTGTTATTGAAGTGCAGTTGACTTACAGTGTTGTGTTAGACAACAAGGATTTTTTTTGCGGGGGGGCCGCGCTGTGAGGCTTGTGGGTCCTTACTTCCCCAACCAGGGATTGAACCCAGGCCAAGGCAGTGAAAGCATGGAGTCCTAACCGCTGGACCGCCAGGGAATTCCCCAACAAGGATTTTTGATTGCTTCTCTTTCCTAACTCTATTCTTCTTTCTCACCTTTGTGAAATAAGGGAAAGAAATGCTAGGCATACCCCTCATTTTTCCTGAAGGATTGTTCCTAATTCTTTTGTTTTGTTTTGTTTTTTTGCATTACGCGGGCCTCTCACTGTTGTGGTCTCTCCCGTTGCGGAGCACAGGCTCCAGACCCACAGGCTCAGCGGCCATGGCTCACGGGCTTAGTTGCTCCGCAGCATGTGGGATCTTCCCGGACCGGGACACGAACCCGTGTCCCCTGCATCGGCAGGCGGACTCTCAACCACTGCGCCACCAGGGAAGCCCTGTTCCTAATTCTTAACCTTGCTTCACCAGGACAGGACTGTGACCTCCCATTTTTCTTTCCACGTATACAGTGCTACAAAGTGTGCTGCTGAAAAAGGTCTTGGTTTGACTCTATTTCCCACCTTTAATAAACCCTAGGGGAGCTGAAATTGCAGGGAGCAGCAGGCAGTCATAGCCTGACCCTTGCTTGTCCCCTCTCAGAGCTGAATACCGTGGCTCTCATTAAATATTCAGCAATCTATTTAAAACAAAAAGAGGTGATCTTTTCAAACCGTCTAGTGGGTCTGCATTACAACTGACGAATGACTTTCCTGCTCATTAAACATTTAGGCTCTTCCTTGGCTTGGTGCATCTGCCTGTAATCATGACAGCAGATAGAGTACAGCCGTGTAGACTCCTTCTTAATGCAGGAAAACTCCTGTCGTATTCTTATTGATGATTTTTGGCAAAGATGACAGGAAGGAGGATGGAAACATCAGGAAGATAAATAAGTCCTCTAGGGCTTCCCTGGTGGTGCAGTGGTTGAGAGTCCGCCTGCCGATGCAGGGGACATATGTTTGTGCCCCGGTCCGGGAAGATCCCACATGCCGCGGAGCTGCTGGGCCCGTGAGCCATGGCCGCTGAGCCTGTGCGTCCAGAGCCTGTGCTCCGCAACGGGAGAGGCCACAGCAGTGAGAGGCCCGCGTACCGCAAGAAAAAAAAAAAAGTCCTCTAAATCCCAGAAAGTTGGCACGTGTTCTCAAGAAACAAGTGTTAAAGCTATTTAATATGTAGGTCATTTGATAATCGCATTATTACCATTTATTTCACTTTTGAAAGGCATCTTCTCTCTCTGTAATCTTGATGAAAGCATGAGGGATTTCTAAGAGCTTCGATAAAACCATTCATATGCTTACGCTAATACTCATAATGATGACCTAAAAGACACTAAAAATTTCAGCTCTTCTGGTACCTTCAACTTGCTCCTTTGCATTTGGAGCTGTTTGGCCCTCCTAAATTTTACCATCATTCTTCGAAGATTATTATTTTGTCGTATAATTATTTTAAGAGCCCATCTGTGATTTTAGTTGTAAACTGCTGCTTTTGTAGCATGTATTCAACGTCCCCAAAGAAATGCTAGGTGCGCTGGGATTTCAAAGAGCCTGTATTCCCTCTGAACTAGTTATATAATAATGAAAAGAGTAACTGCTGTATATTTGTGAATTGCTTTAAAATTGTGCTTACAACTCTTTTTTTTAATTTATGAGACAACTTTGCATTTCTTCTTCCACCCCTAAAACCAATGAAAATTTAAAAGATGTCAAGTATGAAGGAACTCATGTTAAATGTAAGGTCTCAAATTATTTTGTTTCTTTTTCACTTTCTTTCCCTTCCATCAAGTTTTTCTTGCACTATAGCCTCTTCCTCACGATCCCATAGAGCCAGCTTCAAAAAGGCTTTGTGCGTAGATCAAACTCAAAAGGAGTTTGAGCTTCATTGTTTGCTCAAACTCTACCTTGGAGAGGGGGTTTCTTTATTGGTTTTTGTTATAGAAGGCATTTCATGGGATAACTCCGCTTTGGCCTAATTTTTCTGCTTTCTGCTGATTCTTTTTTTTTTTTTTTTTTTTTTTTTGCAGTAGGCGGGCCTTTCGCTGTTGTGGCCTCTCCCGTTGCGGAGCACAGGCTCCGGACGCGCAGGCTCAGCGGCCATGGCTCACAGGCCCAGCCGCTCCGCGGCATGTGGGATCTTCCCAGACCGGGGCACGAGCCCGTGTCCCCTGCATCGGCAGGCGGACTCTCAACCACTGCGCCACCAGGGAAGCCCTCTGCTGATTCTTAAATATCATTTAGTAATGACATTTTCAGGCTGAACCTGATCTCAGAGATTTTCTAATCTAACTTCCCTATTTTATAGATGTGAATCTGAGGTCTAAGTAGGCGACATGCACTGCCTGAGGATTGTTTCAAGTACTTCTTAATTTTCTCAATCTATTCTCTGTCCCATGGGATAAGAGTTTCTTATTTGTCCTCAGCTCCCTGGCCTTTATGAAGCTCCACTTTACTCCATTTACCGTGACCTTTTCAAGGGCATGCCTTTCTGGGTTGTACATATCTTTCTCCCCTTCCATGGTATCTCTCCAGCTCCATCCCTTTGTGTCTGGTGCGGGCCGGTGGGGGATGGAAGTTTGACCCTTGACAACCAGATCTTGTCATCTGCCTTAAACAAATTTATTAAACTGAGAAGAAATCATGTATAAACAATTCCCCACTTCCTCTGATGGTAAAGAAATGTTTTCTGAGTTTCTGTCCTTATTTCACTGAGCTGGCGACGATTTTCCATCCATCAAATCTCCATACCGTGTTCCGGTGAGCCACATGTAACTAACACACAGAAATTTGACGCTAAGAAATTGCCTAGTTTGTTTTGTTCTGCCTCCTTCAGTTAATGTCCAAAGTCACCATTTAGATGCTATCCTTTCTACTTCAGTTTTATGCCACAGATTTTATTTTTCATGTTCTTTCTATTTAAAGTCTGTGGCAAGAATTTTCACTGGCCCAGCTCCCATGCATACATCTTCAATGAAGTTCCATTTCTCCACTTTCTTTCATGGTCTTTTATTCTGCTTTGTTGACTCTTGCTTTACATTCTCTGGGTTATAGGATCCGAATGGCAAACCAGAACACCAAAGTATTCTTTTGCATGGAGACATAAAACATCCAGAATCAGCATCCTCTTCCCTGGACAGGGCTGGCTAACCCTCTTGGCGTGCCTTTTCTAGACTTTGGGCCGAACAACAGTTTCCTAAGCACGGTACTCCTCACTGTCAGATTATGGTTCAGTGGAGTAAAGTACATTGGCCACATTCCAGGCCCAGAATTGTGCCCTGGTCACTGTGATAGGGCATTGCCAGCTCCCGGCACATGATGTGAAACAAGAGACCCTTAGGTATTTGTTTAAGTGGATCTATTTTAATTTCCAAGGACTCAGAAAAAATTTCCCAATGATATTAGGGTTGCTTATTCTATCTTTTGCTTGATTTGTCCTATTTTATTTATTAGCTTCCCTCTGAAGGGGCCTTTTCTAGTTCTTGACTCCCTCATCTCCTTCTTTAAAGAATTTACCCCAAGCTTATCAAATACAACAACGATTTCTGGATCTAATATTTACGAATGTCAGTGGTCTTTGGTGCTTAATATTCTCCTTATTTACTTTTACAGCTAACTCTTGCCAGCTCTCCTGGTTCCATTGTGCTCGTCTTTTGGTCACTGCTTTCTGGGGACCCCTCTCTGCCTTCCATCTGGATGAATTCTGGGGAGAAGGAGTGTGGTCTCAAGTTTCACGGCACAACAGTAACCTTACCTGCCGCTTATCTCGTTTCCAAAGCACGTGTCCTCTCTCAGTCAGCAACATAGAATAACACAGAGAACGTCAGCAGATTCCAGTGCTAGCCATTGTCGTCTCTTCCTGGCCCCTGTCCACCGTCCAGCTTCTAACAGAGCTTGGCGTAGAGAAGGGCTATTGAGTCTGAGGGCCTTGCTAGCCCTTTAGCCTCCTCCACTTGATCAGAAGCCAATGGACTTGAACCATGATGGTTTGGTTCGAGGTGGTTTTATTAGTGGTCATAAGGAGAACTCAGTTTCATGGAGGCCACTTCTGCCTTGGCTGTAAGACTTTAAGGGCTTTTTCCAGCACATGACTCAATGTCACCTAGATGAGGTCCCATGTGAGGAGTATCCTTTAGGATCCACTATTAGCACTTCCATGGCATTTTGTTTTCCATTGTTTCACAGCTAGTTATGTAGTTGCTCAGCTCTCCTCTCTGCTCCCTCACTAGACTGTAAATTCCTGGCATGCGCCCTTGAATTACTCATCTCTACATTGCCTACAGCCTTGTGCCTAGAAGGAGTTGAATAAAGTATCTGTATAGGGCGTTTCACAAAATATTTCCTAGAACTGTGATTGAGAATGTGCAGAACCTTTTAGGGGTGGTGATGAATTGTTAGGGTAGCAAAAGACCTTCCTGCAGCTGTCAGAGGTTTGAAAATCTGTTCTGAAGTTCTTACAGCAAGGGATGCGTCATCATTTGAAATAGTATTTAAAGGAAAGGAGCCTATGTGCTTTGATCCAGTTGTCTTGGGGTGTACACATGACCAAAGAGCAGGGGTTGATGTGTAAAACAAAAAGCCACATGGCTTTCTTTACCCTCGACTCACCCATTTCCCTCTGTGTTTTCCCCCAAGTTCCCAGTTTAAGCTAGTCTTCTTAGGGAGGCGTTTCAGCCCTGTTTAATCAGGAGAAAGGAAATGTGAAATGGAGAGAGAAACTGTCACAGGGAGAGGTGTGGCTTTCTGAGGAAAGTGTATGTTCTCTGAAAAAATTAAAGTGCAGATTTGCATTTTCTGACCAGAAATATCTGGTTTGCCTTGAGGGAGGATTAGGAGTGCACAGCAGGGATACAAAGAGGAAGATTCAATATCCAGCCTTTGACATCTGGAGCAGGACTTCTGGGTCTGCAGAATAACATTTGTTTTGAAAGGCAATCTTTGTGGTGAATTTCTTTAGCACCTACCAAGAGCCGTCTTGTGGACTAGATCATAAGAAAAGGCAGGGGTGGAGAGAAGTCAATGTGTGACATAGGGTAGGAGGCACGAGTAAAAGAGGAAGGGGAGGGCTTCCCTGGTGGCGCAGTGGTTGGGAGTCCGCCTGCCGATGCAGGGGACATGGGTTCGTGCCCTGGTCTGGGACGATCCCACGTGCCGCGGAGCGGCTGGGCCTGTGAGCCATGGCCGCTGAGCCTGCGCGTCCGGAGCCTGTGCTCCGCAGCGGGAGAGGCCACAATAGTGAGAGGCCCGCGTACTGCAAAAAAAAAAAAAAAAAAAAAAGAGGAAGGGGAAGATAGAGGGAGAGGAAGCAGGCAGTGAGACACATGTGTCCCAACCACCCCTCTTCGAGCTGATGTCCAGGAGCCACGGTAAATAGGTGGACACAAAAGCAAAGACAAAACAAAGGGCTTTGTGCTCTGCACCCATCTGGGTCCCCAGGAGGCTGGCAAGATCCCCTGGTTGGCACTTCCTCCACAGGGCAGCCCTGAAGGAGAAGTTGGCTTCATGGATGGGCCCAGGGCAGCTCCCAGCTCTCCGTGGCCTGCAGGAGGTGTGCAGGGAGCCTGAGGTCCTAAGTGGCCCACTGAAGAAATTCAGAGATTCTGGGAGGACAGAACCTAGGGTCAGGATGAAGAAGCTGCAGAGTAAGGGGAAGTGGCCAGGATGCTGAAGCCAGGGGGTGGGTGACAGAATGCTGTCCCCAGTTGTCCTGCTGAGCCTCAGCTGTCACCAGTGGAGGGCACGAGCGGGACATTACTGTGTCGCAGAGGCCCAGACCCCAGGAGGAGGCTGGAGAGAGACCAGCTAGAGGAAGACCGTCATTAGTCAGGGAAGGCATTCGCCTGTTGAATCCATGTGTATATTGAGCTAAACAGTATTTTTATTTTGTGGCTGAAGAAGCCATAGCTCCTGAAGTTTAGGGTCATTTCCCCCAGTTCATCCAGGGCCCGGCAGACTCAGGACTAAACTCAGGGCTCAGCTCCCGCAGTTCATGCAGGTGCTCAACATCGCTTTCTCTGCTCCTTGGAAGCGTTTTATGTCTTCTGGTTTCTCCTCTTATTTAATTTTGAATGATACCCAGAGTTCTTCCAAGATCCACACTCCAAACAAATAAAATGCAGTGTGGTTTGGTGCTGTGGTAATGACTCAGTCCATTACCTTTTCATAAAAATGCTGTCATCATCCCAAGTGAAAAATTCCACACAGGATAAAAGTGGCTATTGGAGAAACTTCTGATTAATTCTCCCAGTTGATTTTATGACTTGCCCATTTGAAGCTTATTGGGTTTACATTTTAGACTGCAAACTCAAAAGGAGATAGTTAAACATAGCAGAGTACTGAATTTTCAAGGCATCACACTTCACGCATTTTCCATTTTTCTGTGTTTCGCGTACGGCCAGAGTCTGATGAAGCTGTATCTCAGTACCTATATTTTCCTCATTAACCAAAAGAGAAACTATTACCCAAAGATATTCCATTCCTTAATCAAGGTTTTTGTCATAGTTTACGTCAAGTTTTTCTTGCACGTTAAAAGATGTATACTTTTGTCACAAGAAAAAACTAACAAAGGAAGAGTTGGTGAAGGAATTAGCACTCTGCCTGGAAGGAAGCACATTCTGTGTGGTTCTGACTCAACTTAGGGAACTGGGTGGTTACAGCCCATCACAGGCCGATACAGACCATCTCTTGGCTTCCTGTCTCCTCTCTCTCTGCCAGCATTTCCCCCCCACCAAGTTCAACTGCAAAACCCTTCCAGAAGTGGAGGGAGGTACATGTAGACTATAAAAACAGTCCAACTAAATGCCACTCCTCTTATTTTGTTATGAGATAAAATATGTGCTCACATTATATATTTAATCTGACTTTGTCCCATTGGTATAATATGTATTTTGCTTAAAAATGAGGTTAGGGATTACTGTTGGGAATGATGCTGGGGCTTACATAAGTCTGATATAGGGTTTTGGAATGTCTCAATCCGTTTAAAAGTAGAGTAAACTTGATATAAATAATTACTTGCTTGGGTTTTTGAAATTGCTCAATTTTTATTTAAATTAGAAAATCTTTGGAATGACTAAAAAGACATTATTTAGTACTGGAACTGACCGTCTTTGTCTTTCAAACCTCAGGGGCCAACATGACACATTGTTGGCACCTAGGGTGCCACAGCCAGGCACTCTGCCCAGCCAGAGTTTTAAAATATGGGGACCAAAGCTTGGGACATGCCTTTGCTGGACACTAGCAGTGGTTGGGATCTTTAAAATAGGACAATAAGACTTCATATCATGACCTCAAAAGGGTTATATCTATACCGCTAGGGAGTTCAATTTAATGAGTCTTAGGAAATAAAATGATCACCTTTTCAAGTAAGAATTACAACATCCTTGTAATATGTGCAAATTTGACAGAAGTTGGACTACGCCGGAACTTCTTATTTGGCAGACTTTTTAATTTAGAGTTATTTAAAATAAATTTAGGTGCATTTAATAATTACAGCAGGATTGCAACAGCATTACAGAAATTAGAGAAAAATTTTCTTGTAGCTCCCCCTAAGAACGAATATCATTTTGGTCCTCAGCTGACCCCCTATCTGGATCACCTGGGAAGCTTGTTGCAGTGCAGATCCCAGGTTCCTCCTCTGAGTCAGAATCTCTGTGGGTAGGAGCCTGTGGATTTGTATTTTTAACAAGCTCCCCACTGGATTCTGATCTGCAGCTAGGAGATTAACTTGTTCAGCTACCCAGGGGATCATTTTATCTGCAGTTCATCCAGAGGACCCATTCCAGGCTTTGCTACTCAGATCATCTCTGCTTTAGGGCAGTGGGAAGCCACTAAAGGCCCAAAGCAGGAGGTGACCTGATCTTATTTGCTTTTGAAAGCTCACTCTGGAGTTAGTGAGTAGATAGAATTTGAGAGGATCAAGACTTGGAATCAGGGAGACAAATTAGGAAACATGGTGAGAATGGAGAGAAGCGGACACAGCTGAGGCCGTATTTAGAAGATAGAATTGGTAGAACCTGGAGATGACTGGATTTATGAAGGTAATATCAAGACTTCTTGCAGGTTTAGGAAACAGAAAAGAGCTATTCTTTGAGATAGGACATGCAAGAATCTTATTGGTATATATCTTTTATTATAATTTGTCTCAAATACTTTTCTGAAAGGTGGCATTTAAATATGTATTTTAATTTAGGTAAAATATAACTGTCATTAAATTATAAGGTAATCTTCAAGATGGAGAAGTGGTTAACTTTACAATGGAGAAACCAGGTAGACACCACCTTAACCAAGCCATCCAAAGGAATGTCACCAGGAATAAGACATATCCACCCCATGTACCCCCGATATCATGCACTGAGAAGTTACAGAATCATATCTGGGGCATTCTTGCCAAAAATGCATAACTTCACTCTATGAGAAAAGATCAGACAAACTAAAAATGAGGGACATTCTACAAATAACTGGCCAGTCCTTTTCCAAGGTGTCAAGGTGATTGAAAGGCAAGGAAAAACTGAGGCACTCTCAGGCCGAAGGAGACTAAGGGGACATGACAACTAAATACAATGTGAGACTGGGGCGGAAAAAAAGACATTTAGTGGAAACACTGACAAAATTTAAATAGGGTGTGTAGGTTGGTTAATTGTACTATAATCAGTGATTGTTTCCAGGTTTTGATAATTGTACTGATTATGGAAGATGATAACATTAGGAAAATCTGGAGGAAGGGCATATGGGTTCTCCCTGTACCATTTTAGCAATTTTTCTGTGCATCTAAATTACAAATAGAAAAAAATTACAGGCAACATTTATTTTTGCAATAATTTTAAAATATTAGTAAAATATACTTTTTCTCAAAGTTATACAGCTTCTGGGATAAAAGGCACTGGTGCTTGAGACTGTATATAAGGTGGCCAGTATCTATGTGAATTAATTCTGGTTCCTGTGTGTCTAATAATTTTCCTTCACCAGTTTGGACCGGTTCAGGCTGCAAAACCTCTGTACAGTTGACCCTTGACCAACGTTGGGGTGAAGGGCATCGACAATCCGCCCAGCTGAAAACCCATGTATAACTTATAGTTGCCCTGCCGGATACATTGTTCCTTGGTTTCCAAGGTGCCACACCTGTGGATTCAACAGATTGTTGTAGTACTGTAGTATTTATTGAAAAAATATCTGGGTACAAGTGGACCCATGCACTTCAAACCTATTTTGTTCAAGAATCAATTGTATTTTTACCTCCTTGATCATTGCTCTCAGCTGGGCCTCTACGCCTCGTGGGATTGGGGCGGGGATAAACTCCATGACAGGTGAGGCTGAGTAGCAGCACTCCTGGGCTGAGACCCAGAAGCAAGAGTGAGAGGTAGGCAAACTCTGCAATATCTGTTCCCTAATTTCCCTTCTGGAATCGTCCCTTCCCAGAACCTACCACCGATTCTGACCATTCTCTCCCTTGCCAAGTAAACCTGAAACCCACTTCCACCCACATGCAGGCACAGCCTTGCTGTTCACTAGGAAATAGCAAAATCAACTCAGAAGTTCAGGTGTTAACAACTGACGAAGCCCCTCCCACTCACCTTCCCGCCCCAAGACATTCCCATTTAACAGTTCTCTCGGAGGAGTTAGACGGAATTTTACGCTGAGGCAAAACCAGAGCGGTGGCAGAGCTGGGGAGTTCCCGGTGTCCCTGGAGTTATCAGGTATGTGCAGCTTCTGGGGATTGAGGTGGAGGGTAAACCCAGCGCTCTGGAAAACACCATTTGCGGGCCTAGCACCTGAATGTCCCGGGAGAGGTAACATGCTGTTACTTGTGTAAACTTCCATCATTTCCCCCAGAATTTTGGGTTATGTTTTGACGCTGATCTTGCTTTCATGTTAACCTCAGTTTGACTCCCTCTTCAAAGTGACTGTAAGCTCTTGCCGTTGATACTTATCAAACCCTTTAATACTTCGGAACCAGAGAACAGTAATATCTTTTCATTGCCCACTAAATGCAAATCACTTTCTAAATCACATATGACCACGTAGGTGGTTTGTTTTACAATTCGTAGGGTTGCTTGGCGTTAATAACTCCCATAAATGGCCACCAAGACACTTTCTCTTGAACCGTAGAGAAAACAATAGCTTCCTCAGGCGTTCACCCAGCATTCAACAGAGCCTGCGTGCCTTTGTGTCTGTCTGCCTTCAGCTGCTGCAGAAGTGAGTCTGCAGGAGGCCCTGAGTTCCTGAGGGAAGTGGATTCAGGGCATGATTCGCAAGACATGGTGTCAGCAGTCTGATCTACAGAACCAGACTCAGTAGAGGGGAGAGGGACAGCTCTGCCTTGGGGGGGTGAACTCTGCCATAAGGACCCTGCTCAAAACAGTCTTCATCCTCCTCGGCCAAACCTGATGAACAAGCTTTAATTTCAATTGCTCCCATTACCTGCCTTTCCTACGTGACCTTGCAGTCCTCCAGGTGGCTATCCCTGATAGTGCTCATCCAGAGGTTCATTTGTTCCTTTTTTTTTTTTTGCGTTACGCGGGCCTCTCACTGTTGCGGCCTCTCCCGTTGCGGAGCACAGGCTCTGGACGCGCATGCTCAGCGGCCATGGCTCACGAGCCCAGCCGCTCCGCGGCATGTGGGATCTTCCCGGACCGGGGCACGAACCCGTGTCCCCTGCATCGGCAGGCGGATTCTCAACCACTGAGCCACCAGGGAAGCCCTCATTTGTTCCTTTTTATTTCATTATCACAGTCTATTTTGACAACTTCATTCAAGTATTATGCACATACCATGAAATTCATCCATTTCAAGTGTGCAATTCAATGACATCTTTGTAAGTTTACTGGGTTGTGCAACCATTACTGTAATACAGTTTTAGAACATTTTCATCACCCCAATAAGATCCTTCATGCCCAATTAGTTATGCCCCATTTCCACTCCCAACTAGAGGCAACCTCTTACCTATGTTCTCCTGTCTTTATAGTTTTGCCTAGTCTGGACACGTCATATAAATGGAACCATGCAGGACGTGGTTTTCTATGTCTGGCTTCTTTCACTTAGCATAATGTTTCTGAGGTTCATCCATGAGGTCGCAGGTCAGAGTTATTTTTGTGATGGTGGGTTCCCGCTGCCCCAACCCCCAAATTCCTTAAAGATGCTAAGACCACCTGTCCTTCTATGGTCCTCCTGCTTCTGTTCATGCCCCCTGCAGTCAGCATTCCACGTGGTTGTTGGATCTGACCCTGTTCTTTCCCTGCTCAGCACCTCGGGTGGCCTCACCTGCGCTGAACCATCTAGTCTACTCCAGTCTGTCCTGCCAGGTTCAGGCCTTTGTTCAAATGCTAATTCCCTTAAGTCCTTGCTGAACTCCTTGACTAAAATGGCATCCTTTGTCATGGCCTGTTCATTTGCCCCGCTGTTTCTTCAGTTTATTCTTGAAATACATTTTCTGCTTAGTATCTTTATTTTAATTAAAACATTATTTTATGTTGGAGTATACTTGATTTACAGTGTTGTGTTAGTTTCAGGTGTACAGCAAAGTGATTCAGTTATATATATATCCATTCTTTTTCAGATTCTTTTTCCACATAAGTTATTACAGAGTATTGAGTAGGTCCTTGTTGATTATCTATTTTATATATAGCAGTGTGTATATGTTAATTCCAACTCCTAATTTATCCACCCTGCACATTTCCATTTTGGTAACCATAAGTTTGTTTTGTAAGTCTGCGAATCAGTTTCTGTTTTGTAAATAAGTTTGTTTGTATCATTCTTTTAGATTCCACATAGATGGGATATCATATGATGTTTGTCTTTCTCTGACTTACTGCACTTAATATGATAATCTCCATGTTGTTGGAAATGGCATTATTTCATTCTTTTTTATGGCTGAGTAATATTCCATTGAATATATGTACCACTTCTTTATCCATTCATCTGTCGATGGACACTTAGGTTGCTTCTATGTCTTGGCTATTGTAAACAGTGCTGCAATGAATATTGGGGTGCATGTATCTTTTTGAATTATGGTTTTTTTCTGGGTATATGCACAGGAGTGCGATTGCTGGTCCATACAGTAGTTCTAGTTTTAGTTTTCTAAGGAGCCTCCGTACTGTTCTGCATAATGGTTGTACCAGTTCACATTCCCACCAACAGTACAGGAGGGATCCCTTTCTCCACACCCTCTCCAGCATTTATTTGTAGACTTTTTTTTCTAACATCTTTATTGGAGTATAATTGCTTTACAATGGTGTGTGAGTTTCTGCTTTATAACAAAGTGAATCAGCTATACATATACATATATCCCCATATCTCCTCCCTCTTGCATCTCACTCGCACCCTCCCTATCCCACCTCACTAGGTGGTTACAAAGCACCAAGTTCCTCTCCCTGTGCTATGTACCTGCATCCCACTAGCTGTCTATTTCACATTTGGTAGTGTATGTATATGCATGCCACTCCCTCACTTCGTCCCAGCTTATCCTTCCCCCTCCCAGTATTCTCAAGTCCATTCTCTACGTCTGCGTCTTTATTCCTGTCCTGCCCCCAGGTTCTTCAGAACAATTTTTTTTTTTAGATTCCATATATATGTGTTAGCATACGGTATTTGTTTTTCTCTTTCTGACTACACTCTCATGACAGACTGTGTCCATCCACCTCACTACAAATAACTCAATTTCATTTATTTTTATGGCTAAGTAATATTCCATTGTATATATGTGCCACACCTTCTTTATTCATTCATCTATCGATGGACACTCTGGTTGCTTCCATGTCCTGGCTATTGTAAATAGAGCTGCAGTGAACACTGTGGTACATGACTCTTTTTGAATTATGGTTTTCTCGGGGTATATGCCCAGTAGTGGGATTGCTGGGTCATATGGTAGTTCTATTTTTAGTTTATTAATGAACCTCCATACTGTTCTCCATAGTGGCTGTATCAATTTACATTCCCACCAACAGTGCAAGAGGGTTCCCTTTTCTCCATGCCCTCTCCAGCATTTATTATTTCTAGATTTTTTGAAGATGGCCATTCTGACTGGTGTGAGATGATATATCATTGTAGTTTTGATTTGCATTTCTCTAATGATTAGTGATGTTGAGCATCCTTGCATGTGTTTGTTGGCAGTCTGCATATCTTTGGAGAAATGTCTGTTTAGGTCTTCTGCCCATTTTTGAATTGGGTTGTTTGTTTTTTTGATATTGAGCTGCATGAGCTGCTTGTAACTTTTGGATATTAATCCTGTCAGTTGCTTCATTTGCAAATATTTTCTCCCATTCTGAGGGTTGTCTTTTCATCTTGTTTATGGTTTCCTTTGCTGTGCAAAAGCTTTTAAGTTTCATTAGGTCCCATTTATTTGTTTTTATTTCCATTTCTCTAGGAGGTGGGTCAAAAAGGATCTTGCTGTAATTTATATCATAGGGTGTTCTGTCTATGTTTTCCACTAAGAGTTTTATAGTGTCTGGCCTTACATTTAGGTCTTTAACCCATTTTGAGTTTATTTTCGTGTTTGCTGTTAGGGAGTGTTCTAATTTCATTCTTTTACATGTAGCTGTCCAGTTTTCCCAGCAGCATTTATTGAAGAGGCTGTCTTTTCTCCATTGTATATTCTTGCCTCCTTTATAAAAAATAAGGTGACCATATATGTGTGGGTTTATCTCTGGGCTTTCTATCCTGTTCCATTGATCTATATTTCTGTTTTTGTGCCAGTACCATACTGTCTTGATTACTGTAGCTTTGTAGTAACCAGGAGCCTGCTTAGTCCAGCTCCGTTTTTCTTTCTCAAGATTGCTTTGGCTATTCAGGGTCTTTTGTGTTTCCATACAAATTGTGAAAATGTTTTTCTAGTTCTGGGAAAAATGCCATTGGTGGTTTGATAGGGATGGCATTGAATGTGTAGATTGCTTTGGGTAGTATAGTCATTTTCACAGTGTTGATTCTTCCAATCCAAGAACATGGTATATCTCTCCATGTGTTTGTATCATGTTTAATTTCTTTCATCAGTGTCTTATAATTTTCTGCATACAGGTCTTTTGTCTCCTTAGGTGAGTTTATTCCTAGATACTTTATTGTTTTTGTTGCAATGGTAAATGGGAGTGTTTTCTTGATTTCACTATCAGATTTTTCATCATTAGTGTATAGGAATGCAAGAGATTTCTGTGCATTAATTTTGTATCCTGCTACTTTACCAAATTCATTGATTAGCTCTAGTAGTTTTCTGGTAGCATCTTTGGGTTCTCTAGATATAGTATTATGTCATCTGCAAACAGTGACAGCTGTACTTCTTCTTTTCCAGTTTGGATTCCTTTTATTTCTTTTTCTTCTCTGATCGCTGTGACTAAAACTTCCAAAACGATGTTGAATAATAGTGGTGAGAGTGGACACCGTTGTCTTGTTCCTGATCTGAGTGGAAATGGTTTCAGAGTTTCACCATTGAGAACGATGTTGTCTGTGGGTTTCTCATATATGGCCTTTGTTATGTTGAGGTAATTTCCCTCTATGCCTGCTTTCTGGAGGGTTTTTATTGTAAATAGGTGTTGAATTTTGTCAAAAGCTTTTTCTGCATCTTTTGAGATGATTATATGGTTTTTCTTCTTTAATTATTTAATATGGTGTATCACATTGATTGATTTGCATATGTTGAAGAATCCTTGCATTCCTGAGATAAACCCCACTTGATCATGGTGTATGATCCTTTTAATGTGCTGTTGGATTCTGTCTGCTAGTATTCTGTTGAGGATTTTTGCATCTATGTTCATCAGTGATATTGGCCTATAGTTTTCTTTCTTTGTGACATCCTTGTCTGGTTTTGCTATCAGGGTGATGGTGGCCTCGTAGAATGAGTTTGGGAGTGTTCCTCCCTCTGCTGTATTTTGGAAGAGTTTGAGAAGGGTAGGTGTTAGCTCTTCTCTAAATGTTTGATAGAATTCGCCTGTGAAGCCATCTGGTCCTGGGCTTTTGTTTGTTGGAAGATTTTTAATCACAGTTTCAATTTCAGTGCTTGTGATTGGTCTGTTTATATTTTCTATTTCTTCCTGGTTCAGTGTCAGAAGACTGCTTTTTTAAGAGTGTGTCCATTTCCTCCAGGTTGTCTATTTTATTGGAATAGCATTGCTTGTAGTAATCTCTCATGATCCTTTGTACTTCTGCAGTGTCAGTTGTTACTCCTCCTTTTTCATTTCTAATTCTATTGATTTGAGTCTTCTCCCTTTTTTTCTTGATGAGTCTGGCTAATGGTTTATTAATTTTATCTTTTCAAAGAACCAGCTTTTAGTTTTATTGATCGTTGCTATTGTTTCCTTCATTTCTTTTTCATTTACTTCTGATCTGGTCTTGATGATTTCTTTCCTTCTGCTAACTTTGGGGTTTTTTTGTTCTTTTTTCTCTAATTGCTTTAGGTGTAAGGTTAGGTTGCTCATTTGAGATGTTTCTTGTTTCTTGAGGTAGGATTGTATTGCTATAAACTTCCCTCTTAGAACTGCTCTTGCTGCATCCCAAAGGTTTTGGGTCATCGTGTTTTCATTGTCATTTGCTTCTAGGTATTTTTTGATTTCCTCTTTGATTTCTTCAGTGATCTCTTGGTTATTTAGTAGTGTATTGTTTAGCCTCCATGTGTTTGTATTTTTTACAGATTTTTTTCCGTAATTGATACCTAGGCTAATATTGTAGTGGTTGGAAAAGATACTTGATACAATTTCAGTTTTCTTAAGTTTACCAAGGCTTGATTGGTAACTCAAGATATGATCTATCCTGGAGGATGTTCCATGAGCACTTGAGAAAAAAGTGTATTCTGTTGTTTTTGGATGGAATGTCCTATAAATATCAATTAAGTTCATCTTGTTTAATGTGTCATTCAAGCTTGTGTTTCCTTATTTATTTTCATTTTGGATGATCTGTCCATTGGTGAAAGTGGGGTGTTAAAGTCCTCTACTATGATTGTGTTACTGTCGATTTCCCCTTTTATGGCTGTTATCATTTGCCTTATGTATTGAGGTGCTGCTATGTTGGGTGCATAAATATTTACAATTGTTGTATCTTCTTGGATTCATCTTTGATCATTAGGTAGTGTCCTTTGTCTCGTAATAGTCTTTATTTTAAAGTCTATTTTGTGTGATATGAGAATTGGTACTCCAGCTTTCTTTGATTTCCATTTGCATGGAATATCTTTTTCCATCCCCTCACTTTCAGTCTATATGTGTCCCTAGGTCTGAAGTGGGTCTCTTGTAGACAGCATATATATGGGTCTTGTTTTTATATCCATTCAGCCAGTCTATGTCTTTTGGTTGGAGCAATTAATCCATTTACATTTAAGGTAATTATTGATATGTATGTTCCTATTACCATTTTCTTAATTCTTTTGGGTTTGTTATCATAGGTCTTTTCCTTCTCTTGTGTATCCTGCCTAGAGATTTCCTTTAGCATTTGTTGTAAAGCTGTTTTGGTGGTGCTGATTTCTCTTAGCTTTTGCTTGTCTGTAAAGCTTTTAATTTCTCTGTCAAATCTGAATGAGATCCTTGCTGGGTAGAGTAATCTTGGTTGTACGTTCTGCCCTTTCATCCCTTTAAATATGTCCTGCTACACCCTTCTGGCTTGCAGAGTTTCTGCTGAAAGATCAGCTCTTACCTTATGGGGATTCCCTTGTATGTTATTTGTTGCTTTTCCCTTGCTGCTTTTAATATTTTTTTCTTTGTGTTTAATTTTTGATAGTTTGATTAATATGTGTCTTGGCATGTTTCTCCTTGGATTTCTCCTGTATGGGACTCTGAGCTTCCTGGACTTGATTGACTATTTCCTTTCCCATGTTAGGGAAGTTTTCAACTATATTCTCTTCAAATATTTTCTCAGTCCCTTTCTTTTTCTCTTCTTCTTCTGGGACCCCTATAATTCGAATATTGGTGCATTTAATGTTGTCCCAGAGGTCTCTGAGACTGTCCTTAATTCTTTTCATTCTTTTTTCTTTATTCTGCTCCTTAGTAATTATTTTCACTGTTTTATCTTCCAGGTCACTTGTCTGTTCTTCTGCCTCAGTTATTCTGCTCTTGATTACTTCTAGAGAATTTTTAATTTCATCTATTGTGTTGTTCATCATTGTTTGTTTGCTCTTCAGTTCTTCTAGGTCCTTGTTAAACGTTTCTTGTAGTTTCTCTGTTCTATTTCCAAGATTTTGGATCATCTTTACTGTCATTACTCTGAATTCTTTTTCAGGTAGACTGCCTATTTCCTCTTCATTTGTTTGGTCTGCTGGGTTTTTACCTTGCTCCTTCATCTGCTGTGTGTTTCTCTGTCTTCTCATTTTGCTTATCTTACTGTGTTTGGGGTCTCCTTTGCGCAGGTTGCAGGTTCATAATTCCTGTTGTTTTTGGTGTCTGCCCCCAGTGGCTAAAGTTGGTTCAGTGGGTTGTGTAGGCTTCCTGGTGGAGGAGACTGGTGCCTGTGTTCTGGAGGATGAGGCTGGATCTTGTCTTTCTGGTGGGCAGGACCATGTCCGGTGGTGTGTTTTTGGGGTGTCTGCAACCTTATTATGATTTTAGGCAGTCTCTCCGCTAATGGGTGGGGTTGTGTTCCTGACTTGCTAGTTGTTTGGCATAGGGTGTCCAGCATGTAACTTGCCGGTCGTTGAGTGGAGCTTGTTCTTAGCATTGAGATGGAGATCTCTTGGAGAGCTTTCACTGTTTGATACTACGTGGAGCCGGGAGGTCTCTGGTGGACCAATTTCTTGAACTCAGCTCTCCCACCTCAGAGGCACAGGCCTGACACCTGGCCGGAGCACCAAGACCCTGTCAGCCACACGGCTCAGAAGAAAAGGGAGAAAAAAAAAAAAGTTATTAAAATAAAAAAAATTATTAAAAATAAAAAGATTAAAATGTAATAAAAAGAAAAAGAAAGAAATAAGAGAGCAACCAAATCAAAAAACAAATCCACCAACAATAGAAAGCACTAAAAACTATACAGAAAACAAACATAAAATGGACAGACAGAACCCTAGGAGAAATGGTAAAGCAGTGCTATACAGACAAAAATCATACAAGAAGCGTACACATACACTCTAAAAAAATGAGAAAAAGGAAAAAAATATATATCTGTACATTAAAAAAATGAAAAAGGAAGAGAACAACCAAATTAATAAAGAAATCTACCAATGATACTAAATTCTAAATACTAAACTAAGATAAACATAAGACCAGAAACAAATTAGATGCAGAGAGCAGACCCCAGGTCTACAGTTGTTCCCAAAGTCTACTGCCTCAATTTTGGGATGATTTGTTGTCTATTCAGGTATTCCACAGATGCAGGGTACATCAAGGTGATTGTGGAGATTTAATCCGCTGCTCCTGAGGCTGCTGGGTGGGTTTTCCCTTTCTCTTCTTTGTTCTCACAGCTCCTGGGGTTCAGCTTTGGATTGGCCCCACCTCTACGTGTAGGTTGCCTGAGGGCGTCTGTTCTTCGCTCAGACAGGATGGGGTTAAAGGAGCAGCTGATTAGGGGGGCTCTGGCTCACTCAGGCCGAGGGGCGGGAGGGGTACGGAATGCGGGGTGAGCCTGCAGTGGCAGAGGCCGGCGTGACGTTGCACCAGCCTGAGGCGCGCCGTGTGTTCTCCAGGGGAAGCTTTCCCTGGATCACGGGACCCTGGCAGTGGCGGGCTGCACAGGCTCCCGGGAGGGGATGTGTGGATAGTGACCTGTGCTTGCACACAGGCTTCTTGGGGTCTGCAGCAGCAGCCTTAGTGTTTCATGCCCATCTCTGGGGCCTGAGCTCATAGCTGCGGCTCACGCCTGTCTCTGGAACTTGTTTAGGCAGTGCTCTGAATCCTCTTATGCACCCCGAAACAATGTTGTCTTGCCTCTTAGGCAGGTCCAGATTTTTTCCCCGACTCCCTCCCGGCTAGCTGTGGTGCACTAGCCCCCTTCAGGCTGTGTTCACGCAGCCAACCCCAGTCCTCTCCCTGGGCTCTGACCTCCCAAGCCTGAGCCTCAGCTCCCAGCCCCCACCCACCCCAGCGGGTGAGCAGACAGGCCTCCCGGGCTGGTGAGTGCTGGTCGGCACCGATCCTCTGTGCAGGAATCTGTCTACTTTGCCCTCTGCACCCCTATTGCTGTGCTCTCCTCTGTGGCTCTGAAGCTTCTCCCCCGCCACCGCCCCCCCCCCCCGCCCCCGTCTCCTCCAGTGAAGGGACTTCCTAGTGTGTGGAAACTTTTCCTCCTTCACAGCTCCCTCCCAGAGGTGCAGGTCCTGTCCCTATTTTTTTGTCTCTGTCTTGTCTTTTTTCTTTTGCCGTACCCAGGTACGTGGGGGAGTTTCCTGCCTTTGGGGGTGTCTGAGGTCTTCCGTCAGCATTCAGTAGGTGTTCTGTAGGAGTTGTTACACATGTAGATGTATTTCTGATGTATTTGTGGGGAGGAAGGTGATCTCCACGTCTTACTCCTCCGCCATCTTGAAGGTCTCCCTGTTTGTACACTTTTTGATGATGGCCATTCTGACCAGTGTGAGGTGATAACCTCATTGTAGTTTTGATTTACATTTCTGATAATTAGTGATGTTGAGCAATTTTCGTATGCTTTTTGGCCATCTGTATGTCTTCTTTGGAGAAGTGTCTATTTAGATCTTCCGCCCATTTTTTGATTGGGTTGTTTGGTTTTTTGATATTGAATTGCATGAGTTGTTTGTATATTTTGGAAATCAAGCCGTTGTCAGTTGCATCATTTGCAAATATTGTCTCCCATTCTGTAGGTTGACTTTTCGTTTTGTTTATGGTTTCCTTTGATGTGCAAAAGCTTTTAAGTTTCATTAGGTCCCATTTATTTATTTTTGTTTTTATTTTCATTAGGAGGTGGCTCCAAAGAGATATTGCTGCTATTTATGTCAGAGAGTGTTCTGCCTATGTTTTCCTCTAACAGTTTTATAATATTCAGTCTTACATTTAGATCTTTAACCTTTTTTGAGTTTAGTTCTGGAGTTTCTCTCCTGTTCCATTGATCTATATTTCTGTTTTTGTGCCACTACCATACTGTTTTGATTACTGTAGATTTGTAATATAGTGTGAAGTCAGGGAGCCCGATTACTCCAGCTGCATTTTTCTTTCTCAAGATTGGTTGGCTATTCGGGGTCTTTTGTGTTCCCATATAAATGGTAAAATTTTTTTGTTCTAGTTTGTGAAAAATGCCATTGGTAGTTTGATAGGGATTGCATTGAACCTATGTATTGCTTTGGGTAATATAGTCATTTTCACAATATTGAGTATTCTGATCCAAGAACATGGTATATCTATCCATCTGTTTGTGTCATCTTCAATTTCTTTCATCAGTGTCTTATAGTTTTCTGAGTCCAGGTCTTTTGCTTCCTTAGGTATGTTTATTCCTAGGTATTTTATTCTCTTTGATGCAATGGTAAATGGGATTGTTTCCTTAATTTCTCTTTCTGATCTTTCATTTTTAGGGTATAGGAATGCAAGAGATTTTCTGTGTATTAATTTTGTATATCACAACTTTACTGAATTCATTGATGAGCTCTAGTAGTTTTCTGGTAGTATCTTGAGGATTTTGTATGTATAGTATCATATCATCTGTAAAAGGTGATAGTTTTACTTCTTCCTTTCCAATTTGGATTCCTTTTATTTCTTTTTCTTCTCTGATTACTGTGGCTAGGACTTCCAAAACTATGTTGAATGAAAGTGGTGATGGGACTTCCCTGGTGGCTCAGTGGTTAAGAACCCACCTGCCAATACAGGGAACACGGGTTTGCGCCCTGGTCCAGGAAGATTCCACATGCCATGGAGCAGCTAAGCCCATGAACCACAACTACTGAACCTGTGCTCTAGCGCCCGTGAGCCACAACTACTGAGCCCGCACCACAACTACTGAAGCGTGCATGTCTAGAGCCTGTGCTGTGCAACAAGAGAAACCGCTACAATGAGCCTGCGCACCACAACAAAGAGTAGTCCCTGCTTGCCACAACTGGAGAAAGTCTGCGTGCAGCAACAAAGACCCAACTCAGCCAAAAAAAAAAAAAAAAGATGGTGAGAGTGGACACCCTTGTCTTGTTCCTGATCTTTAGAGGAAATACTTTTAGCTTTTCACCATTGAGAATGATGTTGGCTGTGGGTTTGTCATATATGGCCTTTATTATGTTGGGGTATGTTCCCTCTATTCCCACTTTCTGGAGAGTTTTTATCATAAATTGGTGTTGAACTTTGCCAAAAGCTTTTCCTGCATCTATTGAGATGATCATATGGTTTTTATTCTTCAATTTGCTAATGTGGTGTATCACACTGATTGGTTTACGGATATTGAAAAATCCTTGCATCCCTGGGGTAAATCTCACTTGATCATGGTGTATGGTCCTTTTAATGTATTGTTGGATTTGGTTTGCTAGTAGTTTTTGAGGATTTTTGCATCTATGTTCCTCAGTGATATTGGCCTGTAATTTTCTTTTTTTTGTGGTATCTTTGTCTGCTTTTGGTATCAGGGTGATAGTGGCCTCATAGAATGAGTTTGGGAGTGTTCCTTCCTCTGCAGTTGTTTTTTTTTTTTTAAATAAATTTATTTATTTACTTATTTTTGGCTGCATTGGGTCTTCGTTGCTGCGTGCAGGCTTTCTCTAGTTGCGGCGAGCACGGGCCACTCTTTGTTGCAGTGCACAGGCTTCTCACTGTGGTGGCTTCTCTTGTCGCAGAGCATGGGCTCTAGAGAGCAGGCTCAGTAGTTGTGGTGCACAGGCTTAGTTGCTCCGCGGCATGTGGGATCTTCCCGGATCAGGGCTCAAACACGGGTCTCCTGCATTGGCAGGTGGATTCTTAACCACTGTGCCACCAGGGAAGCCCCCCTCTGCAGTTTTTTAGAAGAGTTTCAGAAGGATGTGTGTTAGCTCTTCTCTAAATGTTTGATAAATATCACCTGTGAAGCCATCTGGTCCTGGACTCTTGTTTGTTGGAAGTTTTTATTTTTAAAAAATTTTTCCAATTTTTTTTTAAAGAATCAATTTTATTTATTTGTTCATTTTTGGCTGCGTTGGGTCTTCATTGCTGCCCGCAGGCTTTCTCTAATTGTGTTGAGTGGGGGCTACTCTTTGTTGAGGTGCATGGACTTCTCATTGTGGTGGCTTCTCTTGTTGCAGAGCATGGGCTCTAGGTGTGCAGGCTTCAGTAATCGTGGCATGTAGGCTCGGTAGTTGTGGCTCATGGGCTCTAGAGTGCAGGCTCAGATATCTGTGGCACACGGGCTTAGTTGCTTCGCAGCGTGTGGGATCTTCCTGGACCAGGGCTTGAACCCGTGTACCCTGAATTGGCCGGTGGATTGTTAACCATTGCACCACCAGGGAAGTCCCTGTTGGAAGTTTTTAAATCACAGTTTCAATTTCAGTACTTGTGACTGGTCTCTTCTTGCTTTCTATTTCTTCCTGGTTTAGTCTTGGAACGTTGTACATTTCTAAGAATTTGTGCAGGGTTGCTTGTAGTAGTCTCTTATGATCCTTTTTATTCCTGTGGTGTCAGTTGTAACTTCTCCTTTTTCATTTCTGACTTTATTGATTTGAGCCCTCTCCCTTTTTTTTCTTGATGAGCCTGGATAAAGGTTTGTGAATTTTGTTTATCTTTTCAAAGAACCAGCTTTTCGTTTCACTTATCTTTTCTATTGTTTTCTGCATCTCTATTTCATTTATTTCCACTCTGATCTTTATGATTTCTTTCCTTCCACTAACTTTGGGTTTTGTTTGTTCTTCTTTCTCTAGTTTCTTTAGGTATAAGGTTAGCTTGTTTCTTTGAGATTTTTCTTGTTTCCTGAGATAATATTGTATTGCTATAAACTTCCTTACTAGAACTGCTTTTGCTGTGTCCCATAGATTTTGGATCATCATGTTTCATTTTCATTTGTCTCTAGGTATTTTTTGATTTTCTCTTTGATTTCTTTGGTGATCCATTGGTTGTTTAGTAATATATTGTTTTAGTCTCCACGTGTTTGTGTTTTTTACATTCTTTTTCCTGTAATTTATTTCTAATCTCCTAGTGTTTTGGTCCGAAAAGATCCTTGATATGATTTCAGTTTTCTTAAATTTACTGAGGCTTGATTTGTGACCCAATATTTGATCTGTCCTGGAGAATGTTCTGTGTCCGCTTAAGAAGAATATGTATTCTGCTGCTTTGGGAATGTATGCTCTATAAATATCAATTAAGTCCATCTGGCTTAATATGTCATTTAAGGCCTGTGTTTCCTTATTGATTTTTCTGTCTGATGTGTCCATTGGTGAAAGCAGGTTGTTAAAGTGCCCCACTATCATTGTGTTACTGTCAGTTTCCCCTTTTATGGCTGTTAGGAGCACCTCAATACATAAGGCAAATACTATGTTGGGTGCGTATATATTTGGTGAGCATCTTTATGATTGTATCTTTGAACTCTTTACTAGGTAAATTTTCACTTATCTCTGTTTCATTAAGGGTTTTTCTGAGGTTTTATCTTGTTCTTTTGTTTGGAACATATTCCTTTTGTTTATTCATTTTCCTTGACAGTCTGTGTTATTTTTCTATGCATTAGCTGAAACAGTCACCTCTCTCAGTCTTAAAGAAGCAGCCTTGTGTAGGAGGTGAACCTTATTGTTCCACCCTGCTCTAGCTCTTGGTTGTCTCAAATCTTTGTGATTGTTCAAGCAGCCTGCTTTATTCTTAGTGGCTTCTGGTAGTTGAGGGTGTGCAAAGACCTGTTGGTGTCCCAAAGAGGGTGGATCTCAGTCAGCACCTAGGTGCAGGCTAATTGGAAGCTAGGCCCTCAGGCAGCAACTTTTCAAATGTGCAAATATAGCTCTTTCAGGGGCAGATGGGCATTTCTGTCTGCTCTCTTTGCACTGAGCCCTGAGGTAATAGCTAGTTAAGAAGTTTCTTTGTTTGCAGCTGTCCCATAAACACAAGAAAACAGGCCTCGCTGGCCACCAGACTCAGGCTATCAAGTGACGTAGCACAGCCACAAAAGTTGGGGCACCACACGTATACACAAGCTCTTTTCCTGGAGATGCTGGTGATGTCGGGCAGGACAGAGGGAGAGTGTGAGGATGACACCCACTGGCCTCCGTGATCTCTGGAGAGGATTATAATCAGCCCTTAGATGTGTTTAGTTAGGAGTCTGCTTCTCAGGCCACAGCTATGAAGATAAGCTAATAGGTCTCTTTCACAGGAAGTCTGGGGGTGCATTTCAGTCTGCTGTCTCTGTGCTATGCCCTGGGGTGGTTAGCCAGTTAAGAACTGTTTGTCCATTTGCTACAGCCCTACAGGACCCACTGGCCACTAGAGCCACGTGATCAGTGGGTGTCACAGAAACCAGGGCACTAGGTGTGTGCACAAGGTCTTTCTGGGAGATATTAGTGACCAAGGTCTTTCTGGGAGATATTAGTGGAGAGAGACTGCGAATATGGCCCCACCAGCCTCTGTGGACTTTGGAGGGTGTTTCCGTAGGCTTCTAGATGTGTGTTCAGTTAGAATCTTGCCCCTCGGACCAAAGCTTTAAGATGAGCAGGTAGGTGTCTTTCACAGAAAGACTGGGCACTTTTCAGGCAGAGGACTCTCTGCTGGACCCTGGGGGGTAGCCAGATGAGTCTGCTTGAGCCCTTTTAAGAACTGTTTTTTGGGTGGTTAAATTGAAGGTGGTCAAAGGTACAGACTTCCAGTTATAAATAAGTTCTGGGGGTGTAGTGTACAGTATGGTGACTATAGTTAATAATACTGTATTGTATATTTGAAACTTACTAAGTAGATCTTTTTTATTTTTTAAATTTTATTTTTTTTGGCTGCGTTGGGTCTTTGTTGAGGCACGCAGGCTTCTCTCTAGTTGTGGCATGCGGGTTTTCTCTCTATTTGTGGCGTGTGGGCTCCAGGGAGCGTGGGCTCTGTAGTTTGTGGCACATGGGCTCTCTCATTGAGGCACAAGAGCTCAGTAGCTGTGACCCCAGGGCTTAGTTGCCCCGCAGCATGTGGGATCTTAGTTCCCCGACCAGGGATTGAACCTGTGTCCCCTGAATTGGAAGGCGGATTCTTTACCATTAGACCACCAGGGAAGTCCCTATGTAGATCTTTAAAAAAATTTTTAATTATTTAATTGAAGTATAGTTGATTTACAATGTCATGTTAGTTTCAGGTGTACAGAACAGTGATTCAGTTATACATACATAAATATACATGTTCCTTTTCAGATTCTTTGCCCTTATAGCTTATTGAAAAATATTGAGTATAGTTCCCTGTGCTATACAGTAGGTCCTTGTTGTTTATCTATTTTATATATAGTAGTGTGCATATGTTAATCTCAACCTTCTAATTTATCCCTCTCTCCCCTCCCCTCCTTCCCCTTTGATAACAGTAAGTTTGTTTTCTATGTCTGGGAATCTCTTTCTGTTTTGTAAATAAGTTCATCTGTCTCTTTTTTTCTTTCGAAGTTTCCATGTATAAGTGATATTATGTGGTATTTCTCTCTGTCTGGCTTACTTCACTGTCTGGCTTATGGTAATCTCTAGGTCAATCCATGTTGCTGCAAATGGCATTCTTCTTTATGGTTTAGTAACATTCCTGTGTGTGTGTGTGTGTGGTGTGTGTGTATACACAACACATCTTTATCCATTCATCTGTCAGACATTTAGGTTGCTTCCATGTCTTGGCTATTGTAAATAGTGCTACTATGAACATTGGGGTGCATGTTTCTTTTCAAATTAGAGTTTTTGTCTTTTCTGGATAGATGCCCAGGAGTGGAATTGTAGGATCACATGGTAGCTCTATTTTTGGTTTAAGGAACCTCCATACTGTTTTCCATAGTAGCTGCACCAATTTACATTCCCACCAACAGTGTAGGAGGGTTCCCTTTTCTTCACACCTTCTCCAGCATTTATTATTTGTAGACTTTTTGTTGATGGCCATTCTGACTGGTGTGAGGTATTTTTTTAATATATTAAACTTTTCTTTAAAAGTGTGACTAGAGAAAAAAACAAAACAAATTTAAAAAATCGTTTCTTGTTTGCTATATCTTGGTGGGATGCAAGCCCTGTTGGCTTTCAAAGCTAAATATTTTGGAGGCTCGTCTCTTAGATGCAAGTCTTAAAAGCTGGGGTGTCAGATGTGAAGTCCAAACCCTTTGCTCCTCATGGAGAAGCTCGGAGTTGTGGGTTCCCTCCTGACTGTGGGTGGCTGTGTCAGGGGTGGGGTGTATCGTGAGATTGTGTCTCAGCCTCTTCGACCCGGTTCCATGTGGGTTTCTTCTCTTTCACCTCATGTGTAGGAGTTGCTCATCTAGTTTTTGGGTTTCTTTCAAAGCGCATTGTTCTGTATGCAGCTGTCAATTAGCTGTGTCCATGAGAGGAGGTAAGTTCAGGACCTTCCTAGTCGCCATCTTGAATGGGAAGCCTCTTGCTTTTTTGTCTTACTAGACTAGTGGGTAAGAGTGCCGTCTCCAGGGTCCTGCTGCCAGGGTTAACTGCCCTACCTGCTTCCTTCCTGGCTGGTGAACTTGGGCCTTTGCCAAATGGGGATAAGGGTAGCACATGGTTTATAAGGTTGCTTGAGGACAAATATATCCACACACACAGAAAGCTTAGAGCACAGGGGACCGAGGACATAGTTTATCGCCTGTTTCCTCCCCCTGGAGTCTCAGCTTCATCAGGGCAGGACTTTCTCTCTTTGCATTCCCAAGCCCCTAGAATATGAATGGATGCAAAATACAGCTAAATGGTCCTTATTCATTGGCCTCAGCCCTCATCCCACTGGCCTTCCTGACTACCCCCTTATAGTCTGACCTTCGCCTTTTTTACAGCCCCCCTTACAGCTTTCCAGTCTGGCCTTAACTCATCTTTGAGGCTCTGTAAGCCTTCTGGGTACTGGCTAGGCAGTCTGCCCAGGGAAATCCCTGAGGCTGGTAAAATTATCTGATAAATATGGAGAATTTAGTGACAGACTTTCTTAGCTGAAATGTAACCTTCCATACTGGCAGCACCATTTGGGTGTAACTGCCTAAGCTTTAGTGGGAGTATTAGGAAACATGAGTAATTGCAAAGTTTTACAATATTCCAGGTGTGTACATATTAAACATCATAAATGTGACTTTATCTTACTAAGGTAGCAAATGCTCTGTGGTGTGTTTGCAAGGCCCTGTGACAAGGCAGTTAGACCACCTGGCCACCACATGCAGCTTTTTTCCTCAGAACACCAGAGAGCAACGTAAGACAGAGCAGAGGGACAGAGCACAGGATACAGAGGAGGGTGGCATCTAGTAAGAAAGACACTCTGAGATCTGGGGAGGAGCCCAACCTCTAAGTCATCCAATGTTTAAGGTGTAAAAAAGCTACCTTCAGTCTGTGCGCTCAGTTGTCCAGCTAAAATCTCGATATGAAAATTAGCTTGGGAAAGAAAACTCCCAATTGGAGTCCAATTATATGCTAGGCGCGTGTAAGTATATTAGCTTGTTTATTCCCCATAATCACCAGTTACTAATTGACAGTTGGGATTTGAACCTGGTCCTGATTTCTCTTGAAGCTGAGACTCTACACACTATACTTCCACTTTCTGCTGCTAAGTAGAAAACCTCAGTGGGAAAGTGTAGCCGGATTCTGTGCAAACTTGCAAATGCTCTGGACTGAATGGGTACAACTCGGCTGTCTGCACCTCAAATGACCCAGCTGGTCTAGGATAAAGGCTGCCTTTGCCTTATCTATACAAATACATTTTTTTCCTTCCTGTCATGCTGGTCAGCAGTTACATGGCAGTTAGCTAGTGTTAGCATCTCTCCAGGTAGATGGTGATGATGTCAACCCCCGCATGCACTGCTAGCTAGTGGCATACTTTTTCTCCAGGGATTGGGTGGAGGGGCTCATAATGAATCCTATGTTCCATGACAGCTGCATTATATACAGTGCTTATTTAAACAGTGAGAGAGTAGAAGAGAAGAGCCAAACCATGTATCTACCTTTCAACTGAGCTTGTATGTAGTGATAAGCTGGACAGAAAATAGTGTGTCTAACTTTAGACCACAATTTGAGAGGTAGAGATCTCCAGAGAAGCACAAACATGTATGATTTGGAAAATAGCACTTACCTGGGAAAGAACAAGCTATTAGATTAATGAAGTAATCTTTTAATTTTTTTTTTTTTTCCTTTGGTACGTGGGCCTCTCACCGTTGTGGCCTCTCCCGTCGCAGAGCACAGGCTCCAGACGCGCAGGCTCAGCGGCCATGGCTCACGGGCCCAGCCACTCTGCGGCATGTGGGATCTTCCCTGACCGCTGTGCCACCAGGGAAGCCCTTAAACTAATTTTTTAAGGTTAAAATACTTTATACAAAATAGTAATTTTTGTGATATCTCCTGAAGCAAGACAAAGAAGCAGCTGCTTTTTTCTCATAAATTAGATCACCACCTCCCAAACTGATACCCAAAGGAATAGTATTTCATGCAATGTTAAACCAAATGCCTTAATTTTTTTTTTTCTTATGGACAAGTTTGAGGAATGATATATTTTCCTCTTAAAGATTTCAGGCTGGGGAGACACACTTTTTAAAGTATGACTATTTTTATTTCCAGGAAGTGGTCTATGGGGGGAAGAACTGCTTGGCAAATGCTGAAATTTCTAATTGTAAGATAAATTTGGAGAGTTCACTCATGTGGTCTCTTAGTTTTAGAATCCCAGGTACTCTATTTTCCACAATTACTTTGTAACCAAATTGACAGACAGACAAATAGGTGAGTAGTCTGAAGCTTCGGGTCCACTGATTTTTAGGCGGCATCCAAACCAAAAGAGCCCCTGACGATACGATCAGCTGGCTGCGTGGTTAATACGTAAGACAGTAAGCCACCCCTAATAGCTTCCTCACCATAAACAAGGGAGCTAGATGGACGCGCTCTGCCTCCGTGCAGCGCTTACAGTCTATGACTTCATTGCTTATTCCCGTAGACAAATGACAGGACGCAGTGCAGAATGACTGCGCTTCTGGGGTTGCTCCTCAACACAAAGGAACCAGAAATAAAGCCTCTCATTCTTAAATAACATTTATTATTGTGGCAAAGAAGTCTTTTTCAGGAGAACAAGTCTCACATTTATGTAAAGGTGTATTGGTTATAGTTATAGAAGCAAATTTCACTGAGGTGCTCTATATGAAGTATGCCTGACCATGACTCTGAATTCAGCAATGTAAAATTCACAATGTGTTGGCTGCCATTAGCTATTTATCCGAACATGCCTTTTGTTCCTTTTAAAATATGTGCCTGCACAGGGTGGAAAAAGAAACGCCAAGGGCCTGCTAAAAAGGAGAAGCCTAGAAAAGATAAAATTCCCACGGCAGTTCTGTTCAGCTGCAGTCCGCGAGTGCAGGAACAGTGTTCGTGTGGGGAGGCATTACGCCCAGTGGTTTCTCGGTTTTAATGGTGTGAGAGCCCTTGAGGTTTTCCGCAGCGGTCAGAGGCAGTGGGAAATGCCATTTACTGAATCCAGTCGATGTTCAGGCAGCGCGCTATGAATGCAAACATGTCTGACACTTCTTCTATTACTTTGGCCGTGGGCTTCCCAGCCCCGTGGCCCGCCTTGGTGTCCACGTGGATAAGCAGGGGATTGTTCTGCTTCCGACTGCGGCCCACCAGGTACTGAAGGGTGGCAATGAATTTCAGGGAATGAAGCGGGACCACGCGGTCGTCATGGTCCGCAGTGAGGAGAAGCATGGATGGGTACTGGATGTCGTCTGCCTCTGGTAGCCTCACGTTGTGCAGTGGAGAATATCTGAAAGGCAAAGGCACTTTCATGAGGCCGGATATCAAAATGAGAGTTGTGTGTCCACTAGGATAATCACGGGGACCAGTGGGCATAGTGACTTGCGTCGTCTACCTGCCTACCGTCACCAGCAGTGAGGACTGCAGCCAAGTGGTGCATGGGTGACCACTGCAGACTAAGTTACATCACCTCACCGTTTAGGCTGCGACTGGCCAGGGCTATTGGAAGCTGGGGAGCTGTGTCGTTTACTTCGCTCCCACTTTGGAAGCCTGTGTAAGGAAGAAACAGGGCTGTTGAAACAAACCAAAGTATGTACATACTGACTGTCTTGAGGTGAATATTTTCATATTCTTCAGACTAACTTTTTCGCTGCTACAAAGTGGACTGACTGTCCCTTTGTTTATATTTTACATGAAAAGATTTTAATTGAGGTATAGTTGATTTACAATATTAGTTTCAGGTGATTCAATATTTTTATAGATTATACTCCATTTAAAGTTATTATAAAATATTGGCTATATTCCCTGTGCTGTACAATATATCCTTGTAGCTTCTTTTTTTTTTTTTTTTTTTTTTTTGCGGTACGCGGGCCTCTCACTGCTGTGGCCTCTCCCACTGCGGCACACAGGCTCTGGACGCGCAGGCTCAGCGGCCATGGCTCACGGGCCCAGCTGCTCTGCGGCATGTGGGATCTTCCCAGACTGGGGCACGAACCCGTGTCCCCTGAATCGGCAGGCGGACTCTCAACCACTGCACCACCAGGGAAGCCCTGATTGTTCTTTTAAATCACTGATTGTGAATAGAATGGGTGCAAGCCTTTCTTTTGTTGAAGAACTTGAAATCCAGTGTACAGCAGCTTTTTACCTGTTTAGTATCTATAAAACCTTTATTCTGAGCTCAGCTTGGCAGTCTTAGGAAGACCACGGGTCCCCTCTGGGCCTAGCTTCCTGTCTGAAACCAGGGAACCTAAGCCGCTGACCCCCTGCTGGCTCACAGTCCAGCAGAAAGAAACTGCCTTTGGCCAATGGTGAGAAAGTTAGTGGAGGAGACACCTTCTGAAGCACAAGATCAGTTTCCAGTTAACAAAAAGGTTTTTTAAGAACATAAGTACAATCAAATTAAACAGCGATTGATAATAGTTAAGTGAAAGACATCTCTGGATACTTTTTCTTTACATTTTAGTCCATATGGGTGTCATGTTTTCCAAAGTGTTCAGTATTAATGAATTAAACTGTTTTAGTAGAGTTTTATTTTGGAGGGTAAATAGGCAAAAATAGTAAAATTTCTACTCAGATAACCAAGCTAAGACTAAAACCTTCTGGGGTTTAGTTTCCTAATAGATAAGATGGGGGTACCAATGGGTCTGTTTTCTGCTCTCATTGCAGAGTATTTCTGGATCAACCCCAGTCCTCCAGATAAGGGTTAGTTCTATGGGAAAACATGTCTGGAAACTCTGCCTACTAATAATGCCTCTCCCCACCTCAAGATTCACGTGCCACATTTATACATTCAAGACTGAGAAGTTCTGTAGAAAAAAAGTCTGTTAGGCTTTATTTTTCCCAGCCATTCACAAACTTGGAAATTTAAATTTTGGGGGGCATGGGGGACCCCCTTCAATATATTGGATTGAGCTCTCTGTTCATTGGGAGTAGCAAGTAAGAGGAAAATACAGCTCTGTGGGTGCTAGGTTAAAAAATTATAAAGTCTGAAATAGGAATATCACAGACATCTTGAGAGAAAAAATATTTAGAACTTTTTTTGCTTTCAAATTAATTTCAGAAGTATCAGGTTCCAGCAAATATTTTGTTGCCTTCATTATACAATTAACTCAGTATTTTCAACTGAGTTTAAATGGGACTTATCCCCCGCTAAGTGCATATTTTCTTAAAGTTAATTGGACCTATGGCTTCTTCAAATATTAAGCTTTCACCAGGATGTGTCAGTGAGGCTACCTGTGTATTTTAAAAGCTAAACTTTTCCCCTCCTACAGAACAGAATTGAGTAGTTTAAAAGTATTCAATTAAAAAAATTCAAGTCATTTTAGCGGAATTTCTAAGTGGAGCTAACCATACAAAGCACATCAAATGAAGGAAAAAAACCTGACTCGAGAAATTACTGTATCAAAATTTATAACTGACTGAGGAGACTGGGGAGAGGGGACAGAGGCTGCTGGTGCTATTCCAAGAGTAATTCCTAAATACTGCTGGTAAAAATCCAAAAACCCCTACATGTGGGAAGTAAAGAGAGTGAGGAGCCAAAAAAGAACGTAGCTTGCAGTCTGGAGAATCTAAATGTTTGCCATTTTCTCACTGTTATCGCCAAAGTGTTGAGGGATACGAATATTTCAGTAATGCAACTTGTAGTTTCAAATGTATGTGGTTATACTGAGAGCACAAAAAAAGTTTAACTGTTCTTGCATATATTCCTCTTCATTTCCTTATTTCTTTTTTTTTTTTTTGGCGGAGCACAGGCTCCGAACGCGCAGGCTCAGCGGCCACGGCCCACGGGCCCAGCCGCTCCGTGGCACGTGGGATCTTCCCGGACCGGGGCACGAACCCGTGTCCCCTGCATCGGCAGGCGGACTCTCAACCACTGTGCCACCAGGGAAGCCCTTTATTTCTTAATTTAGAAAAAGAAATCCCATATATATGTACGTTATAATGACCTTTTTTTAAAAAATTATTCTTTAATTGCTGCATTAACAAATTACCACAAATTTAGCAGCTTTTAAAAACAACATGGATTTCTTATCTCACAGTTCTATAAGTCAGAAGTCTAGCTTGGCTCAACTGGGTTCTCTGGCTCTCTCAAGGCTGAAATCAAAGTGTTGGCTAGCTGGGCACTTATCAAGAAGTTCTAGAAAAAAATCTACTTCCAGACTCATTCCAGCTGTTGGCAGAATGCATTCAGTTCCCTGTGGCTGTAGGACTGAGGTCCTTGTTTCTTTGATGGCTGTTGGTTGGGGTTGATCTCAGGTCGAACAGCCCCCCTTCCTTCAGTTTCAAAGCCAGCAATGGTGGCTTTAGTCCTCCTCATGCGTCCAATCTCTCTCATCTCCCTTTCTGCTGCATCCCCAACTCCCACCAGAGAAAATGCTCTGCCTTTAAGGGTTTGTCATTAGATTGGGCCCACTCGATAATCCAGGATAATCTCCTTATCCTGGTCAGCTGATTAGTAACCTTAATTTAATCCGCAAAGTCCCTTCACGGAAGTACCTAGATTAGTGGTTGACTGAAGAACCAGGGGACAGGAATCCTGGAGGACCACCTTTAAAATTTTGCCCATCACATCTTTGTAGTTTGTTGTTTTTGTTAAAGACCAGATCAAAACCAGGAAGACAGGTATTCCCACCACTTGCCCTACTTTTGCAGTAAATTACACGCAAATATGAGATATTGAAGGGCATGGAGTCAAACGTTTATCCTTTTGACTATGTTCAGTATTCTGGTATCAAATTGTTAGCAACACAAATATGTCATATGAATTAAAACCTTACTTGATGAGCCATTCAAAGTGTTGTTTGTTGTCTGAGCACCCATAATCAGTGGTCCAGGCGTGACCAATAGTGTATTTATGGAACTTCAGCATGTCCATTACTCCAACTTGGGCAATAACACAACCAAAGAGGTCAGGACGCTGATTTGCACATGCAGCTAAAAATCAAGATAGAAAAGGGAGGTGGTCCATCATTAAACATCTATGTAATAAGCAAAATCAAAACAGAACAAAACAACACTTAAATGCTTTCAGAACCCTGGTTGTCTTTTTTCCAAGAGCACAGAAAGAAACCATCAGAAATCACTTGCCCAACAGCCCACAAGCTTTTCCCCCTCCTTCCAATATATCGGAGGGGTGGGTATTGTCATCAGTAGTAGAGATTTACTCCTCAAAGTGAATCTCAATGGAGGAACATTATATGAAAACCTCTAGGGCTTTCTGTAAAACCTGTGTCTCCTCCTCCTCCCATCCCCAGCTGCTTTCACAGGTGATGCAGGAGGTTAACGAACTTGTTCAGGATCTGAAAACTAGCCTGTGATATCGTGACACAATAAGAAATACCTGTTTACTCTTTGTCCCCAGTTCCTAGAACAGAGCTCCTAAAACTCTTGGAATTTCCTGTGTGACAGGGTGAGAGGAGTGTCTCTCATGATTCATAACTGACCCCTTTCAACCGTCTCTGAGTCCATGCTAATGAGACGGGTCTTGGTGGGTCCCCAGATAGCTTCAGGATGGGGGGTGGCTGCCCAAGGAACCAACCATGTGATTACAGGATTGGATCTTCTGGTCCCACCCCTGACCTCTGGGCAGAGGAGAGGGGGTGGAGATCAAGTTAGTGATGAACGGCTACTGATTTAATCAATCTTGCCTGCATAATAGAACTTCCATAAAATCCACCAAACAATGAAATCTGGAGCTTCTAGGGTGGTGAACACAGGGAGGTGCTGGGATGGTGGTGCGCTAACAGGGAGTGTGGAGGCTCTGCGTGCGCCGCCCATACCTTATCCTATACATCTCTTCCATCTGACTGTTGCCGAGTTCTATCCCTTATAACAAACTGGTAAACGTAAGGAAAGGGGAGGGGGACATGGGAACCCCCGATTTATAGCTGTGAGTCAGAAGTATGGGAGGTCCAGAACTTGTGATTGGTGTCTGCAGTGGGGGCAGTCCTATGGGACTGAGCCCTCACCCTTCTGGGTCTGTGCTAACTCTGGGTAGTGTCAGAACTGAACTGACTTGTAAGACACCCAGGTGGTATATGGAGAGTTGGAGAATTGGCTGGCGTGGTATGCCCCCCTTCCCACATTTGGCATCAGAAATGTTGTGAGCAGTAACGGCTCATACAGCCCAAAGCAGAATAGCGCCTAAAACCCTGCTCAGAGCTCTAACCGATGCTGACACACCTCCTTGTCCTGTTGTAAGAATACTCTTCTCTGTACACTTAAAAACTTATTTTTTGGAAAATTCAATAAATGTTTATTGAACACCTGCCATGTGCCTGGCACTACGCCTGGGGATATGTCAGTGAATAATTTAGTGGGAAAGATAAAGAAGTGAACAGGCAATTATAGTGTGGCAATCACTACTGTTGAGAAAATACGGGTGCTATGGAAGTAGGGCGTAGGCCAGAGTACGGAGGTTGGGGAGGCTTTGGGAGGAAGTAAGATCAAAGCTGGCACAACTAGGAGTTAGTCAAGGGATGTGAACTTTTGCTGCCTCTGACAAAAAACTGTTCCCACCCCAGTTCTGATTTCAGTGCTGATTCATGATACTGAAACCTGAGTCCTACCCCTGCAGATCCTTTTCTCCCACTCAGAGGTGGGAGGCGCAGGAATCTGGAAACTGTTCTTTTTAATAAGCATCTCAGCATCCTGATGGAGGAACTCCATCTCTGAAGGTCCCTTAAAGGACCTAGTTTGTTAAAAGGCATAAATGAATTCCTGAATATAAAACTCCAAAAATAAAATGGAGTTTTATTGGATGAACCAGTAAGTTACAACACAATTCTCCCACTACTAAAATCAGATGGTATTTTCAGTGTCCTTTCCCATTAAAAATTTTAGATTCACCCTTAGTTCTTTTTTTAACACTTCGTATTTAATTCATATGCAAATTCAGTTGGCTCAAATTCAAAATATGCCCAGAATCAGACCACTTCTCACGACTTCCATCGCCACACCCAGGTCCAAGCCACCATATTCTCTCCCTGGGACAGAAGCCACCTACCTGGGCTCCTGCTTTTCTGCCCTTGCCTCCCCTTCTGTCTACCCTAACACAGTAACGGGATCAATGCATGATCCCGATTTAAAAAAAACATGTCAAATCATGACACTCCTCTGCTCAAAACTCCCCCAAAAGCTTCTCATTTCACAGAGTAAACCACGCTCTCTGCATGGGCCACGAGGTCCTGCCTGCTCTGGCCTCCCCCCACCCCTAACCTCTCCCATCTCTCTCCCCTGCTCTCTGTGCCCAGCCACAGACATGGGCCTCCGGGGCCCATTGCTGGCCTTGGGCATATCGTCTGCCTCCTCTGACTGGAACAAAAGCTCCACGAAGGCAGAGCTGTTGTCTCTTTCGTTTGCTGACATATGCCCAGTATCTGGAAAAATGCCCAAGCATTTTTTTGTGCTCTATAAATATTTGGCGAGTGAACGAATCAAATTTGTAGTTATTCGGTACGTAAGAATATTCTCCATCTCCTTTCTCGATTTCTTTCCACAAGCCACACGACTTGTGGGATCTTAGTTCCCTGACCAGAGCAGGGATGGAACCCAGGCCCCTGGCAGTGGAAGTGCAGATTCCTAACCACTGGACCGCCAGGTTAGTCCCTCCATTTCTTTCTTTCTTCTTTTTTTAAATTGAAGTATACCTGACTTAAAACATATTAGTCTCAGGTGTAAATCGGTGATTCAGTATTTTTATACATCACAAAGTGATCACCATGGTAAGTCTATTTACAATCTGTCATCACACAAAATTATTAAATATTATTGACTATATTCCCTATGTTATCTGTACATTATAGCTCTGATTTTTTTTTTTTTTTTGCGGTACGCGGGCCTCTCACTGCTGTGGCCTCTCCTGTTGCGGAGCACAGGCTCCGGACATGCAGGCTCAGCGGCCATGGCTCACGGGCCCAGCCGCTCCACGGCATGTGGGATCTTCCCGGACCGGGGCACGAACCCACGTCCCCTGCATCGGCAGGCGGACTCTCAACCACTGCGCCACCAGGGAAGCCCTCATTTTTTAATTGAGTTTGTTTTTGATGTTGAGTTGTATGGGTTCTTTGGATATTTTGGACATTAACCTCTTATCAGATAGATTGTTTGCAAATACCTTCTCACATTCAGTAGGTTGTCTTTTCATTTTGTTGAGTTTTCTTCACTGTGCAAAAGCTTTTTAGGTTGTTATAGTCCCATTTGTTTTTTGCTTTTGTTTCCCTTGCCTGAGGAGACATACCCAAAAGAAGTTTGTGAAGACCAATGTCAAAGAGTGTACTGTGTTTTCTTAGAGTTTTATGGTTTCAGTTCTTACATTTAAATATTTTTTTGAGTTTATTTTCACATATGATGTGAGAAAGCAGTACAGTTTGACTCTCTTGCATGGAGTTGTCCAGGTTTCCCAACACCATTTACTGAAGAGGCTGTCTTTTCCCCATTGTATATTCTTCCTTCCTCTGTTTTAGACTGACCATATATGTGTGGTTTATTTTTGGGCTGTCTGTTCTGTTGCATTGATCTATATGTCTGTTTTTGTGCCAGTACCATACTATTTTGCTTACTAGAGTTTGTAGTATAGTTTGAAATCAATGAGCATGATACCTCCAGCTTTGTTCTTCTTTCTCAAGACCGTTTTGGCTATTTGGGGTCTTTTGTGTTTCCAAATAAATTTTAGAATTATTTGTTCTAGTTCTGTGAAAAATGCTATTGGTATTTTGATAGGGACTGCACTGAATCTTGTGCATTGCCTTGGGTAGTAGGGTGATTTTAACAATATTAATTCTTCAAATCCATGAGCATGGCACATCTTTTAATTTGTGTCATCTTCAATTTCATCAGTGTCTTACAGTTTCCAGTGTACAGGTCTTCCACCTCCTTGGTGAGATTTATTCCTAGGTATTTTATTCTTTTTGATGCAATTTTAAATGGGATTGTTTTCTTAATTTCTCCTTCTGATAGTTTAAGGTACAGAAATCCAGATTTCTGTATATTAATTTTGTATCCTGCAACTTTACTGAATTCATTTATTAGTTCTTTGGTGGCATCTTTAGGATTTTCTATACATAGTATGTCATCTGCAAACAGTGGCAGTTTTACTTCGTTTCCAGTTTGAATTCCTTTTATTTCTTTTTCTTGTCCGATTGCTGGGGCTAAGACTCCCAATACAATGTTAATAGAAGTGGTGAGAGTGAGCATCCTTGTCTTGTTCCTCACCTTAGAGGAAATGCTTTTGGCTTTTCACTGTTGAGTATGATGTTAGTGGTGGGCTTGTCATACATGGCCTTTATTATGTTGAGGTATGTCCCTCTATACCCACTTTGCTAGGAGTTTTTAATCACAAATGGATGTTGAATTTTGTCAAAAGCTTTTTCCACATCTATTGAGATGACCATATGGTTTTTATTCTTCAATTTGTTAATGTGGCTTATCACACTGATTGATTTACAGATATTGAACCATCCTTATATCCCTGGGATAAATCCTACTTGATCGTAGTGTATGATCCTTTTAATGTGTTGTTGAATTTGGTTTGCTAATACTTTGAAGATTTTCACATCTGTGCTCACCAGTGATAATGGCCTATAATTTCCTCTTTTTGTGATGTCTTTGTCTGGTTTTTGTATCAGGGTGATGCTGCTGGCCTTGTAAAGTGAGTTCAGATGTGCTCTTTTCTCTTCAGTTTTTCAGAAGAGTTTGAGAAGATATGTGTTAGGTGTTCTCTAAATGTTGTGTAGAATTCACCTGTGAAGACATCTGGTCATGGACTTTTCATTTGCTGGGAGTTTTTTTTTTTTTTTTATATATTACTGATTCAACTTCATTACTGGTAATTGGTCTGTTCATACTTTCTATTTCTGCCTGATTCAGTCTTGGGAGATTGTAAGTTTCTAGGAATTTATCCATTTCCTGTAGATTGTCCACTTTATTGTGTATAATTAGTCATAGTAATCTCGTATGATCCTTTGCATTTTTGTGGTGTTTGATGTAACTTCTTTTCATTTCTGATTTTCTTTGGGCCCTCTCTCTGTTCTTTTCTTTCTTTTTTTTTTTTGCGGTACATGGGCCTCTCACTGTTGTGGCCTCTCCCGTTGCGGAGCACAGGGTCCGGACACGCAGGCTCAGCGGCCATGGCTCACAGGCCCAGCCGCTCCACGGCATGTGGGATCTTCCCAGACCAGGGCATGAACCCGTGTCCCCTGCATCAGCAGGCGGACTCTCAACCACTGCGCCACCAGGGAAGCCCTCTCTGTTTTTCTTGATGAGTCTGGTAAAAGGTTTAGCTTTTTATCTTCTCAAACAACCAGCTCTTAGTTTTATCGATCTTTTCTATTTTTTAGACTCTATTATTGCTCTGATCTTTATTATTTTAATTACTTTAGGTGTTAGGTTAGATTGAGACTTTTCTTGTTTCCTGAGGCAGGCTTATAATGCTATAAAATTCCATCTTAGAACTCCTTTGGCTGCATCCCATTGATTTTGGATCACTGTTTCCATTTTCATTTGTCTCCAGGTATTTTTAAGTTTCCTCTTTGATTTAACAGTGACCCCCCTCCCCCGTTGTTTAGTAGCATATTGTTTAGCCTCCATGTGTTTGTTTTTTGCAGTTTTCTTCTTGTAGTTAGTGTCTAATCATCTTATACTGTTGTGGTTAGAAAAGATGCTTGATGTGACTTTAATCTTCTTAAATTTAGTCAGTCGTGTTTTGTGGCTTAGCATGATCTATCCTGGAGAATGTTCCATGTGCACTTGAAAAGGATGTGTATTCTGCTGCTTTTGGGTGGAATGTTCTTAAAGTCCATCTGATCTAATGTGTCATTTAAAGCCAATATTTATTAATGATTTTCTGTCTGGAATATCTATCCACTGATGTAAGTAGAGTATTAAAGTTCCCTGTTACTGTTTTACTCTCGACTTCTCCCTTATGTTTGTCAATATTTGCCGTGTACATTTAGGTGCTCCTATGTTGGGTGCATAAATATCTTTCAAATTTTAATTTTATTATAGTTGATTTACAGTGTCTCAGGTGTACAGCAAAGTGATTCATTTATACATATACATATATCCATTCTTTTTCAGATTCTTTTCCCATATAGGTTATTACAGAATATGAGTAGAGTTTCCTATGCTATACATTAGGTCCTTGTTGATTATCTATTTTATATATAGTAGTGTGTATTTGTTAATCCCAAACTTCTAATTTATCCCCCCCACCACACACCTTTCCCCTCTGGTAACCATAAGTTTGATTTTGAGATCTGTGAATCTGCTTCTGTTTTGTAAACAAGTTCATTTGTATCGTTTTTGGGGGGTTCCACATATGAGTGATATCATATTGATATTTGTCTGACTTACTGCACTGTTTGACAATCTGTAGGTCCATCCATGTTGCTGCAAATGGCATTATTTCATTTTTTATGGATGAGTAATATTCCATTGTATATATGTACCATGTTGTCTTTATCCATTCCTCTGTCGATGGACAACTAGGTTGCTTCTGTGTTTTGGCTATTGTAAGTAGTGCCACAGTGAACACTGGGGTGCATGTATCTCTTCGAATTATGGTTCTCTCCAGACATATGCCCAGGAGTGTAATTGCTGGATCATATCATAGTTCTATTTTAGTTTTTTAAGGAACCTCCATACTGATCTCCATGGTGGTTGTACAATTTATATTCCCACCAACAGTGTAGGAGGGTTCCCTTTTCTCCTGGGTGCATAAATATTTATGAATGTTATATCCTCTTCTTGTATTGACCCCTTTATCACATGTAATGCTCTTGTCTTTTGTTACAAACTTTGTCTAAATCTATTTTGTCTGAGTATTGCTACCCCAGCTTCCTTTTTGTTTCCATTTGCATAGAATACCTTTTTCCATCCCCTTACGTTCAGTCTGTGTCTGTCTTTGGATCTGAAGTGAGTCTCTTGCAGGCAGCATATAGTTGGGTCTTATTTTATTATCCATTCAGCCATTCTATCTTTTGATTGGACCGTTTGGTCCATTTACGTTTAAATTAATTGTTGATAGGTATGTACTTACTGCCATTTAAAAAACTTTTCTGGTAGTTTTTGTAGTTCTTTTTTGTTCCTTCTTTTTTGCTCTCTTCCCTTGTGATGTAATGACTATATTTAGTGTTATGTTTGGATTACTTTCTCTTTTTTGCTTGTGTATCTACTATTGATTTTTGGTTTTGGTTATCAGGAGGCTCATACGTAACCACCTCTATATCTTTGTGATTAAGTTGATGATCTCTTAACTTCGAATACTTTCTAATAATATTGCATTTATATCCCCCCTGCCATATTTAATGTTTTGATGTCATATTTTAAAACTTTTTGTTTTGTGTACCAACTTAACTACTATTGTGAATATAGATGATTTTACTACTTTGTCTTTTAAACTTCTTACTGACTTTGTAAGTAGCTGATCTACTATCTTGATGTTTACCTTTACTAATGAGTTTTTTTTCCTTTCATAATTTTCATATTTCTAGTTGTGGTCTTTTTTTTTCCACTTAGAGAAGGCCTTTTAACATTTCTTCTAGAGCCAGGGAAGTTCCCTTATAAGTAACTAGTTGCTTTTCTCTTGCTCCTTTTAAGAGTCTCTGTGTCTGGGTGTGGACCTCTTTGGGTTCATCTTATTTGGGACTCTCTGTGTTTCCTCAACCTAGATGTTTGTTTCCTTTCCCAGGTTCGGGAAGTTTTCAGCTATTTATTCAGATAAGTTCTCTGCCCCTCTCTCTGTTCTTCTTGGTCCCCTAAAATGTGAATGTTAGTTTGCCTGATGTTGTCTCAGAGGTCTCTTAAGCTATTCTCATTTTTTAGAATGGTTTTTTCTGTTCAGCTTGGATGATTTTCATTATTCTGTTTTCCAGGTCTCTGATCCATTCCTCTGTATCATCTAATCTATTGTTGATTCCTACTAGTATATTTCTTATTTCAGTTACTGTATTCTTCACCTCTTTTCGGCTCTTCTTTATATTTTCTAACTTTCTGTTAAATGTCTCATTGTCTTCATCCATTCTTCTCCTGAGTTTGTTGAGCATCTTTGTAATCATTACCTGAACTCTTTATTGGATAAGATTACTTATCTCCACTTTGCTTAGTTCTTTTCCTGGGGTTTTAGCTTGCTCCTTCGTTTAAGAACATAGTTCTGTCTTCTAATTTTGCCTAATTCTCTGTGTTTATTTCTGTGTATTAGGTAGGTTGGTTATGTTTTCTGAGCTTGGATAAGTATCCTTAATATAGGTGATATCCTGTAGGGCCCAGCAGCAGACTTCCCTCTGGTGACCAGTTACATGCTCTAGGGGTGCCTCCTATGTAGGCTGCACGGGCCCTTCTGTTGGGGCAGGGCCAACTATTCTGGGCATGCTGATAGGCAAGGTCTGATCTCTGCATGACCAGAGCTGGTGCCAGTCTGCTGGTGGTGCAGCGCTAATAGCCAGAGAGAGGATCCAGAATGGTGCTTGTCAGCACCAGTGTCCCTGTGGTAGAACGAGTTCCCCAAAATGTCTGCCACCAGCACCTGTGTCCCCAGTAGGAGTCCCAGTTGCCTCCTGCCCCTCTGGGAGGCTCTTCAAGGTTAGCAAAGGAATCTGACCAGGCTCCTTTCAAATGACTGCCTCTGTGCCAGGACTCAGAGCATGTGAGATTTTGTGTGCACCCTTTGAGAGTGGAGTCTCTATTTCCCACAGCCCTCTGGCTCTCATCAAAGTAAGCCCCGCTGGCCTTCAGAGCCAGATGTTCTAGGGGCTCATTTTCCTGGTGTAGGACCTCTGGACCGGGGAGCCTGATGTGGGTCTCAAACCCCTCTCTCCTTGGGAAGGAACTCAGCAATTGTGATTATCCTCCCATTTGTGGTTTGCCTGCCCGAGCTTGTGGGTCTTGACTATACTGTGCATCTGCCCCTCCTTACCCATCTCATTGTGGTTCCTTCTTTGTATCTTTGGTTGTGGGAAATCTTTTCTATTAGTCTTCAGGTTGTTCTCATACATAGTTGTTCTGTAAATAGCTGTAATTTGGGTGTGCCCGTGGAAGGAGGTGAGCTCAGGGGTTTTCCTACTTTGCCATCTCGGCCACATCTCTACCCTTTCCAAATTTAAACAAATTATTTGGACACATATATATTTTACCTCCCTGGGAAAATGTTTTTTCCAAGACTGTATTCCATTGGGGTAAAGAAGTAATAAGGACAGGAATTCAGGTTTTGACACAAGTCAGTAAATTTCAAAGACAAGGAAACGGAGTGAATGTGACAAGATCCCCTGACAACAGTGGACGGAAAGCTAAAAATGGTCACATGTGCTTTTTAGGGTGAGTCTATCTGTGCTCTTCTCCATTTGTACAACGGCCCCTCGTATCCTAATGACACTGGATGTAGGACCCAGCAAGCAAAGTTCAGGACCACTATAAATGTTCATTACAATGTTAAGTACTGTTGAGAGATGAAAAGAAAAGTAAAAATTCATTAACTACCAAAAATTAGGAAAATCCACTTAGAGGCAGTGCCACATAGAGATTAAAAGAGCAGAATCTAAAGCCACGGTGCTAAGCGTCAACCCCAGCACCACCATCACACTAGCTACTCAACCTCTTCAGTGCCCCAGCGTCCTCCTCTGTAAAATGGGGATAATACCTGTCCCCATCTCCCAGGCCATGTGCATGTCAAGGGCTCAGCACTGAGCCTGGCAAGGTGCTCAGCAAGGGTGAACATTGCTGTGAACTATTTCATGACTATGAAGCTGTGGATCCATCTTTGCGTGTACCTCATTGTCCTTCATGACTTATTTCTCTGAACCCACAGCATCTAGCATCCCATGGCATAGGTATTCAACAAATGTTTAGTGGTGATCACAGCTTACAAGTTCTGGGTAACACAGTCAGAGGTGTGTTATTAGGCTCAGGCATGTGCTGACTGAACCCTAGAGACCTGTGGGTCCAGTCTGTGGGGAGCGGGAGAGGGAAGGGTAAGAATTGCGGTCCAGTCCAATAGAGCTCAGAACAGGGAGGAGGAAGGGCTTTTCAGGCTATGATGAGTTGAGTCAGTAGTTGTGTCTTCAAATGTCATTAATTAGATGCCCAAATACAAATGGGTTTTGCTTTTTCTGTACCACTGCTCCCATCCATGAGCCAAAGTAAATCAGAGTACCTGAAAACTCCAAGAGTTAACTAGTAAAGTACAATGAATAAGAAACCCAGTTCTCACCTACTAAGAGGCCCCCATTTGAACCTCCATTAATAGTCAGCCTCTTGGGAGACGTGTAACCTTCCTTGATAAGATATTCAGCAGCACACTGGAAGTCGTCAAAGCAGTTTTGTTTGTTGGCCAAGATACCACCTACAATGTGCCAAAGTGAAAGATAGTTAATTAACAAAACAGAAAAAAAAAATCACATTTTAACCTAAGGGGAATTCAAATGATGATAGGGCATAGTTTCAACTACTGATCAACTTAAACAATGGACTACCACTACATTTAGAAAAATGCCTCCATTTAAATTTTGTTATGCATTGTGGAAATCCATCATCAGTACCACAACTGCTAATCCATATGGTGCCTTTGTATTTTTCTAAAACCTCTTAGAACTTAAAAGGCAACTGTCCCAAAGGGAAGAGATGATCTGTTATGACGTCAGACAACCATGAGAATGAAAATGTGAAAGGATGTCAACGAAAAGAACCTGTGTCTTGGGAGGAGCTGGACTCAAAACTGACACAAGACCCAGAGCAGAGTCCAGTCCTCGAGTTCCACACAGCATGCGACAATGGGGACGAGTGCACTGCCCCCTCCCTGGGAAGATGAAAGTGCTCTGCGCGGACTTCCCTGGTGGTGCAGTGGTTAAGAATCTGCCTGCCAGTTCAGGGGACACGGGTTCAATCCCTGGCCCAGGAAGATCCCACATGCCACGGAGCAACTAAGCCCGTGCGCCACAACTACTGAAGCCTGCGCTCCGCAACGAGAGAAGCCACTGCAATGAGCAGCCCGCGCACCACAACGAAGAGTAGCCCCTGCTCACCAGAACTAGAGAAAAGCCTGTGCACAGCAACGAAGACTCAACGCAGCCAAAAATAAAATATAAAATAAATAAATTTAAAAATAAAGAAAGTGCTCTGTGCAGAGAGGTGCACGTCTCACCCCTCCTCTCTGCCGGAGTCTGAGGTGGGGACGTGATTACGAGAAGGAAGCTCTCTGACTTTGCCCACGGGTACTTAAGGAACTTAGGTAGGAATTAGGTGGGGACGTGGTGCTGCACAGAGCAGCCCATTAGTATCTCTATGCTTGAATGAAGAGGATCTCAAGCATCTCCTCAGAGAATCTGGGCTTTCTCATCTAGAAGCCATTCCAGTGTAGAGCCAAACAAAGAAACCACTTAAAGAGAGGAACATTTGTAAGGCCTCGTAATATCCAAAAGTAAAGGCCAAAAGTCAAAGTCATGACTGCAAAGGAACGGATGTCTGAAATAACTGCCAATGAAATGAACAAAAAGCAGACATAGATCTAATTAGCTATTTGAGATTAACCATTTTTGCAGAAATTCAATTAAAGATGAAGCAGCGCTACTGAAGAAATTTTTTCAGAAGAAATTTTTTCATATCAAAACAAATGTTATTAAGATTTTAATAAGAAAGTATTGGTGAATTAAGATGGCTAGGATTACTTAGTTTCCAGGAATAATAATATTTTGAAGAGCATTAAATTTTAAACTCAATTAACAGAATGAAATCTAGATTTATCGAGGTTCAGTATGCTAGGGTCTAACTAGAAAAGTTCCATTTCAGGCCCTTTCACTGCCTAAATTAGGAGAAAGTTTATGATCAGTCTAAACAGAGGTAATCAACTTTTAGCTTCAGTCAAGCTGCAAACTCCCCCACCCCCCAAGACTTCTGGATAATAACTTGGTTATAATTAATACAGAGATGAAAGAGTTGACCAAGACCAAGGGCACTCTTCCCTACCAGAGCATGGTGGACACCTGAGGACCAGAGGAATTCTATGGCAAAGAACTTGGGTTCTTTGAGGAGACGGCCACTGGGTCAGGAGTCCGTGCAGGTGGGTGTTTAAGTGTGTTCATTAAACATTTTTAACCAGGAAATTGGGTGAGTCAAGGGGTTCAGACTTAGCATATGGATTTGGGATGTACATCCAACATAAGGTGTGTAGAGATTTTACTTTTATTCCTCCTTTCTTAGTTATCTCTTACTATCACAGTAAGATATCACTATGATTTTAGTGTAATTAAACTCTAATATCAGGTCCAAGTCAAAACTATACAATGAATTCTATGCTGTTTCAAATACAGTGACAATCAATAAAGCCTTCAAGGATGACACCTGGCAGCAGCTGGCCCGACGACGGCTGGCAGGCTGGGGGCCCATGTGTTCATTAGGGACACTCACTCTTGCTCTGACATCAGTCCTTGGGGTGCATGCTGAAGACCGAGGATTTAGGCTTGGGCCTTTCCTGCCTCCTGACATCTAACAGGTGCTTATGAAAAAAGCTCTTTACAGATCTACCCTCATCTTTGCTGATCTGATCGATGCAGAAAACCAGAGCCTTGGCCTTAGGAGGTAGAGAAGAACAAGTGGGTGTACGGATCCAAAGGGTGGTCTCAGATGCTCCTGCTGCAGAAGAGCCTCCTTGCCACGTGCTGCTGGCCAAGCCTGAGCCCTGGGGGCCGCCCTCGTGCCTGCAGACTGTCTTACACAGGACGCCTGATGTTGAGAGGGGAGAAGCAGGGAGCCAGCGGGAGTGAAGGGGCTTCCCACGCCCTCCTCCCACAAACACAGGAATAAGGTAAGGGAAGAACATCTTCTTCAAGTTATTGGTTAGTCTATGCATTCCAGATACACAAAAGCCTGGGAGACGGGGTGTGCTCCGTATAGAGAGAAAAGGAAGAGATGGGGCTTTAAAAGTAAAGATTGCCATAATTTTTTTTTTAAAGAATGATAATCTGGGGAATAAAGTTGAATATAAGAGCAGTTTCCTCAATCAACTAGAATACATGCTTCAGGAGGCCAGAGAACAGGGACTGAACCGTTAAAACCAGAAAAGAAAACTGACTGTGTTCTTGTGTTTATCTAGCACGTGCAGGTTTTATCAGAGTCCCAGCAGCAACACTAGGAGGATGCTATTTCTTAGCAACGTTGGGAAGATCAGAGAAAACAAGCAAAAGATGCCCGAACTGGGAATAGGAAAGCTCTGTTGTAGAGTGCTCTTTTCTTTTAAGAGAAAATGGCCTGTTTTTGCAGTCTGTTTTGAGATAGCCAGTAATGCTAAACAGTAAAAAGCCAGGCTAACAGGAGAAGGAGACACAATAAATACCAAAAGTATTCCCCAGACTCACTTCTGACAGTGATAGATAAAAATGTACCCTATACATTGCTAAAAAAAACAAAACAAAAAAAACTGATTATGGTATGTAGGAGATGCGTCTGAAAAAGGTGTCCTTCATTAAAATAGACTGCAAAGGAAAATAAACTGAAAAGACTGAGCTGTTTCAATTGAAAGGGGGAATGGTGTCTGTAATGTGTTTGGAAGCATCCTTTTCTGCCCCTAATCCCCTCGGCTTGGGCTATGCCATATTTGCGTTTCTGCAGAGAAAATACCTCACCTTTATGCCACGTCTCTCCGTACTCCCCACCTCCTCTGATGTTGGCCACTGCAAGGACACCACCCATGTGTCTCACAAAGATGAGCCTGGACACACTGAGAAATGGTAAAAACAGTTAACCTGCCACTACCTGTGCCCAGTGAGGGCCGCTGTCCTCCTCCACCACACCTGCACCCGCACACACAGCCCTGAAGATGCTCCGCACGTGCTGTCATCTACGTGGAAGCCCAGTACTTTTTACATTGCTCGGTTTAAATGAAATGTTATAACTTCTGACTAGTGATTAACTGCAAAGCTCATACATTTTCAGGAGCATGCAGTATACCTCATTTTAAACAACTGTCTTGGCAACCAAAATACTGCCACCCACGTGACACAGCCCTGGTATGAATGGTGCTGTGCTTGTTACACACCCGGTAAAAGCCCCTGCTACCATCCCTCCCAGTATCTCTCTCCAAATTGTTCAAGTTGGAAAAAAGAAGGCTCCTTCTGAAATATGAATTTTAAACAGATTTTCCAGTTTTACAGAAATTTAGACGTTGAAACTAGGTGTGAGAGAGGTAGAGGAGATCAGGCACACTGACCAGAAAATAAGAACGCGTGCCCAGGGCCAGAGAATGTTTTCTAGAAATAAACAGAAGAAACTAGAGCACAAAGCTTCTTTAGAAAGTTTGGATTTTATGTTTCTTCCTTCTCGTTCCACTCTGACCCTAACATTACTGAGTGAGGTTATTTTTCTGTTTGCTGTTAACTAAAATTAATGTTGCTTTGAGAACTATTTCTGAAATTTATCCACTCTTCCTTTTAGTAACTGGGGAAACTGTGGGCTTCTGCAACCTGAGGCTCAAGATGATCTGGCTGCTAATTTCCTGGATGTTGAAGATCAGAGGAAAGGAGAGTTTGAGGTAGGTACAGACCATACACCCATGTGGTCCTCTCTTCAACATTTTTCCTATACCTCAGAGGGTCTCTACTGAAACTACCAGCATATCCACTGGTTCAGGGGAGAAAATGGTGTAAGGACACTTCCTTACTCGTCTCACTTCCCAACACAGAGCAGGCTTAACGAATACTCGTTGCACAAATGAACAAAAGTAAGAGCTGCTCAGGAATCAGTGTTGTTTTCATCCAGGTTCCCCTCTGGGGACCAAGGGGATGGGGCTCTGGTGCAGAGGCAGTCTCTGGTTTCTCCTCACTGTCTGGAGAAGGTCAGATGCACGCTGAAGTTCCGACGTGCCACGCTTACCTGTAGTTAGGTGTGATAGATATGTTGAAGCCGCCGTAGCCGTATAGGAAAGCGGGATGAGAGGCATCCAATTTTATGCCCTTTTTATGCACGATGAACATTGGAATCTTTGTACCATCCTTGCTAGGGTAGAAAATCTAGAACAAAAGAAAGCAGAACAGCTAGATTTAGCATTCCTGAGTAAACACTTGCATGCTTTTACATGGGAAAAACAAACAGGTAGTAAATTCTTCAAGCTGTTGAGTAGCACAGTGAAAATCCAGTACCACTAAGGGGCTAGTTGAGGGTGAAGCATATTTCCGTTTTTATGGAGACAGTGTGGAGTAGTGAATACAGGGAGACTTGACTTTGAATTCTTCTTCCACTCTCAAAAGCTAGGTGACCCCTGGCACGTCTGTCCTCACTCAGCTTTAGTTTTTTTTTTTTGCGGTACGCGGGCCTCTCACTGTTGTGGCCTCTCCCGTTGCGGAGCACAGGCTCCGGACGCGCAGGCTCAGCGGCCATGGCTCACGGGCCCAGCCGCCCCGCGGCATGTGGTATCTTCCTGGACCGGGGCACGAACCCGTGTCCCCTGCATCGGCAGGCGGACTCTCAACCACTGCGCCACCAAGGAAGCCCCTCAGCTTTAGTTCTTTATCCCTAAAATGTGGCCACCGTGCCCACCTCTTAGGGTCTCCACGAGGCCCATATAAGAGAACAGGCATTCAGTTCTCTGCTCCCGAGCACCCCTCCCAGCAGCAGAAACTCAGATTTCGCTCTTCTGCCAAACAAGCCAATCTAGGAAGACTGTTTTTCTAGGAAAGACATTTCATATTCAACTTCCTCTCTAAATGTTAAGACATTCAACCCCTCTTCATTTTCCTAGGTTCAACTATTAATTAAATGTTAGCAACAACAAAACGTATGTTAGCTTTAGAGAACAGATAAGAAGCAACATAGAAATCCTATTGTTTCTGATTAAACAAAGACACTTTCTCCAGGATTGATAATTAAGGCTCATCAAACCTTCCTGACTCTGGTAAGTTCAGCTAACATTTCTAGATTCATGACTTTTTGGATAAAAGGAGTAAGAGAAAAAGGATTAGAAAGAGAACATGAAATGTTATTCAAACGGTAAGCCACCCAAAGCTGATAATGGCTTCTTCCAGACAGACAATCTGTAAAGAGCTTTCTTTGGTCAAACGTGGTATCTTTATCCCAAATGACACCTGGAAAGTGCCCCAGCTTAGAAACGTCTTGCTGACCTCACACATCACAGTCAGGGACATAAACCTCTACAGGCAGTGTGACTCGGAGCCATATTCTATCCAAAGCTTTTTAAGGTAGCAGTTCTATCGTGGAAAGTGTCCACAAAGTTCTTGGGAATAAACAGTGGGGGGCGGGCAGGGGAGAGGGGGGAGGCGAAGCAGATTTGGAGAAAGGCACTACGTGGCCACCATTAATGCCTGCGAGTTTGGTCGTTTTTTGAAACCTGCCAAGGAACAGTATAACAAGCATTTGCTTCTGACTTTGGAGAGAAATACTGAGATGTATGTAAAGTTGACTGTTTAGGAATTATGGAGAATACATGGCAGAGTTCAAAGTTATCAGAGGAGACAGGGTTTTAGTTAAAGTTATTTAGTGCCGGTTAGGAGCCACTACTAGAGAGTAACTGTGCGGGCAGTACAAGCAAATGCAGAGTAAGAGGTACAGGCGACGGCTGGGGCTAATGAGCTAAAACCCAGGCCCTCAGGTAGGCGCGTTCTAACCACAGAGGAGACAGCGTGGGGACGGGTGGGCAGGGGAGCAAACTGTCTCACACGATTCTACCCTAACTGAATCATCTGCTTAAAAAATAGCGTTCCCCCCCTGCCCCCGCTACCTCTCGACTTCCCACCTATCCTCAAATCCCAGCCCCGGCACCCAATACCTCTCCAGCCGGCTGAGCCCTCCTCAGGCACCTCCCCTTCTGCGTCCTACTCTTCACCCGGTCAGCTGGACTGGTGCACTTCTGTCCCTACTAAGCTGACCCTCAGAGCCTCCTGTTTGCAAAGTGCTTTGTCTTCTTGCTTCGGGGCAACGTGGCTTCCTCCTCTGGCACTGCTTTGCTTGCTACCACCTATAGGATTTCCAGTGCCTGCACCTCCGTCTGCAATGCTCCCATCTGGCTCCAGGACAGAGAGGCATCCTTGTGGAATACAGTCAAAAGCACAAAGGCCCCCTTATGCCCATAGCTGCAAAAATATACCCAAGTTTTAAGCTGGTGTAGTTGAGATGTTAAAATAACAACACCGTGAACGCTGTCCAGAAGTGAAAGGGCACTGTGAGCATGACTACAATAGAATCACCTTCAGGACAACTCCTTAAAAGAAGGCCATTTCAGACTTGAAATAAACATACACACTTAACATATATACGTGTATAAATCTTTATCAAATCTCCATACATACGCACAGAGCAGTGTTTACGCCATTTCCATTGATCGAGTGGCAATTGATGGCAATAAACCTTAACCTGCCCGCAACAGACAGGCAGACTGACTCCTGGGTCTTTTGATAACTATGGAAGGAATCCATGTGGACAGTTTGGAAACAGACATTAAAAATAGCCCAGCTAGTTCCCATTATGCTCTTTCCATTCCTTTGACTTTACTGACACTGATTTCCTCTTGAAGCCTCTTCTTCAGAGAGGCTTTGTGGGTAAGTTTCTTTCTAGATTTGCCTGGTAAGGAAGAAAAGGCAGCACACTCCTTGTTTCCACTTGCTTCCCAAACCTGGCCCAACCGAAAAGCTCCACTTCATAATCTACACTAGTGGTTCTTGAACCTTATGGGTTGGGCCTAAGCATCTGTGATAAACATGTTAACAGTGCAGTTTCCTAGGCTTCATTCCCAGAAATTCTGGTCCCACAAGTAGGATGTGGATGACCAAACCTGCAGATTTAGCACATCTCCCAGCTGTTCCCATTGTTTCCCATTTTCTTCCATTCCCAACACCACCCATGTGCATCCCCTACTCTTTTGTATCTGGCCTTTCCTATCTTCATGGGGGCCATCTGCTTGGAGTTCTGGAAAAACCTTCTGCCAACTTCACTCACCCTCTGAACCCCAGAGAAAGGAGGATCATTCATTTCTTACTAAGTCCACTACTACCACACTCTTCTGATTACCACAACTTTTTCTTTTTGTATTGTCTCCCTTTCCTTGGCGTACAAACAGACTCAAATTTCTCCTATCCTACATAACAACAACAACGCCCCAAATCTTTTGTACCGCCATGCCTGTCCCTCCTGCTTCCTTCCCGATCAAACATATCCACAGTAACCTACACCCACAGCTCACACTCGCCTGCCTCGTTCAGTCCTATCCTCACCACTGCCCTTTCGAAGGGCAGTGATGAATTTTCTTGTCTTTGCCCCTCCACCCCTACCTCTACCCTGGTGGTGTAGATCCTTCCGAACTTTTCTGCATGCTTATAGAGACACATCTGTTTACACGTATTCACATACACAGGTTATTATTAAAAGGCAATATACAGAATCAGGCCAATATTGGGATAAAACTTAGTCGGCTTCTCCCCACTCAGCTACCTAATGTGGAATTCCTTCCAGGTAAAGATACCCAGATTTACCTCATTTAACAAAGTGGCTGCCTCGTACTTCATCGTATGAAAGTACACAAACTTATTTAACCATTTGCTCACCAAAGGCTATTCAGACTACTCTTTTTCTGTTATCAACACTGATTGATAGAATAAATCCCTTTTACACAAATCTTATATACTCATGCTATAATTTCTATAGGATGTGTTCTTAGACATGATTGCTAAATCAAAGTGTATGTGCATTTAAAAATTCAACACAGGAGTTAGAGCCAAGATGTCAGAATAGGAGGATGTGGAGTTGACCTCTCCCCACAAGTACATCAAGAACACATCTACAAATGAAACGATTCTCACAGAGCACCTGCTGAACACTAGCAGAGGACCTCAGACACCTAAAAGGACAAGAAAAATCCCCACACAACTGGGTAGGATGAAAGAAAGAAAAAAAAAGGAAACGAGACGTGACCTGCACCCCTGGCGGGGGGGAGCTATAGGAGAGGAAAGGTTCCTGCACTCAGGGAAGCCCCCTCACCGGTGGCAGGGGGATCAGCTGGGACAGAGAGGGAGCTTCTGGGATTCGGAGGAGAGTGCAGGAAGCAGTCTGTGGCAGGCAAGACAGAGTAAGACCCACATGGATGGTCCATACTGTACAGATGGCCAAAAAGCACATGAAAAGATGCTCAACATCACTAATTATTAGAGAAATGCAAATCAGAACTACAATGAGGTTATCCACCTCATTGGTAGGAATGTAAATCGGTACAACCATCATGGAGAACAGTACGGAGGTTCCTTAAAAAACTAAAAACAGAGCTACCATATGACCCAGTAATCCCACTCCTGGGCATATATCTGGAGAAAACCATAATTCGAAAAGATACATGCACCCCAAAGTTCACTGCAACACTATTTACAATAGCTAGGACGTGGAAGCAACTTAAGTGCCCATCGACAGAGGAATGGATAAAGAAGATGTGCCACATATATACAATGAAATATTACTCAGCCATAAAAACGAATGAAATAATGCCATCTGCAGCAACACGGATGGACCAAGAGATTGTCACACTGAGTGAAAGCAGACAGAGAAGGACAAATATATGATATTGCTTATATGTGAAATCTAAAAAAATGGTACAAATGAACTTATTTATAAATAAAAATAGAGTTACAGATGTAGAAAACAATCTTATGGTTACGGGGGGAAACAGGGAGGAGGGATAAATTGGGAGAATGGGAATGACATATGCACACTACTATATATAAAATAGATAACGAATAAGGACCTACTGTATAGCACAGGGAACTACTCAATACTATGTAATGACATATGGGAAAATCTAAAAGAGAGTGGATATATGTATAACTGATTCACTGTGCTATACAGCAGAAAGTAATGTAACATTGTAAATCAACTATACTCCAATAAAAAAAAATTCAATAGATTCTGACTAATACTCTAAAAATGGTGTATCAACTTAAGCTCCTAATGACAATATTACCTAAGTGTCAATTTCTTATTAGCAGTGGGTGTTAAGATGGATTTTAATTTTTGCTAGTGTAAAAGGCAAACATTACCATCTCATCAGTTTTAAGGCTCAGTTTTTAGATTAGCAAAGATTTTCATCTGTTAATTGGTCATTTTATATCTCTTCCTCAGAAAACAAAGTGTGCCCACGCTTTCAGTGTGTTTTACCTTTCTGATTAGTTAACAGAAACTCTTCTTACATTAAGGACATTTACCTTTCTTTCTGTCACATATTTTGTTTGTATTTCCTCCCAGTCTGTAGCCTGTTTTTAAACTTTCTTTGTGGTATCTTGAATATATTTACATAGCACATATACAGATAGGACTCCCTCACCCCAAGGTGTAAAAATATTTGTCTATATTTTCATTTTGAATTTTTACATTTATGGTTATCCAAATGAAGTTTCTTTTTACATATGATCTGGTATCTAACTACTTTTCCCCAAATAGCCACCTACTATACACCATTTACTAAAGAATAATTCTTTTTCCCATTTTTCAGAAATGCCGTTTTTGAATTGGTTTCTTCCCAGGCCTCATCTGTTTCGATCCCTATCTTGCAGCTGCTTCTTTGGCTTCCTGGGTGCAGTATTTCTCTAATTCTCTTTCAACCTTCCTAATTGATCCATTACTAGCTCTTCTTCCTGCTGCCAAATGCTACTGTTTTGCAGTTTTCTATACTTGGTCTTCTCTTTTCTCTCTGCAAATACCCCATTTGCCATCTCAGAGAGTTCCAATAAACTACTCCGTGCTAAGGACCTTCACGCCCACATTTGCAGGTCCCTGTTGAGGGGCTGGTTAGAAAGCCCCTCAGGTTGCTCCACTGTGAGGGCTGTGATGTCACACGGTGGGTGGCCCGTCTACATCTGCAAGCCAACGTGCTCTAGGTGTACCTGTACAGGCTCCTCTTTGGGGCTCTCTCATTTTGGGTAGTAGCAGTGGTCCCTTACTTCACTCTCTCCTCAGCCACCCAACTGCCAACTCTCAGAATCACATCTTATGCCAAGGACCCCACGCCCAGGCATCACTCGGCCACTTCAATTCTCAGGCCTCTCCTCGCGCATGTGTGCTGGTGACCCTGCTCAGGACTCCCTGCCACACTAGCCTCAAACCCACCTGGTCTCCCTGACTCCTCTCACTGGCTAAAGTGAAGCGGTGGTAGGAGCAGTGGCGCCTCGAACTATTATTAGTAACACACAACAACCATAATATATTTTATCTATTTATATGATACACAAGCCGTTACTGCTCGATGAGGAGGCGACTGCTGAAGCTTGAACCCATGGGCTGTTTTCAATAGTTTATTGCTACACCACCACCCAGGTTCAAGCTAAAAAGCAAAAAGACTTTTCGCCCTCATAATTGTAACCAATTGAGAGCGAGCTGACAATACACATCCGTTCATTTTGAGTGTCCACTGTGGGCACAGACCTTTGATGGGATGCCAAAGCCTTTATGGGACCCTTAACGGACAGGACAACAAAGTGCTCCCATGGGATCCAGCAGGCACCCACTTGAGTAACAGAGAAAGTCTGTCCGTCATCTAGGTCCAACAGCTCATCATGTGAGGCTGACGGGCCCCGTCTACCCCATTCCTGTCAGCAGCAGAGCAAACGGTCCGTGCGATAGGTCCAGTCCAACCAGGAGCCTGTGACACCAGGGTCAGCACCGGGTCTTTCCCCTGGCACGCCTGTCCACCTTCACCGACACAAGCACCACTGAAGAATTTAAGACAGTGTCTTTGGAAGCACCCGTGAGACCACATGAGAGGGACTATTTTATCGTGTTTTGATATGCAACCTTCATCAGGGACACCACAGATGAAAAATAAACATCATGACGGCGATTCAAAGCCACAGTTAGTTCTAGACATTAGTAAGCCAACCAGAGACTGATCACACACTGACTTTAGAATGTTTCCTGCCTTAATTCCGTGTTCCTCCCCTTTAAAACTTACGTACTTCATTTTGTAGACTCACAGCAGCATAACAAAGTTAGTCCACATTTAAAACCAAGAACATTCAGCACAACAAGGCGATAAGGAAGCACACCCTCTGGGAAGCCCACGCTGTACCTCGATAGAGGACAGAGATGGGTATTTTCAAGTAGTTGTGAGGCTGTTCCACCTGGGAAAGAAAGCTGGTGTCAGCTCTTTCTCAGCCCTGGGGAATCAAGATGATCATCCCAAATTCTGGGTATTTAAAATGTTTCAGGGATTTCCCTGGTGGCCCAGTGGTTAAGAATCTGCCTGCCAATGCAGGGGACATGGGTTCGAGTCCTGGTCTGGGAAGAACCTACATGCCGTGGAGCAACTAAGCTTGTGCGCCGCAACTACTGAGCCTGTGCTCTAGAGCCCGCGAGCCACGACTACAGAGCCCACATGCCACAAATACTGAAGCCCACGCACCTAGAGACAGTGCTCTGCAAGAAGACAAGCCACCGCAATGAGAAGCACGCGAACCGCAACAGAGTAGCCCCCGCTCACCGCAACTAGAGAAAGCCCGCGCGCAGCAACGAAGACCCAATGCACAAAAAATAAAAATCAATCAATCAATAAATGTTTCAGATACAAGGAGAGAATGTCACTCTGGGACCTCACCTAGCTGGTCACCCTCTCATTTTAGAAACGAGAAACCCAAGATCCATAAAGATAACTGCCAGGTAACACTGCTAGCTTACGTAAAATTAACACCAAGCCCCTGGTCCAGCGTTTTTTCTACCCTATTAGAAAGTAATTCACTTCAAGCTATTACTTCCTTGTAAGCATCTTTCCTGGGTGTAATTATGCAAAATTTTGCAAACGTTAGAAACTTTGACATAAATTTAATATATTCTCCCCACCCCCACCCCCAAGACAATGATCACTGGCCTCTAGGGAATCCAGGGGACAAGTACCCTTTCTTCGCTTTTTTGTTTTCGTTACCCTCTTGAAAAGGAGACTCATTCAAGCATGTCAAAAGCCACATTCCAGATACAGGAGTTATTACTTATCATTATTTCTTAAAGCAGAATGGGTCTGCTTAGAAAGATGATCCTTCTCTAAACAGTCATCAGTGTTACCACCTTGAGGACAGATTATTAAAAGAATAATAAAAATCCCACTATATCCTGCCATGCCATTCTACTAAAAAAATTCAGTTTCAATAGTATTCTTAAAAGGCACAATTCACTTCAGAAATGAAACACAAAATGCTTGAGAGTATCATAAGAAAAACTAACCCCAACTTGATAAGTAATCAGTTTAAAGCAGCTTCTAATTTTGCACATTTAAAACCAGTATTCTAATGAAATGACTGACAGATAAGAGCTCACCGATCCCTGATCTGCATCCTTTAAATTAAAAAACTCTTGAGGAAAAGAGAGAAAAGGTTTATACTTTATATAAGTCCAAAATGTCAGAAATGACCATCCCTACTGTCCGCATGACTGTGCCGAGGCATCACCAAATGTCAAGTGGTCTTTCTCCGGATGTGCATGTATATCTGTATGCATGTCCAGCTCATCTGTATGCATGTCCAGCTGTCATGTGAATCTGGCTTCATACAGATGAAATAAAAACATCTTCCTTTAAAGGAAAAAGAGGAGCAAGTGAACATAAACCAAGGGAACGTTACTGTTCTTCAAGAGAATGACATCAGTTATGAAAAGATCAGCTCTCTCTGCTGAAATGATTACCTTTCTGGAGATAATAATACATTTAGTAATAAAATCAATTTTGCTAACACATTTGAACATGTGAGACCATTTAAGTTCCCCAAACAAACAATCTTCAGCCCCACAGTTAATCTGATTCAGACTTGGTGCTCTCTGAGGCAAACGCCAGGACTCTCGTTATCACGGGTAATGGGATGTGCTCGTCCACGCAAGGTGAAGGAAAATGGTAAAGGGCAAGCCCTTTGCAGAGAGGAATGTCTGGTGAGGGCGACTCCTGCCTAATTTTAGAGCCTGACGGGTTGAAAGGAGAATGTTCATAAAGGGCGCTGAGCTTCCCTTCCCATCAGACTTGACAGAGTCCCTTGTGTGGCCTGTGCTAAGGATGGCAGACACATGTGACGAGGAGCAGAGCTGCTCAGAAATTCCGTGCTCAATGCAAACAGGGAACGGGACATTCCATCACCCAGAGAACTGGGCAGAAGGCAACCTCCGTGCCCCCATTAGCTCGTAAAACAAGTATACGAAGAACTTCGGGAGGCGCTGCACGTTTCTGAGCTGTGCTTACGTTAAAAATACTGGCCTGTTTCAGATACAAGGAAGGTTGTGACCCTATCTCTCTTCTAGACTTTTAACTTTGGAGGAGTGGGGGAGAGTTTAAGGGTCACCTTTGGGCAGAAAATATAAAGGGAAGTGTTTATTTCAGATTGTTTTAGTCTGCTTTCCGCAGGATGGCTGGACATTTTTGTAACACTGGAGATTTAAAAAACTCCTGTGGGGCACCTCAACGACAGCGAAGTCGGTCTATTTAAAAAATCTGTTTTAATTTTTGGGACATTTCTTGAGCACCAACGATGTGCTAAGTGCTATATGCATAGTCTCTGCAGAAATGCACCGGCTCTCAAAGGCTCAGCCATCTGTTCTTTGGAATAATAAACCTATTCCCGGTCTCAAACTGTGCAGCAAGAAGTGAAATAGAAAGTGGAAGGTTCTGAACGTGAGGAAAGAAAGCCAGTGGTACAGACACAAGTGGAACATGGCACTTTGATGAGTTTTTAGAGTTTAGAGGTATTCACGTATTTTAAGGTAGAAAGACATAAGGGGCTATGATGAATAAATATGACTTGATTGTGAAACATAAAAGCCACCGTCAGTTCCACTGCCCCGATTTCCTTGTGGTCAAGGCAAACACACAATCAGACATTTTCATAAAAGTGAAGGACCTACTTACTATATGCAGAGGTTCAGAGAAAGCAGTTTCTGTTTCTTAACAGGCATTGTTTCTGAGGTGCTCTCTAAGAATGCATACATTGCCCCCTGATGAGGCTCACCACAGTGGGCTTTTAGGCTGCATGTGGAATGCACGTGTGTCTGTTTTGTTCTTCAGGAAAACAGCATGATGAGTCCAACCTCAGGTCACTATGAGCCCTGCACTGTGTGCATTCAGTAACATTTGTTTATGAATTTATTTGTTGACTGAATAAATGAGTTACAATTACATATTAAACACTCTCTTTCCAATCCCACAAATTCCTATACACCAGCCAGCCTCAGTTCCTGAGGCTCAAAGTCATCTTGGATGCCTCTCACATGTCATCTTATCTAGCCCTGCCTATCCACATGGTGGCCTTGTCTCCTAACAGGACTCTTGCTTCCAATCTTTGGATACTTGTTACCAGATTAATCTCCCTGCAATCAAAAAAACATCTTCCTTTTAATCTAGGTCATTCCCCTACTGAAAACTGCAATGCCTCCCCATTTCCCACAAAATGAAGTCCACGTTTGAGACCAGCAATTGAGACTCTACTCTCCGCCTTCAACATCTGTGAATGCTTCCCAACCATCTTCTCCAGTGAAACTGCCATTTCACATCTCCAGACCCTGGCTCCCAATGTCACATGCCTGAACAGACTAAAGTATGACTGAAAAGAAACAAATCATCGGCTCTTAGGAATTCACTTGTTTGACCCCCATCTACTCCTACCCAATGCAGGCATCCCCAGAGCTACATCTCAGGCAGGTTCAACCTTTGCTTGGATATTTCTAGTAATGAGAAAGAAATTTACAACAAGACAAATGGCAGGTCATTTCATTTGGGAACTTCCCTAATTGTTACAAAGTTCTTCTCTACCTGAAAAAGTCAAAATAACTGAAAATACAGGGAACAAAAGTTATCCAAGGCTCTGGAGACAGAACCTAGTAATAGTAAATTCCTATATAAGTTAACTATCGACTAAAGTTTCCATACATTTAAAAACAAATATTAAAATGCCTGCCACTTAGTTTCTATATTTTTCACAATAGAGTTTTCCCTAGTCCTTACTTTGGTCACAATGTACAGTATTTCTTTTACTTGATTTGTTTAAAACACTTACATAGTTTTTCCCATGTACCAAACACTACTCTAAGAGCGTTATAAATATTCCCTCATTTTAATTCACACTTTATACCATGAATACTGCCATTTTTTAGGGAAGTCACTTTGACACAGAAAAGTAAGTAGTCCAAAACATATATCTCATAAGTGATAGAGTCAGGATTTGAACCTGGGCTGTCTGACTCCAGACTCCATGCTGTTAGCCCCTGTAAACAAGGGATCAGCAAATCCTCTGGCCCTTCCCCCAGGGGCTCCTCTTGAACCCTCAATGGCACAACTATTGCACCATCATGCATCTCCCTCTTGGGGCCGTGCATCAATTTACATCTATACCTAATACAGTGCCCAGAGGACAGCAGGCACTTAGAAAATGAATGCTGGACAAATGCGGAAGTGAATGCTCAAACTGGACCCCATGCTTCAATCAAACATAAGAAAAAGTGTTTTAAGTGGTAGTTAATTAAAAGAAATCCTCAACAAAATATTACCAAACCAAATCCAACAATATATTGAATTGGAATTTATTCTAGGGGTGCAAGGATGGTTCAACACCCACAAATCAGTCAATGCGATATACCACATTAACAAAATGAAGGGTTAAAAATCTTATGCAGAAAAAGCACTTGACAAAATTCAACACGTATTTATGATAAAAACTCTCAACAAAGCAGGTATAGAGGGAACATACCTCAACATAATAAAGGCTATATACGATAAGCCTAGAGCTAACAACATACTCAATGGGGAAAAGCTGAAAGCCCTTCTCTAAGGTCAGGAACAAGACAAGGATATCCTCTCTTGCCACTAATTACTCACCACAGTATTGCAAGTCCTAGCCTGAGCAATTAGACAAGAAAAAGGAGTAAGTATCCATACTGGAAAGGAAGAAGTAAAACTGTCACTATTTGCAGAAGACACGATATCATATATATATAAACCCTAAAGACTCCACCAAAACATTGTTAGAACTAATCCACAAGTTCAGTAAAGTGGCAGGATACAAAATCAGTATGCAAAAATCTGTTGCATTTCTTTATGCTAATAATGAACTATGAGAAAGAGAAATTAGAATAGTCCCATTTATAATTGCATCAAAAAGAATACAAGACATAGGAATAAATTTAACCAAGGAGATGAAAGACCTATATATTGAAAACTACAGGACATTAATGAAAGAAATTGAAGAAGACACAAATAAATGGAAAGACATCCCATGCTCATGGATTGGAAAAATTAATATTGTTAAAATATCCATATTTCCCAAAGCAATATAGAGATTCAATGCAATCCTTATCAAAATTGCAATGGTATTTTTCACAGAAACAGAAAAAAAAAATCCTAAAATTTGTATGGATCCACAAAAGACCCGGAACAGCCAAAGCAACCTTGTGAAAGAACAAAGCTGGAGGCAATCATGTGTCCAGATTTCAAACTATATTAGAAACCAAGAGTAATCAAAACACTATGGTACTGGCACAAAAACAGACACATAGATCAGTGTAAGAGGATAGGGAACCCGGAAATAAACTCATGCTCATATGGTCAACTAATTTACAACAAAGGAACCAAGAATATACAATAGGGAAAGGACAGTCTCTTCAATAAATGGTGTTGGGAAAACTGGACAGCCACATGCAGAAAAATGAAAATGGACCACTGTCTTACACTATACACCAGAATTAACTCAAAATAGATTAAAGACTTGACCATAACACCTGAAACCATAAGACTCCTAGAAGAAAACATAGATGGTAAGTTTCTTGACATGGGTCTTGATGATTTTTTGAATCTGACACCAAGAGCAAAAGGAACAAAAGCAAAAATAAATAAGTGGGACTACATCAAACCAAAAAACTTCTGCAGAGCAAAGGAAACCTCCAATAAAGTGAAAAGGCAACCTACTGAATGGGGGAAAATAATCGCAAATCATGCATCTGGTAAGGGGCTACTCTCCAAAATATATAAAGAACTCATACAACTCAATAGCAAAGACCAAATAATCCAATTAAAAAATGGGCAAAAGATCTGGATAGATATTTTTTCAGAGAAGACATACAGATGGCCAACAGGCACATGAAAAGATGCTCAACACCGTTAATCACCAGGGAAATGAAAATCAAAATAATGAGACAGGGCTTCCCTGGTGGCACAGTGGTTGAGAATCTGCCTGCCAATGCAGGGGACACGGGTTCGAGCCCTGGTCTGGGAAGATCCCACATGCCGCAGAGCAACTAGGCCCGTGAGCCACAACTACTGAGCCTGCGCGTCTGGAGCCTGTGCTCCGCAACAAGAGAGGCCGCAACAGTGAGAGGCCCGCGCACTGCGATGAAGAGTAGCCCCCGCTCGCCGCAACTAGAGAAAGCCCTCGCACAGAAACGAAGACCCAACACACCCAAAAATAAATAAATAAATTTATAAAACAAAAAACAATGAGATATCACTTTACCTGTTAAAATGGCTATTATCAAAAAGATGTGAAGTAACAAGTGTTGGCAAGAATGTGGAGAAAAGGGAACTCTTGTGCACTGTTGGGGGGAGTGTAAATTGGTGCAGCCACTATGGAAAATGGTGATGGAGGTTCCTCAAAAGATATCAAAAATAGAACTACCACATGATCTAGCAATTCCACTTCTGGGTATTTATCTGAAGAAAGTGAAAACACTAATTTAAAAAGATATATGTACCCCTATGTTTATTGCAGCATTATTTAAAATAGCCAAGATATGGAAACAACTAAGTGTCCATCAATAGATAAATGGATCAAAAAAATTGTGAGATACACACACACACACACACACACACACACACACACACACACAGGCATATTACTCAGCCATAAAAAGGAATGAATCCTGCCATTTGCCACAACGTGGATGGACCTGGAGGGCATTATGCCGAGTGAAATTAAGTCAGACAGAGAAAGGCACATACCATATGCTCTCTCTTATATGCGGAATCTAAGAAAACGAAACAAAAACAAAAACTAAGCTCATAGATTCAGAGGACAGAGTGGTGGTTGCCAGAGGTGGGGGGTAGGAGAAATGGGTGAACTGTTTTTTGTTTTTAGTTTAAATAAATTGAATAAAAATTTTTTAAAAATCCATACAAACACAGCAATCTAGAGTCTGGCATCACAGTGCTTGTAAGCTGAAAAGTAAAAAAATATAAATTAACTCTGGTTGAGGTACTTAAGAGGCTGTTATAAGCATGGATAAGGGATCCCAAACTTCCAACTTATTACTAATGAAAGATATTTAACATCTGCCATTTTCCTGTGTGTAGCTGTTAATCTATTAATTTAGCAGTGCCACGGTGGATGAGCTTTATGGCTCTTGCACTGTTTGGTTCTGGTAATTGACTCATGAGATTGCAACTGCATCATAAACACCCAATAAGAATGCTTGAAGGGCTTCCCTGGTGGCGCAGTGGTTGAGAGTCCGCCTGCTGATGCAGGGGACATGGGTTCGTGCCCTAGGCCAGGAGGATCCCACGTGCCGCGGAGCGGCTAGGCCCCTGAGCCATGGTCGCTGGGCCTGTGCGTCCGGAGCCTGTGCTCCGCAGCGCGAGAGGCCACAGCAGTGAGAGGCCCGCGTACCGCAAAAAAAAAAAAAAAAGAATGCTTGAAATCCATTTCAAATCCTCATTAACTCACACCTACATCAGACCACTTATTTATTTTATTGCACTAGAAAAATAAAATAACCAATGTTGAAAAGACAAACTCTAGCCAGACTGTTCAGTAACAGAAGAGAACTTTGCAGCTTAACCATTTGTGGCTGGCCGTTATGCATTCTTTTTTTTTTTTTGCAGTACATGGGCCTCTCCCATTGTGGAGCACAGGCTCCAGACGCGCAGGCTCAGCGGCCATGGGTCACAGGCCCAGCCGCTCCGCGGCATGTGGGATCTTCCCAGACCGGGGCACGAACCGGCGTCCCCCGCATCGGCAGGCAGACTCCCAACCACTGCACCACCAGGGAAGCCCCGTTATGCATTCTTAAGAGTGTGAACTATTAAAGAGAGACAGATGTTAAAAGAGGAGAAAGGGGAGCGGTGTTCCTGCAATCAAGCAGTTTGCACCCGTGGGGTGGGGGATGGAATAACCTGCACAAAGCCAAGGGGGGCCCCGAATCAAGGACAGCATTGGCAAAAGCCCCCGAACCAGGAAGCTGGCACAACTGTCCAAGTACCACTTTTCATTTGTACCTCCAAGGGGAAACTGAGATGCAGCAAAACACTGCGAGAAGCAAATGCACACAAAATAATTTTGTTGTAGAAAAATGAATGACTGGAATACCGAAAAGGTGAATTTGCAAGTAAAATTCACAGGCACAAAGACATTCATGTGGGTTTCTGCTGGACACATCCAATGCTGCCATTACCCTCTGATCTACTTCTACCTAGAGTCTCTCAGACAATACAAATGCAAACCATCAAAATAGACCCCTCAGGTGAGTAAGAGGCAAAACAAGAAACCCACCATAGATGATTTCATGTTGCTTAAAAAACAATCATTGGGAAGCTCATGAGCACACAGTGCATTTCACTCCCCCACTGGGACGCATGGGGCCAGAAGTAGACTCGTGCTGGCGAGGGCAAGCTGCAAAGAGATGGTCCGTTAGAAGGGACAGAACAGAGGCTTAGAGGAGCATCACAAACAGCCATTGGGAGGCAACTCACCGGGGGGCGGAAAAGAGAACGGCGGTGGTGGGGGGGGAATGAAGACAAAATCACAAAGTTCAGAAATCCTACCGTGATTCTTCTTTGCTTTCTGTTCTAAGCTTGGCTGTGTGAATGTTTTATATTTGTGCAGTAGAATAACAGCAAAAATCTCATCAATGAAACCATATATATATTTTTTTGATGGCTACGAAATGCCTCCCACTACCTTGTCTACCCCAGCACTATCATGGACGGACGATCTTGTCTATTCATTTAAAAATGTTTTAAAATGTGGAAATAATATACTTTGGATTACACACACACACACCTTTTTATTATCACCTGTAATCAAGGCAGCGTTAAGGCAGTGAAAATCAAAGTCTAAGAAAAATGAAAGCTTAAGATGAATAATCGAATCATGTTCCTGGAAGATCTAGAAAAGAACATTGTGCTGTAGTGATGATAGATGGCATTCAGGATGGTGGACGGAGAACATCTGACGCTTATGAAGCATCAGGGCTGTGTGTGCAGAAAAGCTGGCTACAAAGCCAGCATGCTGAGTTCCAAAGGTTTTATTTAGCGAGTTTTGTGTGATACCTCTACTGCCTAGGAATTAACACACAAAGCCCAGGACTGTAAGGAGACCCCCCACCTCACTCCATTAAAGCGGCCAGGCTCACAGGCTCCACTCACAGCCTTTTCAGTCCACTGCTGCCAGGCTTTGGCTGGCTGCTCTCACCACCAAATGCTCACGGGCAATCCCAACACTGCCCAACCCACAGCCACTGTGACTTCCCTGCAAGACCATGGAATTTCTTGGAACAAGAGGTTCCAAGTCCTTGGAACTACTCCCCCGCTGCTGCAAGCTTTCCTGGTTCCTCTTCCCCACCTCTTCAACCCTCCTGTCCCTTAAACCTTGAAGCTCCCTTGAGGCTTTGTTCCTCTTGCCCCTTCTATGCACACCACTGAGGTGCTCAAGCTGTGCCCATGGGTTCGTTCACCACCACCCCTGCCACTCCTCAGGACTCTGCCTGACCCCTGACCCTAATTCTCTGAGCACCGGGCAGATGCCCCATGTATATCTGGCACAGGTGCTTTCAAGGGCCCCCCACTGTACACAGGATAAAAACCTCACCCCGTCTGGGTGCACACCAGACCCTTAGGGTTTGGACCCGTCTCCCTTTCCAGGCCCATCTCTTGCCACTAGGCTCCAGCTGTGGTGCTGAGGACACCCCTGCTGTATAGGAGCTCTCCTCCCTCCAGCGCCCTTCCCCGTCTGCCCAGAGCTCCTTTCCAGGAAGCCCTTCTTCCCAGCAACAGTCTTAGATGCTCCTCTTCCTCTGGGGTCCCATAAGACCTGTGATCAACTGAAAGCAAACTGCTAAAAATCTTTGATTATATCCCCATTTCCCTAGTAAACTCTATCCTCCCTTATATTCCCAGCACTGCCAGATACAAGGTAGTTGCTTAATAAATGTTTGTGAAACAATTATTTTTATTTACTTAAGCAGTCTTTTCAACCAGTCATTCCTAGATATTCACTGGAATTCCTCACTTGAAAATTCCATTTTATTTAAATCACTATTAATTAGTAAAACTGTCTTAGGCATCCTTTGGCTTCTCTCTTAGGCACAGGGTCTTCTGGGGCCTCACATAGACTAACACAGTGTGGAAAGACCTTATAAAAACCATATACACAAATCAATAAAGATGTTGAAAAGTGAAGAAGGAAAGGGAAACTGAATGCATGAAATAAGAGGCTGCTTTAGAAAACAAGTGAGATTTCCAAAATCTGGGAAAAGTAATAAAAACAATCCAAAGTAATGTCACAGACTCTCCTAACACACAACAAGGAATGAATGGGTCAATTGAATTTACATGTTAGTGGAACTCCTTTTTTTATTGCTCAACTTGTCTAAAAGATTTGCAAACATTTGTAAGCAGGTAACAACAACAATAAATGTGTGCAAGGAAAATATAAAGAAAAAGCTACTTTGATGCTCTAAAAGGGAGAAGTAGTGCTATTTCCTACTTTTGTCAGACTACGACCCAAAATAGTCTTAAAGATTAGATCACGCAGAAAATTTCACAGCAGTTCAAATGGTGGTAAACATTCATTTTCTGACATTATTTGTTGGTTTTGAATGGACAGAACCAATTATCAGAGCAGAGGGAGATGGTCTGACACAGAAATTTTACAGAAAGGAAATGTTCCATTTGTATAGGTTTCTGGCCATGATAACTAGACAATGTAACATGCTTCATCTATTGTGGCCTCTCTCATTCATTTGCTAAGTATTTATATGTATCTACTCTGGGCTCTGTGGACACAGTGGTGGGCAAAACCACTCTCTAAAGGGAAGAGGAATGAACACATAAACAGATGAGAAGATGATGTCAGCTAGGGATAAGTGCAGTGGGGAAGCAATAAAGCTGGATGTGGGACTGGGATGCAGAGGGCTGCTCTCTCACACAGGACGGAGAGGGACAGGGTCTCTCATCCGTGCAGTGAGAGTGAGTGAAGGGGTGGGCCGGGGGGCGGCAGACATTCCAGGCAGAGTGGGGAGAGGAGGGGGTGCTGGGGGGCGGGGAGTGTGAGTGCGTACATGCAAACAAAGTGGGGCGGCCACTCTGCAGCTGAGTGGACGAGCGGCAGAGGGCAGGGGCCAGACCGTGCGGGTCCGTGGGCATTTCTCAAAGCTGGTCAAATAAGGGATGTGCTATTTAATAAGAAGCCACACTAGCCTATGAAACAACGGCAAATAGTCACTGCCTTTTGACCACCCATCTCAGAACTGGCTGCCCTGCCTGCTCACACTGACCCCAGCCAGGAGCCTGCCCGCCACTGTATCAATAACAACATCAATCGTTCACCCAAGCTGACATCACCCCAAACCCTCAATACTGTGGGGTACAGAGGACTGTAACTCACCAACATCACCCCGAGGCAAGACTCTGGCTAGATCACACGTGTATTCTCCCATTGATGAAAGAGTGCCACATTAGGGGCAGTCGAGCAGAGCGTGCCAGTTTCATCTCCCAGAGACTCACCCTCTCAGACTCACTCACTCAGCCCTGTGGCCGTGGAGGACAGAGCAGCCATGGAGGGGATCCAGCTCTCAGAGGGGTTGGGGAGAGAGGGAGGAGGCCTGAGGGGTAAGACAAAAAGCAGGGGGCAAGGAGGGGCTGGAGCGGACGGATGGAAAAATTAAGGAGAATGCGGACAGGCCAGCGGCCGGCTAGGCTGCGATGCAGCTGAGGGGGTCACGAGTGGCTGCAAGCCCTCGGTCTGCTTCCCTGCCTCTAGCATCATCCTGCCCTCCTCTCGCAGACCCGTGGCACCCGAGAACCGTGGACCCAATCCCAGCTCCTGGATCCAGATGGGTCCACAGAGGAGTAATGGAGGTCCGAGAGCTATGGGCAGAATTTGGAGAAGCCCAATGGGAAGCAGACCTGTAAGACGAGGCTGCACAGATCAGACTGCAGTTATCAGCAACTCGGGCTGTGCAGCTGATCGGCAGTTCTATGCGTTCTTTATTAAGTAAAGTAGGAAAATAAACATTACTTTAAAAACACTGCGTTCAGGATACAAACTCTCCTACAGCTTCGAGTCCGCCAGAGAAAATAATAAAGGTCCTTGGAGAAAAAAGAAACGTTGACTATTCACTAGGTTTTCCAGAGCGGTTTGTATTTCTGAAGAAAATACTTGGAAAAATGAAAGCTTAAAACTAACAGAATGGATTTGTAGTGACAGAATTTTAGATGCTGTGGTCAAAGGATGAGGCTGGGTGCAGAGGCAACCCTACACTCCACGGAGGCCCTCTCTGGGGAGGGATGTGCGGTCGTCTGCAGGGCGAGCCCCCCAGCGCTGTTCTCTCTCCTCCCGGCACACGGAGGGCTGCCCACTCCAAGGCTGGTCTGTCCCCAGGACATGGTGTTGGCCAACGATGTGTGGCTGGGTTGGGAGGTGACACTTGTACAGAAAAGGAATTCATCACAGCAAGTGTGTGATACACTTTCCCTCTGCAGCACAGGGACAGGCCATGCTTGGGTGGAGAGGCTCCTTGGGCAGGGCCTGGAGGGAGCCCAGGCTGATGGCCCACAGACAGCATGAAATACAAGCTTTCCTGAGATTTTAGAGGTGCCTGTTAACTGCAATGGCCTAGCCTATCCTGACTGATAGAAAAGAGCAATTAGGAAGGAACCCATTCATAGTGAGTAGAAAATCCTAACACTCGATATTTGAGTCTTCCCACTCCTAAACTGAGTACATAACAAAATGTATGTATTTCAAAATTTCAAAACTACGTTTTTTTTAACGTTTTTATTGGAGTATAACTGCTTTACAATGGTGTGTTAGTTTCTGCTTTATAACAAAGTGAATCAGCTATACATATACATATGTTCCCATATCTCTTCCCTCTTGTGTCTCCCTCCCTCCCACCCTCCCTATCCCTCCCTTCTAGGTGGTCACAAAGCACCGAGCTGATCTCCCTGTGCTACGCGGCTGCTTCCCACTAGCTATCTATTTTACATTTGGTGGTGTATATATGTCCATGCCACTCTCTCACTTCATCCCAGGTTACCCTTCCTCCTCCCCATATCCTTAAGTCCATTCTCTAGTAGGTCTGTGTCTTTATTCCCGTCTTGCCCCTAGGTTCTTCATGACCTTTTTTTTTTTTTTCCAAACTACTTTTTGATTTTGAGTTGAAACTCAAAAATTGTTTGGGGAAAAAAAAAAAAAGGTGAGAAGACAGAGAATTCAGGGCCTAGGGAGTTTCACAGAAGGAAAGTGGGGAGCCAGTACTTGGAGATGCCACTCTGAGGCCCCCAGGCGCTCTCACACACACATTCTCTTCCTTCCCTCCAGGTGGACTGGAGGAGACGTCCCTCCTTATCTGAAGGCCAGTCCCTCCACTAGGGCTTGAGATCCCCTCACCTTCTCGAGAACTCGGCTCCTATGTGGTTCCTTTCCTTCTGGAACCAATCCATCGACACACCAAAACAATCTGGTTTCTCCCACCTTAGTAACATGCCACTGGACTTCTCAAAAGCCTGTGTACACATGGTTCTCCATTTCCTCTTCTCTCAGACCTTCTCCCTGAACTCACGGCCATGAAAGCTATGGAAGGCTCCATTTGTAAATGTCTTATAAAATTAAAACCTATTTTTTTGGATTGATTTGCTTTTTTAGCACAGCTATACAAGTTATTCTACAGGAAGAAAATGACAAATTTGAAAAGTAGTCTGGAGAAGGAGGAGGAGAGTGTGAAGTATAAACCACAGCTGTTAAAAGTCAGAGATGTTCAGTTAACCTAGGGGGGATTATTTTTTCTAAAAAAACTTTTTAAACAATGAAAATGTAAGCCTTTCAGATTACAGCATTAAGAGAAGATTGTTGCAATTAGGAAAATAAGGCAATACAAAATAATATGAGAGCAAAGCTAATCCCCCAATCCCTCAATAACACCCACCCATAAGGAAACAATACTTAAGTCTTTTTCAACTTACAAGGGGGCTACATCCTGATAAACCCATCGTAAGTTGAAAATATCTAAGTTGAAATGCATTTAATACACCTAACCCACCAAACATCGTAGCTTAGCCTGACCTACCTTAAATGTGCTCAGAGCACTTACATCAGCCTACGCTTGGGCAAAATCGTCCAACACAAAGCCTATTTTATAATTAAGTATTGAATAACTCATGTAATTTATTGACTACTGTACTGAAAGTGGAAAACAGAATGGTTGTATGGGAAGAGAATGGTTGTAAGTGTATCAGTCGTTTACCCCCTTGATCACACGGCTGCCTGGGAGCTGAGGTTCAATGCCGCTGCCCAGCATCACGAGAAAGTATCTTACTGCATGTTGCTAGCCCCAGGAAAAGCTCAAAATTCAAAATTCGAAGTACAGTTTTTACAGAATGTGTATCTCTTTCACATCATCATATAGTTGAACCATCACAAGTCAAACCTTCGTAAGCCGGGAACCGTCTATATATGAACCCCATCTACACCCTCCCTCCTCTTTCTCAGTATACCCTGTTCAGCCACCACTCTGCCCCCACTGCTCACTGCAAGTGTCCTTGTCAAGATCATCAATGACCCCACCTTGTCAAATCCAAGAACTCCTCTTTCTTCCTTATTGACCAACCAAACACACTGAGTGTCATCTGCCACGCCCTCCTTTTCATACACTGTTCTTGGCTTCCTGGTCTACCCGGCCTGCGGTTTGCTGGTTTTCCTTGCATCTCTCTGGCTGCTGCTTCTCCAGCTCTTTGCTGGCTCTTCCTCTTCCAACTAACCCCTAGATGTGGGGCTCCTCAGGGCTCAGCCTTGAGCCTTCTCCACTCTTACGTGTTCCTCCACGTGACTCTGTTCCTGCCCCTGGATTTAAACAGCACACTAATGCTGAAGATGCCCACATTTATCACTCCAACCCTTAGACCGTAAGACCCAAATGTCTAACTCCATACTTGACATCATTGCCTGGATGAAAATGTAACAGGCGCCACAAACTTGACAGGTCCAAAACATTTTTCCTCTCAAACCCATCCTCCCCAACCCACTGCTGACAACTTGATACATGCTGACAACTTGATACACGATACCAGCTACTCAGATTCAAAATCTCGGAGTCATCCTTGATGTGTCCCTTCCCCGTCCCCTGCACGTCAATCCCTTACCCTATCCTGCTTACTCTACCTCCCAGGTGTATTCCAAACACACTTTTCCCCACGTCCAAAGGCTATACTTTAGTCCAGGCCACCCTATCTCTTACCTGGTCTGTTGTTACAGATGTATATCAGCTCTCTCCACGTCCATACCTGCCCTTTAAATCTATTCTCCACAAAACAGACGATGGTTTTCTTAAATCAGAACATGTCACTTTCCAGTAAAGACCCTGTAGGGACTCCCACCACACTTGGGATCCCGAACAAACTCCTAACATGGCCACAAAACCCTGCCATCCCCCCCACCCAGCCTCCATTCTCCTCCACTCACCACTTCCCAGTCTTCTCTCCAATCCTCTCTGAAGCCAAGCACTTTATACTCGGGGCCTTTGCTCTAACATGCTGGGCTCTTCTTCCCTCATTTTCACGTGGTTCGTTCCCTCTTAGCTTTTAAGTTTCCACTTAAATGAAATCTCAAGGGAACTTTTGTTGACGACTGGGCCAATTCACACTGGGCCCCTCTGTCATTCCCAGCAACAGTCATTGTTTTCTTCACAGCCCTTGTTCCAACTTGCAATGTTCACATTTATTTTCTGTTCACTTGCTTTTGCCCATATTCCTCATAAGAGCAAAGACCACGTCTCTCTAGGTCACTGCTACATTCCCAGTGTTTAGCCCAACGCTTGGCACAAAGTACATTTTTAATACGTACAGGGACTGCATAAATGCAGTGGTTCTTCCCCATCCCACCTCCACCAATCAATGCAGACCAGGAATTTCTGATGCAAGGTGAGGAGGAGAAGGGGACCAGCTGGCAGTCGTAAATGAACTTGAACAAGGTGTCAAAGTCTAGATGGGTGAGTGGAGGCAGCTCTGGCAACGCCCCGTAACACTCGCCTGTCCTTCCTATCTCTGAAGATTCTGAGCAACGTATCAAAGTCAGTGCTTCCGACACAGCCAGACCTGCACATTCTCAAACACACCAGCCACAGTTTAGAGCATTTATAACTTTTCTCTAATCTCTTCCAAATATTTACATTAGCTATATTCACATTAAATTTTAGAGTTGAACTAGACATATCCTTTGCAAAACACAGAGAAGAGGAGGGTCCAGATGTAGGCAGCATAAAATGATTTTTATATAATGATTTTTACTTGCACCCTCGACGGTTTTCTGTTTGAGATTCAGTTTCAGAATTACCCACTACCTTAACTGGGATCAAAGAGTATATTCTGTTAAAAACATGTCTGTATGCATATTAATATTTATGTTTATGTACATATGTATACAAACGAAGGCAGCTGGAGGCAAGGAGGACACAAGGCGTCATCCATTACTTAGCAGACTTGACTAGCAGATGACTTTAAATGCACAAGAATCTGGGCTGCATTTATCAATACAGCCTGAGGAGATGACTTACAGTTCTTTCTTTTGAGACATTAACCAAGGTCAATGGTGAAGCTTTCTCTACAGTCTTAATAAAACCACAATGTCTTATGTTGATTTCTACACGGAGACCTAGAACTACCGACCTCAGGGCACTTGACTGCTGAGTTGTGGCAGCCTGATCAGGGAGGTGGGCACAGCTGCTCAGATGCTCAAGCGCACTGCACAATCAGAGATGTGGCTTACGCACCGCTTATGCCACGGTGTGACTTGGGGCGACTCATCTAACTTCCCTACACCACAGGCTCCCCAACCAGAAAGCTGAGATCACAAGAGTATAGCTCTCCAGGGATGGCTCTTCTCTAAAGCAATGAGATAATGCAGAGAACCCTGGCATGGAGGCTGGCATATTATGTGTACACACCCTTGCTATGTTTTCAAGCACCAGCTGAATATCCCCTCTCCCTGTGTTTTGCTTTTGACTGCGTTCCCAAGGGCAGGAGCAAGAAGAGGCATCTCGGCAGGAGCTGGGACTTGGCTGAACACTGAAAGACGTGCGGCGTTTCAGAGAACAAAGTAAAGAAGACGAGAGGTGCCAGCACGGAGCACGGAGGAAGGAGAGCCGGGCAGAGGCGAGTCTGGGCATGGTGGTCAAGGGCCGTTTAGGAGCTGAGCCTGGGTGGTGTGCAGTGTTTGGGGTGGGGACTCAGGGCGGTGAGGTGGTACCTCTGTGGGGTGGATGAAGCATGGCACCAAGAGTTGGTAGAGGAGCTCACACTTGACACTGACAGTGACCAGGAGCCTGCGTGTGTCCCTGCTTAATACCCTCGCGATGCCTTCCACTTCGCGATACTGTACCATCACGTTTATCATTGTTACAACATTTCTAATCTGCTCCGTACATTGAGTCAGCACTGGGAGTGCACAGAGGAGGATCAAGTCGGCTTTGCTAATGTCAGGGCACACCTAATCCACATCAAAGGATTATACTTAGGGAAAGAATTTCCTCCCTTCTTCACAGACCAGTGATAGGCCAGAAATGGCTTTTCCTCCAGGGAGGTAACGGACTACCCACAGGGCTTGGTATTCCTGCCATCATCCACTGACCATCCGTGCAGCTCCAGGCAAAGGCAGAAGGCAGGGAGGAAACTGTGTGGCAAGTAAAGAGCCCACACTATGGTCTCTTCTCTCCTTTTGCCCTAAAGGTCGAGCAGAGCAGGAAGCCAGAGAACACTTGTCTAGCTGGCAACCTACATAAAATGTACCCTGGGGCTAGGAATGATATTGTTACAGAAAAGATAAGCCCCAACTCTCTCCTGCTGAGCTTTCTCAATGCAGAGGAAATCTGAACAATTATCAGATTTCTAGACACCCTCCCAATTCTATTAATTCTTTGTCTAACTTCACCGATGGAGAAGGCAGAAATCTGCAGACAGACACTGGAACGGATGCCCCTCTCTAAGGAAAAGCCATAGAGAAGGTCTCCTGCTCCGGCCATTGAAGTTGCTTTCCAGGCTCACTGCATAAGAAGCAAACATCTCAGGTTAGAGTTTCCAAAATAAATCTGTGAATATTCTTCTGATTTTGAATCAGAGGCAACCGAGTGCCAGAATTAGCATTACTGCCAACCTTCCCCCAATAATACCTTGGGGGAAGTCCAGCAAAGATGACAAAAGCAAAAACATAAATACTTAAGTTTTTTACTTCTGAACATACTTTAAATGGAGTTTCAAGTTGCCACGTGGTGACCGACATTTAAGACTTAAAGCCCCTCTGTATATTTTAATACTTTAAAACATAAATGTATAAATGTTTATGTGTATAATATATATGACATAAATAAATGGATAATACAATGAGGACCTCCATTAAAATGCAACAAGGAGACTGGAAGTGAATATTTAAATAAATCATAACAGTATTTATAAGTCATTAAAAAATGAACTTATGGGCCCTTCTTGCCTCTCCTTTCACACAGAGAGTATTTTTTATTATTTAATAGGTCCCATAAAATTCTACAAAGTACTCACTAGATCTTTACATGATGTAGAAACATACTTTTAGAGGTAAGGAAGCTTAGGGATTTAGAGGCTTTTAGGCTAATTTGTTTATTTTAAAGGTGAAAAAAACAAAAATGAAAACCAAATCCCAACCGAGTATAGAGACAGCAAATAACTTGTCCTTATAACAAAACGCACAGGATTAGCACAGCTCTGGAGCTCTGTGTTCTAGTCTTGGCTCTGTCAATTATTGGTGGTGTGACCTTTGTTAAAACACTGAGTAGACTGAGCCTTAGTTTCCTCATCTTTAAAATGAAAGGGTTCAAACAGACAAACCCTAATGTATGTGCAATTTGTCCAGAGCCCCAAACCAATAGTGGAAAAACATACCATCTGGAACAAAGCAAGAGGCGGCTATGAAATTCGGGACCTGACACCTGCCCAAAGGCTGTTTCGTGCCATGCTTCCATTCCAAGGAGCAGGCTCTTGAGGATGGCCTGTGTCCACATCCTCTGCAGGGACAGGGCAGGGGGTGTGGCTGGGAGTTGCTACCCCAGGCAGGAAGATGACGCTAGCACAGAACAAAACACCTGGACAGCCATCTGGACACTGCTTACCTGGCCTCCTCATCATGCCAGAGGTAGCCTCTCAGTTCACCTTGATTTTAATGCTCAAATAGTCTCATATACTCTTGCATCACTTCTGCTAAAGTCAGGACAAGCGTTCGGGAAGAGCGAATACTCATGTCCTAGAGGAAATACTAAATGCCTTTCTTCTTGGGACAGGAGAGCCTCTTTAAAGGGTGCTCCTGTCTTTGTAGTGTGTGACTTCTACTGTTCACAATGATAATATTTGAAAATTCAACTCTTTTGGAGTCTTAGTTTTTCCAGTGGGAAACCGAGATTTAGAAACCTGGCCACCAGGTGGCGTCTGGATTCCTTGGTTTCAGGGTCCCCACCAAGTTTTTGCTGAAGGCCTGTTTTGCTTTCTGTGGCCGATTGCTAGCTGTCCGCCAATATCCATTCCCATTTCCTTGATAATAAGGCCCTAATTTTTAGCTGGTACATTTTTTCTGGGAATAAAACTACATCTAATTTGTAGTTGCTAGTATACGGGTTTTGCCATTCAGAGAACATGTTCTCAGAACATTAATTCGTGTTTTACTACTCATTAACTTCTGTGCTGAGCGCATGGCATCAGCACTACATCTCTAAACCTCCTTCTGCCAAGTGTGGCCACGTGGGTACGTTTTCGCCGATAAGGTGAAAGCAGACATAATAGATGTCACCTCTGGCAAACAGGGCAAACACCTGCCCTTCCCTCTTCTTCCCTATTGCTGCCTTCATGCTGGCTGGAAAGTGGATATAAAATGGCTGGAACCCCTGCAGCCTTCTAGGACCATGAAGTGACGGCGGGAATGGAAGCCATGTACAGATAAAGCAGCAAGAGAGAAGGAGCTTGGATTCCTTACACCTTAGACACCAAGTTGTTCCTGGACTGATGTCCCCTGCACTTCTTTTATGTGACAGGGAAAAAGAAACATCTCTTTCCTTTAAGCCATGGTTATTTTTGACTTTTTCTCCTGTTGCTCACAGGAGAAATCTAATCTAATCTGAATAACACACCTTGAGATTCAGACTCATTTCTAAAACCAGAAATAATTATTAAAATGGCAAAAGATAAGCACCATTAGCACATACTATTCATAGATGGCAACTACACTACTGATTCAGTACTAATAAGAGGGAAGTGACTTTCTACTTTGTTTTTATAGGATAATGAAATAGAACTTTCTTTTTCCCAGGATAGTTTTCTAGCAAGGAGCTGGAGCTACTTGTTAGCTGTGAGTAATCTGAAATCTACTGACCTCAGTATCAGCAAAGCTCAGCAACCCGCAGCTTTTATGGATTTCAACAGCCATGACTCTTGGAAAAATTTAAACAAAAACTGAATATACTTAAGTGGGCACTATTTAAGTGCCTCAAGCTGTTTTCCACCTTGCAACAAGGAAGCCCGCAGGAGACTCAAGGAATCTCCCCAGGCCTATCGTTCCGGGGACTTGGTTGCTCAATTCTCAAGGCAACCTTGTGATTTTTACTCTAAGTGGGTTACATATGCTCAGGTTGCTGCAAAGCAATGTCCTTTTTCAAAACATGGAAAAGGATTTCTTTATGGTATGGAAACTGCACCAACCACGCACTTGGGCCCCATAACCTATTTCTATGTTATAAGATAGCAAGAAAACCAAGACTCTTTCTTATCATCTTTTTTTTTTTTTGCAGTACGTCGGCCTCTCACTGTTGTGGCCTCTCCCGTTGCAGAGCACAGGCTCCGGACGCGCAGGCTCAGCGGCCATGGCTCACGGGCCCAGCCGCTCCACGGCATGTGGGATCTTCCCGGACCGGGGCACGAACCCATGTCCCCTGCATCGGCAGGCGGACTCTCAACCACTGCGCCACCAGGGAAGCCCTCTTATCATCTTTTACAGTCAAATTATTTTAACACAGTTGCTATCTAAAGAGGAAACAGGTACAAACATATGCCCTCTGAATATGAGTATTGTGCTGTCAATCTAGAATGGCTGGGCGACAAAGAGAATCCTAAAGAAAGGCAGGAATCTGCTTATGCAAGAATATGTCACTGCGAAGCGTACTATAAAAAATACCATGAAAGCTTAGGCACAAATCGTCAAGAACAAATCGTCAAGAACAACTGATTCAGTTTAACGCCATTTCCCAATCATATGTAAGCACTGTATCCTCTCAAAACGTTCTTTTTGAAAACATTCCCCCATTCACTCTTCACTAACATTTTCTGAAGATTTCTGACCTATTCCTAACTGTGAGAATACAGCGCTACAGGAAAACAGTATCGTTAGTTCAACAGTCAGCTCACAAAGGATGTGGATGAGTCAAAAATTGCATATGCCATGCACTCAGCACAGAAGTTAATGAGTATTAAAACACTAATTAATGTTCTGAGAACATGTTCTCTGAATGGCAAAACCCGTATGCTAGCAACTACAAATTAGATATCGCCAAGGTGAGAAAAAAATCTAAAGAAAGAAAATGCCACGCTGTCTATGCCAAGGCATCTTGGTAAACCCAAACAATCATCTAATTTTAGCATTTCTGGTCGGCTACAATGCAAACTGCCTTTGGGATGTTCTTGATGTCTCACATGCGTTACTGCAGGTAAACCTCAGAAGGTAACATTCCTCAGTTCAAGAGGACAGGAATCAAGATACTAAAATCTGTGTTAAATGCTTATAATTCTTACTATTTCTATACTCTATTGCCTTAGGTTTGCTATCGCCCCATAAAACTGAATCTTCCTTCTAATGTATTCGTTTATAAAATGTGGAAACTGTTGTTAAGGGAGTTGATTCAGAGTACACTGTTCTTTTTCAGGTCTATAAATTTTGTCTTTCACTTTGGGAGGAGAAAATCCAATCTCTCAGCTGGCTGAACAAAAATGAGACAATGAGAAACCAAAAACTGCATTTCTGCTACACTATATCCTTTGTCATGCCACGTTCAACCACAGTGCAAACACTATTCCGTCCGCAAAAGACAGCTGCCCAAGGCAACCCTACCTGCATAGGATGTCGAGGGCATGATTCCTTTCTTCTCGAACTTCCTGTGAAATTATGAAAATCCTGCTACAAAAAGGCAGAGGCAGTCTCTGAATGAAGGGTTGTGGTAAAATTCTTCAGGAGTCCCAGTAAGGACCTGGGAATTACGGAAGCAGCCATCCCTCAAAGCCCTGCCCAGTTTCCACCTCTCCTGGGAAGACTCCCTCCACGACCCTGACCAGGACATGGCCTTGCTGATGGAAGCTTTCACCTTTCCCTTGATCACTGGGATAACATCCTTGGGGGTGTCTGACCTTTCAGATCTCTGTGTCTCAACTTTCCAGACTGACTATAAGTTTCCCAGGGACAGTGCCTCTGTCTGGAACTCCTCTGTCTTCAAACAGTACCACCTGGCATTGCGTGTCACATCATAAATATTTGTTGACAGACTACATTTCTCTATTCCTTTGCTTCTGTTTAAAATGAAACGTATTACTGATTATAAATGTAGACAGATTTTTCAGGTAAATCACTCATCGCCAAACCTGTGTTATTAATGTAATTTCTAATGCTCAGTATTTCAACTTCTTTTTAAAGACACGGGCACAGATGTTCTAACCAATATTACGTGGTCATGTCATTCACAATAAAAGGAGAAAAACGATCAGTCAATTGCAGATTTGATAAACCTATCCAAAACTAAATTCTTATGTGTACCCCAGATCGGAAGAGAAACAGTTTTTCCAGGATCAGATTTTCAGAACTGTATTTCCGATACAGATCAATTTTCTACCCACAGCTGTAGTCAGGATTGGATAAAGATTACACAGACAGTAGCTCTGTTCTGTGTCCCTCAGCAATCTAGAACACTCCCACCCCCTATCCCACCACCATTCAAGATGCTCTGGGTCCTAAATGAAAGAACAGCCCTCTGTGGCTTATTCAGCCATGTGTTTCTTTGAGCCTCCTCTTTTTCTCTCCTTAGCTTGGTCCACCTGACCAGCTATACCACCAGGTAGATGTGCATGGCTGTGACCACCATTAACTGTACTGTCTAACCATGCAGGGTAAGCTGTGCTGCAGTATTTGCTTCAAAACGATAATGTGCCTCACAGAATGTAAGAAGGAATGACGACTAGCCCAGGGGATTTTATTTTAAAATCACTTACAGAATAAATATAAACACCAGAGTCAAGCGAAATCAAAAGCATCATTACCCTGAAGGAACTGAAAACAAAGAGTATCTTTTTCTTCCCCCCAAAATGCTGTGGTTTCTATTACATACTATAAGGAATTTTTTCCATTCACGCACAGATTCCTCTCTAGGGTCTGCTTTTACCGTTTGGTCATTGTTGGCAACACCACTGACAGCCTGATCGAATTGTGCGCACATCTGTCACGCTCACATTTCCTGTCAAAGCTCTGCTGTGCACACCTGAGCTAAACACTGCAAAGTGGATTTTAAGTCGATGGTGTTGTGACATCACGGTACATTCCAAAGGCACCTTTACACAAAGAAAGAATTCTATTTAAATAACTCAGTGCAATGTGTGTGATGTATATAATCAACCGATTAAAATCTTCTATTGCCATTATAATAGAGAGGCTATGCTCTGCCCCAGGCATACCTCCTTAAGATCTGTAAAACCAATGCGTTCTGTCCAGTTACTCAGTTACTATCTCCTTAAATATTTACCATGAATCTTTTAATCTTTTTTTCCTCCTATTGCAGCAGTACAAATAAAAGGTTGCAAGCATTTCAGTAGCTCAACGTCAGAGAAGTGGAGAGCCAGACACAGGAGTTCAGTGAGTTTTCCAACGGCATAGCAATTGGCGTCACCCAAGCACGCTTCCTCCCCAGTTTAATCTGGAAATTTCAGGCTGCTATGCGCACGGCTGAGGGATTTCTACTCCATACAAGCACGTGCTCAACTGTAAAGTTTTATCTTTTCATTTATAAATGAAAACAATACATATTAGGTTGTACGTAGTTTCTTGGTGTATCCTCTGTGAAGAACAGAAAAAAAACAGCTACCTGATAGGAAAAACAACTCCACCATCCTCACTGAGAAATAAAGGTCACTTCCCTAGAAGAGGCTGCCTCGCTGGAAGCTGTCATGATTACAGGTCCCCCTCCCTGCCCCAAACTCCAAAGGTAATTACTCACTTTGGCAGGAATTGTGGGAAGCAGAAAAAAATGAGAATAATGTTTTTTGAAAATATACACCAGAGGGGCTGCACAGTAGAGATGAGAAGAAGACGGGGGGTGGGATGGGGGGTGTCTCTCATGGGCAACTCTGCCCAATCCTAGGGCAGCCAAGGCTGTACCTTTGAGGGCAGAAGGCAGGGACAGTCACTGGTTGCTGCCTGGGCGTCCTTTGCATTACTGATGGGAGAGGCAGTGGCATCACACATACACGCGCGCGTGCGCCTGAGGATGCCCAGGCAGGGACTAGAAGTAGTTCCCGAGAAGGTCAAATGTTACAGTTGATAGGGACATATTTTTTACACATGGAGAAAACGGAAAACAGCAAAGAATGACAGCCTACAAGTGATTTTAAAAGTCTAATGCAGGACTATGGTGAATGAACGAACCATATAAGCACCAGACGGGCTACTGCCCCTAAAAGATACCTCTACAGGCAATGGCTCACCCTGAAAATGAAAGAAGCCAAAATAGCTGTGGAAAACTAAAAGTCTGCTGAATTTATTTCTAACACTGATTATATTCTATGTGCCAGACACTTAATATGGGCATACCTTGGAGGTACTGCAGGTTCAGTTCCAGACCACCACAATAAACCAAGTATCAGAAAAAAGCCAGTCACATGAATTTTCTGGTTTCCCAGTGCAAAGAAAAGTTACATTTGCGCTATACTGTAGTCTATTCAGTGTGCAATAGCATGAAGTCTAAAAAACAATGTACGTATCTTTTTTTTTTTTTTGCGGTAGGCGGGCCTCTCACCGTTGTGGCCTCTCCCGTTGTGGAGCACAGGCTCCGGACGCGCAGGCTCAGCGGCCATGGCTCATGGGCGTAGCCGCTCCGCGGCATGTGGGATCTTCCCGGACTGGGGCACGAACCCGCGTCCCCTGCATCGGCAGGCAGACTCTCAACCACTGCGCCACCAGGGAAGCCCAACAATGTACATATCTTAAAGAACACTTTATTGCTGGAAAATGCCTACCATCACCTGAGCCTTCAGTGAGTCATGATCTTTTTTGCAATAGTAACATCAAAGATCACTGATCACAGATCACAACAAATATAATAATAAAAATGAAAAAGTTTGAAATTTTGCAAGAATTACCAAAATACAACAGAGACATGAAGTGGACAAACGCTGTCGGAAAAATGGCACCAACACAGATTTGCTCGGCACACGGTTGCCACAAACCTTCAATCTGTAAAAAAAATACAGTACCTGCAAAGTGCAATAAAGCCAAGCACAATAAAACAAGGTATGCCTGTATATATCATCTCACAGAATCCTGCAGGAATGCCGCAAAATACGCACTAACTCTGTTTTACAGCTGAAAACACTGTGGCAGGAAAGTTAAATGACTCACCCAGTGTCACCCAAGAAGCACATGTAGATTTCAGGCCTGACAGAGCTTCAAGACAAAGGCCCTGTATGTCTACTGAGAACACTCTGATTTTATAAATACTATTTCTACGGACTAAGGATCAGAAGACTTTGTCTTAGAGGGCCCAATACTAAGAGCTTTAGCCTTTGTGGGCCAGGCAGTCTCTGCTGCACAGTTAAAGCACTAAGGCAGCCACAGACACTGTGTGAACAACCAGGTGTGGCTGCTCTCCAATAAAACCGGAGGCCAGTATGTTCACCTCTGATATAGAAGAGGGGCTGGCAAACTGCAGCCCGCGGCCAGATCCAGTCCGCCATTGGTTTTGTAAACAAAGTTTTATTTACCTGGAAAAAGCCTGGATCTGCCTAAGAGGCATTGATTTGGGGTGCGCGAGGAGAGGGGATTCAGAGCACCGCGTAAACGAACTCCAGAGACCGGCACGAGCTGCAGCTATCAGTGTGGACCCAGAGACGGGCATGAGATGCTAAGGCTGCTACTGCAGCCACCAAGAAGCCTGTGTGCGAGCACAGGTCACTATCCACACCTCCCCTCCCGGGAGCCTGTGCAGCCCACCACTGCCAGGGTCCCAGGATCCAGGGACAACCTCCCCCGGAGAACACACGGCGTGCCTTAGGCTGTTGCAATGTCATGCTGGCCTCTGCCGCGCAGGCTCACCAAGCATCCATACCCCTCCCTCCCCCCCGGCCTGAGTGAGCCAGAGCCAGCGAATCAGCTGCTCCTTTAACCCCGTCCTGTCTGAGCGAAGAACAGACGCCCTCAGGCGACCTACACGCAAAGGCAGGGCCAATCCAAAGCTGAACCCCAGGAGCTGTGAGAACAAAGAAGAGAAGGGAAATCTCTCCCAGCAGCCTCAGGAGCAGCGGATTAAATCTCCACAATCAACTTGATGTACCTGCATCTGTGGAATACCTGAATAGTCAACGAATCATCCCAAACTGAGAAGGTGGACATTGGGAGCAATCATATATATATATTTTTCCCTTTTCTCGTTTTGTGAGTGCATATGTATATGCTTCTGTGTGTGATTTTGTCTGTATAGCTTGGCTTTTACCATTTGTCCTAGGGTTCTGTTCTTTTTTTTTTTTTAGTATAGTTTTCAGCGCTCGTTATCACTGGTGGATTTCTTTTTTGGTTTGGTTCCTCTCTTCTTTCTTTATTACTATAAAAATTTTTTATTTTTAATAATTACTTTTTATTGTTTATTTTAATAACATTATTTTATTTTATTTTTTTCGATCTTCCTTCCTTTCTTTTTTCTCCCTTTTCTTCTGAGCTGTGTGGCTGCCAGGGTCTTGGTGCTCTGGCTGAGTCTCAGGCCTGAGCCTCTGAGGTGGGAGAGCCGAGTTCAAGACATTGGTCCACCAGAGACCTCCTGGCTCCACGTAATATCAAACAGCGAAAGCTCTCCTAGGGATCACCATTTCAACCCTAAGACCCAGCTCCACTCAACAACCAGCAAGCTATAGTGCTGGACACCCTATGCCCAACAACTACCAAGACAGGAACACAACGCCACCCATTAGCAGAGAGGCTGCCTAAAATCATAATAAGGTCATAGACACCCCAAAACATACCACCAGACACAGTCCTGCCCACCAGAAAGACGAAATCCAGCCTCATCCACCAGAACACAAGCACCAGTCCCCTCCATCAGGAAGGCTACACAACCCACTGAACCAACCTTACCCACTGGGGGCAGACACCAAAAACAACAGGAAATGCGAACCTGCAGCCTGCAAAAAGGAGACCCCAAACACAGTAAGATAAGCAAAAGGAGATGACAGAGAAATACGGAGCAGATGAAGCAGCAAGGAAAAAACTTACCAGGCCTAACAAATGAAGAAGAAATAGGCAGTCTACCTGAAAAAGAATTCAGAGTAAAGATAGTAAAGATGATCCAAAATCTTGGAAATAGAATGGAGAAAATATAAGAAACGTTTAACAAGGACCTAGAAGAACTAAAGAACAAACAAACAATGAGGAACAACACAATAAATGAAATTAAAAATTCTCTAGAAGTAACCAAGAGCACAATAACTGAGGCAGAAGAACGGATAATGACCTGGAAGATAAAATAGTGGAAATAACTACTGCAGAGCAGAATACAGAAAAAAGAATGAAAAGAATTGAGGACAGTTGCAGAGGCTTCCGGGACAACATTAAATTCACCAACATTCGAATTATAGGGATCCCAGAAGAAGAAGAGAAAAAGAAAAGGACTGAGAACATATTTGAAGAGATTTCAGTTGAAAACTTCCCTAACATGGGAAAGGAAATAATCAATCAAGTCCAGGAAGCTCAGAGTCCCATACAGGATAAATCCAAGGAGAAACACGCCAAGACACATACTAATCAAACTATCAAAATTTAAATACAAAGAAAAAATATTAAAAGCAACAAGGGAAAAATAACAAATAACATACAAGGGAATCCCCATAAGGTTAACAGCTGATCTTTCAGCAGAAACTGTGCAAGCCAGAAGGGAGTGGCAGGACACATTGTGGCAGGACATATTTAAAGTGATGAAAGGGCAGAACCTACAACCAAGATTACTCTGCCTGGCAAGGATCTCATTCAGATTTGACGGAGAAATTAAAAGCTTTACAGACAAGCAAAAGCTAAGAGGATTCAGCACCACCAACCAGCTTTACAACAAATGCTAAAGGAACTTCTCTAGGAAGGAAACACAAGAGAAGGAAAAGACCTACAATAACAAACCCAAAACAATTAAGAAAATGGTAATAGGAACATACATATCAAAAATTACCTTAAATGTAAATGGACTAAATGCTCCAACCAAAAGACATAGGCTAGCTAAATGGATACAAAAACAAGACCCGTATATATGCTACCTACAAGAGACGCACTTCAGACCTAGGGACACCAACAGACTGAAAGTGAGGGGATGGAAAAATATATTCCATGCAAATGGAAATCAAAAGAAAGCTGAAGTAGCAATTCTCATGTCACACAAAATAGACTTTAAAATAAAGACTGTTACAAGAGACAAAGAAGGACACTACATGATGATCAAAGGATCAATCCAAGAAGAAAATATAACAACTGTAAATATTTATGCACCCAACATAGGAGCACCTCAATACATAAGGCAAATGCTAACAGCCATAAAAAGGGAAACTGACAGTAACACAATCAGAGTAGGGGACTTTAACACCCCACTTTCACCAATGGACAGATCATCCAAAATGAAAATAAATAAGGAAACACAAGCTTTAAATGACACATTAAAAAAGATGGACTTAATTGATATTTATAGGACATTCCATCCAAAAACAACAGAATACACTTTTTTCTCAAGTGCTCATGGAACATTCTCCAGGATAGATCATATCTTGGGTCACAAATCAAGCCTTGGTAAATTTAAGAAAACTGAAATCACATCAAGTATCTTTTCTGACCACAACACGATGAGACTAGATATCCATTACAGTAAAAAATCTGTAAGAAATACAAACACATGGAGGCTAAACAATACACTACTTAATAACCAAGAGATCACTGAAGAAATCAAAGAGGAAATCAAAAAATACCTAGAAATAAATGACAATGAAAACACGATGACCCAAAACCTATGGGATGCAGCAAGAGCAGTTCTAAGAGGGAAGTTTATAGCAATACAATCCTACCGCAAGAAACAAGAAATATCTCAAATAAACAACCAGAACTTACACCTAAAGCAATTAGAGAAAGAAGAAAAAAAAAAAACCCCAAAGTTAGCAGAAGGAAAGAAATCATAAAGATCAGATCAGAAATAAATGAAAAAGAAATGAAGGAAACAATAGCAAAGTTCAATAAAACTAAAAGCTGGTTCTTTGAGAAAATAATCAAAATTGATAAACCATTAGCCAGACTCATCAAGAAAAAAAGGGAGAAGACTCAAATCAATAGAATTAGAAATGAAAAAGGAGAAGTAACAACTGATACTACAGAAATACAAAGGATCATGAGAGATTACTACAAGCAACTCTATGCCAATAAAACAGACAACCTGATAGAAATGGACAAATTCTTAGAAAAGCACAGTCTTCTGACACTGAACCAGGAAGAAATAGAAAATATAAACAAACCAATCACAAGCAGTGATATTGAGACTGTGATTAAAAATCTTCCAACAAACAAAAGCCCAGGACCAGATGGCTTCAGAGGTAAATTCTACCAAACATTTAGAGAAGAGCTAACACCTACCCTTCTCAAACTCTTCCAAAATATAGCAGAGGGAGGAACACTCCTAAACTAATTGTACGAGGCCACCACCACCCTGATACCGAAACCAGACAAAGATGTCACAAAGAAAGAAAACTACAGGCCATTATCACTGATGAACATAGATGCAAAAATCATCAACAAAATACTAGGAAACAGAATCCAACAACACATTAAAAGGACCATGCACCATGACCAAGTAGGATTTATCCCAGGAATGCAAGGATTCTTCAATATACGCAAATCAATCAATGTGATACACCATATTAACAAATTCAAGGAGAAAATCCATATGATCATCTCAATAGATGTAGAAAAAGCTTTCGACAAAATTCAACACCCATTTATGATAAAAACCCTCCAGAAAGTAGGCATAGAGGGAACTTTCCTCAACATAATAAAGGCCATAGAAGACAAACCCACAGACAACATCGTTCTCAATGGTGAAACTCTGAAACCATTTCCACTAAGATCAGGAACAAGACACGGTTACCCACTCTCGGCATCATTATTCAACAAAGTTTTGGAAGTTTTAGCCACAGCAATCAGAGAAGAAAAAGAAATAAAAAGAATCCAAATCAGAAAAGAAGTAAAGCTGTCACTGTTTGCAGATGACATGATACTACACATAGAGAGTCCTAAAGATGCTACCAGAAAACTACTAGAGCTAATCAATGAATTTGGTAAAGTACCAGGATACAAAATTAATGCACAGAAATCTCTTGCATTCCTATATAATAATGATGAAAAATCTGAAAGAGAAACTAAGGAAACCCTCCCATTTACCAGTGCGAGAAAAAGAATAAAATACCTAGGAATAAACCTACCTAAGGAGACAAAAGATGTGTATGCAGAAAACTATAAGACACTGATGAAAGAAAATAAAGATGATACAAACAGATGGATTGGACTGGATTACCATGTTCTTGGATTGGAAGAATCAACATTGTGAAAATGACTATAGTACCCAAAGCAGTCTACAGATTCAATGCAATCCCTATCAAACTACCACTGGCATTTTTCACAGAACTAGAACAAAAAATTTCACAATTTGTATGGAAACACAAAAGACCCCGAATAGCCAAAGCAATCTTAAAAAGAAAAACGGAGCTGGAGGAATCAGGCTCCCTGACTTCAGACTATACTAGAAAGCTACAGTAATCAAGAGAGTATGGTACTGGCACAAAAACAGAAATATAGATCAACGGAACAGGATAGAAAGCCCAGAGATAAACCCACGCACATATGGTCACCTTATCTTTGACAAAGGAGGCAGGAATGTACAGTGGAGAAAGGACAGCCTCTTCAATAAGTGGTGCTGGGAAAACTGGACAGCTACTTGTAAAAGAATGAAATTAGAACACTCCCTAACACCATACAAAAAAATAAACTCAAAATGGATTAAAGATCTAAATGTAAAGCCAGACACTATCAAACTCTTAGAGGAAAACATAGGCAGAACACTCCATGACATCAATCACAGCAAGATCCTTTTTGACCCACCTCCTAGAGAAATGGAAATAAAAACAAAAAGAAACAAATGGGACCTAATGAAACTTCAAAGCTTTTGTACAGCAAAGGAAACCATAAACAAGACAAAAAGACAACCCTCAGAATGGGAGAAAATATTTGCAAATGAAGCAACTGACAAAGGATTAATCTCCAAAATTTACAAGCAGCTCATGCAGCTCATCAAAAAAACAAACAGCCCAATCCAAAAATGGGCAGAAGACCTAAATAGACATTTCTCCAAAGAAGATATACAGATTGAGAACAAACACATGAAAGAATGCTCAACATCACTTATCATTACAGAAATGCAAATCAAAACTACAGTGAGGTATCACCTGACACCAGTCAGAATGGCCATCATCAAAAAATCTACAAACAATAAATGCTGGAGAGGGTGTGGAGAAAAGGGAACCCTCTTGCACTGTTGGTGGGAACGTAAATTGATACAGCCACTATGGAGGCTCATTAATAAACTGAAAATAGAACTACCATACAACCCAGCAATCCCACTACTGGGCATATACCCTGAGAAAACCATAATTCAAAAAGAGTCATGTACCACAAATGTTCACTGCAGCTCTATTTACAATAGCCAGGACATGGAAGCAACCTAGGTGTCCATCGACAGATGAATGGATAAAGAAGATGTGGCACAGATATACAATGGAATATTACTCAGCCGTAAAAAGAAACAAAACTGAGTTATTTGTAGTGAGGTGGATGTCATACAGAGTGAAGTAAGTCAGAAAGAGAAAAACAAACACCGTGTGCTAATGCATATATACGGAATCTAAGAAAAAAAAAAAGGTTACGAAGAATCTCGGGGCAGGACAGGAATAAAGACGCAGACGTAGAGAATGAACTTGAGGACAAGGGGAGGGGGAAGGGTAAGCTGGGATGAAGTAAGAGAGTGGCACGGACTTATATATACTACCAAATGTAAAATAGATAGCTAGTGGGAAGCAGCCGCACAACACAGGGAGATCAGCTTGGTGCTTTGTGACCACCTAGAAGGGTGGGATAGGCAGGGTGGGAGGGAGATGCAAGAGGGAGGAGGTATGGGGATATATGTATATGTATAGCTGATTCACTATGTTATAAAGTAGAAACTAACACACCATTGAAAAGCCATTATACTCCAATATGGATGTTAAAAAAAATAAACAAAAATAAATAAATAAAAAGCATAATTCATAAAAAAAAGGTTTTATTTATTTTTGAACTACATCTAGCCCATTATCTAGACTACTCCTAGACAGGTGAAGGGCAATTCACTGAGGTAAAATGATGCCCTAGTTTCACAGAAACATCCTCGGGGGCATCAGTGCTCTGTTTTCTAACTTTCCTTCACAAACAACAGTCTGATTCTTAATCTGTGGTCTCTGTGGTCCAGCCCCCTGGTGGGAGAGCCCTGATAAACACCTGGTGCCTGACAGGTGACCTCTCACTGCAAAGGAACAGAGTCATCCTGCATCATCCATTAGTAAGTGATTCCGTTTCTGAGAAACTCAGTACAGTCGGGGCGCTAAGAAAACAAAAATGGAGATTCTTAACCTGAAAAGATGGTGACCAGAGACTGAACTGGTGGTACCATGACAATTAAGCAGTTAATTCATCCGTTCTAATATTTTATGGCGCGCTCACCCTGTGCCAGCCAGACATACAGACGAATTTCAGACTGAAAAGGCTGGCTCCTAGCGCTTGAGTATTTTATGTAGAGCAGATCTATGTTGTTATTTATGACACCACGAGACCTGAGCCAGAAAACAACCCACTTTCAAGCAAGCAGACAAACTGTGTTGCCTTGAGCACCCAGACAAGGGGCTCTGGCTTCATGTCAAGAGTAGCAGTGCCGGGAGCAGAACCTTTAAACTCTAGGAGGACAGGGACCACGCCTGGCTCAATGCCCAGAAACAGCAGGAGTTCCCCCAGTATCTGTTGCCCGTATTGTTGTGGATTACCTCCACGGCTCCTGACAAAGTGGGGTGTGCAGGGCCCGAAAGTCAGATTTTTCTGACTCACATTGTCAGGATCAAATGCTCCATACCTGAACTGTCTGGTAATCGGAAGCATCGATTCCTTTCACAGTCACCTCTCGGAAGACTCGGGGCTCCAGTTCCTCTTTGGTCAGATCACAGTGATAAATGATACCTAGAAGGAAGTGGAAGTCTTAAGTTCAGTCCACAAACTCACTAGATACAAGGGGGGCAAAGATCACAAAGCACAGTCAGCAGTGCCGTGTAAGGTCACTGTAGCAAGAGAGCCCACAATGGTCAGGCGTGTGGAGTGCCTGACTTCATCATCACCATGTCATCATCACCAGTTCACACTTCATCATCACCATCGTGTTCGGCCTTCCGTTTTACAACACTTACCTGGGTATTCATTTTAGAAGATTCTAATGCATTCTGTGACCATGAGAATAGTTAAACCTAACTGCAGAAACTTAATAGGTCTTCCCCACGCCAGGTCACTTAGGAGAACAGGTCAAAGAAGATGGGAAACTTCATGTAGGGCCGTTTTACCTGAGAAGTGATTAAGATGGAAAACTCAAATGACTTGCCTAAAGTCAACAGCCATTCAGGGGTCTCTTGATGGGAACTCTGGGGCGCCTGTTACCTGCTACCCACCCATCTGTGGACACACATGTGGAGAGCAGTCAAGGACCAAAGATAGCCTTTTAGGGTAGCCTTTTAGGGTAGCCTTTTGGAGTTGCCTTTAAAATTTTGATTATCCCAGTAATTGTGCACAACACAGATTGATGAACACACACCACAACATTTTAGCTTATTTTAACCACTAATGAAAATTCCATTTCCTTAATTTAACGCTACTACACTCTAACATTCAAGAACTAAACCAAAGAAACAATAACTAAGACGAATCGTTACTGTTTGAAAACAACAACATTGCTATAGTTTATGAAACAGAATTAGTCATCTGGAGTGGCTGGTGTGGAAACAGCCCTCCCACAGAATACTTTAAACATATGCTGTCAAGTATATGAAAAATCAATTTAGAGATCCTAATACTTGCTGGAAAACCAGAAACTAAGCGGTACTCCCACAGGGCACATTCAAATTGATTGATCATGTGTTAAAATGGCAGCTTGCTTTCTTTTCAACTCCTCTGTGTACGTATGAACTTCACTAACAGCTGAGAAACAGCACTCTGCCCCCCCACTGGCAAAGAGTAATACATTCAGATTCCTTAACAGCAGGACTGCTAATCCCTATGAATGTTATCTCACTTCTCATGCTTACAAATTATTTTAAGGTTTATAATAGGGAATATGATTAACACTGACAGTGGGGAGATGTGTAACATGACCGAAGTCCTGGCTTTCTTAGTTTAAGTTATAGTTGGATGTTTGTTGGAATATGACTTTATATATAAAATACTTCCAGACTACACTCTGGGCATACATTCTAAATTACCAGATACACTGAATACTGTACTTGCCCAGATAAATGTAATCTCGAGGGCAAATTGCTATCTTCACATGTATGTTAATTTTTGAAGAGCTTCTTCATTAGTACCTGCCCCACTTCATCCAAACACAAAAAGCATCTGAATCCTTGGAAAAAACTCTAGACCAAACAACGACGACGACAAGAGACTGCAGAACAAGCATGTGCCATTTGAGCATCGGACTCACCCCGGCATCACTGTTACCTGTACTACGGTGAACGACGAAGGACCCTGGGGCCAGGATTCCCAGCTCTGGCCAGTTACTGGGGCAGTGACCCCAGTGAAAGACAGTGAGTAGGAAACACACTCTAAATGCCTGTTTATCTAGAATAATTGAGACATCAAACCCTCCAATAGCAGAATGAAATAAGTATAGGACACGGGCTGGCTACTGTTGGGAGAAAGGGTGCCGAGTGCCTGACTTTAATTCTTCTGTTTGGGGCAGAAGCGGCACCTTGGGGGAGGCTGGGTTAAACCTAAAGGTACTGGTACTTAATATATTTGATGGATACTTTCTGTTTATAGATCCATCGGGGTCAGTCCAGGTTAGCCCACTGCATATTCACTCTGTAACATGAATTCCTGTAGTCTAATGATGCTTTGTGTCCTGTCTGAATTGGTTTGCTTAAGTACAAGGAGCGGGGAAGGGATTGGAGAAACCATCCTAGAGTCATGAATCAGAGAGGACTGGTCAGGTGATCTCTGGGGAATAATTTCAAAGTTTAAGGGCAAAAGAGAACTGAATTATGGAATTCCCTTAAGACCACACGAGGTGTCTGCACTTGACATGGGTCTCCTGATGAAACAGTGTTTTAACAAGGCTATTCTAGCAATAGGAAAGAGGCAGGGACGATCAGCTCGAATATTCCTGCTATATATAATCTGAATAAATGTAAGGAGGTGAAAGAAATGGGAGTTAGGAGGAAGGGGCAACCCTAGAGGTTGCTAAAGAATCATCAGAGGAATCTGGAAAATCGGATGTGCAAAAAGAAGGCAAAAGGAATTTGTGAAGATGACCCATGTAGATACTGTTTCATCCGATTATAGGTTGGGTTTTAAGGTTATTAAAAGAAAAAACCCCCACAAACTAAAACAAGTCTCTCAAAAATTGTTTGCACTCCTTGGTCATTTACCCAATGGAGTCGAAAACATGTCCACACAAGAACCTGTACACAGATGTTTACAGCAGCTCTATTAATGATTGCCAAAAGCTGGGAGCAACCAAGATGTCCTTCAGTAGGTGAATGTGTAAATAAACTGTGGGACACCCAAGCAATGGAATATTACTCAGTGCTAGAAAGAAATAAGCCATCAAGCCACGGAACAACCTTAAACTCATATTACTAAGTGAAGGAGCCAACCTGAAAAGGCTACGTAATCTATGAGTCCACTACATGACATTCTGGAAAAGGCAAAGCTATGGAGATAGTGAAAAGATCAGTGGTTGTTAGGGGCTTGGCGGGGGGAAGGGATGAAAAGGGCTGAGCACAGAGGCTTTTAAGGGCACTGAAAACACTCTGCATGGTATCATAATGATGGATACACGTCATCATACATTTCTCCAAACTTAGAATGTACAGCACCAAGAGTGACTCCTAAGGTAAGTCACGGATTTCAGGCAACTAGGATGTGTGTCCATGCAGGTTCATCAGTTGTCACAGGGGATGTACCCTCTAGCAGGGATGCTGATGACGGCAAAGGTAGTGCGTGTGTGGGGCAGAGAGTGCATAGGAAATCTCTGTACCAGCCCTTCAGGTTTGCTGTGGACCTAAAACTGCTCTAAAAAAATAAAGTCTTGAAACATTTTTATGCCTTTCCCAAAGAGCCTGGGAAAGGTTCTTTGATTTCTTCTCCCTGTCTCTCAGAGCCATGCAACTGGGACGCCTATACTGGATTATTACAACACACGCAAGTCTGGAGTGAGCCTTAGACAACGCTCAAGGTTCCATGAGTACAGAATCAGTCGGCTCGACCACTAAGTGGTTTGAGCCACAGGGAATAAGTGTATCGTGCTCCAAACCGCCCTGGCTGCCTCTGTTCTTCCAAGTGCGACTCAAGGTACAAATGGCTTGGCTCAAGACGTGTCTCCACTATGTACCTCCATGGGAAACGGTCAGCTGGTGTTCACCTGCCAGACGTACCACGTGTCCACAGCAGCTGGCACTGCAGGTGTTTTTGGCCCCAGGGCTTTATTTATAATTTAGTGTCTCTGCTGTTTACTGCAGTAGTGGACAGCCAATCTTCAGAGACCAGCGCCAGACAGCCTTTGAGCGGACATGCATGTATGTGGGAGTGTATATGTACACACTGCCATTCCTGCTTTCGAGGAATCTAGTTTAATTGTCTGATGGCCATCTTTACATTTGGATGAGAAGGCCTGAGTCTGGAAGCCCCGTTCTCCGGTTTTAGATATCAAATTACATGAAGGAGAGAAAAGAAAAAGCAGGAGGCAAAACGAATAAGAAAAGACAAAGGAGAAGAACGAAGAACGGCAGCACCAAATTAAAGCTTGCTCAGGAGCGTCCTGTCCATACAGCACTGACAACACACTCCTCCTTCCAAACCGCACGGCCACGGTCACGGATAGGATTTCACTGCTTGGTACAGAACTCATCATTTTATGCTGGGACAGTGAGCCCTTTCAGCCCTGGGTAATGATGAACTTGTTCCTGAAATAAATGGCCACATGGGGTCACTGAAGGTGGTTTACAGGCCTCTGGGGACTCTGGCTTTTATGACGAGCAGGTGAGTCAGCGCTGCTCTGTTCTCCTCATTGCCCTTTATCCATTGTCACTGTTTCAAGGCTATGAGGTTTTCCAAAGTCAAATTTCTGGAACCAGTGTAAGTTGAGGAAATAAAGTGTGGATCGCACGGCAGTGGTTGAGAATGGCTCTCTGGAGGAAAGCTACTTCTCTTGGTTCCTGTCCACTGGCTGCCACTGTCCCCCAAGCCCCAGGGGAGGAGGGGTGAGGCTCGAGACACCCTGATGTGAGGTTCTTGACCTGTCAGTTCCAGACTCCTGGCTCTGGGCGTGGTTTCCACATCTCTTTGAGATCCTCTGAAAGGCACATGGGCAAGTAAAGCTTGCTAGGTGTTCCAGAGGTACCATCAGCCCTACGTACAGAGCACCATTCTTTTGGTTTTAATAACCCTGACGGCAACCTGTCATGACGATAAGATTCCTTAAAGACTGCCTGCTCTGTGACTCAGAGGCACGAAAAAAAAAAAGTGTATCAGGCATCACTGTCACCTGCCAAACCCCAGGAGGAGGACAAGGCCACTTCTGCACCTGCTGCGCTCTCCCCTACGTCTGCTGAGGACCAAACTATTGCAACAAAACTGGGCAGGACAAAAAGGACGATGAAGGAGCTCAAAAAACAAACAAGGAAAGTGCAGACATCTTTTCAGCCAGACTGCTTTCAGGATAGGGTCTACCCAGTCAACGGTACACTGCCAACTGAGCCAGGCTCCTGGGATAAATCAGGGTATGTGTTATGGCTTCGGCTGTAACAGAAACACTGCAGCCAAGTGGAGAAACGGGAAAAAACCGAAACAAGCAAAATGAGTGTGACCAACTTAAAAAAAAAACAAGTTATACAGAAAGCTATGTTTAGTTTGGGGAAAATTAACTGATACCGTAAAATTGCAATTTACAAGTGTTTCCTTTTCTACTAGAACCAAGTAACAAATTCCGCCCCCCCATATGATGTAAGACTAAACTTTCACAATTATATTTTAATCCAGTTTAACAAGAGCAGAATTTATTCTCAGTTTTAAAACAATTTATTAATGTCAGATGTGACTACAGATTTTTATATAACACTTTTAGTTATTTGCACTGTGTGTGTTTTGTAGACCAAAGGCTGACTCTAAGGTTATACTTGTTCATGCTGATTTTTCACATCAACCTAGAACAACAGATGGTCCTGTCCCTGGAAGAGAGACTCAGGATATAAGATGAATAAGAGTGCAGTTTTAGGTGTTCGTGTTTCCCTTTGTTCTGAGCGTCTGTTTTACTGTTATATTCCCACTAAGTACTTCTGGCTGTAATACAGCGTATGTGATTTTCAATAACACAGCATTGTATTTCGATTTCTCAAAAGAAACCCAAACGTGAGTCTGATTTTTAAATTGGACAACATTGGTGGAAAGACTCTCACCTGGAGATAAAAAGGAAGTAAACTGATAGAAGATTTCGGTGTCCTTCTTCTGACCGCTGTACCCCACGACGCTGCCGACCTCAAGCGGGAAGGTCTTGAGGAGAGCACCGGTGGCTAGGTCGTGAAGCTGCAGAGTGTTCTTCACGTTATGGAGGTAGCATAACACCAAAAAGTTGGACCTGACGCAAGCTACCCACTCTGAAAAGATAACAACAGATAAAGCATAATGTGGTTTTGAAAATTAGCCCAAAACATACTCATGTCACCGAACAATAGTTCTTGAGTTCAATCAACACTGTGCTCTGCGGCAGTGAGACTTGCAAGTGATTTTATAATTGGTGTTAATCATGCATCATGTTTTCAGCGTATCCCTTTAATAAATCACTGCCACTGTCATCTCCAGAGGTAACAAGATATTCTCCACCTGGGGCCAGGAGTTTTTGATGATCTAGATAACGTGTGTAATAAAAATAACCCTGCTTACCTATTTTGTGTCCAATATCACGCTACAGGAGGTATAAGAAGGAAAACAACAAAGCCCGAATCACGATCCACATCTGTCAGGATCGTTTATTCAACAAACTGTATTAAATGTAAATGTATGTGCCAGATACCCTACAGGGTGCTGGACGGACCAGCAAGAAGATGAGGTCATTTCTGTCCTTGAGACACAATCGCGTAAAAATACAAGTAGTAACTTGTAAACAAGGGTGAGTGAGTGGTTGGTTGGGACCCCAAATAAGAGAGAGCCCTTGAGCAAATGCTGAATTATGTCTGGAGGGCAGGGGTGTGAAGGCGGGGGGCCTGGTGGTGTCGGGAACAGGACAACTCTCTGGGGGACGAGAAGGTGGGAAAACATGACTCAAGGAATGAAGGCCAGAGCTGGGGATGAGGAGAGAGAAAAGGAACATGAATGAACCAACAGCAGGAAGGAAGGGAGCGAGGGAAGGAGACTGGGAGAAAGAACGAGGTAGAGATCCATTTTCAAGAAGAAAACCGGGCTTCCCTGGTGGCGCAGTGGTTGGGAGTCCGCCTGCTGATGCAGGGGACACGGGTTCGTGCCCCGATAGGGGAAGATTCCACTCTGTGGCTGGGCCCGTGAGCCATGGCCGCTGAGCCTGTGCTCCGCAACGGGAGAGGCCACAGCAGTGAGAGGCCCACACACCGCAAAAAAAAAAAAAGAAGAAGAAAACCACTGCTCCATTCGGGGGCGGGCGGGGGCAGTAGTGGTGGTTTGATGGGGGACTGGGTGAGCCAGGTAGGGGCGAGTTTAGGCCTTTCTGACTCAGCCGTTACTGAGGAGCTACTGTTGGAGAGAAGGGTGACACACATAAAGATGGCATCAGATGTATGCATCCGACGACTGACCAGAGAACAACAGAGGTGCACAGAGGGTGGAGGGGAGACCCGAACACACAACTGTAAGAAGCCGGGCAGAACACCTTATCAAGCTGGGGATAAAGTCTGGAGGAGGGGGCAAAGAAACAGAAGGCATCTCCCAGGAAGACTCACCAGGACGTGGCAAGTGTGGGGACAGGAAAGTGAGGCAGAGACAGGAGGCCCCTCGGTGTCCAGGGCTGCAGCTTCAGTGATGGTACCGTCCGAGATGGAGCTGGGAGAGCGGAGGTGAGTGAGCAGAGGAGGAAAGGAGAAAGCAGGGGTGGGGCAGGCACCAAGCACAATCCGGCGTGCTCCGGATGAGATGGGCCAGCGCTAAGGACAGGCCATCCAGAGGGAGAGATGCTTTAGTAAATGGAAGCAAGGACAAGGCTGCAGGGAACAGCTCTAGTGCGTGGAAAAGAAAAGCCTTTCTTGGGTCTCATGGTGGGATGCAGGGCAAGGGGCTCTTGACACTGCTTATTTTTAAACCCAAGAAACTAGTAGTTCACGCATATAACGTTATGAATGATCAACAAGACACAGGCCAGAGGGAGCTCTGAGGATCCCCAGGGGCCTCAGTCTCGGCGGGTGGTTTAGATTACTACCACAAACTTTTCCTCAAGTCAGGATAGAAGGAAGAACTCTTACACCTGAAAGTAATTTGCTCATCCAATACGACTTTTTAAGTGCTTCAATCAAGCAATATATGTCATGTGGCTTTAATGTTTTAAGGAAAGTAAGGGGAAAAAAACTGAAGTAAATTATTTCTGTCCAAAAATAATCAATCTGTGTTAACTACGAGTACATCAGAATTCTAAAACAGACGAAGTGAATAAGAAAAGGACAAGGTGATTTGTAGACTGTCGTTAATAAAAGCTCTGACTTTACAGCTGTACTTTATGACTCATCTCTAGTTTTTATTCTCAATAGGGCGTTCTGTGCTAATGACACACTGCAAATTCAACTGTGCTTCTCTTTGAATTGATGAGTTCTGTGAATATGGAAGGTTTCCCCTTTCCAGTCTAAAGAACTTATAATCTTTTAGAGGAAAGGTTATAAAAATATAACCTTGATTTGCATTTCATTAGATCTGCAAGTGAGATGGGATGTCACCTTAAGGTACAGTTAAAACTGCCTTAGGGGGGCTTTAAAAGGCAGAAAATTCACACGCCTTGGGAAATATTTGTATCTCTGATGCTTCCCTACGTGAGAATCGCTGTTCCAACCTGACTCGAACCTGAAAAACACCGAGGGCACTCACTCTTCAGGAAGACATGCCCACCAAGTCTCCCTTGGACCCCCCAAGGCCTGAGGGCCCCTCCTGTGGCACTTAGGAAGCACTCACTAAATGCTGGCTCCCTTGGGGGGGACATTCTGTCTCAGTTTGGACAGAAGTCATCAGGTTACCAAAGTCGCATGAAGGTGTTCATGGAAAAGGCAGAAAACCTGTTCTAGGATTCGTGGGTCCCTCAACCAAATATACGAGGGTCAGAGACGGAATGGAAGGTTTTGAGGACACAGGGCGAAGCGATTTCCTTGGAAAGAGCCCCTGTCATGCTGTAAGTCCCCCGCCCCGCTGGGGAAAACCCCAGCCTGAGAGAGACAGAGCACCGGTGCCTAATCCAAAGCTGAGAAGCACGTATGGACTGTGGACTGTGGAGGAGCCCGGGATGGGCTGCTGCCCTGGGGCTGCAAATGGGGGTTGTGTAGGAAAGAGCATGGGTGGGGCTGCCTTGGGTCCTGTCTGACAGAACTGCCTGAGGTGTTGCAGACCTCTTTACAGAAGCAGGCGGAGGGATGAGCCAGAAGCCCAGGGGTGAAGGGGATCCCAGGCAAACACCCAGAGCAGCGCTTCCTCCAGGGCCAAGGGAACTGCCCAAGCAAGGGCCCGGCGGGGGCGCCCTTGGGAAGCGCTCAGAGACTCAGCTGTAATCAGCTGACCACCTTCCGCTCTACCCGCTAAGCAAGGCCAGGCTGAAATATCTGCAGGCGTAGAGCACACTGCCTTGAGCCAGTGCGGAAGACGTCCTTACTTTTCCAGGATGTGCACCTGGATCTGACTCCAATACTTGTGCCTTAATTCACTGAAAAACCCATGCCAGGACTGCTTTATGTGACAACGGGCCACTCTGCAGCTCTCAAAAGGAATTATTTTCCTGATTATATACACCTTATACCTTCCCATTTGGGGATGGCCCTAGATTTTATCCCCATTCAACCCATCAGCAGAAGTTCACCTCCACAAGCAAACTCTTCACTGGCTTGAACGTACTCGACTCTCCTTTTGCGTCAAAAAGTGTAACAAAATTAGAGAGTCTCATTTTAAATCCAGCTTTCAGGCAAGAAGTAACTTATAAAGCAGTATATTATTTTTGGAAAAATCACTGAGAAAATCAGTAATGGGAACTTAAAGGAACTCTGAAACATGACAGATAAAGAACTGAGGCTCTCAAGAGGTTACTGTAGCGCGGTGCGCACAGCATCAAGTGCAATGTATTTCAATTAACTCTGACAAGAGTCTCTTCTCTTTTCCAGTAAGAGGACTGTAAATTCACCCTAAGATCTACAATAGGTGTCCTATGAACAGCCAAAGGTTATTCAGAAGCTAAAAGCTAAGGATTCTGAATCCAACTGATTTAAAAAAAACTAAACATTAGTGATTATCAGACAATAACTACACAAAGACAGCCGATACTTTTTTTTCTAATAAAAGAAAAGCACTACCTTTGAAGGTCTGGATTCTTTTTGAAGACCCCACACAGTATTGTACTAACTACAAAGATGTCACACGGTAAACACCTAGTTGCGCTACTGAGACATTTCACAATTAGAGGTTGAAGGTTCTTCACCTTGTAACCGGTCACCGGAGAATGAGAGATGCACCAACTTCCTGACGTTCTTACCAGAAACAAAAGCACAACTTCCAATCGGCACGTACTCTTACCCAAGACGTCTTTCTCGTGCTCGGGAACAAGCACCTTCCACCTGGACTCCTCGGGATCTGTGAAGTCAATGTTGATCAGGCGGTAGTTGGGAGAATGACGATTTGTCTTGAACGTGAACACCGTGCCCTCGTTGGTTACATAGTCATATTCCCCTTCGAAGTTGTCGATCAGCTTCACCCACTTCAGGATTCCTGGTGAGAGACCAAGCACCTCTGTCACCTCTCCAGGGTTTGAAATGGTGTGGTTTGTATGTGGGGGGCGGGGGATGGATCTTTTCTGTCTATAGAACACAAAGCAGACACAATATTTGGAAGACCTAAGGCATGAGAAAGAGCAAGGGCGGATGTGGGTAAATTTTAAGGTTTCCAAATAACGCAAACCTGGCAATGAAGGAGAGTGGAGAATTCTCTCAGCCCATTAGCCCACATAATCCGGCACATCCCCTTCTACCTGAGAGGGTCTCAAATCCAAGCACGTCTTTCTACCTCTACTGCCATCACTCCACCCCAAGTCTTTATTTCCCTCTGGTTATGAGCAGTGGCTCACAATTGGGGATGATCTCACCCCCACCCGCGGACTTCTGGAAATGTCTGCAGACCTTTTGATTGTTACAACTTGGCAAGTGAGAGGAGGGCTGCTACGAGCATCTAGTGGGAAGAGGCCGGAGATGCTGTTTCAAGGCACAGGATACCCCTTGGACAAAGAGCCAGCTAGCCCCAGATGTCAGTACGTGGCTGGGAAACCCTGGTGTGCGGCATCAGCTTCCCACCTGCTCTGCCCACTGCCACTCTTGTTCTTCTCGGTAGCAGCCACCACCATGTCTTAATATCCTAAGCTGGTCCCTGTTGGTACCCTTCCTAGAAATTTCCCCACTGCTCTTTGAATCAAATCCAAATTCCTTCTTTCGGTCTCCATGGTCCTGCATGTTACAGTCCTTGCCCACTTGGCTAACCTCAGATGTTCCAACTGTTGCCTCACTCCCTGTCCTCTGGCAACAGTGGCCTTTGTTAGGTTCCTTAAGACATGCTTCACTTCAGGGCCTTGTCACAAGCTGTTTCCCTTGCCTACCCCACTCTCAAATGGCTAGGTACCTCTCACCTGCACCCAGATCATTTCTTCACAGCACTTCTCTCAAGCTATGTACACCTGAGCCTTGAACAACATGGGTTTGAATTGCGTGGGTTCCCTTATAGGGGGTTATTTTCAATAGTAAATACCGCAGTACTACCTGATCTGCAGTTGGTTGAATCCATGGACGCAGAGGGACCATGTATCCAGGGGGCCAACTGTAACCTCCACGTGGTTCAAGGGTCAACTGTACCTAATTTGCTTGTCTATAATTTGTCTTTTTTATTCACTATTTAATACTCAGCACCCAGACAGAGTGGCACCTTCAAAGGTGCAAAATAAAATTGGTGTTGAATGCAAGGACGAACACTTTCCAGTCCTTCTGTTCTAAGAACTAGTCTGGAGAAGGTCAACACTACAAAGAGATCTTAAATGTGTCCCCCATCATCATCATTTAAACGGCTCACTAAATGTCACTGTTAATATAAAAAAAAAAAAAATCCACTGGGAAGACATCTGGTTCATAATGTATCAGACATAAATGTTTAGAGGACATCTCAAAAATCTTATAAACGAAAAAGCTCTATGACTTCTAAACTGCTCAAAGGCAATGCCGGATCTCAGCTATTCTCCAATTAATCTCCTACCTTCGATTTCACAATGAAATTGCTACATTAATTTAGATCGTTCATTTATATTCCTGGCGAGTTTACGTTCATTGTCTCATTCATTTCTATAACATAATATCTTTATATAATTTGTTGTTGAATTAAATTAATCAGGGAAAATATAATCCCATGGTAGAGAGTTTTTCAGTTAGATATAACTGAATTGAAACCCCAGCTCCAATGACAATTTAGCTGTGTGACCTTGAACAATCTCTTTATACCTTGCTGAGCCTCATTTTCTCAACTGTAGACGAGAAACAGCAAGTAAATGTGACAATTATAAAGTGACTGATACCTACCCTACAACAAAAACCTCAACAAATATTATTTTAAAATAAACGGCTGGAATTAAAACTAATAATAAGATAGGCAGTTAAAAAAAATCTACAGCTTTTCCACGTTAGCAATAGCAGTTGGAAAACATGGTGGGGACAGGGGACCTCATTTATATTAGCAGTAAAATTAATGAATACTTAAGAATGTGCTTAACAAGAAATGTGGACTCTATGAGATAAGCTCTAAAATTTTTCTAAGGAATCTTAAACAACAACAACAAACAAAACCTGGATAACTGGAAACACATACCATATCCCTAGATAGGAAGACTCAGTATTTCAAAGGTGCAAATAATTCCAGAAGAAATCTACAAATTTAACACAATTCCAATTCCAAAATCCAAATGAGCTTTTTAGGGAATCTGACAACATCATTCTGAAGTTCATCTAAAGAATAAGCACTTAAGGACAGTTGATACATTTTTGATGACAGAACAAGAAGGAACTTCTTGTGCTGTGATGCTCTGAACAAGCCCCCTCCCTCCTGAAGGAAATTATCACCCTTTTATGATAATCATTTTCTTATTTTTCTTTGTTCGTTTTCTGCCTTAACATGCAGCCACAAACACTACAGTCTAATTTTGCCTCATTTTTGAACTTCTAATAGAATGAAACCATACCACATTATTCTTTTGTGTCTGATTTCTTTCTGTTCTTGATATCTGACCTCACATTATGTTTGTGAGATTATTCATCCTCTGGTTATCGTTACTGACTTCTGGTTAAATCTTACTGTATACAAAGAACATACTCTGTATGATTTCAATCTTTTTAAATCTGTTGAGAAAAGCTTTGTGGCCTATCTTTTTTTTTCTTAAATGATTTTAAAATGTTCCTGTATGTGACCAAAAAGAACGTGTATTTTGCAGACCTTCCCTGTGATATGCTAAGAATGTCTACTAAGTAATTTGTTAATCTTTTGTTCAAATCTATATATTTACTGATTTAGAGGGCCATTTTTTCTATCAGTCAAAGAAAAGGTCTGTTAAAATGTTTCTCTATGATTGTAGATTTGTCCATTATTATTTGTATTTCTGTTAACTTTTACTCTCTGTATTTTGAAATCATGCTCTTAGATATATACAGTTAGAATTATTATATCTAAATAAAACTGAATTGAACCTTTTATGATTATAGAGTTTTATCTCTAGTAATGCATTTTGCTTTGAAGTCTACTTGGATATTAAGACAGCTACATCATTTTCGTTTTGACATCTTTGGCCAGTTGTCTTCTGCAGACTGGAGGGCCCCAATTTGCTCTTCTCTGTGTCTCTTAACCACTCATATGCTTTCCACCTCTTGGTGGGCTGCATTCTATGTAATTTATTTTAATATTCATTTCACTAGTTCTCTCTTCAGCTATGTCTAATCTCTTCTTTAATCTAATAACTTAATTTTTAATGTTAATCATTTTTCTATTTTTAGAAGTTCTACTTCATCCTCTTCCAAATAGGTTTGGTCATTATTGACAATATCTTGTTTCTTGCTTATGTTTCCAAGCTTCTCATTTATTTTTTTTAAAAAGCAGCATCACTATTTTAAAAAGTGTATTTACACACTTATTTTACAGTAGAAATCTGATAATTCCACTCTGGTGTGACTCTGCTGGCTCTACTTCTCATGCTGGTGAATTTCTTCATCTGCTCTGTGATTTCTGATTGTGAACTGACTTCCCTTGGAACACTGTGAGAATTCTTGAAGGCCTGGGTTGAAGGGACACTATTTCAGACAAGATGTGTATATGGCTTCTGTTTGCCTCTTGGGAGGCAACCAACCTGGGAGCACTTTAAATTCTTGGCATGAGGATTTTTGGACCTCATCGAGACAATCAATTCAACTTGCACCCACGTGAAGGTCAGCCCTTCTCATGTTTTAGGAGAATTCACATCCTGCCTCCAAGGCAGAGACAAACCTCCAAGGCAGGTTTCCTTACTATACCCTGCCTCTCCCCTCCTCCCTGGCTCCAACACTGGCGGGTTTATTTCTCAATAATCCTCACACCACCACCAAAGGGAAGCTCAGCCTCAAGGCCCAGCAGAAACATTCTGGGACAACCCAGCTTATATCCCAGGACTCCTGCTTTCATTTTGTCTTTGGTCTTTACGATTTCTCTTCCTTGTGCCAATTAGCAATATACTTAGTAAGATGCTTTATTAACTCTTTACAACATTTCAGTTGGGAGATTATTCAGAGTGTATCATCTGCTACACTCCTACAAACAGAAATCCTTACAATTAATTTCCATAAACAATTAAGTTCTGCATCTGAGCCAAACATTTTCTTGTCCAGTGACAAACTGCTAACCTCAAAAGCAGGTGATCCATTCAAAGAAAACTGCATCTTAGTTTACATAAAACAATACTTTAAAAGGAAAAGAAACCCAAAGACTATTCCTTATAAGAATAAGCTAAAAAATTAGTTGGTAATGCAAAATGTGCAGATAGTCAGAAAGCTACATTTGTTTATAATAAGAATGATGAAACACAATTTTCTGGACTGTGACATTTGTAGACACAGAGTCTTGGTTCAGGGAAATGTCAGATTCTTTAAGTGTTCCCCTGACAATAAAACATCTTCTGATGTGAAACCTTTATTTCTCAAAGTAACCATCTTACGGTTTCTGCCGAAAAGGTCTTTCAGCCATTGCAGTGGTATTTATTATGACCCTACCTCCCCCTGCCTGCAAAAAAGTCACGGAAACATCCACCAAAGGCAAAACACAGCAGAAATTTCCTTCAGTACCTCTGTATAGTCAGGTGAGCCTGAAGATGTGGTGCACTTGTTTTAAATAACCCAGCTCCAAAGAGCACCAAAACAATAAAAAAGTTTGTGGCCATTAACTGCCACCAATTTCTGAAGCATTAACATTAGTCATAAATACACACAAGTCATATATTCATGCAGACTTAGGAATGTGGCTGGATTTTTACAAATCCATTAAAATCTGAAAAGCTGTTCGAAGTACAGGCTCACAGGGCAGCATATTTAAAATGACGACTCATGAAATCCTTTGGCTCTCCGGAAACCTTTGCTCCTCAGGCTTTGGCCACAAGATAATTTAAGAGAAAAGGTATTCCAGTTGAACAATGGGGCTCATTCAGTTTTGCTATTCACACGTTAAAACACTGTTGATTTAATGGGAAATAGGAAAGGTACTTAAAAAAAAGAGATGTGGCTAGACTCTCCAACCATCTCACTTTTTGCCCACTTTTTCTGAGGTCTTTTTGTCTGGAAGTGGTATTCTTCCCTCTGAAGCCAACAGAATTCGATTCCCAAACTTCTCCACATTCAAGTTAAACTTACTTTTTTTTTTTTTGCGGTACGCGGGCCTCTCACTGTTGTGGCCTCTCCTGTTGAGGAGCACAGGCTCCAGACGCACAGGCTCAGTGGCCATGGCTCACGGGCCCAGCCGCTCCACGGCATGTGGGATCTTCCCAGACCGGGGCACGAACTCATGTCCCCTGCATTGGCAGGACTCTCAACCACTGCGCCACCAGGGAAGCCCTAAAATTACTTTTTATAAACCTGCTTCTTGGTGGGGGAATGATTTGTTTACTGAGTGAAGGTGAGCTTAAAATAAGTAATCTAAAACTTTCCATAGAGCGAAGTCGTGACTTGGATTGCTTTCTTTGAAAATCAATGGTATTAACTACATCGCCTAGAAAACGTTTTGTAAGCTCTCTTGTGATAGGAGCTAAAAAGTGCGCTTACATTTGACAAAACAGCGGGTCTGGCCTCTAACAACAGTAACTGATGCAGACATGCACAGCTCATGATCTAGGGCTGAGGAGAGCAGAAGTCTGCTGCCCTCTCTGGCCTGATGCCTCCATTCTGTCACAACTGCCACATGGTGACGGTTAGAGCATGGGCGTGGAATTCAACCGACCTGGGTCTGAATCTTACAATGGCATCAGGAAAGCTAATTGGCCTCACCAGCCTCAGTTTCCTTGGGATAACAACATGTGCTCCTCAGAGGTTGTTAAGAAGACAGTGAAATATCGACACGCATAGCTCAGAACCTGGCACACAGGAAATGCTAAATAAACAATACTTACTACCATCCCAAATAACCCCAGCATTCTTCAAGTGACAAAAATAAGCTGAACGTGGCTTCTGAACAGCACTGTTTGCTAACGGCGAACTAATAAAGTCTAGTTTCCATCTCTCAGGGCACATAGCCATTTTCCTAGAAAAGGCCTTTATAATCACTAACTTAAAAATTAGTAAAATTATTACTTTTATCACTAGTACTTCATATTTTACTTCAAAATTCATGTTTTTTGCTTATTTTTATACTGTCTTTCGACGTTCCAATTCTTTTGGGTTGTTGGCATTCCCTCTCTGAAACACAGACTTATTTTCTAATAATTCCCTGCCTTTCACAGAAGCCCTCCTCCCCTGTTGGTCTGACTTTTAACACCCTGATGACTTTGCTAAACTTTAGACAACTCATCTGTTTCAAGCTTCTGGAATGTTTATCTCCTCCTTTCCTCTCCATCTCCAAAAGATGTCCAGCCCCACCAGGCATGAACATGGGAGTCAAAATTGTCCCAGCTACCTAGAAACAAGAGGTCATCTGCCTCGTAATGCCAGAGATGGCTGAGTGAACAATTTAAGTGTCTGATAAACACTGAGCTTCCTTTTGTAGTTCTATGTTAGCACGTAGGGTAGATTGATTTCTCATGCAGGAGGAAGCCAGTTTTCTTTAAAGACATGAAAGCATTAAAATGAACACATGGTGAGTGCTGAAAATGATCGAACTTTCAGCAAAAAAGGAAAAAGCTGAGAGACAGGTTAGTGAAAGTCTGGGTGAGGTATAGGATATACTGCTATTTCCTTACAAAAATCAGTATGTCAGCATCACCCATCTTTTCCCCCTAAACCCTTCATAAATGCTGTGACATGAGCAAAGACCATTTCAGGTCCATTTTAAGGATAGCTACACTGAAAAAGAAGGGTGTTAAATTACCAACAACAAGGATTTTAGACATTTATAGTTCTTTGCACCTAACAATTACTTCCTACGGATTCTATTTAAAAACCCCTGATATAGTTGTACGTTAATTCAGAACAGGGCCAAATGGTCAGTGTCTCTTACTGCTGACTATCCTATAAAATAGAGAATAAAGTATCTGACCTTCTACAGAAAAATGAAAGAACCCAAAAGAAAAGAGAACGAACAAAAGAGACGACAGAGGGACTTTCACGGTGGTCCAGTGGTTAAGAATCCGCCTACCAGTGCAGGGGAGGCAGGTTCAATCCCTGGTCAGGGAACTAAGATCCCACATGCTGCGGGGCAACTGAACCTGCGCGCCGCAACTACTGAGCCTGTGTGCCACAACTAGAGAGAAGCCCGTGTGCTGAAACAAAAGATCCCGCATGCCGCAATGAAAATCCCATGTGCCTCAACTAAGACCTGATGCAGCCAAATAAATAAATAAATAAATAATTTTAAAAAAGACAGACAACAGAGAGAAGTGAGTCTAGAGTTTCCAAACTCCAGAGAGGTCCTAACTCTGAGCCTGGGCATGTATGCTTGACGACAGCACAACTGATAAGACCTGATGCTGTGCACTGGCCGTCTCATGGCCTCTGTCCAGCCGACGGGGAGCACACACCCGGCGGGGATGGGCTGTCATCACTGCCATCACCCAACACAGCGCCTGGCACAAAGTGGGCACCAATTAATGTCTGCTTCATGACTAAATATAACGTTCACACAATCCTACATTTCAGACTGAACCTTACATACACTTCTTGATAATGTAAAGACAACAGAAGTAACCAAATTTAAAAGAAGTTAGTAGTGTCTTCCACTTTTCCAATAAGAATAGTTAGAAATTAATACACTAAGTTAAATATGTGTAAGTGCTGAAAACCATCTTTTATATTTTTAGGGTATAAAATTAACTTTTATTTCTTTTCATTTTTTTAAAATGAAACTTTATTAGGTGCATTGATTTGGAATTCAGAAACTTTTAAATTGTAGCTCTTCCTCAAAGTATTTATTTATTTAATATATATATATTTTTCGGCTGCGCTGTGTAGCATGTGGGATCTCAGTTCCTTGACCCACGCCCCCTGCATTAGAAGTATGGAGTGTTAACCACTGGACCGCCAGGAAGTCCCTAAATTAAGTTTCCATTAAAAATTTTAGAAGCCCACATATTGGAGTGAAAACAGACAACTCTGAGTTGTCTTTAACTGTAACGTAAAAAATACGTGAAAATTTATTCTAAATTTAGTCTACATGAAATAACTCTATGTATTCAAAATATTTATAAGAAATTTAGGAAACAAAGTGTGTATGTATGTGTATGTGTGTGTGTGTGTGTGTGTATATATGTGTGTGTGTATATATATATATATATATATATATCTCAAAACAAATAGTAGTCTTGATTTAGAAAGGTACAGAAAATATAACTAAGAAAATCCAGACAAAATCATTTTCTTGCAAGGTTCAGGATGATTAATTTCAACTAATCTGCATGCATGAATCCCATTAAGAATCACAGGAGTCAAGACACAGCTGTCTTTTCCATTGCAGAACTAATAAAATGTCATGCCTCCCCGGTGTCCTAAGTGATACCTTGATACCTTTTTACTTTCAATTTTAAATAAGAGAAGCAGAAATCTTCTGCTCATGTAATACACAGGACTGGAGAAACGTGGTCTGTACTTTTTGATTGTTCTCAGGGTTAAATAAAGGACAAAAGTTTAATTTAAAACAGCATGGAGGCCAGAAGGGTAAAGATCCAAAATACAAGTAAATGAACAGTTACAGATGGAGGACGGCTTCTCAAGCAGGGACACCTGAGCACGGGATCCTCAAGGGGTGAGGGAAGTGGCTGGAGACGAGCTGGTGCCCACTTACTATGAGTCTGTGTTAAAGAAAAGTTACTCTGACACTTGTAAAAAGGTAAAGAAGACTTTATTCAGGACTATTGTGATAGGTGTCAAGACTACTGCAATTAGGGACAGACGTCAGGCTGAACTCAAATACAGAAAAGACGGCTGGAGATTTATAGCCAATGGGCAGAATGAGGGGATTGGTGATCAAAATTTACTAAGAGAAGATATCAGGGTAGGGGGATTCTTGTTGAAGGCAGGTCAAGCATGTGGGGAATGCACAGGGGAATGAGGAATTTGATCAGATATCAGGGGTAAGGGACTGTCTTTAAACTGACTTAGCAGGATTCTCACAACAACTGGGCTATGTAGGCCAAGCAAGGAGGGTGGGGGGCAAGGAACTAAGGCTGAGACCTAATTGAGAAGAGGCTCAGAGGAGCCTGACTAAAGTCTGGTCAAGGAGAGAATCTTTGCTGTCATCAGGCACTGTTCTAGGTGCTGGGGACTCCGAGAAGAGCAAGACAGACAAGATCCCTGATCTCATGCAGCTCAAAAATACTCACACGGTGTTTTTATATGGAGAGAAAAAGAAATCAGAATAGGGGAAAGGGGAAGAAGGGCCAACTACAGAGGGAAAAGTATCAACCAAAAGCATGAGGAAGCATGGTAACTTCTAGGGCAGAAGTCCCTCTTCTCCCAGAGAAAGCCGATAGTGACTTGGAACACGTCTCTGGCAGCCAGCGCAAAAGAGGGTGTGATATTCTTTGGAGGGCGCCTGCTTAGCCGTTTTGAACACGTGGAAAATTATGCAGATTTCTAATGCCCAGATGATGGGCCTAGTGCCATTTCCATACAGTGGCGAGTGAAGTGAGTCAGGGGAGTTACCTGTTCAGACAGGTAAGGACAGGAGCAGCTACAGGAACTGCAGTTCCTGTGGAAAGGCTACGGCCCATTGTTTGCAAGAAATGTGTTCGTATTACTACTAAGTAAAAATACTGCAAATGTAAATGGCAGAAATGAGGTTCTCCGAAGAGAGGCAAAGGGTAACAGGAGAGAGATTAAGCTCACAGAGCAGCACGTAGTAAGAAGGTCAGTCCTTGAACAGAAAATCAAATTGACATGATGAATGTAAATCATAATCAGAGAGAACACTTTTAATTCTCAACATTCTAAGATTTTTTTCCATTCTGTATTTATGTAGTTTTGTTTTCCTTTTATCTTTTTCTATGATATTAAGTAGCCATTGGCCACTTTTTTGCGCTTCTTATTTTAAACTGCACACAGGCAGAAAGGTTTCCTGGGAGACAAAGATGATGGAAATGTTATAAAAGAGCTTAAGTGAAATTATTTAGTTCTCCAGACAGGCAATTTAGTGGTCCCCTAATAAATAAAAAATTAATGTACAGTAAAATACTGATAAATCTCCCTGACTTTAAGGTAAAAATGATTAAAATTATAACAGAAAGACCTGAGGTTATCAAAAGGGATATCAATTTCAGCAATATAACATTAACGATTTTGTAACACTGGATTTAGTTTTCAGTCACCAGCTATTCAGGTTTAACTCACCTACTATTTCAGTTAACTAGCGTATTTAGCATTTAACTTAAATGTTAATTATTCTTCTCCTTAGTTTAAACAGGGAAACAAAAATGGGGGAGCAGTAAGGAAACAGCAAGAAAAAGATCCTAGGTGGCAGTCACAGTCACCAACTGGGCATATGCTCCCTGGAATTCTCAGTTATCAACCTGCAAAATTAAACACATCTCCCACGAGAGGCACACCTCTTCCTGTGTTCTTTGATGTAAGGCCTCTTTTCTGATTATGAATCCGGTTTTACAGAAAACAAGTCAAAATCAAGATCTGTGTTTGGAGCAGCTTCGATACTGAAGATAAATTATTTTTAGGGCATCTTCAATCTATTTTAATCCACTACCTAAAACCACTGTGTAGTGATTCCAAATATTCCCCTTTCAGTCAAAAAACAAAAGGATAAAGAAGGCATGCTTGAGAGCCCACCGTATGCCAGGAACCCTGCTAGGCCCTTTTCTATGCATTTTCATTATTCCTCACAATTCCTTATGAAGTAGGTATCACTGCCTCATTTGTAGTTGTGGAAATATTAAGAGAAAAGGATAACTTTCCCAAGGTCACCAATTATTTAGAGGTAGAGCTGAGATTAAAATTCACATCTGATTTGAAAGCCTTAAGGTTACTGTCTCAAGGTACTCAACTGTAATTAATAAGAGCTATTTAAAAAAATTTAATGATTATGATATCCATCTGCTATGTCTCCCGTTATAAACCTAATATACTTAGTGTCTTCAACAGTTAAACTCACACACAGTACTTGTTTTTTTAATCGGTTATAATCATATTATTAACTCATAATGAAGCAGCAAGCAATTAAAAAAACAAAAAGACCCAAGATCTCTCTAATCTTGCCCTACACAATTGACTTTTGAACCCATGGATGGAACCTGATTTCCAGTTCATCTTTCTAGTACTGGTCAGTCATTGCAACTGTTGAGAGCTTTCAGAATCCCACGACCACCATTCAAAAGAAGAGCTCCTCTGAGGTTTATGTTACCCACGAGTTTAATACTAATAAAGCAATAATTTAAAAAAGATTACAGGCCCAGCATTACACCCAGAATTTAGCAGCTATCACTGGGAACACTCTCCAAACTGATCCTAACCCATTTGTGTGCAACTCGACAGCTTAAATTCACCTAGCTTACTCACTTAAATTCTGCTTTCTTGTCAACAGTATATTATGTATTTTTCTGAATGACACAATGAACTCCACATACTGGTCAGTTTAGTAACCTTCTTATAAAATGACATCAGGTTAGTATCATAAGACTTATTTGCTCTATTGTCTTCCATGTGGTTTTCCACGAGCTCACTGGGATGGTCTTTTTGTTACTTCAACTTGTCTAGGCTGATGTCCTGAGTTAATCGATCAAACTTTAATCTAGGTGTTACCGTGAAGGTATTTTATGGGTATGATTAAAGACCATAATCAGTTGACTTTAACTAAAGGAGAGTATCCTAGATAATCTAGGTAGGCCTGAGCCTTCCAGCAGAGCTGAGGCTTCCATGAATAAGAAGAAATTCCACTTGTGGACGGCAGCCTGCCCTTCCTGATGGCCTGACCTACTGGTTTCAGACTTACTTAGCCAGCCCCATAATCATGTAAGCCAATTCCTTGCAATAAATCTCTTAATATATATATCCTACAGGTTCTGCTTCTCTGGTTAAACCTTGAAGATACTTTTCACAAACCATCAGTATTTCACAAACGTAAAACACCCAGAAATACCTTTAGTGAGAAAGATGTAGTTCCTATGCAACTCAGAGATACAGTCCCAAATAAATTCACAGATTTACACATAGCTCTAGTCAAACATAGCTGGATTTTGTTCAGCTCATGGCAAAATAATCTTAAAGTTCCTCTGTAAGAATTTTTAAAGAAAGAGAGAAAAGGAGAACAATTTGGACAAGAATAACTGCTAACGTTTACTGAGTGCTTACTCTGTGCTGGGCTCTTCATCTAAGCTACACAAAACCATCTAAGAAACAGAGAAGACAATGGTCACATAAGCTAAGGAAAGACCAAGTCGGGAAGGGAGGCCAGGACTTGGCTTATGTGGTAAATAATGCCTTCCAATCTGAATGCATCACAGCCAGTGGGTTTCTTGATGTACTTGTGAGGAGCGGCGGATTCTGCGTCCTCTTATCCCACCATCTGGACTCCTCCCCGGCCACTAGCACTTCTTAGATGCTTCCCTGTTTTTCTCTCATGCACCTCTAGTGCACCGGTGCACCTCTGTACTGCCTTCCTTCTGGAATCCCAATCTCTGGGTATCACACCCTCTTCTCTAATTCCTCACGAGTGCTGAAAAAGTGGTGGGGGGGAGAGGTAGTGAAAAAAAAAAAGGTAAGGACCAAGAGGTGAGGGAGAAAACAGAGGCGCCAGCACTTGCTAAGTCTCATTCAAAGTAATACCATCTATTATTAAAGTGGACGGAGCAATAGCATTCAGTATATGAATACGTGGATGAAACTGTTTAATTTCCTCCAGCTGCAGAGAAGACAATTTGTGCACCTTTTAAAAACTAGCTTACCTAATAATTTAAAGATATAATGAAGTAATAAAGACAAAATGAAAGCGGCACTCTCTGGAGGAAGAACACTGTAACTGAAATTTTTAATAAACTGGAGAAAGGCCAAGTCCCTTCCACCATCCCAGATCCACAGAGGAACACTGGGCAGGACAGCAGCACAGTAACTGCTGTTCGCTTTTTCAGATTTGACCTTCCATGCTCAGCTCTATGCAGACCTAGACTTGCAACTCAAGTAAGCGATTCTCAGGCGGTGGTGTGCTCCTCTCAGAGAATGTGAAAACTGATGCGGTGGATCCAATTTTCTTGAGATCAAAATGGGTGTATCTTTTTCTTTTTTTCCAAACAGAAAAAAAAAATATAGCTTTATTCAATGGATATATATTTAATATTAGAAGAGAGATGCCTTCATCCTGCTGTATGTGTGAATGGTGCTCTGTAACAGCTAAGAATGTTAGGATACAGACCTTGCTCAGAGAAGTTTAAAAATGATGCAGTGTCCAATCAATAATAAAAAAAAGGTAGGGCTTCCCCGGTGGCACAGTGGTTGAGAGTCCGCCTACCAACGCAGGGGACACGGGTTCGTGCCCCGGTCCGGGAGGATCCCACATGCCGCGGAGCGGCTGGGCCCGTGAGCCATGGCTGCTGAGCCTGCACGTCCGGAGTCTGTGCTCCGCAACGGGAGAGGCCACAACAGTGAGAGGCTCGCGTACCACAAAAAAAAAAAAAAAAGGTATATATTTTCTGATCATAATGTAATATACATTAGATACTAATAATGAGGTAATCTAATCAACAATTAGAAATGTGCTCAATATTGTATATTTTGAAAATTTGTGTCAACTAGCTCTAAAATATATTTATTTTACATTAAGCAGACCATGGGGTAATTGTATCCTTGTCTGAGTGTTAGTGTATCCCTGAGAGAGTTTTGGGGTCTGAGAATTTTCAGCATAGTAAATAGTCCAGCTGAAAAGCTTTAATGCTTGATGATGGTGCTAGTATGATAATAAATGTTGGAAGAAAACAACATTTAAGATGAGCCACGTCTAGAACTTGTAACTGGCTGGTCCTATGCTTACTATCTTGATACATGGGGTTTCAGGAAGCAAAATCAGGCTGACATTGTACGTGTGTTCAGTACTGAGCAGTTGTCCTGTGATCATCTTTTAACCCAATAAATTGTCACTGGTGTCCTCTTTCCTGTGACAGTTTGCACCATTACATCTAGACAGTGATAATGCTTTACAGACCAAAGGGTCAGTTTCCCCCAAACGCTCTTTATGTGCAATGTGGACAGGAAACTTTCACACTCATAAGCATGCAAAATATATGGTTAGCCTCAATCTACAGAGAAAATGCTAAAGCCAATGAAGAGCTTCGTGCAATTCCTTTTCATTTTAAGGAATAATATCGAAAGAAAAAACCATATGAACTGCGATGACGTGGTTAAATGGAAGAAGGTTTCTTGGGAAATCAATTAGAAGACCAACATAATGGCTTTTTAATGGAGCTTCCTGGAGTAATCATCCGTGTTTGAAAGACAGCTTACCGGTGATGCCACTGGGTTCCCGCTGGAGGTCACAATACCAGAGTCGGTTTACGGGATCACACCCCTCCCTTATCGACAACAAGACGTAGCGACCGTCGTCAGATAACTATGAAGGAAACAAAAACAGCACACGGGGCTGATTAGAATATATTTTTTTGTGAGAACACTGGTAAATATTGAGTAAAAAATAAAGGTTCACTGCAAATGCAGTATCTTTACCCCAAACAGTTGGACTGGATAAGAAAGTTATCAGAAGAAAAGGTGAACATCAATTTTTTAACTTATTTCACTGTGAATCACAGTTTATTTTAACAAAACACAGTGAAATAGTTAAGTTGAAAATATTTATATATAACTGAATGTCATGACTCAGTGTGACTTTTATTTAAAGTCTATTCTTTATAGTCAATAATACTGTAATAATTCTGTATGGTGACAGACGGCTACTGGACTTGTCACGGTGATCGTTTGTAACGTATCTGTTGGATCGCTATGTTGTACACCTGAAACTAACACAATATTCTATGTCAGTTACACTTAAATTTTTTTAAAGTTAAAAAAATAAAGTCTATTCTTTAACTGAAAAATACACGCAATCTGTCATTTTGAATATAAATGTCCCTGAATTTGAAATTTTGTCACAGGTTACACATTTTAAAAGCTGTTCTAAATGAGCAAGAATTAGCAAAACGGCGCAGATGCACAAACGTTCATTTGTGGTTCATACTGGTCACATGAGCAAGTTTCTACTGAACAACTAAACAACTTTTGATGCGTATCTTTAGTCCCCTATATATCACAAGGCGGCAGAGATAAAAGACCTGTGCTTCAGTGAATTTCTTTGAAAATATTAAACAGGAGAACCTTAGGTAGCAAAAAGAATCTTGAGAAAAAACGAATGCAACAAATAATACGTTACGGTTTTGAGTTGTCAAAATTGATAGAAGTAGTATCAGACTATATACATCCTTTTGCAACTTTTTTCATTCAATATAATTTAAAAAATTAATCCATGTTGATACATGTATATTTGCTTCACTTATTTTAACTGCTGTAAAATATTCCAGTCTAGGAATACATCACAACTAATTGATCCATTTTCCTACCACATAATTAGATTATTTCCATTTTCTTCCTTTGTGGTTTTTGTCCTTATTATAAGCAATACTTTAAAAAATTTCTGAACATGTTTATCGTGGCCTCATATACATGTTTCCTGGGGTACATAACTACAAGTAAAACTGCTCAGCAGTATGATATGCACATACTCAACTTTATTAGATGTTGCCAAATTATTTTCCTAACTGGTTGTATTGACTTACACTCACGTATCTGTCCTGTTTTCCACATCCTACTCTGAAGGTGAATTTTATGTGTCATCTTGGCTAGGCCACAGGACCTATATATTTGGTTTATTCTAGATGTTTCTGCAAAGGTGTTTTTTTTGGACGAGGTTAACGTTTAAATTGGTGGACTTTGAGTAAAGCTGACTACTCTTCATAATTTGCGTCAATCTCAACCAATCAGTTGAAGGCCTTCATAGAAAATGACGGACCTCCTCTGGCCAGAAGGAATTCTGCCAGCAGATGGCCCTTGGACTCAAGCTGAAACTCCTCCCTGGGTTTCCAGCCTGCCAGCCTACCCTGTAGATTTTGGAAGTGTCAAGCCCCTACAATCATGTTAGCCAATTCCTTTAAACAAGTTTCTCTCTCTATATATATATATTATATATACATATATTCCATTGGTTCTGTTTCTCTGGAGAACCCTGACGAATGCACTTACCAACAACTGCTATTCCTTCATTTATTCATTCGATAAATAGCTGCTAAGCAGCTAATATGTGCAAGACATTTTCCTAGATGCTAAAGATAAATCAGTGAATAAATCAAGGGGGAAAAGTTACACCCTAGTGGAGGAGACATGTCCATAAATATGGAGTAACGTAGTCTATTATAAAATGCTAAATGCCGTACAGAACATGAACAGGTCTGGGTAAGGGAGGCAGGATGTGTGGGGAGGGACTGCAGTTTTAAATATGGCAGTCAAGGAAGGCTTCATAAGAAGGTGTCTTGCCAACTGATGGGAACATGCTGTATAGCACAGGGAACTCTACCTAAATGGGAGGGAGTCCAAAAGGGAGGGGATATCTGTATGTGTATGGCTGATACATTTTGTTGCGCAGTGGAGGCCAATACAACACTGTAAAGCAACCACACTCCAATAAAAACTTAAAAAAAAAAAAGGTGTCTTTCCACTGTCTTCTGACTTGCATTGTTTCAGATGAGAAGTCATTCATGTTTTTCTCCCTATGTACAATGTAATGTGTTTTCCTACCTGGCTGCTTTTAAATTTTTCTTATTATCTTTGGTCTTCTATGAATTGATTACAATGGGCTTTGCTGTAGTAGCCTCTTTCAGATTTGTTGAGCTTCTTGAATCTGTAGGTTTGTCTGTTTTACCGAATTCATAACATTTTTGGCTGTTTTTCTCCTCGTATGATTTGTGTGTCCCCTCAGGCCTACCCTAGGACTTCAAATACATAAAGTTAGATCACTTAGTATTGTTCTACAGTTCGGTGAGACTGTGTTCATTTTTGTTTCAGTTTTTTTCTGTGGCTTAGTTTCAACTTGCTGTCTTCAAATTCAGGTCTTTTCTTTTATAGTACCTAAACTGCTATTAAACACATGCAGAGAATTTTTCGATTCAGATAGTTTATTTTTCACCTCCAGAAGAATATTTGGTTATTTTTATGTTTCCTATTTCTTTGTTCATTTATAATTCGTTAACATTTCCTAAAATCCTTTAAAAATTATTTTTATAATTGCTTTCAAAAAGTCTATGTCTGCTAATTGTACTACCTGTAATTTCTAGATCTGTTTTATTGACTAGTTTTTCTCCTGGTTATAAGTCACATTTTCCTGCTTCTTTACATATTGAGGACTTTTGGGTTTGCTATTTTTTTTTTTTTTGGTCTTTCTTTAAACTGTTTTGAGGCAGTTAATTTGGTGGATCAGCATGGTCCATCTAAGATTTATTTTCAAACTTTGCTGGGGAAGGTCTACGGCGCTCCTGCAAAGGCATGGGTGGCCCTTCTGGGGTCTCTGCTGAATACCCTGGGTGTTCACAAGGCCTTTCTACTTTAACGGTTAGAATGTGAAGGTCTCCCAGACTTGTTAAACCTCTGGTAGTTAACAGCTTGCCAGTCGCTGCTGGTTGTTCTCAGCTTGAATCATGGAGCCTCATCCTATGCATGCACCGCTCAATAGTCAGCCTAAGATGCAGGGGAATGCCAAGAAGATTTCTGGGACTCTTAGGGGGTGGTTCCCCCTTCGGGCACTGTGCCTGCAAATTCCAGTGGCTTCAGTCTTCCTGAATTCCAATCTCTGGAGCCTTAGTTCAGTGAGACTGTAATATTCTGGGGGCTCCTCCTTGTGCCAGAGTTCAGAAAATTCCTCCAGGCAGAAAGCTGGGGCAATCATATGACATCGCTTTCACGCATCACAGTCGTATGACATCTGCAGACCAATATCTGCAAACGGACGCTCTGTCTCCTTTGGATAGTTTTCTAGCTGTTTACGGCAGGAGGGTTAGTCCAGTATCAGTTACACATCATGGCCAGAAGCAAAAACTTGTCGTTATACTTTTATTTGTTTAACTCATTTTTAATTCTTTATTGGATAATTACAATTTTAGGGTATAGTATTATGTGTGTTTAAAATACAGAGATGTAAGAATTAAGAATGTAATATAAAACTAATTAAAATATAATATTTATGATTAATAAAAAACATAACAACGATATAGTTTCTTTTGTCATATTACATAGTAGGCTATTTTTAGGGTTTTACTTACTAGCAGCATCAAGTTTTTAGGCTTGGAGGAATTAGATTTCAGCTCTTCAGAAATGCCCATCCACTTTCTATCAGCAGATTTGTTTTGGTAAACCAGCTGTCTGTCAATCGGGCTCTCTGCATTGGTAAATTCGTCACAATAGCTGTGTGTGTCTACAACATCCAATATGTTTAAGAACTTGGCAGCACACTGGATGTGAAACATCTCTTTCTCAGAACAATTATTTTAAAGCACAGAGGTAATTTGTATTTGTGAAATAGAAGTGGGATTCCAACTAAGTACAGTTTTATGAAAGATTCTAGAAAAGTCCCGTTTAATTTGGCTGTTCTTTTTTTTTTTTTTTTTTTTGCAGTACGCGGGCCTCTCACTGTTGTGGCCTCTCCCGCTGCGGAGCACAGGCTACGGACGCGCAGGCTCAGCGGCCATGGCTCACGGGCCCAGCCGCTCCGCGGCATGTGGGATCTTCCCGGACCGGGGCACGAACCCGTGTCCCCTGCATCGGCAGGCGGACTCTCAACCACTGCGCCACCAGGGAAGCCCTGGCTGTTCTTTCTTGGTGACATTTTTTCTGAGTTCTGAAGTTGTCTCCTTTCCAAAAAATGAATATTTTGCTGTATGAGTTCTGGTCACAAACTACACATGACACTGAACTACTCAGGTGCACTCTCTTCATCTCTTTCCAGGCTTCTTCTAGTCTTTTCAAAGAGTGTCAAATGGTTTTGGAGAAACTGCATATACATTTATGATTTCCATGTATTATTTTCTCCATTCTCATTCTCAATGTATTTCCGAAAATTACCTATCATTACATTTTAAGTGGGTTTCTTAAAAATGAACATCTGGCTTGACGGAGTTTAAAAATTCAGTCTAAGAATCCATATTTCGTCTTTATTAATTGTTACTGCTTCCACATCTTAATTTTGAACATTCTAGTCACCTTGCTTTTCCCTTCTCCTTTTCTCTTTACACTGTATTAATATAAATTTCTTTATAAACTTTTTCCCTTCATTGACTGCACTGGGAGTTATATACTCTATTTCTAGTCTTTTATACGTTTTCCTTAAGCTGTTCATATACATAGCTAATAAACCAGTGTCTAGAAATTCAGTTCCACCTCATTTTTAAACCATCCTATACTAAGAATATCATTAGCAAACTCACAATTATAACTTTATTAAATGTAATGGAAAGCAGCCTCATTAATAATACTTCATACTTTTGTTCTTTTGTCCTTTAAATAAAGACAGACTCTTTATAGCTTAGTGCTTAGAGTCATGCTACATCAATCATAAATGATGGCTAATTCAGTTGCAGTGATTCAGCCAACAGAATGATAGGGCAGTAAAACACTGCAAGAACCACACCAAACCTTCGATGACAGCTGTCTCAAGCACATCTAATGAGTTTTTCTCAGTATTTCTGCCTGCACCAAATGGTTGCAGCAGTTTATATTTAATCTAAGGCAGGAAGTCCCAAGGGACTTGCTGTTGGGATGCCAACTAAGTCAGTCTTCTTCTCCGTAACGCTCTTCATCACAACCCAGAGATATTCCATAGCCACTGGACAAATCTGCTGAACGGCAAACAACTCTGAACTTCAAATGCTCAAGGTCTCAAATTCCAAAATCATTTATAAGTCACCGTTGCCCTAAAATATATAGTTGAGAAATACACCTTTGTCCACTAAAATTTAATCAGTAACAATGTATATTCAACCACGGCCTCACATTCAGACTATTTCAAGACAATTTAAGAAATGAATTTTGGGAATCACTGGGAGGGGAAGACAAAAATAATGTTGATGATGAGGAGACTTAAATCTCAACAGAAGAAAGTGACTTTCCTGAAATCCAGATAAAAGGAAGATAGAAAAGCAGGAGAGCCAAGGGTCCCTTCAGGCCTCATGAACAGTATAAATTCCAGTTCACAAAACACTGTTTTTCTTTAAACAATAAGACATAGGCTAGAAAAACCGTGTTCTCTAGAAGCAATTAATCTCATTCAAAAGCACTGACTTTTCACAACAGGGTTGCAATAATGCTAGACTGACCAATTATGAAATTTGTAATTCTTAAATCACAGCTTCCTTTTACTTTATGTCTATATTAAACAAATCTTCCTTAAGTCAAAATGATTTTATTTCATGGAATCTCCCTTTTATGTAAATAAATATTAATTAACAAAAACAAAATTCTAAGAACTACTGTAAATAAAATATTGACATTTGCTGATTTAAGTCCATTGATTGCATTTCAAACAATACCAACAGGATGAAAGTTAAAACTCTTTACCATTCTTCCTACTGACAATTTTTTTAAAAAGTATTTCCCTTTAGACACAAATTACTCTGACAATCTAATTGTGTGAAGCCATTTGCTGAATTACATTTAGAATACTGCTTAAATATCTTTAGAAAATGTTAATTAAGGGAGACAGGAATAACATCTGCATTGATAAAAGTATCTGGAAAGAGAAAAAATTCCAATGTACAAAGAATGTGGTATTCACAGACAGGCTACATAACATTTGGAAATCTGCTGGTACTTAGCTATTCATTATCCATAACCAGATAAAAAAACAAAGCCAAACGTCATCCTCCCTTGCTCCTGGGGTAGACGAAGTTGGAGATAAAACTGTCACAAAAGGTGGCTGGTGTTAAACAGGAGAATCTGCCGCCAGCCAGCTTTCCATCTCCTTTACCAGAGACACAATTTAACATGTGCCACCAAACACAGCCATCCACTATCTGGGGGAGTCAGAGCTGAGGCTGTTTATTCGACCAACATTTACTGAGAATCTGCTGCAGCTGAACCAGGTTCTGGAACACACAGATCAACAGGACAGGGCATTCAAGACCTTATGCTGAGGTGGGAGAGTCAGACACTCAGACACACACACGAAGTTATACTGTAAACATTCATAGTGAGAAATACAAAGAATTGACGCGAGTGCCAGAGAGGAGCATCTAACAGGGAAGCGAGTTGGGAGGAAGAGTGAGATCTGAAAAGGCTCTTCCCTGGCGGTTCAGAGGTTCACACTCCGCGCTTCCACTGCAGGGGGCGTGGGTTGGATCCCTGGTTGGGGGACTAGGATCCTGCGTGCTGTCCTGCACAGCCAAAATAAATAACTAAATTTAAAAAATTCATTTGAGAAGGCTCTTGGGAATGGATGGTCCCTAACTGATTTTTAAAAGGGAAGCAGAATTCCTCTAAAAGTGATTGCTTGACTCTTTCCATTCTTATAGCTGCTATGCTGGCTTAGGTATCTGGTTCAGAGGGCTATGTCTAACACACACTCAAGCTACTCATTCTCAAGTATACATCTCACTGACAAGACAGCGCGAGTAGCGGACGCTGGGGTCTGCTGAAGCGCGCGCTCCCCCAGCTGCCGGGCACCGGGAGCAGGCAGCTCTCAGCTGAGCACCTTGGGGCCTTGTCCTACCCGGTAAAGAGAGCCACCCCTCCCAAGGTCACACATTCTTTTTGGTTCATCCCACGTGCAATGATTGATTAATGCATAAAAGTATAAAGGCCCAGGCCCCTCACCCCTAGTTAGGAAAAGGTTGAAGGGCTAACCCAGCTCAAGAGCTCCCTGGAGGACCGGCTGAGGCCCTTGTCATGATTTCATTCAACTTGTCCCCCTTCTGCCTTCTCTCCCCAGCACAGGCGAAGGTTTTGAAAGCGCCCCCGTTGAACTTCTGGAGGCTGCTCCCCAGGGAACCTGACCTGTGACGGCATGCAAGGCATCATGTCACCTGGTTTCTCATCTTAGCATATTTTACGCTAACTGAAGGAAACCTTTTTAAGTGGTGGTTTCTAGTTTTGAAGAGGGGCACCCAAAAACTGCTGCCATGTGCATTTACAGTTATCAAAAGGTAGGGCATAAGGTATGGGGTTATCAGACTTCATACTTTCATTAAAGAAGCCACATTCGTTGACTGAGAAATTTTACCTGTGCGTATTGTGGTATTAAGCCTCCCTGGGACAGTAATATTTACCAGGGAAACCTTTGACAGACATCATGCAAACTATTCGACTTCGACAGTGTATATATTTTATACTTTATTCTGTTAAGATTCACATGTGCTGCTCCAACACACACATGACTCAGCACGTTCAGGAATGTAACCCTCACAAACCCAGAAACCATCAAACACGAAATTTAGAGATAAGAAGCAACCAGAGCAAACCTCTGGGGAATCTACTCCCAAATAATGTTTTTATGAAATTTCTTCTGTTAATGCCTCATGTAGGTGTGACCGTGATCCATTCAGACCAGAGTCTGGGTCCAGCTGCACCGTGTTCACAAGAGGTCACTGGCTCCACCATCAGCTCATTGGAGGCTTTTTAAAAAAATATGAATTGACAAATAAGTGTGAAATAGAACATATGTTCTATGTTGACAGAACATAAATAATAAATATGTTGATAACAGTAATTTCTCTAGAGAATGGGATCTTTGTATGTTATTCTATTTATTTTTTTAATTTAATTTATTTATTTATTATTATGATTATTATTTTTTGGCCGTGTTGGGTCTTCGTTGCTGCACTCGGGCTTTCTCTAGTTGCGGTGAGCAGGGGCTACTCTTCATTGCAGTGTGCAGGCTTCTCATTGCGGTGGCTTCTCTTGTGGAGCACAGGCTCTAGGCTCACGGGCTTCAGTAGTTGTGGCACATGGGCTCAGTAGTTGTGGCTCACGGGCTCTAGAGCGCAGGCTCAGTAGTTGTGGCGCACAGGCTTAGTTGCCCTACGGCATGTGGGATCTTCCCGGACCAGGGCTTGAACCCATGTCCCCTGCATTGGCAGGTGGATTCTTAACCACTGCGCCACCAGGGAAGTCCCTCGTATGTTATTTTAAACAATAAATGTATTTATTATTACTAGCATAAAAATTTTAAAGTAGATGAATCTGGCTATTTTTAGTCTCAACACTATGTAGTAAAAACAGCTGGGCTTTCCAGCTGACCTGAATAAGCTAGCTTTTCTTCATGCATCTCATATTGAGAAAATTAACAGAAGATCACTTTATTAAAGTTTTAAATTCTCAACCATTTAACTATCTAAAAAGTTGTCTTTCAAAACGCTGCGACCCATAACTAATATTTACATACACATAGACTACGTGGACTTTCATCAAACTTATCCTTTTCAAAAGAAAAGCTCCTAAGCTGTTTTATGCTAGAGCTACTAGACTCCATGGTTACATGGTCTTGTGTTAACAACCAAAGCTTCACGAACATGAAATTCTTTAATATATATATTTTTTTCCACTTAGAATCCAACAAGAAGAGGGTGGATAAAGTCTCTTCGTAATTTGAAAGTACACGCACTTCTTCAAATCGAGGAAACTACTTTCTTTTATATATTATGACAAAATAATTCATTGTGTGTATAAAATAGTATACTAAAAAGCAGTGAGACTTAAAGTTGCCTGGGAAATTAACAAAAGGTGTGAAAATGGATTTTAATAGCTTTGAGAGTTAATCATTTTCCTCTCAGAGCAGGAAACTCTTATCAGTTTTATCTCACAGACTCTTGTGGATTCCTTTCATAATAGTTGTGAATCATGACAACATCTCTTTACTAAGTATGTTTCCAAAACATAATCTAGGAAAACTTTTAAATGTCAAACTAATCACCTACAGTGATGGCTTTTCACTTATGGGGCTCATTATGGATTTGTAATAAAAACAGGAGACAGTGTCAGCAGCAGAAGCACGGGATAGTCTAAGCAATACGACGTGCGCTGACATAAACGTTTCTAATAGGTAGTCCTTAAATCAGCTTTCCCAACACTGTGTGCTACTACAGCAGTGCGAGAGAAAGGACATCAACCCCAGTACTCTATGATGTGTTGCTTGGTATGCCAGAAACAGATATACCAGAAAATTCTAGGAAAAGAAAACCCATTCAAAGTAAAAGTAGTAACGGAGGTCTCGACATGCTATAGCCACTCTTGTTTCTCATGTACCTCATTGTTTCTCTGGCACATAAGCTCGGTTATTTCAGAATCGACTGTTTGTTTTCTTTTTTCCCCCACTGAGCAGTTAAGAGGGGTAGCTGAGAAAAGTGACTGACCAGCAAATCCAACTTCTACCACAAAACCAACCCTCTCCTATCAGGAGCTGTTTTATGAATTCAGAGCAGCGCTACCCGCAGCCTTGCTCACATCCAGGTCTTTAGTTCGGCTTCCTGACTCTCTGCCTTCCCCACCAGTCTCTGAGATGTCCCTGCGTGCCCATCAGCCTGATGGAGATCCTCACTTCATGCAGTGCTGGTGAAAGAGAGGACGTGGGCCGTGAGCCTTGGACACACACAGTCCAGGGAGGAGTCCCCCTGGGACTGATATAAGGACTGCCACTCCTGTGATGAACAGAAGGAATCAGCCTCCAGGAGCCAGTGAAAGTGCAGGACCCCCTGGGACAGCACAGTGAAGGGTCACCAATCAGAACACATGCTGGCAGCCTCAGGTTCAAGTACCGAAGTTAAGGTCAAGAGGACAACGGTGTCTTTAGAATGAAACACAAACTGAACGTGGTGGGAATTCTGTCATGGGCCCCCAAGCCTCTATGTATGACTTTAAAACGTTTATATAGGGCTTCCCTGGTGGCGCAGTGCTTGAGAGTCCGCCTGCTGATGCAGGGGACCCGGGTTCGTGCCCTGAGCCTGTGCTCCGCAACGGGAGAGGCCACAACAGTGAGAGGCCCGCGTACTGCAAAAAAAAAAAAAAAAAATTTCATATAAAATAGTTTACTACAGCCAAAACATCTTCCATCAGGGCCAGAGCCTGCCCATCTCTTCTCCTGAGTACCACCTGGCCCCAGCACGGTGGTGGACCCAAGGTAATAAGGGCTTCCAGGTATTTGGGGAGTAAACGCATGAACTGTGCTGACCAGGAAGAGGGCTGCTGAACAGTACTGCTCAAGCAGAAACCATCCAACAAGAAAGGGGCAGGTGAGGCAGAGTTTCCTGAGGAACATCTGACTTTACTACGTATGCTCTGTAAGGCAACGCTGGGCGCACCAGCATCTGTCTACAGGGTCTTTGTGTGTGTGAACCTCAGCAGGGGAAGGGGGAGTACAGATATTTACATTCTGAGTGCCCACCATGAGTCAAGCATTAGGTAACGTTAATACATATGAAATATACATAAATGTGTACAAGTTCATATATATATATATGTAATATACATAAATGTGTACACAAACACAGCTGACCCTAGAACAACTTGGGTCCACTTACACACAGATTTTTTTCAGTAGGAAATGCTACAGGTCCAGAGTTGCTTGAACCTGTGGATGTGGAATAGTGGATACGGAGGAACCGCGTATATAAAGGGATGTAAGTTATAAGCACCCCTAACCCCTGCATTGTTCAAGGGTCAGCTGTACATACATATTTTAATTACTAGGGAACACAGTGAACATATAAAGATGGCTTACGGGGATATGTGACACCTATTAAGATCAAGATTACCTTTGTACAATAAAATTAGGTTCTCAATGCAGGATTCAGCTAGATAATCACAAAGAGGCTGGGCATTTTCTTCTTAATCCTTTCTCAAGGGACTTGATACATTTTCAGAATCTACACTCTAGAGCACCCTCTGCTGGGAAAAGTGCCTCAACATGCTTGCTTTGTGGGGTTTTTTTTTCCTCCAAATGCTCTACAAGTCACCCGTGTCCCCTGCATCGGCAGGCGGACTCTCAACCACTGCGCCAACCAGGGAAGCCCTACAAGTCACTTTAAAATAGACTTTTTTTGTCCAAAAGAACCTTCTAAAACATGATTATTTCTATCCTCCCACAATCCTGCCCTCCATCTGAAACGTCACAGTCTATCTTACATAATAAGTGACATCACTGTGCCTCCAAGCCAGATGCCAGGTATGTGTTTCATGTTACCCCCAGGGGCACAGCAGCTGGAGGTGCAGGAGGGACCAAGGGCAGGAGGCCCTGGGCTGGCAGGTGAGGAGGGCAGTGGTGAACACTGCCTGCACGTCCAGGATGGAGCGACCCATGGACGTGGCTTCCCCTGGAACAAGAGGCACCAGGAAGGTAGCTGGACTCCAGTCATCTGGAAAGGAGCCTGCTGAAAAAGGATGGAAAAGGGGGTGCCAGAGAGGCATGAACCTCAGGGGAATCCTGCTGGGAGCAGAAGCTGTGAGCGGAAGGGAGGACGATGCAAAAGGTCAGCCAGAGAGTTTACTGTCCACATGAGGGAACGACAAAGTACACAGGTTCCCAGAATCGAGGGGATCTCACTGCAAAAGGATCACAAAGAGCTGGTACCTAGAAACCCCTCATGACCGCAAGCTGCCAGGAGACATGTGGACAAACAGCTCCGGATGAGCAAAAACCCTGTTCCCCTTCTCCAACTCCTCCCCCTGCACGGCCACTGTAGAAACTAAAACACGATGAATGGCTGAGGGGAGGGAACAGGCAATCTTGTCACTGCTCAGAATGGCCACTCCCCTGCCCCCGCCCCGTAAAACTTAAATTCTGACGTTTCAGTCTGACCATCCGTCGGTTGCCTCCTGCCCCTTTATATTCCCTCCTTCCTGTTCCCATCCCCCAATTCTCAAGCAACCACTGATCTGCTCCATGCCATTATAGACTACTTTGCATTTTCTAGAGTGTTACATAAATGGAATCAAATACTGTGTACTCTTTCTTTTCTAGCTTCTTTCACAGAGCATAATTACTCTGAGATTCATCCCTCTTGTTCAGTGTATCAAGAGTTCATTCCCATAGTGGTGCAGCCACTATGGAAAACAGCATGAAAGTTCCCCAGAAAAACTAAAAACAGAATTGCCTTATGATCCAGCAATCACACTCCTGGCCATATAGTCAGACAAAACTAGAATTTGAAAAGATACATGTACTCCAATGTTCGTAGCAGCACTATTTACAATAGCCAAGACATGGAAGCAACCTAAATGTCTGACAGATGAATGGATAAAGATGTGGTGTATATACACAATGTAATATTATTCAACCATAACAAAGAATGAAATAATGCCATTTGCAGCTACACGGATGGACCTAGTGATTATCCTACTAAGTGAAGTCAAAAAGAGAAAGACAAATACCATATGATATCACTTATATGTGGAATCTAAAACATGACACAAATGAAATTTTCTACAAAACAAAACCAGATTATAGACCTAGAGAACAGACTTGTGGCTGCCAAGGGGAAGGGAGGGTAGGGGAGGAATGGATTGGGAGTTTGGGATTAGCATATGCAAACTGTTATATATGTACATATAACTGAATCATTTTTGCTGTACACCAGAAAACTAACACAACATTGTAAATCAACTATACTTCAATAAAATAAACTTAAAAAAAATAGTTCATTCCTTTTTATTGCTGACTAGTATTCCATCATAGGGATGTACCACAGTTTATTCACTCATGCACTTGTTAATGGATACTTGGGGTGTGTCCAGTTTGGGGCTATCATGAACAAAGCCACTGTGACTACTCATGTCCAAGTCTAGGGAACAAACATTACCTACCCCACCTGCTAGTCCCCCACATGCTCACGAAACCTGAGCTGGGGAGAGGGAAGAAGTAAATTGGAGAGTTGATATTTTGTTTTGAGCTGCAATGGACCTTTAGTAACAGTTCAAACACTCTAAAGTGTCCAGAAAGCTATGGGTTCTGCTGGGTGGATGCTGTCCTAGGCCACAGTGGGGAAACTAAAGCTGCTTCGTGATAGTAACTTGACGGGCGGCTCAAGGCAAGAAGGACCTGTCCATGAAGGAAGGCAGGGGAGGTATCTGTGAAGGAAGGAGAGGAGTCACGAGGAGACAGCATCTAGGATATAAAGAGAAGTCCTCGGTGAACCTGGACTGCAGCAGCCAAAAGAGAGGAGGGCAGCGCACCAAAGAAATTCAGAGACATCCACTCACTCAGCCACACCCACAAAGCCCAACCCTCCAGGGCCTATGAGATGCTGTGATAAATCCTCCATCCACAGACTGAAAAAGGCGCTGAAGGAAACTTAGGTAAACAGACTTGGAGAGATGTGACTTGCCCAAGGTCACACAGACAGGACTAGAATTAAAATCTCCTGATTCGTGCTCCAGTACACCCCCATCACGATGGTGCTGGCCCTCCATTCAGAGACACTGCTGAGTGAGTGTATTCACGAAATACCAGATTCAAAATGACGATCCTAAAAGCCACCACTTGAAAAATAAAAGCAACAACTGCAGCACGTGCACTTGCTGTGCGGTTATGATCAGGACTACTGCTTTTCTCTAAGGTGTGGGTCACTAAATAAAGCCTGTTAGGAAACCGTCTGCTTCACTTCCAGTGAATGCTCTGAGCGCTCATTCGTACACCAGGCATGGGTGCTTCTGCTCCAGCCAGCTGACAGCCCACCAGCTTCTTGGACCCCATGGGCTTTATCACACTTCCTTGACAGGTACAAGAAACTCGTACATCACGACTTTTGGCATGACCTTGATTTTTCTGACTTGGAACTGAATCAATTTCAGGGCATACCTGAGGCTTCTGAAGGCTCAGAAATATAGCACCCGTGTTTAAGTGACAAAGTTGCTCTTCCACATAGCAAGAAGGTCCTCTCAACAGAACCTGCCCAACTAACCCTGGCCACTGGAAGGGTGATGTCTAACAAGACCCCCTAAGCAGCTGGAATACAGCTTAATGAAACCTATACCCAGTTTGTGTCTACTAAGCCTACTGGTTTGCTTACAGACTTCCTCTGCATAATTTGCTCATCAGGGCCCTGATCTAGTATAAAGTTCCTTAGGACTCACTGTACACATCCCATTAGCTTTTTTTTTTTTAACAACTTCATTTATTGCTTCTGTGCAATACAGATGCCATCTCTTCATTTACTGCCATTCTTTAAACGGTCATTCCTGCTGTTTTCGCACAACTTCTTACCTTTTGACAAGGGAGGCAGAATGCTGGAGGTTAACAAGATACAGGCTGTGGGTCTAACATACCCAGCAGGCAGTTCCAGCCATGGACCTGCAAGTTAGTCACCCTCACAGGTACTTTACTTTGTCCATGCAATAGAATGATCACCGCCCTACCACGGTTATGGTAAAGATATTAGACAAGTCACACAGAGTGAATATCTACTGAGTGAATGGTAAAAGGATCATCCAAACTATTTAAATTTGCTTTTCTTTTCAGTTGCCTAGTAGCAGAATTGAATATACATACATACATATATATATATATATATATATATATATATATATATATTTTTTTTTTTTTTTTTTTTGCGGTACGCAGGCCTCTCACTGTTGGGGCCTCTTCCGTTGCGGAGCACAGGCTCCAGACACGCAGGCTCAGCGGCCATGGCTCACAGGCCCAGCCGCTCCGCGGCACGTGGAATCTTCCCGGACCGGGGCACGAACCGGTGTCCCCTGCATCGGCAGGCGGACTCTCAACCACTGCGCCACCAGGGAAGCCCAGAATATACATATATTTTAAATGCATATAAGGTATGTTTCCACTGTATTTAAAAAAACTGGCGGCTTATAGCAGCATTATTCACAATAATGCTGTGGAAACACCCCAAGTGTCCATTGACGGATGACTGGATAAACTAAATGTATATGCACACAATGGAATATTATTCAATTTTTAAAAGGAAGGGAATTCTGACACATGGTACAACATGGAAATAAACCTTGAAGATGTTATGCTAAGTGAAATAGTCACAAAAGGACAAATACTATATAATGACATTTACATGAGGTACCTAGAACAGTCAAATACATAGAGACAGAAAGTAGAATGTGGTTACCAGGGACTGGGTGGAAGAGGGGATGCAGAGTTATCACTTAATGGGTTCAGAGCTTCAGTTTCTCAAGATGAAAAAAGTTCTGGAGACAGATGGGGGTGATGCTCGTACAATAATGTGAACGTACTTAATGCCACTGAACTCTACAAATGATTAAACTCATAAACTTTATGTTGACGATTAAAGGGGTAAGTTTTATGTTAGCTATATTTTACCATGATTTTAAGAAGTAAAAAGAAAAAAAAAAACTAGCTGTTTCAAGCAAACGCTAATGAAGAGATGTGAGCAACTAGTTGCATGTGTACTCTACTGCGAAGCTTGTTTTCTTCTGGACTAATGTGCTAAAGTACATCGGTTATTCCGGCACTCACTTTCAGTTGTATTTCATTTTATCGACCATATAATTTTACCTTGATTAAAACAGGTCTGCTGTAATGCTTCCCCATCAACATCTCTCCCCGCAAAAAGGTGAAAAGAAACACATGACCCAACATTACAAGATGTTTTTGGTAGCATATTTACCTCCCTAATTGCTTCACTCAGATGAAGGTAAAAATGTGTATTATTTTATAAATAAATACCTCCTATCTGCAGAATGCAGAAGCCTTGGGTATGAGAAGTTGGACTAAGAAGAAAACTTAGTAGAAACAATCTACAAATAAAGTCAGAAAAGCCATTAAAAACAAATGTGAGAAAACTGACAACAGTAACTACACAAGATACGCTTGTAGGGTGGGGAAGAAGTATGCAAAAAGGGCACAGTTTCAAACAGGCAATAATATGCAAGTCTTATAAATTCACTTTTAACATACTGCATTAAAGTCTGGCAAACCTCTTCTATTAAGGGCCAGAAAGTAAATATTTTCAGCTTTCAGGGCCTCCTTCTGTGGCAACTAGTCAAGTCTGCTCTGGCAACTTGAAAGCGGCCACAGACAAGTAAACAAATGGGCGTGGCTGTGCTCCAGCAAAACCCAATCTACAAAAGCAGGCAGCTGGCCAGACTTTGGCTGAGGGCAGTAGGCTGCCAACTGTGGTTCTAGAGAATCAAAATAAATACGGGGACAATGTGGAATAAGGTATAGTAACGCACGTGGACTAAAAAACCGTGGATTCATATTCTATCCCCCACTGAATCAGACCCATGCACAGAAGTTCAAATCTAAAATACCCCTTTCTTACCAAAGTTCTAATTGTATCCCCGAGAAGGGGTAAGAGGCTCAATGGGCTTCAAAGTTTCTAGTGGATTCCTCATTCCCACTAAAATGGGATGATACCCCACCTACATGAAAACATTCAGAATGCTTTTCTTTCTTAAAAAAAAAATATATATATATATATATATATATATATATACATCTTAGTACCCAGAAATGAGCTAACAAGAGTCCAATTCTTTCTCTAAGCACCTCTAAGTTATTTCACAGGCGATTCGCAAGATACAGAATAAAATCTGGGACAGTAACTACAAAGACATCACTTCAACAGAGGTTGGTTATTATCAAGACCCCTAAGGAATGTATGAACCACCTATGAGATGCATAAATATCCAAAGGGTACATATTTTAATGTAAAAACAAGAGAACAAGAGGCATGAAGAGCACAGTTGTGTAAAAAAGAAAAACACACACTCTCTCTCCCCCTACATTCTCACCTGTGTATACAAAGAAAAGTTTTGGAAGGAAACTCTCCTCACCTCTGAGAATCACGATTCCAAGTTTTGAAATGTTCATGTTTTACTTTACGTTATTTTGTACTTTTACCATTTTACCATAAGCATGTATTACTTTTAGTATTAAGATTTTTATGCTGAGATGACAGTTAAAAGATTTTTCACCTTCATTATTAAGAGTCCATTTGAGTACTGATATTTCTAACAAAAGAATGTTCACTCAAAGGACTTCCACCATCTGTAAAGATCACCACATAAGAATATTTATATACACAATCCAAGAGAGATGGTGTTTGTGGGTAAAATCTCACGGTAGAACGGTACCTCAGCTCCACCCATCCACTTAGGCTCATCAGGAAACTCAGCACACAAAATATCTTCTGACTGATCAGTCCCCAGTACATGGTAGCAGAGCTTTTGGTGGAGATTGGTGGATGTTTCTGTCCCTAAAGGAATTAAAAACGTACACTGAAATGCAGCTGACAATTTTAAGAAAATCTATCCCTCCCATACTGTACAATGCTAGAAATATTTAAAAATCTAAGTATCTGGTTGCGGGACTGTAGGATACAAGGTTAATATACAAAAGTTAATCACTTTCCTACATACTAACAATGAACAAGTGGAATTTGAAGTTAAAAACACAGTACCATTTACGTTAGCAGCCCCCAAAATGAAATACTTAGGTATAAATCTAATAAAATATGTATAAGGTCTATAGGAGAACTACAAAACTGATGAAAGAAATCAAAGAATAACTAAATAAATGGAAAGATATACTCAATATATTATGGACAGAAATACTCAATATTGTCAGGATGACAGTTCTTTTCAACTTAGTCTACAGATGCAATGCAATCCCAATCAAAATCCCAGCAAGTTATTTTGTGGATATGGACAAACTGATCCTAAAGTTTATGTGGAGAAGCAAAAAACCCAGAAGAGCCAACACAATACTGAAGGAAGAAAACAAAAGTGGACAACTGATACTACCTGACTTCAAGATTTATTATAAATAATCAAGACAGTGTGGTATTAGCAAAATAGACAAATGGATCAAGGGAACAGAGTAGAGAGCCCAGAAACAGACCCACATAAATACAGTCAACTGATCTTTGATAAAGGAACAAAGGCAATACGATGTAGAAAAGACAGTCTTTTCAACAAATGGTTCTGGAACAACTGGGCAACCCCATGCAAAAAATGAATCAAGACACAGACCTTATACACTTCACAAAAATTAACCCAAAATGGATCACAGACCTAAAAATGTAAATGCAATTATAAAACTCCTAGAAGATAACACAGGAGAAAATCTAGATGACCTTGGATTTGGTGATGACTTTTTAGATACAACACCGAAAGCATAACCCATGAAAGAAATAACGGATAAGCCAAACTTCATTACAATTAAACCCTTCGGCTCCACGAAAAGACACTGTCAAGAGAATGAAAAGACAAGCAAATATCTGATAAAGGACTGTTATCCAAAATATACAAAGAACTTTTAAAACTCAACAATAAGAAAATGAAGAACCCAATTAAAAACATGGGCCAGAGACCTTAACAGATCTTAACCTCACCGAAGAAGAAATACGAATGGAAAATAAGCATGTGAAAAGATGCCCCTCAGCATATGTCATCAAGGAACTGCAAATTAAAACAATGAGATACCACTACACACTTATTAGAATGGCCGAAACCCAGAACACTCAAAACACCAAATGCTGGCCAAGATGTGGAACAACAGGAACTCTCACTCATTGCTGGCGGGAATGCAAATGGTACAGCCACTTTGGAAGACAGTTTGGCAGGTTCTTACAAAACTAAACATACCGTTATGATATAGGAACTGTGCTCCTTGGTAGTATTTACCCAAATGAGTTGAAAACTGACATCCACACAAAAACCTGTACAACGGATGTTAACAGCAGCTTGATTCATAATTGCCAAAACTTGGAAGCAACCAAGATGTCCTTCAGAGGTGAATGGATAAACAAACGATAGTACATCTAGGCAACAGAATATTATTTAATGCTGAAATAATGCTTTTTAGTGTTTTTATCAAACCATAAAAACACATGGAAAAAGCTTAAATGCACATCACTAAGTGAAAGAAGCCAATCTGAAAGGCTATACACTGTATGATTCCAACTACATGACATTCTGGAAAAGGCAAAGCTATAGAGACAGTAAAAAAGGTCAGTGGTTGCCAGGGGCTGGCAGGAGAGGGAAGGATGTATAGGTGGAGCACAGGATTATTAAGGCAGTGAAAACACTCTATGATACTACAATGGTAGATATATATCATTATGTGTTTGCCCAAACCCATGGAATGTACGCCACCACGAGTGAACTCTAATGTAAACTGTGGATTTGGGGTGATTATGATGTGTCCGTGCAGGCTCATCTACTGTACCCTCTGATGGGGTTGCTGATAATGGGGCAGGCCATGCATGTGTGAGGGGCAGAGGGTATATGGGAAATCTTGGTACCTTATGCTCAGTTTTGCTGTGAACCTGAAACTGCTCTAAAAGATTAAATCTATTAAAAAAAAAAAAGAGAGTTAAGTATCAGTTGGGTATCACCCTGGAAATAACCACATATATTTGCTGATTTTGGAGGCTGATTTTCTTCAGGACAATGAAGAAAAAAAGGAAGATAATACCATAACATTAAAAAAAAAAAGCTTAACTTGGTGATTTTCCATGGGTTTTCCAGGAACACTGCTAACAGCACATAGCCAGAATTGCTTAGCCTCATTCGTAAGTCCTCCACCACACAACCTGAAAGGCTGTTGAGGTCTTCCGAACAAAAGGACAGCAAAATTACAGCTGGGAGAAGATGCTGGCTCTCTTAAATCAACCACCATTACTAATTATTACTATTTCTGCCAATGGAAATTAAGGCTAAATAATAATTTCCATGTTTTTCACAAGTTAACTTAATAACACTGTTCTCTAACAAGAAATGGCCAGTTATATACTTTTTTGGTCTCCTAGAACTTGGAAACAGCCAACACTTTCTAACTCAGCAGCACTCTTCATACAGGCAGCTAATTCAGTGTACAGAGCACAGAGGTCTTTCTTTAGCCAACATCCTTGAATAAAAAGCCTACTCTTAGCTCCTCTTGTAGCTCATTGGTGAACTAAGAAAAAGGTACTACAGTAATCTAATCCAAGGCAGCAAAAGCTATTGATAAATGCAGCTGAAAGAGATGAAAAGTATTAGAGCCTTATTCCCAATTCAACTGGGGGGAAAAGAGAAAAAAAGACTATCTAAAGATGACAAAGATACAGCAATTCATGATAAGGGGACAGCATGTGCAGGAGAAAGCACTGGACTAGCCGTGCTTCCTGCCAGCTCTAGGCCCTGCAACAAGTAACTGAGACTCTGCACCCCAGCTCCAAAACTCCAGCAAAGGGATGGCAGCCCACCTGTAAAGATCAACGAAGACAACATGAAAATGCTGTACACCACATGGAAATATGGAGTAGCGTAAAGAAGATGATGTCGACAGCTTGTACCAGCAAGGTACAAGCTACAGGGCCCTTCCTGCCTGGGAAGGTGAGAGGTGAAGGAAGAAAGAGGGACCACTTGCACACAATAGGATCTTTGTGCAATTGAAGCAGAGAACAAAGGTGTGTCCTGGTAGTTAATGAGGACAAAAGCGTCAAGACAAGTGTGACCGACAGGTGACCTGTAACTTCTGAGCAGAGAAAGAGATGTGATTCCTGCAAAATTTTATCATCACTCAACATCATTAAATAAGTTGGTTTTGTTAAAAAAAAAAAAAATCCATCTTCTCCATGATCCCCTTGGGAGAAAGAATGCATATGTGAAGAACGGACGGCAATAAAAATGGCCCCACAGTTCCCTGTATCTCTCTCCCAACCCCTTGAATAGCAGTTGGTCCTGTGACTTGCTTTGGCCCAAAGAATGCAGTGAAGTGATGTTCCAATAGCAAGCCCAGGCATCAAAGAGGTCGTGCCTTTCAGCTCTCCCCCTTGGAATTCTGCTGAGCTGCCATGTGAACAGGCCTGGACTGGCCGGCTAGAGAACGAGAGACCACATGGAGCAGAAGTGACGCCCCAGACATGTGAAAACGTCACGCTAAGATCAGTCAACTGACCAGCAGCTCATCTCACATACATGATAGAATTCAGCTAAGCCCAGAAGAACTGCCTGGCCAACCTGAAGACTCACAGTGCAAATGAATGGTCGTTATTCTGAACCACAAAGTTTTGGCAGGAACTGTTACACAACTATGCTAACAGATAAAACGTCCTTCCAGGAAACATGATTCTAGACCAAGCAACCTCTATGTGGGGTTTAGCTTCTTTCTTTAAGTCATGTGAAGTCACACTTCATTTCATGAAAAAGGTGCTTCATCCGAAGTCTCAACCTACCATCACTTTTCCCATCCTGTTGTGGGTATGCGTTGTAGAACATTCCCTTCCCATCGTGGGTCCAGGCCATACAGCTGAACTTGACTCTTTCGAGCACATCTGGAAGCTCTTTGGCACCATCGACTTTCATGAACTTGATCGTCACCCAATCTGAGCCACTGGCACTCAGACCATAGGCAAAATATTCACCATCTTCACTGAATGCATAGCCTAAGGGACACATGAGAAATTGTCAAATGGTGAACATGGGGACACCACTCCCAGCCTTGCCCGCTGCCCACTGTGCTGTCTGACAAAGCTCTCTGTCACACATGGAAGCAGAATGTGGCAACAGGAGGAGCAGGCAACTGGTTGTGAGGAATTCTGGGGGCTCACCCAGGTCTCCCAGGAATTTGCCTTATGACCTTGGACAAGTTTCTTAACCTTTCCAGGCCTTAGTTTCTTCATCTGTAAAATGAAGTAATACATTATATGACCACTAAGATGCTTCCATTTAAAAATTTTCTATAATTCAATAAGCAGTTCACTTAAAAGCAGAGCTCATCTGGGTTTATACTTGGAAGGAGGGGGGAAAGGAGTAAGGACACTGCTTTTAGAGTAATGACTGAATGTAACAGAACTAAACTGGAGCCGTTACGTAATTTTTGGAATGGACTCCAAACTACTTGAAATCCCTCTCTACAACCTCGTTTTCTGAGCATTGCTGGCGCTCCAGGATTAATGTCCACACCATCTGACCACTAAAAGCCCAGGTAAATGAAGCCTGAGGGTTTGCAATGAAGACTCATGCAGTGCACATTCCAAAAGTGACCGTGAAAAGATAAGGAAAGCAACACCACGGAGGGACTAATGCACTGTCCTCCATTCTTTGGGGCCACCACAGACAGAATGTTCTAACCACTGTGGAATGCTTCTTGACACATATTTATGTGTTTCTATTAGCTTTATGATTCTAAGGAATGTGTAGTGTTTGGTACCAGACACTGACACTAGGGATTTCCTCTTATGATGCCTGTTAAACTTCACTGGGGGTTAAAAATTATCCTAAGAAACACAACTATTTTCACGGGTTTCCTACTATTTTACATGGAACTTCTACTAGGGAAAAGTAAGGTTAAAATTTCATAAAACCTTCTTATTAATCACTTATAATTCCTATAAAGTATCCAGGCTCAAACGTATATAAACGCAGAAAAGAGTCAAGAATGTGATGAGGAGTAAATATTCACTTTTTATGCTACATAAATTATATATAATTTTAAAATTTTCAGGAAAAATGTAAATAAAACACTTGGACTTGAAATGTATGTTTAAAAAATCACATACTATCAAAAGAATCTGAATGTCTACCTATACTGTGACTTCCCTATAATATTTTCAGAAAACTCAAAGACTGAGACCAAGTCCCATGTCTAATTTACCTTGCCATCCATCAGGGTCCGTACATGACAAGCATTACATAAAAATGTTACTGGAATGAATTATCAGAGTGAGAGGTGAGACCCTGTTATAATGAAGTCCTCTGGATGAGTTGCAAGATAGACCCTGGTTAAAATGAAATAAACTTCTATTTAGGGTGTATTACTGCACAGAATCAGTGTATTAAATTCACTCACAACTGATCTTCATTTCCAAGACCAAATTCAGGGAAGAATACTGACAATAAGCTGGCTGGCATCTTATTTCCAATACCGATTACTCTCAATACTAATGAGATTAAAGATCATCGTGTACATACACAGCCTATTGGGGGAGAGGAGGAGGGAAGTGCTAAATGACTGAATGCCTTTATAAAAGGGTCTTCTCACACAGATCTGCTGGCACAGGCCTCTTTAATTCCCACCTAATCAGTTACAGGACTTCAGCGTTCCAACTGCTCAATTCTGTAGGGCTGAACCTGTGCTTTTTCTACAAAAGACAAGATGCTACGGAGGAAATGCTGAGCCAACTTAACTCAAAACATCTAGAATACTAGCCAGAGATGATTCTCAGAGTGTACAATTTTTAAACCACAGAACCAGAGTGTAGACAACTTCCTTACCCTAGAAGTGGTGCTTATGGCACAAACCTGGGTAATCTCATGGCCCGTAGAGGAGGTTACCTCGGGGGAAGTTATTTAGGAGACATACGGCAAGTGCATACATATTTTTGCATACAGCAAAACATACTTATTCAGCTTTTAAACTTGCATCCTCTGGGGACAAGGTACCAAGTTGTCTAATTTCTACAAGACTGTGTTTTATACTTTTAATTCTAACACACTAACAATTAACTAAATATGAAAACATCACTTTTTCCCCTCAAGGAAGCAGATTTCATAAATATTCTTTCCTGTTTTATATTTATAGTTAAAACATTCTTTGTACAACTTAAATTTCTTACAGAAGAGAATTAATTTTTTTCCAAACACAGACAGGTCTCAGAGAAGCTACAGAAAGTGAAGATGATACTTCAAGATCCCGGAAGCCCTAGAAGCTAATTTAGGTCCAGTGTGAATTACTCTCTGGTCCTGCTTCATGCCATCAGAAGGAGATGTGACTACCCATGTGTTCTGAATTTACCGTGCATAAATCAGCTTTCCTGACACTGCGTGTGCGTCTGTTCTACAATACGGTCCACACTCTGTCTGGTCTTTCAGAGCTGCGAGCGAGGGCCCCGGGACTCCCGTGGGCCTGGCTGTGTAGCCCTCACCTCGGAGCGCCACCGTGCCGTCATCGGAGAGTATGTTGGGGTCAAGGAACACTCTGGCTTCACCCTCTAAGGAATCCTGTATATATAATACTCGTTGGTTCTGCAAACCTGTATTGTAAAAATAGAAATACCTGGGGGACAGAGATGGTCTTTATTCAGCTATGGAGTTCTATTTGTGCAGAAAAACCAAATACATACAAACAAATAGAAAAAGGAAAACAACATACAAAGGTACGACTGCAAACAGGCCGTGCCAGGGACATGGGGACTAGAGTGGAAGGTCCCACCATCTCCCTGTAGCTAGAGTTTGTTCCCTGGATTGCTTTAAGAATTCAAATAATATATTGTAATTCTACACATTAGCTAAATAAAGCCTGCTTTATTTCCTAAAGTGAAAACTGATATTCAAATAAAGCAGTAACTTTTTCTTTTCAATGGAGAAGACAGCAGATTTGCTAAGATGAAGTGCTGGTTCCCATCCCTAGCCAGGGTGCTAGGGTAGGGGGTGGGCAAACCTTTTCTGTAACGGGCAAGACTGCAAATTAATTAAGCTTTGTGCACCATACAGACTCTGATGCTACTACTCAATTCTGCAGTTGTTGTACAAAAGCAGCCGTGAATAACACACCAACAATGCGCATGGCTGTGTGCCATTTAAACTTTATTTACAAAACGGGGGGTAGACAGGGCTTGGCATGCAGATCATACTTTGCTGATCCCTATGTATGTGAAGTCTAACAAACTCTAAAGTAAATTTGTGGTAGTGGTTCCAAAGAGAGCTAAAAAGCAAACAAGAGACTTATGTTTTAAGTGGGTGTCAGAGGGCAAGGAACAAGAGAGGTGAATTAATGGGTGCTGCACCTTGGCCCATTTCCATTCCTGGATGGAAGAAATCCATATAATAAGGTCTTTTCAAGTAGTAGAAGCTAAAGAGAATTAATTTCAGAGGCAAACAAATTCCATTGCTGTCTATGAATCCTGCTATCTCACCAATTACTAGCCACGAGACAACAATCATTTCCTACAATCTAGATTTCGTCCTAGGACACATCTCTGCTAAATTTCTTGGTCCTTCTTTTAAGAAAGTGGTCAACAGACCAAAAAATATTACTCTCATATTCCAGCATAGAAATGAATTGATTTTATAATGAATTAAGTTTATAAACTGATAAGTTATTCCGAATTTGTACTGTAAAATTTAAGAACGTATTAGATCAGAAAAGTAAAAAGAAAATTAAATGAAAGCAACTTCACATACCTTTTCCCTTTCTTGAAGTGGCAACTATACTTGGGATAGTCATACAATTCAGTCATTCTCTCTTTGTATAAACCTCTGATAGGACACTGCTCAAGAAATGGCACAGTAATCTTGTTCTGGGCCTCCACAAAAGCCTGGAGAGAAAATTTAAATGAACAAAGCAAGTCAGATATAAAATTTTCCATGGGGAGTGTTATCCATTAATATGTATCAGCAAGATTCAGCAATTTTACTCCTGGGAATATAACCTAAGGAAACAAAAACACTACGTCGAAGAGATATCTGCACCCCCATGCTCACAGCAGCATTATTTACAATAGTCATGACATGGAAACAACCGAAGTGTCCACTGATGGATGAATGAGTAAAGAAAAGGTGTGGAATATATATAGACAATCAAATATTAGTCAGTCATAAAAAAGTAGGAAATTCTGCCATTTGGGACAATATGGATGGACCTTGAGGACATTACATTAAGTTGAACGGAGAAAGACGAATACTGTATGATCTCACTCATATGTGGATTCTTAAAATATAAAACAAAACAAAAGCCCCAAACTCACAGAAAAATCCTATCTGTGGTTATCAGAGGCAGGGGATAAAGGGAGTAGAACTGGATGAAGGTGGTCAAAAGACACAAACTTCCAGTTATAAGATAAGTAAGTACTAGAGATGTAATGCACAACATGAGGACTGTAATTAACACTGCGATATGATATATATGAAAGTTGTTAAAAGAGAGTAAATCCTAAGAGTTCTAATCACAAGGAAAAAAATATTTTTTTTCTTTCTTTTGATATCTGTAGGAGATGACGGATGTCAACTAAACTTGTCCTGGTAATCATTTCATGATACACGTAAGTCAGATCATTATGTTCAACACCTTAAACTTATACAGTGTTGTACATCAATCATATCTCAATGAAACCTGGAAAAAAAGGATTTAAAAAATGTATCAGTGAAAGCATATTTTCCCTCAATAAATAATAACAACTAATACTTCCACGGCACTAAGTATGCACCCAGCAGGTATTAACTCATTTAGGACTCATAATTCTATACAGAAGCTTCTGTTTTAGCCCAGCTTTCTGGATGGGGAGACTGAGTCTTAGAGGTCAGAAAGGTGCCGAACATCACGCGGCTGCGAGAGGCAGAGCTGGTTCCCAAATCTACGCTCTAACCAAACACAGTATCAGCTACTCAGATCACGCACTGTCAAGACACTACACTCATCCTGTGCAAGGCTCCACGCCCCTCAGCAGCTGGTGAGCCCCAAACATCAGAGTTAAAGAAACCAAGTTAGAGATACCTAGGTACTACTTTATCAACTTTTGTTTTTGGCCGCGTTGGGTCTTTGTTGCTGTGCACGGGCTTTCTCTAGTTGCGGCGAGCAGGGGCTACTCTTCGTTGCGGTGCACGGGCTTCTCATTGCGGTGGCTTCTCTTGTTGCGGAGCACGGGCCCTAGGCGCGTGGGCTTCAGTAGTTGTGGCACCCGGGCTCAGTGGTCGTGGCTCACGGGCTCTAGAGCGCAGGCTCAGTAGTTGTGGCACACGGGCCCAGCTGCTCCGCGGCATGTGGGATCTTCCTAGACTAGGGCTCGAACCCGTGTCCCCTGCATTGGTAGGCGGATTCCTAACCACTGCACTGCCGGGGAAGTCCCATATCAATTTTGTTTTTGACAATCTTTCTAAGACCTTCTACCCTTGTCAACTCCAGAGAACTTTGCTAAATGCTGAAACTAAAGAATATTTAAAACAAAATTGGAAAGTGCATTGAATAAGTATGTCAACAATAATGGTTTATAAGATGAGCAAGAGATGGCCTGCAGGCCATCAGGAGACCCTGGCAGCAAAAGCAGGGGAAGGAGCAGTTTTTACAACAGATCAGTTGTATCCAAGCGTAACCTATCTATAACTAAGCAGTTAGAAAATTTATAATGTTATAATACTATAAAAACTTGGTTTCATAATAATTCACATCTGGCTATTAGAAATAAAACAAGAATAAATGTATCAGCTCTAAATTCAATCGAAGGTTTAATCAGATGTCTATACAAAGGTAAAACCCTTTTGATAGGAGAAAACTTCAGGAAATTAACAACTTGCTACACTTGGAATGGCAGGCAAAAATGCGTTATTATCAGAGTTCATCCAGATCTAAGTGCCGACCCCAGCTCCAAACGGTCTCTAAACGGGCTCTCCTACACAAACCACTGACCCCGCCCTGGAGAACCACGATTGTGTGCCGAGAGAAAGCTGTTCTAAAACTCGAAGTTTACAATGCACTTGAAAACAAGTGAGGAAGAGTGTGAGGTATGAGTACAATGATGAATAACAGCTTTGCAAGAGGATCGGTTCAAGAGAAATGAAACTGTTATGGGTCACATTTCTTATTTCATTCAAACAGAAAGTAACATTGACTGAGTCCCACAGAAATACAACGCCAACTGCTTATCACGAGGGATTGGCAAACCTCGCCCTGGCCTGCTTTCCTACGGCACTCAAGCTTAGAATAGTTTTTATATTTTTAACTGTTGGGCAGGTGGGTGGGGGGGAGGGGCGGGCTGCAAACCCAGCAGTGACCTAGGTGGCTCACATCTACAATATTTCCTGTGTGGCCCTTCACAGGAAAAGTTTGCTGACCCCACTCTATCTCATTAAAAAGTGTCAACAAGGAGATTAACTCTTGTTTTTTAGTTACAAAGTCAATGCACAGCTGCGAAGCCACGCGGGGGCAGCGTTCTGGAGATCGCTAAGCGTGTGCAAGAGCATCACCTGATTTCATGGGCAAAGGAAATGCCAGGCCTCCTTTACAGACGTGGAAAGGGAGGCAGGTGGTACTGAAGGCACTTGGCCAGCACCACACAGCGAGGGAGCGATACTGCTGAAGCGGAATCATGTTCTTCCAGTCACTGTAACAGTGACCGAGGCCGACTCCTTGCCTGATACTGGATGTGGAGACAAAGCAGACCCACTGGGGAGAAGGCAGGCAGCCTGGGCTTTCTCTGATCTCCTCCCGCTTGGGCTGGGCAGCCCCATCAGGGTGCTGGAGTGTCGACAAGGATTTAATGTGAACCTAGTGTGCGTCAGTACCGATCCTGGCATGGTAGGTGGAGGGGTGAGAAGTCCAAGACAAGATCCCTGCCATTGTGGAGCGAACGTTCTACCGGGGGAGACAAGACACAAGCCAGAGGGCTGCAGAGAACAGTCAGTCCTAAGGACGCACTCAGGGTAGCCGTGGGGCGAAGCTCCTACTGGAAGTAGCATCCACGAGACGCGCAGCTCCTGAACCGCTACTGCCAGCCCACGGCGAGCGCAGCGACCGGGAGGGGGCGCCACAGCAACGGGACGCTGCCGTGACATCTCTGTTACATTTCACAAAAATATAAAGCCCCCACGGAAATTTGAAAGCCATCTTTCACCACCAATCCTGGGCAACACTGGGATGGGGGCGTCCTTACTTCTAGCAGGATGGCCAGGGAGGCTCTTCTGAGGCTCTGAATTGAGATCTGATAGGCAAGAGGGAGCAGCTCTGTAAAGACGGGAAGAGCGTTCCAGGCCAAGGAAACTGCAGGTGCCGGGCCCTGGGCGGAGGAGCTTGGCAGGTGAGAAGAGTACGGAGGTCAGGGAGGCTGGGGATGAGTGAGAGAGACTGAGACCCAGGCAGGAGCTAGATCCCGTGGGCCCTGGTGGGCAGATGTGAAGTTTGAATCTTCATTCCAAATGCAAACAAGCTATGCCTGGGTGAGGAGACAGTTACATAGTCTGCTTTAACTTTTCAAAGGACTACTCTTGCTCTGGGTGGAAAACAGACTATAGGGGAGCAAAAGCAGAAATAGGGAAGCCGGTTAGGAAGCCGGGGCAGCGGTCCAGTGGGAGACAAGGCCAAGTGGAATGGCTGGGCTCTAAAGGAGCAGGAACGACCACTGTAATGGGAGTAGGGACAGAGAAGATGGGCACAGCGCATGCTCACATCTAGATTTGATGGCTGTTTCCCAGAGGGCCTCGCCAGAACATTCTAGCTGCTTAGGGCTCCCACCCTGAGGCCCCAGCAGACTGAGGGTCTTGGCTGGCCCCTTCCCCTTCCACTGGGGGTCCTCTGAGGAGGGAGCCCTGCAGACTTCGTTTCCCTAATCCGTCTGATTTGTGTCTGTACGAGGCTGCATCTAGGCCTCATACCCTGGATCTTGGAGGACCATGGCGGGTGCATGAGTCATAGATCCTCAGTTCATTTTCCCTGGAAAGGTGGAACTGCACCCTCCCACGGTTTCTCTATCTTGCTTTGCTTCTCAGCTACAGTTACAACTGCTGCAACAGAACCCATCTCACACCAAAGCAGGCACACTGGCTTTTCTCACTTAAAATGTTCAGAAAACCATTAAGTCAGCCGTCGGAATGCTACTAAATAACTAGGCACATTATATACAATCTTGCTACCTCTCACCCACAAATGTGAGTCAATTACTTTAACTAGAGCAATATTCAAAGACTGCACCCTTCCCAGTCCAGTATCTAGATGCAAACAGTGTTCAAGTTCTTAAAAGTCTAAGTTCCGTCATAGTGTACATATTTCTCATTTGGGCAAGTCCTTTTCATGAAGGCGGGTACAAATTTTCTGTAAAGGGGCTTTGTGAAATGCGGGGTTCCAAAGAACGCCAGTAATGCCTTCTTGGTCATTTATGGATTTGATAGTCTGGCTTCTGGGTCTGAAAATTAGAGCAAATTTGGGGGAAAGGGAAAAGAGGTATAAGGATAAAGAAAAGAAAAACTGGAGGAATTGCAGAATGGTAAAGAAGCAGGGTGAGGGGAATGAAATTCTCCTTGTCCCTCACGAGTCTCAGCATCGAAGGTCACACTCCAGGATATTATTAAAATCACTGAAACCTGAAAGCCCATGAAATGACACCAGCAGCTGAGCCTTTAAAGGGGAGTTTGGAGTTCATAGTTTAGAGTTCATAGCTACGGATGAGTCTGAAAATATTGTTCTAAGAACAGCTGCTCAAAGCTAAGAAATCCAATTCACATTGCATTCTGCCTTGACTATCAGAAATCTTCAAAGCAAAGTCCCAGTTATGCAAGACGATTAAATCTGAGAGCTCTGCTGTGTAACACTGTGCCTGTAAGTTAACGATGTTATACCGTACACATTAACGCATTAAACGCTGTTCAGAGGGCAGATCTGAACAAACAACAAAACAAAGCTACCTGGCAAAGGGTGGCTCAGTGTGGGAGCTGGAGATGCCTTTACCTTCACTGTCTTCAGAAAGAATTTTTTTCAAGTTGTCCTCATATGTACTATGCTTTAATCCACAAAATATCTCAAGTCCTTCTACAAGCACAATTTTTACATATAGGAATAAAAAGGATGCGTACAGCTCCTCATTAAATAGATATGTATACAGAACATCACGACAGGCAACACAGGATTGAACACATGAATCACATGGATAAGATAAGAGCTACAGGAGAACAAATGAAGGGGAAACTACTGCTGGGATAGGGTGGTGTAGGCCTTGGGGAGTGGGGCAGGCAGGCAGTCCAATGCCCAGGAGGGACTTCCAGGTGGGAGACCCACTCCATCATGGGTACCACCCAGGTGAAACCAGGGATGGTGCTATCTACAACCCACAAACTTAGAGGAGTTTCTGTTGCAAATTATATGTAGGTGTGTGTAAATATATTATTTATTTAAATATATAGACACACACACACACACAAAGACACGCACATATGAATGAGCTGGTTAAAGCAAGTGGTTGGTGCCACAGCACGGCCTGGCAGAAAACCCCGATCGTAGTCATGTGTGAAGGGCTGAGAGCATCCTGGAGGCCAGAGGAGGAAGCACACCTGGACCCCCTCTCCCTGCTGGGAGCGTAGCAGAATTCGGAGATGACTCTCCAAGTGCAGGGATATGCCCATAAATGAGAAGGCAAGAGGTGGCAAAGCTCATCCCGGAGGCTGCAGGAGGACCCAGGGCCAGGAGGGCTGGACGGTCACATGGAAAACCAGAGGCATGCCAAACAGAGGATGAGAGGCAGCTGCTGCAGGAGACAGCTTTAGAAACGGAGACTATGGAGGAATGGGGTAATGTACCGGACAGATTTAGGAACCTACACCCAAAAGAGAGAAGAGTGCCCCTTATTTTCCAGTGCGCTCCGAACTTTCAAACATTAGCAGTCCATCAGACGACAAAGAAAAGCTTGCTCGGGTCACGGTGGTAACTACAATGCCATTACCTCAACCCAGAGAGGGGCCTTTCTCTTCCTGGTCCCACAAACCCCTACAAACCCCAAGGACGAGCCACGTCAAATCCAACAGGCGAGAGCCCAAAACCCATGGGGCTTGTCCTTGAACATTAAAAGCCCAGAGTGGGTCCCTCTCTTCTCTCTGGGACCATCTGCTCTCAGGTCAGGAAGGCTCCCACTAAGCTTCCCGCTGCATGTGGGTAACAGACCAGGTGGGGCCTTCCAGAAGCCCTGCCAGGACTCTTTCCACCTTCTCTGCCTGTCCTGCTGAAGGCAAATCAACTTGTTCCCTCACTGGGCTAGTTACTGTCAATCAAGGGGGAAGGAAACAGAAAGTCTCATTCCGACCTTAGATTCAAGCCTTGTTCTCAGATCTCACCATCGCCCTTTGAAGGGCGCCCCTTCAAAGTCGGAACACTAACCCTTTTTGGCTCCGTTCTTGGGTGTACACACTACTGACCAGAAGCCTGGCAAGGACAGAGGTGATCTGCACATCAAATCCAAACCTAACTAAAAATCCAACCAGGACGAAGTCAAACACGTACAAATCCTCTCTTGAATAATTCTTGTATCAGTGAGGGAATCCAAACTATGACAAGAGTATTTGAAAAATAAGAAAAACTAAAACATTAAGAATTAAAGTTCTTAATGCAAATCACAACTACAATGAGGTATCACCTCACACCAGTCAGAATGGCCATCATCAAAAAATCTACAAACAATAAATGCTTGAGGGCTTCCCTGGTGGCGCAGTGGTTGAGAATCTGCCTGCTAATGCAGGGGCAACGCATTCAAGCCCTGGTCTGGGAGGATCCCACATGCCGCGAAGCAACTAGGCCCGTGAGACACAACTACGGAGCCTGAGCGTCTGGAGACTGTGCTCCACAACAAGAGAGGCCGGGATAGTGAGAGGCCCGCGCACCACGATGAAGAGTGGCCCCCGCTTGCCACAACTAGAGAAAGCCCTCGCACAGAAACGAAGACCCGACACAGCCAAAAATAAATTAATTAATTAATAAACTCCTACCCCCAACATCTTCTAAAATAAATAAATAAATAAATGCTGGAGAGGGTGTGGAGAAAAGGGAACCCTCTTGCACTGTTGGTGGGAATGTAAATTGATACAGCCACTATGGAGAACAGTATGGAGGTTCCTTAAAAAAGCTAAAAATAGAGTTACCATATGACCCAGCAATCCCACTACTGGGCATATACCCTGAGAAAACCATAATTCAAAGAGTCATGTACCATAATGTTCATTGCAGCTCTGTTTACAATAGCCAGGACATGGAAGCAACCTAAGTGTCCATCGACAGATGAATGGATAAAGAAGATGTGGCACATATATACAATGGAATATTACTCAGCCATGAAATGAAATGAAATTGAGTAATCTGCAGTGAGGTGGATGGACCTAGAGTCTGTCTTACAGAGTGAAGTAAGTCAGAAAGAGGAAAACAAATACTGTATGCTAACACATATATATATAGAATCTAAAAAAAAAAAATGGTTCTGAAGAATTTAGGGGCAGGACAGGAATAAAGACACAGACGTAGAGAATGGACTTGAGGACACGGTTAGGAGGAAGTGTAAGCTGGGATGAAGTGAGAGAGTGGCATGGGCATATATACACCACCAAGTGTAAAACAGATAGCTAGTGGGAAGCAGCCACATAGCACAGGGAGATCAGCTCGGTGCTTTGTGACCCCCTAGAGGGGTGGGATATGGAGGATGGGAGGGAGACGCAAGAGGGAGGAGATATGGGGATATATGTATACATATAGCTGATTCACTTTGTTATACTGCAGAAACTAACACACCACTGTAAAGCAACTATACTCCAATAAAGATGTTAAAAAAAAAAAAGAATTAAAGTTCTTAGAATGTGGTAAAAACACTTCGAGTTGAGATCTGCTTCTTTTCGGTATCTTTAGGAAGCCCCACTGATAGACTGGGGGTGGAGTGGCTGAGGTGTGACCTCTGCTAGCCATCAGAGTACCCCTCCCCGAGATCCAGGGATTGATCCAGAGCCGGGCAGGACGTCCATGCAGGATGAGGCTCGAGGCTGATCTAAGGGCTTTGTTTCATGAATCCCACACACATCGGGGCAGCTGACCTGATCTAGTCCACAGGACGGATTCAGGAGTGGACCTGGAACAGGCTCGGGGGATGGCGTTGGTGCCTGGGTGTGCCATATGCTGCAGGACAGCGCCCACACTGTGACTGATGAGGTACATCTGGCCCAGGGGAGGTGCTCTGTACCCAAATAGAAAGGCTGGGCCTGGAAAATGAGTTACGACTTCGGGAAGTCTGGGGGTTACCCTCTCTCTCGATCAGATTTTATCGTTTCTGGGTGCCGGCAGCTTACGCTGAATGTCATAGATAAGGTTAGTGATACCTCTATGTTCGAACTATGCTAACTCCTTTCTACATTCTTCACATAAGTAAACCCTGTTCACTTTCATAGGCAGAGTCTTTCGTCCATTCTTCTCTACATGTAACAGTCAATAAAGTAGCTATGAACCCAGGCTAAGCAACCAGAATCCTGTTTCAGGGACTGAGGTGAACACTGGAAGGAGAAGTAATCTCATGAGGTGTGGGGTTGTCAGGACTGTGTAAAGCCTGAAGGGGCAAGGCCCATCTTTCCCTACCACGTGGGAGAGGCTGCTAGAAAATAAAACAATCAGAGAGAAGCAGATGACCTAAGAGACAAAGAGAGACAGGTTTCCAGAAATATCATGTGCAGTCCCGGCTCAGGCTGTGCCTAAAGGCATGTACTGATCTTCAATTATGTGAGCCACTCAGCTCCTTTTTTTTTATATGAGCTAGAGCGAGCTGGCTTTCAGGTGCTGCTCGTCAAGAGTCCTGCCTGATACAGCTCTTCCAGGAGCCGCTCAGCCAGCCAAGCGTGGGCAGGGTAGGAGAGGAGGAATCCACCAGAAGCTTGCCCAAGGGCTGGATAGGGAAGCCTGGAAAAGGTGATCCACCAATGAGAAAGAGTGAAATTTAACTAAACGTTCAAACCAAAAAGTTTTAAAGTAACAAAGCGAAATAAAAAGAAATTAATGAGCTAGAAAATTAAAGAGTACAACTTATAAGGCCTAGAACCATTTCTTTCTAAAAAGACAAACAGCAACCAAAAAACTCCCATGCATTCAACCGAAGCGCTGGCTAAACCAGTCGAAAAGGGGAGAGGAGTTACAGATGCTGGAAGTTTGAAATAATAAAGAAAGAGAGACAGGGACTTCCCTGGTGGCGCAGTGGTTAAGAATCCGCCTACCAATGCAGGGGACACGGGTTTGATCCCTGGTCCGGGAAGATCCCACATGCCGCGGAGCAACTAAGCCCGTGCGCCACAACTACTGAGCCTGCGCTCTAGAGCCCACGAGCCACAACTACCAAGCCTGCGGGCCACAACTACTGAAGCCCACGCGCCTAGAGCCCGTGCTCTGCAACAAGAGAAGCCACCGCAATGAGAACCCTGTGCACCGCTACGAAGAGTACCCCTGCTCGCCGGAACTAGAGAAAGCCTGCACGCATCAATAAAGACCGAGCACAGCCAAAAAAAACCCCAAAAAACAAATAGAGACACAAACAAGGAGAGTAAAGTCATTACAAGAACTATTTCACATAATCCCCTGTTAGTAAATTTTAAAATCTCAATGACACGGACAATTTTCTAGGAAATACAGATGCCTAAAATTGATCCAAAAAGAAAGGAGATCTAAACAGAGCCCAAGAAATAATTGCAGTAAAAGAATTTGTCCCAAATAGCTCTAAAGATGAGGCCTATTAAATTATCAAGCAGATAGTTCCTGTGCTATTTAAACTATTTAATAATAAGTGCAATGGCAAGCATTTATTAAGCACTTACTTGTGTCAACCACTCCGCTCCACGGTTCAAAAACATTATCACTCAATTTTACCCACAACCATACACAGTAGTTTTCTCCAGATTATAAATCAGAAAATTGAAGCTTAGGGGCTTCCCTGGTGGCACAGTGGTTAGGAGTCCGCCTGCCAATGCAGGAGACGCGGGTTACAGCCCTGGTCTGGGAAGATCCCACATGCCGCGGAGCAACTAAGCCTGTGCGCCACAACTACTGAGCTTGTGCTCTAGAGCCCGAGAATCAAAACTACTGAAGCCCGCGTGCCTAGAGCCCACGCTCCACAACGGGAGAGGCCACCGCAATGAGAAGCCCACACACCGCAACGAAGAGTAGCCCCCGCTCGACGCAACTAGGGAAAGCCCATGCACAGCAATGAAGACTCAATGCAGCCAAAAATAAATTTTAAAAAAAATTTAAAAAAAATTGAAGCTCAGAGAGGTTAATAAGCATGACCAATGTCACAACTCTGATAAAATTGTGGAGGTAAGATTCAAACCTGTCTTTCTACCTCTAAAGCTATTCATTAAATGAACATACACTACTGGTTTCCCATGAATAAACAGGTTCCAAGATCTCGAAGGGTTCTCATCAGCTTCTGGGGAGAACAGGGTAGAAAAAAAATTCTGGAAGAAGGGAGACAAGTTAGGAAGCTACTGAATGCCTAGCTCAGTGGCAATGCACGCCTGAACCAGGCAGTGACAGCCTGGATAAAAACAAGAAGGCTATGAGATTCTACACAGGCAGAACTGGAGCTCCAGAGAACGGCGTGCATGATTGAATAGAGAGCTGACCCAAATGGTCAGAGTGCCATCCACTGTTACACAGGAGAGAACCAGAGGTCTTTATTGTGACACATGCCTTGATTTCCCCCAATGAGAAAATTAGAATCGCAAACACTGTCCCTCTAATTTACAAAGACGCTACGAACAAGTGAGGCATCTATGAGAACCTTAACTCCTTGAAAGCGCCCTATATAAATCAAAGGTGTTGTTATTGTTCTCTAATCATGTCTAAGCATTCTCTAGGGCAGTTTTCCCAAGCTTTCTGGATCTTAAGAATTACCTGGTGAGGTGATTGGGAAATAGATTTCTACCCAAATCAGATGCTACAGAAGTAGAGCTTGGGCATGTCTATTTTTAACAAATGCCCAGGTGATTTTTATGACTGAATGCTTTCCCCCTGGACATGGCAGCATGGGCTGGTGAATGGATTCCAGATACCTAAGAGAAAAGAAAGAGGCTCAGAAACGTCAGTTATCTTCGTTCTTTAGTTGTTAGTTCTTTCATAACTGTTTTCCTAAAGATACCATGTCTGATATCAGCATTTCTCATAGAGGACATGCAGATTATTGGAACCAAGGCCGAGTAGCTGCCTACGGGGAACATATTAATGTTAAATGTACACAAGCACCTTAAGAATTTCATCAATGGTTTGGGGTCTGCTTTTCTAAAACGGAGCTTTCCCTGGTGGTGAACAAACGGGGCAAGACTCCCAGCCTCTACTCAAGATGCGGCTCAGCCTCCTTTCGGCACTGACCTCTAGCAGCTCAAAGGTTACGTGGTTCGCCCAACTCCAATCTCTGGTCTCCTAGGCTGATGTGTGAGTCCAGGCCAGCATGGGCCACATCTGTCTTGCTCATGACAACACATCCCTTTCCTCACCCCCATTTAACCCAATGCTTGGTGCAGTGGGCACACCGGTAAACCCAGGACAGGGGGAGAAGGGGAGGGCATGAGCACATATGGAGAAGGAAGGGGAATGAAACCAGTGGACCTATGGCATTAGGGCCAGCCAGCATCCATTCTCCTCCCCAGGGCTCTACCCTGCGTAGTGAGATACTAACCTCACATAGCTGTCCTGCCACTACAGAAGCCAAAGAGGGTCCCTAAGGCTTTTACCAAATCTTTTTTCATTGTCACAGTACAGCCAAGAAGTGAGCACACATCTGGAGCTTGGCCAATCAAAACTCCCTCTCCTGGGATGCAGTCACTTGAACAAGCGACAGAGGGCCAAATCACTGTAATCACTGATGCCATCAGCAGTGCTGGGTGAAAAGTGGAAATTCCCACCACGGAGTCCCACAACTGTCTGGTTCCTGCCTGCTCTAAGCCTGGCCCTCAGTGCATCCCAGGAGCTGGCCTCATATACTTGCTATGAATTCCTTATTTGCCTAACATGGCCAGAATTCATTTATACTGCTTGCCTCAAAAAGCTCATTACAGAAAGCAAGAGAAAGAAGACAGAAAAAGACAAGAGAGAGCACTGCTTAGAAAAGAGGATGGCCCAGGACCAGCAAATTCTATCATACTTTTGACAATTACCCCATGCACAGATCAAAAGGATGTCGTTCTCTAAATACATATTTCAACTGCGGATTTATCAGAAGTGTGTTTGCGAACATACATAAGGCTAAACCTTTCTGTAGGAGGTGGTGAGACCTTTAAGACCTGAGACGCCTTGCAGATTGAGATGATATGTGGTAACAGATTTACCTAGAGCATTTCCTGTTTCCACTAGAGGAGGAACAACACAGTAGTAATTCTCAATCCAGGTCCTTACATGAAACATTAATGAATGGATGGCAGGGCGTTTCACAGGCCAGCTTTGCCAGTGGGTTCAGAAAACACCAATTAAAAGAGGCACTACCAAATAGCTTTAAGGTAATGTTTGGCCTAGTTCAGTCGTCGTCCTTTAGAACAACTAAGCCACACTTAGATGCCACGGTTCCGTTGGCGGAGGTGTGGGGAATTCAATGCTTAGAATTTAAGTATCTTTTTCTAAATAACTAGAATTCAAAAGGAAAATCCTGCTTCATTTTGTGGATGAAAATAAAAAGACAGAGGCGTCTTTAAAGTTCAACATTCTGAGTAAGCAAATAAGAGGACTAGAGGCTGAAGGTCTACATCTCAAAACATTGAAGCAGAAGTGCCCAGGATGTATCATCTTTGTACACAGCTCTGCTGTGTGGGGAAAATGAATTTTTACATGCATTTTCTCAGTTGGGTGTCATTAAAACCTTGGAGCTAAGATGAATTGAGTGTGACTATATTCATTTTATAGATGAAGAAAAGGAATCCCAGGTAAGGTAGCTGGCTGTGCTCAAAGGCCAAGAAAATGAAAGACCAAGGGCTATGACTTCTATTCCCATCTGGCAAATATTCTGTTTCTCCACCCTGCCTCCCAACAGAGGTGACATGGGAAACGCCTGGAAACTCACAGGATGAAGGAACTACTTAAAAAGAGGATATTCACAGTTTGTCCTGATGTCTTCGAAAGAACACCATAAACCAAACCAAAAACCTAAAGTCTCCTATGCTGTTCATTATATCCAGTATTCCTCAGTTCCCAGTCAGCTTCATCTGCTGTCTGTTGGCTTAGAGACACTGAACTGGCCCTTCATGTTAGTGGAAGTCCTGGGAGCAAGCTTCCACGGTTGCCTCTGCGGCCTGACAGCCTGAGGGGGAAATGCAAGTGGACAGAAGGATCGTGGCTCACCCAGCTCCCCACCAGTTCTTGCCCACGCTGGCTCTGCCCCACTTTAGGAAAGCACACCGCCCAGGGAGATCTAGGCCAGACTGATACCAGCACAGAGCAGCAACTCCTCACGCTACCTGCTTTTAGGGTTAACCTCAAAGAACAAAAACAAAAGCAAGCAAGCAAAGAAAAAAACCACATATTAGGATAGGCAGAAAGGATCCCAGGGAAAGGTGCTGACTGCCCTCAACTTTGTTCTCCACCGACCTCTGGGACATTAAAATACCTACACAGAAATCCTAGGCTATTTAAATACCCTAGAGATGATCAGAAGTCCTTTGAGATTTAAATCTTTCCTGCCAAGGAAGGGAACAGTGCGGGCAGAAAGGGGACGTTTCCAGCTTCTTCACCTGTAAGACTGAGGGACTGTTCTGTTCATTACCTTCACAGCCCCTTCTCAGCAGGTGTAATGGGCGACCCCCAACTACTCAGACAAATGGGGTGTGGGGGAAAAGACCTACATTCTGTATTCCTTTGATCCTCTCTGAAACAAATGGTGATGTCATTTTTTAGAAGGACTGAACATAAAAACAATTTTTTTTTTTTGCTGGTTCCTATTAAGAGTTCTTCTCTCATGATCCACAAGGGATGGAGCTGTTGTTACTGTCCTTTTGCCTGAGGCAGCTCTCAGAGAGGGAAAAATAAATTAGCCATTTGATATCTGCAGCTGGTATTCTACATTTGTTTACCTCCTGTACCAAAGCCCCAGGACAGAGCTTCTGTGGAAGCCGGACTTGACACCTAGTTACAATGACAGCAGCTATCCCATGAAAGGTGTAAATTTTTCCTTTCTGTATCTCCCCTTCACTAACTCAGTAACAAGTTCTGGAATATTCAACCAAGAGGCTGAAGCCACAATACGATGGAGTAAAATGGGGAGACTCTTCAAAAGGCTACAAGGACATTGCTTCTATCTGGACTTTAGGGCTGCAAAACCAAGCCCTGGGATGCAGAGACTTTCTCACTATCAGGAAGGGGCGCAGATGGTGCCACGTGCACTGACTGCACCACGATGGACGGGGAGGCCAGGGGAAAGAAATACGCATTCGGTACTCTCACAGGGACCTGGCAGCGAGACGGCTGCTTCCGTAAACTGCAAGGGATTGAGAGGCAATGCAAAGCTGAGGGGGCACAGCAGTCCCCTTGCTGGCGACATACAAGTCTCTACTATTCCCCAGGACGTGTGGTCCATCTGCACAGTGAAGAACGCAGGACCATGGTAAGGTCACTGGATTTGGCAATGGGGCTGCTGCTGGTCACGAAGAGAATGGTTTATATTGATGGGAGACAGGACAAAGGAGGAAGGGCTATCAGCTGCATGGAGGGGCATGCAGAGTGACTTATCGACAGGAAAAGAGGAGATGGCCCGTGACAGTATCTGAAATGAGATCTGAACAGGGCACACCCAAAGGAGCCAGGACACCAACTGAGAGGAAGAAAGAGGCTGCAAAGAGCTAAGGCCGAGTGTGGGGTTTGGGGTTCACTTGTTTGTGTCCCACAGGAAACTTAGGAAGTTAAAGATTAGGAAGTGAATCACATGCACATTACTGTCAGTGGGTGGGGGATGGGTGTCTTGCTATTAGTAGTCTGGAGGCTCAAGTTACCTCGGTGTCAAAATATCGGGGTGCATCAAGGCTGCTACATACTTCCTTCCATGACCTGCAAAGGACAAGCTTTTTTTTTTTTTTTTAAATAGATTTATTTATTTTTATTTTTGGCTGCGGTGGCTCTTCCTTGCTATGCGCGGGCTTTCTCTAGTTGCGGTGAGCGGGGGCTACTCTTTGTTACGGTGCGCGGGCTTCTCATTGTGGTGGCTTCTCTTTGTTGCTGACCACGGGGTCTAGGTGTGTGGGCTTCAGTAGTTGTGGCTCGTGGGCTCTAGAGCGCAGGCTCAGTAGTTGTGGCACATGGTCTTAGTTGCTCCACAGCATGTGGCATCTTCCCGGACCAGGGCTCAAACCTGTGTCCCCTGCACTGGCAGGCAGATTCTTAACCACTGCTCCACCAGGGAAGAGCCTGCTGAATGGGAAGTATGGACTGACCATCTGTTGGGACCTGCCTATCTGTCTTCAAATCCTTTTTAATGACTGCAAACCTCCCTCTCTGCCATCTCACACTGAAAACTTCCAAGGTTACCCTGGTGTCCCATTTACCCCAGTGAGATTTCACTATGGTTCAGACACCTCAAGAGTATATCACACTTACGAGATGTCTAAAGGGCTTTTAACCCAGAGCCTTCCGTTTATCTTATTACTGTTTAGGTTGTATTTCCATACAGATGCTCCTAGAATTACACACATACTTTATAAAGCTGTAATCACTGGGAGCACCACAAGCTTGCATCCTTCTCCCACTTCATATTCTACCTTAAGCACTTTTTCACTTAGAAAGCAATCTTTACAGCCCAACATTTTAATAGAGGCATGTACTATTTCGTTAAGCAGATCCACCAGATTTGACTTAAACACTAAACTATTGTTGGAAATGGTGATTTCCAATTTTTCACTATTAAAAATAATGCCCCAGGAGCTTCCCCGGTGGCGCAGTGGTTGAGAGTCCACCTGCCGATGCAGGGGACGCGGGTTCGTGCCCTGGTCCGGGAAGATCCCGCATGGCGCGGAGCGGCTGGGCCTGTGAGCCGTGGCCACTGAGCCTGCGCGTCCGGAGCCTGTGCTCTGCAACGGGAGAGGCCACAACAGTGAGAGGCCCGCGTACTGCAAAAAATAAAATAAAAAAAATAATGCCCCAAACTGGCCCTTTTCTAGATCTCCCTATTTCTGAAGTGACACTATTACTCTCCCAGTAGGCCTGAAAACTCTTCTTCCTTAGGTATTTGCTTTTTGCTATCAGATGGGTTGATTTCTCATCATTGCTATTGATTTTACATTTATTTGGTACATACTCACGTCACTTGAACGCATTAATTCTAAAAAGTTTTCAGTTGTTTCCCTGAGGTTTTCTAGACACATAATCATAGAATCTATAATTAATGATAATTTTATTTTCGCCTGTACAAATTTCAGTTCATGTTTTATCGCACTGGTCAAAGCTTTGCAAACATACAAAAATAGTAGTGACAGAGATATTCCAGCCTAGCGCTTAGGTTGTTTTGAATATTTATCTTATTAAAGTTATTTCTATTTTTAGCTTTGGATTTTAATTCTTAAAATATTAACTAGGTTTATTATAGAATATAGGTTTAAGCTATGAATGTAATAATATTAAATTGTTCTTGAATTCCTGTGACAAATTCTGCTTTTTTTTTTTTAACCTGCTAACATTATTTAGTCTTTACATCTATATTCACAAGAAAGGTTGGTCCCTATCTTCACTGTCCAAAATGGTAGCCACTAGCCCCATGTAGCAAATAAGCAACTGATCACGTGGCTGGTCTGAATTGATATGTGCTATAAGTATAAAATATATACTGGATTTTGAAAACTTACTTTAAAAAAAAAGAATGTAAAATATCTTAACAGTATTTTATATTCATTACATGCTGAGATGCTAATATTTTGAGTATACTAGATTAAATTATTACAATTAATTTCATCTGTTTCTTGTTACTTACTGTGGCTACTAGAAAACTTTGAATTATCTACGTGGCTTACATTATATCATCTATTGGGCAGTGCTGAAAACACTGTTTCCTCTTTACAAAGGTTGAATTGACCTCAAAGAAACAACTGAGTTGTGTAGGATCTTCTACAAACTGGAACATTTGCTATAAAATAGGGTTACGTGGGCCTTCAGAGCTTGAAAGAATTCACCCAGATTCAAGTCCCCACCACCACTGTCTTTGAGAATTTTCTAAGTTACAAGTCTGCTCTGAGATTCTTTTATAAAGGATAGAGCCTCAAATGCCAGGAACTCTCAGAGTTGGATAACCTATATTAAATACTAGATTAAATCAAAGACTTACCGACAGCATTTCAGATCTTAGTATAAATGAGCTATCAATGTTCCTCACTTCCGGGCTGGTTTTTCATTGAAAACGTAACAAGCAGTTTTTCTTTGATTTAGAGGTTACGTGAAGATTTTCCTTTACACCAAGGTATGGCTAATACACCTGTGTGTACGTGCCTCTCACTGTGAGTAGAAAATGTTCCTGCTGCTCTTCTGAGTGTTAGAAAAACACACTCTGTCTTTTCAGTCTGAGACCGAAATTTCACTCATCAGATTTCAGGTGACAACTAGCTCGCGTCAATAACGAGGTTGTTTAGGGGGAACTGGGCAAGGTGTGTATGGAGGATGCAGGGGGAAGGCACGAGCTGCAAAGCCCTCTGACACCTGAGGTACACCGTCTGAACAGGTCAGCGTGGGAGGGGGGTGGGGGGAAGCCGAGGGTACCTGCAGGAGGACATACAGAGTCCCACGGCAAGCACAGACATGAATATATTCCTATAGCTTGCATTTCCAAAGCTATTACACCCAGAGTCTTTGATCTTTTATCATTTCTTTAATGTGGACTGCCTGGGTTCCACTGGACTGCCTGGGTTCCACTCTTACTAGCTACGTGAACTTGGACATGTTACTTAATCACTCTAACTCAATTTCTTCATCTGTGAAATGGGAAAAATAAAAAGGCCTATGTCAGAGTTTGAGAACTGAATGGGATAGGGTATGCAAAGCTACCAGTGAAGTGCCCTGCACATGGTAAACAACCAGTCAGTGTAGACCACGAAAATAACAGTGTATACGTCAGTGTCATTAGCGTCTATCCAGTGTTGACTGCAAGATCACCAATTGGCAAAGTTTCATCTACTAGTAAGTGGCTCGTCAACCACAGGACCAGCCATCATCAATTAAGGAACAGCAAAGTATGCATCCATTAACACGTAAACAAAAGCTGGGTCGTTCCAACACAGCTGCATCACTCAATCACCATCAAAGGCTGAAGGAATCCAGATTGTACCCAATACCTCAGACAAAGTAATCGTCATAGAGATAGTCCTTGGGGACAGTTTTCCAGCGATGCACAGGAAGTTCATCTCCTTCCCTCCATTACAGGCTATGAAGCTGCCTGTGACTCTCCATTCCCAGGCTCAATCCTGTCACAGCTCAGCCCAAAGCTGGATGGACAAGGTCATCTGTGGCAGAGTGGAGGCTAGGAGGCGGCCCACACCTGCTCCCTGCTCCGCTTAGCCTACCTGCGGAGCTAGAGCCTTTGCCTGCCCCTCAAGTGACCCATCTGTTTCTCACTTGGGGATGGCTACCCATCAACCTCTATAACCCACTGCTTCACCAAAGGAAAATGAAAACCCAGATACCAATCATTCTCACCCATGAGACCTCTGTCTTTCTTGAAGGGAATCAGGAAAGGGTGAGAATGAGGCAGTATAGATAGAAGTAAAAACCATTAGAAGATCTCAAAATGGTGGTGTGCTTACTTCAAGGGAAAGGACAGGGAAGAAGTTTTAAGAGTTTCTGCAGTGGGCAGAGGAGGAGAAAAATGCTAGTCACGAAGAACAGCTGAGAGCGGCAGAAAGGGAAGCAGGCAGGCCAGTGCTTTGGAAATGAAGAAAGACTTGATTCCTGCCTCTACTTTCTCCTCTTCCATGTATCATCGTGCCTGGCTAAGCCCTTCCCTCCACTCCGTTCCTGGTGAAGCTTTTCCCTAAGGACATGAAGGTGGTGGAGTCTGCAACCCCACTGGCCAGGGAGTGTGAAAGGGTTGGGGATGGGGGATGGGCAAGGAGAGAATTCCGATTCCACTAGCCAGGTCCACATCAGAAGGGAATGCCTTCCTGGAAAATCTGAATTGCCTTGGAAATCTGAGTTCAGTTCTCCAGAGAACACTGGTATATACGGTGGCAAGGGACCACAAGATATAAGAGCAGCTAAGACATAGGCTTTTAGAAGCTGGCCTAGAGAACTACTCAGCATGCATTAACTTTTTTTTTTTTAATGGGAAATGTACTCTGGGATTCTAAAGAAGCTCAAATAAACTTCTGGAATGCTGAGCACATTAGAAATTGAATACATATTTTTACATACTAAGTTAGCATGGCTATAAATAAAAGAGTCAAGGAACTCAGAGTGGACTGGAGAAACACTATTCCCTCAACCAAGCAAACTTAACCACATAGAGTATATGTAAATAATGAATCTCAAATGACAAGTCTTGGGCACTCCAAGGAGGAGAAAATACCTATGGGACATGGCACTTAAAGGTAAGCTTCGTTAACGAAATGAGACTTCAGCTCAAAATACTACGTTTCTCCAAAAGCATAGGAAAGCCTCATATTTTTACACAGAGTGGAAAATTCTCCCCCTACCCCCTTATAAAATATAAGAGGATGCTTAGAATTTAGTTCTCTTATAATTTTATTGTTGTTGCATTAAAATCAATAAGTAATCTATATGACCAGCATTCAGTTTTCAGGACCTGGTACTTCTTAAATATATACGATTTTCTTTCCTTTGGAGAAAATGTATTAGGCAATTTTTTCCTTCACATAATTTTTCTGTAGGGTTTCATTTTCCTTTGGTAAAATTCTGTTTTCCTTCTTTCAAATATTTTCATTTCAAATAGTTGGTTCATTAGTGTCCCTATAAACCATGAACATTATTCAAAACAGTTACGTGACCTTCTATGGGACTAAAAATGCTTTCACCTCTTTCCCATGAATCATTTCACAGAAAAGTGGCAGTACCAACATGTCTATTCACCCTCTCACTGCAGACAACACAGGATGATACCAGAAGGGAAACGCCACGGTTATTGATGTCTAGGGTTTGGTCTGAGCTACGAAGCCCGCCTTATGTTTATTATTATTATTTTTTACATCTTTATTAGAGTATAATTGCTTTACAATGGTGTGTTAGTTTCCACTTTATAACAAAGTGAATCAGTTATACATATACATATGTTCCCATATCTCTTCCCTCTTGCGTCTCCCTCCCTCCCACCCTCCCTATCCCACCCCACAAAGCACCCAGCTGATCTCCCTATGCTATGCAGCTGCTTCCCACTAGCTATCTACCTTACGTTTCGTAGTGTATATATGTCCATGCCTCTCTCTCACTTTGTCACAGCTTACCCTTCCCCGCCTTATCTTTAATCATAAACCCTAATTTACCTTTGTCTGCTCGCTGTCTGGGTCTTCAAGCCAAGCGTAAGGGTCACAGATTTTATGCCCATGATAATCCTGTACCTGCAAAAGACAAAATATGGTATTAGATAACTAGTGTCTAATCCCAATTAAGTTACTACTTTCCGAATGTGGTACAGAGATAGGAAAGGGGCAGTCAGAAACAGCCCAATTGGCTCACTGGCAACGTGTCTGCCCAAATTACCACATGAACCAAAGCTGGCAGGTTCTCAAAGGTGTCAAGCCACCCTTCATGAAAAGAACGTTTTAGCTAGAGAGGGAAGAAAGATGAAAGGTCAGAATAGGAACCGCTCCATCTGTACAACACAAAACAAAGGCCTGCCGCTGTGCTAAAGAAACTTGAAAACGTGTTGTCGTAGCAAAGCACAGAATTACACAGTGCAGTGGGGATGCCGGAAGGGCACGCTTGGGAGGGAGCCACCGCACACGAGTGCACTGCCCTGTTCTCGCTAAGCTGACTGATGATTAGAAAATCTCCCTACAATGTACAATATGATCCGCTGTGCCTTTAAGTCTGAACTGCCAGAAAGCAAGTTAACTAATGTGCAATGATACTAAGTGACGTCAGCTGAGAAAGCTGACTTACATGCCATAAAAGAACGTTTCTAAAACTGAAGCTTTTCTTCCGTTTAGTGCACTGTTATGAAATGCTTTCTTTCACTGTGTAGAAAAGGAGGCACAAAGGCCTCACGCATTGGGACTACCCTGATATTTAATGAATAAAATTGCCGAGCGCAAGAAGGGCCTGACTGAGGGGACACTTCCAGGAGCGCTCACAGGAGCTGATCTTCAGAACCACGTGGGAGCTTCTGAAAAACCAAATTCCTGGGCCTGCCCTCAGAGACGAACCGAGACCAGAAGAATGACAGGGAGTCGCCACTCCCCAGGTGATGATGCCTAAAGAAACTATCCACAGGTAAATGTCACTGCAGAACCTCTCCATTTCATACTCACGTGATTAATCTAATCAAATGAAACCACATGGACAACGTCTTTCCAGTCAAGTCTCTCTCAACAACTCATTAACATTCCAGCTAAGGCTTCTTATATGAGGTTGTCCAGAAGACTACCAGTGCCTCCAATGAGTTTTGCATCTGTCTCCTTGTTTTGTTCTATAATACCAAAATGTAAGGGCTATTTCCGAAGGAAAGAGAACACTCTCCTGGAAAAGGAAAACCTGCTGTTTCTGCTGCTGGTCAAAGTTTCAGCGTGGCTGCTGGCCAACTGAGAAGAATCTCCCCCAAGCCTCAAACCTCAGGCTTTCTGCAAGGGGTCAGCATCTGTCCTCATCTGGTGCCAGAGGAGAGCACCTGGGGAAATGCACACCTGGAAGAACGGGCAGTTCAGGTGGAACACAGGAACTGTTCTCAGCAAACAATGACTGACAAGTGCAACTGACAAAATCAGACGAAAGCCTTCCTGATGAGTCTTCCTAAAATTACCAATTTTCAATCCTTACCAAAAGCCTCTCTAAATTTTAGCTGATTATCATCACTGAAGAAAAGCTTTCTGTCTTTTCTTCTCATCTGCAAGTGTCTTACATTTTACACACCTTGGAATGGTTACAAAATATGCTTACAGTAACAACCATCTTTTCTCTGTCAATAAGGAATCAAAAACATTTAAAGTTGTGAAAGATCTTCCAATCCAGTATTTTTAGGAGCGATGTCAGGCACAAGATGGCAACACGCCCAGGGCCATACCGAGTTCAGAATCAGCGCTGTGACTCCAAACGAGCTGCTGACAGCTCTTCCCCAAATACTCCTTGGAGGGGACAGACCGGACGCTTAAAAAACGTTCCTCGATTATGATGCTGTTAGAACTCAGACATATCCAAAGACTTCACTTTTCATAAAGAAGGGGAAAAGATGAACTGCAAGTCATCTTGGTATTATGGCTAAGTGAAGGTGTGGCCAAGTGCTAGACCCAAAGCAATGCACATTCGCTGAATATCCATGTTGTCGTGCCTGATGCTTTAAAGCAGCCCTGAGATGATAGTCCTACTTTCCAGACTACAGAATGCAATTCACAGAGACTGGAGGGCCACAGATCGACTGTGAGCTAAACACTGCGCCACAGCCACGTTATCTGATTTGGTCCTCACTGGGAGGTTATTAACCAACTCATTTTTCCAGATGAGGAAACTGAAGCTGGAGAGAATTAAAGCAATTGACAAGGGTCAGACTGTTAGTAAGTGGGAGGGAGGACCGTGACCCACCTTGAGCCGACCTCAAAGCCTGTGGACTCAACCTTTGGCTAATGAAGCAGGCCAGTTTTGAACTGGCAGGTGCACAGCTGGACCTTGACTCAGAACCCAGTGTATCCTACACTGGACTGCCTCCTGAACGGTGTTTACCTCTGAGCAAACAGCCCCATCGCCATCTAAAGCAGACTGAAGTTAGTTATCAAGCAGACATTTTTAACCAGGACAAGAAACTGATTCTCTCCAGGAGAATCCCAGGAGCCAAGTGCCCTCCCCCCATCCCGCCCACTCCCTACATTTTTCTTTTACAAGATGATACCCTACAAATGGGGTGATCTCATAGCTACATCCCCTGAACTCAAGTTGTGCAGTATCTGATTCTCCCATCTGATTTAAGTTTGCAAACCATGCCTTATTTTCCCGAGAGCCTTTAAAAATAGAGTCCTGATAAGACACTGTTACTGTTCAATATTTCACTTGTATTGTTCAACAGCTCACCTGCTGCCTTCAGGATGAAGTGCAGACTTGTACACACAGCACGCAGAGCCCATCAAACCTGGCCCCATTTTCTTTTTTTTCCCTTTCCAAGCTCATCCACCCACGGATATTCTGGCCTTCCTGCCATCCTAAAACAAATGCAATTCCATGACTGTACAGCCCTACATAACGATGACTTTAAGTCACACGCCAGAAATGTCCTTTCTACCTTAACCAACTGGCCAACTTCCAGGCTCAATTCACATACTGTCTCTTCCTACTGATGAAAATTAATCTCATCCTCCCCTGTGTTCTCCACTCACCCTATACATTCTTCTAACTGCTGTAGCAGGCCCGAACTCCCTGAGGGCAACACTCTCGGGGGGGGGGGGGGATGGGCAACGGCATTACAGTGGAATGGCAAGGTTTCCAAAACTCTGCTCACTAAAGCAGAAATCCACCACAAAGGGTTGCATGCTCCAACCCCACAGTTCAGCAGGAGACTGTGCCGTACGTAGCTGGAAGATGCTCAAGGGAGAGAGACAGAGAGCTACAGCAATCTCTAGCACCTGCTGGAGAGAAACGAACCCATCCTAGAAATCAGGACCACAATTTGAGCAAATGCAGAAGTCAAGCCTAGGGTTAGTAATCAGGACTCTGTCACAGGAAAAAGATACTCCACGCAGGCTATCAGGGCTGGGATAAATACACTGGGACCCACAGAGCAGGGTCCAGGCTGGACCAGAACCACATTTCCTTGGCCTTGAGGTTGACCGTGAGTTCTTTGATGAAAAGGAACTGGAGAGTATTAAAATCCACGGTATACTCTTTCAAGTTAATTGTTCCTAAGCTTTCTGATGTCTTCAAAAAATCTTCACTTAACCCTTTCAAGAACTGTAAAACACAGATAAGTGAACTGTAGGATTTTGGTAACCCTTAAAGGGAAAAACTAAGAAGCAACCCCGCCTTTAAAAATAAAACAAAACAAATCTAAAACAGCACTTATCAAACCCACATAATAGTTCTTTATAATTTTAACCTCTCCTGAAAACTCAAAGATTCTCAAGAACCAAACTGAGATATTCATGTTTTCCCGTTACTAAAGTCCGTTACACTGCATGGCTGGACCATCATGTGAATGAATGAATGATGATATTCTTACTACAGCAGCAAGTAAGCTCTGTGATTAGCCAAGCCGGCCCGAATAGTTCATGTATGGGAGAGAAGGCCTGTAACAGGTAAGTTATCTGCCAAAGAGCATCCAGCGAGTGAGTGACAGAACCAGAACTAGCGCTCAGTTCTTCTTACTTGGTCTCTCCTCTTTTCCATTCCGGCTGGATCACTTTACTCCCAGACACAAAGGAAACAACTCTCTGAACCACAGGGATAGAGCTTCTTGGGCGTCAGAGTAAATTTAATAAGCAAGCAGCTGGACCGGCTGAGAAAACATGGTTACCAGATGACCACAGGTCAAAGAAACCATGGATGCATCAGTGCCACTTGGGAATCTTAATTTAAAACAATACGTCCTTTACTCTAAAGCCCCAGTACGCTTTATCCCCAAATGAGACTGCTTTAAAGTACAGACTTTCTGGCATAAATCAGGTCAAAGCAAACAGAAAAAAACCTAGAACATCCTCCAAAAATCTTTTTTATTTGGATTCCATTTTAAGTAATCTGAAGAATTTGGCTATTCCTACCAGAATCATGCCCACAACATTTGGATTTACTCCAGTTCTTAAAATGCCAAACTAATTTTTACACACACACAAAGTGTTTGCCCAGAATTCCACCCTGGGGACCTCAACAGTGACCCTGAGGTCATCTACAGCTGAAGGAAACGGTGGCTAACCCCTGCACTAGGCAAAACTTCATTCTTTAAAAGGCCATCCTCTCCCCTTCGAAGACCTCGTCTCGACCCCACCAACTCCTATTCTAGTTTAGGAACACTCGGATCAACACTGCCACAGCTCGGGGCCCTGCTCCACCTTCCCCAGGACTCTACCTCGGCCCGGCCCTGCATCCCCAGCGCCCGTCGCCCAGCGCTCGGCCAAGGGCAGGGGAAGCGCTCGATACACGTTTTAAAATCGAATGAATGAACTTCAACTCTAAGTATTTTTAATTTGTGAGTTGAAAAAGTTTGCTTTTGTTTTATAATTGGACATCACCTACACGCATACACACTTTTTCCTACCACCATATTTAAGCCAGAGCCTCCTCCGGTCAAAAAGCAGTGACACGTTCTGTCTTCCCACTCCCTTAAGATGCCCATTCCCACCTGGGCGTCTGCCCTTGACCCCGTTGATCTCCTTAGGAAGCGGCCCAGCGGCGGCTGACCACCGACTCCGCCGCCAGCAGGCGGAGGGTGGCCGCCACCAGGGCCCCCTCGGCTAGGGAGGAGCCCGGCGCCCCCCGCCCGGCCTTGCAAACAAAGGCCGAGGGGGAGGGGAGGGCAGGAGGGGAGGGCAGGGGGCGGCGGGGGTACTCACGGCGGTCTCATCGCGGTACACGTCGGGGTACTGGAAGGACAGCATGGCCGGGGGCGCGGGGGCGGCGCGGGCTCCGGAGCGATCGCGAGGTGGCCGGGCGGGCCGCGGGGAGAGGCGGGGGCGCGGGCCGGGCGGCGGCGGCGGCGGCGGCGGCGGCGGCGGCGGCGTGCAGCTCTTAGCCGGCGGCGTGCAGCTCTTAGCCGGGACTCACGACCGGACCTGCGGCGCGGCGGCGAGGACTTGCGGGAAGCAGGAAGGAGCTGTCGGCGAGGCCGGCAGCCCCTCCCCGGCGGGCGGGCCCAGCGGCAGCGGCGGCGACAAGAGGAAGGGGGCGGCGCCGTGCGTGAGCCAGGCCGGGCGCACAGCTCCCTCTGCTGGAGCGCCGGCCGCGCCCGCGCCGCCCGGGCCCAAGGACTGCTGTTCCCGGCGCGTGGCGCACCCACGCCGGGACCACCGCCCCAGGCATCCCCGCCACACCCACAATGCCACGGAGCCGGCCACACGCCCCACACGCTGGCCCCGGCCACCACGCTGGCCCCGGCCACCGCGCCGGGCACACGTGCGGTCACGCCGGCGGGGCCACCACGCCTCCTGCCCCCTCCCGCCCTCCCCGAAGTCCCCCCGCTGGCCGCTTCGCCATTGCCGCGCTCGCAGGGCCTCCCTCGAGCCGAATGAACCGCAGGGTTTGCGTATTGATTCCCCCATCTTCCTGTTCCCGGACTGGGTAGGGGCGGCGAGGAGAGACCGGGCCTCTCCCCAGCCTTGAGAGCGAAGGGCTTGAGGTGACCTAATTTACACTGCCTGTGACCCTGGACTTGGGAAGGAAGGAATAATGGATCGTGAGGACCATAAAGGAAACACACCTCTTTTCTCAACCCCCCCTGGTGGACGCTGTGTGGTTGGGCAGCTGGATTATTTAGGTGCGATGAGGTGTAAAACAATGGATGAGCCCTTGAGATTTACCAGTTGAGAGGGGACCAAGGTGGGAGGACTGGAAATCATCTAGGGTCTTTTCTTCATCCTGCCGGTTCCTTTATCGGCATCTCTTTTCTGCCAGTGTGTTTGTTTATTGAGCATCTTTTATGGGGGGGGGTGCGGGGGGGTATTAGATGCTTGACCTCAAACCCATGAAATTTGAAGTTATATTTATTCGTCCTCGGGCTAGTGATAACGTGTTCTGGCCTTGCTTTCCGGACCATCAGGGAGAAGCTTTATAGCCCCAGTTATCAGAGCTATGGTGTGTGCCCAATGTGTTTTGTACTCCTGGCTTCTTAAAAGTCCTGGGAGGAGGGCATGGGTGTGACCAGAAAGTCCTTCACGTCCTGAATTCCAGGAGGGCACGGTAACTATTGTAAACTTGTGTCTTCTGTTTCATTTTTATTACCATCCCAATTCCGCGCCTCACCCACAGTTCAGCGTTTCTGTTAGTGGTGGGATGTTTGATAATCATGTTTTGCATCTGTTTCCAGACCCATCCTCCTTGGGCAACCTGAGAGTCCTCAGTTCTGGTAGAGCTCACACTACTGATGCCAACTTTGTGCAAACAAACACAGAGGCTTAGCACTCTGCAGCCCAGTCATCACCTCCTGCCTTGCCTGCCTGTCACCTGGCCCAGGGGCCACCAGGCATTACCTTATGCTTCTGCCGCTTGTGGTTGTTTTTTGAGGGCAACCTAGGAACACCTGTCCCAGCAGATTCCCTAACAACAACAACAACAATAGTTAATGCTTATTAACTGCTTCTGATATGCCAGGAAATTACCTTATTTAAACTTTATGAGATAAGAACTAATAATATCCCAATTTTGCAATTGAGGAAAACGGGCTGTCTTTAGCCCGGGACTTCACAAATAATGGGAAAAAAAAAAAAGATTCAGGATTCCCAGATTGCTCTGATGCCAACACTCATTCTTAACCACTCTGATGGTCTCCCTCTTCACAAATAAGTAGCATTCTGTGGTCTAACGCACACCTGTTAATAGGTGGAACTTCCCTAGGACTTCATTTTATCAGGACCTGAGGTAGAAATTATAGGAATTGTGGTACCCAAAGGACAAATCACAACTCAAGTAACATCCTCTGTTTCCCTCCAGGCAGTTATCCTGGTGCCCAGCTCCTCTGGTCCCTGAAAGCCAAAGGTTTGTACGTGGCCCAGGCAGTGCAGTGAGTTGCCTGCAATAGATAGTCTGCACCTGCAGTGAGGTGGCAAGGAGAGGAAGACTGGATAGCCCTATCCCGCCCCCTGCTGGCCTGGCTGATCGTACACTACCTACATTTGCCACGTACTTGATACGTGTTGTCTGCTTTCATCCTCCTAACAAAGACATTTTGCAGATGAGGAAAAGAAATCTCAGTAGCTTTAAAGGAAATTGTCCGATGTCATCACACAGCTAAGACAGAGCCAAGATTCAAATTCAAATCCGTCACTTGACTGCAAAGTCCCTGCTCTACCGTGACCATAGAAAACGGAGAGAAGGGAAGTATTTGGGCCATCTCAGAAATGGAAGTGCTACCTCCAGAATAAACCTCAGAGTGCCGTTTGACACCCGTCACTGCACACCATTTGCAGGGGAATTACAGAATTCACACTGTGACAACTCATGCTCTAACCTAGAACTCATTCCCGCAGCACAAGGCCTTTTGGGGATGGGCACTAGCAGAGATACAGAAAGACCTCCAGGGAAGCTGGCAGCCCCTTTTCTAGTGCCTGACCTCAAACTTTGCAACCCACTCAGTTAACCAGAGTCACCCTCCTAGGGAGGCAGGCTAGCGATCATTTACTGCTGCTTGGCTATTTCAACCCCACTCCAAGTTCTTGTCAAAGTATTCCTCCCCACCAACCAGAGTTGATTTCTGGTAAATGCACAAGGATGCTTAGTCAATGGGGTAAGTGTAGACTGAAATCCACCTCACCCTCCACTTGCCACTCTGCGTACACGGGCTGCATTCACCTGGAGGAAGGGCTGTCTTTATCATCTCATAAAGGTCCGCCAGCAAGGGGCTGCATCTGCCCCGGGGGAAGCCTATTTCTCTGATACACACCAAGAGTGCCGTCTTGTTAGCTAGCACCCCTTAAAGCCTGATACCTCGTGTGCTTGCCCCGATGAGCCATCCTTTAATTTGACTTCTGGTTTCCAGGTAAGTAGCTATTTACCCTGACTGATTGGTGGAGTGCAGTCATTTACGACGGCTTTCCCCCAAAGATTTATATTACGTTTTCCAGTGTGACTCAATGGAAGTTCGTGTATATTCCTAGATGCAAAGCCTCATGCAGCGTGAAATAGCACCTGGAATAAGAGTGAGGTTCTCTTCTTGGCCCTGCCGCTGTTTCACTGGCTTTGAATGAGTCCTTACATCATCACTGTTTTTAATCTACAACAGGAGAGAACTGGATCAGGTGGTTTCAAAGAATTCTTTTTTTTTTTGCGGTACGCGGGTCTCTCACTGCTGTGGCCTCTCCCATCACGGAGCACAGACTCCGGACGCGCAGGCTCAGCGGCCATGGCTCACGGGCCCAGCTGCTCCATGGCATGTGGGATCCTCCCGAACCGGGGCACGAACCCGTGTCCCCTGTATCGGCAGGCGGACTCTCAACCACTGCTGCCACCAGGGAAGCCCTCAAAGAATTCTAAGATTCTTTAGTTCTAATTAAGAACTCAAATGAAGATGTAGGAGCCTCACAAGTAACTCAGGAATTAAGAATGAAGTTGCCCTGGGGGAGTGCTGGCCATACCTTGTGGACAGATGAAGGTAATTGTCTATCTACTGAAAGGGCTTTCTCTGTAGTTTTCTCCCGTTTTCAAACCATCCACAACTGCAGATTTGGCTCAGAGGCCATTGCTGGGCCTGTGGTTCTTACTAAATTCATAGATCTGATCTTTTTAGGAACTGTAGCTGTTCCCTTCTAATACTCTTCTCTCAATATAGCCATGTGGTTAAAAGGTTATGTGAGGTGTCTGGAATTACAGCTGTGAAGTCTCCACTCCCTCCTCCCCTTCTCAACTTTAATGCCTAACTGAATTAAATACCAGAATGAGAGGAGAGGGCTGAATTAAATCCAGATAAAATTGGATGGAGAACGTGGATCAAGAATGAATCTGGAGTATTTTTCCACTTCAGCTTATGGAACTTATTTATACCATTTCTAATGAGGTTCCCAAGTTAGGTGTGTTTCCAAATCAGGAGAGAGAAATCTTTTTTCCTATTCTGTTATTAGGAGAAAAATCAGGTGTGGCCCCTACATGTAAAATGAACTTGTTTCATTTAAGCAAAGAAAGATGATCTATTCATCTGTTTTAAATTTAGAACTTAATACCTTTCAGCAAATACAACATGCAATACAAAAATGTGCCTGTTCAAATTTCTTGGCTATAAAAGTAGAGATAGGGGATTAGGAAAGAACAGAGAGGAAAAGAAAACGAGATAGACAAAGCAAGACGGAGAGACAGCATCCCAGATATGATATGAAGGTAAAAGTAAGCACAAAAAGATAATATGGAGACACAATAAACACAGGACAACACATGCAGAACACCAGAGCTGGACACACAGAGAGCCGTTCACAGAACAACACCTCAGTATATGACATTTAGAATATTAACGTTAAAAATTTTAAGTTCTGTTGGAAGTTTTACAACTCTGGGTAGCAATGATGGACCTGCTGGTGTTTTTCCTCATTAATCGACACTAAGCAGTGTATCTAACCTGTGCACTAGAGGTTCTCCTAGTGCAGTTCAGTACCTCTGAGTCTCTCTGGGCTTACTGAGTAGCAACCAGACTGTTTTCCCATATACTACTGCTTCTCTCATGCAGTTCTTACAGGTATCATCTTGAATTAGCTAATTCTGAAGAATTAAATCTACATTCAAGTTCACTGTGCTGGTCTTCCTTGACATTTACAGTTTAACCATTTCACTGTATGCCGCAGCATTGTATTATGGCCTCTAATATATAATTAGCACTGGGAAACATTGGTCTTCAGCCCATTACTCTCTGCATCTCTGGAGATTCAGGGTCCTATAAAACCGGAAGAGTTTGGCACCCAAGTGGTTTAGAGATTGCCTCATTCCCTAGGGCAATCTAAGTTCTCGAAGCCCTGTCTTGCTGATAGCTCACGTTCCATGAAAAGGTAGCTGACAGATTTCCCGACTGTGTACTAGCCTTACCATTTCCCTCCTTATTTGTGGGGGAACGGGGAAAGAAAATCTCTTTATTGTCTTTATAAAAGTACTACATGGAGACTTCTAGTTTGGGCGATAGGGTACACTAGATAGTTTCTGCTAAAGACAGGATTGTTAATGCACCTCCAGGCTCCCAGGGACACTTTGCTCACTCCCTCCAAACAGACAGGCCATTAAAAAAATATGAGCAGAAACAGGAGAGTGTGAAGCAATAGAGTCACCAGGATAAAGAATTGCAAGGGGCATCATTTGCACTACATTCTATGTATACGTTACTCTCTGGAATTGTGCAATTTAGTTTCCATGTACAGACTCCAGAAAGACTGCCCTCAGAACAAATGACTATCTGAATTGTCTGTTAAAAGGGGTCATCTTTGAAGGAAAGCATGCTAACTTAGGCCCAGAGGTTTTCTACTCACTAACTCAACCACGATTTAACTCACAATCACAGATCATGCAAGGAAACGGTATTGGCTTTAGTCTGTTAGCATTCAGCAACATTTTCACATTCCTTTAAAATCCTTTGCATTGCCAGAGGCTGTGAACCTGAAAACTGCATTTCCTACATGCCCTCGTCAGGTGGTTCCTGGCTAGGTTCTATCAATGGAAGAAGAAAACAGAGATGAGAAGGGGTAGGAGGAGAGACACTACTTTTCTCTTTTCTCTTAGGTGCTGGTAATGGCAGGCACCTGCAGGTCACTGCAGGTTGCTGGAGCTGCAGCATAGTTGGATCTGTCGTAGGGAACCTTCAGCGCCTAAGGGGTCAGCAGCAAATTCATTAATATCAAAGGCACTGTGGACTCCCAGGCTCTTGCAGCATCCGTGGGAGTGCAGGCTGGGGCTTCCTATGGAGAAGTGGCAGTAACCAGTGACGGTGTGGTTGGTGTAGCACCACGGGGTCTGCGTGACACCACTTCACCCTTTGCTCCCCCAGTCTTAGGAGAAAGAGTGGCTGTGACAGTTATTAATCTCCAGGTAACATCACCTTTCCTTTTTCAATCCTCCAGGCCTATCCTACTTGTATAACAAATTACTTGTATTAAATTCTCCATTGGAATTATCTACCGTGATTATTTTTTTTCTATCTAGACATTTTTTAAACCATAAATAAGAGTAAGAACAAGTAACAAGCAACATGTTTAGACTCTCTGAGGGTTTTAGGTATTGGAAAGATCAAATACATAATGTAGAATGCCAAGATATGAAATGTTTCAAGAAAAAAATGTCATCCCCTGAATAGTAAGTTGTAAGAAAGTATTAAAATGACCAACTGGATTTGGAAAAAACAAAATATATATTTTAGAAATGAAAAATAAGTTGGTGAAATAAAGTCATGGATAGATTAAATATCAAATTAGAAAGTTAATTAGTGAGCTGAAAGGTAGCTCTGAGGAAATGACACTAAATGCAATACAGAGAGACAAAGAGATGGAAAATATGAAAGAAAAGGACAAGTATTAAATATGATAGAAAGTAGAAAAACCATTTGATCATCTCTATATGTTAAGAGAACAAAATTCCATACTCATTCATGAATAAAATCTCAAGGAAAAGTAGGAATAGAAGAGAATGGCCTTAACCTGATTTAGGTAACTATAAAAAACAAAAATAAAGACCAAAAAACCTAAAACCACAATCATTTAAAATATGGAAACATTAGAAGTATTCCATGTATAATCTCAAAAGAAGAATAAGCATGCTGCAATACCCACTTCTACTCTACGTTGCACTGAAGGATTAGAAAAGAGAAAATAAAACTGTCATTATCTTTATACGGTATAATTGTTTACTTAGAGAACAAAAGTACTGCCAAAAAATTATTCAAGATAAGAGAGTGGCTCGCTGTGGCTGGATATATGATCAATGTGCTAAAGTCAACTGTGTTTCTAGGTACATTAACAAACAAATAGAAAAATTAATTTTAAAAAGACCCACTTAGCAACAGAAAGTATAAAGGAGCCGCAAATAAATCTGAAAAAAGATGTGCAAGATCGGACCACAGAGAAACAGAATACCTTCTTAAAAGACATGAAAGAAAACCTAAATAAATGGAGAAATAGCCCACGTTCATGGCTTGCTATATTTAATATTGAAAAGATGTCAATTGTCCACAAGTTGATTTGTAGATACAACGCAACTGTAGTTAAAATCTCAATACTTCTACTTTTTTTTCTGGTGGAACTTGACAAGCTGATTCTATAATTTATACAGAAGAGTAAAAGTGTAAGAACTGTCAAAACACTTTTGAGGAAGGAATGGAAGCTTTTCCTATCAAGAATTAATATAAAGCTACATTAATTGAGATAGGATGCTATATGAACAGGGATAGAAAAATGGAATAGGCTAGAATAGCCACAAACAATCGCACAAATACAGGGAACTTTGATATGTGACCCTGGTGCTATTGTATATTAGTGGAGAATGGAGGAACCACAGATGATCCTTGAACAACATGGGTGTGAACTACACTAGTCCACTTATATGTGAATATTTTTCAATAAATATATTGGAAAAGTTTTTGGAGATTTGTGCTAATTTAAAAAAAACAGATGAACCAAGTAGCCTAAAAATATCAAAAAAATTAAGAAAAAGTATGTCATGAATGCATAAAATATATGTAGACAGTGGGCTATCCTTACATAGGCATAAGGTAAGTAATATTTAATAAAACATTAATCATGTGTTAGCTTTCTTACCGTTTTATAACTTTGCTTTCAAAGAATCACATTACTGTAGAGTACACCTCTCTCATAGTTGGACAAAGTGCATATCAGTCTATTATCACAGGTAAGTGGTTTTAAAAAAAGGTAACAATGTTTCTAACTCATATTCATATGACTGCAATACTGTAATGTCATAAAAATTTTATAATGACTCATCATTAATGTGTAGCCTGCTGTGAAGCAATCACACTGCTTACACTAGGCTATCACATTGAAGCTTTTTCATTATCAGTGCATGAATTGTGAACCTGTAAATAAATATGAATTTCTTTTTCATATTATCTCTTCATTTTTGATGCCTAGTGTTTGTAATATGTATAACATCTACAGTATTTTGTGTCATATAAGACAATATTGATGTAGGTACTGACAAACAAGATTATTCATCTTGCAAACAAATGATGTAAACTTATGGTATCGATAAATACACTACAGTACTGTAAAGGTATTTTCTCTTCCTTATGATTTTCTTAATAACATTTTCTTTTTCTCTAGCTAACTTTATTGTAAGAATACAGTATATATAATACATATAACATACGAAATATGTGTTAATTGACTGTTTATGTTATTGGTAAGGCTTCCAGTCAACAGTAGGCTATTAGTAAACTTTTGGGGGAGTCAAAAGTTATACACGGATTTTTTTATGGCATGGGGGTCAGTGTCCCTAGCCCCTATGTTGTTCAAGGGTCAACTGTATTTAATAAACAGAGTCAGAATAAATGTTTATCTATGAGGAAAAAATAAAATTATTTTTCTACCTCATATCATACTGAAATAAACTCCAAAAATAAATCAAACAATAAAAATACCCCAAAATAAACTCCAAAAGGATTAAAGCCTAAATTTCAAAAGCAAAATGTTAAGACTTTTAAACAAAAACACAGAGAAATTTCCTTCTTAACTGGGGCCAGAAAAAATTTTCTTAAATATGGCATACAAAAAGATCACCATAAATGACATATTGATTGATTTGACTGCATTAAAATAAAGAACTTCTAGACGTCAAAGGACGCTTTGAAGAGAGTGAAAAGGCAAGACACAAACAGAGAAAAGATATTTGCTGCACATAAAAATAACTTCCTCTTGGATTGAAAAATGAACAAACAATAGAAAAATGGATAAAAGATACAAATCAGATACAAATTCTGATACAAATCAGAAGGTTAGGGACAGAATGGTAACACATATGGTCAATAAACACTCAGAGCTGAACAACAGTATTAATAATCAGAGAAACAGAAATCATGATCACAATGAAGTCTCATTTTATACCCATTCAATTATCAAAATATAACAAATGTGACAGTACTAAATGTAGAAGAGGATGTAGATTCTTAAACAATGCTGGTGGTCTGAACATACAATAAAAACCTCATACTACCCCTAAAATATAAAGCAAATATTAACAGAACAATAAACAGGAACAAATTCACAATCAGAACAGGAGTTTTAAAATATTTCTTAGTAATTAAAGAGCAAGCAGAGTCAGTAAAAATACAGAAGAATTGAACACAATGATTGACAAATTTGATGTACTGTTTTCTTTCTTTTCCCCAGAAATGTAAATTTTATACTCAGTGAAAATTAATCAGCAATGCTGAATTTTCTCTCCTTTGAGAGCCTATTAGCACTGGGGAATTACCTGCCCAACCAGCCAGTCAGCACCAGTCCTGGGATTCCCCAGGTTGAGCAGCCAGCTGTGTGGGGACACAGCCCCACCCACCAGTGGGTCAGCACCAGCACTGGGCTCCCCCCCACCCCATCCCCAAGCAATGCCCAAGGACTCAGCCCTGCCCACCAGCATGCTAGCAGACTTTGCATGAGGCAGAGCGTGGCAGCCAAGTGGCCAGGGGCCAGTCCCACCTTCCAGCATACCCACAGTAGTCAGCCCGAGCACAACAGAAGAGCCCATGCAGCCCATGTAGAGGAAACCCCTATAGCATGTAGCTCTGGTGGCCAGAGCAGAGTGTGCTGCTCCTATGGAAACCCATCTCCTATGTAAGGCCACTTCTCCAAGATCAGGAAACATAACCAACCTACCAAATACACAGAAATAAAAACTCAGAGTTAGGCAAAATGAGGAGACAGAGGAATATGTTCCAAATTAAGGAACAAGATAAAACCAGATGAATAACTAAGTGAAATGGAGATTAGCAATCTAGTCAATAAAGAGTTCAAGGTAGTGATCATAAAGCTACTCAATGAACTTGGGAGAAGAATGGATGAATACAATGAGAAGTTTAACAAAGAGCTAGAAAATACAAAAAAGAACCAAAAAGAGCTGAAGAATATGATACCTGAAATTAAAAATATACCAGAAGGAATCAACAGTAGACTATATGATATAAAGGAAAAGATAGGTGAACAGATTTCAAACTATACTACAAAGCTACAGTAATCAAAATAGTATAGTACTGGCCCCAAAACAGACACATACATTAATGGAAGAGAACTGGGCTATTTGCTAACGCCATACACAAAAATCAACTCAAAATGGATTAAAGACTCAAATGTAAAACCAGAAACCATAAAACTCCTGGAAGAAAACAGATGCAGAATGTTCTTTGACATTGGTTTTAGCAATATTTTTTTGGATATGTCTCCTCAGGCAAGGGAAATAAAAGCAAAAATGAACAAATGGGACTACATCAAACTACAAAGCTTTTGCACAGTGAAGGAAACAACTAACAAAATGAAGAGGCAACCTACTGAATAGAAGATATTTGCAAGCAATATATCTGATAAGGGGTTAATATACAAAGAATTCATATAACTCAACATCAAAATAACATCGAAACAAATAACGTAAACAAAAACATCAAAACAAAATAACATCAAAACTAGCAGCAACCCAATTCAAAAGATGGGCAGAGGATCTGAATAGACATTTCTCCAAAGAAGATATACAGCTGGCAACAGACACATGAAAAGATGCTCAACATTATTAATCATCAGGGAAATGCAAATCAAAACCACAGTCAGATACCACCTCACACCTGTAAGAATGACTAGTATCACAAAGGCAACAAATAACAAGTGTCGTCGAGGCTGTGGAGAAGGGGAACCTTGTGCACTGTTGGCGGGAATGTAAGTTGGTGCAGCCACCACAGAAAAAAGTATGGAGGTTCCTAAAAAAATTAAAAATATCAGTACCATACAATCCAGCAATTTCACTTCTGGGTATTTTTCCAAAGAAAACAAAAACACTAATTTGAAAAGATATATGCTCCCCTATGTTCACTGCAGCATTATTTATAATAGCCATGAGATGGAAGCAACTTAAGTGTCCATTGATAGATGAATGGATACATAAAAAGTGGTACATATATATACAATGTAATATTCTTCACTCATAAAAAAGAATAAAATCTTGCCATTTGCGACAACATGGATGAACCTAGAGGTTATTATGCTAAGTGAAATAAATAAGACAAATACCATATGATTTCACTTATATGTGGAATCTAAAAAACAAAACCAATGAACAAGCATAACAAAACAGAAACAGAGTCATAGATACAGAGAACAAACAGGTGGTTGCCAGAGGACAGGGGAATTTGGTGATAGTGAAATGGATGAGGGAGATTAAGAAGTACAAACTTCCAGTTACAAAATAAATAAGTCATGGAGATGAGATATATGGTGTGGGGAATATAGCTAATAATATTGTAATAACTTTGTATGATGACAGTTGGTAACTAGATTTATCATGGCGATCTTTTTGCAATGCATAAAAATGTAGAATCACTATTGTGCACCTGGAACTAATAGAATTTTTTTGGTCAATTATACTTCAATTAAAAAAATAAATAATTAAAATTAAAACCACTAAACTGTACACCCCCCCAAAAAATTCAAAAAAGTCAGTTAATAAAATTTGCCACATTAGAATAACAAATAAGAAAAGTCATGTGATTATTTTAAGTCTATAGAAACATATTTATTGAAATTCAACATCCATTCATGAGTTATAAATATAGTATGACTACATATATATATAATTTTTTAAAAATCTATGCATAAATTATTAGAATTAATAGAATTTAGGGAACTGCAGGTTACAAAATGGATATATAAAAACCAATTGTATTCTTAGAATACAATTGGTTTTTATATAATAAATGATGCTAAAACATGAAATATAATAAACGATGCTAAAACAATCGTCTTAATATAGAAATTTTAAATTTGGACTTATAGCTCATATTATACATAAAAATAAATTTCAGGTAGATTAAAGACCTACCACGAAAGAAAGAGCAATAAACTTTTTAAGACAGAACAGGGAAAAAAATCCCCTTAGTTTTAGGATGGGGAAGGATTTCTTAAACAGAAGCGCTAACCGTAAAGGAAAAGAATGATAATTCTAATTACGTTAAAATTAAGAACCTCATTCATCAAAATACACCATAAAGAGAGTGAAAGGAAAAGTCTACATTAAAGACAATCATATCTATAGCACGCATAGCTATCAAAATCTAGTATGCAGAATATATTTTAAATATTCTGAGAAATCAACAAGAAAGCATTTATCAGGTCAGTAGAAAATGGACAAAATGTTTAAATAGGCTCTTCATAAAGGAAGACATCCAAATCACCAATTAACACACAGAATGGTGCTTAACTTCACTAGTAATCGGGGAAATGCAAATTAAAACCACAGTGAGGTACCATGACAAATCCAACAGATTAGAAAAATTAATTCTGAAAATATCAAGTGAGAGAGGATGTAGAGCAAGGGGAACTCTGCTCATGTACTTGAGGGGGTCAGAGGGGGCTGGTGGCTGGGGTGAAGCACAGATTTGTAAAACCATTTTGGAAAACAATTTGGCTTCACCTGGTAAGGTTGAACTTGCACATACACTACAACTGGCAATTCCATTAAAATTCCAGTAACGTTCTCCATTCCTTAGAGAAATGTTTACATGCGCACCAGGATACATGTACAATCATGTTTATAGCTGTATTTGAGCCTAATAGCGCCAAACTATTAGAAACAAAACATTAACAGTAGATTGAATAAATAAACTTTGGTGTATGCACACAATAGATTATACAATACATATTGCTTTAAAGTAAATTTTAAAACTTAATATTGGCTTGACTTTAACAGAAGCAAGAGAAATTGAAGTAAAACTGATGGTATTGATGAAACGCAGGTAGACATTTCTTTAAAACTGGAGATAGTTCTCAAAAGAGCCCTTTGAAGTTAAGGGGGTAATATGAAAAAATGAACAGACCTGCATCTCCTCCCCCCAACCCACTTTTTGCAGAGGCAGCAGTTGAATAAATAATTCATTACAGTTTGAACAATCAAGATGTCATAGTCTTTATGGAGTGTGCTTGTGTGTGTGTGTGTGTGTGTGTGTGTGTGTGTGTGTGTGTGTTCTTAACTACAAGAGTAAATCTCAGACAGTATTTATTGATTTCTTATTCTCCATCCATTCAGTTGAAGTCATTGTGGAAACTGATGGTTTTAAATTCATGTTTAACTGATCTTGAATTTCCCGGCATAACCCTGGTATCAAAGACACTAGTGGCCTAAGACTACTCTTTGGGCTTGTTTTGTCAACTTACTTGTCAGATTATGGAGGGAATCTCTTCACCAGATAGCCCACGAAGCTGGTGTCAACTCACAGTTTCCTTTGTGAGCTTTGGGGACCAGAGACTGACCAGATTGTCACATAAGCACAGGGAAGGAGTGGAGCCCTCCTCTGGGCCGATGGGTGCCGCTCAGGTAGGATCAAGTGGTGGACAAACCGCAAAGCCACTCTATGGGATCAAGATCCAAGAATGGGGTTAAGAGTTTGAAGTCTGCTGAATCTGAGCCATCCAAAGGCAGACATCAAAGTGAAGGCATGAGACCCAGAGTTTGGGGCCAGGGAAATCAGAGCTTGTGTGAGTCTGAGCTGTTAGGATACAGAGAGGGGCGGGAGGGCCTTGGAGAAGGTCTTGCCTGATTGATTACTGCTCACAGTAGCCAGGGAATTCACTATGTGGTTTATTTAAGGGCCAGCAAGAAAGCAGGGCCTGGGTGTTTCCACAAGATGTAAAAGCCCAGGGGTGAAACACTAGTAAGCACACTGATGCCAGTGTAATGTCAGGAAGTCTCCATTTTTATAAACAGTATTCAGTAAGCTGCCAGTAGGAAAGCTATGGAGCAGTGGCTCAGAGCCGCAGGACGTCTTTCTGCATGCATCTCTTCTTAAGAGCTTGTCTCTGTCCAGGGAGGCTTCTGGGTTTATACTGGAGTACCTGTGTCCCCTCTCAACACTTTCTATCCACCGAGTCCAAGGACAGCAACTCTGGCTGCTCCTAGGACCTCTTTTCACATTTTAGACTGGGTACTGGGCTCAAAAATAAACTTTCACAGTAAATATAGCTCACTTGTCCTCTCTTTCCAACCCACCTATGGGGGCTCAAACCAAACTCATCTCTGATAACACATGAACTTCTTTTTAAGGTAGAAGCCTAATGATTTGGAATCCAGTAGGTAAAGAAGGAAGCAGTATCTTCATACTCTTCGCACCTTGGGGCAAGGTAGGATATCCTCACATCCAGGTGGCTGGCAGTAGATGGGGAGTAAGGGGTTTTTTGAGGTCCAAGGTGCCACCGTGCAGGCCTCCTGCCTATCCTATGTCAAGAGGGAGTGTGCAAGAGAGAGCAGAGTGGCAGGATCTCCCCCGGGGCAGAAGGACCTGGGGTGCCAGTTGCAGATTCCTGGAAGAGTGTCTGGGGCACAGTTTGCTGTGGTCCTTTTCTCCTGTCTCTGGCATTAGAAACAGGAGCCAACTGCCTACTGGTCCATATTCTTTGAAGTGAAGTAGAGACTAATTCGTAATTGTACACTTCTAAAGTCTACTCCTCAGAAGCCTGGGCTCAGTCCTGATGGTTTCTTTATGTTGTCAAGGCAGCCCCAATTTCACAGGCAATCCTCTACCCCTTATTCACTCTCAGGCTCCAGTTCACGCTCGCATCTGCCTAACTCTAAGCCCAGGTCACCGGGTTTGAAGGTTCACTGCTCTGCCCTCTGCTGGCCTGACTCAGAGTTGGCAGCTCTGCTTTTAATTCAAGCAGGGGCAGCTCTTGCAGTTAAGTATTAGACTTCTTATCTGGGGAAGTTTCCAATTTCCAGAGAACTTGGAAATGCTTATGCTATGGTACAGTTTCTGCGAATGTTGCATGAGGCTCTCGGGAGACTTCCCTTAAGTCTTCTCACCGGCTAATGGCTTAATCCTTCTGGGGAACGCTTTCTTCCAAGGCCAACTTCTGAGACTACTTTCTAAGCTACTGATCCTCTCTTAGTTCTCAAGTACATTGTCCAATACTTCACCTAGCTCCTTAGAGTTAGATATCCCTTCCCTGAGGTACTAAACCCAGGAGGTTTGCAGTGATACCAATTGCTTCCATCTATTCTGGTTAAGACCATTCCCATGAAAACACATGTGCATGTCACCTACAACTCCCAAGAACACTCAGCCTGTGTGTACAGCCCAGGACGGCCTGCCTTTAATCTGCTCTAGAAAGAATATACAAATATTAAAAATATATTATCTACTATAGTGTACAAAAATTAAAAATATATTATCTACTATAAGGCAATCTCTCATCATGATCAGAACAAACACAAAGTGTGTTATTGAGAATTTACCTGGAAAATCAAAATTTGCCATAATAATTCAAAACTTTAACAAGGATAGGAAGCAAAAAAAAAAAAAAAAATCCTATCCATTCTCTTAGAATACTTGAATGTGTGGGTGCATTCCATCATTGAAATCAGCTTCTCTTCAACAGACTTTCACAAGTCTAAGAGTTCCTGATTAGATTTTTATTTGTTGGCCTAGAGGATTTGACAAGCGACTAAAATCTTCTATCCTTCAGATTAACACCTTAGCCTCAATTCTAAACTTGACCTGATGTGTTGCTCTATTTACCTAAAGTATTTCTTTTGCATTTGTGTCAGTTATTAGGGACATCCATTCCTCACATATACTTCATTGTTTCAATTGTTATACTGATCCTTCCGGAATTTTTCCAGTTATCATTTAGGAAACATTTGACTTCTTATGCATACGGAAGTACAACTAGGAAAATGGATAAAAGTCATTTATAGGATAAAATGCAAATATTGGGTCAGGCACCAACATTTTGCCCAGTTTTCCCTTAAATAAAAAAATACAAGTCTTTCTCCGAGAAGATAATCACTTAGGTATGTACAGGCAACATCCATGTACAAGGGATTGAATTAAGCAATGGAATTATAAAAAGATGTCATATATATTGTCTCATTCTCAAACATTATCTCAGATTATTATATTAGGATTTTGATGGCCACTTCAGGAGTAAGTTTTTCATTTAATAAATATTTATTGAGTGCGTACCACATTCCAGGCGCCATGCTAAGATCCGAAGGTTCAGTTATGAATATGACACAGTTCATGTTCTCATGGAGCCTAGATTCTGGAAGGGAGATGAGTGCAGTAGGACCTATGGGATAGGGGGCTGTGAGAATGCAGAGGGCACCTAACTCAGTCTTGGAGGGAACAAGAAGGGTTCCCCAAGGTAGTAATGGCCAAGTTGCAATCAGAAGATTGAGTAGGAATTAACCAGGTACAGATCAGGAGGGAGGAGGTGGGGTGGGAGGGGTAGGTGAAGAGTGTTTCAGGGAGCATCCTATGGAAATGCTGAGAGCTAAGGAATAGAGATGCATGTGAGGGAGCATGGGAGTTCAGTATGGTTGGAGCACATATGACAATGTGGGCATAAGGAGAGATGAAGCTGGAGGAGAAAACTGGTCAAACCAGGCAGGTCTCCTATATTCATGGCTGATAGGGAACTAGGAGAATCCTGCACTGAATTGATAGTAAATAATAGTGTGTGAGTCAGGTCATATTATGGATGTAATAAAAATGATAAGAGCCAGGGTAGGCTTTGCTGCAGCAACGAAGAAGTCCTAAAAAATCAGTGGCTTAGAGAACGACTTAGAGTTTCTTTCTTTCTCACTTTACAGGACTGAGTAGTTTCAAGTTAGCGGGTAGAGGTAGGAAAGGGAGAAGGTGGGCTCTACTCCTGGCAGAGATCCAGGCTGATTGCAGAGATGCTGTTATGAACGCATGGCTTCCAATGTCACCACCACAGGCAGCTAGAAAGGGAGAAGGGGACTGTGAGTAGGCAGGCCAGGCCTGACAGTAGTACACGGCACTTCCTCTCACATTCCATTAGTCAGAGCCCAGTCACATGGCTACACCAACTGCAAGGAACCAGGAAGATGGAGCTCAGCTACATGCTGGGAAGAAGAGGATTTGTGGGGAACAGCTGGCGGTCTCTGCCACAGTGATGGGGGGAAGAGCTGGTGGACGGTGAATCAGAACTATGGCTCACATTTTCCCTCAAAGCCCTTTGTCTGCCTGCCTCTGACCATCTCACAGTCCTTGTCTTCTTTCATTTCCTAATTCCCTCCTGCAGATGTACCTTGGTCCCCTTGGATTATTTATCTCAACTCTAACCACCAATCTTTCCTCAACTACATCCCATACTTTGATCAATCCCCTCCGACTCTCAGCATGACAGGTCGTTTGCTTGCCCAGCTCACCCTGTTTGAAGGAAAGAGTCCAGCCCTGCTGGTCACTTGGAGTAACCAGAAATGCTGGTTGGTGAATCAGTAGGTGGCACTATGGGTCAGCAAGACACAAATTCCAAGGCAACACACACATAATGAGGGCAAGGATGTAGCCACGCTCAGGGGAGCACGACAACAGTGGCTCACTTGACCTACTTCCTCAAGACTCAACTTTCAAAAGGAGCGACCACACCCAGACTGACCAGTGGATTGTTACAAACAGGGATGTCAACATGCTCTGGACTGACAGCCAACAAAAATATTTCTTTTGTGTGGATGCTTTCTTCCTCTTGCACTCAGGAAGGGCAGAGAAGTTCGACCTGTCTGGGTTGGAGAGCGCTGTGAGCTGCTCTCCTCGAGGCTTCTTAGGAAGGCAGTGAAAGAGGCGTGTGTGTTGTTTTAATGGGAGCTGCAGCTGCTGCTTTCATAACCACTGATTCGTCCTATTTGCTATTAGGAAATCCTCAGGCTCCGCATCAAAGGCCTCATTGTTGGGTTATTTCTTTCTTTCACTTGTGTCACCCTGGTAAGGTATCCTTTCACTCAGCAATGTCTTCTGGGTCATTTTTCATAACACTGTGAAGGTGTGGAGAGAAGTGGTATAATAGAGATTTGGAGATACCTTTCCCCACTGAGAGTTTAAAATTGACATTCAGCAGAGATAAGCAGGGATGGAAATTTTGTTCATGAAGAATTTGTTGTTATCTGTTTATGTCTCTTGGATGTGTCTCCTTTTTGTCCAGATTCAGATATTTAAAGATCATGTATCTGTGCTCCTATTCATAGAGACCGCCACTGGCATGATAGGTAAAAAAGGTGCTACCTAGAAAAAAGACGTCTGTGTGTCAGGCTTTTTATTTTTCTCTTCATTTAATAGACAAGCCTCACAGAAATGCAGGCAAAGAATTCATTTTCCTTAAAGCCAGTTCAGGTATTACAGTGTATGAGCGATTAGTATTGGATACTGTCTAAAAACATCACATAGTTATTATTGACCATCTGATTCTTAGCCATATTTCAAATTAAGCTAGCCATATGCACATGATAATTCTTTCATTAGTAATGCTTCTCTCTTATTCTGTTAGACTTTTTTTTTTTTTTTTTTTTTTTTTTTGCGGTACGCCAGCCTCTCACTGTTGTGGTCTCTCCCGTTGTGGAGCACAGGCTCCGGACGCGCAGGCTCAGTGGCCATGGCTCATGGGCCCAGCCGCTCCGCGGCATGTGGGATCTTCCCGGACCGGGGCACGAACCCGTGTCCCCTGCATCAGCAGGTGGACTCTCAACCACTGTGCCACCAGGGAAGCCCTGTTAGACTTTTTTTAAAAACCTTTCCCTAAAACATCTCTTCCAAGAAGCCCTCCTTCAGTCACCTCCACTTGACTCATACTGTTTCTTTATATTTTACATTTGTATCCCAGATATGGGATAGGCCCAGGGATCAGTCAGGATAGACCAGGTAGTGTTGAGGTAGTAATCCCCAAATCTCAGTGACTTAAATCAACAAAAGTGTGTTTCTTGCTCACACGCCATGTCCAGTATGGACCAGTAGGGGGCTTTGTTCATGCGTAGTACTCATGGACCCCATCCAGACTGATAGAGGCTCCATCCTAATGGCTGTTCCATAATCATCATGTTAGGGTGACAAGAATGTCGTGAAATACACACTGGCTTTTAAAGCTTCTGTCTGGAAGTGGTGGGTCACTTCAGTTTATATTTTATTGGCCAAAGGAAGTCACATGGTCACAATTAACTGCAAATCAGTAAGAAGCAAGGATAGGTTAAATGAACAAACACTGCCTTGCATTTGAATAAGTCTTACAACTTTAAAGCACTTTCTCAGACATCTCAGGCAAGTAGAGAGGGTTGGTTAATAACTTTCTCATTTTACATATGAGGAAACCAAGGCTTAGAGAGATTAAATAATTTATTTTAAGGTCAAACGCCTTTCCTTTAGATTAGGTTACTGTGACTGCTAGGGTTTTTTTGTGTTTTTTTTTAATTAACTCCCCACAATTTCATATTTATAACGTTTGAATGAACAAGTGTCAATGCTGTGGCACTAGCCTGGTGCTCAGAGTAAAATAAATCAAACAGCATCTCTCTAGCTATGCTGCCGATAGTAATCAAGAGAACTCCAAGTCCTTGAAAGTCTCCCCTCTCAACTCATTATAGGAGTTGCAGGGGATATTTACTCTGTGCTCATAAATCTGGTCAGACAGGGGCCATGTGGTCCTCTGCCCTTGCCCTGACTCTCCAGGGTGGCAGCTCCTGCGAGCACGGGATGCCTGTGTTGAAGAATGCACGCCCCTCCCCTAGAGATGATGGTGCCTGTGAAATGGGCTGAAGACCCAGAGGAGCTGTCTCCTTCCACGAGGAAGCCAGCGCCCACAGTGTGAAGAACTCTTTCAGGTTTTACTGACTCTTTTGTTTCAGCTCTTTCTCTTTCAGACTCACACACGAGCCTTTAGCCACTTTGGGACACACCCAGGATCTCATGTCTTCTTGGGTCAGACTCTCAGCTCTCTTCTCTCAGAAAGAAGGACTCTTTCCCAGAAGGCCCTTCGGTCACTCCTGCAGACAGCTGGTGAGTCCACCTTACCACCCCATCCAGACATGCCCATCCTGGGTTGAATGTCAGATCCAATGGACCTACTTGCTACAATATATATTTTTTTAATTAATTTATTTTATTTATTTACTTTTGGTTGCTTTGGTTCTTTGTTGTTGTGCACAGGCTTTCTCTAGTTGCGGCGAGCAGGGGCTACTCTTCGGTGCAGCGCACGGGCTTCTCATTGCGGTGGCTTCTCTCGTTGCAGAGCACGGGCTCTAGGTGCACGGGCTTCAGTAGTTGTCACTCGCGGGCTCAGTAGTTGTGGCTCACGGGCTTAGTTGTACCGCGTCATGTGGGATCTTCCCGGACCAGGGCTCGAACCCGTGTCCCCTGAATTGGCAGGCAGATTCTTAACCACTGCGCCACCAGGGAAGCCCTTACTACAATATTTTAAAGAGACATAGACTTGTTCCTCCATATGGCAAAAAATGTTACTAGTTAATGTAACGGATTGAAGCACATCAGTATTTCAGGAAGCGTGCAGAGGATCATGCATTTCAGGTGCTCTGTTACCTCAACAAGTGAGAAAAAATGGTACAGGAAAATCAACACGGACCTCCAAGGCCCAAACCTACAGTCTACTCTCAGGTCTGCCCCGTTCAAGTGACCTTGGGAAAATCACTTAACCCTTCTGAGCCCTTTCATTGTTCATAAAATGAAGTAGTGGAGATGGATTTCTAAGGACTTTTTCAACTATGGAAGTTCGTGATTTGTGGAGACGAAATTTATTATTTGCAATTATCGTCAACAGGTGGCAGCAAAAATTCAGTCTTTAGTGACTTGAAAAGAAAGCTAGCTGCCTTTGACTTAGCCTCAGAATTTCAGAGAACATTTACTTGATTTTTTTTCATTTTCAACATGACGAGAAAATTAAAGCTCCACATTTTACGACTCTGGGATAGAAAGAAAATATGGACAATATTTGTCGTAAAATGAATGGAAAAGTAGGGCTTTAGAAATGAATATGTCTTGTAAACAACTGAATTTAGTAATTTCTTCCAGTCACTTTGAATGTGGCCGAGGCTAAAGGTTTTAGGATACTAAAACTGCCATATAAAGTAACATTCAGATGGGTCTTTTATATCTTTATTTTTAACATAGATATAGAAGGATGGACCAACATCTGTAAGAGTTTCTTTTTGCACGTTGTATAAGTTTGGCATTTTTGTATTAGGTGTGTTGGAAATGTTAATGTATATGACAACATACAATGTCATTACATTTTACCATAGCTCAGATCTCATCAAAATGAATCCCAAATAATTATTAAAAATGTAAAGCCTTTTTCATTTATTAAAATTTTGCCGATTTTGACAGCTTGAAGAGGATGGATCAGGGTAAACACTAGTCTAAGTATAACAAAATAAATGCGAAGGTTGAAGAGTATGGGGCTTTGCACCGTCGTATCACCATTAAAGTCTTCAGCTGTAAACTAGGAGCTTATGGCTCATCAGAGAAGGATGTACTTCAACAGAAGTTTGAGCATTTTTCAGAATTTTATATGAATCCGGTATTCCTAATCCTAACAAGGATTATATCTTGCAATTTTTTTCGGTCTTCCTCTGTCTATTGGGTGCTCTGTAATCTTGATGGTCAACATGATGAGGGCTGATTAAAACTAATATGTTTTTTTAATACGAGGAATTTTATAAAGATTCAAACACTGCTCATACATAATGTAATCAAATCTCCCAATCAAGGTCCCTGATTATCTAAGTCACTTGAAGTTACATGTTCACATTAAATTCTCTTTTGTCCATCCTCAGCCTAAGTAGAGATGTCAAGTGGGCAGCTGAATGTTCAAGTCTACAATTCAGGAAGAGCTCAAGACTATAGTTTGTATACCCTCTCTTCAATTTTCAGAGTAACATACTATCTAAATAGTCACATTATTAAAATTATAAATTCCTTTGAGAGACTGCCTACGAAATAGCTCCTATTTTCAAGAGTTTTTTCCATAGCATTTTACCCAGTTTCATATATCATTGTTTTCTTAACAATATTAAATGAAATGGAATCAAGTGGCATAAATACATACATTCATAGGATTAGGAATACATGATTCATATAAAATTCTGAAAAATACTCAGACTTCTATGGAAGTTCATCCTTCTCTGTTGAGCCATAAGTTCCAATTTTACAGCTGAAGAGATTTAATGATGAAACGATGGGCACAAAGCCCCGTGTTCTCCAAACACTACTGTTTACCCTGATCCATCTTCCATAATACTTTTACTTCTTCCAGAGAGGATATAACGTAGTGTCTGCAGCTGCACTGCCCAATGAGGTATGCACTAGGTACATGTGGCTACTTAATGTAAATTAAATACAATTAAAATTTAGTTCCTCAGTCACACCAGCCACATTTCAAGTACTCAGTATCCACATCTGGCTATTGGACAATATAGCACAAATAGAGAATATTTCCATCATTACAGAAAGTTCTGCTGGATCGCACTGCTCTAGGATGGGGAACGCTGTGGCCCTTTACATGTGCAGGTGTCATTTTTCCTGCATATAATGCCCACCTTTTACAACTGGCAAAATACGAAATACACCTTGGAAGGAAATCACACACTTGCTTTGAAATTACTCTCCTCAAGAAATGATTTCTCTCTGTTTGGTGAAGTTGACGTTAATTACTGCTTGGCTGGAGTGTGTCACAAGAAATATCATAACATCTTTAAAAGTTAATGTCTCAATGAAATCCTCTTCTAAGGTAACTTTATATTATCAATATAGGAGAATGTTTTTCTTCTATCTAGAAGGTCTTCTCTTTCGGACCTGATAAACTGTATCTATCTAGCTGTTACTGGACAGTTGTGCCACCAAATAGAAAAGTTAGACAGTAGTTGAATAGGTCGCCCTTTGACCCAGTTCATCTGGGATGTCTTGACTGTCTGCATTTCAGAAGTGCAGGCCCAGGACATTTAATTATAGCAGATGCTGTGATATCTCCTTCTCGATCTATGAGTGAATCTTATCAATGTGACTACTAATTCTACTTTAGAATAGTTGTGTTATAGAGAATAGACTTGTGGTTGCCAAGGGGAAGGGGGTGGGGGAGGGATGGATTGGGAGTTTGGGACTAGCAGATGCAAACTAGTATATGTAGGATGGGTAAACAATAAGGTCCTACTGTATAGCACAGGGAACTATAGTCAATATCCTGCGATAAACCATAATGGAAAAGAATATGAAAAAGAATGTATACATATGTACAACTGAATCACTTTGCCATACAGCAGAAATTAGCACAACATTGTAAATCATCTATACCTCAGTAAAATAAATGTAAAAAAAAGAATAGTTGTGTTGAATCAGCCAACTCAAACAGCTACTTATTCTCCTTTGGGACCTGGAGTTTAGAAACAGTCAAATTGAAGTGTTTTCTCCACTGGAAATGTCTACCACATTATTTTGGGTTGGCATGATATTTTAGAGTAATACTTCACAACACTATTGTCCCCGTTTTCCAGGTGAAAATAACTCCAAGAGAGGCTCTTAGTAAGGAGGAATACATCTTTGCTGGATGGCAGAATAGTTCTACTATTTCAGATGTAGTGCATGGTGAGCATATTCACAGAAAATCAGACTTGTCTCTAGCATGGACTCACTGGACTCTTGAGCTGAGGTGCTATAAAATCTAGTAACCTTGCCTAAGCACTGGGATGTCTATGCCTCTTTGTCTGGGAGAGTAGGAGGGGTTTAAAAAGCTTTCTGGACATACAAAATTATGAAGGAATATCAGAGGCAACCTCCTGCATGTATTTTTTTAAAAAAATATTAAACTTATCAGAGCAATCACTATCTAACAGAGTGTTACCTGCATGTTGGAAAAGGTAGATAGCAAAGAGCTTTAGCGATCATAAGAGCTAAAGGAAATATAAACACCTGGGCCTCTTCTCATTTTAAACATCAACTCAGATTCACGGCTGGCTTGGTGTCAATCCTAAGCAGGGCAGTTGTGTGTGGCTGTGCTCATTGTACAAGCGACAGTCTACACAATCGTAACAGATGGCCTCGATGAATGCATTTTAGTTACATCCTCAGAGATCCTCGGCCACTCCAAGAGGTAATGGGAAAAGAAAGAAGAAGGTTCTTTCCCTGAAGCTCATGTCTCACATCCCTTTGGGGTCACCGAGGTGGGACACACATGGCTGAAAGGTACTGTAAGCCCTTTCTCGCTTGGGGATGTTCCTGGATATAAGTTGAAAACTTGCTCAAACCTTGAGCAGTAGAAGTCTGAATACACCGGCTGTGATACTCCAGGGCTACAGAGCAGCTTTAAAGCAAATCAAGAAATATCAGTGATTTTTAAAGTACTATATTCAGCTATGCCACTATCTGGATCACTTTAAATTCTAAGTTACTGGGAAACATTGGGCAATTATACCAAATTTCAGCCTGCGAGACTGCAATTCCTAGTCTCTTCTTAGGAACTAACTGATCAACAGCAGGGGCAGATTGCGAGCTGACTGCTAGACACCTGAGAGAGAGACTACTTGTGCTCAGTTGGCATTTTGTTGGGTTGGGGTTCTCCATAGTTTGGGGGCTTGGAGTTCGGGGACTTGCCCTCTGGCTCTGCCTCTCAGTCCTGTACTCGCTCACTCATAAAAGGGTTTGGGTGAGAATATTTCCAACGTCTCTTCCAACCTTCCGATATGACTCTTTTTTGTTTTATTCAAATGCATTGAAAGGGTGAGTCATAAAAGAACATTTTTAGATTAACACTAACCCACAAAGACTGGCTTACATTTCTCAGACAATCAGAACGTTCATGCTTGAAGAAGTCTTTCATTTCTAACATTGGTATATTAAATTGCTTCTCCCTTTTCCCTACTTTATTTATTTTTTAAAATTAAAGCTTTTATTTTAGAATAGTTTTAGATTTACAGAAAAGTTGTAAAGATGCTACAGAGAGAGCCCATGTACTTTGCTCCCAGGTTCCCCTATCGTTACCATATTATATTACTATGGTACATTTGTTACTGTTATTTAATACACAGACCCTCACTAAAACTCTTACTATATTCAGATTTCCTTAGTCTTTACTTAATATCTTTTTCTATTACAGGAAAGATCCCATCCAGGGTAATACGTTACAGTTAGTTGCCATGTCTCCCTAGGCAACTCCTGGTTGTTTCTTAGAGTTTCCTTGCTTTTAATGACCTTGACAAATTTGTGGAATACTGGTGAAGTATTTTATATTGATAGAATGTTCCTCAGTTGGGATGTGTCTGATGTTTTCCTCATGATTATATTGGAATTAGGGTTTGGGGGAAGAGGGACCACAGAAGTAAAGTGCCCGTCCCATCACACTATCTCAAGGGTACATGCTATCAGCAAGACTCATCATAGTTGCTGTTGATCTTGGTCACCTGCATGAGGTAATGTTCGCCAGACGTCTCCTCTATAAAGTTACTCTTTCTCCCCCTGTCTCTGGAAGAAAATCACTTTGCCCAGCCCACTCGTAAGGGGATTTAACTCAAGTTGCCATAAATTGAATATTAGAGTAAAATCTCCTCAGTGCTGAGCCACAGTTCTGAGACCATTAGGTAATTTTGGCAGCCAACAGTCTTGTAAGTTCTTACTAACCCTGGACAAAATTGCTGGGGGGAAGAGAAGGGCTATGACTTGTCCTTTGATATTTTTTTCCTCCCTTCTCCAGAGGGGAGTTGTACTCACTCTCAAGAAGTGCAAAACAACATGGTTCCCTGCCCCTGTCCCCACCCAAGGTCTAGTGATAATAAACTACTATTTTATTTATTTATTTATTTAATTTATTTTTGGCTGCGTTGGGTCTTCGTTGCTGCGCGCGGGCTTTCTCTAGTTGCAGCGAGACGGGTCTACTCTTTGTTGCAGTGTGCAGGCTTCTCTTTGCGGTGGCCTCTCTTATTGCAGAGCACAGGCTCTTGGTGCACAGCCTTCAGTAGCTGCAGCACGCGGGCTCAGTAATTGTGGCACGCGGGCCCAGTATTTGCGGCATGCGGGCCCTAGAGCACGCGGGCTTTGGTAGTTGTGGCGCATGGGCTCAGTAGTTGAGATGTGTGGGCTCTAGGGCACACAACCTCCAGTAGTTGTGGCATGTGGGCTTCAGTAGTTGTGACACGTGGGCTCAGTGGTTGTGGCTCATGGGCTCTAGAGCGCAGGCTCAGTAGTTGCGCTCAGTAGCGCACGGGCTTAGTTGCCCCGCGGCATGTGGGATCTTCCCGGACCAGGGCTCGAACCCGTGTCCCTGCATTGGCAGGTGGATTCTTAACCACTGCGCCACCAGGGAAGTCCCTAAACTATTACTTTAAAGGTGGAGGAAAATGTGCTTCTTTTTCATTGCTTTAGCAAAGGATTGGGGAGATCTGGGTCAGCAGCATTTTTCTAAGGTCTAGCTATGTGAATCTTAACATTTACGTGAAACAGTTTCTGTGCTTCAGCACCCTTGACACTTCCTTTTGTTTCCACCCCTGCAGGAACAACAAATTCCTGAAGTGTGAATGTTCTTGCTCAAACCAAACATTTTCAGCCTACCATTTTATCCTATTTTTTTATGTTACAGAAGTAATATATGTTTTTAATAATAAAAAATTAAAACAATCCAGAAGTATACAAAATATAAAAGTAGGAGTCTCTGGCTCTGCATATGGTAGAATTTACTCTATTAATAAACGATGAATTCTTTTTGGCTTTTAATCAAAGATGCTGGTGGTGTTTTATTAAACAGTATACAGACAGTTAAAAGAGGAAAAAGATCTAAAATTTGGCTTGGCCTGTTCATTCGTTACTTATTTAAGCAAGTTGTTTTTGTTTTTGTTTTTGTTTTTTTTGTGGTACGCGGGCCTCTCACTGTTGTGGCCTCTCCCGTTGCGGAGCACAGGCTCCGGACGCGCAGGCTCAGCGGCCATGGCTCACGGGCCCAGCCGCTCCGCCGCATGTGGGATCCTCCTGGACCGGGGCACAAACCCGTGTCCCCTGCATCGGCAGGCGGACTCAACCACTGCGCCACCAGGGAAGCCCCTAAGCAAGTATTTTTTGAACAGCAATCATGTGCTAGATGTGCTGGCACATCTGGGGAGGGGGTATAAATGATGCGAAAGGAAATTATCTGTCCTTAAAGGAGCTTCCAACCAAGAGTGAGAGGCAGACTTCCGTAACCGACAAGGAAGCCAGTAAACATCTTCATGCAAGCACATCTGTCACCCAGAGAACTTTAAGAAACTAAGTCTTGCTTTGTTAATAAGATCAGGCTCTATTCACAATATATTTATTAGTTTATTTAGTTTGGTGAATATGGAACACTATTAAAGGCTCTTGAGCTGATTTAAAAAATAAGTGAGAACTGATTCTGTTCAACTCTATAAGGCACGTTCACTGTTTTTCTGAAACTGCATGGAGTAATTCTGTGTTGGGTTTTTTTTTTCAAGATGATGAAAAAAGATATTTTCCGCTGATCATGCCATGAAGGGAGGATGGTGAATCTAACATTTTAATCTTTTCAAGTATATCGAGTATACCACATGTAAAACCTTTGATGATGAAAGTATTTCTATGGCATTCTAGGGTAACTAATCTCCTAACAGCCCTTTGTCTATAATGATATAAGAAAATGTACCCTTGGCAATAGTGAAACTCACTAAACATGAATTAATCTTATTTTATTAAAATATTATATTAAAGTTTATTGTGATAAAAAATATTTTGCTGATTAAATCAGCTTTGAACTATTTTATCAAGAAATTCTGAAAGATAAAAAAAGAATCCCATAGAAGTAATTTCCATTTATTTACAGACCCTTTCAATGTACATAAAAATTATTTCATGATTGTAGTCTTTCATACATACAGAATTTTACATTATTTTTTACTTTATGTTTCATAAGTATTGTTCCCTGTCTGCCCATCATACTTATTATTTTCATAGTTGCCTAATATTCACAGTATTGATATTTTATTATTTGATTAGCCTCTCTCTTTTGTCAGAAATTTAAAGTCTTTCCAGTTTTGGGTAGTATAGGTAATGCTGCTCTAAGCATATCTCTTTATTTAGAGATACTCTCCAATAATATGCTTTTCTCCTCTTAGATTGTTTTCTTAAGATATATTTCCAGAAATAGGATATTATATTGTCTGGTATTTGATATGCATTTGTCAAGTTGTTCTCCAAAAGAAATGTTACCTATTCACAAAGTCTAGAGCAATAAACGGACAAAATTATTTTTCTGTAGCCCTGGCAATACTATAACGATGAAATTCCATTAGTGCTATGCTACAAAACTCAGATTTCTTTCTTATTTTACTGGTAAATCTTGGAGTTATTTGGAAATCGCTCTTTGCTAATGTAAGACACGTGACATCAATGCATAGATCATGCTCCTACCTATAGGGCTGTCCACAGGGAGCAGGACCCACCGCAGGCCACCTGGGAACCTCCACTGAGACTAGCCCTAGTATCTCCTTCCTGCCCTCCCCTCTCCGCCTCTCTTGCTTTCTTCCTAAATTAGATTCTGAACTGCTGACAGGAGAACAGGACCAACACAAGTGAAATAGAATAGTGAGCACCAAAGTCACATGACCTCAAAGGGCCTCTGAGTCCCTGAGACTAGCCTGTAGTTTTTGGTTTTCTACAGGGAAGTGGAGAGGATGGTACCATCTTCCAACCCTGGAAACCTTGGCTAACGAGAAGAGTGAATGATCCTTTTCTGGGGGAAATCTTGTACGGTCATTGGTGTCTCTCATAAAGAGAATCAAACTAATACAAAGGGAAAAAGAGTTCCAGGATATATGGTGAGCAAAACATATTGCTTAATAAAGTATCAGCAATATCAGCTCAGATAGCCTGGGACATTCCATTGCTACTCAAATCCAAGAAGGCTTCCTTTTCAGATGTAGCTTTCTGAAGAGAGCTCCGAAGCGAGCACTAGGTCCCACAGTCTGAACTTTGACAATTATGTGAAATAAAGAACAAAGAAAGGGTTACCGATAATAATGATTTATCAATGGGAGTGTGTTCTCTACCTTTCAATGTGTCTTGAACCCTTCAAATGGCACCATTGTTTCCTTGGATGAAGTGAGCCAGGCAACCCCCCCACCCCATCACCGGGGAATCTTTGTTGCCTTCCTTGAAAAACATTTAAAACAAACAAGCCCCTTTCTCTTGCCATAGACAGTACAAGCAATATTAATGGTTATCTACCTGTGATAAGCACAACAGTCTCATTTTACCTGACTTGAAAGGGTCATCTGTACTGTCAAGCCCAATTAACTTGTCTTACTCTCACACAAAGAAGGAAGGTTACCGAAAGGCCACATCTTGCCCTGTATCTTGGCTGCTCTGGTACAATGGCCTGATCAAAGGCTATCAGAACATCAGGTCAATAAAGGCAGACCCTGCTTTTTGAGGATACTGGCATAGTGCCACATGGAAGCCTGTGGGTTCATACTGGAAGGCCCAGACACCAAGACAGGATTTTATACGTACAGGGCCTCCCAGAGGTTGAGAGAGGCCCTGGGCCACGTCTGAATTTATAACAGGATTATAAATAATTGTGGTACACTTTAAATGTTTATGGTTAATAAATTAATGCTTTTCATACAAAAGCAGTACAATATAATTTGGTTTTTCATAAGATAATTACAGGATTTATAAAAAATACTTAATTTTAAGTGTACTATAGGTGGGATACCTGTAATGGGACGGAAGCTTAAATTTGAATGATGAACATCTTCTGTAAATCAAAGACCTCCTTTAGGGAAAAAGAACCCAAAGGCCACATTTGAAGCCCTGGGTGAATAAAAAGTCTGAGTCAATTGCATATCAAGGGCTCCCTTGGCTCCCCCGAGACCTGTGTGTGCAGGTCCCAAGACTCACATTACTTGTCTGGTTGACAAAGCCTATGTCAGGTCTGAAAATCTATTGGACACTCAAATATCTGTTGGTATATGTGGTTCTGTTTCATAGATTTCTACTGCTAATAAGAAATAAATAAAAAACTCACTTATTTATTCTCTGCTTCTAGGAAAGCTTGGCTTTATGTCATCCTAGCTGTTTAGCTACAGTGTGGTTCTTACTTCCTTTAATGGCTCTTTTCAGTGTTTATACATTTGAATTTCTGAAGAAAAATTAAATGGAACTGAGATTATTTGATCTGGAAAAAAAGGGAATTTGGTAGGGTGTCCAGATGTCCCATATGGCTGGAACACACGTGCACACACACACACACATGCCCACACACACACGTGCCCACACACACAGAGTCACTCACATGCACTTACACACACAATGTCTGAGTCCAGATTAGACAGCACAGGATTAGCATAATTCTTGTCAAAATATGTACCATATTCTCCAACTTTAGATCTGGCAAATCTAGCAAGGATGAACATTGATAAGAGTCTTTAAGTATCTAAATATTTTCTGTATAAAGTTGAAAACCAGATTTTTTTACACTTCAACTAAGAATATAAAAGAATAAGTGGATTTAAATTAGTCTGGACCAGGAATACATTCTGGATAGGAGAACTGTTAAACTTCAGAATATATTGACAAGAAAATTTGTGGAGTTGTGTCCTCCTCTAGTGGAATGAAGATCTTAAAAACAAAACAAGATAATTTCCTTTGATGTAAGGGGTTCGATCCTTACTCTGGTACAGAAGAGGAATGAATGAAGAAAAAGCATTCACGGTCTCTCAGAACTTTAAAAATATTTTAAGGTACAATTTAAAAATTAAATTTAATTGTCCTGAAATATCTCTAATACCTTCTTTTGGCTACTCCTTTCTGATGATCGCAACTCAGTTGGATAGACTGAGTCATGACTTGAACTTTAAAAATATAACTGAATGTATGACTTTTAATCAGATCAGAGTTGGAGTTCTGTTGTCCTGGGGCATTTTGGAAATGAAGTTCAATACCTAGGAAAGATGGAAGGCCAACAAGAGATGAACCTGGGATTATTATGACCCACTTTTAGCTGAAGTTAGGAGATGTAGGTGGGCACGGTAGAGCTTCAACAGAACTTTGTATAGAAGCTCCTGGTGTGTGATCCTTGGAGTGTGAGATGATGGTCCTTTTGAGCAAGGGAGGCTCTCAGTGCATGTAATAAAGATGAGCAAAAGGTTGGGTGACAGGAACTGAGCTTAGGACATAGCGCCTTGACTCTCTTTGTCTTCCTTCCTTGTCTCTCTCCAAGTTAGCAGGCAGAGCGGCTGTTCCAGATAAGTGCCGACACCAAGGTGTCCACGTCTAGTAGGCTTAACAATTTTAGTAGATATTTTTGGACAAAAGAGAGGCTTATAACCTAACTACTCAGTGGATCTGTTGAACAAATGGTTTTGAGGATGTCTTTGGCACCAGTGTCTACTCTGGTAGGCAGGTGGTTTATGGTTCCCCAAAGATGTCCATGTCCTAATCACTAAAACCTATGAATATGTTACCTTACATGGAAAAATGAAATGAAGCTTGCAGATGAAATTAAGGTTGCTAATCTACTGACCTTAAAAATAGAGATTATCCAGGTGGGCCCAATGTAATCACAAGGGTCCTTATAAATGGAAGAGAGAGGCAGTAGAATAGGTCAGAGTGATGTGGTATGAGACCAACTAAACCTACTTTTGCTGGTTTTGGGCAGAGAGACAGAGGACCAAAGCCAAGGAGTTTGGGCAGCCTTTAGACACTGAAAAGGCAAGGAACCGAGTTTTGCCCTTGAGCTTTCAGAAAGGGATGCAGCCCTGTCAACATCTTGATTTTAGCCCAATGAGACCCATGTTGGACTTCTGCTCTATACAACAGCAAAATAATTAAATCTGCATCGTTTCAAACCACTAAGTTAGTGGTAATTTGTTACTGGAGCCAGAGAAAACTAATACACCTATGCTGAAATTCCCAATGACCTTCCCCCACCACACTAAGCAGTCCTTCGAGGAAGAAAAGCAGAACCATGATTATTTAGTGACCTGTACGCAGGTACCACTCACTCAGCGCAATGAAGACGATTTGTGATGCTCCATTCTCCCACCCCAAAATAGAGACACTGATCAACCTCAGAGCAAGATACACTCACTTCTCCCATCTCTCAAACAAAAGCCCTCCTCACTGGCCCCTAAATCATGATTTCATTTTTCTTTTTGTCCAGAGCACACTTGATAGAAAGCTTTCACACACAACACATTTTGCTGGGGCTGCTCAAGGTTAAGATCAAGTCCTTGTGAGTATGTGGTGACTCCAGTCATACCCCTTACGCCTCATTCAGGAATGGGGACACAGTGAGAGCTGAGTTTGATAGAAACAGCCGCTCTAATTTAAACAAAATGCAAATCATGCACAACAAATACCCCAAACTTGCAGTTTAAGATGGAAAGTCAATGGCAGTTGAGGCCAGTTAAGAAGTTGATATATTTTCCTCTCCTACTGTTTTTTTTTGTGTGTGTGGGCAGTTTAGGTTCCTTGAACCCACTAATATTCAACAGTGAGAATTAAAATTATCTTTGTGGAAGGGATAAGGGGTTTATCCACCAGATGTTTCCTCAGTTTCCTTTCCTGTAAAACGAGAGTGAAATTAGAATCATCTTGTGCTTTAGCACAAGGAACTGGTGGCAAGGCTAAGAATGCTTTTTTTTTTTTTTTTTTTTGCGGTACGTGGGCCTCTCACTGCTGTGGCCTCTCCCGTTGCGGAGCACAGGCTCCGGACGCACAGGCTCAGTGGCCATGGCTCACGGGCCCAGCTGCTCCGCGGCATGTGGGATCTTCCCGGACTGGGGCATGAACCTGTGTCCCCTGCATCGGCAGGCGGACTCTCAACCACTGCGCCACCAGGGAAGCCCTAAGAATGCTTTTGAATCATGTTCTTGGGAAATGGAAAACTGAGATATGAGTTAGGAATACCCCCATCCACTCTTTATTCTAACTAAAGGCATTTTTGGTGCTATGATAACTAACGTTTATGGTGTGTTTACATGAATAGTTACATTTAATCCTCTCATGTTACAGATGAGAAAATGAAGCAAAAAGAGATGAAGGAAATTGCCCAGGAGGATACAGTTAGTACGTGGTGAATCCAGGATTTAAATCTAGACTTCAGGAACTTCATAGCCCTAGTTCTTAACCATGGAACTTTATCATGCCTCCAAGGACGGATGCCCTCTACCACGAGAAGATACAGGCTTAACATGTGATGATTTTGCACAACGTACATTCACATAGGCAGGTCCCCTCACACCAGGAATGTTTCTAACTTTCGTCTCCACCTGCCCCAACCCTACTTAACAATCAGAGCCCAAATCTTTCCATTTCCTCCCCAAGACCTTTCTCCTTACCTCATAAGCAGGTCTTTGGGAGTGGAGTACCCATGCTAATATCCTTTGCAACACTCGGCACAGGGCTTTGCATGTAGCAGGCAGCTGCTGGGGAGTGGAAGTGCCCCTGGTCTTTGTCTCAGAAGAGCCGGACTTGAATCTGCTTTCCCACTTATTGGTAGTGTGGCTGGAGACTGTGACCTCATCTGTAAAGAAAAAAAGGAAAGAAGAGAAAAATAAGTCATATTTATCTCACAGATTTGTGATCCAGATAAAATGAGCTCTTGTTCATAAAAGTATTTTGTAAATTAAAGGACCATTCCAGTAAGAGGGATACTAGGATTATCAAGTAGGATTGTCAAATAAATTTTGTGTTGCATTTCTTGCACTAGTCCTGAGATTGCAGAACTGTGACCAATTTTAAACATGAGCACATTGTCACGAATGCATTCTACTGCCATTGAGGAAGGCTGTGAGATCAGGATTATTTACCCTGGGAAAGAGACGCAAGTTTTCAAAACAAACTCCAAGTGTTTGTCTATTCAATAGACAATTGTGAGCATCTCCACAGACTCTCTGGCCTCAAATTAGAGCAAAAAGGGATTTGGTCCAGACATAAGGAAATGCTTCATGAATATAGAGACTGTGAAACCTACTATTAAGGGAAATTGTGGAGACAAATAACAGCCACAAATAAGTGACTTCATGCTGCCAAATTGACCAAGGAGAAAAAGAAACATGTTTATTTTTCAAAATGTGCATGTTCTGAAGCAATTAAATCTCTTCCCTCACTATATTGACATATTTTTGGTCTTAACGGCACTATAAAATTAAATCCTTTAAAAGAGATTTAAAATATAAGAGATGTCATCTCTTCTGGAGAAGAAGGGAAAACAAAATGAAGAAACTCTTAAAAATAGAATTATTCAAGAATACATAACGCAGACTACCATAAAAACTTACTTAAAGATAATAGAGCCTCCAAGAAATGGTCTCAATGAAATTAAAACCATCCCACATAGATCCCGTCTCTTTCCCCCCTCAGACTGTCTCCCCCACCTCCTGCCACAATCACTCTTTCTACTTGAGCACCCACCACTGTTATGCTCAGATTGGGGACCACAGCACCCTACTTGGCTTGGTAAGCGGTCAGTGTTGAGAAGGTAGAGTGGCTTTCAATACCTATACGGATGTTACACAAAACAGGTGAAAACCTAATGCCACTAAAGACGTGGTTCCTATCTAGTTCTACTTCGTATGTTTCTTTCAAAAGGATGAGACCATTTCTGTGACGACTGAACACTGACAGCCAATGTAACCTGAGTCCAGTTAAAGGTCACTGACCGTGCTCCACGCTCTGCAATAAGCTTATCAGGACATCTCTTGAAATAATAGTCACTTCCCGGTCTCCTTCATCTTCTTTGCTCTTTGCCTTCCTCCCTCCTCCCCCAGCAGTGCCCACCCTTCCCTTTCAGGCATGTATCCTTCAGCAAGGTTCTCTCTTTTCTTGGGCTTTTCCTGTTGCCATCACAAAGCCCTCAATGTCCTGTACGGGGTATCTTCATCTAACCTGGAGTCAAAGGCCATTCTTGCCTCAGGAAAAAAAAAAAGGAAAAAAGAAAATCCCATAATTTAAATGTCTTCCTTAAAAAAGAAGGGGATGTAGTTTTAAAATAAACACTAAATGAATATATACTGAAGAAAACTTCTACGCGAAGCAATGCCATTTCATAATTTTCTTAGAGAATCTGAGAGTGAAAAGTGTTTCTATCAACACGTGGAATCTGTCATGCCGGCAGCATTCCTTTGCATTTCCTGGGTCATTGACTCAAGACTCAATTTTCCTAAAACACAGAAGTAGATTATTTAACAAATGCTTCGAAGGAGTCTGCCAAAGTGATTACTAAAATAGACATGTGCCATCGCTGCTCCAGGTCTCAGGACATTTCGGGCACTTAGTATCTTGAGCGGTTGCCTGCCAAGTTCCAAGATCAGCAATTATGTGGAAATAAGAATGATCAGTCTTTTATTGTAGCAAATGTAACTAGCTGATTGAGAAAGATAAGCTCACTTGTGCAGAGAATTGCCAAAATCTCTAAGTAAACCTGACACAGGTGTGTTGCATGGCTGGGGATACCTAATGTGCCTGTCTAGAGTTTATTCCAGGGTAGTTTATTCGCAGTTATGAACCAGTTTCTTTGCATAATGTCTACAGTGTGAAAGTGCCACAGGGGCCTTGGGGTGAGTGAGACCCAAGCCCTGGGCTCAGTGATCGGGAACTATTCTGAGAGCACTGAATCTGGGTCCTTCACTATAAAGTACGAGGCCATTGTCATCCAGTCCCCGACCCCGTCTCTGCCCACATCTCCACTGACTTTCCTCCTGCCTTGCTACACTCCCGCCACACCAGCTTCCTTTCTGTTCCTGAAACTTTCCAAGTAAGCCCCTGCTTAGTGCCAGACAGGTGGAGCCTCAGTCCTAGATGCTCCGCCTGCCTGGCACTCCCAGATATATATCCACAGGGTTCCCTCCTCACTTCACTCAGGTTTCCTGTTCAGATATCCCCTCCTCAGAGAGCCTCCCTTATCATCCTATCTGAGAACACACCTGTCACTCATCATCTCCTATCCTTGCTTTAATTTTCTTTTTTCTTTTTAATGAATTCAACCATTTAAAGAAAATTTTATTGTAGTTTTTTATACAGCAGGTTCTTATTAGTCATTTATTTTATACATATTAGTGTATACATGTCAATCCCAATCTCCCAATTCATCCCACCACCACCAGCACCCCGCTTTCCCCCCTTGGTGCCAATACATTTGTTCTCTACATCTGTGTCTCTCTTTCCGCCTTGCAAACTGGTTCATCTGTACCATTTTTCTAGATTCCACATATATGCGTTAATATACAATATTTGTTTTTCTCTTTCTGACTTACTTCACTCTATATGACAGTCTCTAGGTCTATCCACGTCTCTACAATGACCCAATTTCGTTCCTTTTTATGGCTGAGTAATATTCCATTGTATATATGTACCATATCTTTTTATCCATTCGTCTGTCGGTGGGCATTTAGGTTGCTTCCATGACCTGGCTATTGTAAATAGTGCTGCAGTGAACACTGGGGTCCATGTGTCTTTTTGAATTATGGTTTTCTCTGGGTATATGCCCAGTAGTGGGATTGCTGGGTCATATGGTAATTCTACTTTTAGTTTTTTAGGGAAACTCCATACTGTTCTCCATAGTGGCTGTATCAATGTACATTCCCACTGACAGTGCAAGAGGGTTCCCTTTTCTCCACACCCTCTCCAGCATTTGTTGTTTGCAGATTTTCTGATGATGCCCCTTCGAAACGGTGTGAGGTGATACCTCACTGTTGTTTTGATTTGCATTTCTCTAGTAATTAGTGATGTTGAGCAGCTTTTCATGTGCCTCTTGGCCATCTGTATGTCTTCTTTGGAGAAATGTCTATTTAGGTCTTCTGCCCATTTTTTGATTGAGTTGTTTGTTTTCTTAATATTGAGCTGCATGAGCTGCTTATATATTTTGGAGATTAATCCTTTGTCCATTGTTTCGTTTGCAAATATTTTCTCCCATTCTGAGGGTTGTCTTTTCGTCTTACTTATAGTTTCCTTTGCTGTGCAAAAGCTTTTAAGTTTAATTAGGTCCCATTTGTTTATTTTTGTTTTTATTTCCATTACTCTAGGAGGTGGGTCAAAATAGATTTTGCTGTGATTTATGTCAAAGAGTATTCTTCCTATGTTTTCCTCTAAGAGTTTGACAGTGTCTGGTCTTACATTTAGGTCTTTAATCCATTTTCAGTTTATTTTTGTGTATGGTGTTAGGGAGTGTTCTAATTTCATTCTTTTACTTGTAGCTGTCCAGTTTTCCCAGCACCACTTATTGAAGAGGCTGTCTTTTCTCCATTGTATATCCTTGCCTCCTTTGTCATAGATTAGTTGACCATGGGTACGTGGGTTTATCTCTGGGCTTTCTATCCTGTTCCATTGATCTATATTTCTGTTTTTGTGCCAGTACCATATTGTCTTGATTACTGTAGCTTTGCAGTATAGTCTGAAGTCAGGGAGTCTGATTCCTCCAGCTCTGTTTTTTATCCCTTAAGATTGCTTTTGCTATTCAGGGTCTTTTGTGTCTCCAAACAAATTTTAAGATTTTTTGTTCTAGTTCTGTAAAAAAATGCCATTTGTAGTTTGATAGGGATTGCATTGAATCCGTAGATTGTCTTGGGTAGTATAGTCATTTTCACAATATTGATTCTTCTAATCCAAGAACATGGTATATCTCTCCATCTGTTTGTGTCATCTTTGATTTCTTTCATCAGTGTCTTATAGTTTTCTGAGTACAGGTCTTTGACCTCCTTAGGTAAGTTTATTCCTAGGTATTTTATTCTTTTTATTGCAATGGTGAACGGAATTATTCCCTAATTTCTCTTTCTGATCTTTTGTTGTATAGGAATGCAAGAGATTTCTGTGCATTAGTTTTGTATCCTGAAACTGTACCAAATTCATTGAATAGCTCTAGTAGTTTTCTGGTGGCATCTTCAGGATTATCTATGTATAGTAGCATGTCATCTGCAAACAGTGACAGCTTTACTTCTTCTTTTCCAATTTGTATTCCTTTTATTTCTTTTTCTTTTCTGATTGCCGTGGCTAGGACTTCCAAAACTATGTTGAATAACAGTGGTGAGAGTGGACATCCTTGTCTTGTTCAGGATCTTAGAGGAAATGCTTTCAGTTTTTCACCATTGAGAACGATGTTTGCTGTGGGTTTGTCTTATATAGCCTTTATTATGTTGAGGTAGGCTCCTTCTATGCTCCCTTTCTGGAGAGTTTTTATCATAAACGGTATTGAATTTTGTCAAAAGCTTTTTCTGCATCTATTGAGATGATCATATGGTTTTTATTCTTCAATTTGTTAATATGGTGTATCACATTGATTGATTTGCATATATTGAAGAATCACTGCATCCTTGGGATAAATCCCACTTGATCATGGTGTATGATCCTTTTAATGTGTTGTTGGATTCTGTTTGCTAGTATTTTGTTGAGGATTTTTGCATCTATATTCATCAGTGATATTGGTCTGTAATTTTCTTTTTTTGTAGTATCTTTGTGTGGTTTTGGTATCAGGGTGATGATGGCCTCATAGAATGAGTTTGGGAGTGTCCCTTCCTCTGCAAATTTTGGAAGAGTTTGAGAAGGATGGGTGTTAGCTCTTCTCTAAATGTTAGATAGAATTCACCTGTGAAGACATCTGGTCCTGGACTTTTGTTTGTTGGAAGATTTTTAACCACAGTTTCAATTTCATTACTTGTGATTGGTCTGTTCATGTTTTCTATTTCTTTCTGGTTCAGTCTTGGAAGCTTATACCTTTCTAAGAATTTGTCCATTTCTTCTAGGTTGTCAATTTTATTGGCATAGAGTTGTTTGTAGTAGTCTTTTATGATGCTTTCTATTTCTGCGGTGTCCGTTGTCACTTCTTTTTCATTTCTAATTTTATTGATTTGAGTCCTCTCCCTCTTTTTCTTGATGAGTCTGGCTAAAGGTTTATCAATTACGTTTATCTTCTCAAAGAACCAGCTTTTAGTTTTATTGATCTTTGCTATTGTTTTCTTTGTTTCTATTTCATATATTTCTGCTCTGATCTTTATGATTTCTTTCCTTCTACTAACTTTGGGTTTTCTTTGTTCTTCTTTCTCTAGTTCCTTTAGATTGTTTATTTGAGATTTTTTTTTCTTGAGGTAGGATTTTACTGCTATAAACTTCCCTCTTAGAAGTGCTTTTGCTGCATCCCATAGGTTTTGGATCATTGTATTTTCATTGTCATTTGTCTCTAGGTATTTTTTGATTTCCTCTTTGATTTCTTCAGTGATCTCTTGGTTATTTAGTAACGTATTGTTTAGCCTCCATGTGTTTGTGTTTTTTATGTTTTTTCCCTGTAATTGATTTCTAATCTTATAACATCCTGGTCAGAAAGATGCTTGATACGATTTAAATTTTCTTAAACTTACCGAGGCTTGATTTGTGACCCAAGATATGACCTATTCTGGAGAATGTTCTGTGTGCACTTGAGAAGAAAGTGTAATCTGTTTTCGAACAGAATGTTCTATAAATATCAATTAAGTCCATTATGTTTAATGTATCATTTAAAGCTTGTGTTCCCTTATTAATTTTCTGTCTGGATGATCTGTCTATTGGTGTAAGTGAGGTGTTAAAGCCCGCAACTATTATTGTATTACTGTGGATTTCCTCTTTTAGAGCTGTTAGCATCTGCCTTATGTATTGAGGTGCTCCTATGTTGGGTGCATATATATTTACAATTGCTCTATATTTCCTTGGATTGATCCCGTGATCTTTATGTACTGTCCTTCCTTGTCTCTTGTAACATTCTTTATTTTAAAGTCTATTTTATCTGATATGAGTATTGCTACTCCAGCCTTTCTTTTGCTTTCGATTTGCATGGAATATCTTTTTCCATTCCCTCACTTTCAGTCTGTATGTGTCCCTAGGTCTGAAGTGGGTCTCTGGTAGACAACATATATATGGGTCTTGTTTTTGTATCCATTCAGCAAGCCTGTACCTTTTGGTTGGAGCATTTAATCCATTCACATTTAAGGTAATTATTGATATGTATGTTCCGATTACCATCTTCTTTAATGTTTTGGGTTTGTTTTTGTAGGTCATTTTCTTCTCTTGTGTTTCCCACTGAGAGAAGTTCCTTTAGCATTTGTTGTAAAGCTGGTTTGGTGGGGCTGAATTCTCTTAGCTTTTGCTTGTCTGTAAAGCTTTTGATTTCTCAGTCGAATCTGAATGAGATCCTTGCAGGGTAGAGTACTCTTGGTTGTAGGTTCTTCCCTTTCATCACTTTAAGTATATCATGCCACTCCCTTCTGGCTTGTAGAGTTTCTGCTGAGAAATCACCTGTTAACCTTATGGGAGTTCCCTTGTATGTTATTTATCATTTTTCCCTTGCTGCTTTTAATAATTTTTCTTTGTTTTTAATTTTTGTCAGTTTGATTACTATGTGTCTCTGTGTGTTTCTCCTTGGGTTTATCCTGCCTGGTACTCTCTGCACTTCCTGGACTTGGGTGGCTATTTTCTTTCCCATGTTAGGGAAATTTTTAACTATAATCTCTTCAAATACTTCCTCGGATCCTTTCTCTCTCTCTTCTCCTTCTGGGACCCCTATAATGCAAATATTGTTTAATTGTTTTAAACAATTAAGTGTTTAAACAATTTAAGTGTTTAATTGTTGTCCCAGAGGTCTCTTAGGCTGTCTTCATTTCTTTTCATTCTTTTTTCTTTATTTGTTACACAGTAGTGAATTCCACCATTCTGTCTTACAGGTCACTTATCCGTTCTTCTGCCTCAGTTATTCTGCTATTGATTCCTTCTAGTGTATTTTTCATTTCAGTTATTGTATTGTTCATCTCTGTTTGTTTGTTCTTTAATTCTTCCAGGTGTTTGTTCTTTAATTCTTCTAGGTATTTGTTAAACGTTTCTTGCATCTTCTCGATCTTTGCCTCTCTTCTTTTTCCGAGGTCCTGCATCATCTTCACTATCATTATTCTGAATTCTTTTTCTGGAATGTTGCCTATCTCCACTTCATTTAATTGTTTTTCTGGGATTTTATCTTGTTCCTTCGCCTATTACATACTCCTCTGCCTTTTCATCTTGTCTATCTTTCTGTGAATGTGTTTTTCGTTCCACAGGCTGCAGGATTGTAGTTCTTCTTGCTTCTGCTGTCTGCCCTCTGGTAGATGAGGCTATCTAAGAGGCTTGTGCAAGTTTCCTTATGGGAGCGGCTGGTGGTGTGTAGAGCTAGGTGTTGTCCTGGTGGGCAGAGCTCAGTAAAACTTTAATTCGCTTGTCTGCTGATGGGTGTGGCTGAGTTCCCTCCCTGTTGGTTGTTTGGCCTAAGGTGACCCAGCACTGGAGGCTACAGGCTCTTTGGTGGGCTAATGGCAGACTCCGAGAGGGCTCATGCCAAGGAGTATTTCTCAGAACTTCTGCTGCCAGTGTCCTCGTCCCCACATTGAGCCACAGCCACCCCCCGCCTCTGCAGGAGACCCTCCAACACTAGCAGGTAAGTCTGGTTCAGTCTCCCCTGGGGTCACTGCTCCTTCCCCCTGGGTCCTGGTGCGCACACTATTTTGTGCCCTCCAAGAGTGGAGTCTCTGTTTCCCTCAGTTCTGTCACAGTCCTGCAATCATATCCCACTAGCCTTCAAAGTCTGATTCTCTAGGAATTCCTCCTCTGTTGCCGGACCCCCATGTTGGGAAGCCTGACGTGGGGCTCAGAACCTTTACTCCAGTGGGTGGATTTCTGTGGTATAATTGTTCTCCAGTTTGTGAGTCACCCACTCAGCAGCTATGGGATTTGATTTTACTGTGATTGCGCCCCTTGTACCATCTCATTGTGGCTTCTCCTCTGTCTTTGGATGTGGGGTATCTTTTTTTGGTGAGTTCCAGTGTCTTCCTGTCGATGATCGTTCAGCAGTTAGTTGTGATTCCAGTGCTCTCGCAAGAGGGAGTGAACGCATGTTCTTCTGCTCTGCCATCTTGAACTAATCTCCCGCTTTAATTTTCTTTATACACCTTCTTTTGTTTCATTCACAGATATGTCTTCATTGCTTCCTACAGTATCTGGTAAATGGTTGGTGCTCAGTAAACATCACTAATCTAATGAATGAATGGATGGATGTTCAACCTAATGAGGGGACTGGACAGATTCACAGATAATTACAGTACAGTCATTGCTTGAAGCCACATCTTCTGTCCTTTGCTAGTTCCTTCTATTCCCACTCTCCTTAACCTCCAAACTCCCCACTCCCCCATTCGTGCAACATTATGTGCTCCCTGTAATGTTGTGAAACCTCCTTTTGCCACTAGCTTTATCTAAGCAAGGTGGGTTTTTTTCTCCCCTATGGATGGAAAACTCAGCAGTTTTCTTGGCTAGGGTCCATTGAAAGATCGCATAAAGATTTCTTTCCAAAAAGGATTCAAATGTAAACCAGGACCCCATCTTTGCAAGCATTCCACCTAAACAAGTTATATATTTGGGGAATATGTACAGTATATAATTGAACATTACATAGATATGTATATATATATGTATATATATATATACACACACACTCATATGGGGCAGGAGAGAAAGGGAGAGAGAGAGAGATGCAAGCTTAGTTCTCTGCTTCTACTTAAATTCTTATCTGAGTAAATTTAAGCTGGAACCTAGCTGTGACAACAATTTGGTAAATTTTCTCTGTGAGTGTTTTTTAAAACATTCCCAAGGCCCACGTAAGGCCAATAATATTCTTTCAGGACACTCAGCTACCATGATTCCTGAGAAAGAAGGGTCAGAGAACTACCTAGCATTTATTAAGTGCTTACTATATTCCATGTACTGACCTGGAGTTTTACAACTTTGCTTAGGCCCATGGCAGGGTTCCTGTTTGTTATGCATTACTTGCTAAGGCAATCAGAACACCAGTAGCTTACGAGCCTACCTCTAGTACTTCAGGTATCTTAAGAGTTCCAGAAGCATATGTGATGTCTCTTGAATGACTAAGCATATTAGATAGTGTGGAGCCTAAGCTGCTGTAACAGAAAGCCCATAAAATACATCACCTTAATAAGAGAAAAGTTATTTCTTTTCCATATAACAGTCCAAAGGTGTTCTAATAGGGCTGAAAAGGCAGCACTGCCCTGCAAGTTCACCTAGGAACCACACATGTGGGTTGGTTCTGACAACATCAACATATGCCTCTATATCTAGATTCAAAGTAGCTTGTCCGGTTGTTGCCATTTCTAAGCCAGAAGGAAGAAGAAAAGAGGAAGTGTAGACTGAGCACTTTCATCGTTAAGGAAAAGATGGAGGAGTTGCAAATGCCATCTCTTCCTTACATCCCATTGGTAAGAATTTAGTCACATGGTCATACTTGCAAAGGAGGCTGGGAAATGTAGTCTTTAGCTGGGTGGCCATGTGCCCAGGTAGACTTGGAGAGAGTTATATTACTAAGAAGAAGGGGAGTGAATGGTCCTGGGGGATGGTTGACAGTCTTTTACCAAACTATGTTATTAACTGGTTGAATTTTAGGCCTGAGGAATAAACTCTCTGGGTGATATAATGAACACTGGCATATTCTGCCTGACTAGAACCTTTGAACAACTTTCCTGAGTTTGGGGAATTTCCTGATGTCTCCCCATGAGCAAAGGCAATAGCTTATTCTTCCACCATCTCTGGCAGGTAGGGCCCAAGCATGTGCCTCAGGCTCTGCTGACCAGATACACTGTATGAGACTTCAGTTCAGAGGCAAGAAGCATGAGGAGACATTCAGAATCCATTCTCTAGTGGTGGGTAGCAACAGAGACATTTGATTTGGGGACAGCAGTAGCACTGGTTCTGGTGTCTGTTATTTAAGCACAGATCACTCAGAAGAGGAAATATGGCTGCTCTGGCCAATGAAAAGAGTTTCCTTCCCAATTCTGGACTTGGTTTGGGTTTCCTTTGCTTTGGACCTTGCAGTTGGAACACACATAGAAACTGTTTGTGTGTTTATTATTCCTCTGAGGCTCTTCCTAGAGGTAAGGGTTCTAACTTGGGATAGAGATTTTGGTTAGCTTTTTAATCAGTTGTGTCCTGGTAATGGTTTCTGTGGGATAAAAGCTCTACTTGTATCTCAGTCATTATGGATAGTGAGTCAACTCAAGACTTTAAGTGAGGCTTATTCTCTTCAGAGATTAAGGCAGTAGTTTCTGAAGAAATTTAAAAAAAAATCTTGTTAATTAGAGAGCGTCACTGGATTGTGTTTGTCACCATCAGAGAGCCCCGCTGCTGGCTGTGATTTCCTGTGTCAAACTTCCTCTCACCCCTCAGGTTTGCACTTATGACAATTAGAAGGGCTGTGTCTCAGCCACTGCCACCCACACCTCTTTCCCACTAGCACTGATTGGATGGAATGTCAAAGACAACTCAGAACACGTGACCTGGGTGGGAAGAACTAAGGGGTCTCATTATGTTTTGTCTTGTTTCATTTATTTATGTCTCACCATAATCTATGCCAACTATTCCCTTTGAATCTTCCATAGATTCCAGTCACAGGCCAGGCTCATAAATGGACCCAAATTAGTGGACATAAGAAGCATAAAAGGCATTTAATAAATATCGGTTGAATTGAAGTAAATGAGATTGAAAAATGCCCCCACCGAGGTACAGGTCTCTTAGGGATTGTTTGGTTGAAAAAGCCAGAAACCCAGATGACCAGCTAAAGCCAAAAAGGGAAATTTATTGGAAGGATACATGGATTTCTTTATGAGAGAATGCACGAGAAGTGGAAACTCATCAGGGATGAAGGAGAATGCTCTTTAGGGTGGTGAGTTACCTCATTTCTGAAAAATTGGTCTATTCTCTCTCTCTTATTTTTCTCTCTTTTTCTCTGTCTCATTCTCTTTCTCTCTTTGCCAGACTGACTTAAATTTTTTTAAAAAATTTTATTGAAGTAGAATTGACCTACAACACTATGTTACAGACTGACTTTTTTTTTACTTTTCAGAGTGTATGACAGAAAACTGCATCTCCAACCCCACATGAAGTCCACTTTGAATGCTCAGTATATGCCACTAGAGCCATTCTGTTCCCAACACGTGTAACACCTGGGCACAGGCTTTCTTTCATGTGTTGGACTGACATCACTGTCAAGCAGAATTCCTTCCCACTGACCTAGGATGTTACCTGACATTCTTTTTAATACAGAACTCCAGACAGCCATTACCAGTTGTTTGAAAATGCTCATCTCTGTTCTAATTCCTCTTTCACTGTACAGTCCTCCAAACATTTTAAGGTAGCTATGGAGTCTTCTGTGAGTGTGTTGCTCTAAGACTGAGAACCATTAGTTTCTTGAGTTATATGACATGGCTTTGAGCCTCCCTTACTCTCCTGGTAACAGCAGAGTTGCATCAAAAGCTCATTTAACGTCCAGAGATTCAGTGATATCTGTGTTATACCAAACCACAACAACAAAGGCTTTGGCGGGAAATCCCTTTATGCTACTCTTCCTATTTCACTCACCATTCCCACAGGATTCACAGTGAACCCGGGAAGGGGAGCCTTAGAAAACATACATAGGGAAACAAAAGGAGATCATTCATGGCTTTTGACCTTTCTGTGACCCAGGTGCTGGCAATATGAAATCTACTTAAGGAATTTCCAAAGATAAAGTTGATTTTAAATCTACATGATTTATAGTGTGGTGACTTTAGAACTTATTCCCCACCTAGAATGTGACTTCACTCTATTCTTTCCTGAAGGTGGTCCTCTTTGCCCTCCTTTCACTTTAGAGTTGGAAGCGGGACTCCCCATGTGGTCTCAGCAGCAGAAGAAGTTATCATCTTATCAGTTCTAGATGCTATAGTTCTACATATGCAGCACCTTAGCAGCACAGGGCTTACTGAAACCCAAAATCCTGCATCTCCAAACGTGTACAATAAAACTCAAGGATGATGCACCCACCCATAGTGTGAATGCAAATAGAACAGTCAGCTCCCACCCAGCCCCATTGTCATTTACCTTGCATTATCTTACCCCAGTAGGTAAAATCATACTCCAAGTGTGTGATTTAACTATCATTTACAAGATGACTCAAGCAAAAAGCACACTGAAGAGGATGCAGTACCAAGAAGATACTCAGTAAATATTAGCCTCTTCCGACCTCAGCAGCTGCTCTATCCTGCACAGGTGCAGGCCTTTACCTGAATCGTTATTATTCTCACCTCATCACCTCATCAAGCCTGTCATGATGTTTCTAGTCCAGGGTCCCATTGCCCAGCGTATTTGCTGGTGTTCCCAGGTTTGCATGCTTCTGATTTGTCGACTGATTTTTGGACAGCATTTTCCTTTTTACGTGTTCCAACTGGGTGGGAGACAGTTGGCTCTGTATAACAGAGTGCCACCTGGTTAAAAATAATCTAAAACGTTATTTAATGATTTTCTAAAAATTACATATGTTGAAATAACTTTCTAGGCCCCAGAGGGAGCTACTCCTGACTGGGGTGTCAGGTCAGCAAACCGAAACTTAGATGGCTTTCCCGCCCCTGTAAATGCTCCACTTGACTATAAACACAGCCTATCCAGTCAGCCAATCCCCAAACGCCAATCCCCAAGGCCCACCTCTGGGCCTTCTCACCCCAAACAAATGTAACTATGTGGCCCTAGCAAATCCAATATTTTCTATTTTTCTCTTCCTTGTTCTTGGTGCTTCCTGACTTCTGCTCCATTTTGCTGTTCTGGAAAAGGAGGTTGTCTACTTCGTTTGTAACACCTAAATTGTCTTCTTTAATCATTTTTTTCTTACAATTTTATTTATTTATTTATTTATTTATTATGCTCCATTTAATTAATTTATTTATGGAAATATAATTGCTTTACAATGTTGTGTTAGTTTCTGCTGTACGACAAAGTGAATCAGCTATATGCATACGTAGATCCCCTCCCTCTTGGACCTCCCTCCCATCCTCCCCCTCCACCCCCCCTCCTCCCCCCCACCCCCTCCTCCCCCCACCCCCGTCCTCCTCCCCACCCCCCTCCTCCCCCCCCACCCCCCCTCCCGCCCATCTAGGTCATCACAGAGCACTGAGCTGAGCTTCCTGTGCTATACGGCAGGTTCCAACTAGCTATCTCTTTCACACGTGGTAGTGTATATATGTCAATCCCAATCTCCCAACTCATCCCACCCTCCCCTTTCCCGCCCTGTGAAACACATGTAGCAAGTTGAAACAATAGAGGGCAATCCCCAAGGCTGGTCTCCTGTTACAGAGTAAAGATTCTCAAGTAGCAGAAGAGAAATAAAGGAACAAGAGATTTAATATTTTGTTGTTGTTCATCCACGTTGTCTCAAGTTTAAGGTGCACTGAATTTAAGAATCTGCCCCCTCATGCTCCACCTTTGGCTCAGCTGCCAGCAGCTTTGGTTGTAGTCATGCCTGTACTAAGCCTGCAAATACAATAAAACAGGAAAGTACAAAAAATTCACCAAAGGCTGTCAGGAGATCCTCTAAATGAGTAAGGATGACGATACTATACAGAAAATGAAGCCATTTGAGAGATTTGAGATATCCTGAAGGAAGAGAAAGTTTACCTGTATTATTTCAGGAAGGCTTCTGATACCATGTGATACCAAAGAACAATGCCCAAGTGCAGGACAGACAAGAAATAAAAGAGAAGAAACCAGTTTCTCAAAGAGGAGAGAAAGCTATAAAGAGAACTACGAACCTCTACAAACAGCAGGCTTAAAGGGGTTAGATTTACATATAGATCATCCAAAAAGAGAAAATAGGATTGGCATACGAAGCTCCAATATGCCCCTCCCTCCTTGCAATTTCTAAAGGTGAAGGTGAGTATCTAACAAAACCACAGAGGTTAATAAAACACACACACACACACACACACACACACACACACACTTGCAGATACATAAATAATGTTTTATATATAAATAAAACATTATATACTTATAATGTTACACTTAATAATAACATTATAAATAAACATATATAAAACATTATAAAGGATCAAGATTAAAATATGTCCTGATACTGTAAAAAAAAATTAGAGTAAGAAATATGGCTGAAAAACTAAGGACCCTTATGATTAGGGATGAATTTTGTGTCACTTGCTATATATACATACACACACACACTTGCAGATGCATAAATAATGTTTTATATATAAAACATTATATACTTATAATGTTACACTTAATAATAGCATTATAAATAAACATATATAAAACATTATAAAGGATCAAGATTAAAATATATCCTGATACTGTAAAAAAAATTATAGTAAGAAATATGGCTGAAAAACTAAGGACCCTGCATGATTAGGGATGAGTTTTGTGTCACTTGCTATACACACACACACACACACACACACACATAATACAGCTTAAAATTTTTAGGCCTGATCTGTAATGTACAGGGGAGCAGTATGGGATAGAAAACGGCTCTAGGATAGAGCATGGCGTCTGGAACTAGAATATCCCAGGTTTGAGTCCTGGCTTGGCCACTTGCTGTTTACTTTAACTAAAATTTTCTGAGTCCCAGTTTTCTCATACTTAAAACTGACATAATAAGAGAGAAGTGACAACATGTTGCATTCTGTAACGTCTAGATGATATAATATCCTCTCCTTTCAAGTACTGAGTAGACAAGAAAATAAGCATAAAGAAAAATTCCATTTTCTTGAGCCAAGACTTCCTGGCTGTGCTGTTTGTGTTTATTCCACTGATTTTTCAATAATTAGGAAAACAGGAATAATGGAAGCACCAATAAAATTAACTCAACTTAGAAAAAGTAATGCGGCCAGAAAAACCCATTCTATTGTGTATTTTTATACATCAGAAAAAAAATTCATTTTGTAATGCTATATTGGGACCATCCCTAGAGGTCATCTGTCCTAGACAAATTGTATTAATTATCAGTCCAAGTTCAGAGTTGGAAATAGAAATACCTCCAGGTATTTTATGAAGAAAGAGATTTAATACAGAGAAATAGCACTTCAAGGAAAACAAATACTGCATGCTAACACAAATATATGGAATCAAAAAAAAAAAAAAAGAAAGAAAATGGTCAGAAGAACCTAGGGGCAAGACAGGAATAAAGATGCAGATCTCCTAGAGAATGGACCTGAGGTTATGGGGAAGGGGAAGGGGAAGCTGGGACAAAGTGAGAGAGTGGCACGGACGTATATACACTACCAAATGTAAAATAGATAGCTAGTGGGAAGCAGCCGCATAGCACAGGGAGATCAGCTCGGTGCTATGTGACCACCTAGAGGGGTGGGATAGGGAGGGTGGGAGGGAGAAGACACAAGAGGGAGGAGATATGGGGATATATGTATACGTAGAGCTGATTCACTTTGTTATACAGCAGAAACTAACACACCATTGTAAAGCAATTATACTCCAATAAAGATGTTGAAAAGAAATAGCACTTCAAAAACTGCTTGAAGGGCTGGAGGTCACCACTGACATGGCTGAGCTCGAGAACAAACTGCTCCTACATCAGCAGCCTCTCTAACACCTCACCTCCTCTCGACAGCTTTGCTTGTCAGCAGGAAAGAAAACAATCACAGCTACAGATCATCTCTACTAACATTTGTAGAGAAAAAGATAGCCAATAAGAAATTTCAATGTGTTAGTTACTAAGAGCAAGTGTTCAGGGTCCACAGGGGCCATGCTTGTGATGGTTGGGTTTTCATTCCCGAGCCTGACAGTGGGATTTAGTGTTCTGGGTGGTCGGGAAGACACAGAGTCACTTTTTTCATTTATGAACCTTTTTTTTTTTTTTTTTTTTTTTTTTCCAGTACGCGGGCCTCTCACTGTTGTGGCCTCTCCCGTTGCAGAGCACAGGCTCGGGCGCGCAGGCTCAGTGGCCATGGCTCACGGGCCCAGCCACTCTGCGGCATGCGGAATCCTCCCGGACCGGGGCACGAACCCGTGTCCCCTGCATCGGCAGACGGACTCTCAACCACCGCACCACCAGGGAAGCCCCATTTATGAACCTTTTTAATGAGAGACACTCAAGTGTGATACAACCACTCTGCCTATTCAGTGCATAATTTTAAGAACAATAAAACCAATTTTAGAAACAGAGATAAAACAAAAATAATCTTTGCCGCTAGGAAGAGAAACAAAGAAAGAATTATTTAACTACCATTTCTCCCTTACATTATAAATTTCCAAACTAGCAATTTTGGTGGTCTTTAGAGTGAAGCTGAGGGAACTTCAAGATAATTACCCGCACCTGAGACTGGAAAGTACCCTTAAGTCCCGTTCTGGATAGCAGCTTAGAGTGCCTGATGTGTGCAGCTTCGAGTAAGTTGAAATTGAAAGTTGGCTCTGAAATAACAAATTTTACAAAATGCAGAAGATTGAATCTTAAATGAAAATGACAAAATTTTCTCTGCATTTTAAAAATTTAGGTGTCTTCTATGATTTTAATATCAAGGCATATGTACCAATACTGTTTTCTCACTGGTACCTTCTCCTCCAAAACTTGACCCTCTTGTACTCGATTTTCCTCCTGCAGTCCTAGGCAAATTGTAACTTTTTTTTTTTCTTTTTCAGTTGACAGACATTATTTGAACTGCCATCCTTATAGTAAGATTCAGGTGAGGGTAAGCTTGGGCAGGGAGGGAATCAGCGGGTATGTATAAATTCGCCATCTCCCCCTGTTCTTACTTCATAAGCTCCTGAGACCTGGAAGGTCAGGCACACTCTCTCCGTCTGCTGCATGGGTACCCGGTGTTCTCAGGGTGGTTTGTTTCTGACGGTTACAGCTGTCAGATCAACACTTATTTTTTTCTCAGTGACTCAGATCTTTATGTTCTCTTGCTTTAGGGTAATACCTATGACAAATATTAGGACATGACTGTGCAGGACTAGAAAGAGTGGACGTGACAACTAGCATTCACTTTAGGAAGTAGCATCTGAAGGTTATAACTCTTCAAGTCTGATGACTCAGCCGCCTAAGTCCCAGGTACTTACGTGTCATATTCCTATAAACACCCGATACTTCCCTCCATAACATATTACTAGGTTAGAGACATAATAAAAGTCAAATTTGTTGACAAAAGTCTTGGTGTCCAGAGACACTCAGTGCTGGGACCAAGAGCAATAGCTGTGATCAATTCTAAGTATGGATGGCACAGTTATTAATTTCACAGCTCTGTTGAGACATTATATGCCAGGCACTTCCCCTCAGGTTTATGTGGGATGGCTCTGTGATTTAGGCACTATTATTATTCCCATTTTTACAACGGAAACTGATGCACAGAGGGGTTAAGTAATTTGTTCAAGGTCACACAACAGTGGTAGCCTCAGAATCTAAATCCTAGCCTTCTGGATGAAATTCCTCCCTGGGATCTCTGTTCATATCACTGTTATTATTCTGGTCATCCAGCCTCAAAATATCAGATCTGGGAGGGATCTTAGAAGTTATAGCAACCCATTCATTGTAGGGATGAGAAAAACAAAGCCATGAGAACGTTAAATGACTGTCTTGAGGATCCATATCTGGATGGTGGCAAAACCAAGAGTATAACCAATGTTGTTTTTCTCTATTACATCACACCTTGGCTTTTCTCTGCCCTTGTTCTTTACTGCTGATGAATCACCAGGTCTTATCCACTTCCTTCCTAGCTTTTACGATCTCTGTCCCTTCATTCCTGTCCCCACTGCCGTCACCCAAATCCAGGCACTGGCTACCCTTTGCCTAGAAGAGTGTGGTTAACTCTGACCGGCCTCAGGACTGCCTGCCTCTCTTCCTTCAACTGGGTAGAAATGAGAACAGAATTAATTAGTAATTATACAATTGACCTTTCAAAAAATGTTGTGTCTATTCCACTCAGTCATTTTCTAAATGTTGCCAAATTTCTCCTTTGTGATTGCTAATTGTTATTTTTAAACATCTTTAAACATTATTAATGCTCAATTTCCCCTTGTAATTAGATGCAATTATTAATTTTTCAAAATTGAAGTATAGTTGATTTACAACATTGTATTAGTTTCTGGTGTACAGCAAAGTGATTGATATATATACAGTAGGACCTTGTTGTTTATCTGTTTTATATATAGTAGTTTGTATCTGCTAATCCCAAACCCCTCCTTTATTCCCCTCCTTTCCCCTTTGGTAACCATAAGTTTGTTTTCTACGTTTGTGGTCTGTTTCTGTTTCGTAAATAAGTTCATTTGTGAGATATTTTAGATTCCACATATAAGTGATATCATATGGTATTTATCTTTCTCTTTCTGACTTACTTCACTTAGTATGATAATCTCTAGTTCCATCCATGTTGCTGCAAATGACATTATTTCATTCTTTTTTATGGCTGAGTAGTATTTCATTGTATGTATATGTGCATATGTATGTATATATGTGTACGTGTATATATATATATATGTGTATGTTTATATACCATATCTTCCTTTTTTTTTTTCTTGGCCATGCCATGCAACTTGTGGCATCTTAGGATCTTAATTCCCTGACCAGGGATTGAACCTGGTCCAGTAGACTGAACTACTGGACCACCAGGGAATTCCCTATACCACATCTTCTTTATCCATCTGTCAATGGACATTTAGGTTGCTTCCATGTCTTAGCTATTGTAAATAGTGCTGCCGTGAACACTGGGGTGCATGTGTCTTTTCAAATTATTGTTTTCTCTGCTTATATGCCCAGGAGTGGGATTGCAGGATCAAATGGCAACTCTATTTTTAGTTTTCTGAGGAAACTCCATACTGTTTTCCATAGTGGCTGCCCCAATTTACATTTCCACCAGCAGTGTAAGAGGGTTGCCTTTTCTTCACACCCTCTCCAGCATTTATTGTTTGTAGACTTTTTAATGATGGCCATTCTGACTGGTGTGAGGTGATACCGCACTATTGTTTTGAAATATACATTTGAGGTCAACAGCAGCATACAGATTTTTTTTTTAAAGCTTTAATCTCTCCTCTAAAGTCCAAACTCATATCTGCTTACTCAACAACAAGCATCTCAAACCTAACATGTCTAAAGTGAGCTCCTGTCCTCCTCCCACATACCACAACCAATTTCTCTCTTTTTTCCTAGACTCAACTAGGTACTTCCAATAACTCAGACCAGAAACCTTAGAGTCATCCTTAACTCTTTTCTTTCTCTCACATAACACATTCAGTCAATCAGCAAACGTTGTTGACTTTACCTTTAAAGCATGTTCAGGGACTTCCCTGGTGGTTCAGTGGTTAAGAATCCAACTTCTAATGCAGGGGATGTGGGTTCAATCCCTGGTCAGGGAACTAAGATCCCACATGCCACGGGGTAACTAAGTCTGTGCCCCGCAACTACTGAGCCTGCATGCCTCAACTAGAGAGTCTGTGTGCTGCAAACTACAGAGCCCACGCGCTCTGAAGCCCGCATGCCACAACTAGAGAGCCCACGTGCCGCAACAAAGAGCTCACATGCCACGACGAAGATCCTGCAGGCTGCAACTAAGACCAGATGCAGAAAAAAAAAAAAGTTCAGAACATGACCACTTGTCACTCCTCCACCACTCTCACTTTGTCCAAGTCATCTTTTTTATAAAAAATTTTATTGACATATAGTTGATTTATAATGTGATAATTTCTTCTATACAGTAAAGTGACTCAGTTATACATATGTATTTTTTTCATATTCTTTTCCATTATGGTTTATCACAGGATATTGAATATACTTCCCTGTGCTATAAGGTAGGACCTGTTGTTTATCTATTTTATATTTTGCATCTCAAGCCATCATCTCTTGATGAATTGTTGCAACAGCTTCCTAACTGGTCTCCTTACTTTCCTACCATCTTTTCTTAATACAGCTACCACAGTGACCCTGTTAAAATCCGAGTCAGACCATGTCACTCCATCACTCAAAGCCTCCAACGTCTTCCACCTCACCCCAAGTCAGAGCTCTTACACGGCTCACAGGGACCTAACAATCTGCACCCCATCCTCCAGCCCCGCCTCTTTGACCTCATCTCTCACTCACTTCCCTTTCTCACTCCACTTCAGACACTGTGGGTTTCTCAGAATCTCCAAGCAGGTGTCAGGACTTTTGTACTTGCTTCTGCTTGAATGCTTTTCTCCTAAATATTTTGATGTCTGCTCTCCCATCTCCTTCTATACTCAGAAACATAGGTTCAGTGAAGCTTTCCTAAGTTTTTCTAAAGTTGTCCATACATCCCCTAATACCCATTTCCTGCTTTATCTTCCTCTATAGCAAGTATACCATCTGTGTGTAGAGTACTGTAGTAAGTTCTCACTTCCCACCTCTACTAAACGCAAGCTCCATGAGAGTAGGGATTTGTCTCTTTTTTTATTCATAGTTGTTCCATTGTCAAGAAGAGTGCCTAGCACACAGTAGATACTCAGCAGATATTTCTTGCATGAAGAGAGGTACTCTAGAGCTGATAATACTTGACAACATGGATAACATCAAAAACATTATGCTCAGCTAAAGAAACCACACACAAAAACGTATATACTGTACGAATCCATTTATATAAAGCTCTAGAAAAGACAAAGCTGATCTATAATGACAGAAAGCAAATTAGCAGATGCCCAAGTCTGTGAGTTGGGTGAGAAAACTGACTGGGAAGGGACACAAAGAAACTTTTGGGGGGTGATGAAAATGTTTTTTATGTTGGTTGTGCTGGTAGTTGCACAGGTACATACTTTTGTCAAAACTCTTTGAATATTACATTTAAAAATGGACACATTTTATTGCAAATGATAAATGATACCTCATTTCACCAGGTTAAGTGAGAGAATGCCAGAAACAAAGAGTTAATTTATGTCTTCGGCATCATAAGATTCAAGGTGAATTTGAATGAAAAAACAAAAAGGATAAATCTCACAAATTGTTACCTATAATAAGCCCAGTGTTTTGAGAACGGAACATAAATTATCCTTCCCTCATTGCCTATGTAAGAAACGAGTTGTGTCTTTAGGAAATGTTAACAAAATATGTCATGCCTCCGGTTTAGCTCTTCAAATTTTTTTTTCCCGGCAGGATTCATTCATTTCTCTTTCTTACCAAATAGAATGTTTAATTAAATTTCTATTAAAATTAAGCCAAAATAGGAGGAGGTGGGCCAACGGGGATACAGTGCCCCCTATATCACTCCAGGTCCTATCAGGAAATTCAAAATGGAAACTTAATACAGGAAAACAGTGCAAGCCCCAAACTATAAGCATAGGAAACATAACTGCTTTGGAGTACTTGAGGAGATGGCATTTTTTCATCTAGAGTATTTCCAATAAATTTTAAGTTAGGTAGGTCCAGACTACATATATTTGTATACATGACATAAAAATAAATTTAACAAAAAATACACAGTAACTAAATAAAAATATTTCCATGGAACTTAAAAAGAGACTAATTGATGGATATACTATGATGTCTAAATGGGCCTATTCTCCCTAAATTAATCTATAAAGGAAAGAATTATTACAACAGTGTTATAGCAATGGCCTGACTGAATCTCCAGAGAATTAGGCTAAGTGAAAAAAGCCAATCCAGAAAGCTTACATACTATATGGTTGCATTTATATAACATTGTTGAAGTGACAGAATTATAGAAATGGAGAACAGACTAGTGGTTGCAAGGAGTTAAAAGGAGGCAGATGGGAGCAAGAGGGAAGTGGGTGTGGCCAAAAAAAGGTAACAGGAGGGATCCTTGTGGTCGTAGAAATGTTCTGTATCTTGACTGTATCAATGTCAGTATCCTGGTTGAGATTGTACTATACTTGTACAAGATGTTACCCCTGGGGGAAACTGGATGAGGGGTACAGGGGATCTCTCTGTGTTATTTATTACAACTGCATATGCATCTACAGTTATCTCAAAATTAAAAGTTTAATTTTGAAAGACTGAATCAATTATTTAACCATTTGGGAAAAATTAAGTTACTCCTCTATTTGTTTCTTGACATCAAAACTACTTCCAGAATCAAGAGTTAAATGTAATAGCAGCTCATAGCTCCCATTCATTGAGTAATTACTATGTGCCAGGTATGTTTGCATATATTCTCATTTTCTCCTTCCAACAAACTTGTAAGAGAGGTATGACTATCTACACTTTACCAAAGAGGAAACTAAGGTGTTTCCCAAAATTCATACTTTAAAAAAAGAAAAAATCTGCAAATAGAAGAGAAACAGTATTCAGCAATGTGCAAGCCTCGATTTGGATGAATGTGATTCTAAGCATTTTAATTTCTTTTCTTCTGTAATTATATGTTCTGGGTTGTCTGTAATGAACATGTTTTATATCTTTAAAAGTTTTAAGGTTGGGCAAAGGGAACAAAGTACGAGTTTTTGTCAAGGACAAGGAACAAATTAGCAGGGGTTGATGGCTGACACGGCACAACACAAAAACTCCAGCTGACTATAAACTGTGTTGGATGGCCACTGACAGACGAACACACACACACACACACACACAGACACAGACACACACACACACACACACATATATATATACAATGGAATATTACTCAGCCATTAAAAAGAATGAAATAATGCCAATCAGCAACATGGATGGACCTAGATGTTATTATACTAAGCGAAGCAGGTCAGAAAGAGAAAGATAAATACCATATGATATCACTCATATGTGGAATCTAAAATACAAATGAACATATCTATGAAACAAAAACAGACTCACAGATATAGACAACAGACTTGTGGTTGCCAAGGGGGCGAGGGGTTGGGGAAGGAAAGACTGGGAGTTTGGGATTAACAGATGCAAACTATTATACATAGGATGGATAAACAACAAGGTCCTACCATAAAGCACAGGGAACTATATTCAATATCCTGTTATAAACCATAATGGAAAAGAATATGAAAAAGAATATATATGTATAACTGAGTCACTTCACTGTACAGCAGAAATTAAACACAACATTGCAAATCAACTATACTTTAATAAAATAAAAAAAAAAGAATAACAACAAAAAGGAGTGCCTACCACAATATGTACCAAGAATTATCCTAAATCTTTACTTACATTCCTTCACTTCATACTCACTGAAGTTTACGAGATACCTACTATTACCTCTTTTTCACAGATGAGGAAACTGAGGCTCAGAAAGTTTACCCGGCTCCACCTGACACCAAAACCATAATTTTAATCTTCTAATTTCTTTTTCCAAAAAATGTGTGGGTTTTGTGTAGAATAAAATGTACTAAAAAAGTTTAGAAATTTAATTTCTGCTTCTTAAGCAAGTGTTTATACATATTGATCATATATTATTTCTTTAGACAAAATTTGCTTAATGAGCAGCTGACATCACTTTTTCATTAGTTCAAACCTCATGGAGTTTTAATCCAATTAGGGATTCAAAGGGATTCTAGGAGTATTCACACAAAATACCCCCACACTCCATACACACACATAAAAGTTGTGCCCAATACTATACATAGAAAACCGTAAAGACTCCATCAAAAAACACTGTTAGAGCTAATAAGTGAATTTAGCAAAGTTGCAGGATACAAAGCCAAAATACAGAAATCTGTAGCACTTCTGTACACTAATAATGAACTATCAGAAAGAGAAATTAAGAAAACAATCCTGTTTTACAATTCCATCAAAAAGAATAATATAATTAGGAATAAATTTAACCAGGTAGGTGAAAGACCTGTACACTGAAAACTATGAGACACTAATGAAAGAAATTGAAGAAGACATAAATAAATGGAAAGATATACCATGCTCACAGACTGGAAGAATTATTGTTAAAATGTTCATACTACCCAAAGCAATCTACAGATTCAATGCAAGTCCTATCAAAATTCCAATGGCATATTTCACAGAACTAGAACAAATAATTCTAAAATCTATATAGAACTACAAAAGATCCTGAACAGCCAAAACAATCTTGAGAAAGAAGAACAAAGCTGGAAGTATCATGCTTCTTGATTTCAAACAATACTACAAAGTTATAGTAATCAAAATGGTATGATACTGGCAGAAAAACAAACAGGTCAATAGAAGAGAATCAAGAGCCCAGAAATAAAAACACACATATATGGACAATTAATTTATGACAAAAGTGCAAAGAACATACAATGGAGAAAGGACAGTCTTTTCAATAAATGATGTTGGGAAAACTGTACAGCCACATGCAAAAGAATGAAACCATTATCATACACACAAAAATTAACTCAAAATGGATTAAAGACTGGAATGTAAGACCTGAAACCATAAAATCCCCAGAAGAAAACATAGGTCATAACCTCACTGACATTGGTCTTAGCAATGTTTTTGTGGGTTTGACTATGAAGGCAAGAAAAACAAAAGCAAAAATAAACAAATGGGACTAGATTAAACCAAAAAACTTCTGCATAGCAAAGGAAACCATCATCAAAATAAAAAGGGCAACTTGCTGAATGCGAGAATATATTTGCAAATCTTACGGCTGGTAAGGGGTTAATATCCAAAATAAATAAAGAACTCATACAGCTCAACAACAACAAAACAACCTGATTAAAAAATGGACAGGGCTTCCCTGGTGGCGCAGTGGTTGAGAGTCCGCCTGCCGATGCAGGGGACACGGGTTCGTGCCCCGGTCCAGGAAGATCCCACATGCCGCGGAGTGGCTGGGCCCGTGAGCCATGGCCGCTGAGCCTGCGTGTCCGGAGCCTGTGCTCCACAACGGGAGAGGCCACAACAGTGAGAGGCCAGCTTACCGCAAAAATAAAATAAAATAAAATTTAAAAAAATGGACAGAGCATCTGAATAGACATTTTTCCAAAGAAGACCTATAGATGACCAACAGGCACATGAAAAGATGTTCAACATCACTAATTATTAGGGATATGCAATCAAAAACACACTGAGCTATCACCTCACACCTGTTAGAATGACTATTATCAAAAGTACAAGAAATACATTTTGGCAAGGATGTGGAGAAAAGGGTACCCTCAAACATGGCTTGTGGGATTGTAAATTGGTGCAGCTACAATGGAAAATAGTATGGAGATTCCTCAAAAAATTAAGAATAGAACTACCTTATGATCTAGCTATTCCACTTCTGGGTATTATCTGAAGAAAACAAAAACACTAATTTGAAAAGATATATGCACCTGCATGTTCATTGCAGAATTATTTACAATAGCCAAGTTACGGAAACAACCTAAGTGTCCATTGGTGGATGAAAGTATAAAGAAATGTGGTACATATACACAATGAAATACTACTTAGCCATAAAAAAGAATGAAATTTTGTCATATGAGACAAAACGGATGGACCTTGAGGGTATTATGCTAAGTGAAATAAGTCAGAAGGAAATAGACAAACACCATAGGATTTTATCCATATGTGGAATTCAGAAAAACAAAAACAAAAACAAAACAAACAAACAAATCAAAACAACAAACTCATAGATACAGACAAAAGATTGTTGGTTACCAGAGGGAAGGGGGCTAGGGGCTGGGTGAGAGGGGTGAAGGGGGTCAATTGCATGATGATGGATGGTAACTAGACTTTTGGGGGTGATCATTTTGTAGTGTATACAGATGTCAAATTATAATATTATATACCTGAAACTTATATATATATATATAAAAAAGACTTCACTGTATCAACAATAATAAATAACCCCGATGGAGCCAGTAGGAAAAGAAAAAAACTTGTGCCCAAGTGCTGTTATAGGAAATCTGAAAAAAATATTTTGTACTTAGTACATATCTACCTTTTCAAAAAATTACTATTATTACAGAGATAAAATAAAAATACAACTTCTCCTTGTAGTCTTCTAAACAACACTCTTGCTTGTATTTCCCTATGACAAGTGTTCTTTTTTATTTTTAAACAAGAGAAACATTTTATGATAAAAGAACTAATACATGCAGTGTACAGTAGCCATAGACCTTTCCATACCAATCAACAGTACAGCCAAATACATAGAAGAAAATCATTTTTTTAACATCTTTATAGGCGTATAATTGCTTTACAATGGTGTGTTAGTTTCTGCTGTATAACAAAGTGAATCAGTTATACATATACATATATCCCCATATCTCCTCCCTCTTGCGTCTCCCTCCCTCCCTCCCTATCCCACCCCTCTAGGGGGTCACAAAGCACCGAGCTGATCTCCCTGTGCTATGTGACTGCTTCCCACTAGCTATCTATTTTACATTGGGTAGTGTATATTTGTCCATGCCACTCTCTCACTTTGTCCCAGCTTACCCTTCCCCCTCCCCGTGTCCTCAAGTCCATTCTCTACGTTTGCATCTTTATTCCTGTCCTGCCCCTAGGTTCTTCAGAACCATATTTTTTTTTTTTTTAGATTCCATATATATGTGTTAGCATACGGTATTTTATTTTCTCTTTCTGACTTACTTCACGCTGTATGACAGACTCTAGATCCATCCACCTCACTACAAATAACTCAATTTCGTTTCTTTTAATGGCTGAGTAATATTCCATTGTATATATGTGTCACATCTTCTTTATCCATTCATCTGTCGATGGACACTTAGGTTGCTTCCATGTGACAAGTGTTTTTATTTAATCTATGCAAGGTATTTTTAGAAAGTAAGGAACTGGAGAGAAATTTAGAACAGAAAATAAAAACCACATAAGTGCTTGGGTATGAATTCAATTTGCCTTGCATGGTCACATAACTAATTCCATGGGGACTCTTGTCAAACACAACTCAAGATCGCCATGACAACATCTTCATTTAAAAGGACCAAGAACCTAAAGTTCTGACAGATAAGGAAGGACATTTCATTTTAAAAGAGTCTCTCTGGCAATCTATTTCATCAGACCTTGGCTCAGATTCTACTTCCCCCTAAGAAATTTCCCTGACACACCGTATCCCACCCTGGTCGCTCCCTTATGTGGTATTGATTCATATTTATGCCAAAAATTTTTGTGACATCAATCCACCCCATAATTTATGTTTCTTTAACTGAACCACAAACTTCTCGAGGTCAAAGACCTTACTTTTTTGTTCTTATTTCTTTTTTAACTTTCTCGCCTTGATGCTAGGTATAATACTAGGTCATAGCTGGCGCTTGACTAATAAATAAGCATTGAAGGAACTAATGAATGACTAATACATGGGGGGCTTGGATATATTCCTAACCATTAGGAAGACAGCATAGGAAGACCATTGATCTTCTTGTTCAAATAAAAATGTATCCAGTTTCTCAACATGTAAAACAGATAAAAGCAAGGCTTTTGTTTTTTCAGAGGGAATTCAGAATGGGGTGTGGCACCCCTGTTTTGCTCCCCTGCAATGCTTCTTTTAGGTGGCCACAGAGGAGGTTCCTCAGGATAGAACTGAACAGCCCTGGTGGAGTGGGAAGACTGCCCTGGGAGGCTGAAGACTTGGGCTGAAGATCTAGTTCTGCTAGTAACTAGTTGTTCAACCTTGAACAAGACATTTAACCTCTATCTTTTTCCACTTACAAAATGGGGATAATAATACTGGTCCATTCCAGCTTTTGTGTGGGTTGTTAGGATCAAATGATCACAGAAACAAGTGCTTTACAAACAGTAAAAATCAGTATAAACATGAAAAACGCCTCATTGCACTTACAGATCAATAAATATTTATTTATGTAGACAGAACTTTGTAATCCAGGATAACTAAAAGTGCTCATTTACAACTTTTTTGTGGGCTTCCCTGGTGGTGCAGTGGTTGAGAGTCCGCCTGCCGATACAGGGGACACGGGTTCGTGCCCTGGTCCGCGAAGATCCCACATGCCGTGGAGCGGCTGGGCCTGGAGCCTGTGCTCCGCAGCGGGAGAGGCCGCATCAGTGAGAGGCACGCGTACCGCAAAAAAAAAAAAAAAAAAAAAAAAAAGAAACCTTTTTGTGGCTCTAGTAGTTTTGAAGTAGAATACGCATAAGAATAGTAAAATAGATGATGTTTTTATTATGCAGGACAATGTCAGTTTTACTAACCATCTAATGTTAGCAAGGGGATGTACCATTAGTTATGTGTTTGGCCCTAGAAATACCTTAAGACAACTCTATGGAAGAAAAGAGGGGAAAAAGTCTAGAATATAAATGTAAACTGTGTACGCAGTAACAATAAATTCCATGAGCTCATGGGAAAAGATCACTCGAATTAATTGGCATCACCATCAATCACAGGCTGTTGATTGCTCTAGGAACAGGGTGTAAATCCTATGAAATGAACAGTGGGGCTGCAAAATATCGATCTGCTTTAACCTGCTGTTAAGAAAGGAAATGAGTAGCACTGTCCAAATGTTGTATTTCCACTTGCCAAATTCAACAATCAGACCCACACTTTCATGAATTAACCTGCGAAGTGAATAAATCTTCTCTTCCACAGTTTCATGTCATTGGTTCAAATGGTGTAATGTTTCCTACTTAAGGAGGTTAAATCATTAGGGAAAGTGGGGGGAATTTATTGTACTCCAAGGCTGTTTTTAAACAGACCTCAGCTGTACTAGAACAAAAAGTAGCCTTGTGTTTAAGGATCGTGGATTTCAGGTTTGCAATAGGCAGTTGTAAGAAACCAACAAACTGTACATGTATTTATGCCACCTCTCTTTACACTAAGAACTGTGCTGCTTTGTGTTGGTATCTCACCTAATGCCTAGCAGTTTGTTCCCAGGAGAGGAGTGGAAAAAGACGTGTTCCCCAAGTCAGCTATTACAATTTAATTTTTTATTTTTCCAGTAAAATTTGTACTTTCTTAATTTCTACAACAGGGGTAAAAAAAAAAAATCTGTAAGCTGACATACTATTTCTGTTGGCCACCTCAGAAAGTTCCTGAAAACACCTTTTGCAAGTTATATCATTTCCCTCCAATGTGCCAATTTTTTCTCCTTTTTCACTCTAGGGGCTGAAAAGAAGACCACTCCACCTTTTCCATAAATATCAACATTTCAGTGGAAAGCTGTTTATTTTCTTCCTGAAGCACATTAATACTACCAACCAACAACAGCGGCTTTTCAAACTCAGAAAGCAAGACTGAAAGGGCCAGCATGACTCTCCAGCAGTGACAACCAACGCTTTTTCACCTCAGGCTCTTTGTGAGAAAGGATTTTCTATTTTTTCTTTTAGGGCCTCTTTTCCCATTCACTGATATTCTCCCCTAACCCTACTTCAGGGAGAGTAAAAAGGGCTCAGGAACACCTTAAAGTTGGTCTATTAGAACATTTTTTAAATGTCAGATTGTACAATAAGCACTGGATACAGTGAGTTGAGGCTTTTCACATCACAATAGATCAAGACATATTTTCCCACAGCGCCCTTGATAGAGACTATTTTTTTTAAGAAATTTAAATATATAAATTAAAATAAATTATTTTTTCTCATCAATGTTCTGGAATATGCAGGCTTTAGCTAGAAAACCTTGTGTCTGGTGCCTGAAAGTCCCAGCTTTTAGGCAGGAGTTAACTTTTATCTCCAGGGAGCAACTGACCGCTTATGTTCTTTCGCTATCTCAACAATCAGGGGTGCTGAATGAATAAAGATTAAGTCTCACACTGTGGGTTATGGCAGTAGCCAAGCAAAGCCAGACTGGATGTATGCTGGTCATTCCAAAAAATGGAAGCCCTATCCTGGGCGGACGGGCAGCGCTTTCCATAGCAGCTCAATCTTCATGAATCCCCCCTTCTTTACTACCCCAGTATCTGTAACAATTCCCATTGCCTTCCTTTATTTTTTAATTATGTTTTTGGGATAATCTTCAATCCTTTTATTAAATTTTCTTCATTTCTAGGGTGGTATTTTCCATCAGTTCCAGGATTGATGACAGTTTTTCATTAAGATTCTGAAAGGTATTCAGAAAACTCACAGACTCATAAAACCAGCACATTGCTAAAACTCAGAGCAATCAGAGAAGTGACCTGATCTTCCCAAGGATACACAACTAATTTTTGCCAAGATATTGGAAAAGCCCAGATTTCTGGACCATGCCAGGCTGTAAGATAATTTGTGTGTGTAAAACTATAGTCTTTATAAATACAGACTTTTCTCCTATATGTTACCTCTCTACTCCGGTCTCCTGTTCCAGCAGGGTAGGGACCATAACTCATTCATCTTTTCATCCCAGCGTCTGATATAGTACCTGACAGATATTGGGGGTTTGATAACGTTGGGTATCACTCCATTTACTATTTAATACTTGTCTAACTGGCTGACGAGTATGTCTCCCAACTTGATTAAAGCTCCTCAAGGGCATAAACTATGCCCTTTATTTTGAAGATAGTATAGTTCCTAGCAGTATTTAGCACATGTTGGCTTTTTAAAAACTTGCAAGCACAGAAGAATGTCACAGAATTACATCGACCCAATTTTCGGAAGAAGTACTATGGTAGGCTGAGGAATGGGACCACAAATATGCCCAAAAGGAACTTTATAGATGTGATTAAGTTAAGGATCTTGATTTGGGAGATAATCCTGAGTCATGCAGGTGGGACCACTGTAATCATAACAGTCCTTCTAAGAGGGATCAGAGGCAGGACAAGTCAGAGCCAGAAGAGAAGGGGATGTGAGGACGGAAGCTGGGAGAAGAGTGATGTGCTTTACAGATGGAGGGAGGTGGCCCCAAGAAGCCGAAAAAGACAAGGAAACTGATTTATCCTTCAGAGCCTCCAGAAGGTATCAACATCTCCAACACCTTGAGTTTAACCTAGTAAAATGATTTTGAACTTCTGGCCTCCAGAACTCTGAGAGGATAAATCTGTGGTACTTTGTTACGGCACAATCACAGGAGACTGATACAAGTACCATGAAGGCAGTTTCTACAAACTGAAGAAAGTAAATCATACAACGGCACACCTGACATACACACTGAACGATAAAATTGGAAGAGATTTTGAAAAATTATCCCTTCTGGTCACCTGGCCTGAGGCAAAAGACAGTCTGCAGGATAGATGGTGTATGTTTGTCCGTTGCGTTTTTTAAGATCTCTGCGAACAATGACTATATTTCATTTTATTTTGTTTTGTTTTTTCAGACTGGCAGAAAAAATTCTGCTTGCCTTTCATTCATGTGAAACACATATAACTTATTATTTGGTTTTTACCCAAAGAAGAAAAAAGGTGAGCTGTGTGGCTGGTAGGCAGGCAACTTTACCTCCGAAAAAATTCTGCTTGCCTTTCATTCATGTGAAACACATATAACTTATTATTTGGTTTTTACCCAAAGAAGAAAAAAGGTGAGCTGTGTGGCTGGTAGGCAGGCAACTTTACCTCCAAACTTTCTAATATAGATTTGAATCTGAAGATACAAGTAGTAGGAATCAAGCAAAACAATCCAATAAACAGATGGTTTTGGACACAAAATATCTAGTTTTCTTTAAGCCAACGCAATTCTGCTGTGGTCTAGCCCTGACCTCAATTCTACATTTTAATCCCACAATTTGTGGCTTGTGTGTGTGTGTGTGTGTGTGTGTGTTATTCATGTGAACTAAACTTACCCTTGGCTTATGAAACATGTGCATTGGAAAGCTGTTCTCAAAATGAGCTCCCTCCTGGAGGATTTCCCAAAGCTCAGCCTGCTTTAATTACTTAACCAAGAAGTTTTCAATGAACTGTTTTGAACCTGGCATTCACAATACACTTGCCTTGTGCTGAGCGATAGCTTAATGACAGGAAGCTTTCTTAGTTGGACCACCCGGGGAACGCTGCTTGAATAGAACATGGCTGCCTGTCGACTAAGAATGTGGGCTCCTCTGGACGTGCCACACCTGTGTTCCCTTAGCTGCAGCCGCCCTCCTGCACCACCCCGCTCCCCTTCATTTCCCATGTAATTCAAGGTGTTGAACTTAATCCATGCAGCTTTGCATCAATAGCCTCATTTATGGGTCCTCCTCATCCCCTGGCTATGTTAGAATCCTCTTCCCATGTAGTCCAAAGGTGCTGGAGGGCCGTGCAGATTACGCATTCAAATGATGTCTGGGATATGACAGAACTGTGTTTATACAACAGCTCCAAAATAGTTAGAGAGTATAATCTTTCGGATTCCCTAAATAGCCCACTTCAGTTTTGACTGATTTTTACCATCTTCACAATCAAAAGCAAAATCAAAGTATTATCTAGGTCAAAAGAAACTAATTTGAACACGACTTCTTTCTGATGGGGATTCCTATAATCTCAACCCATTTGATTATTATTTCAAAGAAATCAATAGTCTCAGCTTACCTCACCACACTACATTTGTTCTGGCAATACATCGTCTGTTTGGTGTAGAATCCACTCCTCCATCAGTTCTGTGGTAGGGTCCTAAGGGTAGAGCACATTAGCCAGATTTAAATTTTATTCCTTTAGTCACCAATGACTATTGGTTCAGGGGCAAATATATGCTCTAAGATGGACCAATCAGAGAAAATTTTGGAGTTTTGCTAGGAATGCTGGGACAAAGATGTTTGCTCCTTTAGATAGATTTACACCCAGAAGAATGTAGTCCTGGAAACTGCTGTCAGTCATTTGCAGCCATTTGTGACTTAAAGAATGGAGCCAGAACTGAGACAAGGAACCTAACAGTGGGAAATGAAAAACTGGTTCCTGCGGACATAGTTTGAGTCCTGATTTGAGTCTTTCCTGGATGGTTTAGTTACATAAGCACTAAATTTCCTTTTTTGCTTTAGTGTTTTTGAGTTGGGTTTTTGTCTCTTGCAACTAAAGGAATAATAATTGTTACGATCATAGCATTATAATGATACTGAAAGTTTAGATATTGTTCAAATCCAGTGATTTAATGATGGCTGTGAAAGTGTGGTACTTGTATTGATTGAGTACCAAGTCCTTGAATTTAAACACTTTCTAGTACTCTCTCAGAAATCAGGGAGGTGGAACTTTTGCTACTGTTAGCATACCTAAAAATATAAAAGCCATTTATTTGTTCCTGCAAACCTTTTCTTTATTCATATGTAAACACATAGTTAGCCTCCGTGGGAAAATGATTATAACGTTTGTTTAGGCAGGTCCCATTTCTTTATCAGGTATATTGGATACAAAAGTACTGGAGACATTCCTGCTGGAAAATTCAAGTTGAGAAAAAGTAAAAATATATCGGTATCTATCATGGGCACTCCTGTGAGGATTAACATATAATATTTACACAAATGGTGAGATGTTAGAATAAAGTTCTACAAAATTTTAATCTATTTTCATAATTATTGTTTGTTACTGAATATTAGATTAGCTTTTAGCAACAGAGATATGACCTGAAAAAATTTTTATTTTCCTTGTAAGAATCTGAAATTCTGAACTTTTGAATTTATCCTTAATTGAAAGGTTTATTTTGCCTCCCTCCCAATGGTGGCTAACAAGGACTTTTTCAAACAAATCTGCAGTATTGTTGCAATACTGTTTTTTTTTTTTTTAAACAAATACGGTTTCATATATTTAAAACAGTTTAGTAGATATAGGATGACTTAAAAATCAAATGAGTAAGAACAAATGATAGCATCATTCTGTTGTGATAAAAATGACTTTAGATGTTGATCGATATATTATGTTAACAAATTCTAAAAATTAGAATAATAATGTTAACAAGGAAAATGTTTTACTTAAAATTTTATTTCCTCTTTATGTCTAGCTCCTATACAGCTTCCTTCCCTATCTTTTATTTGTTCTCCAGCTTTTTTGATACTTCTTTATTCTCTTTTCATTCCACTAATTTATTAATTTGGAACATATGAATTTGACATTTTTATAGGTAAAAGTGGTTGTTTTTCCAGTAATTTCATATAGTTCAACATAATACAATGTACGTTTTAAAGGAAATTTTATAGTTTTTAATTGTCAACTTCCGGATTCTTCTTCCCACCATAATCTTTATAAATGGATTCTATTTTTATCTGTATCGTGATGAAACTCTCCCTTTCTAGGACAAAAACCAAAAACCCAACTAGTTAGTTGTCAGAACTAAGGTATGTCAGTTGTTAGGGGCTGAACTGTGCTCCCCACCCCTGCCAAAACAAGAGAGATGTTAACGTCCTAACCTCTAGTATCTCAGAATGTGAATTTGGAAAGAGTCTTCACAGAGATCATCAAATTAAAATGTGGTCATTAGCATGGGTCCTAATCCAATATGACTTGTGTCCTTATGAAAAGGGGAGATTTGGATGTGAGACAGCACGGAGGGAAGACTATGTGAAAACACATAGAGAGAAGATGGCCATGTGACTGGAGTGACGCATCTACAAGACAAGGAATGCCAAGGATTGTTGGCAAACACCAGAAGCTAGAAGAGGCAAGGAAAGATTCTGCCTTAGAGCGGTCAGAGAGAGCATGGCACAAATGACACCTCTATTTCAGCTTCCAGAACTGTTAAGAGTAGACATTTCTGTTGTTTTAGGCCACCTAGTTTTTGGTACTTTGTTATAGCAGCCCTAGGAAATGAATTAAAAAATATATATATTGGTACATGGGCTTGACAATGGTTTACTAGCTCTCAGATGAAAGACTGATGTTATTAAGTATTGATAACAACTTTTTTTCTGTCTCCAGAAATTGGAGGAGAAATAGATGAATAGAAAAGTCCCTGTTGCTCAGTCCCCACAGATATTTCTTTTCAATAGTATTTGAAGGAATACGGAGTAGACTTCTAATGACTGTTCTTTTTTGGAAACTCTATTCACTGGCATAATATGTGGCCTGTAAAAACTATGAGACTGGTTTCATCAGACCAATTTTAGCCTAATACATATTTAAATGACTCTCAGTGTATAAGAAAGACTTTAGTAATAAAAAAAATTATTTTAAAGAATCCCTGGGAATTCCCTGGTGGCCCAGCAGTTAGGACTCCGCTCTCATTGCCGAGGGCCCAGGTTCAATGCCTGGTGGGGGAAACAAAATCCCGTAAGCCACGTGGTGTGGCCAGAAAAAAAAAAAAAGAGAGAGAGATGCTGCCTGGTGTATGAATCATTGAATAAAGCCAATAAGATCTTAAAAAAAAAAAAAGAGGCCCTCACACCCTCACATCACAATAGACATAGAGCCTAGTTCTATAGTTGCAGAAAAGTATCAAATTTTATAGGTTTTAGTGAAAATTAAGAGATATTATAACTATACTAATGGCTGAAATTTTTATGTTAGACAAATATATGTCCATAACTACTCAAGTTACACTATGTAGTGTATCAAGTCCAAAAACCTCAAGTAAGAAGCAATTTTTGATGGCTTCAAAATAATACCATGAAATTTAAAATGGAGATTTGACATATTTTTGGAGATAAATATGCCTAGAGACACATGTAAACCATTATTTTCTTTTTTCGTTTAGTGTAACTTTGCTTTAATGATGACAATAATGTGGCTACAGACGTGAAATCATTTCTCTTCCTCTCATTCTTTCCTTTAAAGGATTCATATTATTTTTTATTGATACCTGTGTTAACATTTTGGTATTCTTCCCAAGGATATTGTAAAAAAATACATCATAAAAATTTAAATTGAAAAAATAAATGTAGTCTGTGGGCCAGAAAATAATGGAGTATTCCTTTAAAACTAGGTATAAGGAGTACAGGACAGGTGGCCAACATTCTGGAGCTAGAAGCTTGACCTTAACAAAACATAACTGATATTTCCGCCTGCTGTGGGCTTGACACAGAGACTTACAAAGCCCAAGATAAATGCATTTTTGGAGATGTAACTTGCCCTTCTATACTTGTACTTTTGTTGATAACCTGTTTAAACCAATTCTGTATTTTCTTTGTATGTTGGAATTGATTTGTTAAAAGATATCTACTAACAAAAATGCCCAGCTAAAACTCAGAATTCTCAGGTCATGGGACTTGTTCAGAGCCAACTTTTATATTCTTTCAAGATTTTGTACAAGTTGCAAGAGAGGAGCTACAAATTACCTTATTAATTCTAATGAAGTATGGATACACATTTTAAAGAAGTCTCAAGGGCCAAGTGTATTGAAAAGATGAATTAAGACAAACTGTACTACATGAAAAGGCAATTTCTTTAAAAACTGTCACCAACTCAACCCTGATTTGTAAGTAGGAAAAGTGATCAATTATTTTAAAAGGATATAGGAATACTCCCAAGTATATACTTCCGCCACAAAGAAATTAAGAATATTTTTCTTAGCACATTCAATCATTGTGGAAATCAATGAGAAAAATAGCAGTGGAAAGCTATTTGAAAATGCCTATAAGTTTAACCCGTCACTAGGAAAGGAATTAAGTAAGAGTAAAGAAGACAATAAAATGTTTGCATGGTCTCAACATCTTCGTATTGATCGTCTATTTGGTAAATATGCATGACTACCTTAAACGTCTCAGACCATTTCTTCAGGCATTATCATTTAGCCCTCAGATTCTAACAGAGTGTGCTAAAATAGTACTATGAGATTAATGCATGCCAGAAGGTATACCAATTTGAAATGCATTCCAGAATCAATTAGAAATTAATGTGGGTTATAAGTGGCGGTGGGAACATAATTACAGTCAGCTGAGAACTGACTGTGTACATACATGTGCTCAGACACTTTTGTACATGTTGATGCAATTCTGTGAGATGAAGGTAAACTCCGCAAATTATCTGGCTGCTTCTGCTTTATTTTCTGTTGGATATTCAATTGACACAAGTTATGATAGATGGGAGATGATGTTATTTGACGAAGTCTAGGCCTGCTGGTATCAGTGCACCTTGGCCTTCACGCTAGCGCAATGGCTCATGTCCAAAACCTGTCTCATGAGCGGACCTTGTTATTTTTGCCTGCATGTCTCAACCTCTGTCGGGCTTAAAAGGTGACTATGGGACTTCCCTGGTGGCACAGTGGTTAAGAATCCGCCTACCAATGCAGGGGACACGGATTCGAGCCCTGTTCCAGGAAGATCCCACATGCCGCAGAGCAACTAAGTCCGTGCATCACAACTACTGAGCCTGCGCTCTACAGCCCATGAGCCACAACTACTGAAGCCCGCGTGCCACAACTACTAAAGCCCGCGAGCCTAGAGCCCGTGCTCCTCAACAAGAGAAGCCACCGCAATGAGAAGTCCGCGCACCACAACGAAGAGTAGCCTCTGCTCGCCGCAACTAGAGAAAGCCCGCGCCCAGCAACGAAGACCCAACGCAGCCAAAAATAAATAAATGAATTTATTTTTTTTAAAAAAAGTGACTCTCAACTGAAAGGAAATATAGATTTTTCTTTTTCCCTTTCTCTCCCCACCCCCCACCACTTCTTTTCTTTTGTTTTCTGTGTGCATATAATTCTCTTTGGATTATCTAAGCTCCACACTGGACCTTGACAATACCTGAGGAAATCCTAAATGCTTAGAACACAGGGAATACAAGTGCCCTCCTTTTATTTCTGGGCTGCTTGCCTTCTGGAGAAAGCATGGAAAACTTTATTTGCAGGCTTGCTCATCCTTCTTGAAACTGACTCGCAGATTTGCTTTTATCAAGGAAGCCACGAAGGTGTATGGGTATCTGACTCTTTGACACCACTAGATCAGATGAATGGCCTCATTGTCACTAACTTTCACTTTGATATACCTATTTTTGCAAGCTTCCCCCCTTCTCTTCCATTTTAAAATTGGATGTGTCAGACATGCCCCGACTGCCTTAGCATTGCCTATCTGTCCCATGAAGCAGTGCTGGAAAATTTACATTTAAACAGCACCTCCAAGAGTTCTTAATGACTTGGTGCTGAAAGGCAGCTGGCTCAAGTCCAAGTCTGGGGTTTCACTGTTCTGGCAGGAAGGTCAGTTTAGTCCTGAGAGGAAGGAAAAGAAAAATACTATACTCTGTATATCCTGTGAGAAAAAAATTACAAATTCAGATGTAATATTGAGAATACTTCCTTTTTAATTTCAAAGTAACTGCTTGTAGTAGCCAGTGAACTCCCAATGGTTAAATTATTAGCTTCAGACATTTTGCTTTAGTTTAGACAAAAACCTCTAAGTGGCCTACTTTCATTTTCATCTGGTTGAACAGTTTGTGGTTATAATATTTAAAATAACCTTTTAAAGTGATCCTGGTAAGGGGGGTAAAGGAGTTAAAAAAAAAATAACAAACCACCAAACCTCAATTTTTGAAACTTTTTTCCTGAAGACCTCTGCCTAATTGTTCCAATAAGGACACAAAAATTTAAATCAATTATGCAAGTTTCTTAGAGTCTCAGAAGAAACAGAAAGCCAAAATAAATAAATTCAGGGAAGGTTTGCATTATTTCTTAGGTCAGCTATTCATCTTGCTTTTCATAAATTTTAGAAACACAGCCATGTCTACCTGAGGTGGAAAAAACAGGGGGTGTGACTTAACAGCTCAGTAGGAAAATCTGAGTGAAATAGAACCACATGCCAACTGACAGGAGGATTACTTGTAGATGATGTGTGTTCTCTAGTTATCCCTGAGACTCCCTTGGTGTGATTAACTGTCTGGTTGGGAGGTGAAGGCTAGGACAGACAGATTAATAGAACCACTTTTCTTCACAACTAAATCATTTGTTAAATAAAATCTATGGGAAAGCTGATGCCATAAAAGAAGTTAGATAGCATCACCCTGGTGTTATCACTCTTGTTATCCTTGACCTCTAGAGACTTAATGATCTTCAAATAAGTCATATTTCAACAAATCCCTTTTCAAATGAAATCAAGGACTGGAGAGTTTATTTAATAACCACCACAAACATTAAGTGGTGTAAAAATGCTGCTTTCTTGACTTTAACAATCAAATGTGCTGAGTAAGCCTCCAAGTCCTAAAGTGAAACGCTTTTCCCCCTTACTTTCCACTACTTAATCTACTGAAAAAAATGATTGCTACTGCTTTTGGATTTTCAGGCATAAACCTTTTTGTTTAATGCAAACTGAAGAAGCCGGTTAGCAGACGTCAAGCGTCTCGGAAACTGCTCAAGGACAGCATACACGTCATGTTGAGGTTTGAGGAGTTACCCTCTGCCATCACACCAGTGCAAAATGCAGTAGGAAACTTCTTGTAACTTTCTGTCAAAGAGTCACTGCATGAAAAACAAGAAGGCTGACATCTGTTCTGTGATATACTGGAGTATTTTAATCTCTCTGCTTGGCCTCTCTTAAGAACAGATTTTATGAAGTCTGAGATCACTCTGAGGGGTATCCATTAAAATGTGACTGTTTTTTGTCGATGTGCAGATCCCTGTACAGTGATGTTCCTTATTCTTCTTTTGGGTTATGGACTCCTTTGAGAATCAGTAAGGGCTATAAAATCCAGAGAAAACACACACACACACACACACACACACACACTCACACACACAGAAGTTGCATATCTTGTTAGGGAGTTCCATGAAGTCCTTAAATCTTGTCCATGAACCCCTGTTGCACACAAACTATATTTTGTCTGATTGATGAATTCATCTTGCATTTTTATAACCTTTCCGGACTGCCAGCATTTTATTAGTACGTTTTGGTAAGGGGAGCCAAGACTCCTTTAAGTGTCGACACAAAAATAAGATTCCTTGAAATGGGGAGGTAACAAACAAAACTAAAGACCCAACAACCCCAAAGATTCAACTCCTTTAGGAAAATCTGTGTCATCACTTTTCCAGGTGTTGCTATTTTATTTTTTTATGGTAGTGAGGTTCTGGTCCTTTCCTTCCCTTTGTGCCTCCATTCTCTCTTTTCCCTTCCCACTCACCCACCCCAACGTGGACACATTCTTATCTGTTCTGTTCTGAACTAGTGTGACACAATTGTAACTCATTTTATTTGTGAAACAAGGTCTTTTTCCTCCAGTGTATGCAATTTTGTGTCACAGAGTGTCTTCCCCTTTTGAAAAGACATCTTCAAGAAGAATAAGTTCTGAACCCAAGAAATATTTTCCTTTCTCAAATTAGCTGTAGATATAGTGCATTGACTCATTTCAAACATTGAGATTATACATGTTTTCATCAGTACCAGTTTGCCCTTTACCTCTTAAAAAACTAAGTCTAAGCTAGTTTCACACCTCTCTCTCCTCTTTGCACCTTATCCTTATCTCCACACTCCCAAAAGAGCAGCATTTGTAAGATCCTACGGAGTCTTACCTGCAGGAAAACCAGTTCTTGTCTCCCATTTAATTTCTCTTTAAGTGCAATTTTCCAATTTTCCACTAGTTGGGGCTCTGTACAAAGGAAAGAAAACTAAGGGCCTCCTTTGGAATTATTTACTAACAAAACATTTTATATGGTTATCTCTAAACTATTTTCTGAGTCTCTGGAAAAACACTCACTAATTTTATTATTGTCCCCATATACCAATCATGAGGTGGTATATTGTTGGATCAGTTGTATTTGCTTTGTTTACCTGGGTTAGAGAAGTCTAAACTCACCTTACTGCTTTTGGTATGATTTGCAGGAATCCAGTTCACCCAATGCAAAATTATTATAAAATGTGAACTTATAAAGTGCATTAATGTAACATCTGGTCCATAAGTAGCAAGATCATCTTCTTTGTCAATTTTTTTCTAGGACAGGGAAGTAGCCACTCATCTTTTAACCCCCATGGCACAAAGTCCTGCACAAATTAGACCCTTAATAAATGTGGTGTGATTTCTGCCTCTGCCTAAGGACCAGAGTTTGCACAACATTATCCAGTATCAGTTCTTTGGGAAGATCTTTGGGAAACTGTCTTGGTCTGTGCTAACTTCACATTTGCTCGCTCTCTCTCTGTCTCTCTGTCTCTCTGTCTCTCTCTCTCTCTGTTTTAATTACTTTGTGTCAGGTTGAAAGATTACCTTGGGTAGTCACATATAATCAAGGTCTCCCAGCACTTTGCTTACACTTTTGTTTTGTTTTAGCTTTGTTTATCCTGTCTCTCTCCACCTCCCCGGAGATCCTTTGGCAAATCTGATAAACAATGCTTTTTTCGTGCTCAAGGCAGAAAGTCCAATGGAATACAATGGGAGGCCAGACTTGGCTGAAATGCAGGCTGCAGGTGTGCTCGGCATTGTGTTCATCTAAACCAGATGCTGGGAGTTGAAGCACCTGCTTCCCTTCTCTGTCTACACTCTGGAGACCACTGCTCCTGGGTAACAGAGGCCAGAGAACCAGGCTGAAGAGAAGCATGTACATACCACAGCATCCTCCTGACAGATCAAATGAGTTGCCCGAGAAATAGTTTAACGAAGTTCCCCTGTAAGTCCTCAAACACATACAGTTTGATGTGTGTTCTCCTTCCCTTCCTTAATCTGACACCACCATCCTCTCAACGCACACACTTGACAACATCCACGACTAGAAACAGACACTCAGTGGCAACTTAGTTTTTCTCTGGATAATATTATCTAGAAAGACAAGGCTGGCCACAGACAAGAGGGTGATAATTTTTATGGTTCTGATAACAGGAGACGGATGCCAAAAGCCTTGCACAGCCTCAGATTTTATGAACATTTCTATAGGTGCCGTCAATTTCTGAACAGTCCGGAAAGAACATTAAAACGTCTACCTTGAATGTTGATCATCAAATAAGAGATCAGGGGAGAAATTGGTCCCTATGGGGAGGTGACTTTGCTCTAAGCACTGGCTGCCAGAGAGGCCAGCTCTGGTATTTTTATTAAGCTGATTCTAAGTTGTATTATTTCAGCTCTAAATATTAGAGCTGAAATAATACAATATAAATTGTATACAATACAATAAATATTTCAGCTCTAATAAATTGACTGCAAATCCTTAGTGCGAAACCTGTATGAGTTAAGTTCTTTAAATTGTTAATATTTTTATTTCCAATTTCAGTGCTGCTTTTCGTCATGAATGAATGCCCTTCTAGGACAAGGTTCATACTTTTCATTTATACAGAGGGGTCTATTTTATCTGTATATCCTTGTGCTGTGTTCCTAAGAGTCAACTGAGAAAGCTTTTGGGCTGAAGAATGAAGCCCTGAACCCACTCCACTCTGGAGGTTTCCACGTAAATGCACACAGTGAGGGGGCCAGGGCCTCGGCCTGGAGAAGAGGCACGCACTGGGCCTGTGTCCTTCTCAACACCACTAGCTCCTCCATCCAAGAGAAATTTGTCTCTTGTCTGTGAGCTCCTACTGATATCACAGCTTAAGGAAGCCCTTTACATTTGTTCTCGATAGCTCTGTAATAAACAGATGTATTTTTGTTGCTGCATGCCCAGACCAAGTCTACATGGGAAAGAATAATTCCTGAAATGAAAAATCAAGTTTGTGGGCATGAGAGGGGACAGAGGGCTGGAAGGGTAGAAGAGTGACAAATCAAAACAAACTAGTGGAGTCGATTTGAAAGGAAGGATGTGTGATATTTAGTGAGAACTTTTTGAAATCACCCAAAGGGTTCACAACATGTTTCCAAAAAAAGAGACTACTTTTCTTCATCTCACGGCCACATTCTTCTCTGTCAAAGCCTCATTAGAAGCGGCACCCAGACATAACACAACTAAGGAAAGAGAGAGGGTGGATCTGTAAGCAAGAAAGGGAACCCCAGACCCTAGAGTTACTCTGATCTGCAGATGTGCCTCTTGGAGTTTGGAATTCACTGGGGGGCAGCTAATGGGGCTGGAGGGCGCTGCTTAGACGGAGATGAATATGGAAATGGAGATTAGATAAAGATAAACAATGCATCTTTTCTTTAATATCACTGGAACTGTTTTCACTTATCTGCGTGACTCTTTCTTTTGTGCCTCTTAATTTGTCCTTGAAGTTCTGTATCTAATCATTAGCTGAGCAACCAATAATTCTCCCTCAGTCCCCCACCCCTTTTTACAACCAACTTTAATCTTTCGACTCAGTGAAAAACATGTTTCCCCTATCATAACTGGTTTAACAAAAATTCTCTTTCAAGTTTAGATTGCTCAGATACAATGGCTTTCCTGCAGCTTCATGCTAGGGAAAGGAATTTACATTAGAAAAGAGAGATTTATGATAGCATTGAATTTCCATTTGAATATGGGTAGTTAATATCATGCATATGTTTTTTTTATTATTATTATTTTAAGGTTTAAGCCGCCCCGTAGGCAAAAAGAAAGCTGGAAACTGCGGACCTGGCGGGGCTCAATGAATAATTTAATCTGGATTTCATTCACAAACAGCAGACCAGTCTCAGGGAAAGGACCGGTGCTTTTCCCCAGATCGGAATTGGAGTAAGTGCCAGGATTTCCTGATTTGTTTACATTTCTCAACAAACTTTTTTCCCCCTGACCAGGACAGAATTAGACTTCCTTTTCCACTTTTGGCTGCTTCCAAGCTATTCTTGCTCAAGGTAATTCTCTCCCCTTTCCCTGCATTCTCCTTTGTTGAATTCTCAGCTGGGTTCTTTGTCTCAGGAAAACAGGGCGGAAGAAGAATGGTCCTCATGACAACAATAAGCCCACAGTAGCTGGCTTTTCCCGGACGGAGCAGAGTCTGTCCAACCCTTACATTTAAAACTTGCTGGTCTGTCTCTCACTGAGGCTTAGAAAGGATTCTGAGAGGCCAGGGTGTTATACATTAAGTGACTTTACCCAATTCCTAAAGCTATAAAAGGAGACACTGAAATCACCTTCATTCACATCAACCCTGCTGGTGACAAGACTTGTCATTCTGATGGCAAAACTTCAGCCAGATCTAAGCATGGGACACAAATGTTTTCTGTTTGGTGGCTAGGCTTCTAGGACCCGTGGCTAAGGGCCTCTGTTCTACCCTGTTATCTTCCCTGGCCTGTTTGGTTTCACTTTCAACATCTTGATCATCTGTAATTGTCACAATGGTTTGTTTTGAAAAGTTACTCTAAGTTTTTTGTTTATAAATGTTTGACAATCGGGGATTAGTTCCTTTTCTTAACAAGGGAAATGTAGGCATTGGTCACTGGCCAATCTGCAAGGTTAAAAGGCTACCAGATCTTTTTGGGGACCCACCAACAAGAATAAACCAGAGAAACACAGAAGCTGTTTGAGGGGATGGGGGCAGGTTCCTTAAAAGAGAGGCGTAACTCTCTGGTTTATTGACACTTCTATTTGTTTTTTCCTTCTCTCTTGTTTCTGAGGCTAAAGGCCCCTTTAAGTTTTATTAGTTAAGTCAACTCTGTTTTGAAACATGTCTGCCATTCTGACCCCAGGAATAATTGTGAAAACTATCTTGGAGCAACCCTACCCTCTCTGCTGGGACACCTTTCTCTTCACCTTGGGTTCCCTGGGGCAACCAGTGTCATCTGTCCTTTCTGCTTTCCTAGAAATCAAACCCAACTCTTGGTCGAGAATCAGATAACTTTACTTGCACTTGGGGTATGGCTTTAAATACATCCACCAACCCAGGATCATTTGTATCATAACAGAAGAAGAAATCTAAGGTAAAGGAATGAGTCCCTAATGGTGGAATTTATGATATCAGTGGAGGTCCTTGAAGCAAAATATCATCCTGAAGTGCTCCTGAAATCATGTCATACTGAGGGTAGATTATGTTTAAAATATGGGTCAAGTCAGGCACATGTTGTTTGTATCCCTATGTATATATGTGTAGAAGTCACACGCAGAGAAACAGTTTATTACAAAAATCCTGCTGTTGCTGCTGCTGAGGGCAGACAGATGAATGATCACGAGCCTTTTCTCAACCATATATTAATATAGCCGAGTTGTGAAACAAGACAATATTTAGTTATTCTGAAATGTCCTTTATAACAATCATTTACTCACTCAAGTCACTGTGGGAGTGCCTACCTCTTAAAAGGCCAAAATAGACTCTTCTATGACCTCCTGCCAAGTAAGGGTGGACAAATGGCCACATTCTCACTATAATCTAAACAGGCATCAAGGTGCACTCAGTTGACTGATGCGCAAAAAGAGTTTCAATGAACACTAGCACATGAGGGACATCAAAAGAATAAAATTTTTCTTTTTTCCCCTATTGGTTTCAGAGAGAGTACTGTAGGCATAACCGTCACAAAAGAAACTGAGGTTTAACCTTTTGATGATCTGAAGGACCAAATCCTGCTTTGGATTATCTTCTACAACAGGTACTTGTGCAACGATCAGCTGACAAGTTAAGTGAAGCACATGTTCTAGAATCACATGATAGCCTCACTAGAGTATAGAGAAAGATATAAAATGAGTAATGACGTGATGTCCAATGTGAAATATAGCTTCTAAGGGGGGAAACCCCATACACAAACACGTGTGATGGGAAGGAAAAAGAACAGATTTAGAACATTAATAGAAAATCTAAAAATCATTTAAATCACATGAACAAAAATGTAAATTAGATGGTAGAATACGTTACATTTTATTTTATTGTATTACTTTATAAACCACTTGATTGGGGTTCAACTGACACAGAAAAAGCTATACATAGTTAATGTCTTCAACTCCCTGAGTGTGAAGGAGAAGATGATACATTGTGTATTGCGTATGTAGGTACTGCAGATATCAGTATTTTCTAAAATACGTTTCATACAATGTTCTTAATTCCAGGTCTTTATGTCAAGAGAAGACCAGAGGTAGGCAGCTTCCTTGAGAGGGATTTCCCTACATGTATGAATACAGTAAATATTCTGGAAGACTTTCAGATTTCTCTAGTTGTAGCAAACAAGGTCAATTGGCTCATCTGAAGGGACCCTTAGGGGTCCAGCTGGCAGTGCTTGGAGGCTGACCCAGTGGTTCTTTTGGGCTTGTGTCCAGGGCAAACCTAGACTCCCGTAGAGAGGAAACACGAGTGAGCTCCGTGACAGCCCCAGTGTCCCAGGCACTGGGGGTGCTGAAGGTGGGATGGATTTCCATGTAGCAAGTTCACATACTGGTTTGCCTTATGACTGTCAGAGGCCTGAGCAGTTGAGAGCAGTCCGAGTCCTGGGAGACTGCATCACCGTTCTAGCCTGTTACTAAATGAGTTTTTCTCTCAGGCAAAAGGTGTGCTTGCCTTTCTCTGGGAGCTGGCAATGGAGAGGCTGCAAAGGCATTTTCTAGGCCTTGATTTCTGTCTTCTTACATACCATATTCTTAATTCAATAACTACAAAGCTCTGTACATTGAATAAAAATATAGCAGTTTCCAATCCTAGAAACAAATTTTTTTTTTTTGCGGTACGCGGGCCTCTTGCTGTTGTGGCCTCTCCCGTTGTGGAGCACAGGCTCCGGACGCGCAGGCTCAGCGGCCATGGCTCACGGGCCCAGCCGCTCCGCGGCATGTGGGATCTTCCTGGACCGGGGCACGAACCCGTGTCCCCTGCATCGGCAGGCGGACTCTCAACCACTGCGCCACCAGGGAAGCCCTAGAAACAAATTTTTAAAAAATAATTGCCATGCTTGCGTGACTTCAAATGTGTACATGGTGGACGAGTGGGTGAGAGCGGATTCTTGTACGTAAACGGCTTCCTGTGCTTTTACGAGTCATTTTGTGCTTGGTCCCTGGAACGTCTCTAGTAAATTGAGAGTCTTCCCTGAATCATCAGCTGGGTTCTCCTTGGCCTTTAGGGAGGTGCTATAGACAAGTCTGCTGCTTTCTAGACTCCCAAAGGGGGCTTAGAGGGAATGGTTGCTCGAAGCGGTGGTCTCTGGGTAGTTTTGGTGACTAAGAGACCAGCAGGGTCTCTGGGAACATGGGCAGCAGTCAGTGTGAGGTGAGGTGAGGGCAACACAGAGGAAGTTAGCAGATCTAGGGAGCATATGCCCCATAGGTGCTGGCTCAGTCTGCATGTGGCTTTTGGACTCTGAAGCCAGAGCCTGCTTGGGGCCAAATGCCGAGTCTTGGGGTCTGTGACCATGGGAGGTGGGCAGCGGGGTCCTTAGACCCACGGCCCAAAAGTGACAAACAGTCTTGGTTGTGTCCAACATGGAGATTCGGCCTTCCTGGCAATCCCCCCACTCCACACATGGCAGATCACGTGAAGGTCTCTATTTCAGAGGAGAGAAAGCTGGGACACTTAGGGAAGGTGTGACCACTCAAGGCCACTTTATGATCCACTGACAGAACAAGATGAAATCACCCAGTTTCTGGTTGTGGGTCCCAGATAGACTCAGGCATGCTTTGAGTCAATGGCAGAACTCCCTTCCATACTTCCTTTGCCCAACCTCACCCCATGCAGCTCTGCTACCTCTTCTCAGCACTTAAGCTTAACACATTTAGCACCCCCTGGAGAGAAAGGGACCTTGGCTGGGACAGAGTCCACACCCACCACGCCCACCCCCCCTTGGGCAGCCTTGTTATCTCTCCTTGGAGTGTGATTTAGTTTCCACGTGACACTGAGATATGATAACCTGAACTCTATTACCTTGGGAAAGACTACTGAGCAAAAATGCTGGTTGGAATAGCTCCGTTGATGATAGCTAGGAGGTGTTATCTTGGAAGAAGATGGAAAATAACCCAGAGCCAAGAGTTGTTTTGGATGGCTAAAGGGAATTCAAAAATAGATGAAGATCTGCCCACACTTGAAGAAAATCCTCAAAGACGCGACAACTGCCAAGGTTGCACTTCTTAGCAGTTATCACGTACTTTTTGTTTTCTGCTTCATCAGCTCTATAACCCCGAGAGTTTCATTATTAGGGCTTCCTGCTACACTTTTAATTTTCAGTTACAGATTGACTAGGGACTGCCAGTATGTCTGGCCTACTGATGTTTGCTGGTAGATTATCCTTGTAAAAGTTACTATTGTCGGGGTTCGTTCTGTAAAGGTAGTGAAGAATAGCAATTCACATAAATTCCACAGCCTCATGGCTTGTGACGGTCCAACAAATAAGGACAAAAGAGAAAGACGGCCTCATTTCAAACAAACCTTCTTGTTTTAAATAACAAACTAAACAGACAAATAAGCCAACAACAACAACAAACAGCAACAACACTCCACAGTTGAATTTACCAAGCTGAAGAGTTCAGACTTTGCCCGAGTCAGGGACTGGTAATTGACACACAGTTCAGGGATTCATTTTCCCTTTTCTCAATATTGAATGGAATTCCCTTTTAAAAGCCTTATGATTTATTGTCTAAAACTGGAACTGGGACAAATTCAAAGCAGGATGAAAGGAAGTCTCCAAAACAATAGCACTGAAATCTCCCAGGGCTGTTTCAATTGTGAGAATTTAGTGCACCTGAATTGCTAAGTCGTGGTGAGACAGAGGACTTGAGAGGGTGGCAACGTGCCTAAATGTTGTATTTTTGAATCTCAGTCTAAAGAGGTAGCCTCCTCTGGTAGAATGAACATTGATAGGGTTTTTCTGTTTGTTTTTTTTTCTATTTCGTTAAAAATACTCTACAATTTTCCAGGGATTAAGAGATACCCAGGCTAAGCAAGCTCTGATCATAAATGAAAATAAGAGCCCATGTTCCAGTCCTCAATACAAAACTTCAGGTATCCTTACTGAGCATTTACTGTGTACCAGGTTCTAGGCAACATGCATTACATGCGTGAGTTAGTTCATTTGATATTCACGACAATATTATGGGCATAGGCACTATTTTTATTCCTACCTTACAGATAAAGAAACAGAGAGGTTAAGTAACCTGCCTCAAGCCACATGGTAGTGAGTGGCCAAGTCAGAATTTGAAACTGGGCAGTCTTGCGTCATGGCCATACCCTTAACTACCTAGCAGTATTGCCTCCTAAGAAAAGTAAATTGCCTAGATTAAAGGATGTTAGGGATTGAGGGTGAATAGGAATTGATATTGGGTCCAAAGAAGCCCAGCATGTTTAGTTTGAGATGAATCCTGATAATATTCTGCTGCTGAATAATGAGGCCAGATGAGTTGGGTCCTGCTATGTTCTTGCTACACAGCTCACATTCCCAATTCTATTTAGTTTTATTCCCAATCTAACTCTTTCTGAAAATGATTGAAGTAGCTTACATGCACATGTATATCTTTATTCCAGGCTCTACAGAGCTCCAACCTTATTTCAACCACCTTCTAAACATCACTGTTAAATGCAGGCCTTCAGGCACCTCAAATATCTACGCTGAACTTTCCAGCCCCGCCCTAAATGAACTCTTCAGTTGGACTTTTCTCTCTCTGTAATGGTGTAACCTTGTGGCTCAGACTCTGAAGCTCAGGGCAAGTTTTATTTCCCTCTTTCCTACACAGTCTGCTGCCTCGACACCCCCCCTCGCCCCCCGGCCCACAACAAAGTACACGATCAATTCGTCATCAAGTCCTGTTGATTCTCTTTGCCATATCTGTCCTTACCCATCCCTACTGCAATGAATCAGACTTCTAAAACCAGATTTTGGAACAAATTTCCAACCAGTTTTCCCATGTTCAGGCTCCCTGCCTTCAATATAGCCACTAGATGAAAGTTGGGAATCAATTCCTTCGACAAGAGTTTTTTGTACTCTGTGCTGTGCCAGGCACTGCTCTAAACTAGAGACGCACCACCTCTCCGCCTTGCTCTTGTGGTCCCTTCTGCTTGAAATATCCATCTTCATTCTGCCCCTCGCCAATATTTCTGCTTTCAGCAGGCACTCAGTTCTCTGCCTCTGCCAGTGAGTGAGATCACAGGATACACATCCCTTAACCCCTGACCTGACGTAGGCTGGATTTAAGGAGCTCTAGCTTGGGACTTCCCTGATGGTGCAGCGGTTAAGAATCCGCCTGCCAATGCAGGGGATATGGGTTTGAGCCCTGGTCCGGGAAGATCCCACATGCCGCGGAGCAACTGAGCCCGTGTGCCACAACTACTGAGCCTGCGCTCCAGAGCCTCCGAACCACAACTACTGAGCCTGTGTGCCACAACTGCGGAAGCCCGCGCACCGCAATGAAGAGTAGCCAAAGCCGGCGCGCAGCAACAAAGACCCAACACAGCCATAAATAAATTAAAAAAAAAATAAAGAGCTCTAGCTTGACACTTGGACTGTGGTAGAAAGTCTCTTTGTGGTCATTTAGTCTGTTCACTCTCCTCAGTTTCTGCTTTGATTCCAATACCCACCTTAGTCCTCAGTCTTGGCACCTGAATTTATGCCACATTATTGTTTTCCAAGCTCCTCTTGTTAACCTCCTACATCACATCTAACTCACTGTCGCCTTAATATAATCCTGCCCCTAAATCCCACCCCTGTGAGACCCAACTTCCCCAAAGACTTTACACTTCCTAATAGCCTACCTGCCTCTTTGGAAACTAGAATACTGTGGTTTATTTGTCCAAATCATTAAATATTTACTGAAGCTCTTCTACGTGCTGACCACACAACACATAACAAGAATGACAATTTGCTGTCCTCATGGTGCTTGCTCTCTCATTGGGGCAAGCGGTTAAATAAAGAAGCAAGGTAATTTCAGAGAGCAAGAAAGACGATAGATAAATAAATAAATAAATAAATAAGTTAATTAATTAATTTAAGAAAACATGGGCTGAGTTGGAGGAAGGGGAGGCTGGAGGCCGGCCTAGATGGGATGTGCAGGGAAAGCAGTTCAGGCGAGACTTGAATGATGAGGAGTCAGCTGTGCGTGAACCTGGGGAACATGTTCCAAGCAGAGAAGACTGCAGATGAAAGATCCTACAGGGGACACCAGACTAGTGTGCTCCAGAAACAGAACAGAGGCCAACAGAGCAGAACAAAGGAAAGGAAAGTGGTAAAAAAGGTGCTCAGCAGCGGCCGGACCACGGAGGCTTTGTTGCCGTTTTCTCAAGAAGTAGTTTTGCTGGATTTTTCCCGGTTGTTAGCTGCGTAGCCCTCCAGATCTTCTGCACTGTCAGACTGACCTTCCCCTTGGCCCCTTCAGTCTGATTTGTCCTCCTCCTGACCCCCAGACGAGCCCCACTTCGATGGCAGGGTATGGTCATGGACTCTCTGATTCCACTCACTGCCCATGGTCATTAAGTGGGCAATACGCAGTCAGCACATCGAAGGTGAGATGGTGCCCATCCAAGGTCTACCTGTCCTCCAAAGCCCCATTCCCATACCAGTGCCTTCAGGATGCTTTACTAAATGATCCTGGTTGGATAAAGGTCCTTTCCCAGTGGTCTACCTTAGTCTGAACCTTCACCCAGGTCTTCTCACATGCTAGTTTATACTGTGGTATTACCTTCCCTTCCGGATTTCATCCCAGACTACGTCTGGTACAATTTTGTTCCACTCAGATTAAATAGCATGGTGTCCTGCTCTCATTTGCCACGTGAGAATAATTGTGTTTTGGAGAGTAAACTCTTTGTGATACCATCTGGGTATTGTCATGAGGATTAAGAATATTTGTGAAACACCCAGAATGGTACCTGGCACAAAGTCGGTTCTAAATAAATTGTAATACTATGATCATTATCAGAGTTGTGTGACTTTGGGCATAACGCTTTATGTTTAAATGATGCTGCTGGAAAGAATGATTTCTAAAATGTTTTCTAGTTTTAAAACTTGATTACGACTCGGATGAATATGCTGAAAAATCTCAGGAAGAGACAGGGTCTCCGGCTGTTGGTAACCCCAGTGGGAAGGCTTGTAGGCATTGGACATCCTTCTGTGGCATTGGTGGTACATTATTTTCAACAATGCAGCAACTGTGCATTTATTCGTGATAATATTTAAGTTGTTTTGAGTGTAGAAGGAGTGATAATACTTTCTTCAAATGTGCACCAGCCATACCAAGCATTGTCAAGGATGTGGCTACACCAAAATTCTCCTATACTTCTGGTAGGTATATACATCAGTACAGCATCTTTGGAGAATGATTAGAAAAAATCTAGGAAAGTAAAAACGCACATATTGTATAATCCAGAAATTCTGAACCTAAGGGAACTCTATGCACATATGCACAGAGGTTTGCTCAAGAATATTCATGGGAGCATTGCTTCTCATAACAAAATTTGAAGTAACCCAAGTGTGTATGAACAGAATGGATAAATAAATCGTAGTACATTCATATACATCCATTAAGATTAGTGAGCTACATATATACAAGTATCAACATGGACAAATCTTAAAAACATAATATTCAGTGAAAAAGCAAATTATCTTAAGATATTATTATCCAGAACTCCTAATTTACCCCTTTCCCCTCTGGTAACCTTAAGTTTGTTTTCTATGTCTGTGAGTCTGTTTCTGTTTTGTAAATAAGTTCATTTGTATCATATTTTAGATTCCACATAAAAGTGATATATGGTATTTGTCTTTCTCTTTCTGGCTTCACTTAGTATGATAATCTTTTTATTTTTTAATTTTTTTTTTTTGGCTGTATGCGGGCCTCTCACTGTTGTGGCCTCTCCCGTTGTGGAGCACAGGCTCCAGATGCGCAGGCTCCGTGGCCATGACTCACAGGCCCAGCCGCTCCGTGGCATGTGGGATCCTCCCAAACCAGGGCACGAACCCGTGTCCCCTGCATCAGCAGGCAGACTCTCAACCACTGTGCCACCAGGGAAGCCCAGTATGATAATCTTTGGGTCCATCCATGTTGCTGCAAATGGCATTATACCATTGTCTTTATAGCTGAGTAGTATTCCATTGTATATATGTACCATCTCTTATTTATCCATTCATCTGTTGATGGACACTTAGCTTGCTTCCATGTCTTGGCTATTGTAAGTAGTGCTGCTATGAACAAACGGGTGCATATATCTTTTCGAATTAGAGTTTTGTCCCAAAACCTAAGTCTTGATGCTTGTCTTTGTGTTCATATAAGAAAAATACCTGGGTTAGGGTTTTGAGATTAAGTATCCATACTTATAATGAATAATAATGAAAATAATTAAGATGACAGCCTTCAAAAAGCGTTTCTTGGGCTTCCCTGGTGGCGCAGTGGTTGAGAGTCCGCCTGCCGATGCAGGGGACACGGATTCGTGCCCCAGTCTGGGAAGATCCCACATGCCACGGAGCGCCTGGGCCCGTGAGCCATGGCCGCTGGGCCTGCGCGTCTGGAGCCTGTGCTCCGCAACGGGAGAGGCCACAACAGTGAGAGGCCCACGTACCGCAAAAAAAAAAAAAAAAGCGTTTCTTAACTCTTACATCCTGGAAATGTAAAGTATTATTTCCCTTTATATAGATTTTATCTTACCAAATATCCATTAAGGTACTTAATTGTATATTGTTTTTTAATTTCATTTAAATGTTTTGCATGCCTATTTTCCTAACAGAACTAAACCAGAACCCTGATCATCCAATTTTCAGTCTGGAGTTTTTCCTGTCAACAGCATGCTGCTTTCCTACACAATAACTGCTCCTTGAGGTGATGAATACATAATCATAGCTTTAATGTATCAATTTCTCTTGTATAAGAAACCTAGGCACTCCTCGGAGCACAGCAGAATTATTTAGCTACTAAAGAATTGGATTTTTCTCTAGGGAGTAGGACATGACAGTATTCTTTCCCCAATATACAGGTGTCCCAGTTTGCAGAACACTACAACAGAACAACCGATCAACCTGATCATTTTATTCAAGAGTTTATAAAAATGCATATTTCCAGCTGCCTCCTAGTCACCCTGCTAGCGCAAGGTGAAACGGTCCCACCACACTGTCTGGTATCACTGGCTCCCATCCAGGAAACAAACAACTTGCCCCTCCTCTGTTCTACTTTGATTGACACTTGTGTTTCTCAAAGGCAAAAGTCAAATTCTAATATTCAGATCAGAATACTCATTGAATTCTCAATGACGGCAGGACAAATTAGAGGATACAGGCAAATTTTTCAGCAATGTGGATGAAAGCAATCTTTATTTTTCTCTAATACTGAGTCCAGCTTTGAGGTTCTCTATTTCCACCAGATATAAAGCCAAGCCTTGGTAGTGTGTTTTCATTTTCTTTCTTTTACTCTTTTTTTTTTTTTTTGATGTGAGCTGGCATCTCTCATGAAAAGATAAAGGCATCAGTTAAGTATACTACCAAACCCCAAGGATAAAAGCTATTGTTGTGAACAGGAGTTAGGCATGCACATGGTATCAAGTAAGGGCCTGGAAACAGGGCTGCTGCCAAGGAAAACAGATGTCTGTCTCTTTTACGGAGGCCCAATTGTGTGTATATTAGCAATTGCTAATCTCCTGATTGACTTAACAATGATGGTATTGATGAACTAATTTGGGTTGAGTACAACCATTGCCATTTCCATAGTCACAATAAAATTTAAAAACCGATTCCACCAACTAGTAACAAGCGACAGCGACAGTAGAACAATAGCCAAGGAGCCATCCTAAAAGAGAAAAGGATGCATCGCATGTAGAAAAGATAAAGGGTCAGACAGGCTCTGCTTCCAGCCTTGGCTGTTACAGCAAAAGTCCAGATGTGGGTAGGAGAGGAATTCCCCCACATAACAATGAGTAATAGCGACTAACTCACAATCATAGGATGCATGAGACAATGATGAATTGTATATTTCAAGCCTATAGAAGACAATCAAAACGGTCACTTTCTTCCTAGTGGAATACACTAGCAAAATCGGGAGTGAGAGGAAACCACGCTTGAGGTTCTGCACACTGCTTTTCTGACACGGTTATAAATAAGAAAAAGTGCAGATACTCAGATCCTCTTCTCTGTCGCATGACTATGTTTCATCCTTTTATTAGGTTGCTCTTACTGTTCCTTTTATGTTGCTGTTTTTAAACTCCCCTGTACATGCTGTCCTCGGGACCTCTGGATCTCTCTTTCTCTCTTTCTCTCCCTCTCTCTCTCTCTCTTTCTCTCTTCCCTTCCTTCCTTCCTCTCCCTGCCCTAAATCCGCACCCCCGCCCCCTTCATCATTTTTTTCTGCATTTCTCAATTCTCAGGATTATTGGGAAAAGAGGGAGAGGAGAGTTAGGCATAGACCAATAAGCCAGAGTCAAGAGGAGTAGGATGAAGTAGAGTGGCTGCTAGAAAAAAGAATGGAGCGTGTCCTGGCAAAGCCCAGTTGACTCTCTCTGTCTCCTTAGGAGCCAGTTCTGTCTCCTTGACATAGGTCAACTTGAAAGTTAAATAACTTCAGCATGACCAGGCTGGTCGTGCGAACAAAGAAGAAGTTCTGAAGTCAGTCTAGAAGTTCAGGTTCACTTTTGGGAAGCAGAGGGTCCGGTTTGATAAGTAATGCCTGATATCAATACAAGACTAAACTCAAACATTGACTTGCTTCAGAGCTTAGCTCCCTGCGGCCGCTTCCCAAGGATTGGAGGTATGGTCATGTAACGAGGTCCACTGACTGCAAATAGCCTGCAGAGTCACTTGAACTGCAGTGGGCCTTGTTGTGTTTTCCTTTTCGTTGCATCGATTTCTCTGGCAAAGCCCTATTAAAACGATGTGTTTGACTCAAGCCCTTTTCCCTTTTTAAACTGAATTGCCTTATTCTCACGGAGGTCTTATGAGATTCACAATTCTTACTAACAGGCAGAATAAATGATGCCCAAGTTTGGGGCTTTATTTTCCCAGTAGTCCAAGGCCGTGTCTACAAGAAAGCGAACACCTAGATGTGTCCAGATTGTGGAGGTTGGTCTGCCTGATTCCAAACATCTGGATAGTCAAAAGCACCAGGATGTTTGGCATCACGCAGACCAAACATCTAGATGACTGCTTGAGTTTCTCACTTTTTCATTGAAAGTCTGGTGTCATGTAGACACAAGCTGAAGCTCTGACTTCATTTTGTAACAGCTTCCAGCCTGCCAGGCTGGCTCCAGATTCCTTTTATTGCAACTGATGTTTTTTTACAAGAAAACTTTGCATTCTGTGTGATGCCTGTTGCTCTTATGCTCAGAACTAGATTCATTATGCAGAAAATAAATGACCCCAACCAACCCCCAAAGGCCACATGCTTGAGGAATAGTTTGAAGAAGCTGAAGAATTTCAGAATTCTTTGTGAGCACTGTCTCTGCGAGCAAAACCATGATCTAACTTTAGTAAGAGGGGGTGGCTGGAGAGAGAGTGGTAAACACGCCAGATTCCTTCTAACAACCCTCAATTTGTTTCACTCTCATTTCAGCCAAGAAATCTTATTTCCATGCTGGCAAAGGTGGTGCTTCCTCTATTGTCAGATGGAGATTAATGACAAATGGCCAAACTTCTGTAAAACAGAGGTCCCCAACCCCTGGGCCGCGGACCGGCATGGGTACATGGCCTGTTAGGAACCGGGCCACACAGTAGGAGCTGAGCCGCGAACGAGCAAAGCTTCACCTGCTGCTCCCCGTTGCTCGCATGACTGCCTGAACCACCCTCCCCCAACACCCCCCTTCCCGCCACCGGTCTGTAGAAAAATTGTCTTTCATGAAACTGGTCCCTGGTGCCAAAAAGGTTGGGGACCACTGCTGTAAAATACAGCAGTGATTCCACAAATGAAACAGTGCAGATCCTTTAGAAAACACCATTTTCTCCAGAACTTTTGCAAATAAGATGCCCCACTTGGCCTAGTTTGAAAGAGTTTCACAACCAAAACAAGGGCTTATGCATTTCCCCACTTGGGAACAGTTGTGCTAAAGATGAAAGTAAATGATCAGCGCTATTTAGTGACCACCTTCTGCATGCCTGGGTGTCGTGAACTGCCTGACTTCACACCCTCTGTCATCCCTGCTCTTGCCAAGTATACTTCTGAGCTTCTCCAATGAGCTCTTACCTGCCCACTCACTGTGACCAGCTCTGCTCTAAAGCACAGAAGGATCCCTGGCCTTGGAAAGCTGCTGGGACTTGGCCAAGCCGCACCCATTCTCTTCTCCCTCCACGCCTGAGAGACAAGATCCCTTGCCTGGATCTTGCTCCTTGATCCCTCAATCTCTGGCCTGTGTGTTTAGTCTCCATTTGAGTCCCTGGTTGTTTATTTTTTAGTCTCGGAGCCTAGATTCATCACCTCTGGGCTCCAATCTCCAACTCTGGGTGAGGTTTGTTAGCTACTGGAACGACAGGATTTGCTTCTTCCTGTCTTAATGGCAACCACCTGTTGAGTACAGGATCTAGCATTGAATGGACCTTTTTAATGTACTCCTTTATTAAATCCTCACTTGAGACCGGTAGTATAAATTGCTATTCCACAGAGTAGAAACCGAGGTTCAGAGTAATTTAACAACATGCCCAAGTTCACAAGGTAGAAACTAGCAGAGGCAGAGCCAGAATTCAAACCCAGGATTGACCCCGAAGCCCAGACACGTAACTGCTCTTCAGTATTGCCTCACTTGGCTTCTCAGCTTGACCCCCTTGCTCGCCTAGCCCACGGTTCATCTCCACCTTCAGCACTTTGACTTTTCTTCACTTGGCTGACTTTACTTGACCCTCTGCCTGACATGAGTTCACTCTTGCCTTTATTAGACAACTCACTTTGTGGCAGGCATTGTGTTTTGTGCTAAGAATAAAATAATGAACAAGGTGAGAACCAGGCTCTATCCTCATGGGCAGACCAGCTTCGTGCCCAGTGTGGGAGACGAACAAGTGAAAAGGCAATTTCAACGCAGGGCGATCAGTGCAGTGACACAGGGAGCTGTTTATAATACCTGGTGGTTCAATTCATGGTCCAGAGTCCTTCCAATCTTCCCTCTTACTAGTCCCAGCTGGCCCCCTTTGTCTCTCCCCTACTCAGCTGACACTGGGTCTCTGAGCCCTTTACCGGCAGGCTCAATCCCACCCTTAATGAAGGCAGATGGAAGGATGGGAGGTTGACAGTCTCAGGCCACCATCTGCAGGAATTTAGGATTGAGTTCTGTTCTCCAGATCTGGAGCTCAGTGGCTCAGTCATTACTCCTGGGCTCCTATGCTCCCTCAGGCCTCTTTTACAGCCTGGAACGTATAAGTTCTGGAGTTCTGGGGTTCTGGTGTTTTAGGTGTGAGCTGGCTTGTTGCCAGCATTTTCATCAGAAGTTCATAGCGCCTATGAGGGTTCAGCTAAAAGTCCCAAGTGTTGACCAAGTTACTCTCCTCAGTACCTTCTAGGTGTTCTGTAGGATTTGGGCCACACTATTCCCTCACCCTAGGGCAGGGGTCCTATAACCTATGGACCTTGTGATTCCTGACCTGGACTGCTGTTCAGAATCCCTTTCTACCATGTTTCATCCCCTGTGTGAGAACTCCTGATGCCAAGGGTTTCCTGAATCTCATGTGAACAAGCACGTGGATCTGCTCTGAGCTTGGGACCTCTTAGCTGCTCCATCCAGGATCGCTCACTGCAGCCTGGTCAGTTTGCCCTCGACCTTATGCAATATTGGTAATTTTCTTGGACACACAGAGGTCTAGAAGGAAATATAATCTCTCTCAGAGCAGTGATCATATGTGTAAGTGGTTGCTCAACAAATATGTGTTGAAAGAATTAAAACGAGTAAAGTTAAAGCCAGAACTGGTGCCAGTATTAAGCAGCACAGATCCTCGCACACATTGGTCATCCAATAACCATTTGCTGATTTGAAGTTGTTTGAATTGAACTACAGTGTATCTGGGGAGATAAGATTTATGGATACGAAACAATTAAAGAGCAATAAAGGACAACACACCTCAGTTTCTCTGTATCATATCGACTGCCCTGTGGATAAAGGAGATAGCACTAGGGATCAGAGCCGTAAGCAAAAAACTTACAGAAGATGAAGGACTTGAGATGGACTTTGGCCATTAATCCATTTCATGCTTTTCCAAATGAATTTTTCAAATAATTCTACAGTAGATAGATCACCCACATTTTACAAAAAAAAAAAAAAGAAAAAAATTGTTTAAAAGAGATTAAAGGATTTTCACATATGAAATAATTTTGTTCAAATTTGGCAAATATTGATTGCCTGTTTTGTGCCATGCGTTATTGCCAAGAATAAAACATATGAAATGGACAGGAAAGACACGCTGTCCCCTTCGAAGCAACACATTGGTGTGTCTGTGTTATGAATAAGAAATTAAAAAACAATGCAATAAATTCTACAAAAGAATTATGTAACAAGTGCTATAGGAATCCAATGGATGGGTGTCATAATCTGCCTTTCTGGCCATGGCAGGAGTAGGAAGACATCTTTTAGGAATTATGAGAGCTGAGTCTTGAAAGATGACCTTTAGTTCCCTGTGCTGGGGAGAGGAAGTATCAGAGAGGAAATTGCAGGGGGAAGACTTGTACTGGGGAAGAACACAGGACACATCGATGCTGGACAGGAAGGTTAAGGACAGGCTGTGAAATGCCTCCAGCACCTTGCCAAGGTGGATAAAGAGGGGCTTCTGGGGCTTCCCTGGTGGCGCAGTGGTTGAGAGTTTGCCTGCCGATGCAGGGGACGCAGGTTCGTGCCGCGGTCCGGGAAGATCCCACATGCCGCGGAGCGGCTGGGCCCGTGAGCCGTGGCCACTGAGCCTGCGCGTCCGGAGCCTGTGCTCCGCAACGGGAAAGGCCACAACAGTGAGAGGCCCGTGTACCGCAAAAAAAAAAAAAAAAAAAAAAGAGGGACTTCTGAACTTGTGCTGGTTTACACGTCTAGACTATGGATTTTAGAGGTGTCTTCTCTCCACTTTTCTTCTTCTTTCCATGTTAGCATCCAGACCTGCTCTGTCTCTGCTGGGTTCTTCCTTGTCTAAACTCATTTATGCACAGGAACCAGCACTTACAGAGTCCCAAAGGAGGCCTGTGTTCCCCGTCAGCTCTCTACAAGGATGCCTGTGACTCGGGCCATCTCCAGGAGTCTCCCTGTAGCTGGATTCTGCCTCTGTTTTCCTTGGGGAAATCTAAAAGAAGGATGCCCACGATCCTCTCAGAGTCAGGGTAATTGGCTTTGCACATTCCTAACCATGTCCAGACAAATTCAAACACTATACTGTGTAGAAGAGACAGAGCAGAAGACAGTTCTCTCCACCGTGGTATTTATTCTGGTCTCTGGCTCCAGAAACATTTATCTGTAAAGACGGCCGAGGATCAAAGCCAAGTGTGTCATTGTATCTCCTATTGTATAGATTTGCAAGTGTGATTCTTTCTCCCAAACATTAGACAATTCCACTTTCCATTTTGGCTGGCCGATGGCTTTTTGAATTCTTTCTTTTAGAAGTCAGCGTGGCCCGACACATACCATCTCAAAATTCACTAAACCACGGAGAGGATCATCCCTCCTTCTGGCCCCATGACAATGTACTCCAAGAATCCCAGGTGCTTCTTTCTATTCTGGGAATGGGCTCCAGTTTGGAGATTTGCACGGTCCACTAAATCATCTCTGTGTCCTGGTGAGCCTTCCTGCTGTGAGCCCAGAGCCCTCCACATGAGCATGAAGCCGATGGAATTCTCTGCCAGGAAAAATAGAGCCTAGACTAAGCTCAACACATCAGGGTTTCATCTCTCCACAGCATTTTAAAGGAAATGGTACAGGTTGGGGACCACATCAGGACTTCCGCTTAACTCTCCGTGGGCCAGACTGTCTGTTGTATATGGTACGTGAAGTCTCGTCCCAGTGCTGAGTTTACAAAATGGCATTCTCCCATTATGGATTTTTTTTTTTTTTTTTTTTTTTTTTGGCCACACCACGCAGCACATGGAACTTCCCTAACCAGGGATCGAACCCACACCCCCTGCAGTGGAAGCGTGGAATCTTAACTACTGGACTGCCAGGGAAGTGCCCCTTGTGGATTTTTATTTAAGAGAAAAACAGTTTTCCCCTTTACATTAGATTTTTTTTCATCTTTCCTGATATACTTATTTTTAACTTCACATCTTCCAAATTTCAGATGGCACAGGCAGATTTCTCACCTCACTTGGTGTCTTACCCAGTGCTTGTCAAACTTTAGTGCATATGAATCATTTGGTAAATTTTGTTAAAGAGCAACTTCTGATTCAGGAGATTGGGGTGGGCCTGAGATTCTGCATTTCTAACAAGTTCTCAGGTGATGACAATGCTGCAGGTCTGTGGATCACACTAAGGGCAGCACAACTGCAGAATATTGAGCTCCTACTATGGACCAGGCATTGGGAGAAGTGATAAGGATGCAGGGGAGGACAGAGGTGTACTTTATATCCTTGTAACCAGTGTACAATCCTAGTTAATTAGTAAAACTTGATTTTATTCTTGATTGAGCTTGATCTAAAGTTGGACTCCATCTAATTTTATCTAAGTAAGATTACTAATTTACTTACAAGCAGATTCTTCTTTTAACTCTCCAGGAAGTATAAAGTGGTCATCATTAACTCTGATTTCCCAAGATTAGTTCCCCCTTTGGGGTTAGTGAAACACATAATGATTTATTCCTAGGGTTGAGTGCTTCTCAATCTTTTTCATTTCATGACATAATAGAAAAATATAATGCTGGTGTATCACCCTAGGGGAAGCTTCTTGCCTCTTGAGTGGTTACTGGCCATTGGAGAGCAACTGGCCCAGGGTCTTCCCAATGGAGATCCAAACCTTGACATGACGGTAACCCATACACTCAGCTCCCTGACTGGCAAGCTCTGATCCTGCTATAATTTCTCAGCTTCAGAAATTCATCATAAAATATAAATGCCAAAGATATTTATATTTGGGAGATTTGGAAAAGTACCACTAAAGTCACTATCAGTTAAGAGTCAAGTGAAATTAATTGAGAGCTGACTCAAATAAAGGAGGAATCTGGGAATGACCTAGAACATGGCAAGGAAGAAGAGGAGGCACAGAGGGTAGGACAGGAGAGAAGGGATGGTGGAAAGGCAAGGGTGGCTTCTCCTTCCTCAAATTTTGTCAAAGCCTGCCTGTTTCAGCATTGATCACACTTGCCCCAAATAATTCCCCTTCTCTCAGCAAATATTATGAATCTACATGAAGACCGAAATAAAAACTAAAATGGAAGAAAAAAATGGGCAGGTATCTATCTTTGCATAGAACTTTTTTTTTTCCCTGAGTTGAAAGGCAATGACTTTAAATAAAAAAATTCTTTTGAAATGTTCCTATGATAGGGAATTAGCACCCAAGCCCATGTAGTTGGATAATCCCTTCCAACAACATGCGTTTTACCCCTTGTAGACCAGAGTCAGCAAACATTTTCTATAAAGGGCCAGAGAGTAAATATTTTAAGCTTTGTGGTCCATGCAATATCTGTAGCATCTATTCAACTACTGTGGCATCCACAGACAGTGCATAAACAAATGGCCATGGATGTGGTCCAACAAAACCTTATTTATAGAGTCAGGTGGGAGGCTGGATTTGGCCCACCAGCTGTAGTCTGGGACCCCATTATGGACAAAACCTTATATGTTATTGAACCAAAAATAAAAGTTGAATGTGGAAAAGAACAGAGCATATATACTTAGAGGGCAAGGTGGACCACAGACGTATGAGGATAGATCCTTCTTGAGCACCAGACGCTGAACATAGATACCCACCCAGGGCTTCTGAAAAGAGGTAGTAGGCCTGGCAGATTGCCCAGGAGTAGGATGTAAGTGGGAAAATGGAGACTTAATTAAGGCAAATGTTCCATGAAATGGTCTTTCTAGGTCAACTTGGCAGATAGATTTGAAATGCCACCATTTTGCATAAGTTTTTGGTTTTTTTCCAGAAGTTTTTCACCAGCCCTTGGCCACCTCAGTTGTACGCATGTGATGACACTGAGAAACAGCAGTCTGAAGAAATACTGCACAGTTGGCATAGGTTTTCATGTTTCATTAAAAATTCATGTTTTATTAAAATTTTCATGTTTTATGAAAATTCTTCTTTGACCACATACTGATTTATCTCTGTGAGTCTATGAGATTATGCTAATTTGGATGTCTGTGGTTTATGAAGTGGGACCATCTAGCCTTTTAAACTATACTCTCTTAGTTCCTTGAAAGAGGCCAGATTAAGACTCTAAATATTATGAACTCAAAATTCAGTAGAAAGATAAGTGAACTTTTTAGGCTTGTAAAACATATGTGCACCTTTATTGTACATATTATTCAAATATGTACGTACTTAGAAGTCAAATTTTTCTTCCTGTGTGGCCTTACCTACTTTAACTATTAAACTTCATTTCAAATGTAAATTAAAAGTATCTAAATACAAGTGCTTTTATGTTAATTGCCCAAGTAACAATTTACTTCACTCATTTATGTTTCCATTTTTGTTTTGTTTTCACAGGAAGTGAAATGCCGGTCACCAGATAGAACAGTAGGTAAGACTGGGATTTCTTGTTTGTAATAAGTGTGTTGTTCACATTATGCCTTTTAACATTTATCCTAAATCAACCCTTTAATCTAGGAGTCTTTGATCCTAGTTTCTTTCCAGAGTCTTCAATACCAGGACTTCCCCCAAGTTATTCTTTTGTAAATTGATATCATGGCTGTTAGAAGGCAATAAATGAACAATGCCGCATCTAGTATTTGTAACAACAGGGATTATTAACTTAATTACCTTATCCTTTTGAAATATCTGAAGAAGAATTATGACCGCTGGGACACCAGCAACAATCACCTAATCTATTTCTTAAGTTATAGCAGCAAAGTCTTCAGCAGGCATCCTTTCATGGTCTGGCTTATTGCAACCCCAGTTGTGGGGTTTAGCAGAGTGTTCTGTCATGGGAGTCTGAAGGCGTGGTGCTGATTTCAGGAGCTTTGAATTTCCTTAAAAAGTAAAACTTCAAAATTAAATTTGGGGAGCAGTGTGGAAGGGTCAATTTTTCACTTTGTCAAGTGAGGACAATAAACAAAAACCTTCCATCTATTGTATCCATAACTTCAGAAAAGGAAGGGCATTCGAACACCAAAACAGGAAGTAGGAAATAATCTCAAACTAAGGAGCAGATCTTTATGGAAAACCACCTCATGACATTGTTTTTATTTTCTCTATTTTAATATAGATTGGGGAGCAAATGCATACATGATAAAAGAAGACAGGGAACTAGGAAATCTTACATAGAATTAGAAGGGCTATTTTTCGTGTTTAGATTAAATGATTTGGAACTATTCCTTTAGAGTAAGTGAAGTTAAAAGACTAACTGATAAGAGTTAAGAAAGCTTTTCCCTTCAAGCACTGTAATTCTATGGGACATAGTCCTTCAACAGGATAGGACTTTCCTTAGAATGTCATCCCTATAATTACAATGCAGGGAAATTTATCTCAATATTTTCTGAACTTTTCAGATGGTCAAATGAAAGCCATTTTTCAAGAGAGCTATTAATATGGTGATGTTAATTGGTAGTGATAATAATAACCATATACAAATATTAAAGAATGGCAGTCCTTCTATATAAAGCAACATTTCCTGTTAAATTTATTTTTTTAAAACATCTTAGATGGGAAAATCATCATACCCCACACAACAAAAAATTTATACACGTTTTCAGCTCCTTTCCTATCCAATTTTCATTTCCTGTCCATTGGCCTGAGGAATATGAGTCAAGCAAAATTTCAAAAGCTCCTGGAAAAATAGAAGCTGCGTGTGTGTGTGGGGGGGTAGAAGGACAGTAAAATGAAAACATTAAAACTATCCCTTTTTTATAATTTGCCTCTGTCTTCCAAAGTCTCTGACACATACATGCTCTGGCTTTGTGAATTTCCCTGCGATAGGCAGCACCTGATTCATAAAGTGTTGTGGTGAGGGAATCCAGTGGAAGCATTTACTGAAGGAACATAAATGATTTGAGAGACACCAGAGCTATCTTATCCTCAGGGTTATCAATAATGCTGCTATAAATATCAACACTTCATCCATTACATGGTAAAAAAAAAAACAACAAACACAGAGGTTACTAAAACCGGGACCTGGACTGGGTATGAGTGAACGATTCCATACCTTTTGTAGTTGGAGGGTCAGGCTGAGCTAGTACCACAGGGCAGAGATGGAGAGTAGAAATGGGTGGCATCTGTGCTTGGAGTTACGAGTCAGTGTACTTTCATACACGACAGTGAGCAGCCCTGTATGGGTGGCTTTGTGCACAGGGAAGGAGCCATTAAAAAGTGAAATCCCTGCATCGTGAGACTCTACAGCAATACAGGAAATCGACATTAGGATTTGTGGTTTCCTGCAAATGGGGAATCTAAGAGAATCTTTAAAAAAAGCCACATGTTTCAACTAACAGAGGAGATGTGACCCAAAGATTTCTCACTCTGTAAGTGTCAGGGACAAACATGGGATAAAACAGAAGGTTGAGAACAGTAATTCTAGAAGCTAGGAATAGGGTGTGTATAAAATATTCGCTTAGAACATTGATGGTAACCTGTCAGGAAGAGTGGGGCTGGGTAATGAATTAATGAAAATAGAATAATGAAAAGCATAGCTCATACTTACTGAGGAATGATTCTGTTCTGGGCGCTGTGCAAAGGGCTCTATTCAGTTACTAAATCTGTCCTTCTGAAAGAGGACAGGGGGTTACTAAGGAAATTATTAAAGATAGCTGCCTTTTGTTACCACCACTGGCAAATTTACTATCTTTATTGTGCTTTCCAGGTGCCTAATAGCAATAGACTGTGCTCTGGTTATTAGAAAGAATAAAGTCTAAATACTGAAAAAGGATAAAAAAAAAATACAGATAAATATTTTGAAATGACCCAGATTTGGAAAGTCCTAATATGTTGCCAAACTTTCAACATGTTGCTCACCACAGAATGACTCCTCTGAGAACAAAGTAATTGCTGACTTCAGAGAGCTCTGAGGAAGTTCAGTGGATGGAAAGAATTTGGCCAGAAATTGGGTGAATCAAATCTAGAGTTTTTCTAACACTGGTTGTGTGTGTGTGTGTGTGTGTGTGTGTGTGTGTGTGTGTGTGTGTGTGTGTGTGTGTAAAGCACTTGAATATACCTATAAAATTTAGTCCACTACCTGAAGTATTTCTCAAGGTCAAAAATTCACTGGAGAATGGTAATGCTGCCTCTGGGTTGTTCCACACTTGGGCTACTCCTGGGCAATGTTAATTATGGACATCAGAAGTTCCCAAACCTAGCTGAGCCTCGAATCCTGGAGAGCTTTTAAAGTATATATTCACAGACCTACTCAATCAGGCTCCCCAGGAGTGGAGCTGGCATAGATGTGTATGTATATTTTTACAAGCGATGCCAATCCCAGTTTGGGGGTACTCATTTAATTCAGGCTGGCAGTGAATCTTGGGAACCACTCATCTAAACAGCTGAAATGACACTCAGGTTGAGTGGCTGTTACCTGTTCCTACTGATTTGCTTAACAACAGCAGATCTGGGTGGACACCTCAAAGGCTTTAATTTTAATGGACTGACCTCTCTACACTGTCCCAGGAGACTCTGCTTGGCATTTCTGCCTTTCAAAGAACGTGAGATCCTAAAAGAACCTGGACCACCTGGCTTTGGGATGGACGCCCCCTAAGAGATTTAGGGAACATGCCTTAGTATCTGCCCTCAGCAAGATGCCAACATGGACTCCAAACAAGCAATTCAAACCTGGACAATGTCTCAAGTGACACATGAGACGTTATGAATAAGCTCTAGCTCCATTGATTCTTCCTCTTTCCGTCTTCTGCGCCTATACAGTCTCTTGGTTTCTCTCCCTACCTACAAATTCAGCTTATCAGGCTATTGGGCTCTCCACTGGACAGAATCGCCTGCAAGAGACAAGGGCACCAAGCTGCCGGCTGACATCCCAGAGACCACGGCAGCTTGAATTTTTAAGGCCACTAGGTCTCACTGTAGGACAGCCCACTTTGATTACTGATTTTCCTTTTGTGAAAGTTATTTTGGTAAATCAACCCCCCCCAGCCTCGCACATGTGTGTGTAGGTTTGGCAGAACACAGCAAGGCGTTTTCGAGATCTCAGCCCTCATTCCTTTCCTGGAGAGACAGGGAAATGCGCGCTTGCTCTCATCCCTGGGGAAACGGCCCCTCCACGAGTCACAAATGCACCTTCAGAGACACTGCCTTTCCCCTTCCCGTTCCAATCCCCCCCTTTCCTTTTGGGTCTCCCCAGTTTTGGAAGTCGGGAAGAATGAATACATTACTGAACTCATTCGCTAATCAATTTACCTCAACATGTATTTCTCATGGCCACTGCCAAGGGATACCAAATGAACCATGGACAGAATAATTTCTAATGCAAAGTCAAAAGTGATTAGCAGCATGAAAGAAGAACAAAAAATCGCTATAGGAGCTGGGTGGCCAGTGCTCCTGTGTCATATAATGGAAGAGAAGTTTGTGGGAAATGTTCCCTCTCTTTCCCTCCCTGTGGTCTAAAGGGTGTGATAAAACATAAATCCTAAAGGATTTGAGGTCTTTTGTCTCAGGAGTGTCTGTGAAAATGTCAGCATTCATGGAGTTGAGGAGGATTGAGGCTAGCTTCTTGGGAGGATGCTTCAGATCACCCAGGAGCCTGTTGTGCATGAAGATTCCTGCTTGCACCTCAGAGACCCAGGTCCAAAGGACGGGGCTCAGTCCTTCATGTCACCTCCAGGCATTTGTGCAAAATTCTCCTAGGACTTAGGCCAGTGTCTCCCCATCGAGACAGTCAACTCTCTGAGTCAGAACCCCGACTTAAACTGATTTTAAGATCCACAAGAAGCGAGGGAGAAAAGTAACATTTGTGCATATAACAGTACACACTTAATGGCCTTTAATACTCACTGCCACTCATTTCACAGATGTGGAGACACACTGAGAAAAAGGTCAATGATGGATCTGAGGTCATGAGTGGTAAATGATAGAACTTGGTTCTAGACTCAGATCTCCTGACTCCAAAGTCCAGTATTGCATCTGTGTTGTCTCACAGGGTACATGGTAGTTATTCGACCAGTATCTGCTGAATGGAATTGAATCAGAGACAAAGCAATGCTTCCAGAGTACCACTGAAGTCCCCCACTGTGATAGCAGATTCATCTATTTCTCTTTGCAATTCTATTAGTTTCTGTCATGAGCATTGGTGAAGACAGCTGCACTTCCGGCACCTTTCCCAGGGGCAGGTGCCCAGAGCTCGGCACTGAGGTACACAAGCGACACAGACACAGCCAGATGGAGTCTGCAGCCCATGATGGGGACATTGGAGCCCCACCCAGCTTTTCATTGAATCTTTCCTCTTCTCAGTTCTGTAATTCTAGCAATGACTGAGGTGCAGTGTGCTATTGGCAAAACTTCTTTTTCTGGCTCTACTTTTCGACATAGAGAAAGGGAAAAGCCAAGCCACATTGTAAGGTTCCACTGCTTTTTTCTCCAAGTTGCCTTTATCTGTAATGGCTGCCTTAGTAGAGCTCGCACCCTGTCCAAACAGGTTACACCATCCAGAAAAGGCACGATCATTACATGAGTCATCAAGGAAGCTGAGAAGTTTGCATCTATAGCCATGGTAGAGTTTTCTGCAATACATACCTATAATGAAGTTTTCTTTCAATATATTAAAAAATCACTTTTACCGTTCATTTGATGTAACATTAAAGGATGTTATTATAATAGTCTACAAATCAACTGCAGTAGAAAGAATATGAATTGAATATCAGATGGCTAAGTTGACTAATGTCTACATGGAAAGTTGTGGTTTGAGGGATGCAGATGAGAAGTCTTTTATCAATTTAAATTTTTATTATTCTCAACACATATTTTCTGTAATCTGAGATTTAAAAAATGTGTATAAGCTTTATTTCCCCTTCAGCGTTCAAAGCCTTTATCTTGATTATTTGGACCTTTTGGCTTTCTTCCTCCATGCTGTGATTCACTGGTTTCCTGTCATTTCACCCCGCAGGGTCTGGTTTTCCAACTGGGACAGCCTGCCATACATTCTCAGCAACAAGAATTAGCTTGGAGCGATTTGGGGCTGAGATGGCGGCTCCCTGATTCCTTTGGGTCTACAGGGAGATGGCCACAACCAAACAAAACAGCCGAAAGGAAAAGCTACCAGGTCCTCCTCTATCTGGACAGCCCAGATGTTATTTACAGCTTTGTTTATGAAGTAATTTCTTGACCCTCCTGGCTAGGATCCACACACTTTGTCATTTTAGAGCACACACGTCCTGTCACATGGTGACGATGTGCCCTGAACATGTAAACAGGCTGTGAGACTGTTATGTGGGTAGAAAAATCTTTTAACATAACACTCTGCTCCTCCCTCCACTTCTAAAAAGGACAAAGGAAAGCAGAGAGGCATAGAGCTGATAACTGTTTTATTTTTAGATTTTCAAATCGCCACAACCCATGCAGCCATTTTGAACCTCCTACTATGTGCAAAGTGCTATGACTAAAGGAGTTGGATAGCTCATGAGTCCAACTCTCAAAACCCTCCCATTCCAGTGAAAGACAGGTATTATAAACACAGGGAACCGCATACAATCTGAAGGTGAAGTTGGTGCAACACTTGGGATGGGGTACAAATACTCCTTCTAGTGTTATTATAAATAATACTGAAAAGGTAGGGGATAGCACATCCCTCAAATTAAGAGAAGGATTCACTAGATTAAAGTCTGTCCCTAAAACGGAAGGCTGTGCTGCCCTGTTTACTTCCATCACCACCAGAAGTCTCCTTGGCCAAACCTCCTCCCCAGCGTCTTGTGCCTCACGGCGGTGTATGTTCTGATCCAGTCTCGCACGTTCCGACCACTCTCCAAACCCCTTCACCATGCTGTTGTCGGCAGAATCCACCGCATCTTCAGCTTATGCTCTGAACATCCTTGTTCTACCTGAAACCTGAATATTCTCTGAGGATGGTGCAGCCTGCTCTTAGAGGGCGGCTGATACGTTCTCATGCCCTAAATCCCACAGCACCTGGGGGGGGGGGGGTGGGTGGGTGTCTTCCTTGCTCCTCCCTCCAAATCACCAGTTCTTTTCATGCTCATATGCCGTAAGGTACCAGCTGCTATCTGTCCTCACTGAGGTAACTCACTGACAACCTGGTCATTCTTCCTCAGTCACTAAGGATTATAGCACATCACTTACTGCCTTTCCATCCTTGTGGACTTTACTACCCCCCTCCCCCATCAATGATTTAGCTAAATGTGCTGTCCTTGACCTTGTCCACAGTTCCTTGACCTCCTCAGTTGCGATGTCCTCTTCCTTTTTATGACACCTCCTCCAACCTCTTCCATGGTTATGCCCTAGAATTTGACATTATCAATTCATGCACTGCCTCCAGAATTTCAAGCTTCCCACTGTCTTCACCATCTGCTGCTTTTCCAACTCACTCACTGGAGTATCCGTACGGTATTACTTTGACAATATAGGGTCCACTGATCCAATGACTCTACCATTTTTCGGTGCTTATATTATCCACCCCACTACGTGTCCCAAGAGCACTTTCCCTACTAGAGTTTCTGGTTCATGGCTATAATCACTTCTTTGCATATGTCCTCAACCCCAGTAGTGAATTGAATAGTGTCTCCCCAACATTCATGTCCACTCAGAGCCTCAGAATATGACCTTATTTGGAAATAGGGTCTTTGCAGATGAAATCAGTTAAGATGAGGACATAGTAGATTAGGCTGGGTCCTAAATCCAATGGCTGGTGCCCTTATAGGAAGAGAAGAAGGACACACAGAGGCACAGACACAGGGAAGAAGGCCCAGTGAAGATGTAGGCAGGGAACTGGAAACCACCAGAAGGTAGGAGAGAAACGTGAGACGGTTTCTTCCTCAGAGCCCCAGGAAGGAACCAATCCTACTGACACCTTGAGTTCACACTTGTGGCCCCCCCAAACTGCGAGAGGAGAAATTTTTGTTGTGTCAAACCACCAAGTTTGTGGTAACATTTTTACAGCAGCTACAGGAAACTAATATAACCCTCTCTCCCTCTGTTATACTCTTACAGCAAAAATCCGGACAATGATTAAATTCCATTCTCCACCTTCTCTGTGCCTGCCCCTAACTGGCAGATTTTAGAAATCTCACAAATGTACTAACTGGTCTCACTTTACAGTTTTGACCACAGATCTTATATAGTCTAATTCAGCTGTGTTTCGTAGTGTATTCCTCCTATTCTCTGGGGGAAATATTTCACACTTTCTTTGCATTTCCAAACTGGTGACTCTGCCTCTCATGACCCTAAGAAAATAGAAGTAAGGAGAAGAGAAAGAATTCTTCTTCCTTCCACCAAATCTACGAACCTACTTGCATTTGTACACACATTTTTCTATTTTTCTTCCTGTTTCACTCATTTAATACACAAGTATTTAGGAAGGGTACTCTATACCAGGCAGTGTTATGAGTTCTGGAGACAAGTGAACAAAGTCCCTTCCTTTTTTGGTGATTATATTCTTGGGTAAAAGACAAACAATAAATTTATAAACAAATACATATTCAATATAATATTAGACGTGAAAGGTATTATGAGGGAAAGCAAAGCTATGATCAGCAGGCAGGTGCAATTTTGGGAGGAATGTTCAGGGAAGACATCCCTGATTAGGTCTGAGCAGAGATCTGAATAAAGCAAGGGAGGGATGGACTGTCTGTGCTTCCTTCCAAGGTTAACCACCTCTGCTCTGGATTCCATCCTCCTTGTCCCACTCGGAGACTTTTTTCCCTACAATTTTCACCCACATCTTCTTGCATTACTAATGTCTCCTTCTTTACTTGATCATGTCCATCAAAATACAAACATAGTAAGATATCTGCCATCTTGTAAAAACTGCTCCTGGAATCCACATCCCCATTATTTTTTTCTTCTTTGGTATAAAACTCCCCCAAAGAGCTTCAATATTAACTGTTTCACCTCAAGTCACCCCAAACATTTTTAAAATTTCTACCAACAATTTCTATCATGTCAATTGCAAAATCCCTTTTTAACCCTTATCTTATCTGATTTCTTAGCAGCATTTGAAGCAGTTGATTACAAACCCTTGTTTAAAAAACATTTTCTTCCGATGACATCAGATGCCCCGATCTCCCTATCTTCCTGTACCCTCACCGAACTCTCATGCTCAGTGTCAAGTGTCTAAATGTTGGCGCATCCTAGGGTTTAATCCTCAGAGCTATTTGCCTCTGTATCTACACTCAAGCGTTAGGCAACGTCATCCTGTCTCACTGCTTTAAAAACCACCCGTATGCTACTGACCCAGATTTTATCTCCAGACCCTCAGAGCTCCAGACTCATGAGTATCCAATTTCCCATTCAACATTTCTGCTAATAGACATATCGAATTTAATGTGTACAAAACCAAACTTGATTTCCTTGCCTGACAAGTTTAACGCTTTCCCACTCTTCCCCATCTCACTTACCATAGTGGCTCAGCCCCACATGTTAGATATCAATTACCCTGCACTCCTTTATGTCTTTCTATATCCAAATCTAGCACCAAAGCCCGTGAGCATTACGTTCAAGTCATGCCCTCCTTTTAGCATGCCTACCACTGTCAGCCTGGCCCAAACCTCCTTTGTCTCGCTGTAGATTGGCAATAAGCTTCCTAACTGGCTTTCCATCAGCTTAACTTGCCCTACTTCCATTGTTTACTCCCCATACATTATGAATGGCCTTATTAAAATATGAATCAGACCATGTCATTCCCTTGTACAAAATACTCTAGTGACTTGCCATTATATCCAGAATAAAATCCAAAGTCCCTGTCATGACTCACAAGGCTCTATGTGATCTGGTCCCTTACCAATCTCTCCAACCTCAGTTCTCATCATTCTCTTCCAGTCATCCTCACTATCCCGATGGTCCCCACCAGGACAAGCATGTTTCTGACTCAAAGTCCTGTACTTACACTTCTCTCTCTGCCCAGGAGGCTTTTCTCCTCTACATGGCTTATTGTCTTACTTCATTCAGGACTTAGTTCAACTTATTTTCTCCTCAGAGAGGCCTTATCTGACCATATTATTTAAAATAGCACTGCATCTGTATCCTACACAATCATTTTCTATCTCCTAACCTGCTTTATTTTTCTCTGTGGCCATTAGCACCTGATATTATATATTATGTTTATTCACTTACCGGAATCTGTAGAATGTCTTTCCTACTAGAATATAAGTATCAAAGGGTAGGGAGTTTGTCTTATTCACTATTTGAACTCTAGAATCTAGAACACGGTAGTCATCAGATAAATATTTGTTTAATTAATTAAAATTATTTTATGAAAAATTTAAATGCATGGAGAAAATTTATAAAGTTAATAATCAAAATAGCTATTAATCACTGAATAGATTCCAGGCAGCTTGCTAAGTGCTTTACAAATACAATACCTTTAATTCTTTTATTAACCTGAGAGCTGACTTTATTATAATCTCCATTTAATAGATGAGGGAAGTAGAGCTTAAAAAGTGTAAGAAATTTGCCTAACGTCTTACAGTAGTAGGTCAAAGAGCTGGAATTCTAACCTAGATCTGTTTGGTGCCAAAGCTCCAGGATCCACAGCCTCAACCCAGCAAATGTTTATTCTTGTTTATGATAGAAAAAGGGCTGGTGGTATTTCCAGTAGCATGCTGGAGTAGATATCCTCCATGTCACTCCTGATCAAAACAAATTCTTGAATAGAAGAAAAATGTTTCACTGAGCTGGCACGAAAGAAAGAAATTCACCAAGCACATAAAAGAGAAACCAGAAATCCTGAAAGGTCAACAAATGCCAAAATGCATCCCTATTACTGTGAATAAGAAAGAAACCCCACTGTACAGAAGAGGTAAAAAAAATAACTTGCTCTCTAACTTTTGGTTCTAGAAAGGAGGAGAAAAAAAAAATCTCACTGAGAATTCATAAACATGTTTTGGAAAGATTAGCTGTTAGAATTCATACTTTCAAGCTGAGGGTTTAATTTAAATAGTTTCCAGTTTGTAGCACTTCCAGGTAATTGGCAGAAATAGATACAAATCTACTCTAGAGAACTGGATGTTCAATCCAAGCCTCAAAGGATCCTTATGGAAAAAGTTTTAAGGAAAGTGAGCAGCTCACAGTCACAAATCACAAAACACATTAAGAAGTAACATAAAAGAGAACTTCAAAGAGCAGATACTGGCAACAGACTTTGAAAGACTTAACCAGTTTGATTTGTCCGATGCTGAGTATGAACTATACTTAATATGTTTGAAGAAATAAAAGAGAAGTTGAAAATATGAATAAGGAAAAAGCAGAATTTAAAAAACAATAGAATGTCTAGAAATTTAAAAGGTAATACTTGAAAATAAATGTTGGTTGATTGTCTCATCAGCAGATGGAATACAACTGAATAGAGAATTACTGAGCTGGAAGATGGAACTATTGTCCAGAGGCCATGGGGTGAACTGCTGAGCCCACAGACTCATTAGAGGAGGTGAGGAAGAAGTAGGGGCCAATCACCCAAAGCATTCTAGCAGGCTGTATGGAAGCTGAGAATGCCAGCTCTCAGTTGCCCCCGCAACAGGCTAAGCATGGCAACCATCAGGACAAACAGTTTCCAGACGATAACAGGCAGCTCTGAAAAACAGTAGATCTCCCAGCATTCGCCAAAGGACCCGCATGAGACCAGGATATCCTTTTGCCTTAATCCCACAAGGACACATAAGTCACACATCGCCTTCTACACACTTGGACATCCTCTTAAGGGGCATGGGCTCTCTGAAGGTTCAAGCATTTTTATGAAAATGAGATACTATTACCCAATGTTTTTTAATTACCGAAGTTTATTAATATGAAATTAGATTGAGATTTGAGTTAGTTTTTATCCACAGAGCATTTGGAGTTGTGAATAAAACTACGTTAATTATAGACAAAATTACAGAGCTACATTTTCTCAGCACATCTGAATATACGACATGACTACCTTTGTATAATCTTCTGTTTAAATTGGCTAAAATCATATTTAATTATATTCACATTTAGTCAGTTTTATTCCTTGTAAATTTATAATATTTATTAAAATACAAACCAAAGATACAGGGCAAAATTGTTTTATTACAGGTTTTCTTGCTTTAATGCACATGACTCTAATGCAACTTTTATGCAGCTCTTAGATCACCTAAGTAGTAAGTTGTTTGATTCTTTTGCCTGTTGCGGAGACCTGGCCTCAGTAAAGCTTTGAAGTGATTCTACAAGTTTGGTAGAGGGGGGAGGAGAAAGCCAGAACTAAAGACGTTTTCTCATTTCTGCCTATGAGAAAAATTGCTGGCACCTGGACATCAGAGAGCAGAGGGCTTTTGGGGGCCCAGAGTAAGGGTTGAGATGCTAGGGCAACCCCAAGTGCCCTGTTGGTCACTGCAGCCTCTGTCTCAGGGCAATGATTTTGCATGGATATAAAGGACAATCAACTGGGTAGTGGAAAGAAGAATCTTTGTACCTCCAATCCACAGCCATAGTGGGTGCTGGAAGGCCAGTGAGTGTCTAAAGACAGACACTGACATGGAGGAGCTAAATCATGATCCAGTGAGTGTGATGTCAGTATCCATTTTGCTGCCTCATAGAGGTTACCCATCTTGCAGTCATGACTGGTTCAATGGCTGAGGACTGAAAGAGTTCCTAAAATTATTTCCAGCAGTAGAGGGATATGATGGGAGGGAAAAGAGTTTTCTTTCTGGCATGGATTCAATGGTTGTGTGCTGAGAAGGGAGGAGAGACCAGGTAAGAATGTATCCTTTTAGCTCATATATTTTACATGGCTCTCATTCTTGAGTCAGGATGAATAGCTTACAGAAGAGCTCAGGACTAGCAGGTCAGATTCTCAAAGACTCAAACTTCGAGGCATGGTGGATATTGCTAAATTCACCCTCTCTCTTGCAATAGAAAATTGTTTCTGGCTCCATGCCCTCTGCCTCTTATAGGACTTTCCCTCCACCAGCCCTGCCATGAATGGGAGCCCACTTCCTCAGGAAGGGACGTGTCCCTTTCTGGACCAAGTACTGTCTTTGTTGCAAGGGAGGCTGACACTTGATTCGTGTGGTTTGTGGCCAGTTTGACTACTGAGATGGCCTGGAAGACATTTTTCCCCATTCAAAGAGTACTCTCGTCCTCACCTGTATTATTTTCTCTATGTTCAATTGTGATCTCTGTTGGCATTCGTTCATTCATGCATGCATTCACTCATTTATGGCTGCACTGGGTCTTCGTTGCTGCGCACGGGCTTTCTCTAGTTGCAGCGAGTGGGGGCTACTCTTCGTTTCAGTGCGCGGGCTTCCCATCGCGGTGGCTTCTGTTTGTTGCAAATCATGGGCTCTAGGTGCACGGGATTCAGTAGTTGTGGCCCAAGGGCTCTAGAGCGCAGGCGGGCTTAGTTGCTCCGCAACATGTGGGATTTTCCTGGATCAGGGCTCGAACCCGTGTTCCCTGAATTGGCAGGCGGATTCTTAACCACTGCACCACCAGGGAAGTCCCTCTATGTTGAGTTTTAATATAACCTGTCCAAATTCTGGTAACATTCTAGTAGAATTATCTTTTCTGACTTGTTATTTTGTTGCTTTGAAATTCATCTGTACTCTGTTAAAGTTTATCTTGAATCCCACTTCTTTTTTTTAAAGCTATCTCTAAAAATTATACTAAAACATTGAAAATGTGTCAAAAATATTCATAACGAAATTTAATGTGATTCAGTGCAAACTTAATGTTAGATTCACCACAAGCTATAAGAACTAAATGAACAATATAATTAAAATCCCAAATAACTGAAAGTTATATGATATAACTGAAGGTAAGGAAGATGAGCTTTTCTTCCTTACTTTCTTTAGGAAGAAGTCTGTCAATCATTTCTTACCTATTTTAGTTAATGACTAAGTCTATTCAATTTCTTAAATAGTGCTAAACATTTATTTCTACCTCTGTATTCCCACATCTCTCTTGGTTCAGATTTTATTATCTCTTGCTTGCATTCTTATGAAATTGAAGAGAAGAAAGCAGAGGGAAAGAGATCAGTTATTGGGGGATCACTATGTGCTAGGAAGTTTCTTATATGAGGATTTAGGAATGAATAATACATGGTTCTTTTCCTAAAGGGAAGACAGATATGGGAACAAGTAATTATATTAAATTGTGATTAGCACAATAGCAACAGTAGAAGACACAGCATTAGTGTTGAGGAAGGAGTGATTAACTTCCGTGCACCGGTGCCGGAGAAGGCTTTGCACAAGTCAATTCTGAGCTGGCATTGAAGGGAGTAGGTCAAGGCATCCCAGGAAGAAGGAACAGCAGATATCTGGGCAGCTGTGGATGGTCTGGCCCCTCCTCCTTTCTCCATCCTCCACCTCACACTCATGGGCTCAGACACTATCAAAATGCTTGTTTCCCCTGTATATTCCACATGGTTTTATGCCTTTCTGTTTATGCATGTGTTGTTCTCTGTATTTCCTACCTTTATCCTGTAACTGATGATAGGTAGGGAAGATTTTTGAGCAAGGAGAAACATGATCAAACTTTATTTTAGAAACATTATTGTTGTGGTTCTGTTGAGGCTGAACTGAGGGAGGAAAGGATGATAGAGAAACCAATTATGATACTATTGCATGCGTTAACAAGGCCCTATACTAAGGCAGTTGCAGTGGAAAGAACAGGATGCATATGAGGGATGTTAAAAAGGTGGATTCAATGGATAAAGAAGATGTGGTACATATATCCAATGGAATACTACTCAGCCATAAAAAAGAACAAAATAATGCTATTTGCAGCATGGATGCAACTAGAGATGATCATACTAAGTGAAGTAAGTCAGAAAGAGAAAGACAAATACCATATGCTATCACTTATATGTGGAATCTAAAATATGACACATGGGCTTCCCTGGTGGCGCAGTGGTTGAGAGTCCATTTGCCGATGCAAGGGACACGGGTTCGTGCCCCAGTCCGGGAAGATTCCACATGCCGCAGAGCGGCTGGGCCCTTGAGCCATGGCCGCTGAGCCTGCGGTGAGAGGCCCGCATACCGCAAAAATAAATAAATAAATAAAATATGACACAAATGAACCTATCTACAAAATAGAAACAGACTCACGACATAGAGATCAGACTTGTGGTTGCCAAGGGGGAGGGGGGATGGAGAGGGATGGACTGGGAGTTTGGGGTTGGTAGATGCAAACTATAAGATTTAGAATGGATAAACAGCAAGGTCCTACTGTATAGCACAGGGAACTATATCCAGTCTCCTGGGATACACCATAATGGAAAAGAATATAAAAAAAGAATGTCTCTATGTGTATAACTGAGTCACTGCTGTACAGCACAGTACTGTATATTACCTATATACTTCAATTTAAAAAAAAGGTGGATTCAAAAGTGATGATGATGATGATTTATTGAGGGGGATAAACAGGGAGAAGAAGAAATAGAATGGAGTGAGGGGCATCTAAAATGCCCCTTAGATTTCTGCCTTGAGACATTGGGTGTTCTGCATTCCACCAGCCAAGGCAGGGAATATAGGAGGAAGAGCACTTTTGGGGGGAAGATTAATTCTATCTGGATGTGTTAAGTGAATCTTTGGGGTCAGAGATGACAGTAAGTAGCTGGATTTGAGGCTAGATTTCAGGAAAGAGGTCTGGGTTAGGGATTTATATTGAGAACCATCATCAGTAGGGGATAGCTAAAATAAAGGAAATACATTTATAAAGTGGAGAAACTATGAGTGAAACTTCTCATAAGTTTGGAAGTCATGGTTGACTTCTAAGAGGAGGGACACACTGGGGCAGAATCTAAGCTATGGTAGAATCTGTTCTTGGAGTAGCCCAACTGGACAGAATGCTACAGTTTCCCAAATAAAATGCATTTCAATTTCTTCAACCTGATGTTACTGAGAACCCATCCAGGATAGGGGAGGTCCAGCCTCTCAAACTGAGGCCCCTACTTACTTGTCATCCTGAACATAGGAGTATCTGGGTGTAAGAAACCTTCCTGGACGTGCCACCTGAGAAAATGACTTGCAATTTAATGAAGAAGATGCTCTCCTCTCTAAGTAATAACAGTAAGACTTGCAAACTAAGGAAAGATAAGAAGTTATGAAATTATTTTGAAATGAGGAAAGGATGTTGTGTATATTAAATGCAAAAAAAAGTTTTCACAGTCTGGCAAAGGTGGTACAAATGTTGGTAATTTCTCCAGTTGCTATCCTAAATATGGCTACACTTTCTTGCCAACACAATGCATTGATGGTGTTGGCAGGTAGGGAATATCTTAGGATAGTAAAGAGAGACACATCCAGCAACTGTAGTAAAATAAAATTCTCTTAAAATCACTCAGTAACATTTATTCTGATGAGTAGATAGTAAAGACTTAACAAATTCTTGTTAAACTAATCAATGACTTCATTGTTTACCAAGTAATTTTTGAACTTTCATTTGCCTTTCCAAGTAAATTCTCCTTTTGGAAAGAGAAAATGTTGACCATTGGACCTGGATGTATAACTGGTGTCAGGGATGTGCCTATGATGTATCTGGCACATAGTATGTGCTCAGTTAATATTGAGGATGGAAAGAAAGGATGGAGAAAGGGTGGGAAGGAAAGGTTAATTTAATATCTTCATAAACATTTGCTCTCAAGACTTTGGGCAGGTTAAGTGGTATGTTCTAGGACTGTGATTCTTAACTTTGGCTGTGTCTGAAGCACTCAAAAGCTTAAAAATAGAGGGAGACTCAAAAAGGTTCCACCCTAGATCCACTGATACAGAATTTCAGGAGGTGACATCAGGCTATGTGTAAATTTTTAAACCTCTGCTGATGATCGCTTCTGTTGCACAACGTAGGTTGAGAATTGCTATCTTCAGATCTGATAGATCCTAGGTATGTTAATTAGTGAAGTTCCAGGCCTGTAGAAGTGAGAGGTCAGATCTTGAACGCAGAGTATCCTTACTCACATCCTTAGGACACCATGGGGCTCCCCTAATTAATTTGCTAGGCCTTATTGTCCTGACTGTGGAAAATCATGGTTGTCTGTACCTGGCTCATGATACACAACCTCAAGCTACCTAGTACATGGGGGTAGAAAGCTGGGTTGATTCTCATCTAATTATTATGTTTGAGGAATTACTGATTGCACCATGCCTAACTATCCTTCCCCAGCAATGCGAATCTGGAAAGGGTTCTTACGTTCTTGCTGCTTTCTCCCCCTCAAAAGAAACAGATTTCCAGCTCCCCTGCAACTATTAGAACAAATGAAGTCACTAAACACATTTTCTATAAAACATAGGCACCTAATAATTGTTTATAAAGCCGTAAGTACTTGAATTTTTTGAGTTTGATGATCAAACTCAGTGTTTAGGTCCTATCCTCATTCTTACAGGAAAAGAAAATAGCACCAAATCAACCCTTCACCTGTCTCAGTTATCCAAAAATAATCCTTCAATAAACTCCTCACCCCCAGATTCAAAGCTACCCTTGCCCATGAGGCAGGGAGATGGGCAGGGATGCCTGAACCAGACAAGGTTGCGGCTGGGGAAGCAGACCTATTGTCACACTCCTTTTTGGACTATTTGCTCTAGTTAAAACATGGCTCTACCATCTTGGAAAGATTGATAAGGGGGGAAGAAGCAGGAGAAACTGTATTGGCCTGTATCAATGCCCAGCTAATAGTGTTTTCTCTATCTGTGAGTATCACACATTCTCTAAATTGCTGAGAGTAGCTTGAAGCACAGATTTTTTTTTTCTCTCCTGAAAAATTTTCACTTTTTCATTTCCACAGATTAATATAAATAGACTGGCCTAGAGTTTAAAAAAATAAAGTTTGGGCTTCCCTGGTGGCGCAGAGGTTGAGAGTCCGCCTGCCGATGCAGGGGACACGGGTTCGTGCCCCTGTCCGGGAAGATCCCACATGCCACGGAGCGGCTGGGCCCGTGAGCCGTGGCCGCTGAGCCTGCGCGTCCGGAGCCTGTGCTCCGCAACGGGAGGGGCCACAACAGTGAGAGGCCCGCGTACTGCAAAAAAAATAAATAAATAAATAAATAAAGTCTTACTGCCACAAATATCAGAAAAATGTTTTTCTTTTCACAGGTGTGCTTTCTTTGTATGGTAATAGCTCTGTCTAGATACAAGAATGCAATCAATGCTTTTATGGTAGAAAGTCAGCCAACTGGAAATCCTTCCTTAATTCCAAAGATAAACCTTGCAGTTGTTTACTGCCATTGTTGATTTTTCCAAATTCAGGTTATCTTTTTGATGGAAAAAAGTAAGCTTTAGTTTGAAAGGAATGTTCATAAATGTCACTCCATAAATGGAGCTGGAAAGGGAGAGCCCCCTTAGATCATCATCATAAGCACGAGCTGTGTCTGACAGGAAGGATGGGCTCAGGAATAACTAGCATTTGGAACAACCTCCTAGAGAAGGGTGGTTCATAACCCCAAGGGAAAGCACCCCTCACAACTCAAGAGACACAGACTCAGATTCATACATACGTTGATGCTTGGTGAGATCCATGGGCAAATGTTGCCCTGTTCCATGACAGACTAGTCTATATCTAAAATACACATTTCACCTATCAGGAAGATCTTAGATCATTAAGTAATCTAGAAGGAAAAAAGGCAGTTTTCAGGAAATACTTGTAAAACGTCAAATTAAAACTTCCCAGGTATTTTCTACACATTCCTCTTTTATGATGACTTGATGCTTAGAAGTGATTACAGTTTCTGGGCACAGGTGATAAAGACCTCTAAGAAAAATTCAGAAGAAAGATAGTCATTGCTACAGATTCATATTCATAAGTTCATTTCATTGTATACACATACATACACATACTCCCTCACTAATGAGAGTGATGATCAAAATGTATTGATTTAGGACTTCTCCATTTAAGACTTTCTTTCACAATTTGAGGTGGTGATGGATTCATAAGGGTTTCAGTAAGGAATCAGATGGCATATTTTAAAATAGTTAACTGAAACTGGTTTGAAGAAAGGATTATTTATAGTGGTATGATCAAGATTAAGGAAACCAACAAGGAATGGTGAAACACCAAGATGACTAGGAACAGCTGGAAGTTATTACCACCACTGGGCCTGAATGAACAAGGAGGTCAATGTAACCAGAACATGGGGGCCCTGCAGATCTAGGAGAAGGCCCCCCAGTAGGAGTTGTTGTTGTAGAGAAACTTAGTGAGGCAGGGAAGGAGCAGCGATGAGTAGGAGGTTTACTCCACCTCTCTCTTCCCAAACATCTGGTCTATTGCTCATGTCTTCCATTGGCCCAAGCCATCAGAAAGCCAGAAGTCACAGAATTGGATGATGCAGCCCAAACATTAACTCTTTTAAGACCCAGAGCAAAGCAGAGAATAGATTTGGGGAGGTAAATGGAGATTAAACATCTCAATGGGAGAGCAAACATATACAGAAGAGTTAGCTAATGATACAAAGCAGTGAAAGGCAAACATCAAAACTGAAGAGGACAATCAATATGGACAGTAGGACAGAGCACAACCTAGTAGTTAAGAGCACAGATTTGGAGGTTGGCAGTCATTTTCTCAAATGAAGGCACTACTGTGTGTGTGACCTTGTCAAGTTACAGAATGTCTCTGTGCCTCAGCTTCATTCAGATGCAAATAGCAGTGCTTACCCTGTAGAGTTGTTAAAACACTTAAATGAGATAACATACATAAATCATTTAGCTTGGTACGTGGCACACAGTAAGCACTCAATCAATGTCAATTACTATCATCAGCAGCAGCAGAGGAGATTAGCCGTAACCAGTGGCTACTGGGGTCAGAGAAGGATGGGTAGAATTTGGAAATGTAGAAAGAGGGAGGAAGGACATCAAGAGAGGTTAAGTAGTGAAGGTTGGCGTGAACAAAGATTAGGAAGCAGGAATTCACAGAACATCTTCACAGGGTTGTATCGGGAGCAGTAGATTCAGATTGGGAGGGGGTGGCCCAGGGATGGAGGCCCTTGAACGTCAACTCAAAATCTGGCTTTTATCTTGTACATTGTGGGAAACAATAAAAAAAATTTTAAAGCAAATAAAGTAAGAGTAGTGTTTTTAAAATGTGAGACAATGTGTGTGTTTGTAATAGTAGTGAGTTTATAATGTGGCAGAGTTTAGGATGAACTTCAGCAGAAGAATGAGTCAGGTTTAACTGTGAGTTACCAAATTCTTTGAAAAAAACATTGGGAAAATTGATATAAATAAAATCATTAATTAACCTCTATTAGTTATTATAAGTACACTTCCCATTTATCCTGACAGTTACTGCTATCTTTGTATTTTCTGGGTCTTGGTGTTGCATCCATTAACATTCCAATCTGCTTCTACACTCAGTGATTCTAGTCTTAGCAACATTTGACCATGAGGTTCTTACAACTTAAACATTTTAAACAGAATGGTTTTCTTGTGTTCATAGGAGAAAGAAGGGCTTTTAATAATAAAAGCATACATTTTTTCAGTACTTACGATGTTCTAGTTGCTGTGTCTTATAGGTCTTAATGCATCTAATCTTCACAAAAATTCTGTGAGGAAATTCTATTACCATTTCCATTTTACATATAAGAATATTAAGGCCTAAGACATCTAAATAACTTACGAAATGCACACAACCAAGAAGATTTAATAGTAGAATCCAGGTTTGTACATAGGTATCTGTGTACCTGTGCTACATGTTTCCCAAGAAAGACACCTAGACACCTGCAGAGTGTATAGCTCCAATTATTAAAGTTTGGTCTCAATGTCATAATTTCGTCTTGAGTTACGGTGTATTTCATTTCTGCATCTTACTTATAATTTGTTGTGTTTTCAAAGTCCTTTACTATTTACAAAGTTTACATCCGTGGTCATATCTGATCCTTACCATGATGTAATAAATTTGAAGTGGTTAACTAATTTGTTCAAGGCCTCCAACTAGTAGGTAGCACAGTTGGGACTTGATTACAGGTCTTCGAACTCCAAATTCTGCATTTTTTCCACTAGTTAAAAAGAGATTTAATTAAGAGCAGAAAATTTAAAGAGGCATATATTATTTTTATGTAATAATCATTTACAAAGCACAGGTTATGTCTCTGGCAACATCCTGGGTACTAATTCAAAAGAAAAAATCTCTACCCTTAAGGTACTCATCACTTGGGAGACTGAAAGAAAGATAGTTGCAGAATCAGAGGGGCTAGCATCTCATTGGTACAGAAACTAGATGAGCACTCGGAAAGGACCTGCTCAGCCTGCAGTGGGAGGAGACAGCAGTTTTGGTGGTTTGTGACTGGTGTGGAAAGAAAGATTTACTAGGGAAGTGACATAGGAGTTGAATTTTGAAGAACGTTATGTGTGGAGAGAGCAAAAGGAGAGAGATTGTGCAAAGCTTTGTAGGCTTACAGCACATAGCATAGGGGAGGCGCATGATGCCTGACCTGGTGAAAGCACAGGGTAAAAAGATGAGGACCAGATGGTCCAGGGTTAGGAAGTGGGACTTGAGCCTGAAGGAAGGGTTGACATGCTCAGATTTGCGTTTCAACAGCCTCTCTTTGGAAGCAGCCTAGAGCAGGGTTCCCCAACCCCTGGGGACCTGTTAGGAGCCGGGCCACACAGCAGGAGGTGAGCAGCGAGCGAGGGAAGCTTCACCTGTGGCTCCCCATTGCTCACATTACTGCCTGAACCATCCCCTCCCACCTCTCCGCACCCCACCCCCGCCCCGGCCATAACCTGTCCATAGAAAAATTGTCTTCCACGGAACTGGTCCCTGGTGCCAAAAAGGTTGGGGACTGATGGTCTAGAGGATGAATTGGAGGGGACTGAAACTAGAGATTCAGATACCACATGTATAGGTGGCTTCTTGCAACAGTCATGAGAGAAAGCATTGCATGGAGATGTACAAGATGCATGCAAAGGTAAATGGATTCAAGGGTGAGTAAAAGGTGGACTCATCAGGACTTTGGGACTCTTTGGATGCAGGAGAAGGAAGATATCTAGAATGATTTCCAGATTTCTGACTGGGGCAACTGTGGAATTTAGTGGAAATAGAAAATATGGTGATGGGACAAAGGAGGGATCCTGTGAGGATGTGGAGATGTGTTCTGTACACGCTGTGTTTGAGACAGCTGGTGAAAATCCAAGTGGAGGTGAGTCACACAAAGTTAGATGTGTTTGGAGACGGAAAGTGGTCTGCACTGCTGATAGAGATTTAGAAGTCAGCAATGCATGATCGGTGCTTAACAATAATAATACTTCCAAATATCGGTTGACTACCATGCGATAGGCATTCATTTTGCTGCATATACCTAATGTTTTATTGTCTCATTTAATCATCCCAAGAAAATTTTAGGAAGGACATTATTTTCTTTATTTTAAGGGAGAGGAAACTGAGGCTCAAAGAGTTTGTGAAATTAGCATGGTAGTCATAGGGTGGATGAACTAGGGAGATTATGTAGAAGAAAAAAGAAGATACAGAGAGCAGATTGGTGGTTGCCAGAGGTGGAGGGTGGGTGAAAAAAAGCAGAGAAGATAGCAGACCGCTCAGAACGCTGAGGAATGACTTGAACAAATATTTATTGAATGCCTATTATGTGCCAGACACTATTTTAAGTATTAGAGATTTTTCCTAAAATTGAAGGGAACAAATTCATTACTTCAAAAAAGTCCCCATTTAAAAAGAAATCCACAAATGTTTAACTATAATGTTTAAAAAATGCACCTGATCAGGTTCAAAGTGGAAGTTTGTGTTTACCTACCCCAAATTACTGGTAGGATTTTGAAGAGAAAGATGATGTTCGAAAAATAATGCCAAGTTTTTTTATCAGGAAAAAAAGATTTTAGATTTCTGTTGGATGTGAAAACTCTTTGGGGGTAAGTTAACAGAGGATGGTGACACAGGGCCTGGGGTTTACTCTTTGTCTTTCATCTTCATTAATTATGTAATCCACTTAATAAATACTTAATGGGGCGTTCGTGTAAAGAATGAGATAGTAGTTATAATAATACACTGTTTGACACAAGGTAAACACAAAATTGAGGGTAGATATCATTAGAACCTAACTCTGAATCGTATATCACCTTGCGTGGCATTAAATATAGGTTTTTGATTCCCAGTAACAGTAGATATCACTTATTAAGGTGCCAGTCTCTAGTACCAGATCTAGTACCAAGAATGTTACAATCATTTTATTTGTCAGCCTAATAACAGAGGTTCTCAGCTTCCTATCAATCTTATAAGGTTGTTCTTCTTTATCATGAGGAACTTGAGTCTCATACAGGTTAAATAACTTGCCCAAAGTCATAAACCTCACACAAGGAATCTAAAGAAATGATCTAATTCCACTCTACAGCCTCTCAGAGATAAATCCTCAGTAGGCAGGTCAAAGAAAGCCCTTCACCACTTTATCTAAAATTATTTGCCTGTGTTGCCCTTACCTTAGGCTTTTCAGCAAAAGGACTCTGAATATGTACCTTATTATCCTCCTCCATTTACGCAGATATTTTTGCCATTTCCTCACTATCATCCTCATCACTCTCAATATGAATGACCGTCGGCAAAGCAAGGCTGAGTCAAAAACAGAAGAGGAACAGTGATGACTGCATTTCTGGCAAACTTACAGTCTAAGAGGCAAAACAAAAATCCTTCAGATTGTCCATTTGTCCCTATGCAGTTATCAGGCCTAACGTTGTTCAAACTACATATGAAGAAAGTGTGTTGTAACCCTTATGCTGAGGGAAAAAGTGAACTTAGAGGAAATGACAGTGCTTTCTTAGCTAGGAAATCTGTCACTTCTGATCAGTTAATATAAACGATTTCATGGAATAGGTGGAATTTCAGGAAATGTATGCTAGTTTCATGTTTCACTGTATGAATCACTGTCCCTGGCTTCCACAAGATCTGTACGCAAATAATATACTGGCTTTGATGAACTAAGTAAAACAAAACATGACAGGCATCCAGGCTCTCCTCAGGGTATTAAATCAACCACTCTGTGATTTCCACAATGTTTACCCGAATGAATTACCTGGATTATAATATTACAGAAATATACTGGATGAAATCAAATTCCTCTGGCCAAATATAAAGCATTTAAAGTTGAGTATTTGCTAAGTTTCTACTGAACAGTGTGACAGTTTTCTCTGTCCCTTATTTAGTAGAGAAAACGGTTTAGATGGACTATGTTATCATGGGAAATATCCATTAAGATGATTAAGATGGTTAGTTTCTCTTGAAGCTGGTGCCTTTCCTTTAAACTGTTAGAGGAATTTTGCAAATATTTATGATCTAGGGAACAATGTATGTTATGCATTTAGCTTTACTACTAGAAATAAAATTAATTTAAATGTTCATATGGAGTCTAAACTAGCTATGTTCACTTTTTACCACAGCCAGCTTGACATTTTATTTTTAATCTTTAGCTACTTATTTTGGAATTAATTTGACACAGCTTAGTGAATTTTCCTCTATTAGATCAGGAGGAGAAAACAGAACTCAAAATACAACCCAAACCAATAAAGCAATTAAATATTTTCTTGGACTTACACTTAGCCACTCTGATTATAAAATTGTTTCTAATATTATGTATGTACATAAATGTAGTTAGAGATATGGCTGTATAATATACTATCTTCATATGGCTACATAAAATTACTTTGAGAATTAAGTGATATAAAATATTAAGCATAACAAAAATATTAAGAATAGCAAAAATATTAAGAATAGCAATTATAATCATTATTACAACTATTTTTATCACCATGATTATGTTTTCTTATCTGAAGACTATGAGCCAATGCCTTTTATAGATGAGAAAACGGCAAATTCACTTATTAGGATAATATTTATGCTTCTTGGTTCATTGTAATCGTCTGCTGGTTTTAACTTTTAACTGAAATGTTAACTTATTTACCGTCCTCAATTATGCACTTAATTTCACAAGTATGAGTGAATTTCACTTGGCGGCAGCTCCTAGTAGGAACTCATTCAATATGTTGTTCATACTTAATTGCTCTAATCATGGCAAAGGATTTACCTTAAAATTAAGAAATCATTGTCCTCCATAAAGTATCTACACCAGGACCCTAATTATTAACAATTCTTGATCTTTTACGGTGTTCATCTTTATTAGTCACTGGCCTCAAACAACAGATTCAAATATAATGAACAATGAAGTCATTAGTCATTTGTACTAGGATTGCTAATGCAAAATCACTTAAGCTTATAACTCTTTTTATACTTTTTATTTCTAAATCTCTAACACTTTTTCTCTTTTAATTGACTATGTTCCATAATTTCTCAGCAAGTTAGTGACAGAAGGAATATCACAAACTGAATTAATTAATTAATAGATCGTAGTTTCTTGGGCAAATTTTCTACTTAGATACATTGGCTGAAACTTGAAGTGAGAATGAGTTGAAGAATTTTCCAAGGAGTTAAAACTCAACAAAATATGGTCATCTAAAGGCGCTTCAGGTAACATTTCAAGGCAGAATCTATAGCAATATATTCTCTCCAGAATGACATAGATGATTGCCAAGATACTGTTTTACACTACAGTTAAGCAGGGATAAGATCATTCCAATTCACCCAAAATAATTAACCCCAAACGACTGTTCCAAAGAACTGCAATGACCAAATCCACTCTGCACAAAAGACAGGGAGTGGTGCTGCGTAGATGATCACAAGCCAGTTCTTCCTGGGAAAGTCATCTAGACTTAAAATGAAGGAAGTAAACTATGTCCCAACTTGCATGCATCGTCATCAGTTTCCAAGTAAGAATTACTTGGCTTCCAGACGACCAAATGAGACTGAGGCTTTCAACAGATAACCTGAATGGTTTCTCTGAAGGGCTTCACACTCACACTCTTTTTTCAATACTTGACTTAAAAAAAATTAATGGCAACATGCTTTTGGAACTTAAACAACAACAACAAAAACCTCTCAACATTTTCTCCTATCGAGTTATATTTTAAGTCATTGTAAAAAGATGGGGGACTTCCCTGGTGGTGCAGTGGTTAAGAATCTGCCTGCCAATGCAGGGGACACGGGTTCGAGCCCTGGTCCAGGAAGATCCCACATGCCATGGAGCAACTAAGCCTGTGTGCCACAACTATTGAGCCTGTGCTCTAGAGCCCATGAGCCACAACTACTGAGCCCACGTGCCACAGCTACTGAAGCTCGTGCGCCTAGAGCCTGTGCTGCGCAACAAGAGAAGCCACAGCAATGAGAAGCCTGTGCACCGCCACCAAGAGTAGCCCCTGCTCGCCGCAACTATAGAAAGCTTCAGCGCAGCAACAGGGACCCAACGCAGCCAAAAATAAATAAATTTATAAATAAATAAAATAAAATTATATCTTAAAAAAAACCTGAATATGTCCATATTTGATAACGTTAAATGGTAGCAGAAATTACATTACATTATTGTTCATTGATGCTCTGACGTAATTTTTTCAAACAGGAGCAGTAGTGAGGAAAGAGAAGACCTTTAAAGAGAGTGTTATACAAGCATAAAGATTTTGAATTCATAAATTGTCACATTTGAACACTCTCTTGCTCCACCTTCTCTGTTAAAATAGTAGTACAATACAAAATAATTCTTTTTTCCTAAAAAACAAGTGATGCAAGGGCACATTCTCATAGAAAAATGAGCAGGTAAATTAAATAGGCAAATACCTGAAAGAGGAGACTATAATGGATGTCCAAAATCTTGCAGTCTAACAAGGCTATCAAACAGAATTCGTAAATGGAACTTGTTGAAGCCGTGTGTGCTGACATCACAGATCTGGTCATCAGAATTTGATTCCAGGAAAATATCCTATTACATCAGCTAGTTAGCCACCTCCACAACCCACCCCACCCTCACTAAATCCAGTATTTTCGCATTTTTAACCTAGAAAAGACTGAAAAATGGTGGGGCTCACTGATATATTGATATTTTGCCCCCAAAACTGCAACTGAGAAAATTATTTACATTTGATGGAAATATATTTCAAGTATACACAAAAATATATTTTTAAATGCAGAGAATTTTCTACTCATCCCATGTGTCATACATACATTAAACTAAAGGTTATCAGGTCTTGTTTCAATCTTATCGGTCTACCTGCCTAACCCACTGGGACCCACCTTTCAATATTCGGCTTAGATAACAACCCCTTGGGTAATTCTTTTCTAATACCCCTAATTTGGTTAACTGTGCCTTCTACTTACCTTAAAATAACACTCTAGTCTATCTGTATTGTGGTTAATATTTATTTATTTTGCCTGCTTCTAGATGTTTACTCAGGACAGCAATTTCCACTATTAATCACCTCCTCTCCAGCACCTAAGAGCAAGCTTGGCACTTGGAGGGGCCTCAAAACATACAGATGGATGAATTCTGAAAACCATAAAGTTGGGGGTTATCATTTGTTATTAATGCTATCTTTAAGATTAATAACATTACAACTGACACTGCAGAAATACAAAGAATCATGAGAGATTACTACAAGTGACTATATGCCAATAAAATGGACAACTTAGAAGAAATGGACAAATTCTTAGAAAAGCACAATCTCCGAGACTGAACCAGGAAGAAACAGAAAATATAAACTGACCAATCACAAGCACTGAAATTGAAACTGTGATTAAAATCCTTCCAGCAAACAAAAGCCCAGGACCAGATGGCTTCAGAGGTAAATTCTACCAAACATTTAGAGAAGAGCTAACACCTATCCTTCTCAAACTCTTCCAAAATATAGCAGAGGGAGGAACACTCCCAAACTCATTCTATGAGGCCACCATCACCCTGAAACCAAAACCAGACAAAGATGTCACAAAGAAAGAAAACTACAGGCCAATATCACTGATGAACATAGGTGCAAAAATCCTCAACAAATACTAGCAAACAGAATCCAACAGCACATTAAAAGGATCATACACCATGATCAAGGGGGGTTTATCTCAGGAATGCAAGGATTCTTCAATATACACAAATCAATCAATGTGATACACCATATTAACAAACTGAAGAAGAAAAACCATATGATCATCTCAATAGATGCAGAAAAAGCTTTTGACAAAATTCAACACCCATTTAAGATAAAAACCCTCCAGAAAGCAGGCATAGAGGTAACTTAACTCAACATAATAAAGGCCATATATGACAAACCCACAGCCCACATCGCTCTCAATGGTGAAAAACTGAAACCATTTCCTCTAAGATCAGGAACAAGACAAGGTTCTCCACTCTCACCACTATTATTCAACATAGTTTTGGAAGTTTTAGCCACAGCAGTCAGAGAAGAAAATGAAATAAAAGGAATCCAAACTGGAAAAGAAGAAGTAGAGCTGTCACTGTTTGCTGATGACATGATAGTATACATAGAGAATCCTAAAGATGCTACCAGAAAACTACTAGAGCTAATCAATGAATTTGGTAAAGTAGCAGGATACAAAATTAATGCACAGAAATCTCTTGCATTCCTATACACTAATGATGAAAAATCTCAAAGAGAAATTAAGGAAACACTCCCATTTACCACTGCAACAAAAAGAATAAAATACCTAGGAAGAAACCTACCTAAGGAGACAAAAGACCTGTATGCAGAAAACTATAAGACACTGATGAAAGAAATTAAACACGATACAAACAGATGGAGTGATATACCATGTCCCTGGATTGGAAGAATCAACATTGTGAAAATGACTATACTACCCAAAGCAATCTACAGATTCAACACAATCCCTATCAAACTACCACTGGCATTTTTCACAGAACTAGAACAAAAAATTTCACAATTTGCATGGAAACACATAAGACCCGGAATAGCCAAGGCAATCTTAAGAAAGAAAAACGGAGCTGGAGGAATCAGGCTCCCTGACTTCAGACTATACTACAAAGCTACAGTAATCAAGACAGAATGGTACTGGAACAAAAACAGAAATATAGATCAATGGAACAGGATAGAAAGCCCAGAGGTAAACCCACGCACGTATGGTCACCTTATCTTTGATAAAGGAGGTAAGAATATACAGTGGAGAAAAGACAGCCTCTTCAGTAAGTGGTGCTGGGAAAACTGGACAGGTACATGTAAAAGTATGAAATTAGAACACTCCCTAACACCATACATAAAAATAAACTCAAAATGTATTAAAGACCTAATGTAAGGCCGGATACTATCAAACTCTTAGAGGAAATAATAGGCAGAACACTCTATGACATAAATCACAGCAAGGTCCTTTTTGACCCACCTCCTAGAGAAATGGAAATAAAAACAAAAATAAACAAATGGGACCTAAGGAAACTTCAAAGCTTTTGCACAGCAAAGGAAACCATAAACAAGATGAAAAGACAACTCTCAGAATGGGAGAAGATATTTGCAAATGAAGCAACTGACAAAGGATTAATCTCCAAAATTTACAAGCAGGTCATGCAGGTCAATATCAAAAAGCAAACAACCCAATCCAAAAATGGACAGAAGACCTACATTGACATTTCTCCAAAGAAGGTATAGAGATTGCCAACAAACACATGAAAGAGTGCTCAACATCATTAATCATTAGAGAAATGCAAATCAAAACTACAAGGAGATATCATCTCACACCAGTCAGAATGGCCATCATCAAAAAATCTAGGAACAATAAATGCTGGAGAGGGTGTGGAGAAAAGGGAACCCTCTTGCACTGTTGGTGGGAATGTAAATTGATACAGCCACTATGGAGAACAGTATGGAGGTTCCTTAAAAACTAGAACTAGAACTACCATACGACCCAGCAATCCCACTACTGGGCATATACCCTGAGAAAACCATAATTCAAAGAGTCATATACCACAATGTTCATTGCAGCTCTATTTACAATAGCCAGGACATGGAAGCAACCTAAGTGTCCATTGACAGATGAATGGATAAAGAAGATGTGGCACATATATACAATGGAATATTACTCAGCCATAAAAAGAAACGAAACTGAGTTATTTGTAGTGAGGTGGCTGGACCTAGGGTCTGTCATACAGCATGAAGTATGTCAGAAAGAGAAAAACAAATACCGTATGCTAACACATATATATGGAATTAAAAACAAAATGGTTCTGAAGAACCTAAGGGCAGGACAGGAATAAAGACACTGATGTATAGAATGGACTTGAGGATATGGAGAGGGGGAAGGGTAATCTGGGACGACACGTGAGAGAGTGGCATGACGTATATACACTACCAAATGTAAAATAGATAGCTAGTGGGAAGCAGCCACATAGCACAGGGAGATCAGCTCGGTGCTTTGTGACCACCTAGAGGCGTGGGTAGGGAGGGTGGGAGGGAGACGCAAAAGGGAGGAGATAAGGGGATATATGTATATGTATAGCTGATTCACTTTGTTATACAGCAGAAACTAACACACCATTGTAAAGCAATTACACTCCAATAAAGAAGTTAAAAAAATTAATAACATTAAGCATGATTTTGCATACTGATAAGTCAGTAGAAAATATCATGTGACATTATAAAGCTTTGAAAATCTCAAGGAAAGCAAAGCCTTATCCATATAGTTTGTAAGGTAGTTTTTACACCAAAAAAAAGAAAAAAGAAAAAAGTCATAGTGTGAACTCATGTGCTTAGAAAGAAAAGATTTGCCATGAGTATGCAGAAGGAAGGTATGCTTTGAATGGCTATTTTAGTCCACGAAGTAAGCAGGATTTTGCCAAGAAAAGAATAAGTACCCAATTAGATGATACTAGTCTGGGCAAAATATTCCCCGGGGTAGGTTCAAATCTGAATACTGAAAAATCTGCTATTTTATTTTCTCGTAAGCAAAGCTTGTGGAAAATAATTTTAAAAGGAAAACATGCTATGACATGATTCAGAATTACACCACTGGTTATTTGGAGAGGCAGTACTAGTCACTGAAAAAAGGTCAGTCTTAGAGGCAAACCATTCTGGGTTCAAACCCCAGCTCGATCCTTTAGTTGCTTGAACTTATAAAAGGTATTAAATTCATTTTTTTTAAACTCCAAAATTTCTCTATAATTCCCTATAGAGAAAATAGTACCTCTCTTACAAAGAAAAAAAAAAAACCACAAAAACAACCCCTCCCCTCCCAAATATGTACAGGGCTTGATATGTGGTATATCGTCAACAAATATTATTTATTGTTGTTTTACTTCAGCTCACTTATCCTGTTGATTATCATTAAGGATTCAGGCACATGTCTGAAATCCTCTTCTGAATCTCAGTGTGAGAAGTGAAGTTAAAATTACATGCATCTGATTAGAAGGACCGTTACAAGACTTAAAGTTAAGAGGGTGTCATATCAGTATATAGTATTATTAAATATTAACATGCAAAAATATTTTTCAAACTCAAACAATAGAGGATGATAATTGGCAATGACGGAGATCCAGGGAAGGGACCAAGTTGTCATTATGGGTTTATTTACTATTCATTCCTTTTCTCGGGACATGGATAACTTATTACAAATTCAAGAAAAGCTGCATTTAACAGTGCTTTTCAAAATAATTGAAAAGACAGACTTCAGTTTGCATGCCGCAAAATAATATATATCAGTAACTCCCTAGACATCAGAGTTTCTATCCAGTAACTAGTTATCTTGTCTGTCCTGTTGGGAATACAACTTGCTTTAACCAGCAATCCTAGAAATTTTTTTTTTCTTCTTATTTTAGCTAATGAGTAGAGGTCACATTGCTACCTCCTGTGTTTCTGGTGGTTCTGAATCTTGGCTCACAAAGGTGCTTAGGTAAAAAAACAAAAACTTGGTCATTCTGTCTCAGGCACATTAAAAGAAACACAAAGACCACATCCAAAGGTCACTTGAGATTCTCAGGGAGATTACGCTCAGGATTGTAAAATTTGATGTCAGAGGACCCCTCTCTGGGGTGTCAGCTCAAGCACTGACTTCTGAATCCATTGTGCTGTACCAAAAATTCACCTAATTTTTCTCTTACTTTTTTCTTAAAAAGATAATGAAAATAATAACTACTTGACATGCAATATTACTATTGAAGAGATGCTTTCACACCCATTATTTGATTTCCTCTCCCCATCTCCCTGTGAGACAGGGAGAACAAGGATTATTCCCACCTCATGTTCTGGACGAGGTCTTATTATTTGTCCAAGTGACAACTGTAAAATTTAAGAGACAAAACTTTAGCCTGAACCCCATCTGAGTTAGAGCTTGAGCCCTTTACTCTGATGATCAATAGTTTCTGAAGTATGTTCCACCAAGTATTAGCTTCAAGTGATGCCACAGGATAAAGAGTTTGCAGGGTCAAAGAAGGTAGAAACTGTTGTATTAAAGAAAATTCAACTGTTTACTGCATCCCTCAGTAGAGCAGTGTGTGTTAATAGGAAAGAAGGTGAATGTACCATATTCCCTAAACTTATTTCACCAGGATTGTCTACAACAAGTCAGACAAGATGAATACTTTCATGGGAAACTGCTTTATAGCATGCTTATTGGAGAGCTTAGGTGTTTTAGTGGATATTTAATAGTTCAAAATTCTGATTCAGCCCCTGGCTCTCTTCTGTGAAGCCAGCTGCCATATTGTACCCACAAGTCCCCCTAACAGTGGAGAGGGACGAGGCACTGACCTTTTGGTCCAGGTGTCCTGATGGGTTCACACTCTCACAGCCAAAGTCCCCCCAAAGTGGAGAAATTTGTTTTACCTTTAAAAATATTATAATTTGGAGAAAAGAAGCTACAGTTTTTAACATGTGCATTGTTTTAAAAGTTGTCTTGCTTTAGACTTTAGTACAGAAGTTAAAATAAGCCATCTCTTATGTTTTTGAGTTGTACTGAGTCTATTTAGGGAGGTTTTGGGGGCATTTTGGAAAAGAGGGATGGATGTCACCATGTGGAAATAACAGTGTTTTTGGAAAAAAATTAAAGGAATATGATTCTGTGTTATGTGCACGCATTCCCAGGAGACCTATACAGGAAAATTAAAAAGAAAACCTTCCCACCGTTGGTGAAACAAATGAAAGATTCTGTTTTCACTGGCTTACAAAATAATCCCCCAAATATTTAGCAACAGTATTTTTATTTCTCTCATTTTGGATGCTTCGTGAGGATAAAAGACTTAATTTACAAGTGGGAAATAGCCATATATATAATTTCAACCATCCAAATTGAAAACTGGTAGCATCTCACATTTTTAATTAATAACAGTGCTGCATTTCACATCAACTCATATGGGATTGATGTTAGCCAATGTGCTATAATCTCATTCCAAATAGAGAAAAGGCTGCAGAGACAGATGTGGTAGATATGTTCCTGCCGTTATGGTTTTTACCTAAAATAACTGAAATCCGTAACTGGTGTAAAGGAACCATGAATACAAGGATATACTTGTATGCTAAAAACTGAGGACCAACCTAAAGGAATAAGAATCCTCCCAATGGCAGGGCTAGAAAACATTTCAGCTGTTCAACCGGGCACTCAGTCCTGGGTTTGAATCCTAGCCTTGCTAAGACTCACTTACCAGCTATGTGACTTTCTGCATGTTTCTTAACCTTTCACTAAGTCTCAGTTGCTTATTTGTAGGATGGAGATAGTCCTGCCTATTTCTCAGAGGTGTAGTGAGGATGAAAACAGATTGTGTGTGTAAAGAGGAAATGTTCTGACGTGGTATAATCAATCACTTAATAACTATTATCTTTACCTGCAACAAAAAGGGGGTTAGCATGGAGGGAGGCTGATAATTTGAGAAACTTTTTGTAAAACTGACAAATCTGGCCTGTATGTTTGAGTCAAGTAAGACATGATCCTTGGAAATGATCCTCAGAAGCAATGTGGCAATAAAATGTATATTTTATCTCTTTCTAGACTATTATCTCCATGTTCACCACAAGGATTACCGATCAAGAAGTGAGCAAACAAAAATCTGTGCCCTACTTCCGAGATTTTGACATTTATAGATTTACTTGATATTTCTAGTAAAATTGCTGAAAAACAAAATAAAAAATACGCTTTAGTAAAAAGCAAGGTCGAGAAGGGATCTATAAAACCTATAAAATCATCTAAACTGTGGAAGAAAATAACATAGATTTGTTTACAAAATCTGGTTTACTAGAATGTGGAAAATAACCTATAAAATTCAAGAGACAGAAACTTAGCTCAAATAGGAATGAACTGTTTAACATAGTGAAGAGTGTATATATATATGATACCTGTTATTCTCAAAAGATAGTTTAGACTGAATATAAACCACTTCCAAAATAATTAGCTACAATTCATGAATGACAGATCCATAATGCCTTCTGAGAGAAATCAGAATGCCTGTGGTTTATCTAGAATCTTTGGTGGTCACGATGGTAGTGGGAAAGCACTGCCCAGAAAACATTTCTGGTCCAGCCTGGTATTGATTTTATTTTTAGATTTTAATGTTTTTAAAAAGAAACAAAACTGAGTTGTTTGCAGTGAGGTGGATGGACGTAGAGACTGAGAGTGAAGTAAGTCAGAAAGAGAAAAATAAATACCGTATGCTAACACATTTATATGGAATCTTAAAAAAAGAAGAAGAAAAAAGGTTCTGAAGAACCTAGGGGCAGGACGAGAATAAAGACACAGACGTAGAGAATGGACTTGAGGACACGGGGAGGGGGAAGGGTAAGCTGGGACGAAGTGAGAGAGTGACATGGACATATATACACTACCAAATATAAAACAGATAGCTAGTGGGAAGCAGCTGCGTAGCACAGGGAGATCAGCTCAGTGCTTTGTGACCACCTAGAGGGGTGGGATAGGGAGGGTGGGAGGGAGACACAAGATGGAGGAGATATGGGGATATATGTATACGTATAGCTGATTCACTTTGTTATACGGCAGAAACTAACACACCATTGTAAAGCAATTATACTCCAATAAAGATGTTTTTAAAAAAATAGAATTCACTTTAAACAATTATAAAAAATTTTTTTTTAATGTTTTTACTTGGAGGAGAGTCTTTGGTCCATTTTCAATTGTAGTTTTGCTGCCGTCTAGTTGACGGTCTTGTGTTTCGCTCAATTCTGGACTACCTAAGGCCCTTCTACTTTCTGTCCACACACTGGGTTGGAGATAGTTACTCAAGTTCCTGGAGACAGCTCATCTCAGCCAAGAACCCGTAACTCAGCTTCTTACTCAGCGAGCCAGGACTAAAGAGAACAGTGCACGACTGATAGATGGTTCTTCATTCCGGCTCATACATCATGACCAGAGCTTGGGGAATCAATCTGCTTGACGTTAGCTGGTTTGTTTACTCACGTCAGCCTAATTTTCAAGACATCTTCTAGAGACTAGAAACATCTGAAGCTTGGAAGAGAGATAGTGAACTTGTATAACAACGAAGAGGCAAGATAAATTACTTTTCTCTTGAAGATATCTGAATCGCTTTAGAGTATCTCTTTTCTCCAAAACGTTGGTATTTGCCTTGGATTCGCTTTCTCACGATGAATAACAATCGTTCTTTTTTTTTTGTTACAGTACACTCTTGACTGAATGGTGAATACCAGCTTTCAAGATGGAAACCACCATGGCAATACACACGAGTGATATTCCTCATGCAGTTGGTTCTGGAGTCTGATGCCCTTGATGGCTGGCCTGGGAAAGCAGCGAGGTCATTGTTCACTCCCTCACTCTATTATATACAGCTATTGAAAGTTAGAGGCTTTCTCCGGGGCTTGTCCTCTTCAATGCAGTACAAAACACAATTCCCACTAAGATGCCACTTGAAGGTGAGGAAACTGTATTCACATCCTGTGAGCCAGTGTGGATTTTTCCACTCATGCCCATTTAAATGTCTCAGTTCCTGAACGCAAGAAAGGGGGTGTCAGAAGCTTAGTGTTTCCAGGATTTAGAATGGGGGAATGAGTGCTGTCTCATGACTTGAGGAAATTTATCTATTCTGAGAAACCCATAATTATTTATCCCTATAATAATTACTCATTTCTAATTTGAGAAACAGTCATTTGGAAGACAAGAGTCTCACTGCAGTGATTCATTTCTTTCTTTCATGGGGATTAAGTGCACCACTGGACCAAGTACAATGTGAGTTGCATCATTTTACACTACAAATGAGAGCAATATGAGATATTAAGGGATGGACATTTTCCAAGCTCTAACTCTGCTTTGTGTCAACAGCAGTATTAGCTTTAAGGGTGTTCTTTTCTTCTCCCTTTCTTTTCTTAAGTATCTCCAATTCTAATGCCATGTGCAATGCGCTCTCAGAAATGGAACCAGTACAGAGAACATGTGGTACAACCTCCTGTTTCTAATCCCACAGAGGACACATAAGTAGTGGTCCTTTGAGGTTGGCCTTTGTCCGAATTGTGGGAACAAGGCTTAAGGACAGGGACTGTCCCTAAGTGAAGAGGCTCAGGCCATCTGTGTGCATGAACACACACGCCACATGGTGACCAGGTAGAATCCAAACCCTCAACCGGCAGAGGCAAGGACAGCTTTATGAAAAGGGGAGTAAACTCCTACAACAGAAGTGGGTGTATCTGTGTGTGTAAAATTAGGCAAGAGAACGACTGGAAACTAGAAGAAAGATGTAGAGTAATACTACAGAGAGCAACCAAGAAAATATGAAGATGGAAATGTAAATACAAAGGTGCAGAATTAGTAGAAGACAAATGCCTTCAATGAAGGGTTTATCTCCCTAGAGCTCAAGGCACTTTGTAAACCCTTTTGGTTATTGGCAAGAAAACTTTGGGAGTTAAATGGACAGAATTATCATATTCCTTTGATAACCAATAGCAACTTGCATTAGGTCAGGAAGAAGAAATCTTTTGGTGGTGGTAGTGGTTGGATAGATGTTGAGATAAAGATTTTTGTCCTGGTCCTATCATTAGACAAGTCATCTGACCTCTCTGGGCCTCAGTTTTCCCATCTGTAAAATGGGTTAATGGATTCTAAAGTTCCTTCTGTTGTAGAGATATTCAACATAAAACTACTCTTTTTAAAGAGCATTTTGGACCTTTCTTCATATAAACGGGACTATTTACCCACTCTTCTGAGTCACTTTAAACCTCTGTGTATGATGACTGTAAAAGATTTCCATTTCTTTTAAAAAAAAAGATTTCCATTTCTTTAAAAGAAAAAGATTTCCATTTCTTTTAAAAAAAAAGTCAGGCCTCTAAGGTAGATAGCTAGTGGGAAGCAGCCGCATGGCACAGGGAGATCAGCTCGGTGCTTTGTGACCGCCTGGAGGGGTGGGATGGGGAGGGTGGGAGGGAGGCAGCCGCAAGAGGGAAGAGATATGGGAACATATGTATACGTATAACTGATTCACTTTGTTATAAAGCAGAAACTAACACACCATTGTAACGCAATTATACCCCAATAAAGATGTTTAAAAAAAAAAAAAGTCAGGCCTCTATTTAAAAGACAAAACTTCTCAAAATGAAGTAAGCAGAAGTACTTACATTTGGGATTACAACTGGTATCATTGCTGTTATCTGATGCTTTATTTGTTTCTAAAATTTTGAACTTATACCTAACTCCTCTGCATTATTGTATTTCTTCCTACTCATTAAAGATAATTTGTTATCTCTTCTGGGATTACAGAAGGAAGGAGGGAAGGATGGAAGGAAGGAAGGAAGGAAGGGAGGAAAATTTTAGGCTATCTGTTACTGGCATTTTACACGCCATTGTTCTATCACTCAAGCTAGATCAGTAAAGTAAAGCAGATGACAGTGTTTCTTTTGGGGTCCGTGTGGGGATGAAGCTACTTTAGTCCAAAACGTAAACACACAGGCCTGTATATTTACTAACCTCTCTCTCCTTTCCTAAAGGCCTCATACAGGTCTACACTTCTTCATGCTTCCTCACCTCTAACTAACTCCTCACCCTACCTGCAAGCTGGCTTCTGATCCCGCCCTACGCTGAAACTGTCCTTGCCAATGGACTCACCTCATTTACTCTCTACAGAAATTAACACCACGTTTTCCTTCCTGAAAATTCTCTCCACCCTAAGATCTCATGACACCAATCGTTCCCGTTTTTTATTTCCTCTACTTCTTGGTCATCTATTAGAATTCCTCTTTGTCTGCCCTGCCCTTAAATATCTATGTTTATTTTACCGGGCTCGTGTTCTTGACCCTTTATTTTCCTTACATGCTCTTGCTGGGTAATTTCCCTCTCACAACTTTTATCTCAAGTCTAGGTCTCTTCTCTGAAGCCCCAGGCCAATGTTTCCAGCCGCCTTCCAGGATTCTCCACCCACAGGCATCTTACACGGAAACATTTAAAATCCAACTCTTTGGGCTTCCCTGGTGGCGCAGTGGTTGAGAGTCCGCCTGCCGATGCAGGGGACACGGGTTCGTGCCCCGGTCCGGGAAGATCCCACATGCCGCGGAGCGGCTGGGCCCGTGAGCCATGGCCGCTGAGCCTGCGCGTCCGGAGCCTGTGTTCCGCAACGGGAGAGGCCACAACAGTGAGAGGCCCGCGTACCACACACACACACAAAAAATCCAACTCTTTGTCTTCCATCCAAAGCTACTTCTCTTCCCATAACTTCTGTCTTGGTAAATGCCCCACCATCATCCAGCTTAATCTGGAAGCATCCTCTCATCCCTCACTTCTGATCAATTACCCAGCTCATCTGTTTCTGTTTCCATTATCAAAGTTCAGGACTTAGTCATTTCTTACTTGAATTACTGCAAAGGCCTATTCCAAACGTTTCTCTCTGTGATCAATTTTCCAATATGCAACCAGAAAGATTTTTCAAGAAAAAAAGATCTGACAGTGTCACCCCACCCTCTCCTTCCCAATGCTGGAAAGCTTTCTGTTCAACTTCATGCTAAAATCTGAACTCTTTGTCCTAATTTTCTAGTAGTTCTTTTCCTCCCTCTTATCTGTCTCTCCAATTTGTCTTCCAGCACACACCCTCTGTTCTGCCAACCTCTATTCACTGCAGTCTCATGAGCCAGCCATGCCCTTTCAAAAACTGTTTAACAAATATTCTTTACTGACTGCGGGGCATCTTCACCTGAGCTTGGCAGGGTGTATTGGGGTTGCCTACTTGTCCTGATGAAGATGAGGCCTGGGTCTTACACCTCTCAGGCCAGTGCCCCCAGCAGTTCTGAATAAAGCAAAACTCAACACATGAGCGGAGATCTAGTTTTTAAATTTCACCTTGCTTGTAAAAGTTATTTCAGAATTGCTGTATGATTAAAGCATGCTTTATTTCCCCTTCTGCTCTCAGTTTTATTCAAATTTTTTTGATAGAAACAAAATTTGTGTTCATTCCCATGTCTGATTCCTAGCAGACATACTTAAATTCTCCTTCAAATGATCATCTACAATTTCTTCTAGAAGATCCAAACCAGTATTCGTGAATTGTTTAGACTTTTTTCTTTACTCTTCTGACCACAGTATAAAAACTTAGCTGCTTGCTATCAAACTAAGAGAAAGACAAATTATAAATTATCAAATACAATAAAAAGTCTGTGTGAAGATTTTCTTCCAAGAGAATTAATATTTAAAATTCTTCTGTCTTTCTTAGTAACTACATTGCTCCTTAATTTATTTTAAGGATAATGAACAAAACTTATCACATTTGATTGTTTCTGCTCACTTATTTGCCTGGTTCCCCTTTTCTCTGTGAGCTCCACAAGGGAGGGACCATGTCTATCTTTTCGACACCCTATCTATAGCACCAAGCCTTACCCCATAGTTGGCCCTAAAAAAACATTTCTTAATGAATGTTGAAATATCTAGTTTTTGCTTTATCTTATAAAAGCCCAATTTTTACACACATAAAAGACAAAGTTAATCTGCCAGAGATGAGTGAAAATGTCACACAAGGTCACAAAAATTGTACTGGGCCAACTCTTTCTCATGAAATGCCAAAAAGTATTTTGTTTCCCTCAATATCATGTCATTCTAAGCTTGACTCTCATACACAGCTTGTTGAAAGTTTTGCAATTCCAAGTAAGCTTTTGGTCAATCACAGCCAGTCCACTAAATGAATCTGGGATGAGTTTAGTACCGATTAAACTTGGCGAGTATCTCTACAGGAAGCAAGGCGCAACAAAGTGTATTTCTATTCCTAAGTCTGAGACAGGGAAGCAAAGACAAACTTTTCAAGAATCACTCCACCTATAAGAACACGAACATTGGGTTCAGAAGTATCCATTAACCCACATAGATTTTCAACAATAAATTTTCCCAGGATTCTAAGTTTTCCTTCTTCAGTTTCTTCATTAGTGATAATTCATCAGGAAATCATACCACATCAAAGGATGCCCATAATAGACTCAGTGTTCTCCATTTAGTGTCATTTAGGCAAGCCATTGTCTTTGCATTTATGGTTGTTAAGAAGAGAGTCTTTTTCAGTATGTGCCTCTGGTTAGGAGAGAATAGAATAAACTCCAAGTTACAAAAAGTGATGTTTTTGTTTTCTGATTCAGCACAAGGAAAGCCAGAATCTGTAAGATACAGAATCTGTATTTCCCTGGTGGTGTACCCTAGAATCCAAGCCCTGATCTAGACACGGGTATTGCAAAAACAGAATGAGATATCCTGCTAAGGTAGCAATGCTCGGAATGATCAGGACTGATTCCATCTTGCTGGGAAATGTCTCTCAGTTTTGTAATAAAGCTGGAATGACTTCCCAACAAAGATGCTTTCAGTGAAGAAACGCTTGGACTTTCTTATTTTCCAAACGTGGGAAGAAAAGACATTGTTTGTAAAAACGAATCCAGTGAAAAGGGGGCTCTGTCAGTGATAAACATTTATGTTATTCTGTGTGTTTAATATGGGAAAAGAATACATTGAAAGTTGGCCAAACATGGTCAGTATTAATCTCTGCAGAGTTCCTGAATCTCGTGCTGACAATGTTCTCTAACTAACATTTTTCTCTTCTATTCCCAAATGGATTAACAGTAGGCAGACAGAGAGAAAAGGGAGGGCAAACTAAAATAGCATAAAGATCTGCACACTTACCGTGCAACTTATGTGATGCTGTCCCTTTTGTCTAATGCTGTTGTCTAAATTCTGTCTAATCTCAAGAGCCTACTCCTCTCCGACTTAACTAGATGTCACCTCCAGCACTTCATACTCTCAGAAACATACTCATATTCGGCCTTACGTGACTGTCACACGTGTACTTAACACTTCTGAGCTCCATGGAGCCATCCTTACTTATCTCTGCAGCAACCGGAATCATTCCTGATCAATGGGATCTAACTTTCTAGAGTAATTATCCCTTTAACTTTTAAAATGTGTAAGTATTTGATCATACTGTAACTGGTATAAATCACACTAAAGTGCTGTAAATAATGAAGTTTATGTTGAATATAGAAACATTTAGTAATATCTTTAATGTAAGGTGATTTACATAAATGGAGATAATTTACATGAAAATGGCACAGTTGTCTTTTTTTCTCTTTTTTACCTTATTGGTCCCTAGCGTCTATAATAAGCACTTCTGCTGATGATCTTTCCTGCTACTGTGTACTGTTTAACTGTAACAGTCACTTTTATACATTGTGATTCTTATATAAGTTTAGTATCTTCCCCATAACATCTGGGTGGGGTTCCCCTTATTTCGAATCCCTCTGCTGTCACTCCCCTAGGTAATTATTCAAGCCTCATGTTTTATTTGGTTTGTTCTCTGCCTCCAAATACGTAAGGATGCCTGTCCTTTAATTCAGTGGTAAATATTTGGGTTTTAAGGAACTTCAAGCAAAAGACACTGGGGCCCTTGCAATGATAGAGGGGGAGGAGGGGGCTGCCTGATTATCCTTCTGAAACAGGAGACGCCAGTTAGTCGTTACAAAGAAAGAGAAATGGAAAGGATGCAAGAAAATGAATGCTGGATGTCCAGGATCTGATACAATAAGGGCTAAAATTATGAGAGTCTTGTTGGTGAAAGAAGTGTCATAATCCATATGCCTTCAGCTATTAGACCTGCTGGAGTTCTAGCTGGAGAAGGGACTAAAGCACAGCTACGGGAGCAGGTACTGGGAGAAAGGGCCTGCCGGCTGTGGGGCCTGCCCCTAAGAAGAGTGGCCAGCAGATCCTAGGGCAGTGGCCATGGGGGAAACTCAGACCTGCTGCCAGGCTAGAACCAATGGCTGAAATTCACATTTAGTAATTAGGAAGGGCAGGACTGCAGGAATCTCTGGGTAGGAGCTGTGCTTATTTTCTAGCAGGTGATATAGTCAGATTCAAAATCTTTCTGTGCTGAGAAGGAGCCCCCCGAGTGGCCGAAAGTTCAGCGATCTTTAGTCACAACACAGGACTGGAGTGCAAATTAGAAACCAGAATATAACTCTAATCACAGAAAATAAGGGACAGTGTTAGGAGATGAGAGAGGGCATTGTGACTCAGTGCACACAGGGTAGCCAGAGGTAACCATAAACCCCACTGGGAAGGGGATACTGGTGCCAGCCCCATCCCCCTTAGGGCAGACGGAGTTCTGAATTTCTCTCTTTTGTTGCAGTTAATGGGTAGGGCTATGATTACAGGACCTTTTGTACCTGTGTTGCATGACTCAGGAACAGGCAGGTATAAACACAGGAAAGGAAGGTAGGAGTCTGATCTAGGCCTTAGACTCTCCTATTGTCCTCAAGAACTAGAAGTGCCTGGCAAACTCCAATGTACTGTTCAAGTCCCAGATCCAACGTTTCTGCTTTACAGAAGTTTTCCTCAAATTCCCCATGCACTTGAGACCAAATAGCCACCACCACCACCACTACCACTGTCATTACTGTCATTACTATTACTACTTCCTTCGGGGTTAATACCATCATATCAGCAGTTACGTGATAACCCTCAGCTCACTTAAAATGCCACCCAACTGCTTACAATGGATCGACATTATTTTTAAAGGGCTTTCACTGTAAAATTAGACACAATATTTTAAACAGCACATAACCTAAAGGCTTATCAAAATTCTGTGAATAATGTTTAAAGTATAAATGGGGTGGGTCAGTTCAGATACTTTTGGCTGGAGATAGGAGAAAAGTCAATCTCCAACTGGCTTAAACAATAAGGGAAATTGTTTGGCTCATGTGATGAGAAAGCCATAGGGAGTGCTAACTTCAGGTGTGGCCTGGTCCAGTGGCTCAATGATATCATCAAGGAATGGGGTTTTTTCTTCCCTTCTTTCTTGCCTTCTGAGGTGGGCTTGTCTCTGAGGCAAGTTTGCCAGAGTTGCTAGGCTACAAACATCTTTATTTCCATACAGCAGGGAAGAGAATATCTTTGCCTCAGCATTCTAGAAAATGTCTGGCACTCCACTGTGAGTGGATCATCTTCAGGACTTGCCCCCTCAGGAACCAACCGCTTGTTGATTGGCTAAGAGGTCATATGTTCAACCCTGGATCCTGGGGTAATGCCTGTTCCCCTAGAACCACATGAATTCTAAAATGGGAATTGGAGCTGTTGGGAAGGAAGAAGGAAAGAATGGATACTCAAAGATAGCAATCAGGGTCTCATGGTACTAACAAGAAACCAAGTCTAGTTAAGGAAAGGAATTGATTAAATACACTGAGTAGCTCAACAAACTATCAGAAAGGCTGGCAAACCAGGTTGGGTAAAAGTGCATGCATTCGTTTGCTAAGGCCACCTCAAAAAAATACCGTAAACTTGGGGCCTGGACAAACAGACAAACAAAACAACCCTTATTATCTCAAAGTTCTTGAGGCTAGAAGTCTGAGATCAAGGTGTCAGCAGGGTTGGTTCCTTCTGAGGGCTGTGAGTAAAAATCTTTTCCATGACTCTCTCCTAGCTTCTGGTAGTTTGCTGCCAATCTCTGGAGTTCCTCGGGCTGTAGGTGCATTACCTCAATCTCCGCCTTCATGCTCCCTTAATGTTCCTTCTGTGCGCACATGTCTCTGTGTCCAAATTTCCTCCTTTTATAAAGACACAATCATATGGAACTCGGGCTCATCCTAATGACCTTATCTGAACTTGATCATCTACAAAGACTCTATTTACAAATAAGGTCCCATTCACAGGTTCAGGGGGGTTAGGCTTCAACAGTTTTGGGGGGACCCAATTCAATGGATAACAGTGCAAGAATTAACTCACACCATGGCAATCAGGTGGTGAGGTACCACCTGTGGCACCTCAGCCACTAGATATTTGATGCCACTTCTGCTGGCTCTGGTGGCCCCTGAAGCTGACCCTGTCTCACAGTCACTGTCTCATGCCAGCTCCTTGACATTGGAGTACGGGGAGAGAGCATCTGCCTCCTTCTCCTTCCCCTCTCCTCCCCCAAGATTCATAAAATTTGATGTTCTCCCAACACAGGAAAGCCTTCAGCCGCTGGGCAGCCCAAAACGAAAACTGTACACTACAGGTGGTAACCAATAAACTACCATGGGCAAAGGTGGATTCTTTCCTGATTTGTATAAGGAGAGGGTTGGGGAAAAGGTATGAACTGAAGGGACCAGGGGATCTGATTCTGATAGAATGAGAAGAAGAAGAAATGGTAGGCTGGAAAGCCAAATACAAATTTCTGTTCTGCATTTTTGTCCTTGAGGTGATTCCGTTTATCTTCCTCTGCCTGTGGGAGCAAAGAAACTGCATTGGATGGTTCTTTTATGCTGGGCAGGGCACATGAGCAGAGCTCACCAAGCAATGCTCAGGAGTGAGTGTCTCTGCCCATGGAGCAGCAGAGGCCACAGGCAGAGTTGTCTTGGTATCTGCACATTGGAAAACTCACGGGACACCTTGATTAGCCTCAAATCCACCACTGACCAATGTGCTTTTGAAATAGTGCTAAGAAGCCCGTGTATCTGAGATAAGCCTACTCAGGGATGGGCTAACGTTTATGTTCTAATATGGCTGTGATTCATCTCCTTGTGATAACTCTGTGTGTGTTCACCTCCCTTATAAGCTTGTAACTTTTTGGAGGTTAGAGGATGTCTCATCTATCACAGTGTTTACAGTGCCTAGGATGGACCTGGCACACTTCTGATGCCCAGCAAATGTCAGACGAGTTAGTAAATGGATGGATCAAAAACGCTGTGTGTGTGTGGACTTTGAGGGTGAGGCAGGGACAGGAGAAGTTATTAAACAACTTAAAAGGCTCTCAGTTTGAGAAGAAAATTTCCTCAGAGCAGTTCTATCATGATCCATGACTATGCCTTATTTTCATCACAGCCATGGTACATAGTAAAATAACGGGAAACAAACAGAGGTCGGAGGATATGTATTTCTCCCAGAAATGCAGGGCTTGCTTGGCCCTGTGTCTGCATCTCAGCAGAGGTTTCTAACATTGCGGGGCTTGGGGCTACTTCTACTCCTTCTCCAGTGAGAAACCCTAGACACCAGCAGAGATTTTGCCAACTTAAACCTTCAACAGAAATTCTGCCAACAGATTTTGCCAACTTACACCTTCCTAAGGTGACCTTGAACAACATTTTCATTATATCTGTCCTAGATTGTTACTTATTGGTACGTTTTTAAACTCATATCCTCATATAAATAACCAAAAAAAGAAATAAAATGATTTAAAATCTGAAGTGAGAAAAGAATTTGAAATGTTTTAGCTTATGCTGTAGTCAACTCTGAAAATGTATCAGCTCAGCCCTTTGAATTTGTTTCCCTCGTAGTTCTAGAAGCAAACAAGAATTAATTTCAAACAAAAATCTGTTTTACTTATACAGTACAAGTTTGAACTTTAGTTAGAAAAAACATGTTTTCAAAATTTCCTTTGAAAAACAAAGGCTTAAGTTAAGGGGAAAATGTTTTGGAAAACTTGCAGTTTCAAAAAACAAAATTTGAAGGAAAATAAAAATGGATTTAGGGCTTTCTGAAAAATCCCTAATACTAGTAAGCCCCCCACCCCCGTTGCCCCCCCTTCGTAACAGGATCCTGTCTAAATGCTTTTGTTCTCCCAACGTGAAAATGGAACCTCTTCGAAGGTGCCAGTAAAGTGTTAATTACTTTTCTCATTATTACACTGATACTTCTTTTCTATCCTTGTTTATAATTTTCAATTAAGATGCAGATGACTTGATATTGCAAATGAAAAAATTTCAGAAACTTCCTTCTGAGCATAGAGCAAGTGCATTTGAATGGCCCGTAATAATCAGAAGTATACAAACTGAAAACATCCATCACTTTTTATCCTAAATTAATCATATGAAATTTTTTTATATTTGGAAAACAAAATATCCGATCTACAATTTTTTAAAACCGTATTTTAAAATGTTTATTTAATAAGCACATTATCAAACGCTAATTGTGTATGTATATGGCATCCTGTTAGGTGCATGCCCAACAAGAAAGATTTTAAGAAGATATTCCTATACATCTCTGGTGTGTAACTTTATTCATATCTTATCTCAGACCCAGCTCCTAGGCTTCTAGAATAATTTTCTGCTTCAGTTTTATGAAGGTGTCATTTTCCCTTATAAGTATCTGTGATTATTCTCCTATTCTAAAAATCTCCCTTTCATCAGTCTCATTGCATAAATGTTCTGCCTATGTTACTACAGTAGCCTTTAATCAATGGACACATCAGTATCCTCACAATTTTATAGTAATTACATTCATATTATTAAGTCTTCTGATGGTCTGGGTAGGGGTATTAAACTCAGATGCAAAGCAACCGAAGTGTCCTTTGACAAAGGAATGGATAAAGAAGATGTGGTGCATATATACAATGAAATATTACTCAGCCATAAAAAGAACGAAATAATGCCATTTGCAGCAACATGGATGGACCTAGAGATTGTCATACTGAGTGAAGTAAGACAGAGAAAGACAAATATCATATGATATCACTTAGATGTGGAATCTAAAAAAATGGTACAAATGAACTTATTTACAAAACAGAAATAGAGTCACAGATGTAAAAAACAAACTTATTGTTACCAGAGGGGAAAGGGGGGGGATAAATTGGGAGATTGGGATTGACATATACACACTACTATATATAAGATAGATAACTAATAAGGACCTACTGTATAGCACAGGGAACTCTACTCAATACTTTGTAATGACCTATATGGGAAAAGAATCTAAAAAAGAGTGGGTATATGTATATGCATAACTGAATCACTTTGCTGTACAGCAGAAACACAATAGTATAAATCAACTATAGTTCAATAAAAATTTTAAAAAAACTCAAATGCATTTATTGGCCAAGAGGGTAACAGAACGTGTGAAATAAAAAAATAATAGGGAGTAGTAGGCCTTTGGCAAACTGGGGAATATATACTCTGTCTAAAGACATTTAAATTCATTTAAGAACACGATGCTAGCCCAATAGAACATAGCTGTTGAGATTTTTGAGTCTGTGGATTTTGATTTTCTCTCTTAACATTTTGGACAAGGATAAGAAAACACAGATCTCTCCCCTTTAACATACCAATACCAAGATCTGTGGTCAGTTGCTTACTCTTGACCATGGTAAAAATAAGTACCATAAAATATTTTCTGATGAAAGTGCTGTTAGCTAAAATAATAAAAATGCTAATAACTGAAAAGCAGTTTTCATTACCAGATTGACCTATCAGAGCCATATGGCATGTTGAATTCCTAGGAACCCTCATGATTGTATTGCTTTTATTTTTGATTATGAAAAAATTGTTTGAGAGCTCTTCTGGGCAGATTCTTGTTCTGTGTACTTACTAAGAATCATTAGACACGGTGTTTGTTTTTGTTTTCTATCGTGTTGACTCCAAATTCAACCCAACACTCAAATTGTTATCCGCCAATTCAGCCCACATTCAGAAGGAATGCTCAATTTACCACCACAGAGAAGGAGCCAATCTCGAAAGAATAATGGGACAAAGCAACAGCTGCTTTAAACAAATCTTACGAACACAATTCAGCACAGACACAGAACAGGAAGAGAAAATGAAGACTGACTAATTGCCAGTGGGCCAGCGTGTGCCCTGAAGCCTTGAATCTGGAAATTATTAATTTGTATTTTTTCTCTCACCTCCCCAAAGGTTCAGTGAGTACATTGATGTCTGGAGTAAAATCCACACAAGATGCATTTTCACCACAGCTTCTGGTTCTCTGGGAACTCCGTTGCCTGCTTTCTTGCTGCCTCTAAACTTTCATCTGAAGTATCATTCTGGCAGCCAAAAATATGTCTGAGTTACTTTGTGTTTTCAAGAATCTCCCTTTCTCTTTGCTCATAAAATCTGCAACCTGCTGCGGGGATGTTCGAAATACGTTTCCTGAGTCCATACATTTGGGGGAAGGTAATGGAACGATTCACTTTAGATCCACCCGTATTTCAGTTCTCATCCCACCCGGATATCAGGGTTTCCTTTTGTCAGATGGTCTGTAGCTAAAACCACAAACCCTCTGGTGATCAGTGAAATTATGTCTTCTTTGTCTTTGTCCTATGAATGAGGTAGCTATTAGGTCTGTGTTCTTTTGTGAAAATAATCGAAAATGAAGTGAATATAAAAAGGAAAGCCCATAGAGTTTTTTAAGAGCAAAAGTACTCAAGTTTGATAAACACTTCTACGACGCTATTATTGGCTTCAGACCTAGATGCTTTGTTATATTAAAAACATCTTTTAAGAAGCAATCATTTTTTTAAAGCAATCATTTTAAGAAGAGTATAAAGAGCCCAAAATATGTATCTCTCAAATAAGCTTCTTCCTCTACTTAACCAGAACCAAATACCTTACATAATGTGAATAAGATAAAACCACAATCAGTGGTATTCCTCCTCCAAACGGAGGTGACTTCTCAAAATGGCATGGCCTAGTTACACCATTTTCAGTGTTAAGAATCATGGGGAAGATCGTAGCCACAATGATTAAAGTTTTCCAAAGAATGTTCTATAAATTCTGTAGCAACAATTTCACTATTTCAATTCTAGGCTGTGGGAAGGTTACTAATGGGTCAGTATTTCTTTTTTTCATTCTTAAATGGTTCATTCCATTTTTTCAAACACAGAGCATTTAGGAAATGATCCTATAGCAATTTAATGAAAGTAGCTAGATCCATCAACTTCACACTGGATAATACGTAAACTTGGATGTTAATTAGCCTTTGACCCTGTAACTTACAAAGTACTTTACTAATCATTTGAGGGAACCCTATATAAAGGCATATGTTCTCGGAGGGGGAAGCTGATTTCCATAATATTATGCACATCCATTCTCCCAATAAAACACTATGAATCATGTGGATATGAAGACATTTGAGTAGTGCTTGTTATCATAAATAAATATTAAGCTAAAATCTACCTTTGGAAGGCTTGTTCGTTAACCAGCTGTTCATGGTAAACAACTGCATTTACTCTAAAAGAAAGACTTTGTAACTCTCAGAGCACTTTAGCAAAGAAGGAAATAATGCTCTAGTAACACTTTTAAAAATTTATTCCATCTTTGATGATAAGATTAAGAATCTTCAAGTGTCAATTTTATTCAGTCATTTATATGAAATAAAGCATCAGTTTAGGCTTAACTTCAGTAATAATTAATGTTTATCTAGCACTTTCACTTACCCCATTTGAACCTCATGCAAGTAAAGAAATCTGGGCTCAAAAAATTTAAGTGATGCCCTTTAAGGTCATTGAGAGAAATAGGTGGAAACGGGGTTGAAGTCCCTATGTTCTGACTCCAGAGCCCATGAACTGGCCCTTCTAACGGTGATTTCAATAGATATACATATACCCGTATTTAATTTACAAATTAATGTTTATCCTCATTATATATAAATCACTTCTGTTCAAAGTTGTGTGTGTATTAAAGCTGGTTATGACCCACTCACATCTAAAATAATTTACCAACCAATGGATTGCAATTCACAAATGGACCGCACTTTGAAAAGCTATACCACAGGGTCCCTAATGGCAGGGCCGTCTCGTGCACCCTGTGTAGTTGCGAAGAGATCCACGCTCAGAGAGGCTCTTGGTTTAAGGCTCTCCTGTTGTCCTCCGAAACTCTTAATCCTAATTTTATCTTTGAACTTGTGTTTTGGAAGTGAAGTCTAACAGGACAATGGAGCATGAACTTGAGCAGAGATAGGTGCAATCTGCATGTCTGCTGCTCCTTGGCCTCCATTCACATACAGCATTCACGATGCCCCATGAGTACAGAATTCTGGTGAATCGACACTGGGTGGGAATTCAGTGAGACTCAAAGTGAGTACATGGTAAGTGTGCTATGTCTATGAGTAAGTGGGGATGCTAACAGCCTGGAGAGTCCATGCTCGATTTAAACCTGAATTTGTTTCAACTGAGACATAAGGCAACGACATTCTAAGAAATACAAATTACCAAATAGCCTTATCATATCCTTTCTTACTCATATTACTTCCCTGTATTAGCCAATCACTTAGGCTGAAAATGATGACATAGAAGGAAAGGGAAAAATAGGACAATCCAGAGTGAATTTTCCTTTCAGTCTGTCCTGAATCATCAGTGCGGCAGAGAGAATGAATGTTGGTAGAAAGTGTGTGTGTATGTCAAGAAATGTAGGGCTTCCCTGGTGACACAGTGGTTGAGAGTCCACCTGCTGATGCAGAGGACGCGGGGTTCGTGTCCTGGTCCAGGAGGATCCCACGTGCTGCGGAGCGGCTGGGCCCGTGAGCCATGGCCGCTGAGCCTGCGCGTCCGGAGCCTGTGCTCCACAGCGGGAGAGGCCACAACGGTGAGAGGCCCGCGTAACCCCCACCCCCAAAAAAAAGAAACTATGACAAGTCAAGAGAGGGAGAGAGATCACCAAAGAAAATGAAAAGCTTTTTAATACCTTGAATGGCACAGTTTTCCTGGTTTTTGCATATGGGGTCTGCCATTTTCATTTTGCTCTAGGCCCTGCAAATTACGTAGCTACCTGTAGTGGGTTTACTGGCAGCCCTCACTCCCAAATAGTATGTCCGTGTCCTAATCTCTGAAACGTGTGAATATTACTTTATATGGCAAAAGAATGAATATTACTTTATTTGGCAAAATAGTAAAGAATACCTTATACGGCAAAAGATGTGATTAAGTTTAGGATCTTGAGAGGAGGAGCCCATGCTGGATTATCTAGGTGGATCCTAAGTCCCTGCATGCAAAGTATCCTTATAAGACAGATACACAGAGAACAGGAGACCGTGGGACGATGGCTTGGGATGACGTAGCCAAAGCCAAGGAAGGCCTGGGGCCACCAGAAGCTGGAAGACACAGAGAACAAAATCCCCTCTAGGGCCTCTGGTGAGAGAACAGCCCAGCAGACGCCTGGATCTTAGACTTCTTGTTTCCAGAACTGTGATCTAAAAAGTTGCTGTTGTCGTAAGCCAGCCAGTTTAGGTAATTTGTTATAGAGCCCTAGGAAACTAACACCCTGACTCTGTTTCACTGAACGTCTTTTCTCAAACAAGACCTGTGGACCTTGCTCCAGGAGAGCGTGGAGGTCCCTCCCTTTTCTAGATGTGGTTGCGGTGTATCATCTGGTACCACCTGGATGCTAGTTTCTGATCATGTCACATGCTAATTTTGCTCCCTTCTCGTGGCTCTGGGCTCTAAACTCCTTGGGAATAAAGAACACATCTCAATGCCCATGCCCTCTAGACTGTCTTGGACAATGGTATTTCCATGGAAAATCGTCAATGGATTCCTACTGATTGACCACAGGCCTGAAATACTGATGAGGTTTTTATCTTATTTTTATATTTTTCTATTTAACATTTAGAGGACTCATGGTTGGGAACTAATCTCTCATCCTTACTTGAACAGAGAAACCATTAGTATTGAATCTCAGACTCATTTATTTTAACAAATTGACTACTGTACAAAAGCCTAAGTGATTTAAATCCAAAATGTCTAGTAACCTTCCTTTTGCTATTAAAGAAGGGCAGTCCCAGGAAGCATGTGCACCAGAGGCCTTTCTTCTGCTGTGTCAGCTATTGTTGCTCTGATTACATATAGTAGAATTTAAGGCTAACAGGGGAGGTATTTGGGGACAAGGACTTTTCTATATTCTTTGAATCACAACTTGGAATAGAGTACATAGTAGATACAGTATACATGTCTTGTTTAAAGGATAAATGGACTTTAACCGTTTTTTTTTTTTAATTGTGTGGAATTTCTTTTTTTTTTTAGCTTTAGAAGATGGTCTAAATTAAACTTAGTTCAGGAAATATGTATTGAGTATCTATTTTGGAAGACACCCTTACTCGTCATATGTGGGGTACACAAAAATGAGTAAGACACAGTTCCTATCCTGAAGTGACTTTCTAGTAAGGTCCAGCAATTACATAAATAATTTCAACATGGTAACTAAATCTATTAGGACACACACACACACACACACACACACACACACACGTACATGCACACTTGCAGGCCAAAGGCATGCCAGGGAAGAAAATAATTCTGAGAGGAATGATTGGTGATGGGTTCATTAGAGATTGTGATATTTGGACCACATCTCAAAGAACAGAACTGTTGTCACTAGCTGAACAATTTTAGAGGAAGGATATTCTAGGAAGAGACCTCACACAAGCAAGGAGAATGTAAGCAGTGTGGTCTCTACAGGCCCCTGCTAATATACTGACAATGTTTCTAGAGAATATGTGTAGGGGAAGATGTGGTAGGAGATGTGACTTGAAAAGGTGTTTTAATTCAATCACTCAGAGCCTTAAACAGTGGGCTAAGAAGAGCATAGTTTATCCTGTAGGATATGAGAAATTTTGCAGGTTTTTGAGCGAAGGAAACATGTCACCCAAACTTTGTGCCATGTTAATGAGGTGTGGGTTGAAGAGATAAGGATTTAGTTGTAAAGGGAGCTATTACATGGATTTAATGAAGAGATGACAACAGCGTGGATTTGGAAGGTAGCTTGGGAAATATAAGGAAAGAGATAAAGTTGTTTGAGAGATAATTAACGAGGAGAATCAACAGGATTTAGTGTCTGATGAGATATGTGCATAGAAAAGAGTTAGAGATGAATCCAATAACAGTGTCCTGAGAGCAGGGAAGTTAGACAAAGCACGTAGGAAACATAGGAGAAGGTGCAGTTCTGGAAAGAAACTCTTCAGTAGGCTCACAACACGGCAATTTTGAATTACCAGTAAGTATTTTGAATTACCAGTAAGCATTCTGAATTGGAGTTCAGGAGATATAAAATTTGCAGGCATCAGTGTGGAGACTGTGCTTGAAGCCACAGAGAGGGTAAGAGCCCAGGAAGAAAACAGAGTGAGAACAAAGGAAGGAAAGAAGGGGAGGGTTTCATGATTATCAATTTACCCTGGCATCCCTGAACGCTCCTGAAATGCACAGCCAAAATAACTTTTTTTAAGTCATGTGTTTGAAGTATACATTTATCTAGTAAAATTCACCCTTCAAAGTATACAGTTCCATGAGTTTTGATGGCGAGATAAAGTTGTGTAACCATCACCAGAATCGAGATCTAGAGCATTCCCATTTCTCTCCAAAAATTCCTTTATGCCCTTTAGTAGTTAATGTCTCCCCACACCCCAGCCCCTGGGCAACAATTAGTCAGTTTTCTAATCCTATATTTTTGCTTTTGCCTAATGTCCTATGGATAGACTCATAATAACACGTAACATTTTGAGTTTGGTTTCCTTTACCAAGCATAACGTACTTGAGATTCATCCAAGTTGTTACGAGTATCAGTAGTTCTTCCCTCTTTACTGGTGAGCAGTATTCTCTTGTACGGTGATACCACAGTTTGTTTATCCATTCACCAGTCGATGTACAACTAGGTTGCTTCCAGTTTTTGTGGATTATGAATAAAGGTCCCATAAACATTTGCATACAGGCTTTTGTGGAAACATAGTTTTCATTTTTGAGGGGTAAATCTTAAAGAATGAGATTGCTGGGTGGTATGGTAGGTGTATATTTAATTTTATAAGAAGGTGCCAAACTGTTTTCCAAAGTGGCTGTCACATTTTGCATTCTCCTTGGCAGTGAATGAACCTTCTTCTGCTCTGCATTCTTGTCAGCACTTGGTGTTGTCGTCGTCGTTATTATTATCCATTCAGTGTGGGTGGTTTCTCATTACAGTCAATTTTTTGTACGTTTTCGAATATGTGCACTCTTCTGGGAGAAGGGTCCATAACTCCATCAGATTCTTGAGGTAAAGAATTATTGAATTATGAGCTTGGAGAATGAAGAGAAGTCAGAAAAGCACACTGAGAAGATTGGAGAAGAGTTTTAGAATGGAGAGTCTGCAATGCCAAGGAAAGAAGAAAGTCTATAATGCAAACTAAGAAGAGGATGCTGTACTCAGCAAGGCAAGAGTCTCGCTGATCTTTGAGATGCCTTTCAGTGGAGTGGAAGAGAGGAGGCGAAAAATACGAGTGAGCTCGCTTAAACCAGAAATGTAAAGGAAGGAGATGGAGGCATCACATGCAGACCATTCCTCTAGATATCAGCCTAAAGGACAGTCCAAGCTTCTCCCTTTTGCTAGAAAAATCACTTCTGGGGAGCCCTAGACGAGGCAATTTTGAAAACAGTGAGCAGTGTTACTGGTATGCACATTATCTATTTAAAAAATGTGGTTCTTCAACGTGCACTCGATTTTACTGGCACTGACTTCAAGTTTTCCTGAGAAGCAAATTCACTCTACCACTGATGCCACTGACTGGGCTGGAAAGAACTTTTGGGCATGTAGAGTGTTATTGTGGGTGAAAAAGCTTGCCCAAGTACATGTCCAAGGGTGTTACAACATGCAATAGTGTGCTGTCAGGACATTTTACAAGTCAGCTGACGTGGGCTGCAGTGCCACAATCATTACCCTTTCCCGACGGCCTGCTGCTGGATGTAACCTCAGCTAATCTATCTGGGCATTTGGGCATTTCCCCCAAACACAGAAAAGATGAATGCACTGAAATACAGAGGCAATCAGCATGTGGTCAGTCAGGATTCACCGCTATACTTTCAGTCTCTGCGAAGATTACGAGAAAAGTTGTGAAAGGAGAGGAGACAAAGATTTAGTAAAACTCAGACAGCTGCATTCAGAGAACAGTTTTCTTAGTCATGAGGTATAATGTGAATATAAGAATGACCCGTTCCCGAGCGCTTTCTCTCACTCACAGACACACACACACACACAGACACACACAGACACACACACACAGACACACACAGACACACACAGACACACACAGACACACACAGACACACACAGACACACACACACACACACACACACACACACACACCCTGCCTACATATTTTGATTCCTGCTAGCTCCATATCCACCCCTCCAGTGTTCTCCTTTGCAACTGGGTCAGGCAGATACATGGCATTGGGCTGGGAGTAGCTTGTCCTCCACTAGTTCACCTCTAAGACGGCTAGAATAAGAGTATCATATTCATGCCATTACAAGATTGGAAATCTCATCTAATGCCTACTTCCTCTCCTCGACTTGTCTTAGATGCTAGATTCACAATTCCACTTGAATGGTCTACATGTCAATGCTCCACCCCAGAACAGATCACAAAGTAGGTTACTGCAGCAACCGTGGTCCCGTGGAAGAAGCATAGGATGTGGCATCAAAAGAGATGGGTTTGAGATCCAGCCATGCCACTACGAGCCAATTACTAATTCTTCCTGCCCTGGGATTTACACCAGTAAGATGGAAACCAATAGCTCCTAATTCATACTTCATCTTGTACTGGGTGTTCAAACAGTATCATGAAAGTTCACATGAACTGTAGATGGTTCCTATGAACTGGGCATTGCTGTTACCACTCTCTACAAACTGCTAGTCTTGGCTTCACTCCGACCCCTCCTCCTTGAGAGGTACCATCAGTGCTTCCTTACCTAGGAAGTCTGCTCTCTTCTCTTCCTTGCCGAATCTTCCTCCCAATCTTCCGGAAGCAGGCTTAAACTCACATCGCAAGCTGTACTTCCTAACTTAGATATCCTTACAGCAGACGAGTTACCATATTTGCTGGGATCTGTGCCTCTGCCTCTTTTCTTTCCTCCACCTTATTATTATGAGTTAGGATAATCTTTTCAAAACAACCCCTCCCCTGCACCATTTACTCCTTTCCCCATAGCAGCAATTTTAGTCAATTGGTGGAAAGCTCTTGAATGGAGAATTTAGGGAAGCATTAGTATAAGTGAACCCCTGCCCCCCAGCCGTTGGCCATGAGAAAGTGAATTGTGCCTCCAGTTCCCTGATACATGTGAGGGCAGAAGTTATTTTCCTGCAGTGGGTACTCCACAAACTTTCCCAGTCTCTGCTCAGTCATTTTCTAACAATGTTCCATCTGGATTTACCTGATATTGAATTAAGGCTTAAAACAAAAAAAAAAGCTTATGTGAACGAAAGCCCTTATCACTGCAGAGTTTTAGACAAAGCACTACATGGTCAGAATGGTAGAGACAGCAAACTTGTCAAGGTGCGTGACAGATAAGTCAGCTCATGGGAAACCAGGTCCTAAGATAAATGTCAATGTGAATCACGGTTTTTCTCGTAGAACTGGAGCTACCGACTGCCCTTTGCCTGTGTGAAGACTTGCCACTCATACTAATGTGAATGGTATGCCTGGGCCAAGGACGAATGTAATCCTTTAGGATTTCAAAACTGTGTGAAGACTTTGAAATAATGGTTGAGGAGCTGGTCTATGTTGATCATCACATGACAGAATTAGAGACTATGATCTCTTCTTGCTTCAAAGTTCCCTTGAGGAATGATGTGGTTTTTGTTTGTGTTCTCTGATCTGCACTTTGTCAAAAAATAATGTTAAAAGTGGAATGAAGATAGGGTGATTATACACATCAAAGAAATCCTGTTATTTTTGCCTTTTATTAGACAAAATTGGGTGTGTTTTCTTTTCGAAAACCCATGATTTGATAAACCGTATTTCTATGCACAGAGTCCAGTAGATAAAAGGCACTGGTAAATATTACTTAAGTGAAATTATATATAAGATTGGCTTTTGTGAGTGTCAGGTCTGCTGCATGATACCCATTTGTTAATGTAGCCTTTCTCCCCAGCTCTTTATGTAGAAAATGATTCTTGTGCTATTCCAAATCCCAGCTGAAGGGCAAAGAGTGAATAGGCCCCTACAAGAAGGTCTAGAGAGATGGCATTAAATTTTAACTTCTCTCAAACCTTTAGCAATTTCCTTTTCCCATTTTATCTACTTGTAAAGTCTCCAAATTGCTCTAGGATTAGATTAGCCCTGGAAGAATCAACACCAGCCCCTGGGGCCTCATAAAGATGTGCTGTTCCAGTCCTAAGTTTTACAAAGGCAAGCTGACCCCAGAGAGGTGAGCAAGTTGGCCTTTCTTTGGGTATCTATATTGGGAAGACAGTATCTATGTTGGGAAGACTTTTATTTTGCATATTTGGTTACTTTTTAATTAAAATGGTGATTTACTATATCTGCTCACACTCATCTTCCAAAAGAAAGGTGCCAGGCTTTTCAACTTCACAGATGAACCATTCTGCGGCAACTTCATTCACTGGTCAAGCTTACCTTGAGGGCTATTTGCCAGCATGGTGGTCCCTATGGGAGCTTCCTGCGAGCACCCTCACTGATGTTACATCCCTACCACCCAACAGGCAAACCCTCTCTGGCTTTGCCAGAAAACAGGCTATTGATTGGATGAAAAGTGAATGTCACTGCAGACGCCGTTCTCTTAGAAGCAAACTATCTTCGGGTATAAAATTTAGATCAGAAAACACTATGTATCGGCAATGAAGATAAATACTATAGACCATGCATTTTCATCTCTGCTTGAATTTATGGGATTAGCTTTATTGAATGAGCCAAAGGCACTTTTCATAGCTCAGTTGAATTTTATTTTAAAAGTCAGCAGGGAGTATAAAGTATGGAAAATTAGTTTCTGGGCTTCCCTGGTGGCGCAGTGGTTAAGAATCCAGGGGACTCGGGTTCGAGCCCTGGTCCGGGAAGATCCCACATGCCGCGGAGCAACTAAGCCCGTGCGCCACAACTACTGAGCCTGCACTCTAGAGCCCCCAAGCCGCAACTATTGAGTCTGAGAGCCACAATTACTGAAGCCCATGAGCCTAGAGCCCGTGCTCCGCAACAAGAAAAGCCACCGCAATGAGAAGCCAGCGCACCTCAAAGAAGAGTAGCCCCCACTTGCCGCAACTAGAGGAAGCTCACGAGCAGCAACGAAAACCCAAGGCAGCCAAAAACAAATAAATAAATCTATTTTAAAAAATTAGTTTCTGAGAAGAGGTGATTCTTGGATAAACATAGACACAGCTATGAAATGGTTAATACCCAGCGAACCAGAGCCCGGGGCAGTCATTTATGGTATGATTCATGAATGCCAAATAGAAGGAAAAAGTTCACTTTTAAAACCATTAGCCCAATGATAAGATCTTTGAGAATTTCATCCAAAACACCATTCCCTGCCTATTGAGAGTCTCTTAATGTTTGTGGAAGATAACCTCTTGACTTTCTTTTTCTGCAATATGCCTTGTCTGGTGAACCTGGAGTTCAGCAGAAAAAGATAACACCTTCCCTCCTGTGGACTTTGACAAATGCAAGTTCTGAGTCTACCGGAACCATTTTATTCTCATCCAAAGAACTCTAAGAGTCAGCATGTTCTTTTTAGTTAAATCACTCACTTTCTAATTGTTGCTTAACGTTTGTCATAGCATTGTGTTATGTGGCCATTGGCAGTTTTAGCAAAGATTATGGTATTATTAATGAAGTTAAAATTAATAATGATTTTAACATCGTGTAGGTTTGTGAAATTCACTAACAATGAAAACAGCTGACTCTTGAACAACACGGGAGGTGGGGGGGGGGATTAACATGGAATTGGTGGGGATTAGTGGTGCCAACCATCCGAGCAGTCAAAAGTCACGTGTAACTTATAGTTGGCTAGACACATACGCAGTTCCTCAGTATCTGCAGTTCTGCACCAGCAGATTCAACCTACAAGGATAGTATAGTACTGTAGGACCGTATTTATTTTTAAAAATGAGTATAAGTGGACTCCTGAAGTTCAAACCCTTGTTGTTCAAGGGTCAACTGCATAAACATCTTTGAGATCTAGGGGCAGAACTTTTCATGGTGAAGCTAATATGCTACAGCTCCTACGAGAGTAGCATGTTTAACACACGAGGTAACCAGCGGCCTATGGGGTGGAATGTGGGCCCTGCAATGACCACTGACCAGCATTGAAATCCCGACACTGCTGCTGCTTTCTGACTGTGTTTACTTTTGACAAATGACTCAATTGTGTTAAATTCCATTTTCTCATCTATTAAAGTAGGGCCACAATTCCTGTTTCATAGAGCCATCCTGATGGCCAATGAGATAATGTGTGAAAAACTGCATAGCGCCTGATCCGTAGTAAGTGCTCATTACAACGACCTGGTTTTCCAACCTCTTCGTCTCGAGTCCATGAAAGGGGCCTCAATTATCAGAAGTTCATAATTATCAATATGGTTTCAACTATTCACTGATCCTGGAGCAAACGCTTCAACAACAGCATGAGAGTAAAGCTCAAATTTCCGCAGCTTTAAAATGGGCTAATTATTTATGTTAGCGATGATAGCGAAAACTTACAATGCCTCAGAAACCAAAGTTGCATACCACCTTAGGTGACTCTGGAAGCATGTTTCTATTGCTGAGAGTGTCAGCCTTTCTAGGCCCTTTGTTTCTGTCTAACCAAATAGCTGGGGATCCTTGCTTCATAATTTCTTCTGCCACCACAAACCTATTATAATTGACAGGAGAAATATAAGCTTCATCGATCTCTGAACACTTCCTTTCCTCACTGAAGTGGAATTCATTTGTGTCATGGGGATTGAAGAGGAAAAGCAAACGCACAGAGAAATTAGTGGTATTACTATCAGTCGTGATGAAAATGGCTAACACATTACTTAAGCTACATGACAACTACTTGCAAACATCTCTGTTTATCCCCACAACATCTGTTTGAAGAGAGGAATATTATCAATGTCATTTACAGATGAAAAAACCAAGGCACAAAGAGGTTAACTAATTTGTTCAAGGTCATCTCTCTCAGAATGTGGAGGTGGGAATTTAAATGCCGGTCATCTGCATGCAGAACCATCGTCTACAAACCACCACGCTTTTGGGAGCCTGATACCAACGAATCAAAAAAAGGAACAGCCACGGGCTTCCCTGGTGGCGCAGTGGTTGAGAGTCCGCCTGCCGATGCAGGGGACACGGGTTCGTGCCCCGGTCTGGGAAGATCCCACATGCCGCGGAGCAGCTGGGCCCGTAAGCCATGGCCGCTGAGCCTGCGCGTCCGGAACTTGTGCTCCGCAACAGGAGAGGCCACAACAGTGAGAGGCCCGCGTACCGCAAAAAAAAAAAAAAAAAAAAAAAAAACGAACAGCCACAGCAGGTGCTCACCAACACGCTAGCCTAGAGGGCCATTTCTCAGCAGCGATGTTCCTGTAGTGCCAAGGTTCCCTGGGGATCCTCACTGTTCTTTAAGGAAAGTGAAGATGGCTATCATATCTACACTTACTATTACGCAAATAGAGGGGAATTTGGGAAGGTGATATTTGTCAATTTCTGTTTATCGTGGTAAAACTGAAAGGCACTTGGGAATCCTTAGGACCTGACTCATGACTTAATAATGGTTGAATGTATTAAGTATGAAAGAGATATGTGTGGAATCCCTATAGCTTTTCGGGTTAGGTGGGGAATCTCTGTCTTACTTTGAATCTATTGTCTCTTTCCTTCATATGTAAAAACAAATAATCTGATTTAAAAATGGGCAAGAGGATCTGAAAAAATATTATTTTTTCCAAAGAAGATACACAGATGGCCAAGAGGTACACGAAAAAGTGCTCAACATCATTAATTACCAGTGAAAGGCAAATCAAAACCACAATGTGATATCACTTCCACCTGTTAGAGGAGATGTTATCAAAAAGACAGGAAATAGCAAAAGTTGATGAGTATGTAGAGAAAAGAGAATGCTTGTACACTGCTGGTGGGAATCTAAATTGCCACAGCCACTATGGAACACAGTATCGCAATTCCCCCCCAACATAATGATAGAACTACCCTATGATCCAGCAATTCCACTTCTGGGTATATATCTGAAGGAAATGAAATCTCTATTTCAAAAAGATATCTGCATCCCCATGTTCATTACAGCAACATTCACATTACAGCCAAGACATGGAAACAACCCAAATGTCCATCAATAATGAATAGACAAAGAAAATGTGGTATGTACACACACACACACACACACACACACACACACACACACAGTGGAATATTATTCAGCCACAGAACGGAAGGAAATCTTGCCATTTGCAACAACATGGATGGATTTTGAGGGCATAATGCAAGTGAAATAAGTCAGGTAGAGAAAGACAAATACTGTATTATCTCATATTTTTATACATAGAATTTAAAAAACCCCAAAATTTAACTCATAGATACAGAGAACAGATTGATGGTTGCCAGCACAGGAGGTTGGGGGTGCAAAATGGGTGAAGGGGGTCAAAAGGTATCGACTTCCAGTTATAAAATAAATAAGTCATGGTGATGTAAGGTACAGCACGGCGACTATAGTTAATAATACTGCATTGCATATTTGAAAGTTGCTAAGAGAGTAGATCTTAAAAGTCCTCATAACAAAAAAAATTTCATAACTGTCTACAGTAATGGATGTTAACTAGACTTACTATGGTGATAATTTTGCAATATATGCAAATATCAAATCATGTACACCTGAAACTAATATATGTCAATTATACCTCTATCAAAAAACAAGTACCAAATGAATGGATAAATGTATAAGCCTGAATTTCATCTGCTGTAACTTGGCCTATTTCCATTTCAAGCTGAATATTGGCTAGTATATGGAGAAGTGGGATAGAAACCTAAACAAGAAACTGAATGGAGACAGAAGAGAGAAAGAGAAACACAGAAGCAGGAGAAGGCAGGGGTCACCTTCTGAGTAAAAAATAAATTTCACTTGCTAAAACCTTGTCACACCTCTGTGTGCTAGGTGTTGTCCCTCTCTGACACATCCTTCCCTGGGTCTCTCAGACCTTTACCCCCTCACAGCACTGCAGTTGCCCAGGGCCCACGTTCATTATTTAGTTAACATTTTCTTCTTCATATTGTAAACCTATGATTGCCTTGGACAACACTTTTCAAGTTGGTTGTTGTACTGTCCTTGCTGTAGCACAAGGGAAATATTTTCAGGCTCACACAAACATTATTTGATGGTCATCAGCATCTTGACTATTATGATCTGCGTTGGTTACCTGGAAATTTCCAGAGGAGGTGTAGGTCCTAGTTAAGAGCCTGGGCTTTGAAGCCGGACTCACGGTGAAACCTGGTTGTGTTGTTAGCTGTGTACCTTCAGCAAGTGACCCAAACTTTCCTCTCTGTACATTGGGGATGGCAATACCACCTGCTATGCAGAGTGGCTACAACAATTAAGTGGTACTAGGGATTCTTAACTTTTGTGTCATGGACCCATTTGACAGTCTGGGGAAGCCCTTGGAAACTCTTTTCAGCATAATATACTTTAAATACATAAAAGATATGATACTATGAAGCAAGCAAATCATCTTAGAGTTTTCCAATATTTTTAAAAACAAATTTGTGATTAGAATAAACACATTAAATAATATCTAAAAGTAGGTGTAATATTAACAGGAAATTTCAAGTTTGTGATAAGTGTTATTTTGAGATAGCTGTAACAACTGTAATGTAATATGAAAATATCTGTGATTTCTACTGGTGATAAAAACAAAGATACTGCTAACATCACCAAAGTTTCCTGCTTGCATCTACAGTTGAAAGAAATGCTAAGTTCCAGTTAAAGGTTACTGAAAACAAATATGTAAATTTTTTCATCCAAGTTCAAAGATCCTCCTCAATTCTGCCTGGACTTTTTTGTGGGAGTCTATGGGCCCCAGGTAAAGACCTTGGATTGATGTCAGAAAAGGCTTAGAACAGCGTGTGGCTCGCAGTGAGAGCTTCATAAACTACTCATTACTCAAAGATTTCTTCTTAGGAACTGAAATAATGCCATGCTATTAGGGTGAACCATGGGAAATTGCCAATTTTGCAGGTTAAAAAAAATTAAATGTTGGCTATTTCAAATGATTCAATCTAATATAACTTAGGAACTCTATAAAGCATCTTGTGAAACTATTTTAATTCTTTAATTCTAATAATTAATTCTTTATACTGAGGTTTTTTCCCTCCTAATACAGTATATATCAGCTTAGTGGGTTTTCAAAAGCATAAATTATTTGGAATTACATTTGACTATTTCTTTTGGTTCTTTCCAATATTTTTTGACAAAGACAAATGGACACATTTGGGGGTTATTCTGAGATTTATGATGCTTTTATACATACATCTTTATCTTCTTAATTACAAATGATTTGCTCATCTCTAATAATTCATTTAGATCTGGAATATATCTTCCATGTTGCCAAAAAGCTTAGTCTTATTAATTCGGAGGAAGTCCATGACTTAGCTGCATTTAGTTGTCACACAATATTTAGAAAGACACTTTAAATATGGTGCCTCAATCACCCCCAAATGGGTATCTAGTCTAGTCACAGAAGTAACATGTCACCCTGGGTAGTGCTACCCTGTTCCTGGATTGAAAGAATGGAGGCAAGGGGAGATGTCAGTTACTTGAAACAAATGCAAGTTCTTAGTTACAAAGTATTATCATCGCAGGTTTACTTCCTGTAGCCCTAGTTAGATGGTAAAATCCAAAGGTAAGGATTCTCTCTCCACTATAAGGATTCTCCGTTATAGTATCCCCAGTAGTTAGTTCTATAGCTGGCACAGAGTAGAGATTCAAGAAATGTTTGTTGAAAGAAAGAATGAAGAGATGAAGAAAAGAAGAAATACTAGCCTCATCACCTGCTCCTCTCATCTTCTGCTGATAGATGAGTCAGTAGTTATGATTCTGCTTTGGTTTGATTTCAACATTCCAACGTTAAGTGTGAATGCTCAGAAATACTGTCAATTCAATAAAATATAATTAATTTTGTGAGCATTGAAAAGGTAGATTGGGCTTCCCTGGTGGCACAGTGGTTGAGAGTCCGCCTGCCGATGCAGGGGACACGGGTTCGTGCCCCGGTCCGGGAAGATCCCACATGCCGCGGAGCGGCTGGGCCCGTGGGCCGCGGCCGCTGAGCCTGCGCATCCGGAGCCTGTGCTCCGCAACGGGAGAGGCCACAACAGTGAGAGGCCCGCATACCGCAAAAAAAAAAAAAAGATTGCTTTTGAAGACTGTGCATTCTGTGAAAAAGAATGTGTTAATCAAATTAAGCTTATAAACAAGATTGCTGACAGTCTGACCTACATAAGAAAATCACCTTTCAAGTATTATCAAGCTCTTTAAGGGCATGTTTCCGTTCAAACTACTGATCATATTATTAAAAACTGGTAGATTATGGAAAATATGCTCACAAAAATATGTAAAATATACTCATAAAAAATACTAAAAACACCTGGTATCTAGTAGGTGCTCAAAAAGAATGTTAATTGAATTCATCTGATAAATAAAAAGTCCTATCAGTTTGTTGTTTAAATTTTTGTGTTTTTAAATTTGTGACAAAACTCGGGCATCTTTTCACATGGTTTATTAACCATGTGTATTTCTTTTACTCTGAACTGTCTGCCCCTTGCCCCTTTTATTAAAAATGGGCTTGTCATATTTTTAATTGATCTATGAAAACTCAATCTTCTGCCTAAAAAGTTGACAATGTTTTCCCCAGTTTAACATTTACCTTTTGGCATTGTTTGTGTGTGTGCGAGTGTGTGTGTCTTTGCCAGGTCAATGATGAATATTATCCTATATTTTAAAAAGTTATGTTTAGTTCTTTTATCGTTTTTTTTTCTGTTCACATCTTTGATCCATCTACTTTGGGGTTAAGGAATTATGTAGAAATCTAGCCTTATTATTTCCCGAATGGCTACCTAGGTGTCCCAGACTTTTAATTGTAAATGTATTTTTTTTCCACTGATTGGAAAACCCAGCTTTATCGAAGTTACTCTGTATAAACTTGGGTTTGTTTCTGAGTTCTTTCCATTGAGCTCTCTATTGTTACAAACCACAATTACAGTTGGTTAATCTGCACTCTTTACTTTCCCAGAATTTTCTTTGTTATTCTTGCATGTTTATTTTTCAGATAAACTTTAGTCATTTTGCAAGTTTCCTTGAACTTGTGACTTTGATTAGGGTTTGATGAACATTTAAGCCAGTGCCTGACACACAGTAAGCCCTCTGTAAGTGTGATGTGTGATTGTAATTTTAGTAATAATTATGATTACATCAAAAATAATGATAGAGATGACAATGCTTAACATCTTCGCAATACTGAGTCTTCTTATCCAAGGGAAAAATCTGGATAATTTCCACTTATTTAAACTTTAAAAAAATTTACCCCAGTACTTGAAATGTTTTTCTAGTCAACCCACTGTCATTCTCTTGCAACAACTGTCTTACACCTTCCTCATCCTCCTCAAATCTTTCCCAATGCCTATACTTTGCAGAAAAAAAATCACGTCATCTGGCTTCAGCTCCTTTATTTTCTCCAGTCAAATTTGCAAGCCCCCGCCCTTGGCATTCCTTCTCCCCTTCTCCACCCCAGTTACAAATGATCCTCGTGTTGCTAAATCCAACGGCCGGGCGTGTCCATGCCTCATCTGACTTGATTTCTCAGCAGATCATTTGAAACAGGGTTTACTATTTCTTTCTGGAAATACTCTCTTCCCTCTGCTTCCCCAACATCACTCTTGGATTTTCACTTTCTCTCTGACTGCACCTTCTAAGTCTCCTTGACTTTTAAATGTTCAAATTCATCAGGAATTTCCTCTGGGCCACTTGTTTGTCTTTTCACTCTCTCTTACTGCCCATGACTATCAACCTTAACTTTAAATATCATCTATATGCCAAAGACTTAAAAAGCTTTGATCCCTGGCACATACCCCTTTTTCTGTGTTCCAGATGGAGAGATCTACTTGCCTTCTAGAAATCTCCACTTGGAAGTCTTGCTGGCATCTTAGTTTTAAAACTGAACCAAACCATCCCCTACCCCACTTCAGATCGGTACTTCCTCTCATCCAACCCACCTGGGATTATGGCTTCTCCACCCACCCCATTGCCCATGCCAAAATCTGGGTAAAATCTATGATGTCAACATCTCCCATTCAAATCATTACTAAATCTGTCCAGTATCTCTTGAATGCATTTACACACTCCCATCTCCAAATGGTCCTAATTCCAAGGACGCCCACCACTAACCTGGACTCCTACAGCCTCCTTTTTTCTACATATTTATGAGGATCCTTTCCAACCAAGCTGTTCTCTACTTAAAAGTCAAATTAATAGTTTAAAAACGTGAGTTTATTATTGCTTTGCTTAAAGCATTTTCATGGCTTTCCATTGTTAACATAATACAGTTATTATAACCCATGAGTATAATGACCTGTCCCCAAACTATTTCTTCAGCATTACCTTTTGTCAACCTTCCTCATGATCACTATTCTCTGCTGAGACCCCACTCCCTCAAAGGTGAAAATCTTCTTTCTCCTTTCCTTTCTATATGGCCAATTCGTTCTCATTCTTAGGCTTCATTTTATTTATTGTCAAAAAATTTATTTATTTATTTTGGCTGCACCGGGTCTTAGTTGCTGCATGTGGGATCCTCCTTGAGGCATATGGGTCTCTTAGTTGCGGTGGCATGTGGACCATTTTTTTTTTTTTGGGGGGGGGTACACGGGCCTCTCACTGTTGTGGCCCCTCCTGTTGCGGAGCACAGGCTCCAGACACGCAGGCCCAGAGGCCATGGCTCACGGGCCCAGCCGCTCTGCGGCATGTGGGATCTTCCCGGACCGGGGCACGAACCCGTGTCCCCTGCATCGGCAGGCGGACTCTCAACCACTGCGCCACCAGGGAAGCCCCAGCATGTGGACTTCTTAGTTGCGGCATGCACTAAGGGATCTAGTTCTCCGGCCAGAGAGTGAACCCAGACCCCCTGCACTGGGAGCACGGAGTCTTACCCACTGCACCACCGGGGCAGTCCCTAAACTTCATTTTAAACGTTACATCCTCAGGGAGGTCCTTCTTGACCCTTGAGTACAGACTAGATTCCAATATTTTACGCACTGATGGGACCCGATACTTTTCTCTAACTACATTATAGTAGTTATTACATGGCTTTTTTGTGTGTTTATTTCTTTATAATCTATTTCTATTACCAGATTGTATTCTACATGTCAGGGATTATATAATTTTTACACCTTTTTTATTTTAAAATAATAGTAGAGTCACATGCTGTTGTAAGAAATAGTGCAGAGGGATCCTGTGTACATTTCACTTAGTCTCCCCCAATGACATCTTGAATAACCATAGTACAATATCACAAGCAGAAAACTACCATCAGTAGAATCTGCCAACCTGATTCAGAGTTCATCAGTTTTACATGTGCTCGTGTGTGTGTGTGTGTGTGTGTCATTCCATGCAATTTTATCATGCAGAGATTCGTGACTGCCACCGTAGTCAAGGTACGGAAAATGTATAAGGCTCTCTCATGCTACACTTCTATAAACACAGTCACCTCCCTTCCTGTGATTTTTTAAATTAATTAATTAATTAATTTATATTTTGGCTGCACTGGGTCTTTGTTGCTGCGGGTGGGCTTTCTCTAGTTCTGGCAAGCAGGGGCTACTCTTCCTTGCAATACATGGGCTTCTCATTGTAGTGGCTTCTCTTGTTGCACAGCACGGGCTCTAGGCACGTGGGCTTCAGTAGTTGTGGCTCCTGGGCTCTAGAGTGCAGGCTCAGTAGTTGTGGCGCATGGGCTTAGTTGCTCTGCAGCATGAGGGATCATACTGGACCAGGGCTTAAACCCATGTCCCCTGCATTGGCAGGCGGATTCTTAACCACTGCACCACCAGGGAAGTCCCCCTGTGATTTTTTTAAATTGCAATGTCTCTATGACTTAAGACAGAACTTGGTATACTGTAAGTACTTAAAGAGTGTTTATTGCATGATAAAGTAAATTATATAATTTATTAAAGCTGGAATCCATTAATATAATCTACCACAACCAAAAAGGATTTATCCTAGAAATTCATGGGAGGAAAATCTATCAAAATCATGTTCCATTACAATATTTAAAAAATAAAAAGTTAATAATAAAAAAACTATTAAAATTTTGTGTCAATTTCAAAATAAACTTTCTTTTTAAAGTACAGAACTATTCTTACTTGATAAAGGAACCCACATTAAAAGAAAAGCAAGTATTAATTCCATGGTAAAATATGTTAGTCCCTTTGCTATCATTATTATTCTATGTAATTTTAGAATCTGGTCAATGTAACAAGATATGAAAAAGAAAAAAAGCTTGATATGACAGATTATCTATCAATGTCCTCCAGACAAAGACCACCAGGAATTCATCTGTTGTTAAACAATGTGGGCTTATTACTCCTTGCATCAAGAGAAGGCTTGCTAGGGAATGAAGCCAACAGAGATTTGTGGGGTGTCTTGGTAACAAGATATTGGGAAGGACTTAACTACAATTTGGCTTGTGTTAAGTGATTTTGGAGGGTTTAAGGAAGCAAGGCTTATCTCTGGAGAGGATGCTGTCAGGAAGTGGAGATAACTCTGTGACTGGGTGTCAGTAAATTATTAAAGTCTTAATAAATCTCTTCTAGAGGTATGGGAGACTAGACCAAGGCTAAAGCCGTAACTGGTAATAAGGCAACAACACACTTATTAGTCAGAAGAGGGACATATTTGATAATTTGTGGCTTGGCCATTGTTCATGATTTGTCTGTGCTCAGACATGATTACAGAGTGGTCTTATTTTAGTCTGGATACATCATGGTCACAGTGTGGCCTCGTCTGATGTTCATGTTCTGTGAAATTATGCATATTTAATGGAAGAACCCCAAGACCTGCCTAATAGTACCAGGCAAACTCCCGATGTCAGGGATTGCTTCTCTTCTTCTCAAGATAATTATCATTATTTGCAAACCATATTCATATATGTACAGAAACCATTATAATAAGTTACCTTAATATTTACCAAAAGAGTATATTATTCAGTAATATTTGTATAGAAGACAAAGATGATATATACATATATATATATATATACCTACACACGTATAATAATACATAGCTATATATTGTATATATCAGCAATAGGTCACTTTAAAGTAATGAAAAATAGACTTCTTTCATAAGAGAAAACAAATGGATAAACTGGGATTGAAACCAAACAGGACCCTGTGGGGCTCCTGGGCACAAAATCTTTCTGTGTCCCTCATTTTCTTGTTAGCAGAAAATAGGCTTCATTCAGCCTCCATGACCTTCCCTGAGTTCCAAAGGGCAGGTTCAAACAGTTGCTAATCAGGGAAGGGAGGGGATTGGGAGACAAGGGAGGAGCAGTTTAACAAAACAAAAAAAAAACCCAATAGTGCAGCCTTGGGGCAGGGTCCTGATTCCCTCTCAAGGGATACACATAACAATATCTTTGAGTTGTTTTGCAGATACTGAAATCCCCACCAGGTGAGAGAAGTTAACTGTATGGTGCCCAGGAACACGTAAACCCCAGACCAGAAGGTTCATGACGCTGACTCCCAATTACCTCACCACCAACCAATCAGAAGACTGTCCATTAGTGGATCATGCCCGACTCTTTGAACCATTATGATAAAACTCGTCACTACTCCTCCCCTGCAGGTCTGGACACAGAGTTTTGAGGGAGTTAATCTGCTGTAGCCCCCTTTACCTGGCAAAGTTTAAAGCTATCATTTTCTACTTCACCCAGGATTCGAGATTCGATTTGGTACTGGGTACAGAGGCCGAATTTCGGCTACAGGATGACACTTAGGAAGACATGTCAAGTAATTTTAGATAGAAAAAAAAATTTTGTACTCACACATAGAAGATGAGTCAAACATTTAGAAATGCTCTTAATAAACATGGTACATTTCTTTTTTTATTGAAGTGTAGTTGACTTATAATATTAGTTTCAGATATACAATGTAGTAATTCTATATTTTATAGACTATAATGACTATAATAACCCCAAAGTTATTATAAAATATTGACTATGACATGGAAGCAACCTAAGTGTCTGTCAACAGATGAATGATACATTTCTTTTTATATATTTTGTAATGCCTCAGCTGCTTCGGATATCTGCTTTCCCCTTTCCTTTTCTCAGTGTATCAGAATGCCAACTAGGAAAGGAAAGCTGTGTTCTTTCCTAAATGTATTTTAGGGTCTCTGCTACCAAATTGAAATGAATAGGAAAAAGCTGGTGAGAGACTGTCTTTGTGAGCAAGTACTTTCTAAGAAACTAATTCTAAGGTTAACTTCAGAATTCACCTTCTAAACAGTTATAGCACATCATGGGGATTGGCATGAGTTATAAATGAAGCACCTAATTCATTATGTTGTCAAACCACAGTATTTTAATGATAGGGAAAAGATTTTTTATTTTTACTTATTAATCAAGATAGAGCAAAAGTAGGCAAAGTGAGAAATGACCCCAAAATATTTTTTCCAAATGAGAACATAGATTTTTCTTCAACACAAAGGCTTCTGTCTCTTGTTCTATGACAGGTAGCATTTGTGGAGGAACGAGTACGATTTATGGAAATTAAAGAGATGTGGCTACAAATTCCTTCTCTTCAATTTACTAGGTTGTGGGGTGTTTGGGCAAATTAACTTCTGAGTTTCAGTTTCTTCTTCTGAAAATGGGGCACATGACCACCACATGGCACTTCTACAATGATTTCATGAGACAATATGTTAAAAATAAAAACTATTTTACTGCTTGACACAGAGCCATTTTTCAGAAAAGAAAACGCTGATTGATTGAGATTGATTTAGAAGAGGAATTTCGTTATAATTCTGAGCAAACATCCGACATTAAACATTATGAACCCTAATGCATAACTCTGAATGCAGTAGAAGTTTAGTAACTGTGACTTACAGTAGTAAATTTAAAAAATTTAAGAAGACATTCAGACAACCAACTTAAAGGGGTTCCGATCACCACCACACACCAGTAAGCAATTCTCCGACACCAGCTGGGGGTCCTACAATTCAACTCAATGCTGATGCTATCTACCCAGAGATGGCATCAGATTCCACAGGTTAAGGGTTCAATCTCACAAGACTGTCCAGCCCTGCCTCTTCGCTTCAGATGCCAACCGCAAAACCAGGTTGTTACCTGTACTTCTTTACCCACTGGCTATAAATCCGAGGTTCCCACAACCCCTTCCTTGGGTTCAGTTAATTTGCTAGAGTGGCTTTTAAGACTCAGGAAAACATTTTACTTACTGGATCGCTGGTTTGTTGTAAAAAGATGTGACTTAGGAACAGCCAGATAGAAGAGATACACGTGGAGAAACGGTACAGAGCTTCCATGCCCTCTCCAGGCACACCACTCTCCTTGAAGCCCTCCGAGCGCTCACCTCTTTAGGGTTTTTATGGAGGCGTCATTACCTAGACATGACTGATTAACTCATTGGCCACTGGTGATCGATTTAACCTCCAGCCCCTCTCCCCTCCCCGGAAATCAGGGGGTGGGACTGAAAGTTCCAACCCTCTATTCATGGTTGGTTCTCCTGGCAACCAGTCCCCATCCTCAGGGCATTTTCAAAAGTAACATAAACCCAGATGTGGTGGAAAAGAGCTTATTATAAATAACAAGACACCCATTTCACCTCTATGGCTCTGGAGCATTTTCAGAAACTGAGGTCAAAACCAAATATTATAATAAAAGATGCTCCCATTGGTCTTATCACTCAGGAAATTCCAGGGGTTTTGGGAGCTGTGAGCCAAGAACCATGGACGAAGATCAAATATACACATATTTCTTATAAATCATAGTATCATAACTTTTCTGAAGTTCTTTATTGTTAGGCCATGCTGACCCTTTCTGCTCCTGGTAAAAAGCTGTCTATTTCCTGCCCACTAGCAGTACCAATTAAAAGGCCCATTGAGATCACAGGTGTTGGGAGACTAACCCCCTGGTGTTTCTTCATTGAAATGCTGATGAGACTCTAATACTTTTTACCTGGCTCTCATTGAAGACCTAACAACCACCACCAGAGAATGTCTTCCTTGACTCTCTTGTGAAACTACTGGGATCTTCTAGCAAGCCCTGGATTTTCCTCAATCAGTCCGAGAGGATTCAAAGCTTTTTTCCTTAAGAGATGGCTCTACAGACCCCCGTCCTCCTCAACAGGCTAGAATTTCCCTGGGGCTATGCAACGTACTGGGAAGGCGACCTGTAGTTGTCACTCAGGTCTTCTGACCCTTCTCTGGCTGGTGACTTGCTGCCTCTCCTCAAGGCTGCTGCCCCCTCCCATAACCCTGTCTGCTTCTGACTTAGTGGAGCCTTTTCTTATCTCTGCGCTTCTCTTTACATTTACAATCTTGACTGGGAATGCACTTGGAGCCACCAAGCTCAAGTCTCTTGTGAGCAAATCATTATTTAATCAAGTTGGTGGATGTAGAAGAAAAGAGCAAAACCACCTAAATATGGACGATAATAGTTCCTGACTTCACCTCTACTTGTGAGAAATAATCACTCTTCCCAGTGACATATACAGTAAGTTAGAAGATTGCCATTTACTGCTCTTGCTTTTAACATATTCGTCATCATTATATATGGCTTTCCATCAATCAGCAAAGAATTAGATTTCATTGACATATAGGTTGTAAATTCACCTAGAAAAAATAAGACTCCTTTTCTGGCATGGGTATGCAATAAATGAGTATAGACAACTTACTTCAGTCTTACTTTAATTAAAATATGCAGTATCGAATAACTTATTCGTGTTTTCATCTTATCTACACTTTTTTTTTAATGTTCAAAAAGTCTCTGAGGGGCTTCCCTGGTGGCTCAGTGGTTGAGAGTCCGCCTGCCGATGCAGGGGACACGGGTTCGTGCCCCGGTCCGGGAAGATCCCAGATGCCGCGGAGCGGCTGGGCCCGTGAGCCATGGCCGCTGAGCCTGCGCGTCTGAGGCATAACTTTCTTCCTATTCTATATTTTTTTAGTTGAGAATTTTTAAAATTGAGGAACTACTTTTGTCCATTTCTTCTATAAATATTGCTGAATTTTCCTTAAAATATTAATTATTTTTTGAAAGAAAGATACAGGAGGAAAAGGATATTTTTTTTACTGCTGTCAAAATTTGAATATTATAATTGGTCTACATGAATATTAAGGTCCTTCAGGCCTAAAAAAAAAGTCTGTACTTTAATATATGATAGCTATCATTGCAGTTCCTTTGTGAAGCACTTTATAGATATTATCTCAGTTTATCTTCATATCACCCCAACAAGGCAGATACTCTTTTACAAATATATGATGCACCTTGGACTTAAAAAAGTGAAATAATTTTCTCAAAGTTATACAGCTAATTTAGTGACAGAGTTAGGAACCAAAATCATATAACACATTCACCTGTTACATAATGAGACATGAACTTTTTTCCCTTCTAGGATGTGATAGGCAATAATTTGGCCAAATTTATATAACTAACAAATTAATCAACTAAACAAATGCAAATTGAAGGTGAATAAAGACCAGTGCAGACCACTGCAATAAAGTGAATATCACAATAAAACAAATCACATGAATTTTTTGGTTTCCCAGTGCATATAAAAGTTATATTTATGCCACACTTTAGTCTATTAAGTGTGCGAAGCATTATGTCTAAAAAAACAATATACATATCTTAATTAAAAAATGGCTATTGCTAAAAAATGCTAACCATCATCTGAACCTTCAGGAGGTCACGGTAGTAATATCAAAGATCATTGATCACACGTCACCAGAACAAATATAATAACGATGAAAAAGTTTGAAATATTGTGAGAATTATCAAAATGTGATACAGAGACAGGAAGTGAGCAAATGCTGTTGGAAAAATGGCGCCAATAGATTTGTTCCATGCAGGGTTGTCACAAATCTTCAATTTGTAAAAAAAAAAATGCAATAAAACAAAATGCAATAAAATGAGGTATGCCTGTAAATTCCCACATACTCAGGTGTGTAAGAAGAGCACATTCTCTATGGATTATAGCAACTTAAATTCTGATTCTAAGCCCTGTGTTTTGTTCCTTCAAGCAACATTATCCACCTTGTCCCAAAGCTCAAGAAAGCATCTCACACTGGTGGGGGACTTAAAATGATACCGAGTGGAGGGCCTTTTTGTAAGACTGTCCCTGGTCAGTGTATCTATTCTTCTTTTTTTTAAAGATAAAAATTTGTTAAAGAATTAATGACAAAACATAATAATAAGCGTAAACAGTAAAACAACGAACATAGAATTACTGAGAACCCAATCCCTATATAACACTAGGTACATTCTTACTGTTAAACATGGTCTTATCCAGTGTGAAGAGCAATTTATGCTTTAATTATTTTTGCTTGTCAAAAAATGAAGGATTTTCTTCTTTGCTTAATGAATAAATCTTTTGTTACTTTACCTAGACTCTCTATTTGGGAAAGAAAATCTTGAAAGTATGATCATCGTAATTGAAATTGTATTATAATTGAAAGTCAGTTATGTTGTCGTTAGCTTGCATTTTTCTGTTGGAAATAATTGTGAAAACTTGAACTCCATCTTAGGATGATTATTTAGTCAACAAGTGCTCTTTATTACCATTTTTATCAAGGGGGTTATTAATGTCTTAAAAAAAGATAATTTAAAATTTTGACAACACTTTTTTTGGCTCCTATGTACCTATTCATTAAGGAATCATTCACCTAATGACATAAGCAAAATCCTTTTCTTTCTCCTATTGAAATGCTTTTTATTTCTTCCATCCACATGGTTCTGGGTTGTCAGTAGTCACAGTGAATCAGTAGAAGGAAAGAGGACTGGGGCCCTTAAAAGAGGAAAAACAATCCACATTTCGTTGTGCCCAAAGACATTTAAATCACTAGATTTACAAGAATGTTTCTACTGAATCAACATTATAGCACCTATTTCTCTACCATTAAGTGAGCAAACATGAATAAATGATTGTTTCTAATTATCCAGAAACCTACGTGACTTGAAAGATTAGTAAAACCAATTTTTTCAGTCACTAGTCTGAACAAAATAAAGGTAGGTCATGAACTCATGGTAGCTAATTGTGTTTCATTTATTGACTGGACATCAGGAAAAAATACTAATGGATGTTTCCGTGGGAATAGATTGGGATACCCCTGCTGTTACCAATTTCCCAGATTTCAGCTAATTTAAATGTAATAAGTCTTTTGGAACGTGCATGATGGAACCTTGATGATATGGTTCCTACTAGACAACTGCTGACCAAATTATAATTTGATCTTCATTGAGTTTGTTTGGGAATCTCAGTGCTCTTGTAATGAGTTCCTAAGGAGAAAGGCGGTACTCTTGGTCTTAATGTCTAAATATATTGACATGTCAAGATATGACTGCTGCTAAAATCAACATATCAAGGCCTACAATGTTCATGGAAGTAGGCAGAAAAGGTAATGATAATAATAAATCCTACACATAATCAACATCTAAGACCAAACCGGGGATGAGCAGGATACCCAGAAAACTCCTCAGCTGTTTTGAGCAAGTTTTTCTTCCTAGGTTGTTATATCAAGTATCTTATTCAGCAAATTTTTGTTGCAGTAAATGTTTATACATCAAAATAGAAAATCCCTCAATTTTGATGACTCTTATAAAGTTGGTTATCTTTGCATTCTTTTGTTTCACATGTAAGCAATATGTTATTACATTCTCTAAGCCTATGGCAGGCTTTTAATTCACTTGACCATAATCCTAACCCAGATGCTAGGACTCTGAGAACATAAATAGGCTCAGGAGTAGTTCCAGTGGAACTTTACTAATTATTAAGGCACCTCTTAACCTCTTGAGGTTGGCCTGATGGAGAGAAATCATGTTTCTCCTTAATGCCACTATGAGAGAGAGAATACTAGGAAGGAAGAGCAATAGGTTAGTGCCAGTAGCACTGATTATGTTCACATCTATTTGAAAGGAAGCAGGCAGGGGCAGGCCTAATGGGCAATCTGACAGCTTTTGCTCTACATTTGGTCCTCTTAAAATAAATGAGAAAAATGTAAATGTTTTAGAGTTTCTATGTTTTAATTTCCCAGAATAAATTTGGTTACTGGGTAGGGCTGTAGGTCAGTAATTATTTAGAAGGCAGGATGAAATGTACTTTGTTTGTCTCATTTCTGTTCAGTGTTTATTTCACCTGGAACATGCGAAAATTTTAAAACTGAAGAGTTTTAAAACAGAAGAAAATGTCAACAGTCTCTTGTGTTATTGACACACTCAAACCAGTGATCATACATCATCTTTGTCTTAACTCTGAACTATGTGTGTGAATAGACTTGGTACTGACCAAAAAGTACATTTTGATATTTGGATTTTTCTACACTAAAAACACTGCTAGGTAGGCTCTTTGCGTTGTTGGCCTTCTGACCATTTTACAGCTCTAAGCACATGCTATTTTCTCCCAGTGGACTCAGAAGTTCTAGCAAGTTCTCAAAGGGCAAATATTATGATTCCTGTTGGACACAAATTAAGCAAAAACTAAGTTCCAGAAAACACTGTTTCTGAGAAATTCTCAAATATCATCAAGAAGAATAAATGGTTAACTTAAAAGGAAAAACAGAGCTATGGCAACATAACATTAAAGTGCAATACTGGGAGGAGGAGCTTCAAGATGGCAGAAGACTAAGACGTGGAGACCATCTTCCTCTCCACAAATACATCAGAAATACATCTACATGTGGAACAGCTCCTACAGAACACCTACTGAACGCTGGCAGAAGGCCTCAGACCTCCCAAAAGGCAAGAAAGTCCCCACGTACCTGGGTAGGGCAAAAGAAAAAAGAAAAAAGAATAAACAGAGACAAAAGGATAGGGACAGGACCTGCACCAGTGGGAGGGAGCTGTGAAGGAGGAAAGGTTTCCCCACACTAGGAAGCCCCTTCGTGGGCGGAGACTGCGGGTGGCGGAGGGGTAAGCTTCGGGGCCACGGAGGAGAGCACAGCAACAGGGGTGCGGGGGGCAAAGCGGAGAGTTTCCCGCATGGAGGATCGGTGCCGACCAGCACTCACCAGCCCGAGAGGCTTACCTGCTCACCCGCCGGGGCGGGCGTGGGCTGGGAGCTGAGGCTCAGGCTTCGGTCGGATCCCAGGGAGAGGACTGGGGTTGGCGGCGTGAACACAGCCTGAAGGGGCCTAGTGCACCACGCCTAGCCGGGAGGGAGTCCGGGAAAAAGTCTGGAGCTGCCGAAGAGGCAAGAGACCTTTTCTTGCCTCTTTGTTTCCTGGTGCACGAGGAGAGGAGAGACGGGCGCGAGCCGTGGCTATCAGCGTGGACCCCTGAGACGGGCATGGGATGCTAAGGCTGCTGCTGCCGCCACCAAGAAGCCTGTGTGCAAACACAGGTCACTCTCCACACCTCCCCTCCCGGGAGCCTGTGCAGCCCGCCACTGCCAGGGTCCCGTGATCCAGGGACAACCTCCCAGCGAGAACGCACGGCGCGCCTCAGGATGGTGCAACATCATGCCGGCCTCTGCCGCCGCAGGCTCACCCCGCATCCGCACGCCTCCCTCCCCCCGCCTCAGTGAGCCAGAGCCCCCGCATCAGCGGCTCCTTTAACCCCGTCCTGTCTGAGCGAAGAACAGATGCCCTCAGGCAACCTACCTGTAGAGGCGGGGCCAAATCCACAGCTGAACCCCAGGAGCTGTGAGAACAAAGAAGAGAAAGGGAACTTTCTCCCAGCAGCCTCAGGAGCAGCTGATTAAATCTCCACAATCAACTTGATGTACCCTGCATCTGTGGAAAACCTGAAAAGACAACGAATCATCCCAAATTGAGGTGGTGGACTTTGGAAGCAATGATATATATATATATATTTTTTTCCCTTTTTCCCTTTTTGTGAGTGTGTATGTGTATGCTTCTGTGTGTGACTTTCTCTGTTTAGCTTTGCTTTTACCACTTGTCCTAGGGTTCTGTCCGTTTTTTAGTGAAGTTTTTAGCACTTGTTATCATTGGATTAGTTTTTTGGTTTGGTTGCTCTCTTCTTTCTTTCTTTTCTTTTTTTATTACTTAAAAAATATTTTTAATAATTATTTTTTATGTTAATAAACTTATTTTATCTTCTTTCATTCTTTTCTCCCTTCTATTCTGAGCCGTGTGGATGACAGGCTCTTGGTACTCCAGCCAGGTGTCAGGGCAGTGCCTCTGAGGTGGGAGAGCCAAGTTCAGGACATTGGTTCACAAGAGACCTCCCAGTTCCATGTAATATCCAACAGCGAAAATCTCCTAGAGATCTCCATCTCAGTGCTACGACCCAGCTGCACTCAACAACCAGCAAGCTCCAGTGCTGGACACCCTACGCCATACAACTATCAAGACAGGAACAGAACCCCATCCATTAGCAGAGAGGCTGCCTAAAATCATAATAAGGCCACAGACACCCCAAAACACACCATCAGATGTGGACCTGCCCACCAGAAAGACAAGATCCAGGCTCATCCACCAGAACACAGGCATTAGTCCCCTCCACCAGGAAGCATACACAACTCACTGAACCAACCTTAGCCACTGGAGACAGACACCAAAAACAACGGCAAATACAAACCTGCAGCCTGCGAAAAGGAGACCCCAAACACAGTAAGTTAAGCAAAATGAGAAGACACACAAACACACAGCAGATGAAGGAGCAAGGTAAAAACCCACCAGACCTAACAAATGAAGAGGAAATAGGCAATCTACCTGAAAAAGAATTCAGAATAATGACAGTAAAGATGATCTAAAACCTTGGAAATAGAATAGAGAAAATACAAGAAACGTTTAACAAGGACCTAGAAGAACTAAAGAGCAAACAAACTGTGATGAATAACACAATAAATGAAATTAAAAATACTCCAGAAGTGAACAATAGCAAAATAACTGAGGCAGAAGAACGAATAAGTGACCTGGAAGATAAAATAGTGGAAATAACTACTGCAGAGCAGAATAAAGAAAAAAGAATGAAAAGAACTAAGGACAGTCTTAGAGACCTCTGGGACAACATTAAATGCACCAACATTCGCATTATAGGGGTCCCAGAAGAAGAAGAGAAAAAGAAAGGGACTGAGAAAATATTTGAAGAGATTATAGTTGAAAACTTCCCTAATATGGGAAAGGAAATAGTTAATCAAGCCCAGGAAGCACAGAGTCCCATACAGGATAAATTCAAGGAGAAACACACCAAGACACATATTAATCAAACTATCAAAAATTAAATACAAAGAAAAAATATTAAAAGCAACGAGGGAAAAATAACATACAAGCAGATCCCCATAAAGTTAACAGCTGATCTTTCAGCAGAAACTCTGCAAGCCAGAAGGGAGTAGCAGGACATATTTAAAGTGAGGAAGGGGAACAACTTACAACCAAGATTATTCTACCCAGCAAGGATCTCATTCAGATTTGATGGAGAAATTAAAACCTTTAAAGACAAGCAAAAGCTAAGAGAATTCAGCACCACCACCCCAGCTTTACAACAAATGCTAAAGGAACTTCTCTAGGAAGGAAACACAAGAGAAGAAAAAGACCTGCAATAACAAACCCAAAACAATTAAGAAAATGGTAATAGGAACATACATATTGATAATTACCTTAAATGTAAGTGGATTAAATGCTCCAACCAAACGACATAGACTGGCTGAATGGATATAAAAACAATACCCATATATATGCTGTCTACAAGAGACCCACTTCAGACCTAGGGACACATACAGACTGAAAGTGAGGGGATGGAAAAAGATATTCCATGCAAATGGAAATCAAAAGAAAGCTGGAATAGCAATTCTCATATCAGACAAAACAGACTTTAAAATAAAGACTATTACAAGACACAAAGAAGGACACTACATAATGATCAAGGGATCAATCCAAGAAGAAGATACAACAATTGGAAATGTTTATCCACCCAACATAGGAGCACCTCAATACATAAGGCAATGCTAACAGCCATAAAAGGGGAAATTGACAGTAACACAATCATAGTAGGGGACTTTAAACCCCCACTTTCACCAATGGACAGATCATCCAAAATGAAAATAAATAAGGAAACACAAGCTTTAAATGATACAGTAAACAAGATGGACTTAATTGACATGTATAGGACAGTACACCCCAAAACAACAGAATATACTTTCTTCTCAAGTGCTCATGGAATATTCTCCAGGATAGATCATATCTTGGGTCACAAATCAAGCCTTGGTAAATTTAAGAAAATTGAAATCATATCAAGTATCTTTTCTGACCACAATGCTATGAGACTAGATATCAATTACAGGAAAAAATCTGTAAAAAACACAAACACACGGAGGCTAAACAATACACTACTTAATAACGAAGTGATCACTGAAGAAATCAAAGAGGAAATCAAAAAATACCTGGAAACAAATGGCAATGGAAACATGACAACCCAAAACCTATGGGATGCAGCAAAAGCAGTTCTAAGCGGGAAGTTTATAGCAATACAATCCTACCTTAAGAAACAAGAAACATCTCAAATAAACAACCTAACCTTACACCTAAAGCAATTAGAGAAAGAAGAACAAAAAACCCCCAAAGTTAGCAGAAGGAAAGGAAACATAAAGATCTGATGAGAAATAAATGAAAAAGAAATGAAGGAAACGATAGCAAAGATCAATAAAACTAAAAGCTGGTTCTTTCAGAAGATAAACAAAATTGATAAACAATTAGCCAGACTCATCAAGAAAAAAAGGGAGAAGACTCAAATCAACAGAATTAGAAATGAATAAGGAGAAGTAACAACTGACACTGGAGAAATACAAAGGATCATGAGAGATTACTACAAGTAACTCTATGCCAATAAAATGGACAACCTAGAAGAATTGGACAAATTCTTAGAAATACACAACCTTCTGAGACTGAACCAGGAAGAAACAGAAAATATGAACAGACCAATCAGAAGCACTGAAATTGAAACTGTGATTAAAAATCTTCCAACAAACAAAAGCCCAGGACCAGATGGCTTCCCAGGCGAATTCTATCAAACATTTAGAGGAGAGCTAACACCTATCATTCTCACACTCTTCCGAAGTGTAGCAGAGGCAGAAACCCTCCCAAATTCATTCTACGAGGCCACCATCACGCTGACACCAAAACTGGACAAAGATGTCACAAAGAAAACTACAGGCCAATATCACTGATGAACATAGATGCAAAAATGCACAACAAAATATTAGTAAACAGAATCCAACAGTACATTAAAAGGATCATACACTATGATCAAGTGGTGTTTATCCCAGGAATGCAAGGATTCTTCAATATACGCAGATCAATCAATGTGATACACCATATTAACAAATTGGAGAAAAACCATATGATCATCTCAACAGATGCAGAGAAAGCTTTCGACAAAATTCAACACCCACTTATGATAAAAACCCTCCAGAAAGTAGGCATAGAGGGAACTTACCTCAACATAATAAAGGCCATATATGACAAACCCATAGCCAAATCATTCTCAACAGTGAAAAACTGAAACTGTTTCCTCTAAGATCAGGAACAAGACAAGGTTGTCCACTCTCACCAGTATTATTCAACATAGTTTTGGAAGTTTTAGCCACAGCAGTCAGAGAAGAAAATGAAATAAAATAATCCAAATGGGAAAAAAAGAAGTAAAGCTGTCACTGTTTGCAGATGATATGTAACTATACACAGAGAATCTTAAAGATCCTACCAGAAAACTACTAGAGCTAATCAATGAATTTGGTAAAGTAGCAGGATACAAAATTAATGCACAGAAATCTCTGGCATTCCTATACACTAATGATGAAAAATCTGAAAGTGAAATTAAGAAAACACTCACATTTACCATTGCAGACAAAAAGAATAAAATATCTAGGAATAAACCTACCTAAGGAGACAAAAGACCTGTATGCAAAAATTATAACACACTGATGAAAGAAATTAAAGATGATACAAATAGATGGAGAGCTACACCATGTTCTTGGATCGGAAGAATCAACACTGTGAAAATGACTATACTTCCCAATGCAATCTACAGATTCAATGCAATCCCTATCAAACTACCACTGGCATTTTTTCACAGAACTTGAACAAAAAATTTCACAAATTGTAGGGAAACACAAAAGACCCCGAATAGCCAAAGCAATCTTGAGAACGAAAAACGGAGTGGGAGGAATCAGGCTCCTGGACTTCAGACAATACTACAAAGGTACAGTAATCAAGACAGTATTGTACTGGCACAAAAACAGAAATATAGATCAGTGGAACAGGATTGAAAGCCCAGAGATAAACCCATGCACATATGGTCACCTTATCTTTGACAAATGAGGCAAGAATGTACAGTGGAGAAAAGACAGCCCCTTCAATAAGTGGTGCTGGTAAAACTGGACAGCTACATGTAAAAGAATGAAATTAGAACACTTCCTAACACCATACACAAAAATAAACTCAAAATGGATTAAAGACCTAAATGTAAGGCCAGAAACTATCAAACTCTTAGAGGAAAACATAGGCAGAACATCTATGACATAAATCACAGCAAGATCCTTTTTGACCCACCTCCTAGAGAAATGGAAATAAAAACAAAAATAAACAAATGGGACCTAATGAAACTTAAAACCTTTTGCACAGTAAAGGAAACCATAAACACGACCAAAAGATAACCCTCAGAATGGAAGAAAATATTTGCAAATGAAGCAACTGACAAAGAATTAATCTCCAAAATTTACAAGCAGCTCGTGCAGCTCAGTATCAAAAAAACAAACAACCTAATCCAAAAATGGGCGGAAGACCTAAATAGACATTTCTCTGAGGAAATTATACAGCCTACCAACAAACACATGAAAGAGTGCTCAACATCATTAATCATTAGAGAAATGCAAATCAAAATTGCAATGAGATATCATCTTACACTGGTCAGAGTGGCCATCATTAATAAATCTAGAAACAATAAATGCTGGAGAGGGTGTGGAGAAAAGGGAACCCTCTTACACTGTTTGTGGGAATGTAAATTGATACAGCCACTATGGAGAACAGTATGGAGGTTCCTTAAAAAACTAAAAATAGAACTACCATACGACCCAGCAATCCCACTACTGGGCACATACCCTGAGAAAACCATAATTCTAAAGAGTCATGTACCAAAATGTTCATTGCAGCTCTATTTACAATAGCCAGAACACGGAAGCAACCCAAGTGTCCATCAACAGATGAATGGATAAAGAAGATGTGGCACATATATACAATGGAATATATATGTAGGATAGCACCATAAAAAGAAACGAAATTGAGTTATTTGTAGTGAGGTGGATGGACCTAGAGTCTGTCATACAGAGTGAAGTAAGTCAGAAAGAGAAAAATAAATACCGTATGCTAAAACATAGATATGGAATCAAAAAAAGAAAAAAAGTTCATGAAGAACCTAGGAGCAAGACGGGAATAAAGACGCAGACCTACTAGAGAATGGACTTGAGGATATCGGGAGGGGGAAGTGTAAGCTGGGAGAAAGTGAGAGAGTGGCTTGGACATAGATACACTACCAAATGTTAAGTAGATAGCTAGCGGGAAGCAGCTGCATAGCACAGAGAGATCAACTCGGTGCTTTGTGACCACCTAGAGGGGTGGGATAGGGAGGGAGGGAGATGCAAGAGGGAAGAGATATGGGGATATATGTATATGTATAACAGATTCACTTTGTTATAAAGCAGAAAGTGACACACCATTGTAAAGCAATTATACTCCAATGAAGATGTTAAAAAAACAGTACAATACTGCAGTAAGGGTAGAAAACACATGTAAGGTTTCACCCTTGGTGTTCAGCCTTCTAAAAGCACAAAGGTCATGTATATCAATCTGCAATATACTAAAATTGTGTTCAAATTTTATTTCAAGTCGCAGAAAACATATAAACTGAGACAACAGAGTGAACTGATTTTGTTCTGAGAGAAGGTGATGGGAGTCCCCCACCTGGCAGCAATTTGAGTCATTCAAAGGGCAGGATGCAGAAATCATCTTTTTGCAACATTTCAACCAAGTTATGGAATTAATTTCCAGATTTGTCACCAGGTAGTTCTGAAAACATTTTAAGGCGCTCCAGTAGACATCTGTATTTGTTCCTTTAAGATCAGGATACTCTGTTTCTGCTCTGGAGGAAGCTTGGCGATCTGGTCTGCAGTTAGTTGAAGAACCTGCATGATCAAAGCAGCCTTCTCATGGTCCTGTGTTGTGACTTGGTTCTGGGCAGGACCTAAGCCACCAGGCTGGCCTCCACCCTGAATGCTCACTTCTTGCATGACAGGAACATATCTGGATCCCTGGGGGCCAGCTGCCGCCATATTAATTGGACTGGGACCTGGATTCCACTAGGTATAGGGCCTCTAGGGCCTCGGACTGGGCCCCTTGTATCCGTGCTCCTGGCCTCAATCCCTCTGACTTCCACTGCACGGGCCTCCATTGCACGGGCCTCCATCGCATGGGTTTCCAATCCTCTAACATCTAATCCTCTTGCCTCCATGGCTCGTGCCTCCGTCCCTCGTGCATCTATGCCTCGGGGATCTCTTCCACCTCTGCCATCCAATGGTGGACCCCTCTGATCTAGCATGGGTCCTCTTGGCTCTGCCATTAGAGGTCTGGACTCAGCTCATGGCCCTCCCCTCATCTCATGTTGGGGTGGGCCGCGGCTGTCAGGGCCAGGGACACGGTGCATGGGCAGACCCTGATAAGGTGGTCCCAGGTAACCTCTAGGCTCTACCGCTCCAGTTACAGAAAGGAAAGTGCCTCTGCGTGGATCATTTGGAGCGTTTCCCAACAGACCTCGAGGAGTTGGGACGTTGGCAGGCAAGGGCCCACGCTGCATAGCTGCTCTGGGGTCTTGCATCGGCACTTGTGCCCACTCCATGGACACTGGTCCACTGCCTGGCATTCCAACCTGGGCCTGTATTCCTCCTCCAGGCGCTAAGGAACCCGGGCCAGGTCCTGTTACGGTCGCTGGTATCTGCCCTGGTGCTGCAACTCCAGCCTGCAGAGAAGCTTGCATCAGAGGATGTGCGCCATTGACATGCATTCCACTCAAAGACTGGGCCTGAGGGCCCTGGGGATTCTGTTGGTTTATCGACACATTGGATCCTGAGCCAGGTCCAGCGCTGTGGACTGTCTGAGGGTTGCCCGCAATCAGTGTTGGGATATTTGTCTGGCGATGCAGAATTTTCAAGGCAATTTCTGGATCCACAGTTCTCATCAGTACCTGGGCTTGGAGCAAAGCATAAGCCAGTTGAGGGTTCTGAAGCAACATGTTCCGTGCTTCCTGAGGACTATTCTGGACACAGAGCTTCATTTGTTTCATCAGCTCAAACATCTGCTCTGGTGGAAGACTGGCAACTGCTTTGCTAATGGACTCAGGGGCAACCTCAGGACTGACGGTCTCTCCATAAGGTGACTCAATGACAGGGGCACCAGTGCCAAGGCTCTTCAGCTCTTCTTTGTTCTTTCTGCTGGCAGCATTGTCCACTCGAAGTGCTCTCCCACTGAATTCACACCCATTTAGGTTTCGCATGGCACTAAGTGCTGTCTCCTGGTCTTGGTATTCACAGAAGCCACAACCTTTTGGCTTTCCTGTCTCCCTATCATATACCAACCTGAAACTAACAACAGGCCCAACCTCAGAAAAGATGTCCTTTAATTGCTCTTCAGTAGCCTCATATGGAATGTTCCCCACAAACACCGAATGTAGAGAACGATCCACCGCAGGGTCTCTCACAGTCAAACCCGCCATCGCTCTCTATCCTTTCCTCTTCGAAGGTCTGACACTGCTTGGGAATTGTGCCTTGCAGCCAGGACCTGAGTCCACACCTTTCCTGGACCCCCAGAACTGTCTCTCTCTCCTCTCCACATTCTCCATCACGTCATTATTATTACTGTTATTTTAAGCTGGAGGCAGTGGAAGGGGGACCTGACAATTGCCTGCTTTCTCCACTTGCTCTGTCTGTACCTGGGAATCCCATTCTTTATTTCCCTCTCCAAACTTTCTCCATTCAACTTAGTGTTTAGGCCTTTGGGGAAAAACACACAATGGCTGATGCTCTACTCCTGCTTCACACCTGGCCTCAACTCTTCCCTGAGGCAATGAAGTTTGGGCCAAATGCCTTCTTGAATGGGATAAAATGAAGGGTAGGGAAAATACAGGAGAAAACATAAGCTAATATCTCAAAATAGGCTCAAAACCAACAAATATTTAGGAAGTATGAGAATCGTCTTAAGTCTGAAGGGGCATGGGAGTGGGGTGGAGGGTGCCGACCCAGTAAAAGAAATTGTCCCTATCCCTAAGAGCTCACAATTTATTAATAACTGGAATAAAAGACAAGCAAAACTAATATGTATGAAACTGTCAGAGAACAATGCCAAATTGTGCAATAGGAAATCAGAGAGGAGAGAACTTAGAAAGAGCTGAAGTAACAGTAATATCAAAGTATTTTAATAATATCTACTGCCAAATTAATGAGATATTACCAACGCAGTTCAAAAATATATACTAAGCATCTACTGTGTACCAAGCGGACTACTGAGCACCAGGAACACATAAGGAGCATAATTTTATCCTCCAAGTCAGGGGTGGGAGCTGAAGATGGGGAGGAGAGAAGGAAGAGACATTGGAAAATACTTTTTAAAGGATGCAATTTTGAGCTGGGTATTAAAGAGTAGAATTTTGCAGTGGAATCATAATTAGAGAAAACACTGTTTGCAAAGGCAATGATAGAACTGATCCAGTTTTGAGCTCTTCCTTTCCCCTCAAGCTTGGGGGTGAGTCTTGCTGGGAAAAAGAAACAGCACAAGTAGAGGAAAGGGATTTTTTTCATCAAATACACCTTGGCTAGAGGCTTCCTCATGGAACATGAAGGCGTGGAAAGGGGTTAGTTCAGATTCCCTTGTATAGATTGAGGATGAGAGTTGAAACAGAAACCATAGCTTACAAAATGGTCTGCACTATGACTAGTAAAACAGATAAATGACTTAAGGTCAAAATTGTATATCTCTTTGTTTAAATGCATATGTTCCAAGATAGAACCATAGAATGATGTAACAATAAATCCTAAAAGGTCGTATGTTCTAAAACTGAGACCACTGACTGTTCCAGCAACTTGCCTGGTTTACAGATTCTAAATAATCCATGACAAGACCATCTTGTGACTAATTCCAGCCCCCAGGTCCTACAAAAACCTTACCCTAAGCTCCCCCACTTTGGACTCACTCCATGGTTTGTACTATATTTGACTCACTCTTCTGCTTTGTATTGTCTTTTGCTGCAGGCTAAATCAACCTTTTTTTTTTTTTCTTTTACTACAGGTGTGTGCCAGTGGTCTCTGGATGATATTTTAACAAATCAAGGTCCCATCAAGGTTTGTCAGAGACTCTTGCTGCTGTAGATAGCCATACCTGGGAGCCCTAATTCTCCACCCCCTAAAAGCCACTCTGCCTGTCCTGACAAACTGAGTCTCTCTACCAATGTGAGCTCCAAGTCTTTTGTTGAGCCCTTCAGCATTGGTTTTATTTTGTTTGTCTTATGGATACAATCTCCCAGGACATTTTGGTAATTTGATCATATTTGCACTCCTTCTCGAAGTTCTGCCAAGTATAATCAATCCTTTTATACAGCTCTTCCTCCTGTCTGAGGCCTGTGTATTGGCAATTCTGTGGAACATCTAAGAGATTCAGCGGGCAGGAGATGGGCTTAGGTCCAACAAATTTGCACTGTGGTTTGGCAATTGGTGATCAGATATCACAGTTTTCTGGGATTTTTTTTGACCTTTTTTGGGAGCTGAATATTTTTTGAATCATTTGACAAGGTAGGTCCTGTGCAGCAGAACCTAATACTCTGGCAATCATACGTATTTTGCCTGCAACATGGACAAACACTAAGACAAGGATCATTACTCAAATTTGAAACATATTTCATATGTCCCATAATTAATCTGGATTTCTCTCTCTGGGGAAATCCAGCTGCCATGTCATGAAGACACTCAAGCAGCCCTGTGGAGGCCCATGCAGTGAGGAACTGAGACCTCCTGCCAACAGCTGACATTAACTTGCCAGTCATAGGAGTGGATCCTCCAGTCGAGCCTTTGGAAGTGGATCCTCCAGTCGAGGCTTTAGATCCCTATAGCCTTAGCTGACATCTTGACTGCAACCTCATGGGAGACACCAACCAGAACATCCTGGCCAAGCCACTCCCAAATTCTTGACCCACAGAACTCTGTGCTAAAGGAAATACATGTTTGTTTGTTTTAAGTCCTTAAGTTTGGGGCAATGTGTTTTATAGCAATAGATAACTAATATAATAGACAACTAATATCAAGACAGACCATGAGTACAATAGATAGCTAATTTCAAATGGCCTTTTCATTTTAGACATGGATGGGTTATCTTTGCCAGTGTCTGTAAGATTAGTCCCACATCTGCTAATTGTCAAGGGCAATGGTTTTAGAAGTACCATGACCATTAGACAGGAGTGTCTACTAACAATTTAGACTCTTGAACCAGCAAAAAGCTAAAGTACTGCTCTTTACTGAGATTTTGTACTATTCCTTCCAGAAGACTCAATTTCTGATTATCACTGGAGCCTTTGGGTAATTGTAAGGAAGAAGCCGGAATCCCTGTGGATGATAAGTATGGTAGTTGACCTTTAAGATAGCTCCTAATGATCTCTGATTCCCGATAATCATGTCATTATGTAATTCTTTTCCCTTTGAGCACAGACTGTATCTAGTGACTTGCTTCTAAGTTATAAACTATAACAAAAGAGATGGGATACTGTTTCCAAGATTAGGATACAAAAGCACATGGCTCCCATCTTACTTGCCTCTCTCACTCTCTTACTGGCTTATGCAGAGGGAAGCCAGCTGCTTTGTTGTAAGCTGCCCAATAGAGAGGCCCACTTAGCAAGAAAATGATGTCTCTGGCCAAGAGCCAGCAAGTCTAACAGTCCACAAGGAGCTGAATTCCGCCAGTGAGTGAACTCCGAGGGGATCCTCCCCAAGCTGGGGGCTCCAGTCAACACCTTGATTGTAGCCTTGGGAGAGGCCTTGACCCAGAGGTATCCAGCAAAGCCATGCTCAGATTCCTGAACCACAGAAACTATGAGATAATAAATGTTTGTTGTTTTAAGCCAGTAAGTTTGGGGATAACTTGTTACATAGCCATAGATAATGGATAGAGAAAATAAGATTAAATTACTCTGGTTAATTTTTACAATAAAAATTATTATATGATTTTATATAATTATATATTATTATATAACAATATTAGAAAGGAGGTTTTTCTCTTCTATTGAAGCTTTATACATAATCAGTTTTATAGGAATTTGGTCACTGATTACCCTGGGAGTAAGGATATATTACGGATAGTGAGAACACTGGCAAATCATTAATTTAACTCATAAAGTGTATTATAAATGTCACTAGTTGACAAGGAGGACATTTAAACCTCTAGAAAAAAAGTATTTTTCTCTCTCATTATCCTACTGACAATTATTATACTAGTCTTTGTGCGTGAGCATGAGTATATCTCTTTCAAACATGGGTCATATTTACAGCAACACATTTTACTTAAACATAATCCGGAATGCTAAACTTCTTGTTCGATTTGTCAAGTTTCTGTTTCCTTTATCATACATTTGATTGATACGAGGACTCTTGCAATCATTTTGTAATCATTAAAATTTGGAGAATTCCAAACAAATCTGATTTTTATCTTTCATTTTATAAGGCAGAAGAGCAAATATGTATATATAGACATCATTAACCATTTAATTCTTTGGAGTTCAAATTTGGCAAAGACAAAATCAAGAACAGCTGTTATTCAAGAAGTAAGATGTCTTATAAGGAGTTACCTCTCAAAAAGGCACAAGGCTCAGTTTGCTTTCAAAGAGATTCTTTCAATATTTAAGAAATACATTTATGTAATTTATTCTCTTGGGGAACATAGCAAAAGAGGGATTATGCTTCCCTCTATAAATTTATGTAGTTAGAATTACTCTGAGAGCAAACTGGGCAGAATGAATGAGTAGTAGGATGGCAGCAGAAATGAAAGGTCCAGCGGGCAGAGTCAGAGAATCTCTCAGTGCAATAGAATGAAGAGAGACCTCTGGAAAATTTTTACTTGAGGATCCAAACTCTGATCAATATCTGCTCGGAGAAGGATTTTGTGCCCGATGAATATAGTCATTGGCAATTGAACCAGTCCTGATGCCCCTGAAAATTAAAATTAAATGTATACTCTTTCCACCTGAGACTCACCTGTGTTCCCATCTGTATTTTTTAAAATCAGATGTTAAATTCTGGCATCAAGTATAGAATCTGACAGTCTAGCTCTTTATTACAAAATAAAGGGAGAGATTTCCCTCATAGTCATCTTTTCTTATCTCATAGCTACACCTTCGGGTTGAGACCACTGACAGACAGTTGATGTTTCCATGGAAACCAGCTAAATAGCAAGGTAACGATGCGAAGGTTTCCTTTAGAAAACAATCAGCTGCTATCACATCTTGGCCTGTGCTTTTAAACAATTCCTAGTCTCTGCACCTGTCAGGACAGAGCTAAAATAGCAAATACACACAAGAACTGAACACCAGAGAGAGGGGGTAGGGTTTAGACAGCACATGAATAATCATTTCAGAGGACTGCTAGGTACTGGGAGAGCAGATTCTGAGAGACTAACACTGCGGGAAAATAAAAGGCTATTTCTGGTTCTATTTGGTTTTTAATATATAATCGTCAACATCCAGCTGACTTGGAAAACATTCACAAGAAATGATGCATTTTAGGTACCAAATGCTATTACACACCTAAAACTCAGCTGTGGTCTTTCCTTTCAAAATTCTCTTTCTTCCTGCCCCTAAAACCCCAAGAGGCAAGGAATCCAGGCTTCTAGACACTGCTGGATGAGTCAAGGTACCACAGCCCAGACAAGCTAAGCACTGGCTCTGTCACACACAGATGCAAAGGCATTCAAGAAACCACAGCCCTCTGTTTTCGTGGCTCCTGCCTTCTCAATCAAACCAACGCAGAGTACGCAGAGTTCACCCACACCACCACCAAACCCCGTGAAAACACCTTGGAGTGTTGGCCAACACAAGTGTCCATCCAACTGTGATTCACGGATCGAGAGGAAAGCCTCTGAGGGCAGCCAATCAGAGTCCGGCCCAGGGAAAAATCACTTGGCTCTTACAGGAAGCCATCTAATTATGTTACCGTAATCCCCAGGCTTGAATTTTTCAACCTTCTCAACACGAACTCACAGACTTCACCGATTATGTAATTACGGAAAACTTCACAACAAACATGAAGATTCCTTCTGGAGGCCACATTGAGGACTGGGATGTGCATTTGATCCTGGGAGGGAAGCACACGGCCCACAAAGGGAAGAGCAAAGAGATTTACTGAACTTAAAAGGCTGCAGTTTAAAAGGGGCCTCTAGCAGACCTCCCTTTTCGTGTGCACATTTTTTGCACCTGCAACTGTTTGTGGGCTGGAAAGCAATAGCCCTCTCCCTTCTCCCAAGAGACCCTGCTTTAATGCCTTGGCCCCAAATGTGTCATTTTCCTGCCGGGGGGCAGAAATCAAAAGAAACCAAGTTTTTAGAACTTTGCTGTAAAGAAAATAATAGTTCTGAAAAGGATTGGAGCCACATTTTCAGGTTTGACACAGTTGTTAGAGAAAGGGCAGAAGGGAAAACATTCCTCTTCACTTTCTTTCCTAATGTGCCGAAGTTCTTCACTGCTACAGGTTCTGGGTGACATCTGTAGCTTCCATCTCAGTGGGGTCTGTTGCAAGCTTTCCACCCTGCAGCACGGACCTGTGCTCAGACCAGTGTTCAGAGGCGAGAGTCCAAATGGCCCTATGCTTCTTCACAGAGAAGATGCCATATAAATTATTTCCATTAAAACCAGTGTTTGAGGGGCTTCCCTGGGGGCGCAGTGGTTAAGAATCCGCCTGCCAATGCAGGGGACACAGGTTCAAGCCCTAGTCCGGGAAGATCCCACATGCCGCGGGGCAACTAAGCCCGTGCACCACAACTACTGAGCCCACGCGCTTTACAGCCCGCGAGCCACAAAAGAAGCCACCGCAATGAGAAGCCTGCACACCGCAACAAAGAGTAGCCCCCGCTCGCCGCAACTAGAGAAAGCCCGCACGCAGCAACGAAGACCCAACGCAGCCAAAAATGAAAAAAAACCCTAAATTTAAAAGAACAGAAAACAAAAAAAATCCACCGTTTGACACCAGAAGTGAACTGTGGAATCTTAATTACAGTGCTCATGACTGAAGTGCTGACAAACGGTCCTGCTTTAGATGGTGTTTGTGGGTGGGGCTTGGGTGAGAGCTGGGATCAAAACTTGATTGTAGCCGGTGATCCACTTCCTCCTTCCCCCCGCCAGCCACCTCATCTGATACATGAAAGTTAGAGTGGAAAGACTCTTTTTTTAAAAAACATCTTTATTGGAGTATAATTGCTTTAAAATGGTGTGTTACTTTCTGCTTTATAACAAAGTGAATCTGTTATACATATATCCCCATATCTCTTTCCTCTTGCATCTCCCTCCCTCCCACCATACCCATCCCACCTCTCTAGGTGGTCAAAAAGCACCGAGCTGATCTCCCTGTGCTCTGCGGCTGCTTCCCACTAGCTATCTATTTTACGTTTGGTAGTGTATATACGTCATGCCACTCTTTCACATTCTCCCAGCTTACCCTTCCCCCTCCCCATATCCTCAAGTCCATTCTCTAGTGGGTCTGTGTCTTTATTCCTGTCTTATCCCTAGGTTCTTCATGACCTTTTTTTTTTTTCTTAGATTCCATATATATGTGTTAGCATACGGTATTTGTTTTTCTCTTCCTAACTTACTTCACTCTGTATGACAGACTCTAGGTCCATCCACCTCACTACAAATATCTCAATTTCATTTCTTTTTATGGCTGAGTAATATTCCATTGTATATATATGTCACATCTTCTTTATCCATTCATCCGATGATGGACACTTAGGTTGCTTCCATCTCCTGGCTATTGTAAACAGAGCTGCAATGAACATTTTGGTATATGACTCTTTTTGAATTATGGTTTTCTCAGGGTATATGCCCAGTAGTGGGATTGCTGGGTCATATGGTAGTTCTATTTTTAGTTTTTTAAGGAACCTCCATACTGTTCTCCATAGTGGCTGTATCAATTTACATTCCCACCAACAGTGCAAGAGGGTTCCCTTTTCTCCACACCCTCTCCAGCATTTATTGTTTCTAGATTTCTTGATGATGGCCATTCTGACCGGTGTGAGATGATACCTCATTGTAATTTTGATTTGCATTTCTCTAATGATTAATGATGTTAAGCATTCTTTCATGTGTTTGTTGGCAATCTATATATCTTCTTTGGAGAAATGTCTATTTACGTCTTCTGCTCATTTTTGGATTGGGTTGTTTGTTTTTTTGTTATTGAGCTGCATGAGCTGCTTGTAAATCTTGGAGATTAATCCTTTGTCAGTTGCTTCATTTGCAAATATTTTCTCCCATTCTGAGGGTTGTCTTTTTGTCTTGTTTATGGTTTCCTTTGCTGTGCAAAAGGTTTTAAGTTTCATTAGGTCCCATTTATTTATTTTTATTTCCATTTCTCTAGGAGGTGGGTCAAAAAGGATCTTGCTGTGATTTATGTCATAGAGTGTTCTGCCTATGTTTTTCTCTAAGAGTTTGATAGTGTCTGGCCTTACATTAGGTCTTTAATCCATTTTGAGTTTATTTTTGTGTATGGTGTTAGGGAGTGTTCTAATTTCATACTTTTACATGTACCTGTCCAGTTTTCCCAGCACCACTTATTGAAGAGGCTGTCTTTTCTCCACTGTATATTCTTGCCTCCTTTTTCAAAGATAAGGTGACCATACGTGCATGGATTTATTTCTGGGCTTTCTAGCCTGTTCCATTGATCTATATTTCTGTTTTTGCGCCAGTACCATACTGTCTTGATTACTGTAGCTTTGTAGTATAGTCTGAAGTCAGGGAGCCTGATTCCTCCAGCTCCATTTTTCGTTCTCAAGATTGCTTTGGCTATTCGGGGTCTTTTGTGTTTCCAAACAAATTGTGAAATTTTTTGTTCTGGTTCTGTGAAAAATGCCAGTGGTAGTTTGAAAGGGATTGCATTGAATCTGTAGATTGCTTTGGGTAGTAGAGTCGTTTTCACAATGTTGATTCTTCCGATCCAAGAACATGGTATATCTCTCCATCTATTTATATCATCTTTAATTTCTTTCATCAGTGTCTTATAATTTTCTGCATACAGGTCTTTTGTCTCCTTAGGTAGGTTTATTCCTAGATATTTTATTCTTTTTGTTGCAATGGTAAATGGGAGTGTTTTCTTAATATCACTTTCAGATTTTTCATCATTAGTGTTTAGGAATGCCAGAGATTTCTGTGCATTAATTTTGTATCCTGCTACTTTACCAAATTCATTGATTAGCTCTAGTAGTTTTCTGGTCACATCTTTAGGATTCTCTATGTATAGTATCATGTCATCAGGCAACAGTGACAGCTTTATTTCTTCTTTTCTGATTTGGATTCCGTTTATTTCTTTTTCTTCTCTGATTGCTGTGGCTAAAACTTCCAAAGCTATGTTGAATAATGCGGGTGAGAGTGGGCAACCTTGTCTTGTTCCTGATCTTAGTGGAAATGCTTTCAGTTTTTCACCATTGAGGATGATGTTGGCTGTGGGTTTGTCATATATGGCCTTTATTATGTTGAGGAAAGTTCCCTCTATGCCTACTTTCTGCAGGGTTATCAAAAATGGGTGTTGAATTTTGTCAAAAGCTTTCTCTGCATCTATTGAGATGAACATATGGTTTTTCTCCTTCAATTTGTTAATATGGCGTATCACATTGATTGATTTGCATATATTGAAGAATCCTTGCATTCCTGGAGTAAACCCCACTTGATCATGGTGTATGATCCTTTTAATGTGCTGTTGGATTCTGTTTGCTAGTATTTTGTTGAGGATTTTTGCATCTAAGTTCATCAGTGATATTGGCCTGTAGTTTTGAACTGTTTTATTCAAAGAAGCATCTGTGGATTTTTATAAGACTGGCCAAGATTTGCCCCATTATTTTTTCCATCCTATCCAGAGAACAGAAAGTTTCAAATCAAGGGTCATAACTGAAGGAAAAGTGTTATGCACATAGGAGACAGAATGCATCACTAAATAGAGGGGAGATACAATAAAGCCCCTCACTCCGTATATATAACAGCACAGAGCTGAACTTGACTGGACAGATGAGACTAGCAGAGGCAAAACAAGTAAACTCCGTTTCTTTGGTTTGGCTTGGAAGACACTGAGGATTTTTCCTATGGTATAAAACTTGAGGACATAGGGGTTCTCATATATCTTGTAAAATACCTGTATGCCACGTGGTCAAATAGTTTGAGATTTTTAAAAAGTAGGTATATTTAATCTCCTCAATGGGTGGCAGGGGCGGCATGGATATTTGTTGTCTCAGCTAGACAGACTGATCCTTCTTCCCATTCTTTGGTTCAATCTAGTATTAACATTTTTGAAGGAGGTAGGTTTGGGATTCCTGGTTCTTGTAAAGCAAAGCCCACAACATTCTTCAGTTCAATTGTCTCATAGGGAAAACGAGGGGAGAAGGTTTAAGTGGTTCATTATCATTGGCTACTGAGTTACACTTATACACAGAGTTGTACTGATGGCATGGAATGGAGAGGGGATGTTTAGGGGAGAGATGGGAAGCCTGGGGTATCAAGAATACAGGTTAAGGGATTGGAGATAATGGAAGAAAGAAGAAAGAAGAGGTGAGGCAAACTCTGGAGCAAAAATGAAATAGTAAATTATGTTGGGCTACTCAGTAGGGAAAGTGCAGGGTTTAACTTAAACACATGCTGGCCTGACCTCGTGGGGGTCAAAAGGAACAGTCAGGAAGCCTGCCTAGAAAACTGCCAAGAGGGAAGCTTTAGAGCCAAAGAGAGCTAGGTCAGAATTCTAGGAGGCTTCCTATCCACACAAATGGGTTCCCCAGAAAGTCTTATTTTAGGTCTCTGCTCTCGAATAAAGTAATTCCTCCTTTGATGGAAATTCCTCTCATTTCCATGGAACAGAAAGGATCAGGTGACAATTCAGTGCCATGGGGAGAATGGGGTCCACCAAGAAGATTAACCTGGGAGGAAATTTTGGAGGACCTGATATACTTAGGAGCTAGAGATCAATATTCAAAGATCTCTGCGTTCCATGCCATTGAGATTCCAAATGCAGTTTTAGGTGCCTGTGGGGAATTTATTGGGTAGTTGAACCCTAACACATCTTTTTACTCTGTGAAGCTTGTTCTATGGATGGATTTCTTCCCCCTTGACTTGTACAAATAAAACAGATTGGGGAAAATGGCAGTGGAATGAAAACCTGATGCCTCCAAAGTGGTTTTAATTATGGTTTTATTTGGAGAAGAAGATTTTTTCCTTTCTATTTTATTTTCTTCTCTCCTTCAGAAAGTACATCATTTGATGGTGTCAACTTCAGCATTTTGGGTTTTGTGTTTTTTTGGTTTTTTGGTTTTTTTTGGTGGTACGCGGGCCTCTTACTGTTGTGGCCTCTCCTGTTGAGGAGCACAGGCTCCGGACGCGCAGGCTCAGTGGCCATGGCTCACGGGCCCAGCCGCTCTGCGGCATGTGGGATCTTCCCGGACCGAGGCACGAACCCGTGTCCCTGCATCGGCAGGCGGACTCTCAACCACTGCACCACCAGGGAAGCCTTGAATTGTACTCTTTGAATCATTTATTTCTCCATTTATTCCAGCACTACAGGGCTGTGGGTTTTTAAGGATTAAAGTTTCTTTCGGGTGTACCACTGGACTCCTCCAGCCTTGTTCAGGAACGCGAATCCCCCACCATGGCCTGCTCCCTTCAGAAGAATGGCCTGATTTATGGACATTCTCTATCATAACCCAGAGGCAATCAGTAACTCTCCACATGCCCCACCTAACAGATTATCTGTCTGCAGTTGGGAAATTCCACTAGTCACTTCCTGAAAACAAACCTTCTGCTCTATGGTTGCAGTGACAGCTGTGAAGTGCCAGGACTACTCCTCCACTCTAATCAATATGCATCCTTATGGACAGACACCTAAGCCTCTTTGTCCAGCATCATCCCTCACTCATTCCCTGTCTAAACCTACCCGCTGCCTGTTTCTTGGATTTGTCTGGTTTTCAAGCAACAGCTATCTCCCCTTTAGAGGGAAAAGTCACCTTGACAATTCCCCCAAATATTGCCAATAAGTACATACAAAATAAAAAGTAAATCATTTTGGATATGCAGTTCAGATTTTGTCAGTCTGTCCACAGTATTTATTGAGTGACCAATGTGTGTAGGGAGGGCCTGGTACGAAATAGTCTTTAGGCATTACAGTATAAAACAACAATAACCACCACCAACAGACTGAGTGACTGCTGCGAGATTCAGAACACTCAGGAAAAGAAAATTTGTGTAGGTTTCAGGACATACTCATCGAATACAGCATCTATATGACAAAAGAGATCTTCTTCACAACACCTCAGATTAGTGTATTAACTCACCATAAGTCAGTGTATATTCCAGGATATAACAGTTCAAAGAAATGTTCTTTTGATTTACCTATACACATATCAACATAGAAAGAAAAATAAGTATCTAAGGCTTAGTGTTCATTTATTTGCAACCAAATCTAAGCTCTGAAAAGCTTGGTATACTAGACATATGTATTTTTAAAATATTATGTTTCTCTGTCACATTAATAAAAGGTAATTACACTCAAGGGGACAAATTATATTAGCTTCTCATCTTTATGTTCCTGTATCAAAAAGAATGTTAATGAATTAAATCTAGAGATAATGTAAGGGAGCAGCCTAAAACTCTTTTGGGCCAGAGGTAACACCAGCACACAGATCTGCTGGGAGAACTTGCAGAATGACAGCTCAGGCAAACAAGATAAAGGAAAGAAAGTTCTGGAACTTGGGTAGAATGAACTATTGAAACCTGAGAACTTTCTTCGGAGGAAAGAGTCTTTTCGGACACAGCTGTCTTGGAAAAAATTCAAATTGCTCTCTTTCGATGATTCATTTTATGATAATTCTATGTTTGAGTATTTACCACGTGAGGAAAAGAAATAGAGCGTTCCATCAGACTTCTTAAGAAAAGATGCTGCTTTCCACAGATACACCAGAAATATATCTACACGTGGAACAACTCCTACAGAACACCTACTGAACCCTGGCAGAAGACCTCAGACCTCCCAAAAGGCAAGAAACCCCCACGTACAGAGACAAAGAATAGGGACGGGACCTGCACCAGTGGGAGGGAGCTGTGAAGGAGGAAAGGTTTCCACACACTAGGAAGCCCCTTCGTGGGCAGAGACTGCGGGTGGCGGAGGGGGAAAGCTTTGGGGCCGCGGAGGAGAGCACAGCAACAGGGATGCCGAGGGCAAGGCGGGGAGATTCCCGCACAGAGGATCAGGGCCGACCGGCACTCACCAGCCCGAGAGGCTTGTCTGCTCACCCGCCGGGGCGAGTGGGGCTGGGAGCTGAGGCTCGGCCTTTGGTCGGAGCGCAGGGAGAGGACTGGGGTTGGCGGCGTGAACACAGGCTGCAGGGGGTTAGTGCACCATGGCTGGCCGGGAGGCAGTCTGGGGAAAAGCCTGGAGCTGCTGAAGAGGCAAGAGACCTCTTCTTCCCTCTCTGTTTCCTGGTGCGTGAGGAGAGGGGATTAAGAGCGCCGCTTAAAGGAGCTCCAGAGACGGGCGCGAGCCGCGGCTAAAAGCGCAGACCCCAGAGACGGGTATGGGACGCTAAGGCTGCTGCTGCCGCCACCAAGAAGCCTGTGTGCGAGCACAGGTCACTATCCACACCCCCCTTCCGGGAAGCCTGTGCAGCCCGCCACTGCCAGGGTCCCAGGATCCAGGGACAGCTCCCCCGTGGAGAACGCACGGTGCACCTCAGGCTGGTGCAACGTCACGCCGGCCTCTGCCACCACAGGCTCGCCCCACATCCGCACGCCTCCCTCCCCCCGCCTCAGTGAGCCAGAGCCCCCGAATCAGCGGCTCATTTAACCCCGTCCTGTCTGAGCGAAGAACAGACGCCCTCCTGCGACCTACACACAGAGGTGGGGCCAAATCCAAAGCTGAGCCCCGGGAGCTGTGAGAACAAAGAAGAGAAAGGGAAATCTCTCCCAGCAGCCTCAGAAGCAGCGGATTAAAGCTCCACAATCAACTTGATGCACCCTGCACCTGTGGAATACATGAACAGACAACGAATCATCCCAAAATTGAGGAGGTGGACTTTGAGAGCAAGATTTATGATGTTTTCCCCTTTTCCTCTTTTTCTGAGTGTGTATGTGTATGCTTCTGTGTGAGATTTTGTCTGTATAGCGTTGCTTCCACCATTTGTCCTAGGGTTCTATCCGTTTGTTTTTTTAAAAATTTTTTCTCTTTTTTTCTCTTAATAATTATTTTTTATTTTAATAACTTTATTATATTTTATCTTATTTTCTTTTCTTTCTTTATTTTCTTTATCTTCTTTCTTTTTTTTCCTACCTTCTCTCCTTCCTTTCTTCCTTCCTCCCTCCCTCCTCTCTTTCTTTCTCTCTCTCTCTCTCTTTCTTTTCTTCTTTCTACTTTTACTAATTCTTTCTTTCTACTTTTTCTCCCTTTTATTCTGAGCCATGTGGATGAAAGGCTCTAGGTGCTCCAGCCAGGAGTCAGTGCTGTGTCTCTGAGGTGGGAGAGCCAACTTCAGGGCACTGGTCCACAAGAGACCTCCCAGCTCCACATAATATCAAATGGCGAAAATCTCCCAGAGATCTCCATCTCAACACCAGCGCTCAGCTTCACTCAATGACCAGCAAGCTCCAGTGCTGGACACCCTATGCCAAAAACTAGCAAGACAGGAACACAACACCACCCATTAGCAGAGAGGCTGCCTAAAATCATAATAAGTCCACAGATACCCCAAAACACATCACCAGACGTGGACCTGCCCACCAGAAAGACAAGATCCAGCCTCATCCACCAGAACACAGGCACTAGTCCCCTCCACCAGGAAGCCTACACAACCCACTGAACCAACCTTAGCCACTGGGGACAGACACCAAAAACAACAGAAACTATGAACCTGCAGCCTACAAAAAGGAGACCTCGAACACAGTAAGATAAGCAAAATGAGAAGACAGAAAAACACACAGCAGATGAAAGAGCAAGATAAAAACCCACCAGACCTAACAAATGAAGAGGAAATAGGCAGTCTACCTGAAAAAGAATTCAGAATAATGATAGTAAAGATGATCCAAAATCTTGGAAATAGAATAGAGAAAATGCAAGAAACACTTAACAAGGACGTAGAAGAACTAAAGAGGAAAGAAACAACGATGAACAACACAATAAATGAAATTAAAAATACTCTAGATGGGATCAATAGCAGAATAACTGAGGCAGAAGAACAGATAAGTGACCCAGAAGATAAAATAGTGGAAATAACTACTGCAGAGCAAAATAAAGAAAACAGAATGAAAAGAACTGAGGACAGTCTCAGAGACCTCTGGGACAACATTAAATGCACCAACATTTGAATTATAGGGGTCCCAGAAGAAGAAGAGAAAAAGAAAGGGACTGAGAAAATATTTAAAGAGATTATAGTTGAAAACTTCCCTAATATGGGAAAGGAAATAGTTAATCAAGTCCAGGAAGCACAGAGAGTCCCATACAGGATAAATCCAAGGAGAAATATGCCAAGACACATATTAATCAAACTGTGAAAAATTAAATACAAAGAAAACATCTTAAAAACAGCAAGGGAAAAAGAGCAAATAAAACAAAAGGGAATCCCCATAAGGTTAACAGCTGATCTTTCAGCAGAAACTCTGAAAGCCAGAAGGGAGTGGCAGGACATATTTAAAGTGATGAAGGAGAAAAACCTGCAACCAAGATTACTCTACCCAGCAAGGATCTCATTCAGATTTGATGGAGAAATTAAAACCTTTACAGACAAGCAAAAGCTGAGAGAGTTCAGCACTACCAAATCAGCTTTACAACAACTGCTAAAGGAACTTCTCTAGGCAAGAAACACAAGAGAAGGAAAAGACCAATAATAATGAACCGAAAACAATTAAGAAAATGAGAATAGGAACATACATATCGATAATTACCTTAAATGTAAATGGACTAAATGCTCCCACCAAAAGAAACAGATTGGCTGAATGGATACAAAAACAAGACACACATATTTGCTGTCTAAAAGACACCCACTTCAGACCTAGAGGCACATACTGACTGAAAGTAAGGGGATGGAAAAAGATATTTCATGCAAATGGAAACCAAAAGAAAGCTGAAGTAGCAATTCTCATATCAGACAAAATAGACTTCAAAATAAAGACAATTAGAAGACACAAAGAAGGACACTACATAATGATCAAGAGATTGATCCAAGAAGAAGATATAACAATTGTAAATATTTATGCACCCAACATAGGAGCACCTCAATACATAAGGCAAATACTAACAGCCATAAAAGGGGAAATCGACAGTAACACATTCATAGTAGGGGACTTTAACACCCCACTTTCACCAATGGACAGATCATCCAAAATGAAAATAAATAAGGAAACACAAGCTTTAAATGATACATTAAACAAGATGGACTTAATTGATATTTATAGGACATTCCATCCAAAAACAACAGAATACACATTTTTCTCAAGTGCTCATGGAACATTCTCCAGGATAGATCATATCTTGGGTCACAAATCAAGCCTTGGTAAATTTAAGAAAACTGAAATCGTATCAAGTATCTTTTCTGACCACAACGCTATGAGACTAGATATCAATTACAGGAAAAGATCTGTAAAAAATACAAACACATGGAGGCTAAACAATACACTACTTAATAACGAAGTGATCACTGAAGAAATCAAAGAGGAAATCAAAAAATACTTAGAAACAAATGACAATGGAGACACGATGACCCAAAACCCATGGGATGCAGCAAAAGCAGTTCTAAGAGGGAAGTTTATAGCAATACAATCCTACCTTAAGAAACAGGAAACATCTCGAATAAAAAACCTAACCTTGCACCTAAAGCAATTAGAGAAAGAAGAACAAAAAACCCCCAAAATTAGCAGAAGGAAAGAAATCATAAAAATCAGATCAGAAATAAATGAAGGAAACGATAGCAAAGATCAATAAAACTAAAAGCTGGTTCTTTGAGAAGATAAACAAAATTGATAAACCATTAGCCAGACTCATCAAGAAAAAAAGGGAGAAGACTCAAATCAACAGAATTAGAAATGAAAAAGGAGAAGTAACAACTGACACTGCAGAAATACAAAAGATCATGAGAGATTATTACAAGCAACTCTATGCCAATAAAATGGACAACTTAGAAGAAATGGACAAATTCTTAGAAATGAACAATCTGCCAAGACTAAATCAGGAAGAAATAGAAAATATGAATAGACCAATCACAAGCACTGATATTGAAACTGTGATTAAAAATCTTCCAACAAACAAAAGCCCAGGACCAGATGGCTTCACAGGCGAATTCTATGGAACATTTAGAGAAGAGCTAACACCTATCCTTCTCAAACTCTTCCAAAATATAGCAGAGGGAGGAACACTCCCAAACTCATTCAACGAGGCCACCATGACCCTGATACCAAAAGCAGACAAGGATGTCACAAAGAAAGAAAACTACAGTCCAATATCACTGATGAACATACATGCAAAAATCCTCAACAAAATACTAGCAAACAGAATCCAACAGCACATTAAACGGACCATACACCATGATCAAGTGGGGTTTATTCCAGGAATGCAAGGATTCTTCAATATATGCAAATCAATCAACGTGATACACCATATTAACAAATTGAAGGAGAAAAACCATATGATCATCTCAATAGATGCAGAGAAAGCTTTCGACAAAATTCAACACCCATTTATGATAAAAACCCTGCAGAAAGTAGGCATAGAGGGAACTTTCCTCAACATAATAAAGGCCATATATGACAAACCCACAGCCAACATCATCTTCAATGGTGAAAAACTGAAAGCATTTCCACTAAGATCAGGGACACGACAAGGTTGCCCACTCTCACCACTCTTATTCAACATAGTTTTGGAAGTTTTAGCCACAGCAATCAGAGAAGAAAAGGAAATAAAAGGAATCCAAATCGGAAAAGAAGTAAAGCTGTCACTGTTTGCAGATGACATGATATGATACATAGAGAATCCTAAAGATGCTACCAGGAAACTACTAGAGCTAATCAATGAATTTGGTAAAGTGGCAGGATACAAAATTAATGCACAGAAATCTCTGGCATTCCTATACACTAATGATGAAAAATCTGAAAGTGAAATCAAAAAAACACTCCCATTTACCACTGCAACAAAAAGAATAAAATATCTAGGAATAAACCTACCTAAGGGGACAAAAGACCTGTATGCACAAAATTATAAGACACTGATGAAAGAAATTAAAGATGATACAAATAGATGGAGAGATATACCATGTTCTTGGATCGGAAGAATCAACATTGTGAAAATGACTCTACTACCCAAAGCAATGTACAGATTCAATGCAATCCCTATCAAACTACCACTGGCATTTTTCACAGAACTAGAACAAAAAATTTCACAATTTGTATGGAAACACAAAAGACCCCGAATAGCCAAAGCAATCTTGAGAACGAAAAACGGAGCTGGAGGAATCAGGCTTCCTGACTTCAGACTATACTACAAAGCTACAGTAATCAATACAGTATGGTACTGGCGCAAAAACAGAAATATAGATCAATGGAACAGGCTAGAAAGCCCAGAGATAAACCCATGCACATATGGTCACCTTATCTTTGATAAAGGAGGCAGGAATGTACAGTGGAGAAAGGACAGCCTCTTCAATAAGTGGTGCTGGGAAAACTGGACAGGTACATGTAAAAGTATGAGATTAGATTACTCCCTAACACCATACACAAAAATAAACTCAAAATGGATTAAAGACCTAAATGTAAGGCCAGAAACTATCAAACTCTTAGAGGAAAACATAGGCAGAACACTCTATGACATAAATCACAGCAAGATCCTTTTTGACCCACCTCCTAGAGAAATGGAAATAAAAACAAACAAATGGGACCTAATGAAACTTAAAACCTTTTGCACAGCAAAGGAAACCATAAACACGACCAAAAGACAACCCTCAGAATGAGAGAAAATATTTGCAAATGAAGCAACTGACAAAGGATTAATCTCCTAAATGTATAAGCATCTCATTCAGGTCAATAACAAAAAGCAAAGAACCCAATCCAAAAATGGGCAGAAGACCTAAATAGACATTTCTCCAAAGAAGATATACAGACTGCCAACAAACACATGAAAGAATGCTCAACATCATTAATCATTAGGGAAATGCAAATCAAAAGTACAATGAGACATCATCTCACACCAGTCAGAATGGCCATCATCAAAAAATCTAGAAACAATAAATGCTGGAGAGGGTGTGGAGAAAAGGGAACCCTCTTGCACTGCTGGTGGGAATGTGAATTGGTACAGCCACTATGGAGAACAGTATGGAGGTTCCTTAAAAAACTAAAAATAGAACTACCATATGACCCAGCCATCCCACTACTGGGCATATACCCTGAGAAAACCATAATTCAAAAAGAGTCATGTACCAAAATGTTCATTGCAGCTCTCTTTACAGTAGCCCAGAGATGGAAACAACCTAAGCGTCCATCATCGGATGAATGGATAAAGATGTGGCACATATATACAATGGAATATTACTCAGCCATAAAAAGAGACGAAATTGAGCTATTTGTAATGAGGTGGATAGACCTAGAGTCTGTCATACAGAGTGAAGTGAGAAAGAGAACGACAAATACCGTATGTTAACACATATATATGGAATTTAAGAAAAAAAAATGTCATGAAGAACCTAGGTGTAAGACAGGAATAAAGACACAGACCTAGTAGAGAATGGACTTGAGGATATGGGGAGGGGGAAGGCTAAGCTGTGATAAAGCGAGAGAGAGGCATGGACATATATACACTATCAAACGTAAGGTAGATAGCTAGTGGGAAGCAGCCGCATAGCACAGGGAGATCAGCTCGGTGCTTTGTGACCGCCTGGAAGGGTGGGATGGGGAGGTTGGGAGGGAGGGAGACGCAAGAGGGAAGATATATGGGAACATGTGTATATGTATAACTGATTCACTTTGTTGTGAAGCAGAAACTAACACACCATTGTAAAGCAATTATACTCCAATAAAGATGTAAAAAAAACCCCAAAAAACTGATTATCAACCTGAAAAAAAAAAATCAACCTCATCTAATTAAGACATTCACCTAAAAAAAAAGAAAAGTTGCTACTCAGTGGACTCCTGCACTCCCTGGTCTTGAAATCAATCCTGATCTGAGGCGGGAGGGGTCTAAGGAATTGAAGAGGCACTCAGCATGGAAGCATCCCCAAGGTTCGTCCAGCCAAGATCTTGACTCTTGATTTCGATGTATTAGCTTCTGCTTTGTAAGACCTGCTTGTAAGATCCCCACCTGCGGATCCCTGACTCAGGTTCTGAGCCCAAGCCACCCCCAGTAACCTGCAGTTCCCCAAGTTCCTCTGGGCTGGGTGGTTGTCTTCCCAGAGAACGGAGAAGCTCCTTCATCTGTTTTTAATAACTGCTATTTTGTGTTGGATTGTGTGCTGCTGTCTGCCTCCTGAAACATCCACATACTCTCTAGATGCCCCCCTTGGCATCTACTAACCACAGTTCTCATTTGTTGAACATTTACCTTATAGCAGTCACCATGTGGAATAACTCACTTGCACTGTCTCACTGAAACCTCACAGCAAGGTCATGAGTTAGTTAGATATTAGTTATCCCCATTTAACAGAAGAGGAGTCTGAGGCTTTGAGAGGTTAACTTGTTAGTAAGTGGTGAAACTGGGCTTCAAACCTAGATCTGTCTTTTGTCTGCCTCCTGCTGCCCCGCCCCTCCCCACGGCCAGTGGAAGATAGTCCCGTCTGCAGCAGGGTCTGTCTCCCCTCCATGGAAGACAGCTTGGTCTAGATCTTTCTCACTGCGTGTGTGTTCTGAAATATGATGGGCTCCTCCGAACTTTTCATTGCCTTTTATAAATAAATGGTCAACAACATTCTCACTTTTTTCTATCACAGCTACCACAATCATATCCTCAGTGACACGTAAGAATCCAACAAGCACGTTAGGAAGTGCACAGAGCAAAAATCCCAAAGCATCCCTGCCTTTCCGACGTATAACAGTCCCCCCAAAAACATCATAAAAGGAAAAGGATGCGAAATCTCTGGGAGGAAGTTTTCTGAGAGCGTTTACGTGACAAAGAAGTCAGGAAAATAGGGCATTGTTGTGATTCCCTTCTTCGTTTCAGGATCTGAAGTGGTTCAGAAAGAAAGACACTCCAAAAGGAAGATGGACTTCCAGGGGATGTGACTCACAAGGAGGAATATGAAAGCAAAGTGACTTGTCAGATGGACAATGGGCTTTTATTTGAAGCATATGGAAGAATACGAGAGGTGGAAGTTAGGAAGGGAACAAAGAAGATGTAAGAAGATGTTCCTGGCTCGGGCAGGCTGAGGGGGTGGGGTGGAAAGGCAGAGGCAAAGGAAATGCGTGGGGGAAGGGACACAAATACAGGAGACTTTTGTGTATAAAGTAGAGAAACAAATGCCCTACTTCGAGTATCTTCAAAAATATTGCCTATTTACTAACAAGAATGAAAACAAATTTCTCTAATGCTTTCTTCCAAAGCTTTCCACTGATGCCACCCATTAGCCAGGAGAAAATCTTAACCTTCTGTCCTCCGATAGACAAAACGATCGCAGAGTTTCCAGTCTCACAAAGGGATGGTTTCCAGAAAGAAACATGAAAAGTGTGTTCCCTAAAAGAGATACCAAAAGTTTATGCTTTTGAGCTTGGCTATTACCAGTAAGCCTCAAGGAGACCAAAGAAAACAAATGCAGGCAGAAGAAAGGAATCAGCCTCCTTGGCCGGTTTACCACTCCATGTCTCCACAAGGCACGGTCATGCGTGCATAGCTTCCTCTGGTGCCACATCTGTCCTCAAATAAAACTCTGCGATGACTTTTCCTCTGTCTCTGAGGAAATGCCTGTATCAGAAATCTCTGTTTATAAGACCGAGTACCTCAGAAAATGCCATCTGGTGCTCTGGAACTTGACATTCTTGTGCAAGTTTATCGTGATGAAATCCTTGGCATTTTCCTGAGGTTTTTTACCTTCCGGCCAAATGTTAATTGGTACCTGTTCCTGTAAGTCTTGAATTCTCCTTTCCCAGCTACAGAGATCAGCCTTAGGGGCACTTTTTTTACTTAGAAATCTTCCCCTGAAACTGTGTCCTGGTTTCTAGCCCTGACCAGAGCCCCCTCCCCAGGCTCTGCCTCCTTGAAGGCCTTGTGCTGTATTTATTCTCCACTTTACAGAACTGACCTGCTATACTGGTTACTTAAAAGTTTGCAAAATAACTTGGACCATGCTATGTCATATGTCATTTAGTGTTTATCGGTCACCATACGTGCCTAAGCCTTCAACAGTATCTCTGTATTGCCATCCAGCTCCTTTCAGATAAAGAGCCCATACACACTTTTCTTTAAGCGTTATTTCCATTTCCATTGTTTTTTAGGTAATAACCTAGGCCTGGGAAATAACATGATGTAGAAGAAAAAAAAGCATTGAATTTGATGCCAAAGACACGTAATTTTAAATCCTGGTTTCCTCCCCACATTTTTTTTCTCTCTCTGAACTGGGCAAGTGACCTAATTTCTTATTTCTTTATCTTTAAAGTGGAAGTGATGGTGAAGTCGTAAAGATTAAACGTGATAATCCATTCATGTGGCTGGCACATAGGAGGGGCTCAAAAATATTTCCTGGATAAAAGCGTGAATTAATAAATTAATAAAAGAGGAGGGCAAAAGAAGAAAAAGGACACCTAGTTTTGCCTCTCCACTGTGTGCTGGCTTCATAGTAAAATTTTCAGTTTAGTAAAGGAAATAAAACTACCAAGCAATGCAGTAAGTACAGATGATGGAGGAATGTGTAGGGGACTCTGGTGTACAGAGGAAAGGCTCCTAACCCAGCCTTATGAAGGAAGAGAGGCAGGGAAGAATCCATGCCTTACCTCTCCTATTAGATCTCTCTTAGACCTGCTTTGCCTGCCTCTTGTACAGTGGTCGTTTACCAGTGCATTAACATTTTATGTAAGACAAGATACAATGATCTCATGTTGTATATCACACCACAGAAATTCAACCACTTTGGGTGGTGACTTGGTGACCTGATGGAGCTGGGCCGTATAAAGCACGCCTAAGGAAATAGTCACATTTTCTTCTCAAGGTTTACGGAAGCTGCTTTTTGGAGACCTGATATGAAATACTCACACAAGTCTGTGACACAGGAAAATGGAATTTGGTCCTGGTTCTATTTCCTACTAGGTTTACCATCTACTGAAGCAAAGCCCCAAACCTCCACATTCCTTAGTTTCGTAGGTACCAGACGTCACCAAATGTATCTGTGTGCTATTGAGACAGTGTTAGTAGTAATGTGAGGGACAAAAACTCATGGACATGTCTCCAAAAAGTTAGCCATTTCCTATAGGTAGATTGATTCCTAATCCTGACAGAGTTATTGGTTACCTCAACACAACTGAAAAGCTTGCTTTTCTTCTCTACAAATTTTAAAATTACATATTTTCCCATGTTTAACTACTTTTCTCCTAAATGAAAGCGCCAAAATACTAGGACTGACCCCATTAAATCAAATATTTTGATGAATTGTCTTGTAGAATGTTCCACTGGTAAACATTTTCCCCCTAAAGTTAGAGGATAGCCCTGTGTTGTAGATCGTATTGTTCTCCTGTTTTACAGATGAGAAAACTGAGGCATGAGTACAGAATGTGATTTGCCTAAACTTTTGTAACAGCTTAAGGGAAGGTCTGGGAATCTCTACAGTGCCTGTGTTTTCAAGTCTGTTGCTTAGTCATGAGACATCAGGCATGTCAAGAACTATTAAGATCATTAAAAATGTTCTCTTAGGGGAGGTCAGTGGTTCTATTCCCATGATGTAAAGTGTGATAAACTGCAAGGAGGAAAATAAATCATCTCAGAACAAAAAACCACATTTGAGAGTAGTGGAATCTCAACCTCAGCTTTGAATATTCTTATTCAGGAGTTGGAAAATTATGTGAGATGACTGCATTGGACTTGGCCACAGTAATGTCTATGCTATTCAAGCACTCTTGTGCAAACTCAATTTCTAAAAGTTACAAAGGGAATTTTTGTTCAGCAAAATGTTCTTGTAAAAGTTGTCTGCTATTAAACTGTAGACACAACTCCAAGGAATCTCTTACTAGAAAGCAATGCATGATTCCAACATGAATCACAGGCTAAATTGACTATTTTCCCAGGATGTTATAACTGACTGCTGTACTCAACTGAAAACTAGGATACTCTACTACATCTGTGACTGAGATGCCCAGTGAACAACCATTTAACCAAACAGTATGAGTTTGCCATAAGTCAAAGGGAACCCAATAGAACGTGGTTAGGGCAACTTTCAATTCAAAAGACTACAAATTGATAGAATGTGCATCGTGGACATTAATCACCACACACCTAAATCACAGTTAAAGTGAATCTATGAAACACTCTGGAACATTCGGCCTTTTTCCATCTGGATGTCAGGCGCAGTAAAATTCCAACATGGAAAGGGAAATTCACTCTACAGTCAAGCCTTGAAAGAATGAATCTCTTTGTGTATCAAGGTAGATCATGACCACCACGTAAGACTCATTAAGTGCCCAGAAACCCATGGCACTGTAATTGGCAACGCCTAGATCAGGAATGGAATTTCAATTCCAGTTTCACTCTAACCATAATTTTTATTAATGGCACCTGTGAGAGAAGGAAATCAGAAGAAGATACTATATTTTTTTTTATGAAACTACCTAACATTCAAACAGTGCTTTGTTCTTTGAAAGTAGTTTCACACATCCGTCCCTCACAAAACCCGACTGCATTAGTTCAAAAGGCATTACCACCTCCACTTTTTTTTTTTTTTTTTTTTTTTGCATTACGCGGCCGTCTCACTGTTGTGGCCTCTCCCGTTGCGGAGCCTCCGGACGCGCAGGCTCAGCGGCCATGGCTCACGGGCCCAGCCGCTCCGCGGCATGCGGGATCCTCCCGGACCAGGGCATGAACCCGTGTCCCCTGCATCGGCAGGCGGACTCTCAACCACTGCGCCACCAGGGAAGCCCCCAACTCCACTTTTAAATAAGGAAACTGAGACCCAGGTGAAGCTAAGACATTTGCTGAGTTCAAATAATAAATCAGCAGCAGAAGTTAGACTAAAATCCAGATTTCTTTCTTTTTTTTTTTATGTTGATAGTTTTCATTTAAGTTTTTAATCCTCCCATACAATTTTCTTTACGTACTTTTGAATAGCCTTTAATATTTTCTGATCTCAAACAGCAAATATTTGGCAGACCCTCTATAAAAAAGAACTTCTGCCTTGGTTCTAGACATGGAATACTTGTAGCAAACATTTCCTTATTAAAAAACATTAGGATATTTATTTCATTGATTCACAGGCTATTCATCTCATTGATTCATGAGGTAAAATACATTTTTGTGTGTAGAAACATGAAGCTTCTTTTATTGATTTATTTGTCTTTGTTTTAAAAGTTAAAAAATATAGAAAGATTCAGTATAAAATATAATAAATAGGAGTGTACTTACCACACAGCATTGACCAATATAAACATGTTCTGGTTTTGCTTTATGCATAAGTACGAAGCTGATAAATCTCTCACTTATTCATCTTTGACATAAAATCCGGATTTTTGGACCCAGAAGCCGGGGAGCGTGAGGTCACAGACCATGTGGAGACACAAAACCCTTCCCCCACTCCTGGGGGAAAAGCTCTGACAGCAAATGCTTAAGTTATAAACAAGCCCCTCCCCCACTAAGATACAACCAGTAGACCCCAAATATAATGCTGCTGGTCTTCTCCTGAGAGAACTGTTGAGTCATTATTTGCTGCATTTTTCCAGAACCTTTCTTCTAAAAGTTTACACAGCACTTGGTCCATACTCAGCTCGACAATGGGCTTTGGAATAATTATTTCTTTAAAACTGTTTATTTAGTTTATCTATCCATTCATCCATCCGTCCATCTATTTATTAGCTCCCAGTGAAAGGGAAGGGGAAAGTGCCTTGGGCAACAGGAGTGACTGTAGCTGTTATTTGTGCAAAGTAGAAAAATAATTGGTTGTTTTTCCTTGTCTATTCAAGTTCTGCAGATCAGCTATTCTGAAGGGTACCAGACTGGTCTAGCACATTGAGAAACTTAGGGGAAAACTGAGGTAATGTGAGACCTTAGGGGCTTTTCTTGTTGTTGAAAGGCAAATAGCATTTTGTATTCAAGTCATGTAATATATGTGGCGTACGAACTGATGAAGGAGTCACTTGTCGGAAAGTGAAAAAACTTGCCTAGTGACATAGTTTTCAGTGTCAGTGTGTGTGTGTGTTTTCTTTCTGGGCAATGTCTCCCTTTGACTAATCTCATATTTTGAATAATGGCATTTTTTTAACTGGCAAATTCATTTTCAAATTGTTTTCACCCTTTTTTTCTCATTTTAGAGATATGGCTGAAGCAGCAAAACTACAAATGGAACCCAACGCTTTGATTGTTAGAAACTCTGGGGCATGGCAGACAAATCAGAACAATGCAAAAGGGATATTTCCAAAAATCTGTACTTCACGATAAATGAATCTTTACTAGAGTCACATACTAAAGATTGAGAGACTGACAAAAGTGCTGTGCTTTACCAATATCAAATACTATTATTATTAACATAAAATAATGCACACAAATAGCTATACAATTATATCCAGTCTATAACGATAATTCTCTCTATGACTATTTTTTATTTCCTATTTAACTCATTTCTTTTTTGTCTCTTTGGGCTCCTTTTTTTTTCTTGTTTATGTCATTCACTTCAATGCTTTGTCTGAGATTAAATTAGATATGAATTTATGGGTTCTAGAATATAAAAGCCTCTGTTTCAGTGCACATGTATTCAGTTGGGGCCAGTGCCTTCCTGACTGATAGGTGGGAAAGAGGAACCCAGTAACTGACACCCTTAGCAAAGCACTGGGGTATTTTTCTGTTGCTGTTTTTTTTTTTTTTTCTTTTTCTTGTATACATTTCTGTTCACCAGTCTTCTCTCAGGGCAACTTGGATTTCCATGTCTTCCAAAGCGTTTTGGACTGCTATTCTGTGTTCCACTCTACCACATGTATCCTAATGATCATCTGTGCTTCTCTCCACCCTTTTGAGATTTCATCTATCAACTCATTAGCAGGTGAAGCCCTGTGAGGTGCTGCCATGTGAAAAGTTTTCAGTACATCTTAGATTGTAGCTCTTCAGCCTCATATCCAAGAGTAGAAAGACTCTGGAGAAAACGAGCTCTTCTAAAAGAAAATAATGGTTAACATACCCAGATAGTTTGTTGCATCTTTCCATGGAAAAGAGAATCTATGACATCCTCCAAAATACCAAGTAGTCTTAAATGGATAATGTTGCTCTTGTTGGTATGAACTACTAAAACTATTGAAAACTCCACAGTTTATAGACCACAACGTGTCCTAAAAGTCCAATTTTTTCACATGAATTAAAAGGTCTATCTGATGCAAGTGTTACAAAGACTTTGTCCTAACGTGAATGATGTCCTTGGTACTATTAATATTTCGGCAATTGACTCTCGTCTCTTTGGGGGATACTTGATTTCATTCATATGCTTGTTATTTGCCCTGTTACAAGCACTCACAGGACACTGTCAGTAACTCGGCGTTGGATAACTGACTTGTTGTTTTTCAGGATACCAATTACCCTTCCTAGCTTACATCTTGTGTGGGCTTGGCAGACGTCAGCTCCCTAGCACCTAGAAGGCATGTCCTTCTCCGGGGTAACTTCATGGAAACATGGACTCTGTTGCAGCTGCCTGAGGCTGGAATCAACTCCTCCTCTGTCTGCGTTACAAAATAAGCGAAGACTAACCAGCCCAGGCAGGTTGTCTGTATCCCTGGATTGATCTCTTTGCCTCTGTTCAAGAGCTTTTTCTGTAAAATAACCAGACTACATCTAAATTTCGCCATGTGATTTGGTACAAACAGGCTTTCATGCTTGCTGTGTCATCAAGGGGATTTCAGGACTGTCTCATTGGTCTGCCTTGGCGAAGTTGACGCAATCTCCCGTTGGTCTGTGCTCAGGAATCCGGGTGGGAAGTGAAAGTACAGACGAGCCCGCCTAGGCCATCTCCACCAAGCAAGAGCCTGCTGCTGGCTGTGTGTGGGACTGAGACCCAGATTCAGGCCAATTCAAAATGAAAACCTTCAAATGAGTGCTCCGAAAGTAAAACGAAAACTGAATCTGCCTGCTACCTCTCGAGGAGGCCTGTAAGATGGCAAAGGTTTTGGGGTACCAGGTCAAGCTGAAGGATTAAGGACAGAAAGCGGTTTGCCCCTCAGACTAAATATCCTTTCCCAGTGGCATGGCTGTGGAAAGGTGGCACTTAGCAAGGTCAAGCAACCCACATGGGATGTAAATGTCCCCTGCTGGACTGCATCTCACCCAGGCCTTTCCCTGTGACACCTCCACAGAGGGACAGGCTCCAGACTGAACCTGAAGAGTTCTAGGAAATCCTCTCTGATTTAGGACTTTAAAAGGCAAATGAGAACTAGAGGGATTTGGAAAAACTCGTACTGGGTGAATGTTTATGCTTATGGACATTTACCAGAAAGGAAAAAAAAAATTGCTCTAATATTCTCTAAGCTATTTTTATCACTTAAATGAAGAAGGATTTGCTGAGGTCGTTTGGCATAAAGCATATCACAATGTTTTTCTTATTAAAAATTTTCTCTGATTATCTATTCATGCTCACTGACAAAACAGTCAAATGTTACAGAAACATGTTAACATAGAAAATGAGAGGTCTTCTCTTTCAGTACATCCCCAGAGGTAACTTATTTTTAAAAATATTTATTTATTTATTTGGCTGTGTTGGGTCCTAGTTGTGGCAGGTGGGTTCTTCGTTGCGGCATGCAGGATCTTTTGTTGTGGTGTGCGGGCTCTTCATTGCGGCATGTGGGCTTCTATCTACTTGTAGCGTGTGGGCTCCAGAGCGCGTGGGCTCAGTAGTTGCGGTGTGCGGACATAGTTGCCCCGCAGCATGTGGGATCTTAATTCTCCAACCAGGGATGGAACCTGCGTCCCCTGCATCGGAAGGCAGATTCTTCACCACTGGACCACCAGTGAAGTGCCCCAGAGGTAACTTTTGATAGCAATTTGTTTTATATCCTCAGTTTTTTCCCCATAGATACACTATTATCTGTCCGCCTATCTATCTACCATCTATTTATCTCTATTTTATTACAAGAATGGAATCTTCCTTGATACATTTATAAATTGCTTTTCATTCCATTCAACAATATACCTTTCCATGTTTGCTTATAAAGATATACCTTGGTTTCTTGTTTGGTTTTTAAGACTAGACTTCTTTAAAATTATAAGTTATACACAGAATTAAAGCAAAGATTACAGAGAGGAATATATTGAAAATAAAAATGCTTTCCTTCTTTCCTTATCCTACAGTATCACTCTGGTCCTTGGAAGATTTTTAAAGCATATGCAAGTGTATGCATACGCGTACTTGTTTACTCTTGTATATATAGATTTTTCGCACAAATGGAATTGCACTGCATAGTTCTGTGTCTCCACAGAACAAGAATGCCTTTCAATTGTACCTAAGGGTGTTTTAACTGAAAGCACAAAAGTGCCTTCCAGGAGGGCAGAGACCACATCTGTCTGGCTCACAGCTATAGGGACTTTGCCTGGCACCCGTACTCAGAAGCCCTGAGAGTCTTCTATTCCAGGCAGAAAATCTCTGGGACAAAATCTATCCCTTAGCTCCAGATGCTCAACAGACCCATAGGAAGTTTTCTTCTGTAGATTCAAGGTCCGGATCTCCATGGAGGAGGGCTTCCTCTTACAGGCACCAGCCTGCAGTGAGACCCATTCCTAGATGTGGGAACCATGAGGTGCTCCAAAGTGGGTAGGGGAGCGCATGCTGGCCGGAGAGGGAATAAGGAGGCCAAAGAGGTCCGCAGACCTTGACTGTGCTGAAATTCTCCTTCACGTCCAGCGATCCATGAAATATAGTCTTTTGGGGGAAGAAAATCCAACTTTAATAGCAGAAGTGGATTCCTAGTAATCAGTGAGATTATTAATAATGAATCTTGGTAAGATTCTTAGTGGATTTTTAGTAAATTTTGAAAAATTATTCCTGTGTGTCTATAGGCTGACACAGCCAAGTAACAATATTAAATAATGTGTTTTATTTAACTCTTTTGCCCATTATAATTTCTCTAACATATTCATTCTATAATATGCCTCCCTCCCCAAATGTGATATTTAGTTTTTAATTCTTCAGTGTTAGGGGAAAGAAAAAGGGGGATTCATGTTACTAAATTTGAGCATCATTGCAGGCTATAAAAAAGCCAAATATTTCAGAATTTTAACCATAATTTTGGGGTTAATAGAAATTGAAACCAATATATGGTATTCGTGAATAAAAGAGAAAACCTATCTATTGGAGAGACTTCAAAGGTCAACACATCCCAGAAAGGCCCTAGTATATAACAAGAGACATTTATTAAGCACTGACTTTGGGACATTGAAATGTCACCCAAGGATTTACGGATTTTGAGAAATGTGTACAATTTCTGTGGGGAGTTTCCGTTATCCCAAACGACAGGGATAACAGAAAGGAAGTTTTCTTAGGGCTTATTTTAAAATGCTCTAAAGTGCTAATGAGTCAGGATGACGGTTGTCCAGCTGGCTACAGGCAGTTGGTACATAAATCAGAAGGAATCGGCCATAGTGAGCCTCTGTATGGAAAAGCTAACATAAACTGGCAACGGATCGCTCCCTCTCCTTTGTTTCTGTACAAACTGTGTACAGAAAACTACGTGCCAGAGTGTCTGAGAATAGTGCCATTCTAATCCCTACTAATTCTTAGGAAATGTAATTGTAGGAACAGATTTCATAAAGTGCTTTCAATCTTATACAAATCTATATAAATCGCAGACCCCTGTAAATGCCATTTGGACCTCAGAGCTCTAGCTGGGACAGCAGCCTCACTCCTCTCTGGAGCTTCCCAAGCGCAATCGCTGGTCCCCTGGTAGAGTCCTTGCCGTCCTGACTGGGCACATCTTACCAACTGCCTTCAGTTCCAGAGAATTTGGGGCAATCTCACCTCATCTGCAGTGCCATGGATTTGCCCCCTGAATTTGAAAGGCCTCTCCCTTTTATAAGGAAAAACCAACCCTCTGCTTCTGCCTCATTTGCACAGGGAGCTGCAAATGCCTGAACTGAAGTGATTGCTTACTGTCCCTGGCTGTGAATAGGCTCTCTCTGTTGAAAACTGAAAATCTATGGGGCGGATGGCATGAGTCCTGTTGAGTGGTGCGTACTTTCCCTCCACAAAAGCACTTTTAGATGCATAAGGGATGACAGAGTGAGACTGGAAGTGATTTGCTCATAGCTTCCAAAGCTGATGAGCATCCGTGAATGAGCCTCTTGGAATGCGGAGCATCAGTGTCCCTCTTTCAACTTGCACACCATCCTGTAAAATAAGTGGCAAGTACCACCTCAAAAATGCAAATCTGCGAACATGGAGCAGTACTAAATTTGAAAGAATTCATACACAGTAACGGTCACATTCCCCATCAAAATGTCCTATGATGGTAATGAGGGAATAGTTCACTGGGATCCTTAATACAAGGTTTCTTATATTCTTATGCATTGCATTTAGGATTATCTAAGGTATAAAGGTCTAAGGGGAAAGGCCAAGAAACTGAGAATTTGTAGTCTTGGATTGTTTTCTTAAATCTACTCATTACTGGGCTTCCCTGGTGGCGTAGTGGTTGAGAGTCCGCCTGCCGATGCAGGGGACACAGGTTCGTGCCCCGGTCCGCGAGGATCCCACATGCCGCGGAGCGGCTGGGCCCGTGAGCCACGGCCGCCGAGCCTGCGCGTCCGGAGCCTGTGCTCCGCAACGGGAGAGGCCACAACAGTGAGAGGCCCGCATACCGCAAAAAAAAATATATATATATATATACTCATTACTTACAGGGTAACTTTGAGAAAAATACAACCTGTTAATGGTTAGTCGTTTCAGTTTCTCTACTCATAAAAAAAAGGCATAAATTATCTATACCCTTGCAGAAGTCCTAGGAGAACAAATGCTCAAATGAAAGGTATTATATAAGTATAACATGGTTTTACAAAGTTTGAAAGCTGTTCTAACCTCCACTTAAATAGTTAGCATGATGTCAGGTTCACATAAAGAGAGTCTCCAATATAACCAGTCCTAGATGCTGTAGTGTGTTTTCTTTGAGCTACTAAAAAGAAAAACGTTTTCTAAATCCAATCTATTTTCTTGGGCAAATGAATTAAGTTTGTGTTTAACATGACCCTATCATGTTAAAAGACTCCATTATGAAAACAAGCCTATTGCCTGGGAGCCTCTTCCATTCTGTTTATATCCCATGTGTCATTACCTGTACTATTCTGGGCTGTCTGCGATTCTGCTTCTCTTTGGCTGGACATTAACAGGACGGATAGTGTCTTTTGCCTGCCAGTGCCACATTTAAGCCGTCTGAATCCTTGAGTCTCCTAGAACAACCTGTAATTTGGATTAAGGATATATCAAGTAACTCAAAGACCCTGAGAAAAGTGTGGTTAAAAGCAGATATTTTTCTGATTTAGGATGGGCGACAAACATCACAAGCTTGATTAAGGAGACACTCCGAGGAAGCTGACCACACCAAAACCATCTAATCCTGTCTGGAAGGGCTATGGGATCTCTGCTCCGTGGCTGGCGTCATCTTCCCTCACAAGGAATATTATGTCTTAGAAGCAGAGAGAATCCCCCCTCCCATCTACAAACAGTGCTGCACTGGTCTCTGGGGATGCAAGGACTTTGGAAGCACCAGAGAGAATGGTTGAGGGGTGGGCTTTGATGACCTCTAACCTCTTGAAGTTCAATGTTGAAAAACTAACCCCCGAAATGGGAGACTCATAATGCTGCCTAGAGGTGGATGGTTCCTTTGTGTGTTTCCTTCCTTTCCACAGTGAGAAGGCTCTTCACCTTGAGAGAACCATGATCCAGGGGTGGATGTTTTCCATTCTTGATAAAGGGTCTGAGCCAGACCCTTCCTGTTCATCTTCCTGTTCGTCAACATCTGTCTCAGCCTTGACTGTGATAGATGCTCAGAAAAATATTTGCGGAACCAATCAACAAACAAATAAAACATTGTTTCATTACTTTTTCCTTGGTAATTATTCAATTAAAAAATGGATACCTCATTTACAAGAACTTCAAAAGAATTTTCCCATCCTGAAGTTCCCAGAAATCCAAATGGACAAAATATTTCCATTTTAATTTTTAAATATCAGAAGAATGCAGTGACCACAGTTTATATTTTCCCTCCTATTTTCCTCAGGGCCTGGGTTGCTCACTTAAATGCAATTTGCTGCATGTTTGGGTCAGTGACTTGAGTCGGGAAGCTCTTACAGTAATTTGGCACTGTGGAAATCCCAGAACTTTGGCTGGGGTCGGGAGAAGCCCAGGATCGGCCGTCTTGGTGGCCATGGTAGTTGGCACCAGGCAGAGGTCCGGTCTACCCGGGGCAGCAGGGCCCCAGCCTAACCAGTTTGGTTTAGCATGGAATCAGTCAGCAACACATAAGAAAGCCAGGAGGCCAGGCAAGATGACTAGGAAGGTTATAAACCAGAAAACTTCCGCCTTGGTATTTGAAAACCACACGGTATTTTACAACATTCCTGTCTATTAACTGCTGGGAAGGGCACTACCTTATTGCCTTTTGCCTAATGAAACCAACCTTTCCCCTCAGAGGCCCCCGTGTTGCTTTGATCAAGTTCAAAAGATGAGGGAAATGATGACTAAGGACCTTGGGAACCAGACTGAAGAATCTCACAGACATACTCAAGGGTTTTTTGGGGATTGTTGTTTGTTTTTTTTAACTGATGCATCATTTGGGTAAACAATTCCTATAGTCTGTGCACTTATCAAATTCCTTTACCCAAATATTTGCTATTTATAAAATAATCAAGGAAACAGACTTGTGTTTATTATTCCGAAATCAGCAGCAGTTTGATGAATTAAAAACAGTCTTACTTTTTCCTCTTTCCTCTCCCTTTACCAGCCGCTTGTAAAAGTGCCAACATTACACGCCCAACTCTCTCTTTAAGCAGTAAAAACGAAAAATAAAAGTGACCTTGGTGAACTGTAGGTTGACTCTGCCCAGGTTAGACCATGGGTCAACCACCATACCCCCTTTGTATCAGAGGTAGGTATTTGGAACCAATTGAGTTGGAAGGGGATAATGTCAATGTCTGTTTCCGGTTCACAGGGGCCTCCGCGTCACCACAGAGTTCAGACGTCTGACTAGTTTCCTGACTTTGAGAGTCTCCTACTTTAAACACGAGGGACCGACCCTGGAAAGGACAGGAAAGACACGCACAAGTCTGCCTCTGACTCCACCAACTGTCACCCTCAGGACGGTTTCTCCGGGACTTAAACCACTGTTTTGAGTGGACAATGCTCTCTGCTGCCCTCCCTGCAGGGCGATGGGGATGCTCTGAGTGGGGAAGGTCAGCACTAGGTCAGCTCTTGACAACGTACCTTCCAGGGAAGCCCCCTCTCCACTCATCGTGATCAACGCACAGAGCAAAATTAGACTCTTCAAACTCAGAATACCCTTCTAAGACTGGCTCTTGGCTGGACTGTAGTGAAGTGGTTCTATTTATATTTTACATGTGTGAAAGAAAGCCTTCATTAGGGGCACACATCTAAACTCTTCTTTCTAAAAGAGACAGATGTGCTAAATCATCATGAGGAGGGAACCAAAGCATTCAAAAGAATCCGTTCATTTAAAAATAACTACAGGTAACCGCCATCAAGCTAAAACTCCAGGGTTACAAATAACTTCAACTTTGCACAGAGTTGCCACAACGTTTAACAACTAAATTGACACGTGGAAGCCCTCTTTAACGCCACTCTACTCTTGAACGTCCTCAGTTTTGTCCTTATTTTCCTGAGCTTGTTTCTATGTTAATAAATGGACTAGTGAGTCTTGCAGACCTCTAGAGTTCTCTCACTCACTGCTCCAATTCCTTTATAATATGCTGAGCTGGCTGAAAATCAGATTTCTGCTCACCCAAGGTGAGACTGGTGGTTGCTAAGCCCTGAGGGAAGTGGGTTCCTGTTGGCATGATTTGGTTGAGAGAGACCAAAGCATCCAGTCTCCCAGAGGAAAGAGGGGAGAGGGGCGGGAGGGGGCTGTGGAGGGATGGGGGTTTGGGGGTGGGCTGGATCCCCAGCAACTAATGCGGGCAGGCATTTGTGGAAAATCTGTGCATTACATACTCATAAGTCAATAATAGATATTAATGAATAAAAATTTCATTTACCATTAGGAAAGGAAGAATTTTCTATTCATAAGTGAAAATTTCAGTAAATAATTTCATTATATCTAGAAGGATCCTGGAGGCAGAAGTCACCTCACCCCCCAAAGTAAGAGAAGCCTGGGTATAATGCCATTTGCAGCAACATGGATGGACCTAGAGATGATCATACTAAGTAAAGTAAGTTAGAAAGAGAAAGACAAATACCATGTGATATCACTTACATGTGGAATCTAAAATATGACACAAATGAACATACCTACAAAACAGAAACAGACTCACAGATGTAGAGAACAGACTTGTGGTTGCCAAGGGCGGGGGGTAGGGGAGGGAAGGAATGGGAGGTTGGGATTAGCAGAGGCAAACTAGTATATGTAGGATGGATAAACAACAAGGTCCTACTGGATAGCACAGGGAACGATATTCAATATCCTGTCACAAACCATAATGGAAAAGAATATGAAAAAGAGTATATATATATATATATATATATATATATATATATATATATATATATATATATATATATAAAACGGAGTCACTTTTCTGTATAGAAGAAATTAACACAACATTGTAAATCAACTACACTTTAATTAAAAAAAAAAGAGAGAGAGAGAGAAGCTTGGGTAGAGCCTTTGAGGCAATACTGCCTTCAGCTCTCAGTCACAGACACCCCCCCACAATGGAAGTCTAGAGAAGAGTGGGAGGGAAAAAGCTTTTGTTGTTTTTCTCTTGTTTACTGGCAAGAAAGGATGAAGGAGGCTGGTCCCTTAGGATTCAATGAAAGGCTTGCCCAAATTACTTTCTCTCAGGAACTTTTGCCTTGAACCACTTTTAGGCACTGGACTAGTTCCTTTTTGCTGGAAGAACGTTATTGTATTGTCTGAAATAGTGCATACTTCCTTCTAGAATGCCAGCGGAAAACCCCAGTGATGTCTTTTCCCACTAAACTATTAGGATTTCTCCTTCCAGTAAATACAAAAAGAAGAACACGCAACCATTACTAACTGGCAGCCTACGAACGTTTTTTTAAGTTGAAAAGTTATACATTTTTTTAATCTTAAAATTTCTACTACTATAAGCTTTATGAGGGGCAAAGACCATACCATACAGCTTTGTATCCTCACAATATCCAGTATTACTTATGTACCTAACTGGAGATGATGATGATTTTTTAAGTGAAGGAACTTGCCCTGTCCTTCCTCACCCACTAAAAGTCTTTTTCATATAGAACTCTGACCAAGCAAGGCCCATAATATCTGTAAAAACGTGATGGAAAAGCAATGAAGATAGTCCTTGTCCCACAGTCTAGTATGAAAATCTAGATGGAAGACTGGTTTTACCATTCATTCTCTGTTTTAATGACGGGAAGGAGGAATGTGAATAATTGAAGAACAACTTAAAATTCAAACAAAACTCATCTGAATTTGGCTTTGATTTGTGGTGAATCCCACACCTCAGTACTGCCCATGATCCTTTTCCATCCATCCTTAAGTTCAACCTCTGTTCAGTTGATCAGGTCCTAGCTGGAGGAGGGCCTGGGAGAAGGTTCCAGACATCCAGAGGGACTGATCTCCTAAAAAAGGAGCAGGGTGGAAGAAGGTGCTGGAATGGAGGACCCAGCAGTCATAATTGAGGCTCATCGCTGCTACTATATCACTTTGTGTCATTGAGAAATGCTTCTTCCTTTTCATGCCTGAGGTTTCCTCCTGTCAACTAAGATAAATGGACCAGATACCATATATATTTCCTGTCGGGATTGTGATTGAAACTCACATATAAATAAAAATTAATTGAACTTTGCGCTATTGCGGTATTATGCTGAATGTGGAAAAAGTTATGAATGTAATAATAGTAGCTAAAAATGTATAAACTAAATCTAACAGAGAATTATCAAAAAGCTGACAGAAATTCAGGGATAAAAATGGCAAAAAGTAAAATATTTACAAATTTTTAATTCCAGCTTTTACCACTGTTTCCTCCTACAGCTTATTTCAACACACATTTCAAAGTTATAATACTTTTGAGTAAAGCCCCTCGTTGACTTGAACGTATGCAAATTTGATCCTGGTCATTTGAACTCAACACAATTTATCAATTTTTGAAATCTGTATTCTAGTTATTCAAGTAAATGAATAGTGTCATTTGGTTATTTGATTCTTTTAAAGGGTCCTTTGAGAAACTACTTCTGGGTATCAATACTAAAAAGAAAACACTGGCTAAAATCATAAAAGCAGGAGAATTAATTTCAGGGCATTTTAAGCTTTGCCTGCTTCCTGGGCTCACAGGGCTTCAGAAGCTGAGAAATGCTCTCTGATGTCACTGTTTTCTGAAAGTTGATTCGTTCAAATCCATATGGTGGACATCTTTGAATCACACACTTCTTACATTTTTCAATGTCTCTGAAAAAAGAATTTCCCCTTTTAATCCTCAAAACTAAACTCAAATGAATTGTTTTATCCACCTGCATCTTCCTCAGAGGAATATAAACTCTTTGATTCAATTTATAATTTCCTCATATTCCACCCACACCCCCCAAATTATCCTATTTTAGTTTTAAATTCTAATCATTATTACTCTCACCGATTTTGAGCTGGGAAAATGGAAGATGGCTGTTTGTGATGTATCATGGAGATAGTACACAGGTAGGAGGCAGGAAATTTCTCATTTCTTTAATCTTCTACCACAATCTACCAGTTTGTTAATTCAATAACAATTCAACATGGTTCTACAGACTGTGCAAATCCAGAAACCTTTCTAAGGAGAAAAATATCTATCCACTAAAAAATAGAGACCAGACAGAGGAACAGAGTGTGGACCCCATTGGTTTGAGCCTCAGAGAGAGGTCCCTGGTGGCAGGAGCCTAAAAGAAGAGCCTGTAATATAGAATTGCTGCTGGTCCAAGAAGCCCTCACACAGTGCCCACGAGTGGGCAATCAACAGATGGTTGATGGGCAGGCCTCTCCTGGCCTCTGTCTCTTTGCTCTTCAGCTAACACCTCCACATTCTATCCCTGCATTGTTCACGCTCTGCTTCTATCCCATGCCAACACCCATTAATGTCTCTAGATATCTTTCCCACCTGTAACCATCCCTATTCTGTGTCTTTGTTTTATAAGTATATATACATCTCTCTCTCTCTTTCCCTCTCTCTCTCTCTCTCTCTCTCTATCTATCTATATATATATGTGTATATATATATATATACTATTGCAGAACTTTTAGACTGAATGTAAGATGTGGTTCTAAAAATACATAATATCACCATGTATTCATGAGTTCTTAATTCATACCCTGTTCCATCCGTGGGAAGAGCCCACTGTTTGTACCCAGGCTATTTGTTCTATATCCTATAAGACCTGGTTATTTCTCACATGCTCTCTGAAGCCTCTCTGACTGTCCCCCTCCTTGGGGCTTCCCAAGTATCCTGAGCAACCTCTATCATAGTTTTTAATAGACTGTTACGGGCTAATTGTGTTACCCCCCGAATTTATGTGTTGAAGTTCCAACCTCCAGTACCTCACAACATAACCATATTTGAAGATAAGGTCTTTAAAGAGGTGTTAAAGTTAAAATGAGGCCATTAAGGTGGGGCCCTTATCCAATGTGACTGATGCCCTTATAAGAAGAGGGGAGACACCAGGGATGCACGTCCACAGAAGGGCCATGTGAGGACACAGGAGGAAGGCGTTATCTGCAAGCCAAGGAGAGGGGCCTCAGGAGAAACTAAACCTTCAGACACCTTGATCTTGGACTCCCAGCCTCCAGGACTGTGAAAAATAAATTTCTGTTGTGTTAAGCCATCCAGTTTGTGGGATTTTCTTATAGTAGCCCTAGGAAACTAATACATTCTCCTATAAATTGTTGCTTATCTGTCTTTATTTCTCTACTGTGAACACTCCTGAAGGGATTGTTGTTCATCTCTCTATTCAAAGAACCTAGCAGGTCACCTGGCATATATAAAAAATGTTTGTTGAATGAATGAATGAAGGATTTTCCTGACTCTGAAACTTGATCATGAGCAACTAATGACTTGCTCTCTTATTTTCCTCACTATTTTTATTCATCCTCTACCATCCTAATTCTAATAGTTTGAACATGTGTCTCTGTTTTGCACATTAAGTCTTCGATGCTGTCAAATTTATTTAGTCTTCAGCTATGCCATGCAGGACATCAGCCATGTCTGCAAGCACTCCTCCCACACTGGACGTACGCACAGAAGTCGGGCGCTGTGGTTTCTCATCACGGCAACATGCCCAGCCCAAAGAGTACAAACAGCAAAACCATGGTAGACATGCCCCTTTTCTAGAGCCAAGCTACCACTTCAATCTCAAAGAGGCTGAAATTGCTCCTAAGAAAACCTCTTGCAACTGCCAGTTCTCAAGTGATCAAAATGAGAGAGCAGGTCGTTCATAGATCGACCAAGTAAATGTCCAAAAGGGTTGGAAGTGAGTTGGGAGCTGCCCCACATCCTAAAATAATTACTCCAATAAAACTCCTTTATGTCTCTCTCTATATTTCATACAATGTTACATTCACATTTATTTATCTAATACAATGGAAATATAAGGGAGGAAGTTAAAGTCTCAATTATGGGATACCTCCGTACAACAACTCAGAAAGATCCCATTTATTTGAGTAAGACATGATTGTACTTTGAAAACATTTCTTTTTGGAATACTCTGCTCAAATCTCCTGGTCCCCGGTGAATTTTGCGTAAAGGACAGCTGGGCAGCGTATTTACACACCCACAAAGGCTGTACTTCTTTTTTACTTGCTGCCTGCCTCTGCATTCTTGCTGAAGAAATGTGATGTCGAAATGGAATGATATTTTATGTGAGTGAGGGTGCAGGATGAGTCCGCTTGTAAAAGAGTAGCCTTGACCTCATACAAATAGACTCAGGATGGATGACCTGCTGCTCCGGATGTTGGTCAGCAAAGTTTGCAGTGGACGCTGTTTGAACCTGATGTTTGCTAGGGTGTTTCCCCCCAGCAAGATTTTGTAAAGGCAAGTCATTTATTCCCAGGTCCTGTTTTGTTTCATTTTATTCTTTAATTCCTAGCTTAACAAGTTAAGTCTAGCAATTCAGTTCTTTCCCATAAGTGGGGATGTTTAAGGGTCCAGAGTACCTTTATGTGCTAGTTACACTGAACACTGTGGACCAGTTTATTTTGCTTTCCAAAGAGGTATTATAAGGTAGATTACACATTTAAACAAAGAAATTCTCTAAATTTTAGCCCTAGATGCCCTGAGGTGAGAAATCAAGGACAAGGATCTCCTCTATGACTTGAGATAACGATGAGGATGGTTTAGTTAATTCCCAGGACCACGTCTTCTAGAGACTCAATTAAGTAAACTTCATATTAAATGTCCATGTGTGCTAGTCATGATGTGGTCCTTGAGGGGCCAAAAAGGATAAAAATCTTTTAAACGTTTCTGACCCTCAAGGAGTTTACAGCAAAGTTGGGGCCAAGCAATGTAACCACAATCAACCTTTTAATTAAGCTAAATCCACATAAAATATTTCAACAACAGATCTGAATAAAAAGAGACCACAGCTCTCATGGTCAATTGCCAAGAGAATTCAACAAGCAGGAAGCGCTTTGAGACCTCAGAGAGGACAAGCCGGGAAACGTGTCCTTCAGGATAGGCAGATGTAGGTAGACCCATGAGGAGGCCAAATAAACCCATCCAATTGTCTATAGATTGTGAAGTCAGGCAGACCTGGGCTCAGCTCCACCTAGGACAACCTGGGACCAGTTCCCTTATGCTCTGAATCTGTCTCTTCAGAATAAAATAGAGACAATAAATCTACCCCTGTGAGTCGTTGGGAGGAGTGGATGAGCTCTCGGTGTAAGAAAATTCTTGGTACAGAGCTTTGCACATATCGGCATTTATCATACCAAACATCACATTATGTATCACTTTGTCTTTTAGTCTACTGTCTCTGTTTCCCTCACTCAAAAGTAAGGCATTTGAAGGTAGGGAAGTAACACGGTTTCGCCCTTGGATCCATAGAGTCTATATTACTACCAGACACATAATAGTGCCTAGTACATATTTGTTGAATAAATAAACAAATAATTTAACATCAAAAAAGCAAACTAGCTAATATAATTGTTCAATCCTGTCTTTTTCATACTCCTTTTCACCTCTCCATTTCCTTCAGCCTTGGGAGCAGTGAGCGATGCTGCCAGCAGCAGGTGAAGTTCTGAATGAGTGGGGTCATCAACAGTTTTAAAGTTGTCCCTAATAGTTAAGGCTATTGGGATTTGCATTTTTTGCCTGGAGAAAAGTAGATGACACAGTGGGGAAAAAATTACTTGTCTTCCCATTTCTTCCCCCAGCATCAGCTCCTGCCAGCTGGCTTCTGGTCACATTGTGCCCTTTGTGTCCCTCTCACCCATCAATATCCAAAGATAAAGAACAGAGACAAAACGTGGGGAGGAAACAAATCTTTTTTCATGTATACCTTCCAATACCCTTGGAGAGAGAGTTGGAATGTAACTTTCCCTTTCTCTAACCCAGCTCAGTGCCCCATTTTTAAGCCCAGGAAGAGTTAGTTAGCCAAATCACGCCCAGCGAAGCATGCCAGGTAGAAAATGTTTTGTTTGCCACGACACCGCGTCAGGCAAGAACGGGCTTCTGCTGTGAGATCACTTGGCTTTATGCAAAAGTCCCTGTCACCACCACAAGAGAACAGACTTACTTATTTTGACCTAATTTTCTGTTTCGTTATGATTTTGTAAACTAAAATTAAATTTGGTTTGTTTTCAGAACATTGACCAGAGTTTACATCACTAGCGGGAGGAAGCGGATCAACAATCAACATTTTATTATCTTGGGTTGGTATGTGACCAGCAAGAGAGTCTCATTAGAATCTTATTTGCAGGAAATGGACTCATTTACAGCTCCCCACTCGGTTGTATGTTTGTTAATAGCGTGGAGGGGAGGTAAAGTGAGCCCCAAAAGGTCAACTGTGGATCAGGTGTGAGTCCTCCAGACTGCAGATTGCGGACACCTCATTGTGTCGTCCGCGTGTGGCTCAGAGCTCCTACCCAGGCACACTCTAACCTCTTAGGAAGTCCTCTCCCAGACCTGCAAAACCCATTATTGCCAAAGAAAGGCCAGAATTACTGAATGTTTTCCTTTCTTCTGACTTAAAATGCACGTCATCAACCACGTCAAGGAAAAGGACAACGTGCAAAGTATTCTCTGGGGTTTCTCACCCCTTCTAAGATATTCTTGCAGTGAGTTCTCAGCTGAAAAAATGGTTTCATCAGAGGATTTTAATGTCCCTGTGTGAGTACTTCCAGAGAGCCAAAGAAATGAAATTCAAATATCTCAGGGACAGCTTGTGGAGAGGTTGATTCTAAAACTGAGGGATTTTTGTTTTTCATGTGAAAAATACCTTACAGTCTACACGAGGGTATTTATGGGCTTTATAAAAATTTTTTGTAACTGTACTCATTAGTCAGGGTCCTGGTAAGAAACAGAATTCACCCCAGAAGTTTCCAGTGAAAACAGTTTAATAAGTGACTACTTACAGGGGTATGGGCAGGCTAAAGGAATACACAAGAGATACTGAGGCACCCAGAGAGCAGCAACAGTAGGAAGATGTTACCACCCTTAGGTCTGAAGGGCAAGGGGGGGAATAGGGCTACTTGAACTCAGTGGAACCTACTGGGGGCTACAGTCCCTGCCAAAGACCACCAAGGAGCCAGGGAGCCAAGAAGAAATAGCCCAACACTATCTCCTCAACCCCTGATCCTGCTGGTGCTTCTCGTTGGCCTAAGTCAGGTGGAAGGAAGTGGCAAGGGAGACTGGGTGCTACATTCCCTAGGGGTCAGCTTCCCAGGACATAAAGCCGGGTGAAGAAAGGCAGAGAATTAATCTGCTAATACAACTGGAGCATAAACAGTTACTCTCCATACGAAATGATTCTGCCCAAATTTTTGGCTAGTATTTATGATAAATTTGCAGCTCTCTATCCAGACTTGCTCTCTACCCTGACCCCCTTTGAGATCCTGTGATGCGTACTAATATTCCAGGCCCTGAAATAGAATTTCCCTCTGTGCAATGCTAACTCTTCTCTATTGGGATGGATCCTGATTTCCCATGTCAACTAAATAAATTTAAAATTATAAAAACTGTGAAGACCTTTCTTCATGCTATGAATCTTTGAATTCATAATCTCTGGCATGGCATGGATTCAGTCCTTCCAGGACATTAAAACATTTTTGTTATCGCATAGATCTTTACTACATGTCTGATGTGTAGGCATCTTGATATAGTACCTAGCACGGTGGCACACGAAAATAAATGCTTAATAAATGCTTGTTGACAAGATGACCGTGATCAAACACCTTGTGCAGATAGGAGAGCTTATGCTGAAAAGTTAAGCAACTCAGCCAATATCTCACGGTGTGCCAATCAGAAGAGAAGCCAAGGCAGAAGGTTTACCCTGATTATGTTGCCTCCAAAGATTTTGCAAACAGGGCAAGAATTTGAATAAGAGTTTATTTTCTTCCTGTACTTTGACCCAATCTTAAGAAGAGTTGGGAAATTCAGGGCATGGCTTTTCACCTGATTTGTTTCCTAGATTGCCAGAGAAATGTAAGTCCCACTATTTCTTCTTAATCATAAGACATGAAACATTGTCACCAACAGGAACAAAAAGTGGAGTTCTACACTTAAATTCCACTTAACAGTGGAAGTGAACTGAACTATTACGGTTTCTTGCATTATTTCTGGGTTGGGGGAAAGGAAATATAAAGGGGAGATCAAACCGGAGAATTGCTTATGAAACCAGTGACAGCAACTCTCCCTTACCAATGAAAGTAAAGGATAGGAATGACCTGAAAAAGTAAATGTACATGGTTTGAAAACCTCCACAGTTGTTATCAACCCATCTTCAACCAAACATTTTATTATATTCCAAAGTTCTAAATGCCAGTTTTTCTTGGATGTCACTGGTTTCCTAATATTCCATGAAGGACTCATATAGGGAAGGAGAAATGAAGGGTCCTGATCCGCTGCAAGCCTGATAAACTATTTGTGCAATAATATTAAATCAGGCAGATGAAATTTTGACAAAGGGTAGGTCAGTCATCAACATGAAAACATTTGGGCATGAGGCTGGGCTGCAATCTTGGAGGCCTGTGTCACACCTGCTTTTGGAGTGTCACCAAGCTGCTTGATTTGTACGTGGCGCCTGTGTGCACCTCATGGTGGGTGCATATGACGTCACAAGGAAAGCTAACAGAGGGCTCGGTTCTTCTCAAAATCACATTTATTTTAAGTCAGTGATAACTAGTTTCTAAATACCTTATGTTCTCCATTCAGGCATTATCCTCAGCTCCTTCCATTATCACAATGGCATCCTATCCTATATATCTCTTGAATGTGACCTTTGCCTAGTCCAGGATACTTACCTGTCATTTCCCACCTAGACCATCATGGGCCAGATTCTTAACTGATTTCCCTCCATCTACTCTCCCACCTTAACCCCCTTCCACAATGCAACCATCAGCATTGCTTAAAGACACGAATAAGTCCAAGTCAACTGCTGGCTTCACATACTTCAGAGGTTTCCCATTGCCTTGAAATCCATACTTCATCTCTTCATGCTTCTCTCTCCAGCTTTTCCCTTCACTATTCTCTATCTCATACTCCCCTTTGTCAACATAAATGTCAAACTTTATGAACTGACAACAGTCTACTTTTTCAGCTCCAGCTCCTACCACTCTCTTGTTTACCATATATATCGAGGCAAACACTTGCCTGGCAAATGCTCTCTCAAGACTCAGCTCAAATGACACTTCTCCTGACACTACCAGTGACACCACCCTTTCCTAGGTCAGACTAGTACAATAGACATGTCTAGATTATTGCGTGGACCACATTGTATAGAGTTCCCTGTCTATATGTCGGCCTCCTCAGTGGACTCTAAGGTAATAATCTTCAATCTGCTCAGGATTTTAGTTTCTTATCAAGCATAAGCACTGCTCTTACACCTGGAAAAAAGGAGGTTTCATGCTTCAGAGACCCCACGCGGGCCCCTCTCCAGCAGTGTCCCTCCACATGAGGTGAGAAGTCTGTGGGACCAACAAGATAGGCCTTCCTGGATTCCATGTCTACCCAGATCCCATACTTCCTGCTTCCAGACCATGCTCTGCTCACCCAGATCCCAAAGATTCCCAGTCCAAATGGCCTGACTGTCCTTTGGGGGGCTGCCCAGGTCTTTTCCCTAGATCTGTCCTTCAGAGAAGGGACCAAGAGGGTGTGTGCTCACTCCTAGATCCAAGGAGCGGCCAAGACTGGCTATTTGTAGAGTCATATGGACAGAGCTTGTATAAACAGGTTAGATTGTCCACAGGTATTCATGCCAGGTGTCCAGTGATACTGGTCAGAGCAGGAGAAGGCAGGCTGAGATCTGGGGCCTGGGAACTCAAGGAATTGAAGAGTTCTAACATTGAACCTGGCCTTCTAGGTAGTCATGAAGCAATATTTATCATGGTGAGAAGATGGATCATATTTTGTCATTAGCAACCTTGAAATACTTAGGCATGTGTCATGTGACCCCCCATTTGTACTCTAGCCTGGACCTCTACAAATGCCGGGAGGCTGGTGTCTTGTCTAACACAGTGCAGGGCATGTAGGAGACTCACAATGTATGACTGAGGATTAACTCAAAGCAAAAGGGTGTGGAATAATGAGACTCAAGGGAAATAACTCTGCAGCATTTGAGTAAGAGAAAATAATAGAAGATATGAATTATAATTGAATTACCAAACTAGCTAATATATTTCCTAAAAAGGTTTATATTCAAAGGGCAAAGTTTAAACATTTTGGCTAGGAAGATGTTATTTACCAAATTAATGGTCAATTTTTTAAAGCCTCACTTGAATTTTCCAGCATTCTTTATATTTCCAAAACACAACACTAATCTATAAAACACTCCACAGATGGGTGAAGAATGAAGTCAGAAAAAACATCAGTCATGTAGCAAAAGCTCAACTGTGAGGGTTACACTCCACCCAGAGAGGAAGAATTAATAAAAACTAGCAACAAAATTTCTTGGAACCAGCATTTCAGGTCTCTGTCACTTCAAATGATTCCTTTATCCATCATAGGTAGATAAAATCAGTACTGTGAAGAGGAGGAACATTTGTCTTTCAGGTGGAACCTTGAAAACTAAGGTCTTGCTTGTCACAGAGATGCTGATTTCAAGGAACAGAGGTGTTTTAACCTTTTGTCAGGTGTAAGAATCAATGGCTCATCAGATTGAATAACGAAGACTTCTTATCTCTTATCTCTTTTCTAAAGATAACACTTTTATTGTCACATAAATGTGTGTTGCTAGCAAAGGTAAAAAATATTTCAGGCTAAAATATGTATTCAAATAAGCTTATATGTGTATGCACGTATATACGTATGGGAAGAGAGAGAGAGAGCGAATCTATTTAATCTGGAAAATCAACTAAGAAACATCTATTGAGTAACTTCTCTATACCCAGCATTTGCCACAGTATGCTAAGCATAAAAGGAGAAAAAGACCAGGTCTTAAAAAAAACAATGAGATACCACTCTACACCTACCAGAATGGATAAAATCTGGAACACTGACAATACCAAATGTTGGTGAGCATGTAGAGCAAGAGGAACTCTCAGTCATTGCTGGTAGGAATGCAAAGCCACTTTGGAAGACAGTTGGGTGATTTATTACAAAGCTAAACATACTCTTGCCATATGATCCAGCAGTTGTGCTCCTTGGTATTTACCTAAATGATTTGAAAACTTACGTCCATACAAAAATTTGCTCATGGATGTTTATAGCAACTTTATTCATAACTGCCAAAACTTGGAAGCAACCAATATCCTTCATCAGGTGACTGAATAAATAAACTGTGGGGCAACCAGACAGTTGCCCCAGACAATAATGTGGAACATTATTCAGTGCTAAAAAGAAATGAGCTATTGAGCCATGAAAAGATGTGGAGGAAACTTCAATGCATGTCGCTCAGTGGAAGAAGCCATCTGAAAAGGCTACAAACTCTATGATTCCAAATATATGACATTCTGAAACAGGCAAAACTGTGGAGACAGTAAAAAGGCCAGTGGTTGCCAGGGATTGGGGTAGGGGTGGGATGAAAGTCAAGAGGATTTTTTGGGTAGTGAAACTACTCTGTATGGTATTATAATGATGAACACATGTCAAAACTATGGAGCCAGTATAAAGATCAGTCAGTTATCATGGATTGAAGGAAGGGGAGGAGAGATGAATATGCAGAGCACAGAGGATTTTTAGGGCAGTGAAAATACTCTGTATGACACTGTAATGGTGGATATCATTATGTCATTATACATTTCATTACACATGTCATTATACATTTGTCCAAATCCACAGGATGTACAACACCAAGAATGAACTACAGTGTAAACTATGGCTTTTGGGTGACTGTGCTGTTTAAGTGTAGGTTCATAAGCTGTACCCCTCTGGTGGGGGATTTTGATAATAGAGGCTGCTATGCGTGTATGAGGGCAGAGATATATGGGAAATCTCTGTAACTTCCGCTCAATTTTGCTGTGAACCTGAAACTATGCTAAAAAAAATTAAAGTCTTAAAATAAGAAAAAGAAGAAGAATGGCAAGGTCCTGTCCCCTGGGAAGTTTACAATATTTGATGGGAGTTGGGACTGGAGTGACAGGAGAAGTATTATGGGCATATGTTGGTGAGGGTGAGGTGCAGGGGATGGCCCAGATTTGTCAGTTACCTCCATGAACAGACATTGGGATTAGGTGTGTTACGTTGAAGTATCTCATTTAATTCTCACCAAACCAGTGCATGTAAATATTATCCTCATTTTCCAGATGAGGAAACTAATGTTTAGAAGAAGAGCTCAATGAAAGGGCAATCCAATTAAGCAGGTGCCAAAATAGCCATTTAAAAGGAACTTATAGGAATGGAAATTGGTACGGCAACTATGGAAAACAGTAAAAATAAAACCACCACATGATCCCAGGAATCCCACTTCTGGGTATATATTTCAAAGAAATGAAAACAGGATATCAAAGAAATATCTGCTTCCCCATGTTAACTGCAATGTTATTTGTAATAGCCAAGGTATGGAACTAGCCTAAGTGTCCATCAATGGACGAATGGATAAAGATAAAGAAGATCTGATACACACACATGCAGGAGTATTATTCAGCCACGAGAAAGAAGGAAATCCTGCCATTTGCAACAACATGGATGGACTGGATGCTAAGTGAAGCCAGACAGAGAAAGACAAATACTGCATGCTATCACTTATATGTGGACTCTTAAAAAAACCAAACTCATAGAAATAGAAAAGTGATTGCCAGGGGCTGGGGAGTGGGAGAAATAGGGAAATATTGGTAAAAGTATACAGACTTTCAGCTCTAAGATGAATAAGGTCTGAGGAGCTAATGTATAAACATGTAGACTATGTAGATAACACTGTATTATATAATCGAAATTTGCTGAGAGTAGAATTTAAGTGCTCTCGCTAAAAAAAGATAGATATGTAAGGTGATGGATGTGTTTCTAACTAGATGAGAGCAATCCTTACAATGTATATTATATCAAATTATTACGAGGTACACTTTGTCACTTATACCTCAGTAAAGCTGAAAAAAATAAACTTGGCGAACAGCTGAATCAGACTGCTCATGTAATTCAACTATGTTGTCAAAGACGCAAGCAGTTTCCTCTCAATTCATCACAAGGTCTGCAAATGGAAAACATGGATGAGTTTCACAGGAATGATCAAGGGTTCAAACACAGTGATAACATGTATTATGCTCACCTAGGGCTAGTAATGCCCCATATCAAGAAAAGATTTAAAAGTAGAAGCAAGCTAACGCTTATCTATAGCATCATCAACACTTCCTGCTTGTTTTGCTTAAAGTGTTGTTTTGTTCTGAAAAATGTTTCACATGTGCTTAAGAAGGATGTATATTTTCTAACTGCTGGGTGTAGGATCTGTATATGTGTCTGTTAGATCATGCATATTAATTAGGTTGTTCAAATGCTCTCTATCTTTACTGAGTTCTTGATGCTTGAAATCACTAGGAAATCACCTAGTGACTACAGTACATTTGTAAATTTCTCCCTGTAGTCCTATCAATTTTGCTTTACATATTTTGAGTCTATTTTAGAATTATTAAGTCTAAGTGAGTTGAAAAAAGAAATAATAAAAGGAATGTAACAACCCACAGAATGGGAGAAAAGATTTGCAAATGATGAGACTGACAAGGGATTAATCTCCAAATTATAAAAACAGCTCATGTAGCTCAATATCAAAAAAAAAAAAAACCAACCAAAAAATGGGCAGATCTAAATAGATATTTCTCCAAAGAAGATATACAGATGGCCAAAAAGCACACGAAAAGATGTTCAGTATCGCTAATTATTAGAGACTGCAGATCAAAACTACAGTGAGGTATCACCTCACACCAGTCTGAATGCCCATCACCAAAAAGTCTAAAAACAATAAATGCTGGAGAGAGTGTGGTGAAAAGGGAACGCTCCTACACTGTTGGTGGGAATGTAAATTGATACAGCCACTATGGAGAACAGTATGGAGTTTCCTTAAAAAACTAAAAATACAGCTACCATATGATCCAGCAATCCCAGTTCTGGGCATATATCTGGAGAAAACCATAATTTGGAAAGATACATGCACCCCAGTGTTCATTGTGGCACTATTTACAATAGCCAAGACATGGAAGCAACCTAAATGTCCCTCGACAGAGGAATGGATAAAGATGTGGTACATATGTACAATGGAGTATTGCTCAGCCATAAAAAAGAATGAAATAATGCCATTTGCAGCAACTTGGATGGACCTAGACATTATCATACTAAGTGAAGTAAGTCAGAGAAAGACAAATGTCATATGATATCACTTACATGTGGAATATTTTTTTAGGATGATACAAATGAATTTATTTACAAAACAGAAACAGACTCACAGACTTTGAAAACAAACTTATGATCACCAAAGGGGAAGGGTGGGAGGGAGCAAAAAATTAGGAGTTTGGGATTAACATACACACACTACTATATATAAAGTAGATAAGCAAAAAAAAAAAAAAAAAAAAAAAAGTAGATAAGCAACAAGGACCTCCTGTAGAGCACAGGGAACTCTACTCAATATTCTGTAATAACCTAAAGGGGAAAAGAATCTAAAAAAGAATAGATATGTGTATATGTGTAACTCAATCACTTTGCTGTACACCTGAAACTAACACAACATTGTAAATCAACTATACTCCAATATAAAATAAAAATTAAAGCAACAACAACAAGGAATATAAACATTTTGAAATTATCAGGAATATAGTGTCTGTTAACTTAGAATTATTTTATCCCATGTTTTCTTAAATTCTGCCTCAGTGTATTAATCCCTCATTTGAATTTAATTAAATAACAGGAACATTTTACATATATAGCTTAAAATTTTCTCTACCACCTCACTCCTCACCAGACAGTCTGGTACTGAGCCCTGGTACTTTGGTTTGTTGAGTTTAAGGAAATCTTTACTTGCATTGAAACAGTGTTTGACATAACTGAAGATTTATATTATCCTGTGGAAGAAGGTTTTACGTTTAGAGGGAGAAGCTGAGACAAAGAAATTACTCTGCTGAGAAGGGGAGAGAGATCTCAGGAAGTATAAGACCTGAGAATAGGGTGTCAAAGCTAGGAAGATTGAGCCTGTAAAGAGAAAGGGAGGGAGAGAAAAGAGACCTGGGATAGGGATGTATCCAGAAGGGCTTTCTCGAGGAGCGCGCTGTGGATGCAGTGCGGCACCTCTCCTAGCGTCCCTCCATGGTGTCTTTGGCAAAATCCACATGGGTCATTAATGTAGACTTGGAGGAGCTGGAGCCATAGCACAGGGAATGAACCCAGTGTTTAAAACAAAGAAATGTTGACTCTTTGTTATTAGAAAATCAATTTCTCTATGCTCTCACTAAATAAAGATAAATATTTAAAGACTACCAACTTGAGGGAGCACCTGGTCATCCTCCTGCCTGGGGCACTGGTATCTCTGGTAAAACAACCTAGTCAGGCAGCAGCCATTGGCACGGTGGGGATTCATCCAGCCCATGATTCCTTTTACCACATACCACCTCCTGTGCAGTGGGAAAAATTCTGAACCCCGAGAGGGGAAACTTAGCTGTAAGCCTTAGCTCTGCTACTTATTAAGGCTTAAATTAATATAACTGGGTCTAAATTAGCCTCTTTGGACACCATCTGTGAAATGTGAATAATCAAACCTTTTTGGTCTCTTCATAGGTTTTTTGTTTGTTTGTTTGTTTGTTTGTTTTTTGCGGTACGCGGGCCTCCCACTGCTGTGGCCTCTCCCGTTGTGGAGCACAGGCTCCGGACACACAGGCTCAGCGGCCATGGCACAAGGGCCCAGCCGCTCCGCGGCACGTGGGATCTTCCCGGACCGGGACACAAACCCGCGTCCCCTGCATCGGCAGATGGACTCTCAACCACTGAGCCACCAGGGAAGCCCCATAGGTTAATTTTAAGGATCAAATAAGAAAACAAAGGAGAAAATATTTTGCAGACTACACAGATGATTGGGTCAACCAACCTCACAGAAATCCCTGAATAATCATGAGCATGCTTGGCCTGAATTAAAGGTCCTGGGTTCAGCATAAACTGATGACACCGAAGAGTATTAGTCACTTGGTAAATGGCAAAATGACCAGAATGCAAAACACACACACACACACACACACACACACACACACGCCCCTCCATACGAACGAATCCAAGAGATTAGGCCTCTTGTTTTTATAGTCAATATCAAAGTTTAGTCATGTGACTTCTTAATAGTTTAATATTTTCTTGTTGATTCGATTTGTTTCCTGGGAATAGAGTGGGAAGGAAAAAGTTAGGATTCGATAGAGTGTCTAGCTAGAAGTCCATTGGGTGGTATCCTTTCTCCTAATAATTTTGAAAATTCTGGAAGTCAATTTGGATATTTTGAATGACAAGTGCTACAGTGAATGCCTGCTTGGTTTATTGCATGTTTAAGGTGTGAAGGCTCTGAATTTGGTGTCCGTAGTGGTGACAAGAGATCCTTAGTAGACCCAATGTAACCTCTCTTGACGTTAAGGGCCATGGCCTAATCTTTTCCTTTCTATGTTAGAAGATTTTCCAGGTATACAAAATACAAGTACCTTCCTAAATCTAGTTTTTATTCCTCAATATAAAGGAGAGAAGTGAGTGCCACCATGAATTTATCTTTCTTTTTCTCAGACATGAGCCAAACTAATAACTAGTTAACATTTCTCTTCCTTGATCAACCAATAAAATAAAAGCGATTAAGCAGTAAGAAGTATGGAGAAACTTCATGCAGCACTGCAGGTTTTTAAAGTTCTCTCTTAAGGAGCCTTACCCTTACAGCTCAGGAGATGTTAGTGCCAGGAAAATCTACATTTATAATTCCCTTAGGCATATATTCCTAAACAGACAATTTCAGTTTCTGGAAAAACTGTGCTTGTCCTAAAACATACAAAAGATAAATGAATCAGCTTGTGGTCCCAGTCCTGGGGATTGTGTTTGTCATAAGGAAGGATTTATATTTCACCATCTTCAGCTTCAGTTACAGTTTACATCGGAAACTTCAACTTCCATGCCTAGCATATTTTGTGAAATTTTCACTAACCTCCTAATTGAGACAAGGCTGAGCTATCAATTGTCAATTTGGATGTCTTTTAAGGACTAGAAGATAATCATCAACCTGTTCCCAAAGCAGTGCAACACAAGCCTTGGAGAACACGCTCTGGGAGGTCTGGGACAGGGTTTCCTCCTCTTCTATCTCCCACAGGCCTGATACAGAGCTGAAAAATATATGATGGCAATAAATGCTAAATTAAATTGAATCAAGATTGCCAGAGGAGATTAGATCCAAGAGAAAAGTCAAAGCGACAAATGAGAAGCAGGGTATTAGAGAAATAAGGAAGACAGAAACCAAACCACTCCCTCAACAGGAGACACAAAGGGCACCAATCAAAAGTCACTCCTATCGAGCCCATGTGGACAAGTTCCTTTTCGCATTCATCTCCCTACCTCTCTGTTCTTCCATTGATACTGTTGACCTCGATCAACTACGAAAATCCAAACCATCCTTTAAGACCTCCCTCCAAATCACCTCACCTGGGAAGCCTTTCTTGATCTCCCCAGTAAGTTGCATCCTTCCTTGCAAAGCTTGGACCCACTTAGCAGTCCGTCCTTGACTTTGTTTTAGCACTTATCTCCTTGTATGTTTGTGGTGTGTTCACATTTCTGTCCCTTCCCTCCTCAACCCAGACTATAACCTTCTTGAAGATGCTACATTGCTTTTCCTGTTATCTATGACTGTCATCTCTGTATCCAGTCCCTAACTCAGTCCTTGGCCCACAGGAAGTGCTCAGTAAATGTTTAGATAACAATGCTCAGTGTAGATTTCATTTGTGGTTTCCATTGGAGGCCTAAAAAAAAAAAAAAAAAAAGCTTCTTGAATGCCCGCTTGAACCACAGGAAAGCTAAGGCTATTTCTCAACAGGCAAGAAGAGAAAGCACGTTAGACACAGAAGGAGCACCTTAGATAAACATCATTCGTACCTAAATGTGTAAGCCACCCCCTGAAACCAGTTCACATTCCTCTAGAATGGAGGAGATCAATAGACCTTCGTGACAAGAAAGTTCTTTCAAAAGAGCCGCTTCCCTGCTTCACGACAGAACTCCATGTGGGATTACTTTCTACACTGCTTTCTCAAGGGCCTGGTTTAATCTGGTTTTAAAATAACCACTACAGAGACGGCTCCATTAATACCCTATGATGGCTGTCTCCTGGATTAATTGACTTCTAGGGATCTCTTGTACAAATAAACAGTTTGTGACACTGAACCAGGGCTGGCCCTGCTTTGGTATTTCTCTGTGTGCAGCTTAACTGAAACATAGCTGGACTTGGAACATGTTTATACAAACTAACTAATCCTACTAGATCATCATGACCTGCAATCACCCTGTTCTTCCCAGCCTGCACTCAACTTGTGCCAAATGAAGCGGCGGTTTCATAATGAAAGAGTTTCCATTAAAGAGAGAAGTCGGACCCCTGCATGACTTTCCTTTCACTCCAGTGTCCCAAGCCTCCCTGTATCTAGCACTCCTAAGGAAACACATTAAGGGCACCCACCTTCACAGGGCTGCTATACTGAACTTAAAAAAAAGCTTCCCTTTGTTACCAGTTGGATCAGACTTAGAAACTCTGAGTTGCAGGCTTATCTCCTCTTCTGGTGGCAGCCATTTTGTTTAAACAGGACCTTATGGTTTCACTCCACTTATGATAACTCTAGTTACTAAAGAGTTAACTTCTATACCTATTAATGAAATGATATTCCTACAGGTTGCACAGTCATACTTCGAGCTCACAGAGTATCTTTCAATATTCTACATTTGGAATCTGATGGAACACCAACTGTATTTTCCCTCAAATATCTCCTCTAAATTTTTAAACAGCCTGAAGATTCTAGGGGGATATAAATCCATGTGTTTCTAATTCGTTTACACTAGTACCATTAAAATCCTATACTATAAGAGTTAGCTGATGTTCAAGAAACCAGTTCGACTTTTAAATAATCTTTGTAAAGTCTTTCTTCTTAACAACAGGAAGATGTGTTTGCCAAAGAAAATGAACTGAAACACTAGAAAATCTGGGTTTGATTCGAAACTAACTCAGGCAGTTTAAAAGGGCTGTAAACTTGGTGAGTGAAAGGAGTTTAGTTTCCATATACTACATATCCATATGCCATGTTGATACTTGGTGTGTGTATCCTTAGCTCACACGTGCTGATGTGTTGTGTTAACATTTGCAAAGTCAGAGCCAGTTGGCAGGTCAGGTTAGAACAGGGTGCTAATGAGGTCAGGATTCCAGGCCCAGTCTTCCTGAGGATACAGTGCCATTTCTCTTACGCCAACCACTTGCCACTAATGAGCTCAGTGGCCTTGGGCTACTCTGATTTGGTCTCATTTAACAAGATTACTGAGGTCTACAAAGCACCAGCTCTGTGCTTAGCACTGGGGCTACTCCCAGGACTGTGATGTGGTCCCTACACTGAAGGAACTCACAGTCCACCAGGAGAAAGAAAGAAATCAATGTACCAGGGCAGCAGTATAATACAGGAAAGACGTAGGACTTACCAATCCTCAGGGGTCAAGAAAGGCTCCATGGAACAGGCTTTTCCTCATCTTTCAAGGCTTAACACAAGCACTACACTCTTCTATGCAGAGTTCCCTAGGCAAACATAGGTGTTCCTTTCTCTATTGTCCCAATATACTTGGAAGGGACCTCCATTAAGGGCACTCAGGAGAATTTGGTGAATAGATGGTAGAGATTATACAAGATTACAGACAGAGTTTGGAGAAGAGAAGAGAGTATCAGACAAAGGAGTGAGGGAAGGGGAATTGGAAGGAAGGGCCAAAGCATGGAAGAATAGCAAGGGATGAGGCTGGGGAGGTAGAAAACTAGGATGCAGCTCTCGAAGATTTTATATGCCCTGCGGAAAAGCTCAGATTTCATTTTGTAGCCTATGGGGAGTTGTTAAGGATTTTAAGAAGAATTTGCCTTGTGTTTTAGCAAGACAAACTTGGTAGGCTGCTTGGATGGGAGGGAAATGAGCCTGGAGGCAGTGGAACCAATCTGGAACCTACTGTCAAGGTTCTAGGAACCTCTCTAGGAAGGAGCCAAGGTTGGCCTGAACTTAAGCCATGGTGGAGAAGATGACAAGGAGAGGATGGAACCAAGAGATGGCTAGAAGGCAAAAGTAGGGAGACTCAAAGAATAATTGGGCGTGGGGTGTATTTTCCCTCAAATATCTTCCTCAAAGGAAGGAGTCCTACATGATCCCAGGTTTCACCTTTGGGAGATGAGGTGGATGGTGGTGTCACCAGTTGGTATGAGCAAGGTGGGAAGATGTCCAGGATTGCGTAGGGGAAAAACATAAGAAGTTCAATTTCAGAAGTGATGAATTTCAGTTGTTTAGGGACATTTGTGGGGAAAATGTGGATTGTTCAATAAGAAATGAGCTATTTCTTCAGGGGTTTGGGGAACTGTGATATAGATATGAGATGAGATAGTGATGGAGATGGAGATAGATATCAAGGTAGAGCAGGTAAGAGAGAAGAATATGAATGAAACAAGAACACACTCAAGGATCCTAACATCTGAGCGATGGACAAAGAAGATTGATCCAACAAGAATTCTTAGAAAGAATGTTCAAAGACGTAGAAGATGAACCAAGAGAGGGTGGTGTCAAGGGCGGCAAAGGAAAAGAGAGGGAGTGGCCAGTTGTGTCAAGTGCCCCAGGAAGACCAGGAAGGAAGGGACTGAGACAGTCCACTGAATTTGGTGTCAGGAGATAACCAATGACTTTACCAGAAAAGGTGTCAGAAGCAAAGACCCATTTTCAGAGGAAGGTGTGAATAGATGTGAGGCGTGAACCATACCTATTGTTGGGAAGCTTGAGGACACTAGAAAGGAGAGGACGAGGTAAAAGCTGGGGGCAATGCTCCCTTCCTGTAGAATGAGCAAGATTTAGAAAAGTTGAGAGGCTGAAGGTAAGAAGCCCCTTGGGTTCCACGTATAAGTGATATCATATGGTATTTGTCTTTCTCTTTCTGACTTACTTCACTTAGTATGATAATCTCTAGTTGTATCCATGTTGCTGCAAATGGCATTATTTCGTTCTTTTTTTATGGCAGAGTAGTATTCCATTGTATATATGTACCATATCTTCTTTATCCATTCATCTGTCAACGGACATTTAGGTTGTTTCCATATTTTGGCTAGTGTGAATAATGCTGCTATGAACATAGGAGTGCAGGTAAACCAACTATATTTCAATTAAAAAAAAAAAAAAGAAGCCCCCTGGGACAGAAAGAATACATACAATGTCTCCAAGAAGGAGAGAATAAACACAAGGGAGGGACCAGCCTCAACAGGAGGCCTAACACCTCAGCCACCATGAGAAAGTTCTTTCTTAGCTTTTGGAGTAAAGTATTTATGATGTTTTCACGCTGAAATCTTTTATTCCATTATTCACCTAAAAATCTTCCTATGTCCCCAATTTGAAAACATCTTCAAACTTTGTTTTTAGATATGAGACCAAATCTTGGTGAAAAGATGTAGAATTAGGAGGCATGGTTGAGGTGTAGTAAGATGAGGCTGGGGAAGGCACGGGCTGGAGACCCAGCTCTGTCGCTTCTATATTCCCTGCCCTCTCAGGGCCTTGTTTCTTCACCTTTGACCAACATACACAACAGGGCTCCAGAAGGGTCAAATGAGACCAGCTCTGTGAAAGCTCTTGGTAAACTAGTGCAAGGCAATGTTAGCAGCTGTGTCCTGTTTCCTGGCACCTGAGTCTGTCTTGTCCTGTTTTGACTTCCAGGACCCCCTTGTTTTAAATAAGGTAACACATGCACATAAAGCCCTTAAACGCTGCTTGGCACAGGTAGGCACATGATAAAAATTAATGATGACCAGGCTTTCCTCTACATCCCCCCACCGCCACTCCCCTAGGATGCCCCAACAAACCGTCCAGATACTGTGTGACCTCCTGTGCTGTTCACTTTACACCCTTTCTGGAGCATGTCACCCTGCCCGGAATGAAGGCTCACTGGTCTTGTGTCACATTTCCTCACACCCACACCTTCTTAGCAGCTATTACAATGAAGCTCATCTGTTGAGCTCTCACTACAGCAGTGGTGTCTGCTAACATTTTAAATGATTACTCCTCCCAAGAGTATTCACAGTTTAGCATGGCATGAATCTTTAGCCTAGTAATGTACCCTCTAATAGTGGAATATCAGGTAATATGTTAGGCAGCTTAACACATTGCAAATTAAATGAAGTTCAAGCTTGATATATTCGATACGACTAATATTTTCCATCATAAATGGGAAACTGAAGCTGAATGTTCCTTGGGAGTATCCTATGTTAGAATTCTTATTATTCATATTCACATTTACTGTTTATACCACAGACAGCCCTTTCTGAAAAGGACTTGAGTCACATTTTCCTTACAGCTAACCCAGCCATGAGATTAACTTCTAGCCAAGGGGATGTAAGTGGAATTGATAGGTACAACTCACAAGTCATACTCTAGCATAATAGATGTGATGGGATGCAGATGTAGTGGCAGGAACTGAGGCAGCTTTTGGAACCCAGAGGGGCTGTGTGTTTAGGATGGCAGAATCTCTGTACTAGCCCTGGACTGCTGACCTTTGAGCTATTACTTTGCTGAAGCTACTGCAGTTTTGGACTTTTTGTTTCACCAGATTAGACTGTACCCTACCAACACAGCAATCGGTATCTAGAAGTGGAGTTCTGCAGTAGAAATAGAAACCCTAAAATAGATGATAATGCCTTAATGGTCAAGCAACAGACACTGAGGATAAAGACTTTGAAATCTGTTAGCTCTTGACTTTTGTCATGGTAAAACTACCACCAGTGGTAGATGACTAGTAATTGACAATCTTAGCAAAGCCTTAAAGAGAGGTTAACTCAGGTGTAGCTAGCCATCTTACAAGAGATCTCTGCTCTCAGAAGTTCTCTCTTGCCTGCAGGCTACAATGTAAATTGAATGAAAGTCTAGTGATTCAAAGGTGTGAAAAATACATCTACTTTTTTACCACCAAATACAGTGAGAGATGAGACTGTAATGCCAAGCCTTCCTCAGAACCTGATATTGAGTGTTCCCTACTAGACAACGGGGCCACTCCCACAGTAAAGACTAAGGCTGTTGCCTTCTCACTCAAAGCTACTGTTTCAGCTGGCCTTTAGAGAGTCTCCAGCAACATGAGAGAGAGGAGACCAGGAAACGAAAGAATAGAATCTTTTGGCTTAAGGATTATGGATAGATGAGACCTTTGGCACTGGTTACTAGTACCTGGAACTCACAGGAAGCAAGTAGACCATAAGTCTACTGGGTTTTAAGGGAACTGTATTGCCAAAAAACCCACAAGCCTGCCCTGAAAAAGACGGTGGCCATCTGAACCTTAAAGTAATCCCCAGCTTCCTAAACCTTCACCAGCAGACAACAGGCTATGCACACTTTATAAGTGGCCGTGAAGGATAAAGGCAAGAAAACCTCCCACAGGACCAGAGAGTTGCTCCCGGCAACCCAGTCTAACCGAGGGGCCCTGCACTGCCAGGGCACAGAACCTGCAATTCCCATCTGGTGCGGTGTGACAGTTGCTATGGATGAGTGGCTGCTCTATGTCCATCATTTTTCACTTCCCTGAATGGCGGCTGTTATTGTGGTTATCCACAATAAAATAAAAGCTTTGTTATTGTGGTAGTTTGGGTGGAAGGTGGGGCTGAAGATAACTTCCCTCTTAGTTTCTAGGTCACCAGATTACAGGAGTTAGAGCTAGACTCAATGGAGAGGATGATACATTATGCAGACATTCGGGACTTCAAGCCTGATGGAGAACGTTCTGTGTGTGGGCAGAAGGGTGCATGTGGATATTTGGATGGCCAGAGGAGCCAATTCTGGCAGATACTGAGTTTGTCCACCGATATCTATGCCTCTTCTTTATAGTCAAGCTCTTCTCATCCTCCCTCAAAAGCAGGCATGGCCATGAGACTAATTTCTGACCAGTGGGAGAAATTAGTGAACAGAAATAATGTAAACCACTTCTGGGTTCCCTTGCCCTTTGTCCCTTGGAACAATCACTTTGAACCCAAAGATAGAAGCCATGTGTCAATGATGGCAGAGCTTCCTGCCAGCCCTAGATCATCTATGTCTGGACTTTCACACAAAATAATAATAAATGTCCAATCCGTTTAAGCCACCGTGTTTTGGGTACCTTTGTTACAGCAGCTTAGGCTAACACACTCTACTTACTAGAAAGGAGAAAGCTGGCCAGTTTTGTAAGAAAAGGCTTTTTGTTCTTTCCAGCTTTCAACCCAAAAAGAAAATTTTCAAGTGTAGCCTTATACGTAGTGTCCTGTAGACAGTATCCTTGGCAACACCTTATAAAAATATCAGAAGCTTCATTTGCAAATATTTTCTCCCATTCTGAGGGTTGTCTTTTCATCTTGTTTATGGTTTCCTTTGCTGTGCAAAACCTTTGAAGTTTCATTAGGTCCCATTTGTTTATTTTTGTTTTTATTTCCATTTCTCTAGGAGGTGGGTCAAAAAGGATCTTGCTGTGATTTATGTCATAGAGTGTTCTGCCTATGTTTTCCTCTAAGAGTTTGATAGTGTCTGGCCTTACATTTAGGTCTTTAATCCATGTTGAGTTTATTTTTGTGTATGGTGTTAGGGAGTGTTCTAATTTCATCCTTTTACATGTAGCTGTCCAGTTTTCCCAGGACCACTTATTGAAGAGGCTGTCTTTTCTCCACTGTATATTCTTGCCTCCTTTATCAAAGATAAGGTGACCATAAGTGCGTGGGTTTATCTCTGGGCTTTCTATCCTGTTCCATTGATCTATATTTCTGTTTTTGTGCCAGTACCATACTGTCTTGATATTTGCAAATGAAGCAACTGACAAAGGATTAATCTCCAAAATTTACAAGCAGCTCATGCAGCTCAATAACAAAAAAACAAACAACTCAATCCAAAAATGGGCAGAAGACCTAAATAGACATTTCTCCAAAGAAGATATACAGACTGCCAACAAACACATGAAAGAATGCTCAACATCATTAATCATTAGAGAAATGCAAATGAAAACTACAATGAGATATCATCTCATACTGGTCAGAAAGGCCATCATTAAAAAATCTACAAACAATAAATTCTGGAGAGGATGTGAAGAAAAGGGAACCCTCTTGCACTGCTGGTGGGAATGGAAATTGATACAGCCACTATGGAGAAGAGTATGGAGTTTCCTTAAAAAACTAAAAATAGAACTACCATATGACCCAGCAATCCCACTATTGGGCATATACCTTGAGAAAACCATAATTCAAAAAGAGTCATGTACCACAATGTTCACTGCAGCACTATTTACAATAGCCAGAACATGGAAGCAACCTAAGTGTCCATCGACAGATGAATGGATAAAGAAGATGAGGCACATATATACAATGGAATATTACTCAGCCATAAAAAGAAACGAAACTGAGTTATTTGTAGTGAGGTGGATGGACCTAGAGTCTGTCATACAGAGTGAAGTAAGTCAGAAAGAGAAAAACAAATACCGTATGCTAACACATATATATGTGGAATCTAAAAAAAAAAAAAAAAAAACGGTTCTGAAGAAACTAGGGCAGGACAGGAATAAAGATGCAAAGGTAGAGAATGGACTTGAGGACACAGGGAGGGGGAAGGGTAAGCTGGCACAAAGTGAGAGAGTGGCATGGACACATATACACTACCAAATGTAAAGTAGATAGCTAGTAGGAAGCAGCCGCATAGCACAGGGAGATCAGCTCGGTGCTTTGTGACCACCTAGAGGGATGGGATAGGAGGGTGGAAGGGAAGGAGACGCAAGAGGGAGGAGATATGGGGACATGTGTATATGTATAACTGATTCACTTTGTTATAAAGCAGAAACTAACACCACTGTAAAGCAATTATACTCCAATAAAGATGTTTAAAACAAAAAAATCAGAAGCAGTTCAGAAGCAGTTTGCACATGACCATGCTCCACTCTCTCACCTTTTTAAAATGTTAAAACCAAAAGCATAACTTTGAAGAGCAGCTCAATGAAAGCAGTACTTTAGGAGGTTAAGAGGTACAAAGTACTATGTATAAAATTAATGAGGTACAAGGATAGATTGTACAACAAGGGAACATAGCCAATATTTTACAATAACTCTAGGTAGAGTATAATCTGTAAAAGTTTGAATCACTATGTTGTACACCTGAGACTAATATAATATTGTAGATCAACTATACCTCAAATTTTAAAAAGAAAGAGTCTCCACCAGAGTGTTTCAAATGTGGAGTCTTGTGGGGGGTTGGGGCCGGGGGGACTTGATCCTAGGATGGAGATTAAAACCTTCAGGAGTAGCAGAATATACAGCATGTTTCCCAAACTAAGTCATCTAAAACCTCTCCAGGAAACTCCAGCAATGGCGGTGTATATTTGATGTCACTTTGGAGGTCTGTGGAGTGAAGAGGGGGGTTAACATTCTATCAGGAAACCAGAGAAGCACGACTAGTGTTCTCCAGTGCGTTACATCTTACCCTGTCCTCGCTTGAAGGGGACTAAAAAGCTCTGGCTTGCGGGAAGTCAGGGGTCTGCTTGCGATGGGCTCAACCACAGGTACCAAAGCTGCCTCCGGCTTCAGACTTCTTTCCACCCAGAGGCGTTGTGCCACTCTCTGGGCCTACGAACAGTGCAAGAAGTGGACCCTATGCTTCTTCCATCTTTCCAGCATAAATCTCAGAACTCAGAACACAAAGAGCTCACCTTTGAAGCACTGGTCCTTGGCACTTGGCCACCCAAAGAAGCCTTCAAAAGCTAATCCTCTATTTCACTGTCATGCAAAAGCTATTTTCTATCCTAGAATTCAGAGTGTATTTTACAGTAAAATAACATAAAACATTTTAATCTGTCTTCCTGATTGTTTTATAGAATTGCTGGTTTCTAAGCTGCATTATTTCAACACCAATTAAGAAAAATAAACGAGAGATTCTGGGTAGACTTCTGCTTAAGAGCACATATAAGCCTCTAGTTCTATACCACAGCAGGACAGCTGATTCAGACCTGGAATATTTTCAAAACAAGTGTTACTCTGACACCTGCTTTACCCACAGACAATCTTCTATAATATTTCTAATGGATTTTCAACCAGCCAAACAGTAACCTTCTGGCTATCTGAACATGTAGGCGTCCTCTATGGGGTTATTTGATTTTATACAATTTAAATATACAAATTATCTGCCAATGAAATTGATTTTGGATTCAGCATAATATCGAGCCCCATTTTTACTGCATATTTAGTATCTGACCATTAGCTTATTTGGGACATCAGAAGCTTTGGGGGAAAAAAACCCAAACGATTCAAGGATAAATCTTCAAATCTTCTGGAGTAGCAGAATACACAGAGTGCTTCCCAACCCATGGCATCTAAAACCTCTTCAGTAAACTCAAGCAATGATAATGAGGGTCTCCAAGGTGTGTCTTTTTTTTTTTTTTACATCTTTATTGGAGTATAATTGCTTTACAATGATGTGTTAGTTTCTGCTTTATAACAAAGTGAATCAGTTATACATATACATATGTTCCCATATCTCTTCCCTCTTGCGTCTCCCTCCCTCCCACCCTCCCTATCCCACCCCTCCAGGCGGTCACAAAGCACTGAGCTGATCTCCCTGTGCTATGCGGCTGCTTCCCACTAGCTATCTACCTAACGTTTGGTAGTGTATATATGTCCATGCCTCTCTCTCGCTTTGTCACAGCTTACCCTTCCCCCTCCCCATATCCTCAAGTCCATTCTCTAGTAGGTCTGTGTCTTTATTCTTGTCTTACCCCTAGGTTCTTCATGACATTTTTTTTTTCTTAAATTCTATATATATGTGTTAGCATACGGAGCTGGAGGAATCAGGCTCCCTGACTTCAGACTATACTACAAAGCTACAGTAATCAAGACAGTATGGTACTGGCACAAAAACAGAAAGATAGATCAATGGAACAGGATAGAAAGCCCAGAGATAAACCCACGCACTTATGGTCACCTTATCTTTGATAAAGGAGGCAGGAATGTACAGTGGAGAAAGGACAGCCTCTTCAATAAGTGGTGCTGGGAAAACTGGACAGGTACCTGTAAAAGTATGAGATTAGATCACTCCCTAACACCATACACAAAAATAAGCTCAAAATGGATTAAAGACCTAAATGTAAGGCCAGAAACTATCAAACCCTTAGAGGAAAATATAGGCAGAACACTCTATGATATAAATCACAGCAAGATCCTTTTTGACCCACCTCCTAGAGAAATGGAAATAAAAACAAAAATAAACAAATGGGACCTAATGAAACTTAAAACCTTTTGCACAGCAAAGGAAACCATAAACAAGACCAAAAGACAACCCTCAGAATGGGAGAAAATATTTTCAAATGAAGCACCTGACAAAGGATTAATCTCCAAAATTTATAAGCAGCTCATGTAGCTCAATAACAAAAAAACAAATAACCCAATCCAAAAATGGGCAGAAGACCTAAATAGACATTTCTCCAAAGAAGATATACAGACTGCCAACAAACACATGAAAGAATGCTCAACATCGTTAATCATTAGGGAAATGCAAATCAAAAGTACAATGAGACATCATCTCACACCAGTCAGAATGGCCATCATCAAAAAATCTAGAAACAATAAATGCTGGAGAGGGTGTGGAGAAAAGGGAACCCTCTTGCACTGCTTGTGGGAATGTGAATTGGTACAGCCACTATGGAGAACAGTATGGAGGTTCCTTAAAAAACTAAAAATAGAACTACCATATGACCCAGCCATCCCACTACTGGGCATATACCCTGAGAAAACCATAATTCAAAAAGAGTCATGTACCAAAATGTTCATTGCAGCTCTCTTTACGATAGCCTGGAGATGGGAACAACCTAAGTGTCCATCATCGGATGAATGGATAAAGAAGATGTGGCACATATATACAATGGAATATTACTCAGCCATAAAAAGAAACGAAATTGAGCTATTTGTAATGAGGTGGATGGACCTAGAGTCTGTCATACAGAGTGAAGTAAGTCAGAAAGAGAAGGTGTGTCTTTTATGCTGCTTTGGAGGTCTGTGGAGTAGATGGCGGGTGTTAATATTCTATCAGGAAACAAGAGAAATCTCATGAGCATAAGAACACTGCCAAGGAGACTCTTTGTTTCCTATTTGTTGCACAGTGTAAACACATGAACACTTCTCAGTTCATGTTAACTGAAAAAAGCTGCATACAAAACTATACACATAGCGTTTGTGTGTGTGTGTGTGTGTGTGTGTGTGTGTGTGTGTGTGTTTATAATTTGGAGGGTGAGCGTGAGGATACTTTTTATTTTCTTCTTAGTACATGTTTGTATTCTTGAAAGAAAGACATCTTACTTATACATTGACAAAACACACTTTAAGAAATATCCCCCTCCAATCTACCAGCATTTTATAACAGAGGGATTGGGCTGACATTACTTAAACCCAGTGGCCTGGCCAGTTTTAGCATCTTTAAAACTGTGACAATCAGACATTATGTCCTTCTTGATGTGAGTCAATTCGACACACATAGCATCTACCGGTGAAATATTCTTTGTCACCTGCCCTCGCCTTCGCCCCGCAAAAAAACTAACTTTGAATCAATCAAGCCTCAAAATCTAATTGCCAGTTTACAGGAAATACAGGAGTTAGAGAAACAAGTTAAAAGACATTAACAGGAAGCAATCTACCAAATCCAGAATCATGCGAGTATTCCACATGATGAAGGATCTGGTTTCTTCAACAGAAGAAAGAAATGGCTAAGAAAAAGGAAAATAATGGTAAAGTCTGAAAGGGATTTATGAGAGTTAATGATTAAATGCAATGCATGGGCCTTGTTTCAAACTTAATTCAAAGAAACCAGCTATAAAGAGATCTTTTTTAGGAATTTGGGGAAATACGAATGTCAAGTGAAAATTGGATCTCTATTAAGAATTAATATGAAATGCTGATTGAGGAAGAAAAAAATGCCAAGGAAAATAACTGTCAACCTAGAATTGTGTACCTAATGAAACTGTCCTTTGAGAGGAAGGGTGAAATAAAGATATTTTCAATCTAACCACCATCCTCTCCCCGAATACATCACTACATTAAGGTGAAAAGTAAGAGCATCAGAGCATTAAATATCGTCTCCTTTTATATCAGTTGAGACTGTGATATAATTTGGCAGTTTGTATCCTGTTATAATTCCTGCAGAGGGATTAAAATCCAAGTTTTGCAGCAGCTATCACCAACTATTGATGTAAAGTACAGAAAACATGTTCCTCACAGTGATGACTAATGTCCAAAAGACCAAAGGGAAACAGCATAATAGATATGAAAATAAGACGATAAATAAAAGCTGAAAACAGACTCATGTTATTTTCTTTACAATGAATATAGTTTTAGTTAATAAATCAATATGCCTGAATTTCAGTTGTTCCTCAATCAAGATTTTGGACTAAGGGATGAAACCTTCCCTTTACTCAGAGCTCAGCCTTCCTCCACCTGTTCCCCGTGGAGGGTCAGGGATCCTGGGGAAGGAGCTAGAAGGTCAGTCCCACAATGGCAAAGATTTTTGTGTTGTTCAATGGTGTGTCCCAAAAATCTACAGCAGAGACTGGAACACAGTAAGCACTCAATATTTAGGGGTTGAATTTTTAAATGTGCACCATAAATAAAACATATTAAAAGAGAGACCATGAAAGCTAACCTGGGGCTTCCAGCCTTCGCTTAGCAAAGAAGATACTGGAGGAGGAACCACTGAGGGTTCTTCTGTGCTTCTGTGTGAAGGCCTACCCTGGAGAGCCCTTAGGATAAGAAACATGGGCATGTGGTGGGGGGAAATGATATAAAAATGAGGGCTTTGTGAATTCATTGAGTTGCTGGGTAGAGAATCCAGGCTGCCATACAGTATCTTATGCTCCCTTCTCTACATGAGGTCAAGGACTACAGGAGAAGGTTCTCAACTCACGCCATCTTCAAGATTTCTTTGTAGGAGGTTGAAGTTCACCGTCAGTGAGCAGAGTGGTAAGATTCCTGCTTTGGTGGAAATATGGAGATCTGGAGCAGCCCAGTGTAGATAATGAGGGTGTTGTATATTGAGTGGATAACCCAAATGGATAACCTAACTCTTTCCTACAAAAATCTATGTCCTAGCCAGCATTATACCCATGGTGATAGAGGAAAGGCATATTTACACATGTGTTTTGATTAATATCATATGCACATTCAACCTGCATCTGCAGACCCTTAGCCCACATCTGTAGTCCATCCAAGCCCATTTATTTATATTGAGATCTGCAGATTTCATAGGGAAATCCACAGATTTGTAGATCTCTTCTTAAAGAGCTCCATCCTACCCAATAAATTCGACTTGGGAAGCTTTGCATGAAAACTCCTGTGGGCTTAGGAGAAGATCTGATTCTGGGCACAACTCAGCACCCCAACAGTCTCGTTGTCAGCTCATCCCTGATATTTTAGCAATTGTAAGGTTCTCCCAATTTGCAATACATTTCAAAGATGTTGGAAAACAACCAGTGTAGACTTGTTAAACATAAACACTCTCTTCCCTACTTATGTGAAAGTTTTTGTGCAAACATCATGGCCGTAACAATGGCTGTAAATGCCATTAATTTTCGTATGTATTTAATAACCCAGTTTATACTGATTTAATGGGGGAAAGGCCCTTTATAGGCTGGTACAATCCAACTAATCAGTTTACCTTGAGTCTCCCTAGCTTGCCAAAAGGAGTTTTCATTTTAATGGGTGTGACATGAAAAGATGAGGGAAGTGTCCTTCTGCAGTGCTTTGAATGTTTTTGTCATTAAGTTGCCATGAATGTCTTGATTGTACCATCATGTTAATAGTCTGCTCTGAATTAGGAGGAAATTTTATTTCATAACACTTGTCACCAAAGACAAGCACATCTCACCACCCATCCATAACATGTATAAACATATAAAAAATCAAATCCAGGTGCACAGTTAAACCTGAGATCTTAAGATGGAACAGGTTAGACTAGTAGAAGGAAGTTTTACAGGGTTTTGATATTCCTACTTTGCAAAGGGTAAATAAAAGTCTGTCACTTGACACAAATTTGCAAGGATGGTCAAGCAATTTTTAACAAGAAAGAATAAAGTTGGGTGAGGGGAAAACAGATGCTATCAGATATTGAGACCTATTATAAGGCTATGGTAATTCAATGTGTGTAAGTGCTCGGGAACAAAAAGATAAGTCAGTTAAACGGAGAATTCAGAAGAAAAAAATTATAGCTTGAGAAGATGAATGTTATATAAATTATGGCCTCAAAAGCAGGGGATTATCAACAATCTAAAACCATTCATTGATGTAGCTGTCCCCAATAATTCTTTACTGTACCCCCAGGTATTATTCAAGGATAATGAAAATGTGTGTTTATTAGAAGCACCTATAACAAAGGCAGAAAACTGGGGCCAATACAGATTCTTTTGATTGGTGACCTACACTTGGAGGGTTAGAGCCTTCCGAGTATCCCATGGCAATAAAAACCACATAATATTGTATGTCACTCAAGCTGTGACACTCTGGAGAATAACAGGGACTTTATTAATAATTATGGTGAGAGAACACATAATTCTGGACCACCCTGGGAAAAGCAGAACATACCGGCACGGTATCCATGCTCATATAATGCCAGGGACCCCGTATTAATTCTAAAGCCCTTGGGAGCACTTTAATTTCTAAAGTTGCACCCAGGGGTCCAGACCTAGCTTTGGGTGAGTCCGTACATTCTGTTGTGGCCCAAAGAATGTGCAAGTAATTGTTCCAGAATCACATTATTCTTTACTTCCCTTCCATACCCCACCATCTTTAAGTTCTTTCAGTTTCCTGTAGGAAGCAGGAACCGGAGTGCGTTTCTTAGGTAGAAAGATGAACTCTTGATCCCCTTGTAGCCTTCCCAAAATGACTAGAAGGCTAGCATTTTCCAGAACCAATCCATTCCACCATGAATTGAGCTAACCTGGTCAAAAATAAGGTTATAAACTAAATTTTCTACATATGTTATGTGGTTTTATCATTTTCAGGCCAAGACATTTCAAAGCTGGTAAGATGCCTGGACACATAAAGAAGAAGGGAAGGGAGCAGGTGGGGAATTAAAATTTCTTGAACCCCTAGAACATGCTGGGCACTGGGTTTGATGCACTCTAAAGATTGTCTCATGTCAATCATCCCAGGAACGCTATGAGATAGGTGTTTTATACTCATTTTTAAGATAGAAATGTTAAGCCTCGAAGATGATAACTTGCCTAATATCACACAGCTCTTAAGAGCCAGCTAAAGGAACGTTTGTTACCCTATGCTTTCCCACCTCCACCTGAGTTTCTTCATTTTGTTGTTGGCTTTATCCTACCCAATGTTCCAAGTGATAATGATTGCAACTTCCTTTAAGACACAACCATTGGAGACACATCCAATGGAGAGGAAAATGTGAAATCTCCCAGTGCTGGAAAGGCAGAAACACCACCAGCTGGTCATTTGAAAGAAAGAAACTACTTAAAGAAAAACTTAAAAAATGTAGCTTTATTTCCCAGACTACTACACTGTAGTTTTCTACACTGACAACAAACTTTTCTGTACCGTGGCTTCAGCATATGTGCCGACTTCTCAGAAATTATCATTTTTCTGTTCACACCCTTGAGTCTCTATCACCCTGGTGGTGAGTCCTGTGCTTAAAAGGCCGATGTTCCCCTAGTGTTAGATGTGCTATTTACATGTGACTGCATCAGTTGCTTTGATTCTCAGTTTCCTGTACATCTGGCTGAAGAATGGCCGGATGGAAAGTTGGGGGGGATGGAGTTGTGCACCAGGCCGTAGTACACAGTGGCTGCAGCATGCTGGATTACATACCAGATTTTTAAACTGCATTCTAAAGTTGACTTCACACTCTGCATCACCTCACTGGTGTTGAATTTGGGGTGTCCTGAGTCAGGCAGATAAGCTCCTGTGCTTTTTATCTGGTAGTTCATCATCTCCGCTTCTGACAGTTCATCTCTACTTTTGGTCTACCTCTCTCTCTCTCTCTCAGTCTCTTTCAATTAGGCTAGATCTCATCAGAGATATACTGAACTTAAAACAAGTGCCTATGGTTAACGACTCTGAAAGAGTCTGCGCATAGTTCACTTGGTTTTTATCACAACTCCCCTCCCCCGCAATAAATACTGGAAAATTAGAAAGCAGCTCAAGAAAAACTGTTTTGAAAGGTGCACAGGATTGACTTTTTGGTGTGGGCATACCCATATTGAAGTTACAGGATTATCCATTGTGCTCAGAAATGATAATAGACAGGATACTTGACAAACAAGGATATTGGAATCATAGAATTGCATCATTGTTCATTAGAGAAAACAATGACCCTTGTGATGCTGTGCGTGTACAGAACGACATTATCGTTTATTCGGAGCGCAAGCACAAATACGGAACAGACGAACTAACGAGTTGAGATGTCATCCGAATTTCCATGGGTTACATTTGCAGCTCAGAACTGTAGCTTTATTGAATGGTGCCCAAACAGTCTTACTTTATAATAGCATTCGTGACAATTCACTTGGATAATCCTATTTGTTTTCATTTATTTTAATGAGGTAGTTGGGGACGGTAACCTGCAATGGAAAACTGGGGAACAGGCGACAGCATGATTTGAAATGACTCTTGAAAGGTAGCTAAAAGCTAAACTAAATGCTTAGATACACAGTGGTTATCCAGCACTGTATACTTTACTCTAAAAACAGTGAGGCTAAAAGTGCCAGTTTTAAGAACCTAGGACTTTATTACCTTTTAAAACTTTTCCTGCATGGATGAATGGATAAGAAGGACTAATTTGCTGCATTTTTGTGGCCTGCTTCCACATGTTGTATCTCCCAATGATGCTTTCTTTATGGAAAAGAGTGTGCTGGGCACATTTTTTTTTTCCATGCAGTGATCATATGTCTATGATTCATTAAATCCTTCAATATAAACACACAGTCAGCAGTGATGCAGACGGCTAACGGGTATGGATACCTGCCAAGCCTTTAGCTGTCCCAGCTTATAAAAGGTGTTTCTAACATTGAGAACTTCAATTATGTCACTTAAACCCATCAACCTTTTCCCCTTGACAAATGTTATAAATCTTTTGGATTTTTTATTTCTATAACATCTGATGCCTGGAGTAAAAAAATAAAAAACCCTTCCCACATTTTAATTTTCCATAGAGACTTAGAATGAGAAAACAGAATGTCTGTAAATCTTCCCTATCAATTAAAAGTGAAAAGTCTTTCCTCATTCCATCTTAAAGGCTAACTCAGCTGGTCAGTAGACCTCTCACATCTTTTTGGAGCCCAGGATAAGAACTGATACTAAACCCTGGTCTTTTAGGCCCAGGGAATAAAGAATAACAAGATACTCCCCACAAAGAACACCATTCTTAGGTCAGCTCCAGGTAGGCCTTGTAAGATCTAGTCAATATCCAAGCGAAACAGATGTGAGATAAAGGAAAGAACTCCTATTTTATCAGTCCAGGACCAGCCAAGAGACAAACTGTACCAACAGAGAGAATTTACTATAAAGAATACAAAGAATTATTTACTAGGTACAGAGTTACTGAAGATGCACAAAGGAAATACTAAGTTATCATGGAAATAGGATAGTTACCACCTGTGGGGCTGGGGAACAAAAGGAAGAGATGGGAATTATTAAAACCAGATCCTTAGAGAAAGCCCCAATGGATCCTTCACTCAGATGTCTGAGGCGGGAGCACTGCTCTGATGGTGCTGGGCCTCAGGCCTTGCAGGGTGGGCCCTGCGGAGGGCAGACTCATACCTTCCACAGGGAGGTGGCAGCTGGCAGGTGCTGGACTATCTAAGGCCAGTGGAGGGGCCTCCAGTGTTGGCCCAGACATCTAAGAAGGAGATGCTGCCGGCCGAGACAGTGTCTCTGAGGGGCTACCCTGAGACTCTTCGGCAAGTTTTGGAAACACTGCAAAGTGGTAGCAAGTGCTCCTATGGGAACCAACTGTCACAGCGTGGGTGAAGAAGTGATGCTGGCTGATACTGAAAGGAACAGCCAGCAAAACTGGCCTCAGAGGTAGCAGGAAGGAAAAGAAACTCCTCCTCCAGGCTTACAGTCTCCCTGTAGCATTCCCTATAGGCAGAGCCTAACAGAGAACTAGTAGTAACAGAGAAATAAATGTGTTTGGCAGGGATCAGCAGAGTATCGAAGCAGAAGGATGGGTTTGATGCTGAGAGACAATAGCTTGATAATGAGAGACAATAACTTTATACCTTAAAAAACTATTGAACAGGAGTGGAATTCTTATGATGGATCTTACACTTGACTTTGTAGTTCTCCATTCACCACCAGCACCACCACCCTCTCCCCGCCCCTCAGCTCCTCTAGCTAAGAACACTTATTAGTAAAACTTGAGTCAAGATTTTTTCTAACTTTGATGCATTATTTCATCAGAACCGGAGGGCAATCAACCACAAAAGGTCTCTTCTAGAGATTACCTAGATGACGTTTACTTCAGAGAGTTGTTTAGCATTTTGAGGAAAAAATGTAAGTCTATTTTTATTTAAAAAGGAAAAGCAAACCCTACTTGAGAAACAATTTACCATGGAGGTCTTATTCAAGAGCAGAGGCAGCAGTAAAACGGCCCTCGTCATGCTCTAGAATGTGAAATACCTGCTCAGAGAGGTACTTCCTGCCATCCTTCCTGAGTGTGGGACAGAACCTTCAAAGTACATGGTTTCCCTTTCAAAATCTCTAGGCTTCCCTACTGGCCTTCTTGTCAGTTCTGAGTTGATTTAGATAACAGAATGAGAAAGCCCACTCGTTTGTCTTATTTTTTAAGTTTCATTTTTTAAACTGTGGAACCCAACCCTTGACAAAGATCTTTCTTCTGAAGGGCAAAGTGGCCTGCAGGTGTCTCCTAATAGGAAAGCAGAACAGCAGTTCGGTTTTTCAGGTGTTAGGGACTTTAGCTGCTGAAAATGAATATCTGACTCACGTAAAGAATGACCCATCCGCTGCCACTTGGTTTACAGAGCACCTCGAAAATCCCTGGAGGTTGGCTTACGTAACAGCCTCTCACAGTAGAAAACACGAAGGCAGTACCCAGTGGTATTATTTTCCAGTGTTTCTCCTAGAGAAATTAGTTTGCCATCTGGCAACAGGAGAGATGTGCAAGTATTCCTAGAAATAACAATCTACCTGTGTGCTGGCGCGTCCACACTGGAGGAGGCCCCTTTGGGAAGGGCCGGTATCAGTTTCTAGCCTACAAGCCTCCCGGCGGGGGTTCCGCAATGGAACAGCGAAAGAATTACTTAGGTCTCAGTCTACACCCTGAACTCACTTTTGAACCGAATTCCTAATAGGAGAGTGACAACAGGTGTTGTAAATGATGCTTCATTCAGTAAACTAATTGAAACAGAACACGGAGCATGATTTATTTGCATGAGAAAGATAAACGGGCACGGAAAATTTTGATCTGAAGATATTTGCAAAGCGGATAAGTAACATCACAGAAACAATGAGGCCAGGCCTCTGGTAACACGATATGGGCACTGTTTCATGTACTTTGGGACGCAGGAGGGTGAGACATGGTTTGTTTCAGTTCCCATAAAACTCAATTTCCTCCATAGTAGAGTTGGTCCCAATTGCATATTTATTCTTGCATAGATACTGGGCTCTCCCTGAAGTCTGGAGAGTTCAGGTTACCAGTCATCCCCAAGAATAAACATGGGACAAAGCTGTAGGTTCTAGCATTGAAACAGAGGTCCCCTGCATTTCTGTGGTCTGGTAAGGCACCTAGAGAAATCACAAAACCCCTCAAGTCTTAGGTACTCTACAAGGATGATGCAAGATCACCCAGCCTTAATATTCAAAGAGCCACCAGAGGATGCCTCACATGGCCACAACCAGACAAGAGGGAAGCTTGGTGAGACTCTCTCGGGGGTACAGGGTGGCTTGAATTCTGTTAACAACCTGGACAGAGCCAGCCAGACCAATACAGTCACAGCAATAGGAGGTCCTGAGAGCCTATCTTAGACCAAATGCATTAACAAACGAAGAGATCTGTAAGGAACCTTCCCACCAACATTAACCACACCAAAAGCGAGCCAAACCCAGGCTTCTCATAATTGGTTCTTGTTCTGACACTAGAGTGAGAAGAGCCATTTGCCATGGCCAACGGTTACTATCACTCTCCTCTGTAGAAAGCCACTGTCCTCGAAGAGCTTACTAAGGGTCTCCACTAAAGAACAAAAAAACATGGGTAAGACTGGTTTCCTCTCAAGTTATGACTCAACTTTGGTCACCACACTTCCACTTGGGCCTATTAACATTCAGTGGCCAGAATGTCACTCTTCTTAATCTTCTAGCAAACAACAGCCCTGCTGCCCTGCAGTCATATAGAAAGCCACAAGAATATTTCCTTTTGACTCTCTTCTCTCCGCATCAGACCCACAAGTCAAGCTAATGATGAGATCTATCTTCTCACAATCTACTAGAAAGTGGCCTGCCCCGGCTTGCTTATCCTGCTAAAATGAGAAGCAAGAAATAAACAACTTCATGCGAATTACAAATAGAGGGCACTGGTTATCGAGTGTGCCCATACCATAGCACGATGGAAATGCAAGAAAGCGTTCTGCTCCATCTTGGCCTGAGTCGGGAGCCATACCCCTTGTGAGACAGGGCCTTCCCCTCAGTATCAGGGCAAACGACGTGGACCCACGCAGAAGCCAGGATCTCCACGAACACTCACGGACCCCTGGACTTGGTGGGAGGGTCGGAGAAAACAAAAGCTATTGTTTTCTTTTCTCCATCTATCCTGGAGATCAGAAAACAGTAGTAGCAGGTTCTGAAGGTCCACTCTTCACACGTGATCTCTGTGCTCACCTGCACGTTAACAATTTCATTGTGTTCCTTGGCTCTGAGGTTTTATTATCATTACTGTTGTTAATATTATTTATAATTTTAGTAACATTAAAATAATAGCTAAGATTTATTGTTGCCAAGTACTATGATAAACATTTAAATATTTTATTATCTCTCCTTTGAACCTCACAGCTACTGGTTGAATTAGATGCTAAGATCATCCCCAACTAAAAATTAGGAGGCTGAGGCCAGAAGAGGTGAACTCTTTGGAAACCAGGCTGCTAAAGAATGGCAAAACCTGGGTTCAGTTCTAGGCTCGGCGCCCCCAGAGTCCATTCTACTATCCACTTCAGGTCAGTACCTCCCCTGCCCACCCCTTAAAAACACTGAATTGTTTATATCCTCAGCAAACCCAAATGCTTAGCTCCAAGAGCCAAACAAAAATAACTGTTACAAATACCAATGTTTGATTTCTCTGATGGGGCCTCTCAGGGTTATTAAATTTAATCCCTTGTCCCTTTGCTCCAGTAGCTTCTTTGCCCCCTTGGGAAGCATTCCTCTAACTCCTTCCCCCATTTCTTCACACGCCTTCACCTCCACCTATCCTCACCCAGGCTGTCTGAATTCTACCCAGCCTTAAAGATGTAACTCAACTTCCGCCTCTCCCAAAAAGGCTTCTCCAACTACTTATAGCTCCCACCTCTGAACTCCTATAAAACTTAATATTTATACTACTTACTTGGCATTTATGTTTTATTTTTTACAGTTAGTTCTATTTGAGAATAATCCATCTTCAGGCTGAATTCACTATGCCCCATGTTTTCATTGATGATTTGTAATCTTTGATGGCAAGCATTCTATATTAAAAGATTGTAATATCTCCAAACCCAGCAAGCTCAGGCACTCAATAAATGACCAGTGAGAGCTGCGTTAGAAAGCCTGTCTCAGCCTGGGATTTGAAACAGGCTGGGCTGGTAGGGAGAGAAGCTAGCCTGTCTTCCTGGAGCTCTGGTGAATACGGTGGAATACAATACAAGTATAGCCTCAGGAGTCTCTTCAGGGGCAGGGAACAATCCTCTGACCCCCTAATTCCTGGCTGCCCATGTCCCAACGTCTCTCACATTATCCAATCAAACTTCTACATTCTGAACTAAAAGTATGTAGAGTGTCAGACCCTGAAAAACAACACCAACTTTTACTTACCGGTTTCACTTACCTTCACACCTGTGGTTTGGAAGGTGTCAAATTTCCTCTGAAGCCTTTCTGCAGAGCTTTATCCCCCTTCTTTTTCCACCCTGCCAGTCATCCCTGTCAACAGTGACAATATCCTTGTCAAACAGAAGTCACTCGAGCTATCAGCTTTCATGAGCGCTTGAGTTGGGATAATCCCTGCTTCCTACAAAACTGTTTTCCTTCTAGGAATGGCTAGTTCCTTTTTCTTTAAGGTTTCTGAAACTTCTCTAACTAAAGCCTCCTGCCCAGATGATTTCTCATGGTTTTCTGAAGATTTCCTTCAGCTAAAAAGATTTGCTAAAGCTTGGTTTTCTCTAGTTTGTACGATGAAAAAGTTCGGCATATTACTTTTTTTTCCAGCCTATACACGGCACCCTTGAGAGTTTCATGTGCCCTGGAAAGGGGTATCTCCCCTGGGATAACTGTTCAAATTACTTTTTGTTTTCAGTAAGATCTGCTTCTTTACCCCTTCCATTTCCTATCTAGAGCCCATCCTTTGATGACCTGAGCTGAGTGAAAAAACTTTTGCCAACCCCAGAATCCTGTCATCTATTTTAAATACACTAACTTAGAGGAAAGCCATAGACAGTACAGTAAATGTAACTATGCAAAAGAGCTCTCATTCACCCAGCTTGTGTGAGTGCCGATTTGGGCAGTGAGTAAACCAACAAGTAAACATCCAAACCGGTCTTACATCTGTCCCCCATGACCACTTCTCCCTTTTCAATGCACCAATTCTTTGTTCTCAAACTCAACATTTTAGAGTTGGGAAGGGACACGTAGCTCTGTATCTTCCCATGAAGTTGAGCTGAGCCCCATGCTTACTGAGAATGAGCCCAAACCACAGAATTATCTGCACATGAAGAGAAACCACTAGGTAAGAAGAGACAGAAATGATACCCCACAGGCGACTTAGGACAATCCCATGAAGCTCTAAAAGCAGGTCTCTCTTCTCTCGGGGGTTTGGTCTTCACCCGACTAAAATTAATGCAAAAGAACCAGGTGACTGGAGGAACTAGATGTGTGGACCAATGTATCTTTATTGACCAAGTGCCTCTGGGATGTTCATGGTAAGAATAGAAGGACAGTAATTCATCTTAAAGCAAACAGTTAGAAATAGTGCCTTTCTTTCTTATCTTCTGATTTCCCTGAAATCAGCTAATGGCAAAGCAGAAACTCTAAAACTCTGATTTCCTTTCTAAAGCACAGAACAATCACTCCCAAGAATCAGAAGATACACATTCAAGTCTGGCATCAAGATACCAGCAATGCAGCCTTGAGCAAATTATTTAGCCTCCCCCAATATTTGTTTTCTCAAATGTAAAAAACAGAATTTTGCCGCAATTATCCCACAAGGATGTTGTGAAAATTGACTGAATTAACATATAAAAGTACGTTATAAACTTTAAAGGTTTAGTTGTATATAAACTCAACATTAATACAATCATTCTATTTTTATTTTCCCATTAATAAGTCTTCATTTCCTGCCATTTCTCAAATCCACTCTTTTAATGTACCAGTGGTTCTTTTCTGGAATATTGAAAAATTTCTTTTGTAGTTTGAACTCCATTTCTAATCCTCTGAAAAATAAAATTGAGCAAAAACCCCGGTTTTCCTATTTCTGGATAAATATTCAGGCATTCTGCTCTTTAATTTTTTAAAAAAATAACTAAAAGAGCTGGTTTTCTTGTGAGAATTTTTTAAAGCACATAAATTTTAAAAATTACTTTTATAACAAAATTTGGTCACGCTATTGTTCTGAAGTACATCAAAAGAACAACTGTATTTTGCTTAGAGCACTCTTTTGAGAACTCTATTTACATTTCAATATATTTGTATTTATTTATTTAAATAAGAAAGAACACAAATGCCAGCAAAAAGAAGAAAACACCTCAAAAGTCTTTCGATATATATGATAGCAAAATTTTTTTGTCTTTTTAAAAATTGAGGTATAGTTGATGTATGATATATGTTTCAGGTGTACAATATAGTGACTCACAATTTTTAAAGGTTACATTCCATTCATAGTTATTATAAACTATTGGCTATAATCCCTGTGTTGTACAATATATCCTTGTAGCTTATTTATTTTATACATAGTAGTTTGTTCTCTATATCTGTGAATTTGTGTCTTTTTTGTTATATTCATTAGCTTGTTTTATTTTTTAGATTCCACATATAAGTGGTATCATAAAGTATTTGTCTTTCTCTGTCTGACTGATTTCACTCAGCATAATACTCTCCAAGTCCATCCATGTTGTTGCAAATGGCAGAACTTCGTTCTTTTTTTATGGCTGAGTAGTATTCTCTCGAGAATTTTTTAAATATTCTGGGCCCACAAGGAAAAGACTGAAATCTCTTTAAACCTGACTCTGAGAATTAAAGAGCTCTCAATAACAATTCATATTACACTGTTACAACATCAACACCTGCAGATCTCAAGAAGCATTATAGATGCTGTTACCTCAATCATTGCTTCTGTGTTTTATATTCCTTTTTAGAGCTAAAAAATTTTGACCTAAGTATTTTGCAAAAGCCATCCTACTATCATGTTTAAAAACACAAAATAAACGAAAAAAATGATGGTGCTTTGGCTAGAAGAGGGAGGGGGATGTGAACTTAGAAAAGCAAAATTGGAGGGAGCAGAACACTGACTAGAACCCATTACTCTCATTTGGTGACATCTGAAATACGTAACTTTTACAGTGCATTTTTCTCACCTTTTACTTGTATATCAGTTTAGTAGAGTAGCCATACTTGAATCAGCAAGAATAGCACAGTACCTTCTTAAACATCATTAATTATCCTCCAAAAATATTTAATTAAATGATTAGGTCTAATGAGACTCTCCTAATGCTGAAATGAACAACTTATAAGACTCAATCATTTAATTTTATAAAAAGAAAAAAATCCAGACAATGTAACCAAAGGATCAACTTCTTCCTGAACTGTTTAACTGATGATTTGGGCATTATATAGATACAGTTCCATTTAGAACTGAACCTGGGATAAAACCAGAAATCAACTCTAGCGTTAATACTTGTTACCAATGATGATTCATTGTTCGTTAGTTGATGCTAAACTTTTTAAGGGGTGGAGGCATTATTAACCAGATCCTTAAAGAACTCACAAAGAGAAAACCATGGAGCAGGCAAAAGCTTCAGAAAGTGAGATGAGTTGTGGTGCAGTTATAATTTAGGGTAAAAGCTAAGGGTTTTGCAAATACCAAGCAAAACATTTTTGTGTAAATTGTCATTTCAAATGTAAAAGAGTTGGCCTTTAATTAGGGAAGTAAATCTCTTTGAATAGATGAGAATTTTAATGACAATGTGTTGCCTGCTAAGCCAACTACCCATGCTAGATATATAGAAATATCGATTCATTTTCTTACGACTGTACCACACTTAACTACAGTTGCTCTGTTGTGGGCACAGAAAAGTGGGGAATTTTCATGAAACACAAATCAACAGATGAAAACCGTGTTTCCTTTTGTGACGCAAGGAAGAAGCTACCCGTAAAGAATGGTAAGAAAGGAGAACTACTTCAGCAGGGAAGCAATGACTTAGACCCTGAACATATGCACTGGTTGTGCAAACGAGATTTCACCTCTCATGGCTTTCATGTATCTTGACCCAAAAAAAGAGAGGTCAATGATCCAAAGCTCTTTTTTAAAAGTAAAAATAAATAGGTGAAGTACACCTCTTTGTTTTTTTTCAACATCTTTATTGGAGTATAATTGCGTTACAATGGTGTGTTAGTTTCTGCTTTATAACAAAGTGAATCAGTTATACATACACATACGTCCCCATATCTCTTCCCTCTTGCGTCTCCCCCTCCCTCCCACTCTCCCTATCCCATCCCTCCTGGTGGTTACAGAGCACCAAGCTGATCTCCCTGTGCTACGCGGCTGCTTCCCACTAGCTATCTATTTTACATTTGGGAGTGTATATATGTCCACGCCACTCTCTCACTTTCTCCCAGCTTACCCTTCCCCCTCCCCGTGTCCTCAAGTCCATTCTCTAGTAGGTCTGTCTTTATTCCGTCTTGCTCCTAGGTTCTTCATGACTTTTTTTTTTTTTTTAGATTCCATATATATGTGTTAGCATATGGTATTTGTTTTTCTCTTTCTGACTTATTTCACTCTGTATGACAGCCTCTAGGTCCATACAGCTCACTACAAATAACTTTCGTTTCTTTTTATGGCTGAGTAATATTCCATTGTATATACGTGCCACATCTTCTGTACCCATTCATATGTTGATGGACATTTGGGTTGCTTCCATGTTCTGGCTATTGTAAAGAGAGCTGCAATGAACACTTTGGTACATGACTCTTTAGAATTATGCTTTTCTCAGGGTATATGCCCAGTAGTGGGATTGCTGGGTCGTAAGGTAGTTCTACTTGTAGTTTTTTAAGGAACCTCCATACTGTTCTCCATAGTGGCTGTATCAATTCACATTCCCACCAGCAGTGCAAGAGGGTTCCCTTTTCTCCACACCCTCTCCAGCATTTATTGTTTGTACATTTATTAATGATGGCCATTCTGACTGGTGTGAGATGATATCTCATTGTAGTTTTGATTTGCATTTCTGTAATGACTAATGATGTTGAGCATTCTTTCATGTGTTTGTTGGCAATCTGTATATCTTCTTTGGAGAAATGTCTATTTAGGTCTTCTGCCCATTTTTGGATTGGGTTGTTTGTTTTTTTTGATATTGACCTGCTTGTAAATTTTGGAGATTAATCCTTGTCAGTTGCTTCATTTGCAAATATTTTGGCGTATTCTGAGGGTTGTCTTTTGGTCTTGTTTATGGTTTCCTTTGCTGTGCAAAAGTTTTTACGTTTCATTAGGTCCCATTTGTTTATTTTTGTTTTTATTTCCATTTCTCTAGGAGGTGGGTCAAAAAGGATCTTGCTGTGATTTATGTCATGGAGTGTTCTGCCTATGTTTTCCTCTAAGAGTTTGACAGTGTCTGGCGTTACATTTAGGTCTTTAATCCATTCTGAGTTTATTTTTGTGTATGATGTTAGGGAGTGTTCTAATTTCATCCTTTTACATGTAGCTGTCCAGTTTTCCCAGGACCACTTATTGAAGAGGCTGTCTTTTCTCCACTGTATATTCTTGCCTCCTTTATCAAAGATAAGGTGACCATATGTGCATGGGTTTATCTATGGGCTTTCTATCTGTTCCATTGCTCTATATTTCTGTTTCTGTGCCAGTACCATACTGTCTTGATTACTGTAGCCTTGAGGTATAGTCTGAAGTCAGGGAACCTGATTCCTCCAGCTCCGTTTTTCTTTCTCAAGATTGCTTTGGCTATTTGGGGTCTTTTGTATTTCCATACAAATTGTGAAATTTGTTGTTCTAGTTCTGTGAAAAATGCCAGTGGTAGTTTGATAGGGATTGCATTGAATCTGTAGATTGCTTTGGGAAGTACAGTCATTTTCACAATGTTGACTCTTCCAATCCAGGAACATGGTATATCTCTCCATCTATTTGTATCATCTTTAATTTCTTTCATCAGTGTCTTATAATTTTCTGCATACAGGTCTTTTGTCTCCTTAGGTAGGTTTATTCCTAGATATTTTATTCTTTTTGTTGCAATGGTAAGTGGGAGTGTTTTCTTAATTTCTCTTTCAGATTTTTCATCATTAGTGTATAGGAATGCAAGAGATTTCTGTGCATTAATTTTGTATCCTGCTACTTTACCAAATTCATTGATTAGCTCTAGAAGTTTTCTGCTAGCATCTTTAGGATTGTCTATGTATAGTATCATGTCATCTGCAAACAGTGACAGCTTTACTTCTTCTTTTCCAGTTTGGATTTCTTTTATCCCTTTTTCTTCTCTGATTGCTGTGGCTAGAACTTCCAAAACTATGTTGAATAATAGTGGTGAGAGTGAGCAACCTTGTCTTGTTCCTGATCTTAGTGGAAATGCTTTCAGTTTTTCACCACTGAGGACGATGTTGGCTGTGGGTTTGTCATATATGGCCTTTATTATGTTGAGGAAAGTTCCCTCTATGCCTACTTTCTGGAGGGTTTTTATCATAAGTGGGTGTTGAATTTTGTCAAAAGCTTTCTCTGCATCTATTTAGATGATCATATGGTTTTTCTCCTTCAATTTGTTAATACGGTTTGGCATAGGGTGTCCAGCACTGTAGCTTGCTGGTCATTGAGTGGAGCTGGGTCTTGACACTGAAATGGAGATCTCTGGGAGATTTTCACCGTTCGTTATTACATGGAGCTGGGAGGTCTCCAGTGGACCAGTGTCCTGAACTTGGCTCTCCCACCTCAGAGGCAGAGCCCTGACGCCCGGCTGGTGCACCAAGAGCCTGTCATCCACACAGCTCAGAATAAAAGGGAGAAAAAGAAAGAAAGAAAGAAAGAAGATAAAATAAAATAAAATAGTTATTAAAATAAAAAATAATTATTAAAAAAAATTTTTTTAATACAAAAAAGGAAAGAAAAGAAGAGAGCAACCAAACCAAAAAACAAATCCACCAATGATAACAAGTGCTAAAAACTATACTGAAAAAAAAAAACTTACAGACAGAACCCTAGGACAAATGGTAAAAGCAAAGCTATACAGACAAAATTCCACCCAGGAGCATACACATACACACTCACAATAAGAGAAAAAGGGAAAAATATATATATATACCATTGCTCCCAAAGTCCACCTCCTCAATTTGGGATGATTCGTTGTCTATTCAGGTATTCCGCAGGTGCAGGGTACATCAAGCTGATTGTGGAGCTTTAATCCACTGCTCCTGAGGCTGCTGGGAGAGATTTCCCTTTCTCTTCTTTGTTCTCACAGTTCCCAGGGGCTCAGCTTTGGATTTGGCCCCGCCTGTGCGTGTAGGTCGCCGGAGGGCGTCTGTTCTTCCTTCAGACAGGACGGGGTTAAAAGAGCCGCTGATTCGGGGGCTCTGGCTCACTCAGGCTGGGGGGAGGGGGGGTACGGATGCGGGGAGAGCCTGCAGCGGCAGAGGCCGGTGTGACGTTGCACCAGCCTGAGGCGCGCCATGCGTTCTCGCAGGGAGGTTGTTCCTGGATCCCGGGACCCTGGCAGTGGCGGGCTGCACAGGCTCCCGGGAGGGGAGGTGTGGATAGCGCCCTGTGCTCGCACACAGGCTTCTTGGTGGCGGCAGCAGCAGCCTTAGCGTCTCATGCCCGTCTCTGGGGTCCGCGCTTTTAGCCGCGGCTCGCGCCCGTCTCTGGAGCTCCTTTAAGCGGCGCTCTTAATCCCCTCTCCTCGCGCACCAGGAAACAAAGAGGGAAGAAAATGTCTCTTGCCTCTTCGGCAGCTCCAGACTATTTCCCGGACTCCCTCCCGGCTAGTTGTGGCGCACTAGCCCCCTGCAGGCTGTGTTCACGCAGCCGACCCCAGTCCTCTACCTGGGATCCGACCTCCGAAGCCCGAGCCTCAGCTCCCAGCCCCCGCCCGCCCCGGCGGGTGAGCAGAGAAGCTTCTCGGGCTGGTGAGTGCCGGTCGGCACCGATCCTCTGTGTGGGGATCTCTCCGCCTTGCCCTCCGCATCCCTGTTGCTGTGCCCTCCTTGGTGGCTCCTAAGCTTTCCCCCTCCGCCACCCGCAGTCTCCGCCGACGAAGGGGCTCCTAGTGTGTAGAAACCTTTCCTCCTTCACGGCTCCCTCCCACTGGTGCAGGTCCCGGCCCTATTCTTTTGTCTCTGTTTTTTTTCTGTTTTTCTTTTGCCCTACCCAGGTACCTGGGGAGTTTCTTGCCTTTTCGGAAGTCTGAGGTCTTCTGCCAGCGTTCAGTAGGTCTTCTGTAGGAGTTGTTCCACATGTAGACGTACTTCTGATGTATTTGTGGGGAGGAAGGTGATCTCTGCGTCCTACTCTTCCGCCATCTTGAAGCTCCTCCGCCACCTTTTTTTTTTTTTCTTTTTTTGCGGTACGCGGGCCTCTCACTGTTGTGGCCTCTCCAGTTGCGGAGCACAGGCTCCAGACGTGCAGGCTCAGCGGCCATGGCTCACGGGCCCAGCCGCTCCGCAGCATGTGGGATCTTCCCGGACCGGGGCACGAACCCGTGTCCCCTGCACCGGCAGGTGGACTTTTAACCACTGCGCCACCAGGGAACTCCCACCACCCCCACCACCCCCACCACCACCTCTATTTTTAAAAACCATCTTGAAGGCAACTGCTTCATAGCTTACACATTTTAATTAGTTTGAATTAGAATTCTTCATGGTCAATTATTTCTGACTCAGTTGTTTACTTACTCTGAAAGTGACCCATGGAGTCTTGGTTGAGCTAAGATAGATATTCTGAAAAGCTTTGCTCTGAAAAGCTTTGCCTGATATTTGTTGGGGCACCTTACAATGAAGTTCTTTCTAAGACAGCATAATGACATCTAGATAAATAGTTCAATACATCTGAGGGCATTTTGAGTAACAATTTTTTACCTAAATGATCATTTACTATCTAGGTAACTTACTCTTTTTCCTGTAAGCATTACTCATAAGGTGTTCAGTTTTACATCATTTTTGAGAGGAAGGTAAGTATAATGAGTCACTGAGACTAAAGTTAATTTCACAGATTCATGCTTCAAGAATACAATGCTGAATGAGGGAAGAGACCAGAGATAACAACAGCAGCAAGTAAGTCATTTAAGACTCCTTGTTTCTTTTTTATTTTAGAGATGAGAAGGAAGAAAAACTTTGAATAGGAAGAATCCAGAAAAGATGAAGTCTATGGAAGAAAAGACAGGGTAAGAAAACGTTGAAAAATGAGAATAAATAAGTTTGTTTCAGTGGGAAGTAAAATCTGTAAGTTCTGATGGTGTTCTGAATCTTTGATTCTGTTTTGTAATTTAGGTTAGTCCCTGAAGAGAAATACTTTTAAAAGAGCTCAGGATATTACTCCAACTCTGATTTCCCCAAAATAAAGAGAAAATTGGCTACTCTCCTATTAGAAGCTTAAAATACCTGGATATGCAGGATTATTCATTTCAGAGATTGTTCCAGAAGCCAAAACAAAAGATAAGTATCTGCACAGTGGGCTGGGACCCGTAGGGACTCCCTTCTTTCTACACAGCCATACATGAGAGTACTAAATATTCCCAACAGTAACAGCGCTTTTCTGTGGCCCTGATCTGTTATGGGAGTGTGGGAAGAAAGTTTTAGTCTGACTGAGATGAGTAGCAGCATTTAGGTCAGACAGATGTCATTCGGGGGTCTGTGCTGTAAAAATGAGGATGTAGCACTCACTCAGTTTCCTCCAAGAGAGTCAACTGACCCAGGCTCAGAGGAGGCTCCCACGCTGCCCCACAAAAATGAGATAGTTCATCACTGTGGGAGTAGTCTCTGTCCTTTCAGTCACCACCATGGGCGTGCTCCCAAGACACTGGCACCAGAAGGCAAAGGAGTTGACCACACTCCTAAGCCTTAGAGCCCTGCCGAGAGATGGTGGGCTGGTGGCAGTAATAACCACTTGGATGGAGTGGAGCCTTTATCTCTGAGATCCTTGAACACAACAGGAGCAGCTTAACCTGACTGATTAATCACAGAAAAGAAAGAGCACCAAGAAAGAGCACCATAAGACCAGATTCCATTCATGTTTCTTAGGATGAGCTTATTAAGTTGTATTATGTGGTTATACCAATACAGAGAGTACCATGTTTTTAAAATAGAGAGATATTTCACGTACCAAAAAATGTACCCATAAGTGTACAATTGACTGGGGTTTTTAAAAGTATATCCACAAGGTTATGTAGTCATCACCATTATCTAGTTCCACAACATTTTTCTCACCCCACAAAGGAATCTCAGACCCATTAGTAGTCACTTCCTACTCTCTCCTCACCTCAGCCTCTGGCAACCACTAATCATCTTCCTGGCATTATGGCTATGCCTATTCTGGACAGTTCATATAAATAGAATCATAAAATATGTTACGGAACTTCCCTGGTGGTGCAGTGATTAAGAATCTGCCTGCCAACGCAGGGGACACGGGTTTGAGATATGTTGCGGAACTTCCCTGGTGGTGCAGTGCTTAAGAATCTGCCTGCCAATGCAGGGGACACGGGTTTGAGCCCTGGTCCGGGAAGACCCCACATGCCACGGAGCAACTAAGCCAGAGCAGAGCCTGCACTCTAGAGCCCGCAAGCCACAACTACTAAGCCCATGTGCCACAACTACTGAAGCCCACGTGCCTAGAGCCCGTGCTCCACAACGAGAAGCCACTGCAATGAGAACCCCACACACCACAACAAAGAGTAGCCCCCGCTCACTGCAACTAGAGAAAGCTGACACGCAGCAACAGACCCAATGCAGCCAAAAATAAATAAATAAATAAAATTAAAAAAAATATATATATTGCATTTTGTGTCTGGCTTCTTTCATTGGGCATGTTTTCAAGGTTTGTCCATATTGTGACATAATATATCAGTATTTCATTCTTTTTTATTGCTGAATAATATTCCACTGTGTGGGTATACCACATTCTGTTTATACATTCATCAATCGCGGGATGTTTGGGCTGTTTCTACTTTTGGTTATTATGAATAGTGCTGCTATGAACACTGATTTACACGCTTTTATATGAATGTATGTTTTCAATTTTCTTGAGTATATATTATAGCTAGAAATGGAACGTTGGGTCATATGGTAACTCTATGATTTAACTTCTTGAAGAAATGCCAAACTCTTTTCTAAAATGGCTCTACCATTTTACATTTTCATCAGTAACATTTGAGGGTTCCAGTTTCTCCACATCCTCCAAAACTTGGTATTTTCCACTTTGATTATAGCTAGTCTAGTGGGTGTGAAGTGGTATCTCATAGTGGTTTTGATTTGCATTTCCCTAATGACTAATGATGCTGAGTATCATTTCATGTTCTTATTGGGCATTTGTATATTTTCTTTAGAGAAATATCTATTCAAATGCTTTGCCCATTTTTAAATTGAGTTATTTATCTTTTTTTGTTGAATTATGAGAGTACTTTGCATATTTTGAATAATAAATACTTGTCAGATATATGATTTACAAATATTTCCTGAATCTTTATGGGCTATCTTTATACTTTATTGATAGTGTCCTTTGATACACAAAACTTGTTAGTTTTGATGAAGTCCAATGTATCTATTTTTTCTTTGGTTGCCTGTGGTTTGAATGTTATAGCTAAGAAACCATTGCCAAATCCAAGGTCATGAAGATTTACCCTATGTTTTCTTTAAGAGATTTATAATTTTAGCATTTACATGTAGGTCTTAATTGATTTTGAGTTAATTATTGTATATGGTGTGAGGTAGGCATCCAACTTCATTCTTTTGCATCTGGATATACAATTGTCCCAGCAACATTTGTAGAAAAGACTATTCTTTCCCCATTGAATGATCTTGGCATCTTTGTTGAAGATCAATTGACCATAAACGTATGGGCTTATTTCTGGACTCTCAATTCTTTTCCATTGGCTTATGCATCTATCCTTATAGCAGAAACACACTGTCTTGACTATTGTAGCTTTGTAATAAGTTTAAAATCGGAAAGTATGAGTCTTCCAAATTTGTTTTTCTTTTCAAGGTTGTTTTGGCTATTCTGGATCCCTTGCATTTTCATATGAATTTTAGGATAAATTTGTCAATCTCTTCCAAAAAGGTGGGTAGAATTTTGATAGAGATTCAATTGAATCTGTAGATCAATTTGGAGAGCAATGACTTGCTGAATTTATTTATTCTAATAGTTTTTTAATGAATTCTTAAGACTTCATTATGGCTTTCTATATACATGATCACGTCATCTATAAATCAAAACTGTTTTACTTTTTCCCAGTCTGGATGCCTTTTATTTCATTTTCTTTCCTAATTGCCCTGGCTAGAAACTTCAGTACAATGCTGAATACAAGTGGTGAGACCAAACATCTTTCTCTTGGGAAAGCATACAGTCTTTCCTCATTAAGTGTAAAGTTATCAGGTAGAGAAGTTTCTTTCTATTTCTAGATGTTGAATGTTTTCATTGTGAAGGTTGTTGAATTTTGTCAAGTACTTTTCCCTCATCTACTGAGATACTCATGTGGTGTTTGTCCTTTATTGTATCGATGTGATGTATTATATTACTTGATTTTTGAATGTGAAGCCAATTTTGCACTCCTGGGATAAATCTCAATTGGTCATTGTATTAGTTTGCTCAGGCTGTCATAACAAAACAACATGGACTGGGTGACTTAAACAACAGAAATGTATTTTCTCACAGTTCTGGAAGTATAAAATCAGAGGGCAAGCACAGTCAGGTTCTGGTGAGTTTTCTCTTCCTGGATTCCAAATGGCCACTATCCCACTGTGTCCTTACATGGAGGAGAGAGAAGCAAAGTGATTCATCTCTCTCTTTTCACATTTTACTATAAACAGTCAGGAAGAACCAAGCCACTCCTTCAATATTTTGCTTAACCATATCCTCAGCTAAATATGCAGTTGTATCACTCTCCAGTTCTACCTTCCACAAAACACCAGAACACTGTTCTGCCAAGTTCTTTGCCTTTTTATAAAAAGAATCACCTTTCCTTCAGTTTCTAATACCACGTTCCTCATTTCCACCTGAGTCCTCACCAGAATCACCTGTAACATCCATATTTCTACCATGCACCTCAAAACTTTTCTACTCTCTACCAATTTCCCAGTTCCAAAGCCATTTCCACATTTTCAGGTATTTTTTATAGCAGCACCTAACTCCTGGTACCAAAATTTGTCTTTGTTCGCTCAGGCTACCATAACAAAATACCACAGACTTAGTATCTTAAACAATAGAAATTTATTTCCTCACAGTTTCTAGAGGCTGGAAGTCTAAGATCACAGCTAGTGTTGAGTGGGGCCCAGAACAGGAGAAGGCTCTACAATAGGTCCAGGCTGCTGTACGAGCTGCTCTGCCATAGGCCATATGATTCATGAGGCCCAATGGACCTTGAAAGGTCAGTGACAGATAGAGATGTAGTTTGGGGCCTCTGGCAGGACCTTTGGGTAACTGACGTGCAGGCCCTTACCATTTGTGAGCAAAGCCCTGCCATCCTCTGCAGATAACAGCTCTCCTTTTGAGAAGCAGCTCTTGGCCTGCTACTTGGCCTTAGTAGAGACTGGATGCTTATACATGAGCCACAAAGTTACCATGTGAGCTAGGCTGCCCATGAGGAACTGGATGTTATCTCACCCACCAAGCCATGGAGTTGGGCATGCACAGCAGCATTCCATCATCAAATGGAAGAGATATATATATGACTGAGCCTGAGCAGGCCTTGAAGGCACAAGCAAGTTACATCAATAAGTGGCCCAAATGCCCATGCTGCCCACTCCTCCTATAATGCCTTCTCTCTCCTAGCCTATACCTAGGGCCTCATGGGGAGTTCCCTATGATCAGCTGAAAGAGGAAGAGACAACTTAGGCCTGGTTTACAGATAGTTCCACACACTAAGCAGGTACCACCCAAGAGCAGACAGTTATACAGTTTTGCCCCTTTCTGGAACATCTCTGAAGGACAGTGGTAAAGGGAAATCTTTCCAGTAGGCAGAACTTCAAGCAGTACACTCAATTACTCACTTTACCTGGAAGGAAAAGTGGCCAGATGTGCAAATTTATACTGATTCATGGGTTGTGGCCAATGGTTTGGCTGGATGGTCAGGGACTTGGAAGGAACATAATTGGAAAAATTGGTGGCTAGGAAATTTATGGAAGAGGTATGTGGGTAGATCTCTCTCTCTCTCTCTCTCTAACTTTTGATTCCTGGACCCGTGAATTTTGGTTATGGGAGAAATATCACCGTATATTTGTAGGTGATTCAGACTATTTACTGCCTTTTGGAGAACTTTACCTTAGCCCTGCAAGGTATTAGGTTGGCTAAAAAGTTCATTCAGGTTTTCCCATAACATCTTACAGAAAACCCGAACGAACTTTTTGGCCAATCCAATATTACCACCTAGCTTGTGTTGTAACTGAGTCTTCAAAAGGTGATTCCATTGCTCTGTCAAACCAGATGAGGAACATGGTAAGATTAGTGAGTTCCATGAGCATGGACCCATTTTCTGTGCAGTGAGTTCCTTGATCAGAAGCGATCCTGTGTGGAACACCATGACAGTGGGTAAAGCATTCTGTTAAGTCCACAGGTGGTAGTTTGGGCAGAAAGTATCGTGTGCAGAGAAGGCAAATCCATGTGTCCAGAGTGTCTATTCCAATAAGAACAAAATGCTGCTCCTTCCATTGACTGAAGTGGTCTAATGTAATCAACCTGCTACCAGGTGGCAGGCTGATCACCCCAAGCAGTGGTGCTGTACCAGGAATCGATGTTGGTCCTTGCTACTGGAAGATTGGGCCCTCAGCAGTGTCTGCAGCCAGGTTGGCCTTGGTGAGTGGAAGTCCATGTTGCTGAGCCGTGTGTCACCACCATCCCTGGCACCAGGGCCACTTTGTTCATAAGCCCATTGGGCAATGACAGGGGTGGCTGGGGAAAGAGGCTGACTGGTATCCACAGAATGGGTCACCTCATCAATAGGATTATTAAAATTCTCCTCTGCTGAGGTCACTCTTTGGTGAACATTCACATGAGACAAATACCTTCACGTTTTTTGGCCCATTCTGTTTCTCTGGAGAACCCTGACTAATTCAGTCATGGTACAGAATTCTTTTTACAGATTGCCAGATTCATTCAACTTGCTAATATTTTGCTGAGGATTTTTGTATCTATACTCATAAGAGATATTATTCTGTAGTTTTCTTGTGATGACTGTGTCTGGTTTTGGTATCAGGATAATACTGGCCTCTAAAATGAGTTGAGAAGTGTTGCCTTTTCTTCCATTTTTTGGGAAAAGTTATTGAATAATTAATATTAATTTTTAATTAATACTCTTTTTGTTTGATAATATTCACCAGTGAAGCCATCTGGTCCTGGGCCTTCTTCTATGGGATTTTTGTTGCTGTTGTTACTAATTCAATCTCTTTATTTGTCATGGGTCTATCTGAATTTTTTAGTTTTTCTTGAGTCAGTTTTGGTAGGTTGTGTCTTTCTAGAAAGTTGTTTATTTTACATAAGTCATTTGCTGCATACAGTTGTTCGTAGTATTCCCTTATAATTTCTTTTATTTCTGTAAGGTCAGTAGTGATGTCCCTTCTTTCATTTCTAATTTTAGTAACTTGAGTCTTCTTCCTTTTCTCTTGGTCAGATTAGGTAGAGTTTTATTTTGTTGATCTTTTCAAAAACCCAACTTTTGATTTTATCTATTATTTTAATCCTTTCATTAATTTCTATTTCCTCTTGAGTCACTTTAGGTGACTTGTGTCTCTCTAGGAATTTGTCTATCTCATCTAGGGTATCTAACCATGCAATTGTTTATAGTATTCCTTTATATACTTTTAATTTCATTAAGTAGTAAGCTCCTCTCTTTCAGTCCTGATTTTCGTAATTTGAGTGTTCTCTCTTTTTTTTTTTTTTTGATCAATCTAGCTAAAGATTCATCAATTTTGCTGATCTTTTCAAATAACCAATTTTTGGTTTTATTAATTTTTCTTCTTTTTTCTGCTGGAGCCATATTTAAATTTGATTAAGTTCTCAATCTTCTGTTCTGTTCTGTCTTTCTCTGGGAGTAGGAGGGAGGCTATGAACATTACCATATGGACTGCATCATCTGGGCTTTCTGGTACTCTGGCCTCTTGTTGGATTCAGCATCAGAAGCTGTGGGGAAGAGGGAGAGGTTGGGGAGTATTCTTGCCCACTCGCTTCTGCTTCAGGATCTCAGTTGTAGCAGTTGCTGCACACCTTTTGTCAGGAAGTCCTTCTTCCCTGGCTCCAGTTCACATTAGATACTGGACACTATTTTCTCTCATTACTTCTTTAGACCTGGGATTGGTAAATGTTGCCCATTGTTGCTAGTCTCTGGCCCCCTTGTTTTTTCCATTAATGTTGCCTACACTTGTACTAAGTGTCCCTTTATTAAATTCTCATAAAAATCTGATCAAATTGTAACTTATGTTTCCCTCTGGGACCCTGACTGACACAACCCACACTAATGGTCTGAAACACATAGTATAATCTGCTACAATATTTATCCTCTCAGCCAGCACCCTTACTTAGGAAATTATATATCTATATCTGTATCTAAATCTATATATACATATCTGTCTATCTATCTATATTCATCTATGCAACATTAGTAATAGACTAAATGCCCTAAATTCCCTGAATTGTGCTAAGGAACTTGATAACATACACAAAAGCATGTACTTTGATCCAACCTCAAGCCAGATACAAAAATAAAACTCAAAATGAATCATTGACCTATGTGTAAAACCTAAAACTATAAAACTTCTAGAAGAAAATTTTGTATAAAAAAGTTTGCAACCTTGGATTAGACAAAGAGTTCACAGTCATGAAACCAAAAGTATATTCCAGAAAAGAAAAAAAAATAGTGAATTGGAGTCCACTGAAATTAAGAACTTCTATGCTTTGAAAGGCACGATTAAAAGAATAAAAACACACACCACAGACTGGGAAAAAATATTTGTAAATCAAACTAGCAAATGCTCTGAGGGGAAAAGAATCTTGGCTTTACACATGCTATTGCCTTATAACTGTTATTTTTAAAATTTGTCCTATTTTGTTTTTCCGCTTTATTGAATAGCATTATTGGTGTACAATAAACTACTATTTAAAGTGTACAATTTGATGAGTTTTGACATATTTATACACCCATGATACCATAACCACAATCAAGATAAAGGACATTTCTATCACCCTCAAGAATTTCCTCATTGCTTCCCTCACTATTCCTTTTCTACCATCTGTCCCCAAGCCACCACTGGTCTGATTTCTGCCACTACAGTTTATATTTTCTAGAATTTTATAAAAATGGAATTTTGCAATACACTGTTTTGTGTCTGGCTTTGTTCACTGAGCATATTATTTTAAATTCATTCATGCTGTTGTGTATGTCAATAGTTCATTCCTTTTTATTAATGAGTAGCATTTCATTGTATAGCAATAACACAACTTGTTTATTCATTCACCTGCTGATGAACTTTTGGGTGGTTCTTGATTTTTGCTATTACAAATAAAGCTGCTATGAAGATTAATACACAAGTTATTCTTTTATATCTGTTGGGTCAATAATACCTAGGAGTGGGATGGTTGAATGTATTGTAGGTATATGTTTAACTTTTTAAGAAACTGTGAAAGTGTTTTTCAGAGTAGCTGTACCATTTTACATTTTTTCCAGCAGTGCATGAGAATTTCACTTGCTCTACATCCTCACCAGAACTTGGATATGGACAGCCTCCTGAATTTTATTCACTCTAGGGGGTATCTACCATTATCCCATTGTGGTTTAATTGACATTTCTCTAATGATTAATGATGTTGAGCATCTTTTCACGTGCTTATTTCCTATCTGTATAACTTCTTTGTTGAACTATCTGTTCAGATCTTTTGACCATTTAAAAAATTGGGTTGTCTTCCTATCAAATTGTAGGAATTCATTGTATATTCTAGATACAGGTTCTTTGTCAGATATGTATTTTGCTTTTCTATTTTTTTTTTGCAACAGTGTGCTGCCTTTTCATTTTTGTAGCAATGATTTTGAGGAGCAAACTTCAAAAAATTTTCAAGTTAAGTCTAATTTATATATTTATTTTTTTCACATCTTGCTTTTGGTGTAGTATTTAAGAAATCTTTGTCAATTTCCAAGTTACTAAGATTTTTCTCTTGTTTTCTTATAGAAGTTTTATAATTTGGGGTTTTACATTTAAAATCCATTCTGAGTTCAGTTTTATATATATTATGTGTGAGGTAAGGCTACAGTTGATTTTTTACATGATTAATTGTTCCAGTATCATTTGTTGAAAAGGTTATTATTCTACTCTGAATTTCCTTGATATCTTTGCCAAAAATTATTTGATCATAGATGTGTGTGTTTCTTTCTAGACTCTCTTCTATTCCATTGATAAATATGCCTCTTTTTATGTCAAATCTTATTATCTTGATTCCTGTGGCTTTGTAATAAGACCAAAATCAGCTAGTGTAAGTCTGCCAATATTGTTCTTCTTTTTCAAAGCTGTTTTGACAATTCTAAATACTTTATATTTTTCCATATAAATTTTAGAATCAATTTTTCAATTTCTACAAGTTTGATATGATTTTCATTGGGATTGTATTGAATCTATAGATTAATTTGAAAAGAAATGACATATTAACAGTATTGATATTTCTAATTCAGGAACATATTATATCTCTCTTATATTTAATTCTTCTTTAATTTTTTGTAGTAATGTTCTGTAGTTTTCAAGTTGTACACACTTTTGTCAAATTTATCCCTAAGTATTTTAAATATTTTGATGCAATTTCATGTGGTATTTTTCAAATTTTAAGTTGCTGATTGTTCATTGCTAGTATATATATATATATATATATATATATATATGTCTATTATATATATTCTTTTCTTTTTGTATATTGACCTTGTGTCTTGCAACCTTGAAAAACTCACTTACTAGTTCTAGTAGTCTTCTTGGTAGATTATTTAGGATTTTCTGTATAGATAATCATGTCCTTCATATAAAAGGGGAATTTTACTTCTTCCTTTCCAATCTGTATACTTTTTTGATTTTTTTTGTCATAATGCAGCAAAACACAAAATTTAAAGCCAAAACAAATATTATCAAAGAAAAATATTGAAAATATATAAGGAAAAGTTGTTATAAAGAATAATCAATTATAGATACGGGATATGAAAATATATTGATTTTAATGTGCTTAATGGATTAGACATGCAGCTGAGTGGTACTGAAGTATGAGTTAGGAATTTGGAAGGCCAAGGTAAAGGATATGTCAGACATCAGAGAAGAATAAAGAGAGTGAGAAACGATAAGAAAAAAGTAAGGAATATGGAGATGAGAGGTTGAAGTATCAGCATTCATAAAATTGAAATTCCAAGAGGAAAAAAAGAGCAAAGTGATCAAAATATTTGAAGAAATAATGGCCCAGAATTTACTAAAATTAAAGAAATATATAATATCTGAGATTGCAAGGTCTCATAGAATAACAAGTATAGAAAAACAATAAGCCACACCTAGAAACATAAATAATAACATTTAAGAACATCAAAGAAAATAAAAACTCTAAAAGCTTCCAGAGAATAAAGGCTATCACCTACCTAAGAAACAAGAAGCAGATTAACATAAAACTTCTCAGTAGCATCCCTGGTTGCAAAAGGACAGTGCAGAGACATTTTTTGGTGTTAAAAGAAAAAAAAAAAAAACTGTGAAACTAGAATATTATAGTCAAATAAATTATTGTTTACTTACAAGAGCAAAATAAAGATTTTATTATAGTTATGAGACCCAAAATTGTTTATCACATAAAAACAGTCTGAAAACACATGTGAAGGATATATTTCAAGAAAAAGAGAACTAAATGCAAGAGGAAATTATATGATATGGGAAATAAGTCTGAGTAAATAACTGGTGTCTCTACATGCAATTACCAACATGTGCATGCACAGGCACACACACACACACACACACACACACACACACACACACAGAGAGAGAGAAAACAGGAAAAATGAGTACATAATAATTGGAATAACAATCCAAACATTTCCAAAATGGTGGTTGGGAGATTGATTGGAATAGGGGCAAAAAGGGGAAAATAAGAGAAAGAGGAAAAACAAAACAAAAGTGTAGGTAATAAAAACATGAAATAAGATAGTATTAGTAAGTCCTATTAAAACTATGATTGTAATAAATGTAAATGATTTAAACTTTGCTAATAAAAGAAAGGATCTCAAACTGAATAAATGAGAATAAAATTTTGGCTATTATATAGTGAAAAGAAAATGCTTCATAACAGTAGAAAGTAAAGGGACAGGAAGAAATATACCCATTTCATACCCATCAGATTGGAGGAAATGGAAAATTCTGACAAAACAAAATGAAGGCAAAAATGTAAAGATAAGAATTATTATGCACAAAGGCTAAGAGTGTAAGTTAATATTAGTATTTTGGAGAGCAATTTTGCAATATCTTACAACGTTCCCAGGATCTAGCAATGCCACTACTTGGTAATATTGGTCAAGGTAAATATTACTAGCTGCTTGATATGTATGGAATTGCATCCCCCTCAAAATTTATATGTTGAAGCCCTAATCGTCAGTACCTCAGAATGTAACTTTATTTGAAGAAAGGTTCTTTAAAGAAGTAATTTATGTTAAATGAGCCTGTATAGATCACCCTAATCCAATCTGACTAATGTCCTTGTAAGAAAAGGAAATTTGGACACACACTGAGAGATGCCAGGGATGTGCATGCACAGAGGAAAGGCCATATGAGGACACAGTGAGAAGGCAGCCATATACAAGCCAAGGAGAAAGGTTTCAGAAAAAAAAAACTTGTGCCAACACCTTGATTTTGCACTTTTAGCCTCCAAAATTGTGGGAAAATAAGTTTCTGTTGTTCAAGCCACCCAGTCTGTGGGCTTTTTTGTTTTTGTTTTTTTTTTTATGCCAGCCCTAAGAAATTAATACACTAGTGTAAAACAACCTCAAAACATCAGTAGCTGAACAGAACATTTTTTTCTGTGCTCACATAAATCCTAATCTAGTATTCAGGGATGGCCTTCCATCTAGTGATTTCAGGTCCCAAGGTGTTTCCCTCTGGTGGCACCACCATCACCCAGACTGTGGTTCTCCACTGCATCCTCTGTGTGTAACCAGAAAACAGGAGAGGAGAGAGAAACACTGGAGGATCCTCTATGAGAAGTTTTCATGAGCCAGTACTGGAAACATCATGTATCATTTTTACCCACATTCTACTGGCCAGAAGCCAGTCATATAACATTCAGCTAACAACTTTAACAGAATCTGTGGAATGTATTCCAGCCACAGTGTGTACAGAGGAAAAGAAAAGAAAACAGGAATTGTTTAGTACATAGCAGTCTCAGCCACATAGATAAATAACTTAGAGAATATCTCACACATTTGAACAAAGAAGTGTCAAAGGATGGTCAATAGGGCATTGTCTGAAATAGCAAATGGGCAGAAAAATCTACATGTACAACAACACAAAACTGGGTTTAAAAAAGAGACTTCTTTAAAAGACCTCAAAAACACAAACCATAAGGCAATAAGTTAACGGATTTAACTGTTAAAACACCAATGATGACATCAAGAGAAGAGTCACAGCCTGGGAGAAGATATTTGCAACATCTAAACTTAAGAACATATCTGAATGCAAAAGAAGGTCCTATTAATTATTAACTCAGGACAATGGGCATAAATCTGGCATATAGTCACCTTATCTAAAACCAACAAGGTATTCGTCACTCAGATACTCACACAACTCCTACAAATCAATAAGAAAATATGGGAAACCTAACAGGAAAGAGGGGGGAAGAGAGAAGGATTGGCAGTTCACAGAAAGAAAAATTGAGTGGCTAGTGCATATACAAGGAGTTTTTCAATGGAAATAGTAATAAGATAAATGCAAAAGAGATAATAACTTGTATCCATCAGATTTGCAAAAATCACAAAGTCAGATAATATCAGGTGTTCATTGGGATGCAGGGAAATGAGAGCCCTCATGCACTTCTGGTAGGTGCCATTCTGAAGAGCAACATGGCCGTACTTTGTGAAGTTATGTATATATTTACCATATGACTCAGTCATTCCACTTCTGGGTATATGCTGTGAGTGAACATACGTGAGGCTGGCCGCTACATTAAGGGTCGGAGGCAACCCACGTGTTCATTACTAAGGGAATGGAGTAACTAAATATAACACATGCACACTGTCAAAATACCATGAAGTAATCAGAAGCAATGAAATTTACTAGATGAATACATACTGGGTTGGCCAAAAAGTTCGCTCGGGTTTCTCCATAACATCTTATGGAAAAACCCAATCGAACTTTTTGGCCAACACAATATGTATATATTTTCACATGTATATGAAAAGATCTTAAAAACCTAATACGAATTTTAAAAGTAAATTAAAGATCATAGATATAGACAGCAAACTAGTCATTACCAGTAGGGAAAGGGAAGGGGGAAGGGTATGATAGGGGCAGAGGATTAAGAGGCACAAACTACTGTGTTTAAAATAAATAAGATGGGACTTCCCTGGAGGCGCAGTGAATGAGACTCCATGCTCCCAATGCAGGGGGCCCGGGTTTGATCCCTGGTCGGGGAACTAGATCGCACATGCATGCTGCAACTAAGAGTTCACATGCGACAACTAAGAAGCCCACGTCCCACAACTAAGGAACCTGTGAACTGCAACTAAGACCCAGTGAAACCAAATAATAAAAAATATTAAACATAAGATAAATAAGCTACAAGGATATATTGTACAGCACAGAGAATAGAGCAAATCTTTTATAATAACTTTAAATGGAGTATAATATATAAAATTTTGAATATGCTATACACCTGAAACTAATGTAATATTGTAAATCAACTATACTTCAATTAAAAAAATGTAAATTAAAGAATGAAATTGATAGAACAAAACCATTTATGCAAATTCAAAACACATGCATACACACAATATTCTTAAAGTCTATCGCACATCCAAAGACATATAAGTATTCAAGAGGGGCTGCTTGTGGAGGGGGAAATAAAGAAATAAATCTTGGTTTGCAGGGGCTTTGATTGGACTGATGATGATAGTGGGTCTTGAACTAGTGAAATGACTAGCTAAGAAATGTGCACCTACAACTCCTCCCCCAAAAAACCCTAAATAAAGGGGAGGTGGTAGTGAGGCATGCAGGCACGAGGACAGGCAGACAGGTTGGCTAGAAGATAGGAAAGAAGCATAAAAGGGTCCCTCAAATTCTGGTCAATTCTTGTTAAATTGGGATGGTTTGAAAACTTAAAAACCAAACTAACAGAACACTGTCCTGTGACACCATTGGTTTTGCAGGGTGTGAGAAACTTTGTAGGGTTTGGGGCGGGCTTTCTTTTTTATCAAGAAGCACATGGAATGGTTTGAAATTCTAAGCATGGTTTGCCACAATGAATGCCCTATACTGTAATTAAACCATTGGCTTAGAGGCTGTTTGCCCATTTAAAGTGCTTTGTGAAACTCAGCGTTTGCCTTTTGTTGTTGTTGAATCTTTCTGACAAGCAATTGGGAGAGAGGAAGTCTCTACCCTTCCCTGCTCTGCATTTAGGCAAACGCTGTGTGCACTGTCAGTTAAAAAGCACCACCCTGCCATGCCTGCTTGACTTCAGTTACAAGTGTTGGCAGGAGATGTTCAAGAAGACAACAAGAGGTGTTTAGAATCTGCAGTCCTTTGAGATTCAAAATTATAAAGCAGCCACAGAAATGAGTCAGCCTATTAAGTTAGGCCATAACCACAGCTAGCTAGAGCACTCCAACGTCATGAGAGGCACACAGGCCTTCACATGCTCCATTTCTTTTGTATCCTCACAATTCCTGGGGCCACATCCCTTCCACGAAGTTTCCTAAATGAATTTTGTTGATTAACCGCTAGACACACATACAGACACACACCCCTGAATCTCAATTCTGTGCAAACGTTATAATGTTCTCAGAGTCCTAAAACTGTTAGAATTAGTTCTGTGTTTTACTGGGCAGAAAACAGTCTGTGGAAGATAGAACCTGATAGACACTTTGAATGATGCAAACTTCCACAAAGTGATAGATGGCTAAGTGACACCAAAGGAACTAATTAAAGGGCAGTCGCAATTAAAAAAAAAAAAAAAAGCAAACTCATGAGTAGCAAGGGAAAATGCAAAACTATCAGAACTAAGTGATTTAAAATATCACAGCAAGAGACAGTGGCTAGTGAAACATGAGGAGTGAAGTGGCAGGAAGTTCAACTTTCAACTGTGTTTTAATATACTCTTCTGGCCCTGTTTACACCTCTACTACAGTATTTCTCTGCTCTCCCTTGTAGTAAAACTCCTCCAAAGAATTGTCTCTACTCCCTGTCCTGACATCCTCATTTCCCACCCTCTCTTGAAAACACTCACATCAAACTTTTGTTCTCACCAGTCCATGCCATCGCTCTCCGTAATGTCAATGAGTTCCATGTTGCCAAATGGAGTACTCAACTCCAAGTCCTCTCCTTAACTGCCTTCTCAGCGGCATTTGCTTGCCCCTCTGCTTGAAACTGCCTTGAACCATTTTTTAAAATGTCTACTTTCAAATACTTTTAGACTCACACAGAAGTTGCAAAAATAGTTCAGAGTTCCTGTGCACCCTTCTTCACTCAGCTTCCTCTAATAATAGCACCTTTCATAACCATGGTGCAAGTGTGCTTGAAACTTTAAAACCTGCTCTTTCATTCTTTTGACCTTCTCCTCACTTGGCTTCCATTTCCACCATCCTCCTGGTTTTTCTTCTCCTCTCAGTCTTTTGGGTGGAGACCCCTCCTCTTCCCTATTTCTAAAAGTTGGCATGCCCCGGGGCTCAATCATCATACCTCTTTTTCATCCAAATTCACATCTCACATGACTTTGTCTGGTCCTATAGTTTCAGATAGCATGTATGTGAAGAAATTCCCAGATTACCATCTCCAGTGTTGAACCGTCCATTGAATTCCTGGCTTCCATATCAAACTGCTTCCATATCAAACTGTCATAACTGAGCTCATTCAAGCCCTGCCATCCAACACTTTCTCCCACATTACCCTTCTCAGAAAGTGGTTCCAGCATTCAGCCACGCACTTAGGCTGGACACTGGAATTGTCTTGGACTGTTCTCTCTCTCTCATATAACTACATTCAATCTAATAGCATAATGAATTGGTCTAACCTTCAAAATATGACCTATGTCTGAGCAGTGCTCACCACCTCTTGTCTCTACCATCCTAGGCCAAACCACCTTCACCTTTGTCCTAGATTATTGCAATAACCTCCCAACTGGTCTCCAGACTCCCACTCAGGCTCCCTAAAGTTGATTTTCCATATGGCAGTCAGGGATTCTTTTAAAATGCAAATTAAGTCGTGGCAGTGTCTTTCCATAGATATAAAACCATTGTTTCCATAGAATACAGTCCATGGCACTTGCCATGCCCTAAAAGACCCTATAAAATCCCCACCGTCCTCTCCCACAAACTCTCCAACCACATTTGCTTCCTTAGTTTGTGCAGCCTCCTGGCTATTCCCAGAACACCTAAGCATGTTCCTACAGTGGGCATTTGCTCTTAAGACTTCTCTCTGCCAGGAACACATTTCCCCAGCTATTCCCATTTAGGATCCTGCTCATTCCCTCAGAGAAACCTTCTCTGACCACCTTATCTGAGGCAGTACTCCCTCACCCATAGCTCTATCCCTATTCAGGCTTATTGTTCCTAATAAGAATCTGACATCTGGCTGGTTGGTTGGTTGGTTGGTTGTCTGTCTATCTATCTATCTTCCACACTAGAATATAAACTCCAGGAGAACCAGGACTTTGTCTGATTTTGGTTCACTCCTGATTCTCTGCATGACATACAGTAGGCACCCAATAAATATTTGTTGAATAAATAAATAAGCAAAGGAACAGTAAAGAACTGTACATAGAAATGTTCTCAGAAAACATAAAATATTTTGATTGGAAATAATAACATTTGAAATCCAGGTTAAAAATATAACATTTCTACAAGGACTATTTGAAATTTCTGTCACTTATGATGAAATGATTGTCTTTAGTCATTTCAGCCTTACTGCACAGCAAATGTCATTGATTATAAATACCCTGAATTATCCATGAGTAATTATGAGTATGTTATGTCAAATATTTCAAATGTAAAACCATTTGAGGTGGTTTACCTCAAAGAATTTGCAAGCAACTTGAAGTGATATATGAGGTCCACCAACTCCCCACTATGTAAACGAAAGAAACATGGTAAATGGTTTAATCTCTGTCCACATGACCTCCCTCCTGGGTCACTGCTCTAACAATAAACAGACTCACTTGAACAATAAAGGTGTGAGAGTTTTAAATCATATCCTTGGTTAGTTTAATGATGTTATAAATATTTTCTTCTTTTTTTTTTTTTTTTTTTTTGCAGTATGCGGGCCTCTCACTATTGTGACCTCTCCCGTTGCGGAGCACAGGCTCCAGATGCGCAGGCTCAACGGCCACGGCTCACGGGCCCAGCCGCTCCGCAGCATGTGGGATCTTCCCGGACCGGGGCATGAACTCGTGTCCCCCACATCGGCTGGCAGACTCTCAACCACTGCGCCACCAGGGAAGCCCAATGTTTTCTTCTTTTATCTTTAAAGGTATGTACACATGAATTACAGATATAGACTACATTCTTATTATCTGTATTCCTCATTCTCCCTGAGGCAGTGTTCTATCTTTATGTAATTCTTATTTTTTTTTTTTGAAAATGTCTTTATTTTGCATTTATTCTTTTTTTTTTTGGCTAAATTGGTTCTTTGTTGCTGTGCACAGGCTTTCTCTAGTTGTGGTGAGTGGGGGTTGCTCTTCGTTGCAGTGCGTGGGCTTCTCATTGTGGTGGCTTCTCTTGTTGTGGAGCACGGGCTCTAGGCGTGCAGGATTCAGTAGTTGTGGTGCGTGGGCTCAGTAGCTGTGGCTCGCGGGTGTATTTGCTTCGCGGCATGTGGTATCTTCCCAGACCAGGGATGGAACCCGTGTCCCCTGCATTGGCAGGTGGATTCTTAATCACTGTGCCACCAGGGAAGTTCCTATCCTTACGTAATTCTTAAAGATAAAAGCCAATGACAAGTATATCCAAAACCAAAATATGATCTCCCTATCCTTTCTCATTATCACTTGGTAAATCAGTGCTATGTTATAACCTCTCAGAATGTGGGTCTAAATTATAATAGTATTTGGGGGCAAAATGGGCTGAGTTCCTTGTATCAATGTTCTATGGTGAAAAAATTTACAGATGCTCAAGGAAAGAAAATGTGGTCCTACGATCTCACAGCCAGAAAGTATAAAGGATGAGAACAAACAGCTTTCAACAGGCAAGAACTCAAGGAATATTTTTCCCATGAGCCCTTTATGAGGATACTATTAGAGACGAACTATAACCAACCAAAGGATGACCAGGAAAACTATGACAGTTGGACAGGAAACAAACATTTAATATATTTAACAGGTAGAAAATGGAATGGAAATATTTTAATAAAATAGAAATGATACCCAAAAACATTGTGAGAGGCAAAAGAAAAGAAAGAGAGAAAATTGTTATAAAGGTAATCAGTGGAAAAGAAAAATACAAACCTTCCTGAATAACTAGACCTACATACATAAAGCAAAGAAAATAAACTACATAGTTAAATTTCTTTAGTTGTAAAAAATAAAAAGCGTAAAATAGCATGACAGATCTAAGATCATATTTATCTGTCATAATGATAACTATAAATGAATTTAATACACCTATTGTATTAGAGTCTAAGCTGTTACGTCAAAGAGAATCCAAACCATAGTGGACTGAATAAAGTAAAATTCTTCCTTCTTGTAAAACTTTCCAGAAATAAACATTCCAGGGTTGCTGGGAAACTCTATTCCATAAGGCAATCCAGGGACTCAGGTTCTGTCTACCTTGTAGCCTGGACATTTGTAGTATGTTGTCCTCACCAGCATTATCTAGGCTGGTTTATTATCCTCATAACCCCAAGAAAGGGGACAAAGGAAGGCCAGAACAAGTGGCTTCCTCTTTAGAAATAAAGTTGCACAATTTCCTTCCACTCATATACTTAGTCACATGGCCAAGTTTAACTGCAAGGGAGACTGTAAAATAGTGCTGGAATCCAATTCTGGCATTTCATAGAAATTTTATGTTTTTCTGAATCACAATCCAAGAAAATTTGTCAAGAACTCAGGAAAAAGGAGGAAACTGCTAATTTTTCTTGCAGGAATCAAAATCTTGCAAGATGGAGCTATTACTAATTTGAAAGAATCTACTCACATACAGTTAAAAACATAACAGGAAATGCTGACTTGTGGATTTGAAGGTTTAGGTAGACATTTCCAGGGAATCAGGACATGGGTACATATGAGGGAAGCAGTTGTAATCTAATCAGTCAGTCTTGTTTTTAGCTGTTGCTGTGTTCTGAAGAGGAGAAAGCAAGAGAGAGAGAGAGTGAAAGATGGAGACAGAGAAACATAGATAGGGAAACTAAGGCTGGAGAAAGAATCATCCAAAAGGATTGAAGGAACCATTCCTTGAAGCTCACACAAGACCAAGAAGAGTTTCTGTTCTCATTATCCAGAGTGATAAATCACATAATTCAAAGGGCTTCAGGTAAAGTACTCAGAAGGCTATTGCCTTAATACTGCAGAAAAATTAGCCCTAAAATAAATGCTGCTCTGGCCCTGTCTAACAAAGCTTAAAAGCCAGGTTCCCAAAATATACAGACTGTTTCCAGGTAATTTAACTGTGTTCCAGAAGAAAGCTCAAGAATATTTATATAAATATAACAATATCAAGCACATAACAAAGTAACATTCACAATGTATAACATGTGATCAATAATCACCAGGCATACAAAGAAGAAGGAAAGTATGATTCATAAAGATGAGAAAAGCAAATCAATTGAAACTAACCCAGAAATGATACAGGTAATAAAATTAGTAGATAAGGACATTAAAACAATTACTATATATTATTCATTTTATTCAATAAGCTAGAGAAAAGATTGAGAGTTAAGTAGAAACATGGGAGACACGGAAGAGATCAAATCAAACTTCTAAAAATGGAAAATATATTTCTGAGATGAAAAATATACTGGATGAGATTAACAGCAGATTAGACCAGAAGAAATGATTAGTGAACTTGAAGGTATAAATATAAAAATTATCCAAAATTAAACATCAAAAGAAAAACCCTGAAAAAATAAAAGTAACAGAGCATCCACCAATATACATATAATTGGTATCCCAAATAGAGATGAACAGGAAACCAGTAACAAGAATTTGAATAAATAATGGTTGAACTTTTCAAAATTTGATGAATCTATAAACACACAGATCCAATATTCCCCAAAATGCAAGAAACATGAATAAAGCTATGAAAAACATCACAATCAAATTGCTTAGAACCAGTGAAAAAGAGAAATTTTAAAAGCAGTCAGGGAAAAAGGACAAGCAGTCTTCTTGTAAGAAACAATGCAAGCCAGAAGACAGTAGAGCAATATATTTAAAGTACTGAAAGAAAAACAAAAAAGCATCTAGAATTCTAAACTTAGCAATTTTTTTTCAAAACCAAATGTGAAAAAAGACTTCTTCAGGCACACAAAAGCAGAAAGAATTTATGACCAGCAGACATGTACTGTAAAAATGTTAAAAGAAAGTCATTTAGGCAGAAGGAAAATATTGATCATTAAAGATGGGAATCTAAGTCTAGCCAAAAGAATGGTGAGTAATGAAATGGTACCATGTGGCTAACCACAAAAGATTTGTTTGTTACTTAAATCTCTTTGAAAAATGACTGTTTAAAGCAAAATACATTGTATTGTAGAATTTATCACATAACATATTTTAAATGTTTCTGCATCTGAAAAGCTTCCAAATACATGGAGCAAAAGCTGATAGGACTGCAAAAAGAAACAGACAAATGTACAATTACAGCCAGAGATTCTTCCTAACCCTCTCTCAATAATAGGTAGAACAAACTGGCAAAAAATCTGTAATGGTATAGAAGACTTAAACAACACTATCAACAAAATTGACTTGGGTGACATTGTAGAACATTACCCACCAACAGAAGAATACACATTTTTTAAAGTACAAGCAGAATATTTATTAAAATAGATTATATTCTAGGCCACAAAACAAATCTAACTAAATTTAAAGGAATTCAAATGATACAAATTATGTTCTCTGACTACTGTGGGATTGAATTAGAAATCAATAAAAGAAAGATATCTGAAATACTCCTAAATATTTGAATCTAAATAATACATTCATGTAAGTGTATTGCCTACTCAAAAATTAAGTAAATAAAAAGGGTTTTTAAGCAATGGGGTTAATTTTTTTGCATAGCTGACAAATAGCCATTAAGGTGATTTCAAAGAGACGTTACCCAAATATTCTGAGCTTTATTTGAACAGATATATGTTCTTTCAAGAGTACCACCATAAAGGACAATACAGTAATTATTTGGGTGTAGAAGTTTGGTTAGTTTGCTAGAAAATCACACTTATTTCTCTATAGCCACACAGTATTTAAAAATTCTCAAAATTGTTTGAAAGGCAAAAGTAATAATCTAGCAACAAACTTGCCACTAGAGCTGATATTTTTTGCCTTTATCTCAAGGGAGAAAAATTAATTCTTACATTTATCCTTGCTTTTGCTGAATGTTCAAGTATTCAACAAGTACTTATGAAGCACTCAGTATGTGCCAGACACCATTTAATAGACCAAGATCAGAGCTTCTCTGGTGTTGCAGTGGTTAAGAATCTGCCTGCCAATGCAGGGGACATGGTTCAAACCCTGGTCCGGGAAGATCTCACATGCCATGGAGCAACTAAGCCTGTGCACCACAACTACTGAGCCTGCGCTCTAGAGCCCTGTGCACCACAACAAGAGAAGCCACCGCAATGAGAAGCCTGCGCACCACAACGAAGAGTAGCCCCCACTCGCGGCAACTAGAGAAAAGCCCGCACACAGCAATGAAGACCCAACACAGCCAAAAATAAAATAAATTTATTTAAAAAAAAATAGACCAAGAGCAAAAATCAGTCCTTGTTTTCATGGAGATTACATTCCTGTGGGGTGAGTGGGAGAGATGTACAATAAAGAAATAAACAAAAATATAAGGTGTTAGGTGAGAAATGACATGTGACAAAATAAAGCTGTCCAGGTAGCTAGAGATATTGATGAATGACCAGAGGAAAGAAGAATGTATCCTGACACAAGAAAATATTTTATTTCTTTGAACTTTTTAAACCTAGGGTTAATTTCAGTTGCCTCTGAGTGAAGTCATCATTTAATCAAAATTTCTAGATATTTTAAGACATTTTTGCAGAAGCACAAAAGGTAGAGCCCCCAAAAGGCAAACATTCAAGCATTTTAAAAGGCAGGTGCCAAGGAGAAGTCTGTAAAACAACAGTATAAAAGATGCAGGGCGCTAAGAATTGGCTTCAAATCAGCAAATGGCCAACAACTTTGTCTCTGAGGCCTATTCTTGTTACAGGGAAGTTTACAACAACAAAAATAAATAAACAAACAAACAAATACATAAATAAAAGAACAGAAAGAAAAGAAAGCATACCTACTTCTTAACAGGTTATTAAATATTACTAAGATTCCTCAGAAATCTCCTCGAAGAGCCCTTCTGAAATTGGTTATCCAAACAAGTTTCCTTCTTCCAATTCATAATAGTAAAAATAAGGCAGTACATATAAAGATGAGAATTTTACATAGTAGAGAATGATTCTATAGCTTATTAAACAGGAGCAGTGCACTTCATTCCTCTGATTAAGAGGAGGGTGCACATGTATAGTTTAGAAAGTTTCTCCAGGTGATCTTAATTAGCAGCAAAGGACCACAGACTTTCACTTGACAATTATTGACCCACTGCACTGTCACTGCTGGCAGAATGAGGCTTGATTCATTGCAAAGAGGCTGGGTATAAGCTGTGTACACACTCCAACATAGCCATTATTTGGAAGGTGAGTTAGTTAGGGGTCAGACTTCATGAAAAGTTCACAGGATGGGGGCTTTTAATTACTTGACTTTTTAAACTGATGATTGAAAATCATAATTCTGTAATTATTTCTTTACTTGACATGGTATTGTTTTTCCTCTGTTTCCTTCAAAACTTTGAAGAATCTTGCTTTTTACCTTGGTTGGTACAGAGTATCAAATACTGTATACCACAAAGGTCTGATACAAGAGAAGTCATGGATGGCTAGGAGTGTGTGTGTGTGTGTGTGTGTGTGTGTGTGTGTGAGTGTGTTTTAACCTAGGATTTCCACTTATGACAAACTTTAGCACCACTATCACCACCCACCTCACACACCCACACCCACACACACACACACACACACACATACATATACACTCCCTTCAACACATTCTAGTCATTGAGTTGAATAAATAGCCTGGTGCCAGCCTAATTGAGCTTGAAGACATCCTTCCTGAGCCATTTGCCCCAGTTCATGTTCCAGTGAGTCCAGAATATCAAAGTCTAGTACAGCATGACATGAGCATCCCACAAACTCTTTCTGGCTGAATGGCATATGCAGTGGTCAATTTTCAGCTGGTGGTCTGTAGCCACATGGATGTACACATGTTGTCTATGTAGTAATGACAGAGAATTGGCCCTAACTGGAACTGCCGACTTCAGATGAGAACTTTTGAAATGGGACAGTAACCTTGGATATTAGAAGCTTCTTCTAATTTCCATATTTCCTGGTGAAAAGGTGTACACAATAAATCATATTCCCCAAAATTATATTGTAATTTTGAGTTCCTTAAAATTTACCATAGGCAGAAGCAAGAAGAACTACAATCCTGCAGCCTGTGGAACAAAAACCACATTCACAGAAAGACAGACAAGATGAAAAGGCAGACGGCTATGTACCAGATGAAGGAACAAGATAAAACCCCAGAAAAACAACTAAATGAAATGGAGATAGGCAATCTTCCAGAAAAACAATTCAGAATAATGATAGATAAGATGATCAAGGACCTTGGAAAAAGAATGGAGGCAAAGATCGAGAAGATGCAAGAAATGTTTAACAAAGATCTAGAAGAATTAAAGAACAAACAAACAGAGATGAACAATAAAATAACTGAAATGAAAAATACACTAGAAGGAATCAATAGCAGAATAGATAAGTGACCTGCAAGACAGAATGGTGGAATTCATTGCTGCAGAACAGAATAAAGAAAAAAGAATGAGGCCTTCCTTGGTGGCGCAGTGGTTGAGAGTCCACCTGCCAATGCAGGGGACACGGGTTCGTGCCCCAGTCCAGGAAGATCCCACATTCCGCGCAGAGGCTAGGCCCGTGAGCCATGGCCACTGAGCCTGCGCGTCCGGAGCCTGTGCTCCGCAACAGGAGAGGCCACAGCAGTGAGAGGCCCACATACTGCAAAAAAAAAAAAAAAAGAATGAAAAGAAATGAAGACAGCCTAAGAGACCTCTGGGACAACATTAAATGCAACAACATTCACATTATAGGGGTTTCAGAAGGAGAAGAGAGAATGAAAGGACCCAAGCACATATTTGAAGAGATTATAGTCGAAAACTTTCCTAACAAGGGAAAGGAAATAGCCACCCAAGTCCAGAAGTGCAGAGAGTCCCATACAGGATACACCCAAGGAGAAACACGCCGAGACACATAGTAATCAAATTGGCAAAAATTAAAGAAAAAGAAAAATTATTGAAAGCAGCAAGGAAAAAACAACAAATAATATACAAGGGAACTCCCATAAGGTTAACAGCTGATTTCTCAGCAGAAACTCTATAAGCCAAGAGGGAGTGGCATGATATACTTAAAGTGATGAAAGGGAAGAACCTACAACCAAGATTACTCTACCCGGCAACAATCTCATTCAGATCTGATGGAGAAGTCAACAGTTTTACAGACAAGCAAAAGCTAAGAGAATTCAGCACCACCAAACCAGCTTTACAACAAATGCTAAAGGAACTTTGCTAAGTGGGAAACACAAGAGAAAAAAAGGACCTACAAAAACAAACCCCAAACAATTCAGAAAATGGTAATAGGAACATACATATTGATAATTACCTTAAACGTGAATGGATTAAATGCTCCACTAAAAGACACAGGCTTGCTGAATGGATACAAAAACAAGACCCATATATATGCTGTCTACAAGAGACCCACTTCAGACCTAGGGACGCATACAGACTGAAAGTAAGGGGATGGAAAGAGATACTCCATGCAAATGGAAACCAAAAGAAAGCTGGAATAGCAATACTCATATCAGATAAAATAGACTGTAAAATAAAGAACATTACAAGAGACAAGGAAGGACACTACATAATGATCAAGGGATCAATCCAAGAAGAAGATATAACAATTATAAATATATATGCACCCAACATAGGAGCACCTCAATACATAAGGCAACTGCTAACAGCTATAAAAGAGGGAATCGACAGTAACGTAATAGTGGGGGACTTTAACACCTCGCTTACACCAATGGACAGATCATCCAAACAGAAAACTAATAAGGAAACACAGGCTTTAAATGACACAACAACCAGATAGATTTAATTGATATTTATAGAACATTCCATCCAAAAACAGCAGATTACACTTTCTTCTCAAGTGGCATGGAATATTCTCCAGGATATATCACATCTTGGGTCACAAGTCAAGCCTCAGTAAATTTAAGAAAACTGAAATCATATGAAGCATCTTTTCTGACCCCAATGCTATGAGATTAGTAATCAACTACAGGGGAAAAAACATAAAAAACACAGACACATGGAGGCTAAACAATACATTACTAAATAACCAAGGGATCTCTGAAGAAATCAAAGAGGAAATCAAAACATACCTAGAGACAAATGACAATGAAAACACGATGATCCAAAACCTATGGGATGCAGCAAAAGCAGTTCTAAGAGGGAATTTTATAGCTATACACAACAACCTTAAGAAACAAGAAAAATCTCAAATAAACAATTTAACTCTAAACTTAAAACAACTAGAGAAAGAAGAACAAAAAAACCCCAAAGTTAGCAGAAGGAAAGAAATCATAAAGATCAGAGCAGAAATAAATGAAATAGAAACAAAGAAAAGAACAGCAAAGATCAATAAAACTAAAAGCTTGTTCTTTGATAAGTTAAACAAAATTGATAAACCATTGGCCAGACTCTTCAAGAAAAAGAGGGAGAGGACTCAAATCGATAGAATTAGAAATGAAAACAGAGAAGTTACAACAGACACCACAGAAATGCAAAGCATCATAAGAGACTACTGCAAGCAACTCTATGCCAATAAAATGGACAACCTGGAAGAAATGGACAAATTCTTAAAAAGGTATAATCTTCCAAGACTGAACCAGGAAGAAATATAAAATATGAACAGACCAATCACAAGTAATGAAATTGAAACTGTGATTAAAAATCTTCCAACAAACAAAAGCCCAGGACCAGATGGCTTCACAGGTGAATTCTATCAAACATTTAGAGAAGAGCTAACACCCATCCATCTCAAACTCTTCCAAAAAATTGCAGAGGAAGGAAAATTCCCAAACTCATTCTATGAGGCCACCATCACCCTGATACCAAAACCAGACAAAGATACTACAAAAAAAGAAACTTACAGACCTATCACTGATGAATATAGATGCAAATTCCTCAACAAAATACTAGCAAACAGAATCCAACAACACATTAAAAGGATCATACACCATGATCAAGTGGGATTTATCCCAGAGATGCAAGGATTCTTCAATATACACAAATAAATCAATGTGATACACCATATTAACAAATTGAAGAATAAAAACCGTATGATCATCTCAATAGATACAAAAAAGCTTTTGAAAAAATTCAACACCCATTTATGATAAAAACTCTCCAGAAAGTGGGCATAGAGGGAACATACTTCAACATAATAAAGGCCATATATGACAAATCCACAGCAAACAGCATTCTCAATGGTGAAAAACTGAAAGCATTTCCTCTAAGATCACGAACAAGACAAGGATGTCCACTCTCACCACTATTATTCAACATAGTTTTGGAAGTCCTAGCCACGGCAATCAGAGAAGAAAAAGAAATAAAAGAAATCCAAATCGGAAAAGAAGAAGTAAAGCTGTCACTGTTTGCAGATAACATGATACTATACATAGAGAATCCTAAAGATGCCACCAGAAAACTATTAGAGGTAATCAATGTATTTGGTAAAGTTGCAGGATATAAAATTAATGCACGGAAATCTCTTGCATTCCTATACATTAATGATGAAAAATCTGAAAGAGGAATTAAGGCAACACTCCCATTTACCATTGCAACAAAAAGAATAAAATATCTAGGAATAAACCCACCTAAGGAGACAAAAGACTTGTATGCAGAAAACTATTAGACACTGATGAAAGAAATTAAAGATGATACCAACAGATGGAGAGATATACCATGTTCTTGGATTGGAAGAATCAATATTGTGAAAATGACTACACTACCCAAAGCAGTCTACAGATTCAATGCAATCCCTATCAAATTACCAATGGCATTTTTTACAGTACTAGAACAAAAAATCTTAAAATTTGTATGGAGACACAAAAGACCCCAAATAGACAAAGCAGTCTTGAGTGATAAAACGGGGCTGGAAGAATCAGACTCCCTGACTTCAGACTATACTACGAAGCTACAGTAATCAAGACAATATGGTACTGGCACAAAAAAATATAGATCAATGGAACAGGATAGAAAGCCCAGAGATAAACCCATGCACCTATGGTCATCTAATCTATTTCAAAGGAAGCTAGGATATACAATGGAGAAAAGACAGTCTCTTCAATAAGTGGTGTTGGGAAAACTGGATAGCTACATGTAAAAGAATGAAATTAGAACACTCCCTAACACCATACACAAAAATAAACTCAAAATGGATTAAAGACCTAAATGTAAGACCAGGCACTATAAAACTCTTAGAGGAAAACATAGGAAGAACACTCTTTGACATAAATCACAGCAAGATCATTTTTGATCCACCTCTTAGAGAAATGGAAATAAAAACAAAAATAAACAAATGGGACCTAATGAACCGTCAAAGCTTTTGCACAGCAAAGGAAACCATAAACAAGACGAAAAGACAACCCTCAGAACGGAAGAAAATATTTGGAAACAAATCATCAGACAAAGGATTAATCTCCAAAATATATAAACAGCTTATGCAGCTCAGTATTAAAAAAACAAACAGCCCAACACAAAAATGGGCAGAAGATCTAAATAGACATTTCTCCAAAGAGGACATACAGATGGCCAAGAAGCACATGAAAAGCTGCTCAACATCACTAATTATTAGAGAAATGCAAATCAAAACTACAATGAAGTATCACCTCACACCAGTTAGAATGGGCATCACCAGAAAATCTACAAACGATAATTTGTAGATTTGTGTGGAGAAAAGGGAACCCTCCTGCACTGTTGGTGCGAATGTAAATTGATACAGCCACTCTGGAGAACAGTACGGAGGTTCCTTAAAAAACTGAAAATAGAACTACCATATGACCCAGCAATCCCACTCCTGAGCATATACCCTGAGAAAACCATAATTAAAAAATACACATGCACCCCAGTGTACATAGCAGCACTATTTACAATAGCTAGGACATGGAAGCAACCTAATTGCCCATCGACAGATGAATGGATTAAGAAGATGTGGTACATATATACAATGGAATATTACTCAGCCATAAAAAGGAATGAAATTGGGTCATTTGTAGAGACATGGATGCATCTAGAGACTGTCATACAGAGTGAAGTAAGTCAGAAAAAGAAAAACAAATATCGTATATTAACACATGTATGTGGACCCTAGAAAATGGTACAGATGAACCAGTTTGCAGAGCAGAAATTGAGACACAGATGTAGAGAACAAATGTATGGACACCAAGGGGGGAAAGCAGTGGGAGGGGGAGGGGATGAATTGGGAGATTGGGATTGACATGTATACACTGATATGTATAAAATGGATGACTAATAAGAACCTGCTATATAAAAAAATAAATAAAATTAAATTTTTAAAAAAAGAAAAGTCTGTACAGCCCCTACCTAAGGTTACTTCAGTCATGTGGGGGAGGCAGATGGGCACACAGACATGGGTGTTAAAAAAAAAATTACCATAAATTATCAATATAATAGTATACTATAAATATCCTTTTTCAAAAGTGAGATTTTGTTTTTGTCATGATAGAAATCCAGGAGCTTTTACATCACATGGTGAAATGAAGCATTCAAAAAGTTTAAAAATCACTGGATGAGGCCACGGAGTTTTGTGAACTGTTAGGAGATGTTTCTTTATTATAATTTAAATGTAGCAATGCTTTTCTCTCACCACAATAACCATGTCAAAAAACTTGCCACAAAAGCGAAGACCTTTACCTTCCCCTTTGGGAAACTGGTAGGTCCAGCCATAGGACTGAGTTTGTATCCTAAATAGAAATAGAGAATGTGTTGGACAAAAATAGAGGTTGGATTAGTCATCAGTATATTCATTTACTCTGACCCAATACCCGTATTCCTCATCTCCATATGTTGCTTTGTTTTAAGTCTGGCAAGAGCAGCACATTTCATAAAATGGTCAAAATGACAAGGAAGGGCCATCTTGGAATCTGGGAGTTTCCTCTACCATATGAAAACACTCTGCCAGCACGCCAGAGGTGTACATCACACCAGCCCAAAGGAAAATATGGCATTGCAAAGGGTGTGGGAGGGAAGAAACAAAGAGAGACACAGTGGTTATGTCAAGAAAAATATAAACATCTTTTTCCTTGAAAGATGACTATGACTTATCTCAAAACTAAAATCTGTATATCTCTGAAAGTTTTCTGCACCCAGTATCTTGGTGAGAGACATTGGTGTGGACCATTGAAAAACAGAAGCAGCTCACTGGTTCTCCAGTGTTCTTTACACTACTTTAAAATTCTGGGCACCTGATCCTGAATGGGTGAGTGGCAGATACACCATATGATTTTAACCACAGAAACCTCTGTTACAGTAACATAAAAGGGTGGTGGAAAGGGCTATGAAATCAAAGTGCACTCAGGACTTTGATGTGGGCAGAGTTGCCTGGTGCCTGTGAGTGCCACCTTCCTTGTTCCCCACCTGTGACCGTCAGTGGCTACTGATTCTTATCTATCCAGGTTGATTCACCGGCAGGTGCAAGGTAGTTAGTTCCAACTTAAAATGTGTAAATCTATATTCACATATGCTGTGCCTGACCCCCACCCCAAATCACCCAAAAAATAAGTAACGCAGGGAGAAGTTTGAATGCTTGTACCTCACTCATCCTCATATATTCAACTCAAGCTATAAACTTGCCTGGCATTTTATTTCCATTCAGAAGAGGAAGCCTTGCCTTCACGTACCAGCCTAACGAGACCATTGGCTGTCTAGTTTCCAGATTTGTATGGCAGCAATATGATGCCTCAATCCAACTGCAGGGTATCATCAGTTAAAGCTGCTATGGCACTTTGGGGGGTATTCTTCCTGCCCAAAGGTCAAATAAAAGTTCAGAGAATATTTAGTTCTGTCACATAAACTAGAAGGGCAGAAACAACTCAAAGGGTTGACATTGTAATTCAACACAAAATCTGCAATTGAAATTAATCTTACTAAAATCAGAGCCTTGGTCAAAGTCAGCATCGATTAAAGCAATATTTTTCTGGGACCATAAACCAAACTAGTTTATTACTATTCTATAACATTTCCTCATGGATACGTGGGGAGATTGAGCTCGTCTGATGGCTTTGCTTCTGTACAGTCTCAGGGTATAGAAAAGGAGCAAAAGAGTGAGCCTCACTCAGCTAGTATACATGGTTTAGGTCGTTTAGAGATAGAGTAGCCAGGCTGAGCCTGGATGCTGAGTCATCTCTCTCCGCAGGATGCTCTCCTCACGCATTTCCATAATGAAATTGCCTTCTCTGCATATACACACTTATTATCTCGTGCTTAGTGCAAATTATAACTTTTTAAAACATCTTTATTAGAGTATAATTGCTTTACAATGGTGTGTTAGTTTCTGCTTTATAACAGAGTGAATCAGTTACACATACACATATGTCCCCAAATCTCTTCCCTCTTGCATCTCCCTCCCTCCCACCCTCCCTATCTCACCCCTCTAGGTGGTCACAAAGCACCGAGCTGATCTCCCTCTGCTACGTGGCTGCTTCCCACTAGCTATCTATTTTACGTTTGGTAGTATATATATGTCCATGCCACTCTCTCACTTTGTCCCAGCTTACCCTTCCCCCTACCCTTGTCCTCAAGTCCATTCTCTAGTAGGTCTGTGTCTTTATTCCCATTTTGCTCCTAGGTTCTTCATGACTTTTTTTTTGTTTTTAGATTCCATATATATGTATTAGCATAAGGTATTTGTTTTTCTCTTTCTGACTTACTTCACTCTATATGACAGTCTCTAGGTCCATCCACCTCACTACAAATAACTCAGTTTCCTTCCTCTCTCTGACTGAGTAATATTCCATTGTATATATGTGCCACATCTTCTGTATCCATTCATCTGTTGATGGACACTTAGGTTGCTTCCAAGTCCTGGCTATTGTAAAGAGAGCTGCAACGAACATTTTGGTATTATTTTTCATATTCATAATCATATTCATATTCATATTCATAATTTTTGAATTATGGTTTTCTCAGGGTATATGCCCAATAGTGGGATTGCTGGGTTGTATGGTAGTTCTATTTGTAGTTTTTTAAGGAACCTCCATACTGTTCTCCATAGTGGCTGTAACAATTTACATTCCCACCAACAGTGCAAGAGGGTTCCCTTTTCTCCACACCCTCTCCAGCATTTATTGTTTGTAGATTTTTTGATGATGGACATTCTGACTGGTGTGAGATGATATCTCATTGTACTTTTGATTTGCAATTCTCTAATGATTAATGATGTTGAGCATTCTTTCATGTATTTGTTGGCAATCTGTATATCTTCTTTGGAGAAATGTCCTTTTAGGTCTTCTGCCCATTTTTGGATTGGGTTGTTTGCTTTTTTGATATTGAGCTGCATGAGTTGCTTGTATGTTTTGGAGATTAATCCTTTGTTAGTTGCTTCATTTGCAAATATTTTCTCCCATTCTGATGGCTGCCTTTCATCTTGTTTATGGTTTCCTTTGCTGTGCAAAAGCTTTTAAGTTTCATTAAGTCCTATTTGTTTATTTTTATTTCCATTTCTCTAGGAGGTGGGTCAAAAAGGATCTTGCTGTGATTTATGTCATGGAGTGTTCTGCCTATGTTTTCCTCTAAGAGTTAGATGGTGTCTGGCCTTACATTTAGGACTTTAATCCATTTTTGTGTATGGTGTTAGGGAGTGTTCTAAATTCATTCTTTTACATGTAGCTGTCCAGTTTTCCCAGCACCACTTACTGAAGAGGCTGTCTTTTCTCCACTGTATATTCTTGCCTCCTTTATCAAAGATAAGGTGACCATATGTGCGTGCGTTTACCTCTGGGCTTTCTATCCTGTTCCATTGATCTATATTTCTGTTTCTGTGCCAGTACCATACTGTCTTGATTACTGTAACTTTGTAGTATAGTCTGAAGTCAGGGAGCCTGATTCCTCCAGCTCAGTTTTTCTTTCTCAAGATTGCTTTGGCTATTCGGGGTCTTTTGTGTTTCCATACAAATTGTGAAATTTGTTGTTCTAGTTCTGTGAAAAATGCCAGTGGTAGTTTGATAGGGATTGCACTGAATCTGTAGATAGCTTTGGGTAGTAGAGTCATTTTCAGAATGTTGATTCTTCCAATCCAAGAACATGGTATATCTCTCCATCTATTTGTATCATCTTTAATTTCTTTCATCAGTGTCTTATAATTTTCTGCATACAGGTCTTTTGTCTCCTTGGGTAGGTTTATTCCTAGGTATTTTATTCTTTTTGTTGCAGTGGTAAATGCGAGTGTTGCCTTAATTTCTCTTTGAGATTTTTCATCATTAGTGTATAGGTATGCAAGAGATTTCTGTGCATTAATTTTATATCCTGCTACTTTACCAAATTCATTGATTAGCTCTAGTAGTTTTCTGCTAGCATCTTTAGGATTGTCTATGTATAGTATCATGTCATCTGCAAACAGTGACAGCTTTACTTCTTCTTTTCCAGTTTGGATTTCTTTTATCCCTTTTTCTTCTCTGATTGCTGTGGCTAGAACTTCCAAAACTATGTTGAATAATAGTGGTGAGAGTGAGCAACCTTGTCTTGTTCCTGATCTTAGTGGAAATGGTTTCAGTGTTTCACCATTGAGGACGATGTTGGCTGTGGTTTTGTCATATATGGCCTTTATTATGTTGAGGAAAGTTCCCTTTATGCCTACTTTCTGCAGGGTTTTTATCATAAATGGGTGTTGAAATTTGTCGAAAGCTTTCTCTGCATCTACTGAGATGATCATATGGTTTTTCTCCTTCAATTTGTTAATATGGTGTATCACGTTGATTGATTGGCGTATATTGAAGAATCCTTGCATTCCTGGGATTAACCTCACTCGATTATAGTGTATGATCCTTTTAATGTGCTGTTGGATTCTGTTTGCTAGTATTCTGTTTAGGATTTTTGCATCTAGGTTCATCAGTGATATTGGACTGTAGTTTTCTTTCTTTGTGACATCTTTGTCTGGTTTTGGTATCAGGGTGATGGTGGCCTCGTAGAATGAGTTTGTCAGTGTTCCTCCCTATGCTATATTTTGGAAGAGTTTGAGAAGGATAGGTGTTAACTCTTCTCTAAATGTTTGATAGAATTCGCCTGGGAAGCCATCTGGCCCTGGGCTTTTGTTTGTTGGAAGATTTTTAATCACAGTTTCAATTTCAGTGCTTGTGATTGGTCTGTTCATATTTTCTATTTCTTCCTGGTTCAGTCTCGGAAGGTTGTGCATTTCTAAGAATTTGTCCATTTCTTCCAGGTTGTCCATTTTACTGGCATATAGTTGCTTGTAATAATCCCTCATGACCTTTATATTTCTGCAGTGTCAGTTGTTACTTCTCCTTTTCAGTTCTAATTCTATTGATTTGAGTTATCTCCCTTTTTTTCTTGATAAGTCTGGCTAATGGTTTATCAATTTTGTTTATCTTCTCAAAGAACCAGCTTTTAGTGTTATTGATCTTTGCTATTGTTTCCTTCATTTCTTTTTCATTTATTTCTGATCTGATCTCTATGATTTCTTTCCTTCTGCTAACTTTGGGGTTTTTTTATTCTTCTTTCTCTAATTGCTTTAGGTGTAAGGTTAGGTTGTTTATTTGATATGTTTCTTGTTCTTAACGTAGGATTGTATTGCTATAAACTTCCCTCTTAGAACTGCTTTTGCTGCATCCCATAGGTTTTGGGTTGTTGTGTTTTATTGTCATTTGTTTCTAAGTATTTTTTGATTTCCTATTTGATTTCTTCAGTGATCTCTTGGTTATTAAGTAGTGTGCTGTTTAGCCTCCATGTGTTTGTATTTCTTACAAATATTTTCCCTGTAATTGATATCTAGTCTCACAGCATTGTGGTTGGAAAAGATACTTGATACGATTTCAACATTCTTAAATTTACCAAGGCTTGATTTGTGACCCAGGATATGATCTATCCTGGAGAATGTTCCATGAGCACTTGAGAAGAATGTTTATTCTGTTCTTTTTGGATGGAATGTCCTATAAATATCAATTAAGTCCATCTTGTTTAATGTATCATTTAAAGCTTGTGTTTCCTTATTTATTTTCATTTTGGGTAATCTGTCCATTGGTGAAAGTAGGGTGTTAAAGTCCCCTACTATGATTGTGTTACTGTTGTTTTCCCCTTTTATGGCTGTTAGTATTTGCCTTATGTATTGAGGTGCTGCTATGTCGGATGCATAAATATTTACAATTGTTATATCTTCTTCTTGGGTCGATCCCTTTATCATTATGTAGTGTCCTTCTTTCTCTCTTCTAATAGTCTTTGTTTTAAAGTCTATTTTGTCTGATATGAGAATTGCTACTCCAGCTTTCTTTAGATTTCCATTTGCATGGAATATCTTTTTCCATCCCCTCACTTTCAGTCTGTATGTGTCCCTAGGTCTGAAGTGGGTCTCTTGTAGACAGCATATATACAGGTCTTGTTTTTGTATCCATTCAGCCAGTCTATATCTTTTGGTTGGAGCATTTAATCCATTTACATTTAAGGTAATTATTAATATGTATGTTCCTATTCCCATTTTCTTAATTGTTTTGGGTTTATTATTGTAGGTCTTTTCCTTCTCTTGTGTTTCCTGCATAGAGAAGTTCCTTTAGCATTTGTTGTAAAGCTGGTGTGGTGGTGCTGAATTCCCTTAGCTTTTGCTTGTCTGTAAAGCTTTTCATTTCTCTGTCAAATCTGAATGAGATCCTTGCTGGGTAGAGTAATCTTGGTTGTAGGTTTTTCTCCTTCATCACCATAAATATGTCCTGCCACTCCCTTCTGGCTTGCAGAGTTTCTGCTGAAAGATCAGCTCTTAATCTTATAGGGATTCCCTTATGTGTAATTTGTTGTTTTTCCCTTGCTGCTTTTAATATTTTTTCTTTGTATTTAATTTTTGATAGTTTGATTAATATGTGTCTTGGCATGTTTCTCCTTGAATTTATCCTGTATGGGACTCTCTGTGCTTCCTGGACTTGATTAACTATTTCCTTTCCCATATTAGGGAAGTTTTCAAGTATAATCCCTTCAAATATTTTCTCAGTCCCTTTGTTATTCTCTTCTTCTTCTGAGACCCCTATAATTCGAATGTTGGTGTGTTTATTGTTGTCCCAGAGGTCTCTGAGACTGTCCTCAGTTCTTTTCATTCTTTTTTCTTTATTCTGCTCTGCAGTAGTTATTTCCACTCTTTTATCTTCCAGGTCACTTATCCGTTCTTCTGCCTCAGTTATTCTGCTATTGATCCCTTCTAGAGAATTTTTAATTCCATTTATTGTGTTGTTCATCACTGTTTGTTTGCTCTTTAGTTCTTCTAGCTCCTTGTTAAATGTTTCTTGCATTTTGTCTATTCTATTTCCAAGATTTTGGATCGTCTTTACTATCATTATTTTGAATTCTTTTTCAGGTAGATTGCCTATTTCCTATTCATTTGTTAGGTCTGGTGGGTTTTTGCCTTGCTCCTTCATCTGCTGTGTGTTTCTCTGTCTTCTTGTTTTGCCTAACTTACTGTGTTTGGGGTCTCCTTTTCGCAGGCTGCAGGTTCGTAGTCTCCTTTGTTTTTGGTGTCTGTCCCCAGTGGCTAAGGTTGGTTCAGTGGGTTGTGTAGCCTTCCTGGTGGATGCTACTAGTGCCTGTGTTCTGGTGGATGAGGCTGGATCTTGTCTTTCTGGTGGGCAGGTCCATGTCTGGTGGTGTGTTTTGGGGTGTCTGTGGCCTTATTATGATTTTAGGCAGCCTCTGTGCTAATGGGTGGGGTTGTGTTCCTGTCTTGCTAGTTGTTTGGCATAGGGTGTCCAGCACTGTAGCTTGCTGGTCATTGAGTGAAGCTGGGTGTTGGTGTTGAGATGGAGATCTCTGGGAGATTTTTGCATTTGATATTACATGGAGCTGGGAGGTCTCTTGTGGACCAGTGTCCTGAACTTGGCTCTCCCACCTCAGTGGCACAGCCCTGATGCCTGGCTGGAGCACCAAGAGCCTGTCCTCCACACGTCTCAGAGTAAAAGGGAGAAAAGGGAGAAAAGGAAGGAAAGAAGGAAGGAAGGAAGGAAGGAAGGAAGGAAGGAAGGAAGGAAGGGAAAGAAAGAAGATAAAATAAACTTATTAAAATAAAAAATAATTACTAAGAAAAAAGTTTTCTTAAAAAAAAAAAACGGACAGACAGAACCCTAGGACAAATGGTAAAACCAAAGCTATACAGACAAAATCACACACAGATGCAATCACATACACACTCACAAAAAGAGAAAAAGGGAAAAATATATATATATCATTGCTCCCGAAGTCCACTTCCTCAATTTGGGATAATTCGTTGTCTATTCAGGCATTCCACAGATGCAGGGTATCACGTTGATTGTGGAGATTTAATCCGCTGCTCCTGAGGCTGCTGGGTGGGTTTTCCCTTTCTCTTCTTTGTTCGCACAGCTCCTGGGGTTCAGCTTTGGATTTGGCCCCGCCTCTACAGGTAGGTTGCCTGAGGGCATCTGTTCTTCGCTCAGACAGGACGGGGTAAAGGAGCCGCCGATGCGGGGGCTCTGGCTCACTGAGGCGGGGCGGGGGTGGGGGGAGGCGTGCGGATGCGGGGCGAGCCTGCGGCGGCAGAGGCCAGCGTGACATTGTACCAGCCTGAGGCGCGCCGTGCGTTCTCCCCGGGGGAGCTGTCCCTGGATCCCGGGACCCTGGCAGTGGCGGGCTGCACAGGCTCCCCGGAAGGGGGGTGTGGATTGTGACCTGTGCTTGCACACAGGCTTCTTGGTGGCGGCAGCAGCAGCCTTAGCGTCTCCCGCCCGTCTCTGGGGTCCGCGCTTTTAGCCGCGGCTCGCGCCCGTCTCTGGAGCTCCTTTAAGCAGCGCTCTTAATCCCCTCTCCTCGCGCACCAGGAAACAAAGAGGCAAGAAAAAGTCTCTTGCCTCCTGGGCAGCTCCAGACTTTTTCCCAGACTCCCTCCCCGTTAGCCGTGGTGCACTAACCCCTTCAGGCTGTGTTCACGCCGCCAACCCCAGTCCTCTCCCTGCGCTCTGTCCGAAGCCCGAGCCTCAGCTCCCAGCCCCCGCCCGCCCCGGCGGGTGAGCAGACAAGCCTCTGGGGCTGGTGAGTGCCGGTCGGTGCCGATCCTTTGTGCGGGAATCTCTGAGCTTTGCCCTCCGCAGCCCTGTTGCTGCGCTCTCCTCCGCGGCCCCAAAGCTTCCCCGCTCCGCCACCCCCTGTCTCCGCCCGCGAAGGGGCTTCCTAGTGTGTGGAAATCTTTCCTCCTTCACGGCTCCCTCCCACTGGTACAGGTCCCGTCCCTATTCTTTGTCTCTGTTTATTCTTTTGCCCTACCCAGGTACCTGGGGAGTTTCTTACCTTTTGGGAGGTCTGAGGTCTTCTGCCAGCATTCAGTGGGTGTTCTGTAGGAGTTGTTCCACATGGAGATGTATTTCTGATGTATTTGCGGGGAGGAAGGTGATCTCCGCGTCTTACTCTTCCGCCATCTTGAAGCTCCTCCAGACCTTTTTTTTTTAATAGGAAAGATACCACATTTTCAGAACCCAAAATCAAAACACACAATCTAAAGAATGATTTTAGTCTTAGGATTTTATGAATGAATTCACATGTAAAGTTGGACCACACTAAAGAAATTAAGTTACATTTACTGTATATTTAATAACTCTTCTCTACTGCAAAGGATATAATTTTTCAAAAAGAGGCCTCCAAGTTGACCTTGCTAAAGGGCAGTACGCTGTAAACAAAGGAGCGTGGGATTTGGAATGAGACCTATGTAGCTTCAAATCTTGGCTCTAACAGTCATTAGCAATCACGCTGAGCCTGGTGTCCTCATTTGTAGAATGAGAGTAATAAACTTGTCTTACTGGGTCACTGTGAACATTAAGGGCATAATATCAATACATATAAGCAAAGCTTCCAGCCCAGTGTCTGGCATATAAGGGCTCAACAAATATCTCTTTCAGTCTCCTGCTTCTTTCTACTTTTTCTCTCTGCCAGTTATATAAAGGCATTAGTCCTTTCACAAGTTTTCACAAAGTTAGAGTTGATAGGATGCGTATAAATTATCGCCTTCAGAAAACCAACGTGACTCCAAGGTCTCCTGACCTCCAGGTGCTACTGACCCACAACAACTAAATCTTATACCTCACGGCGCAGGACTTTATTCTATACTCTCAGGCATTTGGGGTGGCCAATTCCGACTTCCAAATAGAACTGAAACTTCTTAATATCAAGGTAGAATTTTTTTCTTGTTTCAGCCTTGAGAATAAATTGATATTCATGGATTAATCTGCCTAAGAACTATATTTAGTCCTGGACTAAACAATCATTTCAAGAACCCCAACGTTAAGAAAATAATGTAGAATATTCTCACAAACCCTGAAAACTAACAAATTCTGCTAGCAATCTCAAACAACATTAAATACATTCTTGAATTAGGTACAATTTAATTAAGTATAACTCAAATTTTTGAAGTCTTGCGTTAAATGGAATTCCTGAAAAGCTCTTCTGAGAATATATTTGAAATCAAAGTATGTAGTGTTAATTTTCAAAGGGTTGATAAAAATTAAATACTTTACATCAATAAAGTGTAACTTTCCTGGGAATTAAAGTTTTTAGGGAACCCATTTGTATCTGATTTATTCAAAGACTACTTATAGGGTAAATTTTAAGAACTGTGTAGTATAGTGTATTCTCTAAGTTTTCTACTGCAAAAACATTGTGTTTCTTGCCAAAATAGTTTGAAAATGAAGAGAATTTAGTAAAATTATAACAATTTTAGACTTTCTGTAACTTAAAGGTTTATACTGTCATAGACAGAGCTAGTTGTGTGATTTTGCATAATGGATCCTTTTTTTTTTTTTCCCCTGCTGAATGGAAGGAACAACTTCCCTATGGAAAAGTAGTATAGGAAATCAAAAACAGAAGCTTATTTGTGAGGGTTGTGGTTGGAAAACTGGTCATTATTCACTTTTTGAGGTTTTTGAAAAGTCCCTTCTCTACTCCTTATTTCCACAAAGGATGAAAAATAGTCATCATGTGAATTGGGATGTAGACAATCATATTATATTTTTCCAGTTAGCAAACATTAATCTGATTAGACGTTGCTGACCGCTAGAATGTAACGTATGTATATGTGTGTGTATATATACATACACATATATACACATGTATATTTGATTCATATATGTATGTATGGTTCAATGGCATTTTTCTCTTAAATGCACTGTAATATATTGTTCAGTTACTTCTTAATTATGTAGATGGACATAATTTACTGATTTCCTTAGAGCTATCATTGCCTAACAATGTACAGGAACAAACATGTAGCAGGATTTGCTTCTGAACCCATAAAAGCAAAACTGGGCATTTTTAATTGATTCAAATTGTACGGAGAAGTAACCCAGCTTGGAAATGACCACAGGGAGCATCTGCAGAGCCAGTCATAGGCAGATGGGCAGATAGATGGCCCTTAGGGATCCTCTGCCTAATTAGAATCTTCCCCAAACTATTGACATGGTGGGACAGGGGGTGTAAGTCTCCCAACCTGTGTGGCAACAGGTACCACGTGCACCGACATAATGAGAACAGCTCAGTTTGGAGACCCTTGTGGAGTTTCCATGCCTGCCATCTGGGAATCAGTGTTCCCAGGACTCCCTTCTCAGAGTGTCAGGGGAAAACTTACCACACTCACACAAAGGACTATTGAGGGGGCCATGAGTCAACCGGAAAACATACACGGCACTTTCTCAACTTGTTTCTTTCCACTCCTGCAAAATACATGTCTTTTCATTTGAATTTCCCCTCAACAAAAGAAGGGCACCACTTTGACAAGCACTTACACATGGGCCTTAAGGCAGGGCGGAGTCTAGTTCATTAGGAACTGAACTTCTAGTAAACACCTTGATGGGCATAAAATCAGGCCCAGTCATTTCATGCCTATTTTATACCTTGCAACCATGAAAGGCCTATGAAGGGAATGGAGGGTGCATTGGGGGGTCTCACTCTATTTACAGTGGAGGTCTCCCCGGCCACTTCACCAGGCATGTGAGGAGTGTTGCTCAATAGAAACTAATACTCTGCTGCACGTCACACGTACTTGTACTGTAAGTCAGTGTCGTTGATTCAAAGAGTTATGTATAAACAATAGCGGGGAAAAAAAAAATTGCCCCTGGCAGATTGCAAAGGGAAATTCTGTTTCTAGTTTATCCTTTTATTGAGTTCTGTGTAAAGTATATGAAGGTATTCGGAAACTCTTCTCTCTTTCTTTTCTCTCTCTCTCCAGCTAAAGCTGTTTTCCAGCTTCTGAGCTGCCAATGTACCATGAGAAATCTACTCATTGACATGACAGAAAAGGCAGTTGTACAACAGAAATGGTATGGTCTGTTGCAATAAATTACAGGTTTCCTTTTCATGTTCAGCACAAGAGGCGGCCCTCATGCAATTAGCTACAGCTGGTTAAAGAAAGAAACCATGCATCTGTGGACACATCAGACAGAGAACCAACTCTTATGTTCTGACATATACCACTATAGGAACAGAGAAGAGACCTGATTTTTGTTCCTGAGCATAAACCATTTTTAAAACTTGCACTTCCCCCTCTGAATCACCAAGACAGCGTACCATTTGGGGAAACAAACCTACGGTCACGTTTTTTCCGTTAAGGTCACTGGTTATGACAAATAGCTGAGTGTCTTCCACTTGGTTCTTGTCTTCTTAAGCATTTGTAGCAAAATCTTTCCTTAGAGTATCTTAGCCTCATGCTGACTATTAATTATACAATTGCCACTGTGTGCTATTCTCAACTGGAAGCTTATATTGGTACACAAGAGTCCTTCTAGAATAATAATTTGATATGTTTTATGTCTTCCTGTTTTTGTTGAATGATCATTTGCATGATATAATTTGCAGTTTATTTCAGAAAAACTAAACATTCAGGAACACTCAAGAACCATTCTAACTGCACATGCATGGGGCACTGGATCATACACTCAATTATATAGAAGATGTAAATATACTTTAGTGCATGTACCAAATGAATAGTTTGTGTTCCAAGAGACAACCTAAGAAAATACTTATCAGTTTGAGGAAGGCATTGATATAACTCTATATAATGCATGTACATTTCTAATGATACACTTCTTCATCATCCATGTAAGTCTCTAGCTCTATTTTTTCTGCAAATAAAGTTGGCCCTAGGAAGTCTGGGACTTATTTCGCAGACATATGATTTTCAGATAATGAAATTTTAAATCATTTCAATATTTGAAAATAACTGTTCTTACCAATACTGGTCGAGGATAAATTTATTTTATAAATGAAAGAGGGTAAACAAAATTAAGACAAGTCATGAGATTAAAATTGTTCACATTTATCTCCTGGAACTCTTGGGGTCCCTGTAAAGTTAACAGTTCATTCGGACACATTCAAATCATGAAAGTAAAAAGAGATTTTGCCTGGGTGTTTAACACGGAAAAGAGAAATCCTAATGGAAATCATCTGTAATTAGTGATTCTGCCCCCCAGCGAAAAATTGGCTCTGTTTGTTTTACAGAAAATCAGTAAAGCTACTGATGTTTGAAAAAATAACTTGACAGTCCAACTGAAGATCACAGGGCATTTGCTGAGATGTCTCCAAAGCATTTGCCTGAAGATTTATTTTGAAAGCTGTGCTTAAAAGTAAAAAGCCAGTTGCCAGTTTCCCTCCCTCGTGTCACAACCAACCTTACGGTGCCATCAGAACAAAGACAGCAATGATTCCCATATTTTTATTTCATTAGGTTTAAGAGAGACATACACAGAGGGAATAGCCTTTAAAGAGAAAATCAATATTACATGTTTGGAAGGAAGGAAAAGAACCATAGTGTGTGTGTGCCCAGACAACAAATTCTGCCATCTCAAAACCTGTAATTTACTTGAAAGTGTGTAGTTTCCTTGCACTGGACTTCCAGACTCCTCATGTAATGAGCAACTGACATGTGAATGGAAACAGGTTGGCAGTAGGGGAATTATGAGACCTGAAGGCAAACATTTGCAAAATTGTAAGAATAAGCAATATTTTTTGAACCTTTTCCCTCCAGAGAGACAAATTTTGCTCTTGAAGAAAGAGCAGGCTAGAGAGACCCCCAAGTGTAAAAATCATACTCAACTTGTATCTATTTAGTAAAAACCAACTTCCAATAAAAGCAAACTCACCACGGAGTGAAAATAAGACAAATTCAAATGTAAACTATTATAAAGACCTGAGAATCATGGCTATCGAACTTAGAAACAACCAGTTCGTTATGCCTGGAGACATTTCAAGCTGAGGAGGACCAGACACTAAAGTGTAAATCTGTATTATTGCTAAACAATAGCATTGGTAAGATAAAGGATCTATCCTTCTGAGTCTAAAAATAAAAGATATTCTCTATTGTCCATTTTTTGAGCATTATTTAGTCAAAGAAAGGTGACAAATTATGAAATTGTTAAATAAATATTGCCTGACAGTGACACCGATTACGAAGGAAGGAAATCTCCTGAATGCACATCTTTTATTTATACCTGGAGAAAAATAACACAGAGCTTCTTAGTGAGATTATTCTAATTATATCAAAGGTACTTTGATAGTACTTGAAACAAGGTCATAAAATACAGAAGAAAAGTTCACCAAACCCCCAAGCCCGGAATTTCAAACTACCCCTCAATAGGTGACACAAACTGATAGCTTTGATAAGATGATTATTTCCTTTTAAAACACCCCTAAGGAGGATACTGAGTTGCAAGTGAGGATCAAAATGTTCCTACTTTAAGCAGCCGCATAGCACAGGGATATCAGCTCGGTGCTTTGTGACCGCCTGGAGGGGTGGGATAGGGAGGGTGGGAGGGAGGGAGACGCAAGCGGGAAGAGATATGGGAACATGTGTATATGTATAACTGATTCACTTTGTTATAAAGCAGAAACTAACACACCATTGTAAAGCAATTATACCCCAAAAAAGATGCTAAAAAAAAAAAGTTCCTACTTTACCAAAGTCCTACTACTAGTCTTTTATGCATGAGCATTAAATTTATTTATGCAGCAAAATATATTGAGGGCCTACTATCTCCAGGGAGTCCTCTGGGCCACATTAGGAAACAAGGCAGACAAATAACACTTGCTCTTATGAAGTTTATAATCTAGCTGGGCAGGTAGAAGATAAACCATAAGCAAAAGTAAATCATATAGATGTGAATAGGTGACAAGGGTTATGAAAAGGAAAATGTAGAGTAGAATAAGAGGGATCAGGGGTACCTGTCAGTAGTCCATTTAAATAGGGTGATTAGAAAAAACCTTATTGAAAGAGTGACAGCTAAGCCCAGAGCTGAAAGAGGGAAGGGAGTTAGACATGTGGAAAAGCCAGCTTCTCAACCTCAGTCCTATTGACATTATGGGTTAGGTAATTCTTTGTGGTAGGGACTGTCCAGTGCATTACAAGATGGTTAGCAGCCTCCCTCTACCCGCTAGATGCGAGTAATACACACCACAATTCCAGTTGTAACAACCAAAAGTGTCTCCAAAAAATAGTCAAAAGACCCCTGGTGGAAAAAAAAAAAATCACTGTTGAGAGTTACTGGTCTGGGAGGAGCATGGCTAGCAGGGTTAAAAAACAAAATGAAATCAAGATATGGCTAGAGTGGAGAACAGAAGGAGGGAGTTGGGGCTGAGGTCAGAGAGGTGACAGAGATGATCCTTTAGGGCTTCCTTGGCCTGTGTAGATTCTTTGTCTTGTACTCTGAATGAAATGGGAAGCTATTGGAGAGTTGTAAAAGTACCACTCTGGCTGCTGTGTGGAGAATACACTACGATGAGTGAGTGGGCAAGGGCAGAAGCAGGGCAATCAGTGAGAAGGCTATTAGTATGATCCAAGCAAGGGATGATCATGGCGCCTACCACGGTGACCAAGAGATATCAGATGCAGAGTATCTTTTTAGCGTAATGAATGAAATTTCCTATTATATGAATGAAGGGCTTGAGAAAAAGGAGTTAAAGATCCCTAAGCGACTGGAAGGATGGAGGTGCCATCGTTGAGATGGGAATTGCAGTAGACAGAGCACGACTGGGAGGGTAGATCAGGGAACGCATTCAAAATCATTCCTTGGCAAGTAAGATACAGGAGAAAATTTATTTTTGCATATGTCATGATGTTTTAAATCAAAGCAGTGGCAAATTTTCACATGGGAATGTAGTATTGGATAGGAAGAGAGATAAAAAACTTTATCTTAATGCACGATCTGTTTAAACACTTCTCTTCGGTGCTGTAGGATTTTTTTGTATGAGTGCTTTTTTCTAATACAAGAATCTCAATGTAGACATGCAGTGTATATGTCTGAACATAAAGCAGCATTTCTTGAATTGAATACATTCAAGGGATATCTCAACAATGCCACAAAATATTTTAATTTTTTTTCTCCTAAAGAGAAACTAGAATTGTTTTAATACAGAGAGTTATTACTCTAAAATTTACTTGTGGGGACCCAGAGCTGTAGAACTGAGTTCCTTCAGGGCTTTGTTCTTACTTCTGTCAGAGCTGTGACCAGGTCAGATTGCCATCTTGTGCAGTCTTGTGTGTCACCTCCACTGAACCTTGAGCTGTTTAAGGTCACGAACTGGAGTTTCTCTACCTCAGTATCCCAATGCCTATCACCGAATACACACTCAGTAAGTATCAACTATATGAAGGAGTGAATGAAAGGATAATTACAAGGAACACACACCTTGCGGTATACATTTACAGTACAGCCTTGGACACACAAACCAATCTCACAAAGGTAGAAACCATGACTCTGCTTCCTCTCCTCTCCTTTTCTTTCCTTCCCTCTCCCACTCCTCCGGCCTGGTGTGAAAGAAGATGGTAGACTTGGAAATCAGTCAGACCTGAGTTGGAATCCCAACTCTCCCACTGACTACTTATGTGAACGTGGACAAATTACCAGGTGACAGCTCAGATTACTTGGTAGGCAGACTAGTTCCCACGTAGATTTCCAGCGAAGCAACAGGTGTGGGGCCAGAATTTTACAGTCAGAAAAATCTGAAAATCCAAAAGTACTTCTTTGAATTTCCACACACGTGTATTGTTTTAGCTTCAGTGACACAATCTGGGAGGCAGCAGGTCCTCTAAATGTCTTAATCTTGCCCTGAGACTAGCACCGTTTAGGTCCCTAGGACATAGGGAATAGGACAGGCTCGTCCTTGCCTTCACGGAACTTTCTGCCCAGTGGGGAAGGCAGACTTTAAACAAATAATTACAAAGACAGTTATTTATTTGAGGTTGGGTAAGTGTTGGGAAGGAAAATAATGTCATAACGTACTGGAAGAATCCAGCCGAATTTTTGGGAAGGACAGGGGTGGGGGTATAAGAAGCTTTTCTATGGAAGTCACATCGAAACTGAAAACTGAATCATGAGTTGGAGTTAAGGGCTGGTGTGCAGAGTTGGGGAGGGAATAAATTGGAGAACAAAGGAGTTGGGGAAAGAGAATAGAGGAGAAGAGTTCTCCAAACTTCAGGCACTGAAGGATATCCAATAAGGATCTGGGCTTCTGCATTTCCCCATCAATAAAACAAATATAATCCCCCGAGTAGGTACCCAGTTTATGTTTGATGGATGAATGAATTCTGGAAACCCCTTATTCTGGTAGCTACACTTCACAGACTTCATACACTCACTCTCACCCATCCCCTAAAATGCCAAAGTGAACCACCTGGCAAGCCCCAAGTTTCCAAGGAGCTCAGGCTTCCAGTTTGCCAGTGTTCAAACGGCCACTTTGCTTTTTATCTAAGGCTCTTCTGAATCTCTTCAAACCACAAGGCACTTGACAGCATTTGTGCTGTGAATAAGGTTCCATCTTTCATCTGCGGTTGGCCCTAGCTGATCAACCTTTCTAGTGGACGTTGTATCTATATGACTGGTGAGCTCACCCATTCATTGGGTGGTATGGCTACTGTTGTTCTTATGAAATTACAGCTGGTGTCTGCTTTTGTTTTGCTTTTCATGAAGCCTACAGACTAGAGGAATTTTTCAAACCCTTACATTTTTCTCTTTAGCGCAGAGGAAACTAAATGAAAGGGGGCACTTCCCTTTTATTTAAAGAATCATTAGAGATAAGTGGACTCACCAAATAAGGAAAATAAAACCTGAAGACCTGTTCCCACAGTTGCACCTCCATTCCCTGGTCCTTTCCCGAGAACCCCTGTGGCTCATGTATTTATGTTACCTCTATCATAAAACGTGATCTTTATTGCAACCTGTCGTATGAAGTTTCAGCTCAGGGACAAGTCTACTTCCCTCCCAGACTACATTTGCAAACTGTCCCTTTTTGAAAACTATTCAAAACTTTGAAAAGGGAGACAAAACCAGTGGCTTGAATCCTAATTCATTCTTCTATTGTAGTTCCTTTAGTACTGTTAAGAAAAGAACAAAAGTTTGGTGAAGAATTTGCCCAGCTCCTCATAAGTTTCTCTCAACACCAACAATAGATATGACCTATTTTGAGTCCTGTAGACTTTTTGCCACATTTGTAATAGAAGATACTGCTATTTTTCATATTTTTTCTTTGCAAAAGGAAATTATTTTATTCCTATTATTCCTGGCTATAAATATATAATGTTCTCATTGTAAAAAGCATTCAAATATATAGAAGTTTCTCTCATCACCTCTGTAATTTTGAAAATGAAATTGCCAAGATATTTAGAGGCTTATAAATTGTTTCAACTCTTACAAGTTTCACACATCCTACTCAAGGTCATCAGAAAGACTTCAAACACCTGTATTCTTCCAAATAACTAATTGTGCACATCCACAAGCTGTCAGCTTTTCCACATTTCTTTCTAAAAATTTTAAAATCTAGCTTAATCAACCCAGACTCCAGGGGGAAAAAGTAGCATTTTGCATTATAGAACAGACTAAAATTAAATAGCAGATCTGGGAAATACAGCCATAGCATATTGTTCATTCAGTCCATACAGACTGAGTGTGAACAGCACGTATGCCTCGATGGAGGAAGACAAAAGATAAACATATCACTCCTATTTTTGGGAGCTTACGATCTAACTACTGAGATATGATATATAAAAATGGCACATGACATTACGACACAATTTTTTCTGCCGAGGATCACCAGTTAGAACAGGCAGGTGTTTCTCTGGGTCCCAATCATCTCCACACATAAGCTGCACTGAGATTGATGCTCTGATGCCAGCTTCCCAACCAGTCCTATTGGTATTATACCTTTTGGCATTGCAGAACATTTAAGACTTCCTTGCCTTGCATGTTTGAACAGCTCTGGTCATGAGATGCTGCTGATAATGAGGAGATTCCAGCCCCTCCTACACCTCCATCTCATCAAGTAAGTAACCTTTATAGAACACCGCAAGGAGCAGTAACAGAGGCTATCCAGACTCAAAGAGATTGAAGGAAGACATGAAGAGGCGCAGGTCAGCCATCTAAAGGGGTTTCATGTCAGTGACTCTGCTCGGGTAGGGGAAGCACAAGCAGGCATCTGAGATATTTTGAAATCCTCTGGGGAAAAAACAAGGTGGTATGGCCTGACCCTCAATGCTAAAAGGACACTCACTGCTTTCAAATTCTATGCTTCTGAGGTTACATCTCAGTGTGCTCTGAAAACCTACACACAACAAAAATTTTCACTCAGCTTAGAAACTCATTCCTGCCAGTAGAATTCTCCTATCATATAACAGCAGCTACTTCATTCAGAGATAGAATTATAAAGTTGCTGGAAAAAATGAATAAAGAAAGCAAAGATGACCTGAGGAAACCAGTAGAGAATACTGTTCATTACAGTATGTTTTACAAACTGCAGGTTGAGATCCTTTGGGCACATGGGGGGAGAGGTGAAATCAATTTGGTGAAACCAAATACAGGCATACCTTGAAGATATGGTGGGTTTGGTTCCAGACCACTGCAATAGAGTGAATATCGCAATAAAGTGAGTCACACAAATATTTTGGTTTCCCTACCCGGAGAAAATTATGTTTACACTCTAATTAAGTCTATTAAGTGTGAAATCGCATTATGTCAAAAAAATAATGCACATAACTTAATTAACAAATACTTTGTTGCTAAAAAATACTAACCATCATCTGAACCTTGAGTGAGTCGTAAGGTTTTTGCTGGTTGAGGATCCTGCCTAGATGTTGATGGCTGTCGACTGATCAGGGCGGTGGCTGCTGAAGGTTGGGGCAGCTGTGGCAATTCTTTTAAAAAAGATGACAGTGAGGTTTGCCACATCTACTGATTCTTCCTTTCATGAATTATTTCTCTGTAACATGCAAGGCTGTTTGATAGCATTTCACCCCCAGTAGAACTTCTTTCAAAATTAGAGTCAGTCCTTTCAAACTCTGCTGCTGCTTTATCAACAAAGTTTATGTAATATTCTAAATCCTTTGTTGTCATTTCAACAGTCTTCACCAGGAGTAGATTTCATCTCAAGAAACCCCTTCTTCACTCATCCATAGGAAGCAACTCCTTATCCATTCAATTTTTATCATGAGATCACAGCAATTCAGTCACATCTTCAGGCTCCACTTCTAAGTCTAGTTCTCTTGCTCTTTCCAGCACATCCACAGTTACTTCCTCCACTAAAGTCTTGAACCCTCAAAGTCATCCATAAGGGTTGGAATCAACTTCTTCCAAATTACTCTTAATGTTGACATTTTGACCTCTTCCCATGACTCATGAATGTTCTTTTTTTTTTTTTTTTTGCCATACGCGGGCCTCTCACTGTTGTGGCCTCTCCCGTTGCGCAGCGCAGGCTCAGCGGCCATGGCTCACAGGCCCAGCCGCTCTGCAGCATGTGGGATCTTCCCGGACCGGGGCACAAACTCGTGTCCCCTGCATTGGCAGGCGGACTCTCAACCACTGTGCCACCAGGGAAGCCCTCATGAATGTTCTTAATGGCATCTAGAATGGTGAACACTTTCCAGAAGATTTTCAGTTTATTTTGCTCAGACCCCTCAGAGGAATCACTATCTAAGTCAGCCGAAGCCTTATGAAATTTATTTCTTGAATAATAAGACTTGAAAGTGAAAATTACTCCATGAATGGATGTTGTGTTAGCAAGTATGAAAACAACATGAACTTCTTTGTACATTTCGATCAGAGCTCTTGGGTGATCAGGTACATTGTCAATAAACAGTAACATTTTGAAAGGAATATTTTTTTTCTGAGAAGTCATAGTGGGCTTAAAACATTCAGTAAACCGTGTTGAGGACTGGTTTCAATTTAAAGCCACCGGATGTATTAGCCCCTAACAAGAGAGTCAGACTGTCCCTTTAAACTTTGAAGCCAGGCATTGACTTTTCCTCTCTAGCTATGAAAGTCCTAGATAGCATCTTTTTCCAATATAAGGCTGTTACATCTACACTGAAAACCTGTTGTTTAGTGCAGCCACCTTACTTAATTATCTTAGCTAGGTCTTCTGGATAACTTGCTGCAGCTTCTACATCAGCACTTGCTGCTTCCCCTTGCACTTTTATGTTATGGACATGGCTTCTTTCCTTAAACCTCAAGAACCAATCTCTGTTGGCTTCAAACTCTTCTTCTGCAGCTTCCTCCCCTCTCTCAGGCTTTATAGAATTGAAGAGAGGTAGGGCCTTGCTCTGGATTAGGCTTTGGCTTAAGAGAATGTTGAGGCTAGTTTGATCTTCTATGCAGACCACTAATTTCCACATCAGCAGAAAGCCTGTTCTTTTTTCTTATCATGTGTGTGTTCACTGGAGTAGCGCTTTTCATTTCTTTCAAGAACTTTTCCTTTGCAGTCACAACTTGGCTAACTATTAGGCCTGGCTTTTGGTCTGTCTCAGCTTTAGACATGCCTTCCTCACTAAGCTTAATCATTTCTAGCTTTTGATTTCAAGTGAGAGGATGCATGAACTTTCCTTTCACTTGAACACTTAGAGGCCATGGTAGGGTTATTAATTGGCCTAATTTCAATACTATTGTGTCTCAGGGTATAGGGAGGTCCAAGAAGAGGGAGAGATATGGGAGAATGGCAGTACCATAGTCAAAACACACACACACATCTTAAGATTAAGTTTGCCATCTTATATGGGCACAGTTTGTGGCACCCCAAAACAATAACTGGGACATCAAAAATCACTGATTGCAATAACAAGTATAATACTAATGAAAAAGTTTGAAATATTGTGAGAATTACCAAAATGTGACACAGAGAGATGAAGCGAGCATTTTTCCAAACGCTGTTGGGAAAATGGTGCTGATAGACTTGCTTGATGCAAGATTGTCACAAAACTTCAATTTCTAAAAAATGCAGTATCTGCAAAGCCCAATAAAGTGAAGTGTAATAAAATGAAGTATGCCTGTATTTTTTTTAAAAATGAAACAGAATGGACAGGAAAAAAGGGAAAAGAAGAGGGGAAATAACAGAGGGTACCTCATAAGAAGAAGTATTATTTTGACTACGGGTCATGGTTAAAATCATATAAAAAACACTGTATTATACAATTGCTTCAATATACTCATCAAGCTAAATTCCTCAAAACAAAACAAAAAAAACAGGTTACCACTGGTATGACACTTGGATCTGCCCCACAGTCATATCCCAACTGAGCCATGGCAGTGGTTCCAGGATGTCGTTTGGCTCATGGGATGGCACAAGAGAACATACTCAGACGAAGAGACACAAAATCCCAGCCAATGCTCCCAGCCAGATCACTATGCAGTACTCTGTACATTGGTTTTTGCTTCTTCTGGAGGGGAGGTGTTTATGTGTATACTTACTGAGGAGGGTTTCCATTGAATCTTAGCTTCCTACTACTATGATAACAGCAACTAATAAGGACTGAGCACGTATATGCTTTATATTGCATTATCTCACTTAATTTTTCACATCAAGCCTATAGGAAGGTGCTAACAGTGTTCCCATTTTTGTGTAGCAAAGTTGAGATTCAGAAAGTCAAGTAATTTGCTCAAGGTCCACATAATGGTGGAGCCAACACTCCCACAGAGACAATGCTGTGATCATTCATGGTGTTGTTCACATAGAATTAGCCATTCACAACTTGAACACCTCTTTTCTTTGCTTTCTAGGCCAATTGACCATAAAAACAAACAATAATCAGTGTCTTAATCACCTTTTACTGCCATTTAAATTTTCTTTCTACTAAATTTGCACCCTAAAAGCAGCTGAAAATTTTCAATAAACTAGGAATCAACTAAGAACACTAATTCGGTGACGGACGGAATTGACTTTGTGGTGATAGTCTATCTGTACACTTGTACTCATCCAAATACAGCTCTTCTAATACAAGTAGAAAAAATAATTTGGCTTGTGAAGCAAAACAAAAAGGTTTTTTAAATCTGTTCTTTCATTGCTCCTTTGCTTTAAATAGATAAGCCTATAGCACATTTATTAATAATAATCATTCCTTTAGATCTAAAGTTAGTAACAGTAGCTCTCTCTTTTAAACTTCCCTTTATACCGTGAATATTGTCTTGTTATTTATTCCTCCTAGTTTTTCCTCATTAAAAAAAAAAAAATCCTTCAAATTCTGATTTTGTTTTGTAGGTTATTTGGAGATCTGGTTTACTTTAAAACAATGAAGCAGGCAGAACCCCCTGCGGGCAACCCACTGAGAACTGGGAGGTCCTAGTGGCACAATTAAACTGGCAACAAATCAATAGAAACAAAAGAAAAGACGAAAGAAAACAATAATTAAAACATTCTGCCAAAACATAGAACAGGAATTAAAAGATGCAAACTATTGTTTTGACACACTAATTACATTTTAATTTTCATTTTGCTGAAGACCAAAAGTAGACTTTGCCTTTTACAGTATTCTGGTGCCTCCTTGCTAGGTTGATAACATCCTTGCTAGGTTGATAACACCACGATTCTGTCACAACTGAATAGCAGATATTTTCACCAAGAGAGGATGGGGTAAACAGTTAAATGTTACCCTGCTTGTTGATTCACGTTATGTGAATCAAACCCTTTACAGATCATTCTGGCATGGCCCATCATGGTCCATGTGTTTACATGTGCACCTAAGATGATGTATTATCATGAGGCTGAGGATGCTAATGAAGGTGAAAGCCACTCTATTGAGTTCCATGTAATAGGCACTTTGCTAAGCACTTAATATATATTATCTGACTTAATTCTCATAACAAATTTAATACCGAGGTAATTTTATTATTCTCCTATTTTATAGTTGAGTAAACCAAGATTTAGAGAGTTAGACAAAAAATTTTGCCCATGATCACACATATAATAATTAGAGGAACCAGGATTTGAATCCACTCAGTCTCCAGAGCCCATTCTCTGAGCCATACGGTTCAACTAGAGCAGTGGTCCCCAACCTTCTTGGCACCAGGGACTGGTTTGTGGAAGAAAATTTTTCCATGGACCGGGGTTGGGAGGGTGGGGATGGTTTTGGGATGATTCAAGTGCATTACATTTATTGTGCACTTTATTTCTATTATTGTAATATATAATGAAATAATTATACAACTCATCATAATGCAGAATCAGTGGGAGCCCTGAGCTTGTTTTCACTTGCCACTCACTGATAGGGTTTTGATATGAGTCTGCAAGCAATTGATTTATTATGGTCTCTGGGCAGTCAAACCTCTCTGCTAAGGATAATCTGTACTTGCAGCCACTCCCCAGCGCTAGCATCACCGCCTCAGCTCCCCCTCAGATCATCAGGCATTAGATTCTCGTAAGGAGTGCGCAACCTAGATCCCTGGCATGCGCAGTTCACAGTAGGGTTCGCGCTCCAACGAGAATCTAATGCCACCGCTGATCTGACAAGAGGCGAAGTTCCGGCAGTAATGCGAGCAGTGGGGAGCAGCTGTAAATACAGATGAAGCTTTGCTCACTCGGCCGCCCCTCACCTCCTGCTGTGCGGCCCGGTTCCTAACAGCCCACGGACTGGTACCAGTCCACGGCCGGGGGGTTGGGGACCCCTGAACTAGAGCTTCCCGATCTCAAGCAGCTACAAGTTTGCTGGGCTGTTACTAATCATTGCTAGACTCCTGTAAGTAACTGTGAGTATTCCTACTTCAAAGTTGTTAAAACTGGGAGAGGAGGGAAAGTATGCCTTTTAACTCTTCTGAGGAGTTTTGATACAAAGGGAGAGAGAAAAGAACCTTAGTTGGAAGGAAAAGTGTGGCCAAAAGAAAGTTTAAAATTGCAAGAAAGAACAGCATGTGTGTGTGTTGACGGAATGATTCAGTGGAAGGGAAATATTGAATGACGTAAGAGAGAAAATTGCAAATTTCTGTAGTGATATCATTTGAATGGGTGAAAAGAAATGGAAAATAGAGTAAAAGTGGGGGATTGGATTTGGTGGGAGCAGTGTGGTGAATTTGATGAATGGAATAGGCATGAGGCTGAGAATATGGTGCAGGTGGTGCGTGTGTCAGTAGATATGGTGAAGGGAGTCTGTGGAAATTCTTTTACGATTGAGAAGCCTGGAAAATGTGAACAGTTAGAATGTCTCCATGAGTGGCTAATGTTTAAAAAAAGCAAGAACTTAGAAATGCATACTGAAAGTATTTTCAGGTGAAACGACATGATGTCCGGTATTACTTTAAAATACTCCAGAAAAAAATTCTAAAAGTGCTGCTCAAAGTTAACAAAATGTGATAATAATGATACCAGCTGACGCTTACTGAGTGCTCACCGCGAGCCACTGTATTAAATGCTTCACAACTGACCATGGTTCCTGGCTCTCTTGATTCTGTTTCCATTTTCACCCACTCTCTTAGAAGGTTAAGAGAGACTCACCTTGGCCTTTCCTTCTCCATCATGGAAACACTTCCCTCTTGTATCCACAAGCCCAAAACCCCTTGGCTGTGTGTTGGAAACCACCAGTGACCATGGAGTGAGATACCGAAGATTGTTTCCCTGCCTGTAGGTGTGCTGCCACCATAGGCTGACAACACTGCTTGCACTAAAAACATCCAAGTCTTATAAGCTTGGGCGTTTCCTTAACTTTCAATCCTCCTACTACCTTGTTTTAGTTTATTTCTCTGAGGTTAAAGAGACTCTGGTATGGGGGCAGGGAACACAGAGGCCCATTCTGGGGCAACTCTATTGATAAATCCATATCTACATACAAGCAGCATGATGATGTTATTAAGCTATTAATTAAAGGAGTTTTTTCCTTGGAATCTTCCTTTACATCCTTGCCCCAAAGTTGTCTCACGTAGTCACCTAGCTTGGCTCACATCCATTGCTCAAAGAAGAGATACGAGCACAAAAAGCAGAGGAAAAAGGAATCCACTTCCTGAATATTGAGTTACAGAAGTGTAGATCTTTAGGGGTCAAAGGGTGGATTCTAGCACAGAAACAATTTGAGATGAAGGCTTGAGAGGAAGAAAAATTCTCCCATTAGGTATGAAACTAGACATGACTTGTGAAGGGGAAGTTGGATGGTGGACAAACCAGGGAAAGAGGGGGCCGGCTGAGGGAGGTCAAAGAAACAGAAATGTCAGAAGAGCCGTGTATTAGCTGCTATAACAAATTACCACAAATTGGGTGGCTTAAACAACAGAAATGTAGTCTCTCACCATTCTGGAGGCTAGACGTCAGAAACTGAGGTGTCAGCAGGGTTGGTTTCTTTTAAAAGCTGTGAGAGAAAAGCTATTCCAGGTCTTTCTCCTTGGCTTATAGATTGTCCATCTTTTCCTGTGTCTCTTTACATCGTCCTCCCTCTACATGTGTCTCTGTGTCCAAATTTTCCCTTTTTATAAGGATGCCAGTCATAGTGGATTAGAACCCACCCTAATGACCTCACTTTAACTTGGTTCCCTCTGTAAGGACTCTATCTCCAAATAAGGTCACGTTCTGAGGTATTGGGGTTAGGATTGCAACATATGAATTGGGGGGCAGGGAGGGATTGGACACAATTCAACCCATAACAAGCTGGAATATGAGAATTTTCTTGAAGGGACCCTATCGATGAGCACCGCAATGGCTGTCCATCACTAGACCTCTGGAGCCACGTGGGAGCTGAGGCAGCCTCCACGGACAGCTCAGCTCCTCTCACCCATTCCCTGAGCCTCAGTACCTGTCACTCTTATCATTGTCTGATGACAGTTTTCCTTCATCCATGGGACAGCTGCAGTGGACAACAGCAGAAATCAAGTCCAGCCGTGCTCTAACACCTGGAGCTGCCTCCTCCCACTAACCGATGCAGAGCATCCTCTTGAATCAATCCACAACAGATTCAGCCACCACATCAGGTCAGCAGGACCCTGGCTATGTGGCAGCGTAGTGGCAGTGTAAACAGAAAGTTCTTCCATCCCTACTGCGGTGGAACCACAGAGCACTATCTAGCAATGCCATCAGCAGTGGGGCAGTGCTAGAATCCATTCCCGGAATATGTAATATACACGACAGACATTTTTATTACATATTTCCTCACCTATAAGGGTTTTCTTTTCAACATTCTGTGTCTAGCTTTAACAGTTAGGGGTTAAATAAAAATTTTGATAGTCTGCCATCTAATTCCTAACTTGATTTCAAATTTTTAATGTACTTATTAAATCCAAGATATTAAAACACTACAAAACACAAGGATGGAATTACCAAAAATGCAGTTCTGCTTTCTAATTTTATAAGGGGAAATCTCATTAATCATCACATATCATATGAAACAATAAATGCCCTGTAATAACAGGTAATAATATATAATGACAAGTAATATTCAGTTTTATGGTTTTCTCCATGATTTCTAAGGTCATGGCTGGAAAACTCAAAAGGAAGTTTGAGTGTAATTTGTTTCCCCTCTTCCAATAATATTATTAGACACACGTTGAACATAAATTTGATAAGCTCAGCAAATTAAACCAAATTTTTGCCCCTAATTCAAACCAAGTTAATTCAAGTCTTAAAGGGCAGGAAGTGAGTGGGTTAAAGAAAGTATTGAAGTCAGTTGAATTTAAGAATCACTATCGCTGCAATGACGTGTCAGTTTCTACCTCTGATTATCAATTTCTACTTAGGAGGGAGGTTCAGAAGCCTTGTCAACTATTCTTAGAGGCATCAGTGCTGCTGTGGCCATAAGGACACACAAAGTGCTGGGCATCCTTAAATGGAATATTCAGATAGAAGAGAAAATATAATCATTGCCTTGTACTAACGAAGCTATGTCACTATACCTCGATACAGATGGAATAGTATGCAAGAAGACCCAAAGAAATGAAATTTAAAATACTATGGAAATTTAGTGCTTTCCAAGTTAAGATATATTAAATGAACTAGAAGTCTTAGATTTGGTGGATAAAGCCAAAGAGACAATATGATTAAAGTCTCTAAAACAGTGAACAGTAAATGTGACCATTCTGGAAAATGAAACTTAACCTCCCTATAGGCATCCCACCCCGAAATACTAGCCGTGACCAAAAGGAATGTTATTCACAGTGACTGATATTTTGTTGATTGTTAAGGTATACTCTGAAAATATCCCTTGGTTCCCTAAATACAGCCATTTCTTCTTCTTCTCTTTTCCTTTGTATAATTCAAGATGGCAGTTAGGTACAATCCTATGCTTTCCTACTCAGCCAGGCTAGTTTCACTTTCTACCTATCTACCGTCTCATATGCCAGTTTTTCTCCAGCTATCCTAGTACCCTGTAACCCTAGGGAGCTTCCTTTAAGGAGTGCAAGCTCCCCTTCAATCACATAGAATTTTAGTTTTCTCAGACTTTCTTTCTTTCCTCTCTTTGTACCATTGCTTTGTACAAAGATTAAATTCTCCTTTTTTCACCCCAACTTCTTCCTTCCCTTCTTGATAGACTTCTTGAAAGAATAATTTATACATAGATTACACCCACCAATTCCTCTTCTCCAACCTCATTCAGGCCCCTATCCACTGCCAACCACTCTATTTCTTTAATTCTCTATTGAACTTCTATATTTCAAGGTCATTAGTGACCTAACTACCAACTCTAATACCTAAATTCAGACCATCCCCCTTCTTCTTGGAGTTGTATACATAATGGCTTCCTGGATACGTTTCCTGTCTAAATTTTCAGCTACACTTTTTACTGTTCCCTCGTGTTCTATCCTCAGTCCTCTTCTCTTCCCGCTCTCTCTGTTCTCATAAATTTCCATCTATACGTAATTTACTCCCACATCTATGGGTCCTACTCCTGCCTTTCTTCAGAAATTAGAATTATATTTTTAAATTCAATCATAGCATTTATTATATTTTATTGTAATTGTCTATTAGCAGTCTGAGATAATCAGATTCTAATCCCCTAAAGAGAGGAACCATATCGTCCTTCTCTCCTTCCCGTTTTTCTTCCTTCCTTACCCAACAGGTCTCCAGAGTAAGTCGGCCTGTTCAGGTAAGTCTTATGGAGAAGGGGACATCTCCAGTAACCAAACACTGGAAAGAAGTAATGGAATGAGGTTTATGGATAGAGCATTCCAGGCAGAGGGAACAGCAACTGTGAAATACCTGCATTAGCAGTGTGCCTGCTGTGTTCACAGAACACCAAGGAAACCAGTGTGCCTAGAGCAGAGAATCTGAGTAGGAGATAAGGACAGAGAGATAACAGGGGCAGAGGTCTTACAGGGCTGCCCAAGGACTTTGGATCTTTCCCAGAGTGAAAGTGAGAGCCCCTGGGGAGAGGGGGGTTGTTGGGGCAGAGAAGTAACATAGTCTGACTTATATATTTTTTTCTACTCTGGTGCTACCTATAGACTATAGGGAGACAAGAATGGCAGCAAGGAGATGAGATATGAGGCCTTTGCAATAGCCTAGGCACAAAATGATGGTGACTAACATGGTAGTAAGGTTGATGACATTAAATGGACAGATTCCAGCTACGTTTTGAAAATAGAGTTAATTGGCTTTTTCTGACAGAAAGAAAGAATCAAGGATGAGGCAAAGGTGTTTGGAAAGAAGTCTAAGGATGAAGTTTCCATTAATTGAGATAGTTTCAAGGCAGGGAATATAATAATCAGATTTGTGATTAAGTGGGTCACTATGGTGGCTAGACAGCGTCTGTTCTGAAGGAGCAAGACTGTGTTGTCAGGTTGTGACAAATTATCACAGTAGTCCAGGAAAGAGATAATTAAAACCTGCACCGGAGCAAGGAAGCTGAGATGCAGACGATAGACCAAATTCAAGAAATATTTACGGGAGAAAACTGCTTTCTATACTTATTGATAACTGTAGCAAAAGAAGTAATGTCAAAGGATATAAGCTTAAAACTTTGATTAAAAAAAAAACAAATGTCTAGCTCAATAGAATTTGTAAATTCTGTCTGCTTGAGAGTTCAGTGATACACACCCTTTTTCGGAATGATCGTTAAATGTAAGGTTGGCTTAGAACCATTTTGCTTGGTTAGTTTTTCTTTTCTTTTTTTTTTTTTTTAAGACTTTCTAACATATATTTGCTGAAAAATGATCCCTCAAGGAGGATGATAAAAGGAACATTTTAATCAAAATGACAAAATTTATCATCACCAAATATTCATTCAGAATCCATAGCATTTCAAAATAGCAAATTATAAACTCCAGGAAATGTAATAAAATGCATTTTACCTCTACTTTTTAAATTAAACTTTTCACTCAAGCGTACTGTCCATAAAGATAGGTGCACAAATCTTAAGTATACATGTCAATGAATTTTCACAGAGTGAACATATCCATGTAACCAGCACCCAGATCAAGAAACAGAACATGACCGACCAGCCCCCAGCCCCGCCCAACTCCCTCTTGCTTCCTTCTGGTCCTTACACACCCCCAGAGGAGCCAATCTCTTGACTTTCATCCCCAGGGAAGAGCTTTGCCAGTTTTCGAACTGTAAATGAAAGAAATAATACAAGTAGTATTCTTTGTTTCTGGCTTCTTTCACTCAACATTATGTTTGTTAGTTTCAGCGGTATTATTGCATGTACTCCTTTCATTTTCATTGCTGAATATATTTTAATTGCTTGAAATTCACAAAATTTATTTATCCATTTTACTATTGATGCACATTTGAGTTATTTCCAGTTTTCATCTATTATGGCAGCACTACTGTGAACATACTTGTAGTGTCTTTTCATCTATACATTTTTTCTATCTATCTATATCTATTGTGTATATACTGAGAGTAGAGTTCCTGAGTTATAGGTTATGTATCTATTCAACTTTAATAGATACTGCCAAACAGTTTCCCAAAGTGGCAATTATATTACTTTTTTTTTCCCCTGTTTAAATGTTTAGACAATACTCTGTTCTAGAACTGATTTTGACCTTTCCTGGAAATAATTTGATCATACACCAAACATTCTGTCAGTGCAAGTTGTGTTTCAGAGTAGATTACAAAAGATTCTGACTATGTAAGGAAACTATCTTAGAAATTCAGTTCACACAAAACACAGTAAGGGAAATCAGAAAATTAAGGAAAAGAGAAAGAATATACAGTAATAATGATAACAGCTAAGTTTTTCTGAGCACCTACTTGCTCTCCTCATGAAGGAGAGCAGCTTCTTTCCCCCAAATGCCCCAGAATGGATGTCCTGTGTCTCACTGTGGCAAATACCCACCTCTGAATTAGGCCCAAAGCGAAGCTACTCCTAAGGCTTGAGTGGAGCCCAGTTACTCGAACTGGCTTTGCTGTGCTGTATGTGCTGTGCTGTTTAGTGCAGTATCCTCAGCCCTTCACACGATGTCTAGCATGTGCTAGATGCTGAGTACATATTCATCCAGTGAATGCATAAATTAATTATTAATAAAAATAACGGCTGGCAAAAACATCTGATTGGAAAAGATAAGCCTAAGGATTTACGCTATTGATACAGTCACACCATAAAATTGTACTCTATCTGTTTGTTCTTCAGTTACATGTGTGACCTGGAATCAGCTAGGTCACCCTGCCCTTCAGGCTTCAGATGAGTTAGCTCAGACCACCATCACCTATGGCCTGGGAAACCCAATGTTTATCCCAAACCCTCCTGAGAATCTTAGAGCAATCTCTTTTTTTTTTTTTCTCATCACTGATGGTTTCATACTCCCAAATCCAATGAATTAGATCATCTTGTGAATTATCTTGCCATATTCTGTACGCTCTCCTTTTCCTTTACTGTGTGGTCTTATATAGGTCTAGACACCAACCTGATTTCTTTCTATCTTCAAAGTACTACCAATACAGGACAGTACATACAGCAAATTTTTACTAAGTCTTGGAATAGTAGAGGAAGTTTACATCACTGAACCACAGACAACTTAAAATTAACTAGTGGATAGCCTTGTTTTAAAATGTCTCCCAGACATCCCGACACCAGGAATCTTACTAGTTACTACTTCTCAGTAGATAATTTTCTTCATTAATTCCAGCCTTATGACTAATTGCTCAGTCTTCCTTTCCTGGACCCATCTTCTTCCCCTTTCCTTTTCCAAATGCCTGTTGACTTTACATGCAAAGAATTTAAATTTTCTGGACTGATCTATTGCAAAGCTCTTGTCTCCCACCTTCCATTCTTTAGACTCTATCACACAATAGCCAGAGTAACCTTCTTAAAATGTAAATCTGATTATGTCACTCTTTTGCTCCAAACCTGCCAATAGCATCCCTTCACACTTAGATTAAAATACAAACTCCTAACTTAAAAAGTTAAAACCCACTAACTTAAAAAACAAACAACACTAACTTAAAAAGTTTTATCAATATGAATGGAGAAAGAAAATATGACATACACACACACACACACACACACACATATCATTAGATACACACACACTCCTATGTGTGTGTGTGTGTATATATATAATATTCAGAGCCATGAAAAAGAAGAAAATCTTGGAAATCTTGGATTCATGACAACATGGAAGGAACTTGAGGGCATTATGCTACGTGAAATAGGTCAGACGGAGTAGGACAAATACTGTAACTGTATGATCTCACTTTTAACGTAGAATCTCAAAAAGAAAAACAACAAGTGCATAGATACAGAGAACAGATTAGTGGTTGCCAGAAAGAAGTAGGAGGTGGGAGGTGTGTGACATGGGTGAAGGTGTTCAAAAGTTACAAACTTCCAGTTATAAAATTAATAAGTCATAAGAATATAATATATAGTGGCAACTCTAGTTAATAATACTGTATTGTTTATTTGCAAGTTGCTAAGAAAACAAATCTTAAAATTTTTCACCACAAGAAAAAAATTGTAATGATATGTCAATTATATCTCAATAATTTTTAAGAAGGCCTTAGAGAATGGTATTAGCAGAACTGCTCCATAAAAATGTTAAAAAAGTTCTTTAGGTGAAAGTAATTATGTCAGATGGTAATTTGAATCTATACAAACGAAGAGCTCTGAAAATGGTAAAATTATGATTAAATAGAAAACAGATTTTTTTAGTTTGAAACTTCACTAAAAGATAATTGACTATCTAAAGCAAAAATAATAACAGTGAATTGTTAGGTTTATAGTATATGTAAAAGTAAAATGTATGACAATAACACAAAAGTGGGGAAATTGAAACATTCTGTTATGAGTCTTATGCTATATGTGAATTGAAGGTAAACTGTAATAAGTTTAAAACGAATATTGGAAGCCCTGGAGTAACCACTAAAACAATAAAACAAAGTGGTTTTAACTAAGCCAATAATGGAGAATGAAATTTAAGTGAATTTTATTTAAATTTGAAATGAAATTTAAATAAAGACAAACTAACCCAAAAGAAGTCAGGGAAAGAAGGAAACAACAGAACAATGAGCAGATGGGACAAATGGAAAAGAGATGGCAATATGTTGAATTTAAATCCAATGATTTTGATAATTACATTAGATATCATGATTTAAACACTCCCCACCCAATTAAAAGGCAGGGATTGTCAGGTTAGATTTAAAAAGGAAGATCCAATTATATGCCCTCTATAAGACATATAAATAGTAAGACACAGATAAAAGTTAATGAATGGAAAAGATGCACTATGAAAACACTAATTAAAAGAAAGCTGGGGGCTTCCCTTGTGGCGCAGTGGTTGAGAGTCCGCCTGCCGACGCAGGGGACATGAGTTCATGCCCCAGTCCGGGAAGATCCCACATGCCGCGGAGCGGCTGGGCCCGTGAGCCATGGCCGCTGAGCCTGTGCATCCGGAGCCTGTGCTCTGCAATGGGAGAGGCCACAACAGTGAGAGGCCCGCATAACGCAAAAAAAAAAAAAAAGAAAAGAAAGCTGGAGTGGCTATATTAATACCCTACAAAGTAGATTTTGGAGCAAGGAATAACACCAAGATGAACAAGTAATTTCACAATGAGGGGTAAATTTATCAAGAGGACATAACAGTACTAAACATATATGTACCTAATAAAAGAACTTCAAAGTACAAAAACAATATAATACATATAAAACAAGACAGATATAATTGAGGGGAGAAATAAATATATCCACAATTATACTTGGAGGGTTCAACTTTCTTTCAGTAGTTCAGAAAACAAGTACAAAGAAAATAAATTAAAAAAGATGTGAATAATATTATCAAAACTTTGACCTAATTGACATTTATAAAATACTCTACCCAACAACAGCAGAATAATACATACTCTTTTCTAGTGTTCACAGAACATTTACCAAGAAAGGCCATTATCTTGGTCAGAAAATAAGTGTCATAAATTTAAAACAATTGAAACCATAAAAATATGTTCTTTGACCACAATATTATATTTGAAAGCAATAACAGATAGCTATATGGAAAATCTACAAATATTTGGAAATCAGTCAATGTATTCCAACTAACCCATAGGTCAAAGAAGAGTTCACAAGAGAGATTGGAAAATATCTTGAGATTTATGAAAACAAAAACACAACATATCAAAACCCGTGAGAAGCATTTAACACAATGCTTAAACCTAAATTTAAACCACTAGTTGCCTGTATTAGAAAAGAAAAAAGATTTCAAATAGATGATCTAAGTGTCTACATTAAGAAATTTGAAAAAGAAGAGTAAATAAAGCACCAAGTAAACAAAAGAAAAGAAATAATAAAGATCAAAGCAGAAATCAGTGATATAGAAAACAGTAGAGAAAATCAATGAAAACAAAAGCTGTTTCTTTGAAATTATTTTTAAAATTGATAAAACTCTAGCCCAAGTGTTGGTAAATTATGACCAACGGACGAAGTCCAGTCTGTCACCTGATTTTGTATAATTTGCAAGCTACAAATAGTTTTTATATTTTAAAAAATTATTGGAGGGCTTCCCTGGTGGTGCAGTGGTTGAGGGTCCGCCTGCCGATGCAGGGGACGCAGGTTCGTGCCCCGGTCTGGGAGGATCCCGCGTGCTGCGGAGCGGCTGGGCCCGTGAGCCATGGCCGCTGAGCCTGCGCGTCCGGAGCCTGTGCTCTGCAATGGGAGAGGCCGCAACAGTGAGAGGCCCGCGTACCCGCCCCCCCAAAAAAAAGATATTGGAGAAGAAGAGAAGGAGGAGCAGGGCAGCAAGGAGAAGGAGAAAGGAGCCTAAAATAGTTACTATCTGACATTTTAGAGAATAAAGTTTGCCAACCACTGGTCTAGCCAGATCAATCAGAAAAAAAGAGAGGAGACAAATTACATTATCAGGAATGAAAGAGAAGCTATCACTACAGATCTTACAGACATCAAATAGATAATTGGTAATTTAATTTGACCAATAAATTCAACAATTTAGAATAAATTTTAAAATTTCTTGAAAGGCACAAACTATTAAAGCTGACTCAAAAAAATCATCTGAATACCAAAATTTAGAGCTAAAAGATCTTCTCATTAAGAAAACTTCACACCCACCTTCAACAGTTACTTCTGCTAAACATTTAGAAAGAAATAATACTAATTCTATATAAACTTCCAGAAAAGAGAAGAGGATGGAATCCCTTCCAACTCACGTATAAGGTCAGTATTGCCCTGATCCAGTACCATACAAAGATATTATAAGAAAAATAAACCCCACAGAATATCAAGATACTGTACCATGTCCAAGTGTTGCTTGTTGCAAGAATTCAAGGTTCATTCAATATTTGAGATTCAGTTAGTGTAAATTTAGCAAACTAACAGACTATCATGAAGGATACACTAGAGGGAGTTCGAGAAATTGTTCAATGGGTGTAAAGTTACTGTTATACAAGATAACTAAGTTCCAAAGATCTGCTGTACAACATAGTATCTATATTTAACAATAAGGTACTGTGCCCTAAAAAAATTGTTAAGAGGGTAAATTTCATGTTAAGAGTGCTTACCATTAAACAAGATAAGACAAGAAACACAAAGAAACATTTAGCAGTGATGAATATGTTTATTGTCTTGATTACAGTGATGGTAAGAGTTTATACATATATCCAAACTCATCAAATTATATACATTAATTATGTGCAGTTTTTTGTATACCAATTATACCTCGATAAAGTTGTGGTGGAGGGAAGGAGAGGTCGTTATATGGTCATCTCAGTGGATAAAACAACAACAAAGAAAACATTTAATAAACTTAACACCCATCTCTGATAGAAACTTTCAGTAATTTAAGAATAAAAGTGAACTTCCTCAACTCGTTAAGGAACATCTACAAAAAACATGCAGCTATTAGTGTAAGAATAGATATATAGATTGCTGGAATTGAATAGAAACTCCATAAATAGATCCACATACACATCATCAATTGGTTTTCAGCAAGATGCTGACATAATTCAATCAAGAAAAAGAAGTCTTTCCAACACAATGATGCTGGAAAAAATGGACATTTATATGCATGTAAATATTCACATCATCTACAAAAATTAATTATAGATGTATCCTAAACCAATATGTAAGTTCTAAACCTATAAGACCTCTGGGAGAAGACACAGGAGAAAATCATTGTCACCTTCAGTTAGTCAAAGATTTTTAAAATATGACACCAAAAGCATAAGCTATAAAAGAAAAAATATGGATAAACTGGACTTATTAAAAAATAATTATATCTCCTCCTCAAAAGACATTCTTAAGGAAAGGCAAGTCACAGGCTAAGAGAAAGTATTTGCAAACATATACCTGAAATAGGTCTACTATCCAAAATATATAAAGATCTCTAGCAACCCAATAATAAGACAATCAATCTGATTTTTTCTTTAAAGGGCAAAAAATTTGAACCTATACTTCATCAAAGAAGGTATATTATGGCAAAAAAGCACATGAAAAGATACTAAACAACATTAGTTACTGGGGAAATGCAAATTAAAATTACAATGAGATTACGTGCACACCTACTAGAAAACCCAATATTTTAAAGATTAACAATAGAAAGTAGGTGAGAATGTGGAAGAAGCGCTCTCATACTTTGCAATCAGAAATGCAAAATAGTACAGTCCCTTTAGGAAACACTTTGACAGTTTTGATAATCCATCTAGCCTAAAATTTCCAGACACCAAACTGGTGTTCTTTCCTCTGTATCATGCTGCCATCACATGATCAAGACATCCAAAAAGAAGACGAGGTAATAACAACCATTAAAACTGAAATTTCTTCATTTGAGGTCTTAGGTGGGGAAAGAAATATTTTAAGCATGAAAGCAAAGCAAGGACATTAGAATCATATGGAATTGCTATAAAACCTCATCAGTAATTTACCCATACACAACCTTTGAAGAGGTACATCTCTCTGAGAGTCGATTCCCTCTGCTATGAAATTCAAATAATAAGGTATTACTTGAAAGGTTATTATGTGATTAAAGGTATTCTACGTATACCTTAGTGTAGCACCTTAGCAAGCAGTTAAGTCTTCTGTATATTTTTGTGCTCTTAGTGAAGTAGAGCCATTCTCTATTAAAATAAATGTAGGGAATGCTGGTTAACAGGTTTCTACACATCAGGATTTTTTAGCGCCATCAATACTCAATAGTCATATTTAATCTCCAGGAAAGGAAATATGCATGAATTATCTTTCACATTTTTTCCATGAAATCATTTATCCATGCTACATGAATTACAAAACTCTGCCTTTAAAAAAAGTACATGTCCCTCCTAAGTTTTTGTCCAACACTTTTTAGCTTGTTCCCCTTGAACATTGACACTTTTAAAGGTTTTAGTTAATGGCATGGGCTTCAGAGTCAAATCCAGGGGTTCAAATTCCTCCTCTATCGTTTCCTAACCATGTAACCTGGGCCCAGGATAACTCTCAGTTTCCTCATCTGTAAAGTGAAGATAATCACCTAATGTAAAGGGTTATTGTACAGATTAAATGAGTTCATACATGTTAAGCATTTGGCACAGTCCTTTCCTCATCATAAGCACTCAGTAATTGTTAGCTATCACCCAGTTTTGGTGTTTTGATTTAGGAAGAAGGCTGCAGTTCAAAGTAGCCACATTAGTGTTGCTCGAATAAGCAACGACTCTTCCCCTGAACACATGGGTACCTGCCTGCTAACCCTTTCCCACTTGTTGCATGCTCTGGGTATTCCTGGGCAGGAGACCAGGACATTCACAGCTACCTCAGGCACGAAAAAAAAATTTCATGCCCATGGGGCTACATGGTTACCTTCTGGACAGGATATGACCTCCATGATCTCCATGATGACATGGTATTATTGGATAGCATTTGCTTCCCAGATAACTGGAAGGAGTTTAGAGGAGGGCAACCAACATAATAAAAGGTTTGGAAATGAAAAACCCTATGAGAGCAGATGAAAAACCTGGGTATGTTCAGTCTGGAGAACAGATAGGGCAGCAGGAACCAATGGACAGTCTCTTCAGAATTTCAATTTATTCAGGATTCAAAGTCCCAAAAGAGAGTCTGATTGGCTTAGCTCCAGCCATACGTCCACCTCTTGCTTAGGTAAGAACTGAGAATTTTGGCAATTACACTAAGGGAGAGGTAAGAAAATCAACATTCTGTAACCAAAAGAAGGAAAAAAGAACGCTAGGTGGAAAAACATAAAAGCCCACTACACCCTATGAATTCACATTAAAACTAACAGGTATCATTTGAGTACTTAATGTAAACTGTGAGAACAATAAGGCTTAGAGGATTTTAAGGAACTCATATAAGGTCATAGCGCTAATAATTCATGGAGAAGGGACTTGGAATCAGGACATGCTGAAACCGAAGCTCAGTTTCTTAATTAATATACCATACTGTTCCCACTCATCCTTTTCATAATCTCTGCTATCACTGCCACTCCTTAAACCAGCTTTGTCACCAACAAATAAGACAGAGGTCAAAAAGAGTCAACATGATCCTCTTCCCCTCTAAGGCATTATGATCCAACACAAGACTGAAAGCCCTTGTTCCTCACCACGTACATACCATCCCACACGTACACTAGATTTGGAGGACCTAGGGAGGGCAATCTAGGGAACTAAATTCCCTTGCAATGGGCCAAGATTTGATCTTGAGGGGCTTGGAATAAACGATGATTAGGATTAACCATTCCAGCATCAGAATCTCCTTATCCTCCTAAGAATCTTGAAGAGCAACTTGAAACATCACACCAAGCTATTACACAGGTGAATAGCTTAAAAAGGAGCAACGTGAGGTGATGTCTCTCTATATATACACTGTCCTGTGTAACCAGACTGTAACTCTCTTGCGGGGAGGGGCCATGCCCCACTTCTGCTTCTTTGTAGCCACTGCAAAAAATAGGCATGTATGATGCGGATAAAACCAAATATAATGAAGATAAAGGTGATAAGTTTGACTTTCTAGTTTTAGATCTAGGGTAAATCTCCCATTTTCATGGTCTCTAATCCTAAATATTTAGATTCTATGGAGCCAAATCAGAGTTCTAGAAAGTGGGAAAAAAACAACAACAACAAGGAAAACCATTACGTCTGTGGAGCCAAGAAATATTACAGTGTCATTGAACATCAACAGCAAGACAACTGGGAAAAGGGAAACCCATCCAGTCCAGTTTAATGGTTAAATCACAGACTTTGTTTTTTGCTTTTTTGGGGGGTTTTTTGTTGTGCCACTTGGCATGTGGGAATCTTAGTTTCCCAACCAGGGTTGGAACCCAAGCCCCCTGCAGTGGCAAGTGCGGAGTCTTAACCACTGGGAATTCCCCGTAGACTTTGGACTTAACCAGACCTGGGCTCAAATCTCAACTCAGTTACTTACTGTTGAGGGACCTAACTGTTAAAAGTTAGAGGCGACTTTTGCAAATGATCCTCTATACCTTGTTCCATCATCAGCAAATGCAAGGCCCAAAAAATTTGTAGAGAAGGTGAAATGAGATTATGTATGTGAGCCCTTGGCATGGTCCTTCTACCTAGAAAGCCTCAGCAGATACTAGTTGCTATTTCAATACTTTGTTACCTATCTTTCTACCACCACTACAGTGGTATACCTGGGGGCTAGGGCTGTGCTGGGCCTGATTTTAAAGCTACTGAGGGGCTTCCCTTCCCTTCCCTAGTGGCTCAGTGGATGAGAGTCTGCCTGCCGATGCAGGGGACGCGGGTTTGTGCCCCGGTCCGGGAAGATCCCGCATGCCGTGGAGTGGCTGGGCCCGTGAGCCATGGCCGCTGAGCCTGCGTGTCCGGAGCCTGTGCTCCGCGACGGGAGAGGCCACAACAGTGAGAGGCCCGCAAAAGCTACTGAATAACATTATAGGCTCTAGTCTAAAATTTTTGTACATAATATTATAATTTCTAAAAAGACTTCAGAGCTAATATGGTCTATATCAGTCATTTTATACCAAGATATAATTCTTGTTGTCTCTGAAAATTTTTTCCTAGTAATTTTACACTTTTCTTAATTTGAGCAATTTTGTTGCAGTATAATTCAATAAACTTTTATTCATCATCTTCTCTGGGCCAAGCACTGCATTAAGGAACTGGAAATATACAGATCTGAAACACAGTCTTGGCTTTAAGTTGCTTGGAGCCCCGAAGTATCAACAAATTGCAAACAGCAGAGGGGAAAATATAAAAAAATTAGAAGATAATCTCAAAAAAGTTACCCCATAACTCAATTACTCAGAGATTAATATAATGAAAGAAAAGATAAAGGATGTGAAAAACAGTCCCATGACAATTTTTGTATATTATAATGTTATATGTGTATTAAATTCCAGAAGAAATATGTGTATTAAATTCCAGAAGAAAAGAAAGCAAATGGACAAAAAGCTAACACAAAAACCTACAGAACTTTGACCTACACCATTGGGAGACTTAGAATTTAGATCTTTAGAATTTGAGTTTATAAAGAATGATGCAAAATTAATGAAACGACTTAACTGGGTCAACATTTTGAATTTCAAAGGGAAAGAAAAATCCCACAAACCTCATGTAGGGAAATAAACAAACAAAATCAGTTTCCTTGGAAGGGAAAATCTTGCAGCTATCATTGTCTTCATCCCCTACAACAACAAGTCTCCAAATTCCATACTTATCCCTACTGTTTCTAATGTATAAAAACAACAGAAAGGGCTTCCCTGGTCACGCAGTGGTTGAGAGTCCGCCTGCCGATGCAGGGGACACGGGTTCGTGCCCCGGTGCGGGAGGATCCCACATGCCGCGCAGCGGCTGGGCCCGTGGGCCATGGCCACTGGGCCTGCGCGTTGGAGCCTGTGCTCCGCAACGGGAGAGATCACAGAAGTGAGAGGCCAGCGTACCGCAAAAACAAAACAAAACAAAACAGAAAGACCTATTCTTGGGTATATGAGGATAAACAGAGACCAAAAATCATTTATCCCTTCTGATATTTTCAATTGAAAATATACACCAGCTGATCTAGAGATTAATAAAAAGAACAAACTCAATGCATACTTATTAAACTTAATGCAAATGTCAAAAATAAGCTTTGAAAGAGAGTATAAATACTGTAAAGGATTATTAGAGCACAATAAAAATGAGCTGTAATAGGGCATAGTAAGCAAATTGAGCAGGAAGAAAGATGAAATCAAAGAATACTAAATTTTCATTTTATATAGGGATATTAGTAGTTTTACATAAACAGTCTTAGAAAGATATAAATATTAATACATGATAAGCTAGCATCTCAAACCATCAAAGTAAAAATGGATTACCTAACTTCTGGTTAAGACTACCAGCTAACTATGTGGGAAAATATAAAGTTAAATTACTGCAACATACAAGGCACCAAAGTGAATCCCAGATGATTTAAAGATAGAAATGCAAAAAATAAAATCATAATTATACTAGAATAAAATACGTGACTATACAGTCTTACGAGAGAAAAACTTTTCAATGTGTGACACCAAAGATAAAAATATAAATGAAAAGACTGATAAATACAAATGCTTACTAAATGGGGAAAAAATTTCCATTTGCAACAACATGGATGGACCTTGAAGGTATTATGCTAAGCAAACTAAGTCAGATGGAGAAGGACAAATACCCTATGATTTCACTCATGTGTGGAATAAAACAAACAAACAAACAAAATAAATGAATAAACCAAACCAAACAAAAACAGACACATAGATAAAGAGAACAGAGTACTCATTGCCAGAGGGGGAGGGATGGGGGTGGAGAGTAGGAGGGTGAAATGGGTAAAGGGGTTCAACTGTACGGTGATGGATTGAAACTCAGTTTTCGGTGGTTAGCACGCTGCAGTATATATAGAACTGGAACTATAATGTTGTACACATGAAACTTGTATAATGTTATAAACTGTTACCTTAGTAAAAAATAAATCAATAAGGCTTCCCTGGTGGCGCAGTGGTTGGGAGTCCACCTGCCGATGCAGGGGACACGGGTTCGTGCCCCGGTCTGGGAAGATCCCACATGCCGTGGAGTGGCTGGGCCCGTGAGCCATGGCCGCTGAGCCTGCGCGTCCGGAGCCTGTGCTCCGCAACGGGAGAGGCCACAACAGTGAGAGGCCCACATACCGCAAAAAAAAAAAAAAAAAATCAATAAAATAATTTTTTAAGTCCATTGTCATGTTCAAAAGTGCAAACAATGCAAATGAGAACGTTTTAATGGTGTTTATTAAAAAAACTCATAACACAAAACAGATACTCAGCAAATATGTGCTGAATATTTCCCCCTCCACTTTTATAATTTCTCTAAGTCTTTTCTGAAAATAAGTATCAGTCTGATGCTGCAGGAGACATTAATATCAAGGATGCTTCATGATTTTATTCTACAATGCTTTTGTTCTTTGCTTGGCTCTCCTTACCAAGCAAAACCTATAATCATTTTAGACACCTTAAAAAGTGATTCATTGTAATTCCATTGTAACTAGAACTACAGACACTAAAATGTCAATATAACTAGAAAATTTGTTTGTGTGTATAAGTTACACCTTTACAATTAGTGCCCTGATTTGAGCAGTTTAGGGCCAACCAAATTGTGCTATATGTGTGTGTATGTGTGTGTGTTTTCCTTTAAACTTGCTTTCATTTGGCAAAGACAATGCAAAATATTTTGCATATGTTTTAATTTTCCTTTTAGGAGGAAGAAAAAAAAAATGCCCATTCCCCACTCCACCCCTGCAATCCCCCCAGGCTGTGGTTGCAAAATTTGAAGAACTCTACCTTCTCCAGTTTGGATTAATCTCCAGCCAGATTAATCGATTCCTCCCTTGAAGGATCCCAGGAGCTCCAGCCCAGCCTTGGCCCCTGGCCAATTGGAGGAAGATGCTGGAAAGGCAGCGTCTGAACCAAGATTAACCCAGTGAAACAAATCTACTCTGAACTAGGCTCAGAATGACTTTGTCCCTTGGATCACTTGAAAGTAACTAGGCTTCTCTGAGAATCCTGTAAACCTAAGATCATCTGAATCTAGTGTATGCAAAACCCTCTTATTTCTGGATTCAATACTCAGAGGATTGAGTGGATCCAAATTGCCTTTAGAAAGTGAAAGGAAGAGGTGAAGATCACTGAATACATTAGCCACAGAATCAGCAGAGATGAGAATCAGGGAAAAAAGAACAAACTCAATGGAAGGCAGGTAAAATTAGGTTAAAAAACCCCAGTGAACCTGACAAATCATTTCATGAGAGGGTGATTTTAGGATAATGGATATATTACTGGAAATAATGTTCACAGTCTTAGGGACCTGGAGAGAAAAGGAACCAGTGCCAGGAATAAATAAAAATTAGGGAAATAGAGTTGACAGGAAAGATGGGAAAGGGAGGTTTTACTTTCAGACAGCTCTCCCATTTTATTTTTCCTAATGCCAGCCCCAAACCACCACCCCCTTTTTAAAAAATTTTTTGGTATATGTGTGCACTGTTTTTTTTTTGGTGGGTTTATGGATTTATTAGTAGTAGTATTTCCTTGTAGGGAGGATTAGAATCCCTGATGTAGGGAAGGGGAAAGAAAGTTGAAAAATTCTTACTACTTAATGGCAGGACATAAGGTCTGTTAAGATCTATGTTGCAATAAGTTTTTCAATTTTTCTCCCCAGTGCCAACTGCCAACGATTAGTTAATTTTATTATACAGTCTAGCAGGCGCATAGAGGGAGACTAATAAAAATATTTGTTGAGTTTATTATGGAGAAAATGCTTCAGTTTCTTTCCCAAAAGCACTGTTATCATAGACCAGTGTCTGTCAGGTCATATAAACAGCTTTACTATAAAGAATGTTTTCCTTTAAAGGGATCTATTGTCATGGGACTTTATCTATTTGAGAAAACATAGATTTATCAGTGAAGAATATAAGAATGTGAAGCTTGTGACGTTATCCAGAAGAAATAATGAAAGAGATGTCTTTAAATGTATTTAAATAATGTTACTTTCAATAGAATAAAGAAAAAAAACAAACTAAAGTTTTTAATTACTGATACTATCTAAAGCTTAGAAGAAACAATTTTAAGACCTTGGCTAATTTTATTAAACTTTTATTCAGTCTTATAAAGCATCTTTTATAAACGACATGTGACACACACACACACACACACACACACACACATGCATCCACTCTAACGGCTGCTGTTGGGAATTCGAGAATGTAGAAAACAATTCCTATAAGTCATTTACCAAACAGGATCAATTTTTCTGATTTCTTTTCAGTTGGGTCTACTATTTGTTCCTTTGTTTTTTGAATAGTGCTGCTACGTGCCCAGGAATCACAGTTCACTTCCAAGGCAACCGTTCCAATGATGGAAAAGAATCAGCAGTGACAGATCAATCCCAGGAGAACTTTCTCATGGTCTCTCGGGGGTGTATTCCTGTACTCTGATAAACCCGATTGTAGTGGACCACATCTACTCAGTAAGTGGTTATAAAGCTTTTGATGCAATAATTATTATTAATTTGACATGTTTTGATCTTCAAGGTACTCAGGCAAGGGCAAAAGAACATGAAACCCCACTGCTTTCATTAAAGAAATCCAAGAAAACAGCATACTTTACTAGGAACCTCATTTCACCTGTAGAAAGGGAAAATTTCTATTTTCTTATCAGAAATGCATTTTTATTTTTCTCTGAAAACAACTTCAAATTTTAGACAAGTGATTTTAGTATATAAATTTGATTTTGTTTTTATACAGAATATAAAGATTTCCCTCACCGATCTTCCATGTGAAGGGGATTACAAGCCTGAAGGGAGATACTTTCTGCACACAAGTGTGTATCTTACGTGTAGGGTACTGGAAACCAATGTGTAGTGCTTCCACACATAAATTAGGTCAAGTGACACCACGTATTAAAAAGGGGATAAGAGAAAAATTCTATTAATCAGATTCAAGAAGCAAACATGACACAAAAACTGCAGGTAAGACCAAATGAGTAACTTTAGTTAGGACACTGCAAGTTATACTAGAGTAACAGGTTTGTGAAGCCAGAGTGTGTACCACATTAAAACTGCAAGAAAGGGCTATTTCTATAGAAAGGCTGGAATGAAGGATTTTTCACGAAAGCAAATTAACTTCTTGTCAACTGCCAAAACAAAACAAAACTGAGCATATGAGTGTTAGTATACTGAAGGCATATTATACCAATTTTTGTGCAGCATGCTAAAGTTAGTTAGAACTTCTTCACCTGTACATACAGAACATTATTTCACCTGTAGAAAGGGAGAATTTCTATTTTCTGCGGGACTTTTGAGGTCCTTTTCTTGTGGGTTCGCCACTAGAGGGCCTCATGATGCTGTACACTTAATAAATACTTCGAATATTGATTACTCTTAAACTAATTACTCGCAAAACACTGTTTTTCATGCTCAGAGTTCTCATTTAAATGGATAAAAATGGGCAGGAAAAAAAAAACCGATTTGTTTTCCGTTATATCTGCATTAAGAACATTCGGCAGAACTGGAGACAGAGACTAAAGTCTCATACTACCAAATCTACTGAATCACACACCAAGAGAATTCATCTCCTGAAAGAGTGGATATGGCCAACAGAAAATGGGACACTTCAACATGATTCTTGAAATTCATTCCCTGTTCCATCATTTTTTTCACCCTAATCATTATAAACCAAGAACCAACAGTCAACTAATTGCTCCTCTGGAGACAACCATGTTCAAAGTTTAGCTTGTATTTATCAGAAAATGCAACAGGGTGATGGCTACTTCTTGATCAAAGACCTCTGGATGTCAGCCAGTGGTCCTTCTCTCACCTGCCAGTTTGGGAGAAATTGTTGGGAGTTGTTAAGTTGGGCTTGGATTCAGTTAATATCTTGCTTCCTTAATTTCTTTCGCTTGAGTTTTGTGAAAACATTTGGCAAAAGATGGCCAGGACATGTTGCCTTTTGTGGTGCATGAATAACCTTAACTTAAACTTCAAATTATTATTGCCTAATATGTAATTATTTCTCAAGAAACTTGGGCTAATAGTGGTTTAGCTATGTTTTGTTTGTTTCTCCAGTTAATAAGCTTTGTTTTCTTAGAGCAGTTTTAGGGTCACAGAAAAATTGAGTTGAAAGGACAGAGAGTTCTCATGTATCCCCTGTCCTTACACATGCACAACATCTCTCAACACAGGGGTACATATGTTATAATTGACGAACCTACACCAACACATCATTATTGCCCAAAGTCCATAGTGTACATTATGGTTCACTCTTTTTTTTTTTTTTTTTGCAGTACGCGGGCCTCTCACTGTTGTGTCCTCTCCCGTTGCACAGGCTCCGGACACGCAGGCTCAGCGGCCATGGCTCACAGGCCCAGCCACACCGCGGCATGTGGGATCCTCCCGGACCGGGGCACGAACCCGTATCCTCTGCATCGGCAGGCGGACTCTCAACCACTGCGCCACCAGGGAAGCCCTATGGTTCACTCTTGATGAAACCATGAGTTTGACAAATGTATAATGGCATGTAGCCACCATTGTAGTATCATACAGAATAGTTTCACTGCCCTAAAAGTCCTCTGCGCTCTGCCTATTCACCCTCCCCATAACTCCTAATCCTTAACCCCTTGCAACCACTGATCTTTTTACTGTCTTCATAGTTTTGCCTTTTCCAGAATGTCACATATTTGGAATTATACAGAAGGTAGCCTTTTCAGGTTGGCTTCTTTCACTTAGTGATATGCATTTAAGTTTCCCCTATGTCTTTTCATGGCTTAGTAGCTCATTTCTTTTTAGTGCTGAATAATATTCCATTGTCTGGATGGGCCATAATTTATTTATCCATTCACTTACTAAAGGACCATCTTGGTTGCTTCCAAGTTTTGTCAATCATGAATAAAGTTGCTATAAACATTTGTATGCAGGGTTTTGTGTGGACATAAGTGTTCAATTCATTTGGGTCTTTTGTTTTTAGCCAATCTGAGCTCTTCAAGCAGGGCTTCCTTGATGTAGCTGATGTTTGGCCATTTTGGTTCTGTTGACTCATACAGAGCAATACGGTATCAGAATTGGAAGGGGATTTAGTTGGCTAATCCAACCATTGATTCTAAACTTTAGGACAGTAGTCTCCAGCCTTTTTGGCACCAGGAACCAGTTTCGTGGAAGACAATTCTTCCACGGACTGGGGCGGGGGTTGCGGCGGGAATGGGAAGATGGTTCAGGCAGTAGTGCGAGCAATGGGGAGCGATGGGGAGCGGCAGATGAAGCTTCGCTCGCTCGCCCGCCGCTCCCCTCCTGCTGTGCAGCCTGGTTTCTAATAGGCTGTGGACCCCTACCGGTCCACGGCCCAGGGACTGGGGATACCTGCTTTAGGAAAATGAGGCTCACACAGGTGAACTAGTTGTTATTCTATTCTTTTTAAAAGACAAATATTCCTGGGTTCTGTTTTCTGTTTGTTTTGCTTTGAGATGTTTTTTAAATGCAGCCACATTACTTTTTGAACAACTAGTAAATTTCAAAGATCTCTTTCCTATTGGGTTCAATCTGGAATTTTACCATTAGCCTTTTCAGGAAGAAAAAAAAACATAGAAATATGATAAAATACAGCAAATAATTTTTTTTTTTTTCGGTACGCGGGCCTCTCACTGTTGTGGCCTCTCCCGTTGAGGAGCACAGCCTCCAGACGCACAGGCTCAGCGGCCATGGCTCACAGGCCTAGCCGCTCCACGGCATGTGGGATCTTCCCGGACCGGGGCACGAACCCGTGTCCTCTGCATCGGCAGGCGGACACTCAACCACTGTGCCACCAGGGAAGCCCAGCAAATAATTTTTTAAATGCAAAGCTTGGAATGGGAATGAGCATGGAGAAGAAACACTGTTTTAACAGAGTTATGGTTAAAGCCTTGTCCCAGGTAGTGGTTTTACTTCAATGCTGCCATAGAAAATCTCATCTTGCTGACTGCCCGACTGGCCACCAGCCTCCTCCTCCCCAATCAACCCTCCAAGGAGAGTACTGGCCTCCAATCTGGAAAATCAGCCACAGTAAGTAGAACTGGATGCTAAATGAGACCTCTCCTATTACCTCCCTTTCAGCTGAGGTCCCAGAGCTGAGAGTCATAGGTGAAAGAGACGATGGCGTTTCCCTCAATTCAAGAGGGCCTTTAAAAGAACCTAGTGTGAGTCTTGCCAGGAGAGGATATTGACATTTTACCCGTGTCACACATTCCTTATCCCTCCCCCATGCCCTCTCTAAACAGAGATCCAGAACAGAGCCTGGTTGGTTACAGAATTCTTGGGAAAACTTGGCCTGCATTTCTTGGCATAAGGAGACTGGAAGAGCCTGGAGAATAGAAGCATGGACCAGGGGAGCACCCCTTGCTCTAGGAATGGTAACACTGGAGGTCCTCTAGGGAGGAGGGGAGCAGTCTCCTCAAGAACCTGCAAAAGCTCCTGTCAAGACAGGTGCTTGCAAAATCTTCAGAAGAGCAAAAGGAACAAGCCTCCTAGAATGCTTCACAGAACAATACATAGAACTGACCCACTACAGGAGCTAGCATCTCTGGGGCCATCACTTGAGCTAGACGTGAAAGCCGCATCCACCGTCACTTCTCCCCACACAGGACTGTGGCAATGAGCACAAGAACACCGCTGCAGGAAAGCCTCATGTTACCACTATTCTGCTTATTAGACACCATAGCCTAAAGCCTCAGGGAGATGATCTCCACCTCACGTCCGCCTTCCAAATCTCCTGGTGAGCGAATCCAATTGACAGAAATGAATTCACACCTAGGACTCTACCTGCAAGGAAGTCTGGGAAGTATAGTTTTCATCTGTCCACCCTCTCCTACCGGAAGCAACACACCAGGAGGCTGAGCCATCCTGAGTACCTAGGACAGCACCCAGGAGAGAAAGGACCTATAACCGGGCTCCTGCTGTACAGAGAGCCTCATTTCCATGTTACAACAGCAATGGCCAAGTAAGATATTTTTTCGCTTTTACTTCACTTCGTCTCTTTCTCCTTCTTCTCTAGCCTAGAAGAGCCAGAAGTAGAACACAGCTGGGACTAGTAGACAAGGTGAAGAAATGGTAAAGAGGCCATGTCCATTTATTTCTTACATTGCAAGTTTCTGAGACTGGGTTGGGCCTGTGTGACATGGAAGGGGAAAAACGTTGAATTGATATGAAATCGGAGTTTTGATATTTTTAACTGCTGAAACCATGACTGGTCATCAATATCAGAAGCTGATATTTAGTGTGTCACCAACTAGGATAGCATGGACGTTGAACCATCAGAATGTACACTAGTCATTAGTAATTATTATGTACTTTTCAGGCTGGACATTGGCCCAGCCTGAAAGTGACCTGAACTGGAAAGGAATCTTCCAAAGATATTGTTTAGAGGAAGGAAAAAAGGATATTGACCAGACAGATGTGAAAGTTAAGTGTGAGCAGACTACAGTGTTGTTCTTTGCTTATGCCATACCACACTCAGCTCATTAGATCAACTAGTTACAACACATTTTTCACTCGGGTTAATCCCCCTGATCATTTCATTGTGCTGTAGTAGTCACTCGTGGCTGGAGTTTAGCAAATAGATACTGGACTTTTCCTTCTCGATTTGAGTTTAAAGAGTTGCGTCTATGTAGGTTCCCTGGACTCACCTGCCACGTGACTCACTCCTCTTTCAGCATTTCCAGATGGAAGATCCACTCAACGGGGAGCGTATCTGGGTATCTCAATCCTAATAGCCTCTTTCTGATGCAAGAGGTAGAATTTATCAGAAAGGAATAGTGGATGATTATAAGAACAGAGTATGTACACATCTGAAGTTTTCATGGGTCTCAGGCACATATTCCCAAAGGTAACAACTCATCCTTATATCCATTCTGTAAAGCCTGGCATTTTAACGTATTAATCTTTTTGTAGAGTAGCACTGAAGACCGCTCCTTTTGAAACCTTTGAGACCTTTTTTTGGTTTGTATATAATACACTTATTTTTAAAGTTAAGGGTCATGTAGCAGCGGGACATTAAAATGCAATAAACTCTCAAAAGCTTCAAATGTATTAAGCAAATAAGTTTGCTTTAGAAGTTGGCCAATCCCATTTGTCATTTTAAAACTTCACTGAATTAAGGGACATTATCTTAGCACTAATATTGGATTTGGGGGTTCTCCCTGTGGCTGTGTTATTTCTGTGTTACTAGATCCCAGTGATTTTTAGATGCTCATGAATAATGGGTTACTTTGCAAAACTAGTGTATACTGAAGTATGATTGGTCCAAATCAGTTCTATTCTCTAACTAAAGTGATGCATCTGCTATCTATATTGTGGGGCTCCATACATAGAAAGAGTGTCACGATGACTAATGTCTACTTGTTGCTGTTTTCCAATCATTGCTATTGTAGGGTAAGGAGAGAGAGGGACAACATTCATTTGTTAAGTATTGCTGAAAGCACCTGGTTTTGATGTAGATTTCAAAAAAAAAATCTTCCAAAATTAGCTTTTAGAAAAGTTTTAAAGATAATTCTGTCTAGCTTCTTCCTCCATCTGCACATATAGCCTTATACCCCACCCCCCCAAAACAAACATGTCTACTCATAAAGTCAAGCCTATATTTTATGGTTCTTATTTTGTTTAAAGTTCTCTGTTTTGAATCACAAAGCCAGGGACTTAGCTGCTTCTTTTGTCATTATGCTGGCTTTCTGCCAAATTCTGACCCCACTTTTTTAGTTTGTTTATTTTATTAAGCAGAATGGGTATACTCACAAGCATCTCCTATCAGGCAGGATATCATAAAAGAAGTAAAAGGGAGCAGGCGTCCATATTAAAGAAGACGAATGAGATAATAACCAAAATTCATCTTCAAGTTGATCCAAGTTAAGTTATGAGTGCAAGATGGCGGTTACTTAAAGAGAGAAACAAAAAATCTATTCTCATTCTTAGATTTGATACAAACCTGGGTTTCCAGACTTAGACCAAACCCACACATAAGACTGCACTCAGCAAACACAATACCTGTCATGGCGCCAAGCCTCGTGGTCATCTGTACTAGCTCATGCGTAATTATGCCCCGCCACGGGGTTTATTAGGACTTCACTCTTGCTTTGTGCTTATCTTAGGACAGACAAGCTTCCATTGTTTCATTTCCTTCTGAGTAGAAATAAAAGACTAAGGTGTGGAGACCCGGAAAGAGATTTCCATCTCAGAAACGGTGAGGCTCTTGCCTGAGGCAAGATGTTTGAAATGTGCTTATAAAACTTATCTTTCTGTTCCCAAAGAGGCTTCACATGCCAGGGAAGATGGAAGTGAGCACTGGTTAAATTAAAGACAGTTTTGCCTTTCCACACAACAGATGAGGAACTGACTCACCCAGGACACCCTAAACAGTCTCTCTCTTTCCTTCTCTTTCTTGCACTCTCTCTCCCCCAGAAAACCTGGTTTTGCGATGGATTTTCCATGATGAGAGTTACAGAATTATAACTCAGGGTACAGACCCAGGAACTACAACTCATCCTGGCTTCTCTGGTCCCACAGATAGATGAGTGGTCTGGAGATAAGAAGTGAGAACTCTGAAGAGATGAGAATAGCGGAAAGACCACGTCAAATTGGATGACTCCGACAGATCAAGGCCGTAGCATTCTGACAGTCAGATTTAAGACCCGTGATGCCACTATGAGAAGGCTGCAATCTGAGTGTTGCCCAGATCCTTGAAGTCTCCCCAGGGCAATGCCCAGGAACTGGGTCTTTATCCCTTAGTGCGTGCAGTGTCGTTTGTGAAAGCTCTCCCCACAAAGCCATCAGATGGTAACAATTTTCAGTCACTTCCAACATGAGATGGTTTTGAACTTTAATATGCAACGTAATTATGACTGCAAACACTTTGTTAAGCAAACAAACTTCAAACCCTTTTTTAAAAAACAGCTCTTCTCTGGTCATTTAGTCTTGCACAAAGGCTTTAAAAATAAAACTGTGTGGGGAACTAGGGAATCCAGGGACGGAAAGAAAAAAAAAAAACCTGAACAAAATCAAATGGCTTTAATGTAATCACCACTTGTGTGCTGAGTATCTGAAAGTTTTCCTTCAAATCAAAACCTAGAAAATACAGCATCCTACACTCTATTTCTACTCTTTAACCATCTGACTTCTACTGCAGAATTACACATATTTTTAAAGATAGAGAAATAGACTTTGTTCCTCAATTTTCCTTTGCTTACTAAACTCCTCTTTTCTAATTCTGAAATATCTAAGTCTTCTGAGGTTTTTTCTCTCCGCCCATCTCCCCCCCTTTTTTATCTTCTCACGGTCACTTTTATTTTTGCCTTTCTTCGTCATTTTTCAAGAACTGGGATCATTACATGACACATAGAAATCCATGGATATCCCCTTTTGAAGAAAAAAACAGGGAACCTGGCAGATTTGCAGTGTGAAGGGATACTGGGAACAGCTGGACCCTGAAATAAGTCACCTGAGGAGACTGCAACCTCTATATCCCCAGATCCTATAGAAGTCTGCGTTTTCCCTCATCTGTATGATCCCCCAAAGTTCATTTCCCTGCCGTCTTCTCTATTTACGAGGAGACTTGATAAGCTTTTTGAGTATTCTTCATTTTGCTCCAGAGAGAGGTCAAGGCATAGAGAATAGATCTCTGATTCCGGCCTGTATCATTCAGTAAGTTTGAGAAGGAGAAGACACAGTAGATGTGTTCCCCAGATCTCTACAACACTGAGGTCTTCTTACAAAAGGGGAAAGTTATTAAAACGAGGAAACTTCAGAAAAAATACTAACACTGACCCCACTTGGGAATCACCTAAGGTAACACCTAAAACCCATGTTCTGTCAACACACCATGTCACCCTCTTTTCATTCCCAAACAAGAAATTGCTTCACCCCTTGGAGAAAGTGGGGAAAAGGCTGAACTCAAAATATTGTCAATAATCAAGCACATGTGACTACCCTCTCCCCTAGGAACGTCTACCTGTGTTTAGCGTGTCGAACCCCAGTTTTGTGACTAACGCTGTTTATTGCCTACTAAACTGCTATCCCTCTCTGTGTCTCCTTCCCTGCAACAGTGAGGTGTAAAATATACTGGTAACTCAGGGAAAGTGTTCTTTATTGATTACGGAAGATGGACACAAAATGAAACAAAACTTTGCTGCCTCTGGATCTTGCTAACTGCATTTGAGGGTTGGAATGATGGCAGCCATTTTGGGGTCATGAGGAAATTCAGCTACAAGACAAGCCAACTTGTTATAGAGGAGAGATGGAGAGATGCTGGAACCTTGGTGATATCATTTGAACACTAAATTAAATAAGTCTGGAATCACCAAAATTTCAAATGCCTTGTTGTGTGAAATATACATGCTCTGTGTTGCTTAGGTCACTTTCAGTTGAGTTTTCTTTATTTACAACAAATTCTGATGTTGACAGCTGGATTAAAACTTTGAAAGCAGGGAAACATAAAAAATTACTTTGCTGTATACTCCACTGGCAAACATTCTTATTTTAAGTTTTCAGTGCAAAGTGCCTTGATATATGGAGAGTGGTCACCAAACGCCACTGTGCCTGATGTCTGATAGCTCTTTTTAATCCTGGCCAACCAGTGGGCCTTTTTTAACCCTCTGTCCTGGACTGACTGAAAACAAATATAGACTCATTATGAAAATTTAAATTACATTATTTTATCAGCTCTTATAACAATAGCAATCTGAGGAGCATTAATCCTTTTATCTTTTTTAACATCTTTATTGGAGTATAATTGCTTTACAATGTTCTGTTAGTTTCTTTTTTCTTTCTTTTTTTTTTTTTAGTTTCTGCTGTAAAACAAAGTGAATCAGCTATATGCATACGTATATCCCCATACCCCCTCCCTCTTGCGTCTCCCTCCCACCCTCCTTATCCCACTGCTCTAGAGGGTTGCAAAGCACCGAGCTGATCTCCCTGTGGTATGCAGCTGCTTCCCACTAGCTATCTATTTTACTTTTGAGAGTGTATATATGTCAATGTTACTCTCTCATTTCATCCCAGTTTACCCTTCCCCCTCCCTGTGTCCTCAAGTCCATTCTCTATGTCTGTGTCTTAATTCCTGTCCGGTCCCTAGGTTCATCAGAACCATTTTTTTTTTTTAGATTCTATATATATGTGTTAGCATACTGTGTTTGTTTTTCTCTTTCAGACTTACTTCACTCTGTATAACAGACTCTAGATCCATCCACCTCACTACAAACAACTCAATTTCATTTCTCTTTATGGCTGAGTAATATTCCATTGTATATATGTGCCACATCTTGTTTATCCTTTCATCTGTTGATGGACACTTAGGTTGCTCCCATGTCCTGGCTATTGTAAATAGTGCTGCAATGAACATTGTGGTACATGACTATTTTTGAATTATGGTTTTCTCAGGGTATATGTCCAATAGTGGGATTGCTGGGTCGTATGGTAGTTCTATTTTTAGTTTTTTAAGGAACCTCCATACTGTTCTCCATAGTGGCTGTATCAATTTACATTCCCACCAACAGTGCAAGAGGGTTCCCTTTTCTCCACACCCTCTCCAGCATTTACTGTTTGTAGATTTTTTGATGATGGCCATTCTGACCAGTGTGAGGTGATACCTTATTGAGGTTTTCATTTGCATTCCTCTAATGATTAGTGATGTTGAGCATCCTTTCATGTGTTTGTTGGCAATCTGTATATCTTCTTTGCAGAAATGTCTGTTTAGGTCTCCTGCCATTTTTGGATTGGGTTGTTTGGTTTTTTTGATATTGACCTGCATGAGCTGTTTGTATATTTTGGAGATTAATCCTCTGTCTGTTGCTTCATTTGCAAATACTTTCTCCCATTCTGAGGGTTGTCTTTTCATCTTGTTTATGGTTTCCTTTGTGGTGCAAAAGCTTTGAAGTTTCATTAGGTCCCATTTGTTTATTTTTGTTTTCATTTCCATTTCTCTAGGAGGTGGGTCAAAAAGGATCTTGCTGTGATTTATGTCATAGAGTGTTCTGCCTATGTTTTCCTTTAAGAGTTTGATAGTGTCTGGCCTTACATTTAGATCTTTAATCCATTTTGAGCTTACTTTTGTGTATGGTGTTAGGGAGTGTTCTAATTTCATTCTTTTACATGTAGCTGTCCAGTTTTCCCAGCACCACTTATCGAAGAGGCTATCTTTTCTCCACTGTATACTTTTGCCTCTGTTATCAAAAATAAGGTGACCATATGTGCATGGGTTTGTCTCTGGGCTTTCTATCCTGTTCCACTTATCTATATTTCTGTTTTTGTGCAAGTACCATACTGTCTTGTTTACTGTAGCTTTGTAGTATAGTCTGAAGTCAGGGAGCATGATTCCTCCAGCTCCGTTTTTCTTTCTCAAGACTGCTTCAGGGTCTTTTGTGTTTCCATACATATTATGGAATTTTTTGTTCAAGTTCTGTGAAAAATTCCATTGGTAGTTTGATAGGCATTGCACTGAATCTGTAGATTGCTTGGGGTGGTATAGTCATTTTCACAACATTGAGTCTTCCAATCCAAGAGCATGGAATATCTCTCCAGCTGTTGGTATCATCTTTAATTTCTTTCATCGCTGTCTTGTAGTTTTCTGCATACAGGTCATTTGTCTCCCTAGGTAGGTTTATTCCTAGGTATTTTATTCTTTTTGTTGCAATGGTAAATGGGAGTGTTTCCTTAATTTCTCTTTCAGATTTTTCATCATTAGTGTGTAGGACTGCAAGAGATTTCTGTGCATTAATTTTCTATCCTGCTACTCTACCAAATTCATTGATTAGCCCTAGTAGTTTTCTGGTAGCATTTTTAGGATTCTGTATGTATAGTATCAATTCATCTGCAAACAGTGACAGTTTTACTTCTTCTTTTCCGATTTGTATTCCTTTTATTTCTTTTTCTTCTCTGACTGCTGTGGCTAAAACTTCCAAGACTATGTTGAATAAGAGTGGTGAGAGTGGGCAACCTTGTCTTGTTCCTGATCTTAGAGGAAATGCTTTCAGTTTTTCACCATTGAGAATGATTTTTGCTGTGCGTTCGTCATATATGGCCTTTATTATGTTGAGGTAAGTTCCCTCTATGCCTACTTTCTGGAGGGTTTTTATCATAGATCGGTGTTGAATTTTGTTGAAAGCTTTCTCTGCATCTATTGAGATGATCATATGGTTTTTCTCCTTCAATCTGTTAATATAGTGTATCACGTTGATTAATTTGTGTATATTCAAGAATCCTTGCATCCCTGGGATAATTCCCACTTGACCATGATGTATGATCCTTTTAATGTGTTGGTTGTTGGATTCTGTTTGCTAGTATTTTGCTGAGGATTTTTACATCTATATTCATCAGTGATATTGGTCTGTAATTTCCTTTTTTTGTAGTGTCTCTGTCTGATTTTGGTATCAGGGTGATGGTGGCCTCATAGAATGAGTTTGGGAGTGTTCCTTCCTCTGCAATTTTTTGGAAGAGTTTGAAAAGGATGGGTGTTAGCTCTTCTCTAAATGTTTGATAGAATTTGCCTGTGAAGCCATCTGGTCCTGGGCTTTTGTTTGTTGGGAGATTTTTAATCACAGTTTCAATTTCAGTGCTTGTGATTGGTCTGTTCATATTTTCTATTTCTTCCTGGTTCAGTCTCAGCAGGTTGTGCATTTCTAAGAATGTGTCCATTTCTTCCAGGTTGTCCATTTTATTGGCATAGAGTTGCTTGTAGTAATCTCTCGTGATCCTTTACATTTCTGCAGTGTCAGTTGTTACTTCTCCTTTTTCATTTCTAATTCTGTTTATTTGAGTCTTATTCCTTTTTTCTTGATGAGTGTGGCTAACGGTTTATCAATTTTGTTTATCTTCTCAAAGAACCACCTTTTAGTTTTATTGATCTTTGCTACCGTTTCCTTCATTTCTTTTTCATTTATTTCTGATCTGATCTTTAGGTTTTCTTTCCTTCTGCTAACTTTGGGGTTTTTTGTTCTTCTTTCTCTAATTGCTTTAGGTGTAAGGTTAGGTTGCTTATTTGAGATTTTTCTTTCTTGAGGTAGGATTCTATTCTTATAAACTTCCCTCTTGGAACTGCTTTTGCTGCATCCCATAGGTTTTTGGTCATTGTGTTTTCATTGTCATTTGTTTCTAGGTATTTTCTGATTTCCTCTTTGATTTCTTAGTGATCTCTTGGTTATTTAGTAGCATATTGTTTAGCTTCCATGTTTTTGTATTTTTTACAGTTTTTTTCCTGTAATTGATATCTAGTCTCATAGAAAAGATACCTGATATGATTTTACTTTTCTTAAATTTACCAAGGCTTGATTTGTGACCCAAGAAATGGTCTATCCTGAAGAATGTTCCATGAGCACTTGAGAAGAAAGTGTATTCTGTTGTTTTTGGATAGAATGTCCTATAAATATCAATTAAGTCCATCATGTTTCATGCGTCATTTAAAGCTTCTGTTTCCTTATTTATTTTCTTTCAGATGATCTGTCCAATGTTGAAAGTGGGGTGTTAAAGTCCCCTACCATGATTTTGTTACTGTCAATTTCCCCTTTTATAGCTGTTAGCATTTGCCTTATGTATTGAGGTGCCCCTATGTTGGATGCATAAATATTACAATTGTTATATCTTCTTCTTGGATTGATCCCTTGATCATTATGTAGTGTCTATCTTAAAGTCTATTTTAAAGTCTATTTTGTCTGATATGAGAATTGCTACTCCAGCTTTCTTTTGATTTCCATTTGCATGGAATATCTTTTTCCATCCCTTCACTTTCTGTCTGTATGTGTCCCTAAGTCTGAAGTGGGTGTCTTGTAGACAGCGTCTATATGGGTCTTGTTTTTGTATCCATTCAGCCAGTCTACGTCTTTTGGTTAGAGCATTTAATCCATTTACATTTAAGGTAATTATCAATATGTGTGTTCCTCTTACCATTTTCTTAATTGTTTTTGGTTTGTTTTTGTAGGTCTTTTCCTTCTCTGTGTTTCTTGCCTAGGGAAGTTCCTTTAGCATTTTTCGTAAAGCTGGTTTGGTGGTGCTGAATTCTCTTAACTTTTGCTTATCTGTAATGGTTTTAATTTCTCCATTGAATCTGAATAAGATCCTTGATGGGTAGAGTAATCTTGGTTGTAGGTTTTTCCCTTTCATCACTTTAAATATGTCCTGCCACTCCCTTCTGGCTTGCAGAGTTTCTGCTGAAAGCAGCTGTTCACCTTATGTGGATTCCCTTGTATGTTATTTGTTGCTTTTCCCTTGCTGCTTTTAATATTTTTTTCTTTGTATTTAATTTTTGATAGTTTTATTAATATGTATCTCGGCATGTTTCTCTTTGGGTTTATCCTGTATGGTACTCTCTGTGCTTCCTGGACTTGATTGACTATTTCTTTTCCCATGTTAGGGAAGTTTCTGACTATAATCTCTTCAAATATTTTCTCACACCCTCTCTTTTTCTCTTCTTCTTTTGGGACCCCTATAATTCATATGTTGGTGCATTTAATGTTTTCCCAGAGGTCTCTCAGACTGTCCTCAATTCTTTTTTCTTTATTCTGCTCCCTGTCAGTTACTTCTGTCTCTTTTATTCTGCAATTGATTCCTTTAGAGTATTTTTAATTTCAGTAATTGTGTTGTTCATCACTGTTTGTTTGCTCTTTAGTTCTTCTAGATCCTTGTTAAATGTTTCTTGTATTTTCTCCATTCTATTTCCAAGATTTTGGATCATCTCTACTATCATTACTCTGAAATCTTTTTCATGTAGCTTGCCTATTTCATCTTCATTTATTTGCTCTTGTAGGTTTTTACCTTGTTCCTTTGTCTGTAACATTTTTTGTCATTTCTTTATTTTTATTTTTTTTTGATGGGCGGTGCTGTATTACTGTCTTACTGCTTGTTTGGCCTGAGACGTCCAGCACTGGAGTTTGCAGGCAGTTGGATAGAGTCGGGTCTTGGTGCTGAGACGAGGAACTCCGGGAAGCCTCATTCTGATTAATATTCCCTGGAGTCTGAGGTTCTCTGTCAGTCCAGTGGTTTGGACTCGGAACTCCCACCACAAGAGCTCGGGCCTGACCTCTGGCCTGGGAACCAAGGTCCTGCAAGCTCCTCCTGTCCCCTTAGGTGTCCTTGGTCCCCCACCAGTGCCGGGTAGCTGCCCTAGTTGTGCAGAGATGCGAAATCCACATCCTCCTACTATGCCATCTTGACTGGGACCATTAATCTTGACTTGGAGATATTTCTCCTTTCTCATTCACCATCTATTTGGGTTGGCCAAAATATTCGTTCATTTAGTGAATACATTGTTCAATAAAGTTCTTTGTGAAAATGAAAAATGTATTTTTTATTTTTACTTAAAACCAAACGAACTTTTTGACCAACCCAATACATTACCTCTTCAAAGTCAACACGGAAACAACAAAAGCCAAGTTTCTACTGTGACTGTGATAGCTTAAAAATGAAATCCCTTGTTCCCTACACCAAAGAAGGCCCCAGTACAGTTATTCACATCAGTAATCTGGTGACATGAGAACACCAGTAAGCTTGCTGTCACTACTTAATTTTTTAAGGAAATTAAATAGAGCCAACATCAGGCACAGTTTTACAACTGAACTTAGACGAGCCCCAAATTCTGTTTTTGTAGAATTTTTAAATCAGAGCTGAAGCCTTTTGTCCTCAGCCTGCTTCTTCAGTCAACAAGGTAGAAGTTCCATAATCGGCTCTCAGCCCATTTTGGGAGGGGGCACAGTGGGAGGCTGCATTGGGCTGAGGCCCTGAGGAGATTCCTTCCTTCCTAACTGAGGCTATGCAGACCAGACAAGAGAGGCCATCTTCTTCCCTCCTGCTCCTCAATAATGAGAATGAAAAAGAACCACTTCACAGATGCTTCTCACCTAAAGCCTTTCTGGATGCAGATTCCTGGATGAAGAAATCTCAGGGGCATAAAAAATGTCCACTAGGTTTTCAGACTCTTATTAAGTGGAGCATTGCATCAAGAATTAACTGCTGCTCACTATTTACAATAGCCAGGACATGGAAGCAACCTAAATGTCTATCAGACAGGAATGGATAAAGAAGATGTGGTACATATATACAATGGACTATTACTCAGCCATAAAAAAGAATGAAATAATGCCATTTGCAGCAACATGGATGGACCTAGAGACGGTCATACTGAGTGAGGTAAATCAGACAGAGAAAGACAAATATTATATGATATCGCTTATATGTGGAATCTAAAAAAGAAAATGGTACAAATGACCTTATTTACAGAAATAGAATCACAGATGTAGAAAACAAACTTATGGTTACCAAAGGGGAAAGGGGAAGGGGGGATAAATTGGGAGATTGGGTCTGATATATACACACTACTATATATAAAATAGATAACTAATAAGGACCTACCGTATAGCACAGGGAACTCTGCTCAATACTCTGTAATGGCCTATATGGGAAGGAATCTAAAAAAGAGTGGATATATGTACATGTATAACTGATTCACTTTGCTGTACAGCAGAAACTTAACACAACATTTTAAATCAACTATACTCTAATAATAATAGAGTATACTCTATACTCTAATCTAACTATACTCTAGTAGCCAAAATTGGCTTTCACCAGAGCCTAAACTATACCATTTGGGAGATTTTCTGACCTTTCATATTTTTTTATACTCTAATAAAAAATTTTTTTAAAGAAAATATTAACTGCTGCTACCTAACCTCACCTTTCTGGGTTTCCTGCCCTCACACACATTGATTTGGGGAACAGCTGTAGTCTAATGATTAACTAACCATGGGAATGCCCCCCAAGTGGGGGACCCTATGATCTCTAGGAAGAGGGGATGGGGGGACTGGGGTCCTATCTTGGGATTAAGCAGAGTATCTCCTTCTTCAAGCTAAACTGGCTTGTTTCATCTGCCCCTGCCAGGGCTCAGGTAGCCAAAATTGGCTTTCACCAGAGCCTAAACTATACCATTTGGGAGATTTTATGACCTTTCATATTTTTTTATATCCTCCTTTTTGGGTCACTCTATCCAGAAAGTTCTTCTCTCTTGCTCACCATCATTCTTTTTCCTTCATATGGCTACATTAAAATCTGCCTAGGAGATTTTATTTTCTCTAATCATTCCAAGGTTATTGGCATTGGGAAGAGTATTTCAGCTTAAGGAGAACCTTGGAAAATGAATGCATCATTTAAAAATGAACATTGATAGTACCCAAAGAAAAACGTGTTTTCCATTCAGAAAAAAAAAAAATTACTATGTGTTGTTTGGTTTGGTTTGGGGAGTTTTAGTTGGGTGTTCAGAATGATGTTTTAAGGTTTAATGCAGAGATTTCTCTTGAATATTAACGTTGAATAAAATGACTGGTGGTTGGTAGGGACATGTAGCATAGGGTTCATTCACGGAAATGGCTATCTTATGGGTCATAAAATGAGTTAAAACAAAATTTTTTAGAAAAGAAGAAATACTGACAATATCATTCAGGATGTGTGTGGCCAACTTCAGTTTGTTATAATATTAATCAAAATGATTCCCTCATGTGGGAAAATATTTTTTACTGCAAATAAATACAGAAAAACATAATTGATCTAGACAAACAAAACAGACAAATGAGCACATGCTCAAATCCCAGGGTCTAAAATAAGTCAGGCTACAGAACCTAAGAGAAATTCCATAAGCTCTGCCTCTTATTTCTATTTCCAGGTTGGTTTTCACAGAATCCTCATTTGTGGTTGAAATTTAACGTTACTTGACCATGACTCCAGGGATTAGAGATGTAATTAGGAAGTAGTGGCAAAGAGAATGCTTTAAAAAAGACACAGAGGGCTTCACTGGTGGCGCAGGGGTTGAGAGTCCACCTGCTGATGCAGGGGACACGGGTTCGTGCCCCAGTCCGGTAAGATCCCACATGCTGCAGAGCGGCTGGGCCCATGAGCCATGGCCGCTGAGCCTGCGCATCCAGAGCCTGTGCTCCGCAATGGGAGAGGCCACAACAGTGAGAGGACCGTGTATGGCAAAAAAAATAAAATAAAATAAAATAAAAATAAAATAAAAGAGAAAGAGAGAGAAAAGAGAGAGAAAAAATAAAGCACGGACCCTAAGTAGTTCAAATAGATCTGTCCAGCTGCAATACAGCTAAGAAAACTCAGAGGCTATATTTCAAACATGGATGAAATTAGTATGCAGGAAGCACTTAAATCAGAGCTCTTCTTATTCAACAAGGTTTATTTATAGAATCTGAATAGCTCTAGAAAAAATTCTGATGATTCACATTGCTTTGACCTAAACTTACTTTTTTTGTTACAGTTTTTTTTTAACATCTTTGTTGAAGTATAATTGCTTTACAATGGTGTGTTAGTTTCTGCTTTAAAAACTAAGCAAATCAGTTATACATATACATATGTTCCCATAACTCTTCCCTCTTGTGTCTCCCTCCCTCCCACCCTCCCTATCCCACCACTCTAGGTGGTCACAAACCACTGAGCTGATCTCCCTGTGCTATGTGGCTGCTTCCCACTAGCTATCTATTTTAAGTTCGGTAGTGTATATATGTCCATGCCACTCTCTCACTTTGTCACAGCTTACCCTCCCCCCCCCATATCCTCAAGTCCATTCTTTAGTAGGACTGCGTCTTTATTCCTGTATTACCCCTAGGTTCTTCATGACATTTTTTTTTCTCATAGATTCCATATATATGTATTAGCGTATGGTATTTGTTTTTCTCCTTCTGACTTACTTCACTCTGTATAACAGACTCTAGGTCCATCCACCTCACTACAAATAACCCAATTTCTTTTCTTTTTATGGCTGAGTAATATTCCATTGTATATATGTGCCACATCTTCTTTATCCATTCATCTGTTGATGGACACATAGGTTGCTTCCATGTCCTGGCTATTGTAAATAGAGCTGCAATGAACATTTTGTTACATAACTCTTTTTGAATTATGGTTTTCTCAGGGTATATGCCCAGTAGTGGGATTGCTGGGTCGTATGGTAGTTCTATTTGTAGTTTTATAAGGAACCTCCATACCGTTCTCCATGGCTGTATCAATTTACATTCCCACCAGCAGTGCAAGAGTGTTCCCTTTTCTCCACACCGTCTCCAGCATTTATTGTTTCTAGATTTTTTGATGATGGCCATTCTGACTAGTGTAAGATGATATCTCATTGTAGTTCTCATTTGCATTTCTCTGCATCTATTGAGATGATCATATGATTTTTCTCCTTCAATCTGTTAATATGGTGTATCACGTTGATTGATTTGCATATGTTGAAGAATCCTTGCATTCCTGGAATAAACCCCACTTGATCATGATGTATGATCCTTTTAATGTGCTGTTGGATTCTGTTTGGTAGTATTTTGCTGAGGATTTTTGCATCTATGTTCATCAGTGATATTGGGCTGTAGTTTTCTTTCTTTGTGACATCTTTGTCTGGTTTTGGTATCAGGGTGATGGTGGCCTCATAGAATGAGTTTGGGAGTGTTCTTCCCTCTGCAATTTTTTGGAAGAGTTTGAAAAGGATGGGTGTTAGCTCTTCTCTAAATGTTTGATAGAATTTGCCTGTGAAGCCATCTGGTCCTGGGCTTTTGTTTGTTGGGAGATTTTTAATCACAGTTTCAATTTCAGTGCTTGTGATTGGTCTGTTCATATTTTCTATTTCTTCCTGGTTCAGTTTTGGAAGGTTGTACTTTTCTAAGAATTTGTCCATTTCTTCCAGGTTGTCCATTTTATTGGCATAGAGTTGCTTGTAGTAATCTCTCATGATCCTTTGTATTTCTGCAGTGTCATTTGTTACTTCTCCTTTTTCATTTCTATTGATTTGAGTCTTCTCCCTTTTTTTCCTGATGAGTCTGGCTAATGGTTTTTCAATTTTGTTTATCTTCTCAAAGAACCAGCTTTTAGTTTTATTGATCTTTGCTATTGTTTCCTTCATTTCTTTTTCATTTATTACTGATCCGATCTTTATGATCTTTCCTTCTGCTAACTTTGGGGTTCTTTTGTTCTTCTTTCTCTAATTCCTGTACGTGCAAGGTTAGGTTGTTTATTTGAGATGTTTCCTGTTTCTTAAGGTAGGATTGTATTGCTATAAACTCCCCTCTTAGAACTGCTTTTGCTGCATCCCATAGGTTTTGGGTCGTCATGTCTCCACTCTCATTTGTTTCTAGGTATTTTTTGATTTCTTCTTTGATGTCTTCAGTGATCACTTTGTTATTAAGTAGTGTATTGTTTAGCCTCCATGTGTTTGTAGTTTTTACAGATCTTTTCCTGTAATTGATATCTAGTCTCATAGCGTTGTGGTCAGAAAAGATACTTGATACGATTTCAGTTTTCTTAAATTTACCAAGGCTTGATTTGTGACCCAAGATATGATCTATCCTGGAGAATGTTCCATGAGGACTTGAGAAAAAGTGTATTCTGCTGTTTTTGGATGGAATGTCCTATAAATATCAATTAAGTCCATCTGGCTTAATGTATCACTTAAAGCTTGTGTTTCCTTATTTATTTTCATTTTGGATCATCTGTCCATTGGTGAAAGTGGGGTGTTAAAGTCCTGTACCATGATTGTGTTACTGTCGATTTCCCCTTTTATGGCTGTTAGCACTTGCCTTATGTATTGAGATGTTCCTATGTTGGGTGCATAAATATTTACAATTGTTATATCTTCTTCTTGGACTGATCCCTTGATCATTATGTAGTGTCCTTCTTTGTCTCTTCTAATAGTCTTTGTTTTAAAGTCTATTTTGTCTGATATGAGAATTGCTACTCCAGCTTTCTTTTGATTTCCATTTGCATGGAATATCTTTTTCCATCCCCTCACTTTTAGTCTGTATGTGTTCCTAAGTCTGAAGTGGGTTTCTTGTAGACAGCATATATATGGGTCTTCTTTCTGTATCCATTCAGCCTGTCTATATCTTTTGGTTGGAGCATTTAATCCATTTACATTTAAGGTAATTATTAATATGTATGTTCCTATTCCCATTTTCTTAGTTGTTTTGGGTTCGTTATTGTAGGCCTTTTCCTTCTCTTGTGTTTCTTGCCTAGAGAAGTTCCTTTAGCATTTGTTATACAGGTGGTTTGGTGGTGCTGAACTCTCTCAGCTTTTGCTTGTCTGTAAAGATTTTAATTTCTCCATCAAATCTGAATGAGATCCTTGCTGGGTAGAGTAATCTTGGTTACAGGTTTTTCTCCTTCATCACTTTAAATATGTCCTGCCACTCCCTTCTGGCTTGCAGAGTTTCTGCTGAGAGATCAGCTGTTAACCTTATGGGGATTCTCTTGTGTGTTATTTGTTGTTTTCCCTTGCTGCTTTTAATATGTTTTCTTTGTATTTAATTTTTGATAGTTTGATTAATATGTATCTTCGTGTGTTTCTCCTTGGATTTATCCTGTATGGGACTCTCTGTGCTTCCTGGACTTGATTAACTATTTCCTTTCCCATATTAGGGAAGTTTTCAACTATAATCTCTTCAAATATTTTCTCAGTCCCTTTGTTTTTCTCTTCTTCTTCTGGGACCTCTATAATTCGAATGTTGGTGCGTTTAATGTTGTCCCAGAGGTCTCTGAGACTGTCCTCAGTTCTTTTCATTCTTTTTTCTTTATTCTGCTCTGCAGTAGTTATTTTCCACTATTTTATCTCCCAGGTCACTTATCCATTCCTCTGCCTCAGTTATTCGGCTATTGTTCCCTTTTAGAGTCTTTTTAATTTCATTTATTGTGTTGTTCATTGTTGCTTGTTTCATCTTTAGTTCTTCTAGGTCCTTGTTAAATGTTTCTTGCATTTTGTCTATTCTATTTCCAAGATTTTGGATCATCTTTACTATCATTATTCTGAATTCTTTTTCAGGTAGACTGCCTATTTCCACTTCATTTGTTAGGTCTGGTGGGTTTTTACCTTGCTCCTTCATCTGCTGTGTGTTTTTCCGTCTTCTCATTTTGCTTATCTTACTGTGTTTGGGGTCTCCTCTTTGCAGGCTGCAGTTTCGTGGTTCCCGTTGTTTTTGGTGTCTGTCCCCAGTGGCTAAAGTTGGTTCAGTGGGTTGTGTAGGCTTCCTGGTGGAGGGGACTAGTGCCTGTGTTCTGGTGGATGAGGCTGGATCTTGTCTTTCTGGTGGGCAGGTCCACGTCTGGTGGTGTGTTTTGGGGTGTCTGTGGACTTATTATGATTTTAGGCAGCCTCTCTGCTAATGGGTGGGGTTGTGTTCCTGTCTTGCTAGTTGTTTGGCGTAGGGTGTCCAGCACTGTAGCTTGCTGGTCATTGAGTGAAGCTGGGTGTTGGTGTTGAGATGGAGATCTCTGGGATATTTTTGCCATTTGATATTACATGGAGCTGGGAGGTCTCTTTTGGACCAGTATCCTGAAGTTGACTCTCCCACCTCAGAGGCACAGCCCTGACACCTGGCTGGAGCACCAAGAGCCTTTCATCCACACAGCTCAGAGTAAAAGGGAGAAAAAGTGAAAGAAGGAAAGAAGGAAAGAAAGAAAGAAAGAAAGAAAGAAAAGGAAGGAAGGAAGGAAGGAAGGAAGGAAGGAAGGAAGAAGGAAGGAAGGAAGGAAGGAAGGAAGGAAGGAAGGAAGGAAGGAAGGAAGGAAGGAAGGAAGGAAGGAAGGAAAGAAAGAAAGAAAGAAAGAAAGAAAGAAAGAAAGAAAGAAAGAAAGAAAGAAAGAAAGAAAGAAAGAAAGAAAGAAAGGGAAAGTGTGTAGGTCGCCTCAGGGCGTCTATTCTTTGCTGAGACAGGACGGGGTTAAAGGAGCAGCTGCTTCGGGGGCTCTGGCTCACTCAGGTCGGGAGGAGGGAGGGGTACGGAGTGCGGGGCGAGCGTGCGGCGGCAGAGGCCGGCATGAAGTTGCACCAGCCTGAGACGCGCCATGCGTTTTCCCGGGGAAGTCGTCCCTGGATCCCGGGACCCTGGCAGGGGTGGGCTTTGCAGGCTCCCGGCAGGGACAGTGTGGAGAGTGACCTGTGCTTGCACACAGGCTTCTTGGTGGCGGCAGCAGCAGCCTTAGCGTCTCATGCCCGTCTCTGGGGTCCACGCTGTTAGCCGCGGCTTGCGCCCATCTCTGGAGCTCCTTTAAGCAGCGCTCTTAATCCCCTCTCCTCGCACCAGGAAACAAAGAGGGAAGAAAAAGTGTCTTGCCTCTTCGGCAGCTCCAGACTTTTCCCCGGACTCCCTCCCGGCTAGCCGTGGTGCACTAACCCCTGCAGGCTGTGATCACGCCTCCAACCCCAATCCTCTCCCTGAGCTCTGATGGAAGCCCAAGCCTCAGCTCCCGGCCCCGCCCGCCCCGGCGGGTGAGCAGACTAGCCTCTCGGGCTGGTGAGTGCCGGTCGGCACCGATCCTCTGTGCGGGAATCTCTCCGCCTTGCCCTCCGCAACCCTGAGGCTACGCTCTCCTCCGTGGCTCCGAAGCTTTCCCCCTCCGCCACCCGCTGTCACCGCCTGCGAAGGGCCTTCCTAGTGTGTGGAAACTTTTCCTCCTTCACAGCTCCCTCCTACTGGTGCAGGTACCGTCCCTATTCTTTTGTCTCTGTTTATTCTTTTTTATTTTGCCCTACCCAGGTACGTGGGGAGTTTCTTGCCTTTTGGGAGGTCTGAGGTCTTCTGCCAGCATTCAGTAGGTGTTCTATAGGAGCTGTTCCACTTGTAGATATATTTCTGGTGTATCTGTGGGGAGGAAGGTGATCTCCGTGTCTTACTCTTCCGCCATCTTCCTCAACTCCCTCTGGCCTAAACTTTTATTTATTCTTTCACTCCATCAAATATTTATTAAGAATCTTCTGTGTGGCAAACATTGGTGCTGGGAGAACAAGAGGAGTTTGCTGGCCTCATGGAGTCTATCCTAAAAAATTACCCGGATAATCATTTGATGAATGCTTAAGGAAACTATAGTGTGCTCTGAGAGTATACGTTTTCTGGGGATGGGGGTTCAGGGAAGGTGTCTGCAGACTTGACGTTCCAACTGAGATAGGAAGAGTGAGAAAGAATTAATGACTAGGTAACAGGATACTGAAAAGATTCCTCAGCAGAAGACACAGAATGAGTCAGGACAGAGATGCCCTGGAACCAGCACATTCAAGGAAAACAGAGAAAGTCAGAGCATGACTCCAGGGACAGTGAGCCGGCGATGAGGCTGGGCAGGGACTGAGTTACATAAGGAGGAGTGATGTTCTAGACATGTAGCCATTTGCAAAGGCACAAACCTGGCAGGTCAGAAGGGAGGTTGACGCTCAACAACCTGGGTGGTGGAACCAGTACAACTGGCTGACCGTCAGCCCAGCATGAAAGGCCTGGAAGGACAGAGCATGAGCTCTGGATTTGATGCTTAGAGCCAGAAGAAGGCATTGAAGAGCTGTCAGCAAGAGACCATGAGGATCACATATGAGCTGCAAATGTTTTCTAGACGGAGCAAGATGAGAAGATGAGCTCAGCTGGCCCATGAGTGCTCCCCACACAGACGCCAAGTGCCGCTCGGGGATTCTGAGATAAAGATCAGACCCTGCAGTGACTGCTCTCAGAAAGCTCACAGTTGATAGCCAATGCCTCCCAGATATTAATCACTAAAAGATCTGCTCTGGTTGGGTAGAAAGTTCTAAAAGCTCTTCAGAGCAACAGGTGGGAGCAGAGAAACAGCGTTTGCCTGAAATTCATGATCTCTTTTATGTAGTATTGTTGGAAATGCCATCCCAGTAGCTCTGCATTATAAAGGGAAAATAAATTAAACTTTTTATTATTGAAGGACTTTTTCATCTGAGAGCTCAACCTTTCTAGCTAAATCACTGCTCTCCAGGCCTGCACAAACTACTCTCCAAATACAGAAAAGCCAGAGAATGTCTGTGAGGGTTTCATGTCAGTGAGCTGTCACTGGCATTCGCATCTCTGTCTCCATGTATCTATCAGTCTTGGTACTGCCAGACACAGAGAGGACAAGAATTGCCAGAAATGCTTCCATGTGGGCACCATCATGTCTGTTGGTCAAGAGAACAGGTTAGGGGATGTCTTCCCCAAATGTCCTGTAATGCCAAGGTGGTCTCATCTAGTGCTTCCCTTCCTAAATAATGCTTTAGCAAAGCTATGGAAATTAGTGTAGACCCATAGTATGGGGTGGGAGGGAGCAGTCAACTTAATATTAAAGAAAGTAGACTAAGGTCAAAATTTTATCTTTAAATCTTCGTTTGACATAGTGAAAATTTTAGTAACAAATACCTAAATAAATGAAAAACTCATAACGTATTCAGAAAATGTAGAAATATATACAGCATGTACAAAGAGACAGTTCTCTTTCCTCTCTTTAATCTCACTCCAATTTGATATGTATATATTGGCATTTTTCTCTGTTTATCAATATATACACATATATAGTTTTTATTCCTTATAAAAAAGGGACCATCCTAACAAGTTATTTGAATATCATTTTCATCACTTGATAATATATCCTGAACATCTTTCCAAGGTCATCTGTATAGCAGCATCTCATTCTTTTTAATAACTGTATAGCAATTCCCTGAATGGATTTGTCATCATTTTGTTATGTGTTCCCTTATTATGGAGCAATTTATATTGTTTTCAGGTTGGGTTTTTTTTTTTTTTTTTTGTCTTTTAAGCAAAGTTAGAATAGTATCTTTACAACTATGTCTTTATCCATTTGTAAAATAAGATTCCTAGAAGTGGAACTGTAAGATCGTAGAGGATTCACATTTTTATATTGAAAGAAAATTTCAAACTGCCCTCCAAAAAGGGTTATGCTGATTTACTTTCTCAAAGAAATCATTTTAAATGGGGAGCAGGGGGAAGAAATGACCTAGATTTTTAGTGCCACTGACATTTACTCACATGATGTTAAGAGCTTTCGGATACATTACCCCCAGGGGTCACTACTCGATCCTAGGAAGTGGGCAGAACAGAAATTGTGAGGTCATTTTCCTGCTGAGACATCTGGGAGTAGAGAGGCTGGGCCATCTGCACACGGCCACGCTGGCACCTGACATGGGTGAGAAAGGTAGAGGTGAAGGCCATGGGCTCTGACGACGGACTGTCGGAGTTCAAATCTTGCCTCTTTTTTGCATCTGATGACATGGGCTTCACTTCTCTGTGATGGTTAACTTTATGGGTCAACTTGGCTAGGCCACAGTCCCCATATATTTAGTCAATATCAGTCTCAATGTTGCTCTGAAGGTATTCTTTAGATGTGATTAACACGTGAATCAGTGGACTCTGAGTAAAGCAGGTTACCTTCCATAATGTGGGTGGGCCTCATCCAATCAATTGAAAACCTTAAGAGAAAGACTGAGGTCCCCCGAGAAAGAAGAAATTTGTCCTCCAGACTCAAGCTGCAACATCAACTCTTCTGTTTCTCAGCTGGCCGGTCTGCCCTGCAGATTTTGGACCGGCCAGTCCCCACAATTGCATGAGCCAATTCCTTAAAATAAATGTCTGGATAGATACATAGATTAGATAGATAGATAGACAGATAGATAGGGAAAGGTAGAGTTGGACACACACACACACACACACACACACACCCTATTAGTCCTGTTTCTCCAGGGACACCTAATATTGATACATTCTCTAAACCTCAGTTTCCTCATCTATAAAATGGTGACAACACTACTTACTTTGTGAGATTATGAAATGAAATAATCCATATTAATGTGGATGGGCCTCATCGAATCACTTGAAACCCTTAATGAAAAGACTGGGGTCCCTAAGAAAGAGGAAATTCAGCCTCCAGACGGCCCTCAGACTCAAGCTGCCACATCGTTTGCCACTGCCAGGCGTATGGTCTGGAGTCCATACATATTGACTATGATTTTTAGATAAATGAGCTTGAACCCACCGCTCTGTTCATTACCACCCTCCTCCTCCCCCTTCCCAACACACACGCCCTCTCACACACATTCACATTCACTCACATTCTCACGCACACTTACACACAAGACCCTCTGAAAAACTCGGAGCACAAGCCCTTCCGTTTACAGACAAGACATAGAAGGAAGTCCAAGCTGTGAAGAGACACATTCAAGAGATTTCTGAGCAAGGTTGAAACCCGAAGTGAGACCATGTCTATCTTCTGGAGGTCTGCTCCCTAGGCAGCCCTGCCTCCCCACTGCGAGCTGGGAATTGCCAGTTGCATTCATTTAAGCTGTTTGCTTCCCAGCCCACATAGGATATGGGCCTTGATCTCTGCATCACACAGTAGTGATGCCATGAGACTTTCATCTCTTCTGCTATGTGTCACCTTTAGTCAGGACTCTCATTGTGTCTCCTTCCTCTCCCCTGGGTTTCACTTCAGTCAGTCATACAGCAAAAGGCAGGAGGAGAGGGGGAGGAAAACTAGAGAAGGAAACATTTATCAGTGACATACTCAGTAGCTAAGCCACTACCTAAAAGCAGACAGGCCACTGCTCCACTTTGGCCCAAAGGAAGCAGGTAGGTTCTCACCACCTTTATGTTGTGATGACAGCAGGCCTGATGGAGTTAGAGCTAGTGTTGGCCCCGGGTTGCTCGTTCTCCTAGCTATAGATGGTCCTATGTGGCCAGCAACACGTTCTGAGTCACACTCGCTCTGGCTTTGGCTTTGTGCTTTCAAAGATGCTGCTAGTATGTCTCGCTACGATTGGTCTTCAAGCAGGCGGGCTTCCCAGAATATGTCCAAATATGAAGAAGAAATTTGAAAATCGATTCTTGGTTGAATTGCCAACCCAGAGTGACATTCAAGAGAGGCTCAAATGAAAATTTATTCATAAATATGAGTATATCTTAGGGAACACATCATGGCTAATTGAAATGGCATTTTGGTATCTTCAAATTCATTGCAGATATGGAGGTGGCCACGCTCCTTGCCTGGAAGTCACATCCTGAGCAGACAGAGTGGAGGCGTGGAGGGAGATGCACATGCCCATATTTGCAGTAGCTCCACCGAAAAGTACCTCTCCATCTGATGCTGAGAAACTCAAGTTTGAGGGTAAAACGTTGAGAAATATTAAATGGCCTTAGTTATTGCTTGTCAACACCAACAGCGCTCAGGAGAAATTTAATATGCTCTCGTAAAATGAACTCAATTGGTAAATAAACGTTATGAATTGTGAACAGGCTTTGAAAGGCTTAAACCTTTCCCTAGTGAATACATTTCTGTTAATAATATTGCAGCTTTTAGCAAAACTCATTAAAATTAAGTCTTTTGACAAAGATTATCCTTGTGTCTATATATAAGTCAACTAAAAGTCCATAACTAATCCACGGTGTGGTGGAATGAATTTGGACTGGGCTGGAGGCCAGATACCTATGTCTTTGTTTACTTGTTTGTTACTACTCCTCAGCGGCCCTGTCACTTGCACAGTCTCAGAGCCTGTGTGTGGCCAACTCCTCTCTTGTAAATTGACCTGGATAAGCTATTTCCCAAACTAGAAATACGACGAGGGTAACATCTCTTTTTTATTACTTCTTTTAAAATTCAACCTGCTCTGCTAACCAGCCATCTGGTAAGTCCTTCTTGAGTAGTATCCAGAAAATTAGCAAGAAGTCCAGGGGCATCTGCAGGTCCAAAATGGTGCAAAGTCACAACCGAGGTCGCCACTCAGTGCCACAGAGACGCTCTGTGTATTTTGCTCTCAGCCCTACATGCTAAGACTGGTCATTCTTGCCCACTGAGTCAGGACTGCCCAGCCCAGGGGGCAGGACTCACTCAGGTCTTCAATGCTAAGCTCCTCAGTTTACTGTCACATACTATCTCCAAAGAGTACCCACTGTGCTAGGGAAGCTGTGGGTAAATGAGATTCCTAGGGCTGCTGCGACAAAGCATTACAAGCTGGGTGGCTTAAACCAGGGGTCCTTAACCCCCAGGCCACAGACCGGTACAGGGCCACAGCCTGTTACTGAACCGGCTGCACAGCAGGAGGTGTGGCGGGCGAGCGAGCGGAGCTTCATCTGCCGCTTCCCATCGCTCCCCATCGCTCCCCACAGCTGGCGTTACCACCTGAACCACCTCCCACCCCGTCCGTGGAAAAATTTTCGTCCACGAAACCCGTCCCTGGCGCCAAAAAGGACGGGGACCGCTGGCTTAAGCAACAGATGTTTATTGTCTCACAATTCTGGAGGCTGGATGCTTCAGATCAAGATGTTGGCTGGCTTGGTTCCTTCTGAGGGCTGGGAGGGAGGCTCTGTTCCAGGACTCTCTCCTCGCTTCTGGCGGCTTCACGTGATCCTTGGCTTTCAGATGGCATTCTCCCTGGGTCTTCACATGTCTTCCTCTACATGTCTATCTCTGTGTCCCAATTTCCCCTTTTACAAGGACACCAATCCTATTGGATTAGGGCCCTGTAATAACCTCATTTGGACTTGCTTTTATAAAGACACTATTTCCAATAAGGTCGCATTCACAGGTACTGGGAGTTGGGACTTTAACGTCTTTTGGGGGAATGCAATTTAACCCATACCACTGGGTCAAAATGAACGTCCATGTTCAGTCAAACCAAATGCTGGAGCTTCAACTCCAACATGGACCCACCACACCAGGTCTCCCAGAAACACTAGAAACAGGGGTTGTGGTTCTGATTCTTCCTCTCACAGAAGACCCTTTGCTTCCTAGGTATATAAGTCCACCCCCTCCTCTAAGACAGGATTATTATACCAGGCATCCCCATTGTCTTCAAAGCACTGCAATATTTTACTCGCAAGCAATGGCTGTGATGATTCGATGTACATTCTCAAAACTAAGGGGACTATGACAGGACATACTTCTCAACTTCGCTCAACTTTAAAAATCTCTACATAAAATAAAGATAATGGTGTCTGCTTTGACCACTTCATAAAGCTGCAAAGACCATATAAGATGTTAGGGAAGAAAAAAACACAATAAACCCTAAAGAATACCTCAAGTAAACCCTTATCATAGAGCAGGCGTTGCTGAACTTTCTCTGTGGACCAGATAGTAAATACTTTGGGCTTTTTGGCCCAGGAGGCAAAACAGGGAGGGATATTATGCAGATACTTATATAGTTTTAAAACCACGTAAAAATATAAAAACTATTCTGAGGCTGTACAAACACAAGCAATGGGCCTGCTTTGGTCCTAGGACTGCCCTTTGCCAATTCTTGTTATAAAGGATTCTTTAACTGGAAAAAAAATTAATCCTCGGTAATTCATTAAATTACCTTGACTGAGGTAATTTCATCATCTTAGTTTTCACCAGTCCCTCCCCCACTGATATTTTGAATGTTTTCTTATTAATACACTCCATTCACTTTACACCTAAATTGAGTTGTGTGTTCTGTAAATTACTTTGCACAAGCAGCTCAGGAAAGAGCTGGAGTGTGTGAAGACAGGGGATCCTGGTTTGTTTCTTCCACATCTCCCGACAGCCAAAGCGATGTTTGTCGGAGAGTCATTTATACAAATTGAACCTTATAAAAATCCTCATACGGGACTTTCCCAAACTGTACCCATTGTTCTAAGCCGATTGCCAGCTCTCACTCCTCCAGCTATTCCAGTCCATCCTGACGGCCACCTTTTCTGCTTTCCCACTGAATGCGTAATCCATGCCACATAATTTACAAGTTAACCCTTGATGCTTTCTCATGTTCCTTTTGACTCTTTGATAAGACCAGAAACACTCCAAGAAAGGAACTGCTTATTTTTCTTTCCCTTGGAAACTAATTACCTCCATGCTAAGCCCAATCAGAGGCTGTGGGTTCCCCGACGGGCAGGACCGGCTGCTGCTCTGGTACTCCTTTACGGACTAGGCTGGGTCACTGTCCTCCCACCTCTCTGGCCCAGAGCTTCTCATCAAGGCCTGACTACACTGAATCAACAGTGATGCCATCCATGTGGGCACCAAAACTCCAGAGCTCAAAGGAGGGAACTGGTCCCCACCACTCCAGCCATGGCTGGAAGCCAGGAATCGGTACTGACCTCAAAACTGATAAATTAGAAAAAATATTAATAACTGAAAGATGTTCTTCATCACAAAGGTTTTTTCTTTAAGTCTCATATGGGTACTTTATAATGAACAGTAATATAGTATAAATACTCCTTTTAGGTCTTACGCAAACTGTACTTTTTTAAAGTTGCTCTGATCTGATTTTTTTTAAATTTTATTGAAGTATAGTTGATTACAATGTTGTGTTTAATTTCTGCTGTACAGCAAAGTGATTCCATCATGGTTTGTACAGGGTCTTGAATATAGTTCTCTGTGCTATACAGTAGGACCTTGTTTATCCATCCTATACATAACAGTCTGCATCCAGCACAAAGTTTTAGAGAACATGAACCAAGTTTATTGCCTCACTCGTACCCTCTTGAAATATATGAATTTCTATAATAAAGGGGAAAGCCCAGCATCTCCCATTTCACTTCAGTCTCCTCACTTGACATTTTCTTTCTTAGAAGATATTGCAGTAATCACTATAACATTTTGAAAATTAGGGGACTTCCCTGGTGGTCCAGTGTTTAGGACTCTGCCCTTCCACTGCAGGGGACGCATGTTCGATCCTGGTTGGGGAACTAAGATCCCGCATGCCGCACCGGCATGGATAAAAAAAAAAAAGGCATAAAATTTTGAAAATTAGTAGCCTGATCCTTACTATATAGTATAAGTCCCACAGCAGTGACCAATATTTCGAAGGTTGTCAAAGAAGGGGCTTAAAGCACCAGACCCATCTGTTTTCCTTTAGGGATGACTGCAGTGCGAGATTAATAAAATTCTCCAGGATGTGGTAAGAATAGGTGACATCACCACCCCTTGGGTGCGGGGGAAGCCACCTGGCACGGGCACCCGTCTTGCCCCACTCCTGAGGTGTGGCAGAACACCACAGTATCGTCACACCTTCTGAGTGGGACGGCTCAGTGAAAAGCAAACACTTCCAAAGGCGAAGGAGGGAAATCAATAGAGGCGCCTCAGGAAGTGATACTGGAAAATGATGTGGTGCTCCCAGAGGGTTTTCACTGCCAGTGAGGAAACACAATGAAAAAGACCACTCTTTGAAGGGATGGGGCACCCTTGCCAAGGGCGCGTGTGCACCCCACAGCCTTGATTTTTGAGTAGCTTTTGGGGATTAGTGTCTTCTCTGGTCAATCCCCACCAGGACATTTCCCAAGTTACTCAATCTTCCAAACACTCTGAGGGTTTAGAGACAGAGCTGAAAACTTAATTAGCATGATATGTACTGTGGGCTTCTGGTATTTCTAGTAAGCTTAGGGAGCTGCCAAACAATCTTGCCAAGTTTCCTTGAGCCTGGAAAGGCCTGGGAATGCCAATCCAAGAGAGTGGCTGGCTGGTACAACAACGAGAACTAATTCTCTCACAGGCTGAAAGGGAAATGCTTCGAGATTGGGGAGGTGGGCTTTCTTTTGTGAGGGAACAATTAGGCCCGAAGGATGTTGCCCTTGGAAGAAGCTCTAGGTGGAACTGGACAGGGTTGAGAATAGTCTGCAGGACCACAGAGACATGGGACGTAGGCACGAGGGATCAAATGCACATCTTCGTCCGCAATAGCACCCGCCTCCTGCAGACAAGAGCACATGTCTGAGGAGCTCAGAGAAATCGGTCCCAGTAAAATCTGTTTTCCTCGGTAAAGTTGGAGAATGCCAAGGTTCCCACACATGGTTATAGGGACAGAAATACATTATGTTCCTTGGTGAAAGCTTTGGTTTTCGCACAGGTTTGATTTTATTATAGTCTATATGTAGTTCTTTAAAACTGGCACCTGACTCCTCCTTCTTTTTGTTCTACTTTATTTCTTAGAAGACTGACTAGCCGTCATGAAGAATCTCTTAGAAGACTGACTAGCCGTCATGAAGAATCTATTTTTGCAACAAGTAGTTTCAAGGATCACACATAACGATATTAACATAATTTTAGTAAAGAAAGGAGTGAAAAAACAAAGCACACACATCGAGCACTCTACACGCGCCAGGTTCTGTTTTAAAGTATTTTGCATTCATTGTCTCATTTTTTGGAAGAAAGATATTTTCTGTTAATTTTAGAATTGAGACAAATCAGAAGAGCTATTAAATTCCCAAGGGCTGAAGAATAAATGAATAATGGAGAGAAAGGTTTATCAGGAGGGAAGGTCCTTCAGCTCAAGTCTGGCTGGATACAGGACTCACCACTGTCTTGATTAGCATGTAGGTCGATGATGGCCCTAGTAGGCGTCTCAATCCATTCTTCAAACAACGATTATCCAGAACCTCTGCATCCTCCCTCCCCACCGTGTGCCTCGCAGGAGTCTCTCATTAGAAGCAAAATGGAGGGTCAGTCATCCTTTGGCCTTTCTGAGCAACCTATACCTTGACTTCAATTTCCACCTAATGCATACTGTTGATTGGTTATCACTGCATCTAACAATCATTCATTTATTCAACCATTATCTTTTGAGTGTCTACTCTGTGCCAAATATTGGGCTACATACTGTGCGTCCAAGGTACAATGGCTGCCCTCAAGAAGTCTGCTGCCAATTCCCTTCTCGCCAGGAAGCAGGAGGCAGGGATGCTGGCCAGAGTTGCAGAGTGGCGCCCAGGGAGCCACTTCAGGCTGCACGTACACGGTACTTCAACACGCGACTCCTCTACCCACACAAGAACTGGAAAACTATTACTTCTAGAGGATCATTGCCAGAAGTCAGGCAGAAGAGTCTTTGACATAGAAGAAAAATCCAATTAGTGATCAGAAAGGTAAGAAAACAAATGAAAGTGATTGTTTCCATCTTGGGCTGGAAGGGGATATGGAGGACTCTCTGAGTCAAGGGTGCCTAGTACACAGACTTTTACTGGGCTCGGATTCCTCCATGAGCAGTGAGGGAGCTCTTAAGGATGCTGTTCATGGCACTGAGGCAGCTCAAAGGTCCAGAGAAGGCAAGAGGACAAGAAAACGATCAACCATGCTGCAAAGGAGCATGGCATATAGTCAAAGGACAACGGATTTCAGAATCAGACCAGACTGTCAATCCTGGTACCACTACTTCCTTGGACAAGTAACTTTCAGCTCTGTGAACCTCAGTTTCCTTATCTATAATAGGAATAATGTTTTTGTCGTGAGGATTAAATGAAACGATGTATATGAAGTCTCTGGCACATTCTAGATATCCAGCAAGCAGTAGTTATTTTTGTTATCTTTAAGCGTGGTAGCATAATTGCTACAATAGAATAAAGCACCAAAAAAGCCATCTTTACGTCTTCCCCAGGAAAATCTAGACGAGGTTTCACTGGTGCACAGTCTTGAAGAACAATAAGGAGTTCCCCGAGTGGTCATGGAGGGAAGGGAAAAGAAATCACCTGGGTGAAACATGCCTAGTGCCTACCAGTGTGGTGGGAGCACAGAGGACAGAGCACATGAGGGAGAGCTGTGAGAGGAGAGGTGGAGCCATGGCGAGGGTCCGCACCACTAGGGGATGCGGGCCAGGGACAGGAGCCACATCTTCCCTCACCGGAAGACAGGGAAGGGTTTTAAGCTGGAGCCCACAAGGATCTGGTAATGATAGCCAACACTTATGCAGCCAACACTTAATTAGAATTCCTATGTGGGGACTTCCCTGGTGGTGCAGTGGTTAAAAATCCTCCTGCCAACGTGGGGGACACGGGTTTGAGCCCTGGTCCGGGAAGATCCCACATGCCGCGAAGCAACTAAGCCCATGCGCCACAATTACTGAGCCTGCACTCTAGAGCCCGTGAGCCACAACTACTGAGTCTGCATGCCACAACTACTGAAGCCTGCGTGCCTAGAGCTCGTGCTCTGAAACAAAGAGGAGCCACTGCAATCAGAAGCCCCCACTCGCCGCAACTAGAGAAAGCCTGCATGCAGCAATGAAGACCCAACGCAGACAAAAATAAATAAATTAATTAAAAAAAAGAATTCCTATGTGCCAGGTGCTACTTTAAGCACGTTACATATATTAATTCACTTAAGCCTCACATAACCCTTTGAACTAACTACTAAGAGAACTAAGCCACAGATAGTTAATGAGCTAGCCTAGAGTACATCACACTAAATGACCTCAGATGTGTACTCAGATGGATAAGACTAAGAGGAAGGACATTTGGAGAGAAGACAGATTAGAAAAGAGACGGCAACCCCAGTGTTCATTAGAACACTATTTACAACAGCCAAGACATGGAACCTGCCTAAATGTCCATCGACAGATGAATGGATAAAGAAGATGTGGCACATATATACAGTGGAATATTACTCAGCCATAAAAAGAATGAAATAATGCCATTTGCAGCAACATGAATGGACCTACAGATTATCATACTAAGTGAAGTAAGCTAGAAAAAGACAAATATCATGTGATATCACTTATATGTGGAATCTAAAAAAATGATACAAATGAACTTATTTACAAAACAGAAATAGACTCACAGGCATAGAAAACAAACTTATGGTTACCAAAAGGAGGGGAGGGATAAATTAGAAGTTTGGGATCAAAGTATACACACTACTATATGTAAAATAGATAACCAACAAGGACCTTCTGTATAACACAGGGAACTATACTTAATATATTGTAACAACTTAGAAGAGAATGTAAAAGAATATATATATATGTATAATTGAATCACTTTGTTGTACATCTGAAACCAACACAACATTGTAAATCAACTATATTTCAATAAAAATTTTTTAAAAACACAATTTCTGGCTCTTTGGGGAGAGCAGCAGATCAAAAAATAAACAAACCTGTTCCCTATGTTAAAAAAAAAAAAGAAAAAGAAAGAAAGAAAGAAAAGAGAAGGCATTAGAAATGAGTTAGGAGGGGCTATTCAGGTAGGAGCTGAATGCGGCAGAACTAAGGGAGTGAGGGAGAAAAAGGATACACTTCAGTGTAAAATCCAGGGTATAGGGAGTCTAGTGACCAACTTGGATATGGGAAAAACTCTTGTGAATTCAGTTGGTCTTTTTTTTCCTCTTTGAAATATTTCTATAACATTGTCCTTTTCCAAGGGGATGGGCTTTACAAGAATGACAGCTTGCACTTTCACCAATAACCATTCAGTTGCCCCTAACCCCCAAATCTAAACACTCAAGGTATTAGGACTTCAAAAAACATTCAACCTGGTGTTTTAGTTTTCACCTTGAAATGGAGTACTCTTCATCTAACAATAGACATGTTGTTTCTGTCTTCTAGGAGTTTCACTTTGATGTGTCAAAGGAAATGCCATGAACTCTAGAGGAGAGTCATCGCTGCATGAGTGCAGAATAAACAGCAGGTGTGGCTGGGGCTTTAGGAGAGGTGCCAGGTCTCCTGTTCCATTTTTAGGGATAAAAATGATGAATATTTCAAATGCTTTGGTTCTCAGGAGTCAAAGACAGTTTCCAAAAGAGTCTGCAAATAGAAACCCAACACTTCAGAGTGAAGCTGCAACACAGAGAGGTGCCTCTCCATGTCGTGCTGATCATGATTAGGAAGCTGAAACCAACACGCTCTTCTTTGAATCACTTGGGTGAAGCAGGTGGGAGGCAGATGCACTGTCTGAACACCTGGGTAGGTTGACGGCAGCTCTTAGTTTGAACCTTATGCCATGACCTTCCCTTTTAGAACCTTACAAACTAATAAATGCAAGTAAACAGGTGACCTGCAATAGCCAGCTCCAGGGGCCAGAAAGAGACAATAGCAATAATCCCTTCCGTTCTTGCTGTTTCTGTATCTTTCACACAGTGGTCTCGCTGCAATGATCAAGTGCAAATTCTTGGTCCCATTGAACAACTAAGGGGTCTGAGGCTTAGACGTGTCTTACCCAGGGTGACGGCATGATGGACACAGAGTGGGACAGGTCTGGCTGTAAGCCTAATGCCTTTGCTACCACACCATGATGAAGTGGACTGTGATGTCTTTCATTCTTCTAGCAACAGAATCCTCTCTTCCTGACAAGAGAAACTTCTCATTCCTGGAGGGCCCTACTCCCCAACTTACGAATGGACATGTAATGTAGGTTGTAGATCTCCTCCATTTGGTTAAAAGATGGACAGCTGATCTGAGCTGGCCCATCTTCCATTCTCCCCTGTCCTCCCCATCTTTCACTTTTGGTGAAAGACGCTCTCTTCCTGCTGAGGTTGTGAAGCTGGTAGGCTGAGGGTCTTAAACATCCACTGGCCATCCTCACCCAGGAGAAATGACTTGCAAAGAGATGGATCTGGAAATTGATCACTTTTAAGCCTCTGATTCCAGCCATGTCAGAAACTAGCCTACCCTTGGACCGTTCAGTTACATTAGCTAATAAATTATTTTTATTGCTTAAGCTCATTTCAGTGTTTTGTGTTCGTTTTTGGGTTTTGATTTGGTCACTTTCAACCAAGGGTCTAGACCAACTGACGCCCAACAGAAAATCCAAATCACAACATGAGTGGCTCAGAGAAGACCTCCTGAACACGCTATGCAGTTCTCCACCCTCACTTTCCACTCCCAGGCCCACCCTCAGTGATGGTTCACCCATGCTGTGGGTAGCCTACAGCCTGGGGTTATTCCATGCCTTTCTCTAACCAGAATGGTTTCTTCCTTCCTCTGTTTTGGATTCTCCAAAAGGCACACCCTGGATCAAGTCAGTGGCTGGGATAAGGGTTTCTGGGAGGTGGAAGGGAGGTGTAGGTGCGGCTACTGTGGGCCGTACACGGCAATATTCGTGGAATCAGAGGGAGAGGGGTGGGTTTTGTTCATCTTACTTGTTTGTACTCTTTCTGGCTGCTTTCAGGGCCCCAAATCAATAAAGTAGAATCCTTCACAGGACCTCCCTGTGGCCAGAAAGCCCATAAGGATTTGCCTATTGGAGCCCTTACCCACTCTCCTAGCATGAAGGCTAGCCCAGCAAAGACGAACTCTGTGCCCCTTCGTGTCTCTCCCAAAGCTAAACAGAGACAGTGATGGGACCTAAATGTGTTTGCTTTTCCTATTTCTACCAAATATACAGTGTTTCAAAAGAAATGCCTTATGTAAACACAATAACACAACCTAATATGCACATAATGAAGTTGGAAGGAAACTGTGCCCTGTTTCACTACTACAGCTTACAAATTGCTTCTTTGGCAATGCTAAATTCTGAGAAAACTGAAGCTATTTTGAGGCACAAATTCCAGCCCCCAAACCAAAACAAATATCTTTGATTTCTTTAAATAATGACACACAGGAGGTTTGAGCCAAAGCTGTCTCATTGCCTCTCGAGAATGCACACACCCTAGTGATGGGCTTGCTGCTGGTAGCTCTGCATGTCAGCTTGCACGATCTGGCCTCGAGAGCATTGCTGACACACTGTTGCTTGTTTTACTCAGGATTAGCAGAAAATTTTTGTGGGTGTTTGACGTCACTGGAGTAGGAAGCACTGAAAAGTTGTACCCGCCTGGTTGATATTTCTGGAAAGAGAGCTCTAAATTATTAGAAGAAGGGAGAGGTGGGTGGCCAGGAAAGAAAAGAATGAGTAAGAATCAAGAAAGCCCCGTCAGGAAAGTCCCACATGGAAAACGGAATTGATGGCAAATGGGATTTCTTGCATGTAGCAGCATTCAGCTCTCCCGGGACAAGGAGATAAAAGTCCTCATTGTCTCGGAGGGGTGGGAAAAAAGCATGGGTTGCATCTTGGTGTCTACCAATTTGTGGAACTGCACTTTGGCAAACAACAGTGAGAGTTGTTACAAAGCAGCCGAATTTCCCTTTCAGTAAACTACAGATCTGTATATCATTGGATGGAAAGGGCTAGTAGAGTTTAGTCTGGAAACATTTGGTATGAAGTTTGAGATTTTTCAGATACTGGTCCAAAGAAGTAGAACAGTCACGGAAATAAAATCTAGCCCACGTCTTTTTTTTTTTTTTTTGGCCCAAGAAAAAAACTAACACTGAAATATAAGAACGGGCAAAGGATGTGAATATACTGCTTGCAAAAGAAGAAATACAAACGCCGAGGCTCAAAACAAGCAAAAACAAGAACAAAAAACCCTGGCCTCGTTTATAATCAAAGAGATGCAATATAAAGTAATAAGACCCTATATTTTATCCATTAAATGATCAAAATATTTTTTATGTGGTAATCTCATCTTTGACAGTGTGTCAAGAGACAGGGCCATTTGGATACTGATTCAATTAATGCTACCATTATGGAAAGTAATTTTGCCAGTATTTTTTTAAAATGTGGCCCTTTGTCCTTGCTAAGCTTACTTCTAGGAATTTACCCTAAAGAAAATTATAAGCAGCACACAAATATTTACATTCATGGTAGCACTGTTTAAATATTGAAAATGGGAAATAACCCAATGTCTAACAATAGAAGGGTAAAATGAATTAAACCGAATATGACAAACATGTTTAAAAGCATTTCTTCAAAAGTGTTTAGGGTCATGGGAGAACGCTAAGAATATAGCGTTAAGAAGAAAAATCCAATTCCAAAGTTGTGTTTGAAATATTATCTCATATATAATTTATATAATATATACATATATTAAATACATATTATGTAGTAAATATGATATAGCATTACATAGTATAAACCATGTAGTAAACATAGTATATGTTATCTATAGTAAATATGTATACATAGAAAACATATGGGAGAAAGTAACATTTATTCATGGTAGTAGTTACTGGCTGATGAAACTATAAATTAGTTATATATATATTTAACTATCTGCAATTTTTAAACATTTGAGATGCGGGAAACCTATTTTAAGACAAAGCACACTTTATATGTCCTAAGTTATATCTCTAAGGTAGTCAGATAGCCGACAGCCAAGTATAATTGGGCAAAGCATTACTCTTTAACATTTTATTGTATTTACTTTTTAAAAAGCAAAGTAGAAGGGTGGGATGAAGTTGTAAAAAAGTATTAGACTCACAAATATGTTATATGTCATATAATATATGTGTATATGATATATATAAAAGATTTTGATCTCTTAATAATAAGAAGATGTGTGAGAAACAGGTAAGTTACAGATATATAAAAGGAAACTTAGAAACTCTTTGGAATATTAGATAAAAGTGAAAGTTCATAGTACCAGAAACATGGAGTATATTTGTATGAACACTATATTTAACTCTGAGCTCCTTAGAAGTCAAGCCAAAATGAGGAAACATAATGAGTTACACAGTTCTAATTATCTGATGAAGGGAAGCACACAAATATATCTGGAAAGACAGACTTCTTTTTCCTAAGGATTTCTAGTAGAAATTTGCTGTGTATATCTTTATAAGAAATGCTGCATAGCAAAACAGACATTGATGTTTGATAGAAGTCAAGGGCATCATATTAAAATAAAGCTCAATGAATATTTCTATAAGGAGTCAAGCAAACATAGCCTTGGATGTTACTTTCCGGTGAGCTAGCTTGATGCAGGAATAAAACTTAAAGAATCGAGAAAGGATTCAACTGGCTGCCACAGGCTGAATTTGGCACACAGGGTGTTTTATGAAAATTTTTAATCCATTGCCAACATTCAAAAATCAGATTTTACATAAAAATCCAGCTTTGGAGTTTCTTTTAAAAGGTTGCTATATTTGGCAAACTAAATCACTTTTTTCATAGCCATTGGATGGCCTCAAGCAGCCATGACTCCCGGGAAGGGTCATCTGTGCACTGTGATCTCAGTTAGAAGGCTTCCTTCCTGTGCCACGGTGGCCTGGCCCCTGGACGCTTGTGCACATGTGAGCCTCGATCTAGAAGAATGAACAGAGAGCATACTCTTTGGATTGTAGCTCTCAAATATAAATTGTTTCATGTTCACTAAATCTAGATAACAGTCAATTTAACATTGATTTCTCAGATGGCACATTAGAGGGCAACATAATTGATTCCATGATTCAGAAAAAGTTCATGAAATAGCATGCTGGAAGCTGCCATCTGATAGCGATTGTCTTAAAGAAGTCACGTGTTTAAGTCTGAGAGGCTTTGGAATTCCCACTTCCTCCGAAGACCAAGGTGGTTGGCATGCAATCGAGCAAGCACTGCCTCTCCCTTGACATTATTCCTTTTCCCCCTTTCTCCTGCCCCACTCTTTTGACTCTTCCCAGCACTGGTCATGAGGCATTCGTCTGAGTTTTCCCAGTAGCGGTGATGACTTTGCACTGGCCCACATGCGCTCTCCCCAGTTCTCCCACCCTGCCCTCCACACAGGGTGACTCATGCTATATATACTTGTGAAAAGACAAGTGAGAATTCAGAGTTCAATTTGTGGCACAGAAATGAGAAGTGTTAGCTAATCCAGACAGAGATTGAACTATAAAAAATATATCCTTGACCTTCTTAGCCAATGTTATACCCAAACAGGTTGAGAGGTGTCCAGCCCATCTACCTACTGGACCATTTTTAGTGGTAGCAAGAAAGAGAAGTTTTCTTGAGTCAAGCAGTCTGTGGCAGAGAGTTTTGGTTGCATGGTTGATAGCCATCCCCTGTCCTTTTTCTTGCTTATGGTTTTGTGGGTCAGAAATTTGAGGAGGGTGAGCTGAGAAGTTCTTGCTTGGAGTTTCTCATGCAGATGTAGACAGATACTGACTGGGGCTGCTGTCATCTGAAGACCGGACATGCAAGGCAGCTCATTCTTGTGGCTGGAGTTTGTGTTGGCTGTCGGCTGAGAGCTCAGCTGGAGCTGTTGACTAGAAAACCTACATGTGGTCTCTCCAGCATGGTAGTCTCAGATAGTCAGGCTTCTTTCCTGGCAGCTGTCCTCAGGGTGGGCATTCCAAAAGAAACAGGCAGAAGGTGCACGGTCTTTTAGCCTTCTGTGGCTTCAGAAAACACACAGCGTCACTTTCACCGCGTTCTGTAGGTGGAAGTAGTGCCAAGCATGTCCTGATTGAAGCAGGAAGAACACAGGCCTCCCTATTCAATGGGAGGAGAGTCAAAGAATTTGAAGATGAGTTTAAAATCTTCTGTAAATCGTGATGCATCGGCACATGGTACCTTCACAGATAGGCCTGCATCCACAAAGTTGTAGGCTGTCCGAGTCAGCTGTGCATTTTAATGCAAGAAGGATCCACTCTAAATTCACCAGTGTTATGAGGCACTGTAGGTGAAAGGCTTCATTATCTGCTGCCTTTTTTTCCCCATGCAGAGGAATGTGGTTCCTTCTCAGGCTGCCCCAGATTTCTCTACCCTCTGTCTCTATTCCCTCTTCCTCTCTCTCTCTCTCTCTCACACACACACACACGCACGCACGCACACACACACACACACACCCTCCCTCTCATTCTTTCTCTTCCCACCACAACTGGATCTTTTGGCTCTATGTCTCCACATACACACAACTTAGTGCAGACATGGCCATCTCACCATCGCCCTGACATTACCCAACGGAGACTACGGACATTCTCTGGGTTGCAGTTCCAAATTCTAGGATCCAAGTGCTGACCCGTTGAGAAAGGTCATAGAAAATTAGGAAAACTAACCTACTATTTGAGTAGCAGATAACAATGAATTCTATGTAAGTTGGCTTCTAGTAACACGAAATAGCTCTTCCAATCAGCATCCCCTTCACAGCTTTCTATTACCTTCAACACAACTGCTTGATCTGCCCTCCATCCTGCCCTCTGCGTCCACATCTTCTGTGATCCCCACAGGTAGCAATGCTTACCTGTCTTTGTGTCCTTCACTTGCACAGCTCACTGACTCCTAATACAAGCCCCCAATTCTCCTTACCAGAACACAACATCTCTGGTCATGGAAAACTCATCTCAAACATTACTTGCTCCCGAAAAATAGTTGCAAACACATGGTCAGACTGAGAGCTGGGCTCAGATATTCCTCAGCTTAAGGCAGAATCATGTTCTCTAGGGTCCAACCTCCTGGTACCTGCTCTTCCACTATAGGCCATGTAAACTTACAGGTGTCTCCCTTGTGGCAAAAGCCCCATTTGCCATTTCCTTACATTTTATTTTTGCATGTCTTTTTTTTTTTTTTTTTTTTTTTTTTTTGCGGTACGCGGGCCTCTCACTGTTGTGGCCTCTCCCGTTGCGGAGCACGGGCTCCGGACGCGCAGGCTCAGCGGCCCTGGCTCACGGGCCCAGCCGCTCTGCAGCATGTGGGATCTTCCCAGACCGGGGCACGAACCCGTGTCCCCTGCATCAGCAGGCGGACTCAACCACTGCGCCACCAGGGAAGCCCCTTTGCATGTCTTTTTAAAGAACAATATGGAAGATAAAAATGAATCTAGCTTGTATATAATTTCAACGTTTCCAGCATAACACTGCCCCAGGCATGTGTAGCTAGGTCACTTAGTCATGGAAGTTCACAGAACTGAGGAGCTTGGTTTTATGTCCATCATTATATAGGTGCTTAAGAAATACTCAAATGACTCCTTCACTGCCTCTCCCAGATAAAAAAAAATGTTGATGCAGATCATCCTCAATTATAAGAGAAAAGGATGCTGTAGTAGCAGTAGTCACGCTCCAAGTAAGGGTACATGTGCTTTGGGGTGGGATTGGGGGAGGGGGCTAGCGAACAGGAACTAGAACTTGCGGATATCTTGTGCTGGCTTCCTTCCTAATGAGGGGAGGAAGAGACCACACCAGAATGCTGAGGATTTTGAAGAAGTCAGATACAGTACCTTTAGAATCTCGAAGCATGCAGTCTTCTCAGCTAACTCAGGTTCTACTAAAACTCATAACTAATAGTATCAAATATCACAAGAAATCAGAGAACTATACCCTTTTCAGTAATTTTAACAACATGGGACATTTACTGTTCTAAAAATCTAGACAGTATCAGCTGTCCAGCCTCAAATTCACAAAGAATAAAAAGCATCATATTCAAAACAAGACCCGATGAGTCTCTGAGACAAGGACAGTGCATGTAATCCAGTGATTAATGTATAAATATTTGAGAAACTGCTCAGCAGTCCCATGCATCCCAAAGCATCTGCGAGTGGTAACGTATTTTCTCATCAATCAGACTTTAAGTCACTGTGCCCCGCTCTGATAACTTTCAATCAAGAGACTCAAACTGCTTAGGTGCTCTAATTTGGAAGTGTCTTTAGACTAAAACTTTTATTTAACCTTATATAATCTCATAAACCATAGTGAGTAGAAAGAACCCAAGACAAATACCATATCCTCCATTTTCAGCTCTTCTACTCTTTCCCTTTTTATAGATGAAATGTACATGGACATGTTTTTGGTACTGACCACACCTTTAAGAAGGAGTCATCAAACTAACTGAAGAGAGAATGTTCTAGGATCAGCTCCTTTGCGGGGCTGAGAGCTGTGGCTGAAGGGAAGTGGGGTTCTCTCTGTCTCTGTTGTGAAGCCTCTTATCTGTATTTGGTGAGCTCAGAGGAACACCTGAGTTCAACTTAACCAATTTCATTACTTTATTGTGCCTTCAGAACTTCTTTCTGAAGCTAGACACATTTTACCTACTGAATAGATTGAAAAGATTCTTTCCTATCAGCAGGACATTTTTAACACTATTGCATCATGTTTTGATTTATTTTTGCTTATTTCCTCATAAACCTACACTATTTGCCTCCAATCTCTTACATCACTGGCGCATAGACAAGACTAGTGTATCTTGTCTCTTTGATTTATTCTGAAAAACACAAAAGACGTTCCCCACTATATGCATTTATTTCTGTAATCAAGATGTTGAAGAATCCAGGTTCATTGGGGGTTACTGAGAGCTTCTGAAGGTATATCACTGCCCTCCACCTGGTCCACCTTTCTCTTAAGATAAGTCAAGAAACACGTGATCCACCCCACGAGCAAGCCAGCAAGGATACGAGGTGGATTTACAAACAGGAAGCTACTTAATGCACATACTAACACGGACGCATAATGTATAAATGATACACAAAGGTCCAAGTCCCATCTCAGCGCAGTTACAAATAAAGGAGGAAGTAAACGTGGTGGTCAAGAGTTCAAATTCTGTGGTCAAAACCATCTGAGCACAAACCCCAGTTGTGTGATATTGGGCACAACCAATAATCTCGTCAAGCCTCAGTTTCCTCTTCCATAAAATAGAAAAATAAGAAGAGATACCCCATGGGACTTCCCTGGTGGTCCAGTGGATAAGATTTCGCCTTCCAATGCAGGGGGTGCAGGTTTGATCCCTGGTTGGGGATCCCACATGCCTCGTGACCAAGAAACCAAAAAAACATAAAACAGAAGCAATATTGTAAAAGACTTTAAAAATGGTCCACATCAAAAAAAATTTTTTTAATTAAAAAAAGAGATACCCCATACAATTATTGTAGGAATTCAGTAAAATAAACGAACATATTTCCTGTACACAGTAACCATTTTTTACAATGATGCTGCTGCTATATTATAAAAGGCAGAAGGAAGTAATGGTTTATTGTAATTGTTCAACAAAAATTAGAGCAAAGAGAAAGTAGTAATTATGTAATTCATGAAGACACTTTTCTCCCATCACCTTCCTCTTTCACAGAACACAAGTAACAATGTTCTCAATCTCAAATGTGATCTCTCTGTAAAAGACCGCTGCCCATTGTTGTAAGCATCGAAACTGACAGGATGAAAACTTCCCTTGATTGTGACACATCTTGATCGCCACACACACACACACACACGTATCCATACAGTGGCACATACAGTACCAGCCTACTGCCCCATTTCTTTGCTCTCCTTGACAAGGAAACTCTCGAAAACAACCTTCTGTGTTCACTAATTCCATTTCCTCCCCTCGCACACTCTGCAACCCATTCTTATTGCTCTATCATCAGCACCCTTCATAAAAACCGAACGCAGTAGTATGCACCACAATCAGCTGTAGCCTCCACATTGCCAAACCTAATGTTTAACCTTCAGCCACCTTCTGACTTGTTCTCTCAGCAGCGTTTGCCATGGTTGATCCCTTCCTTCTTCACCTTCTTCACTTGGCTTTCAGGGCACGCTCTCTTCTGGTCTCCACCCACCTCACTGGCCAGCCCTTCTCAAACTCCTTTGTCATCTTTCCCAGAGTTCAGTCCTCTGCTCCCTTGTCTTCTATCTACATTCACTGCTTCCGTCTTATCTTCTAGTCCCATGGCTTTATATACCGTCTATAACTTACGGCTCCCAAGTTTTATATTTCCAACATTGATCATGCACGTACTGTCCACATTCTTATGTCTATCTTCCAACTAGACATCTCCATCCAGTCATCTAACAGAAGTCTGAAACTTAAAACGTTCACATGACCATTTGATTCCCCACTCCTCCCCCAAATAAAGCAAAGCCTTTACCTGCTTTAGTCTCCTCCGTCCCAGCCAATGGCAACTCTATCACTATCGTTCCAGGTGCTCACGCCAAAGCCTTCAAGTGGTCCTTGCCTTCACTCTTTCTAGCACATCTCATATCTAATACTTCAGCAAATCTTGAAGACCTCACCTTCAAAATATACCCAGAATTCCACCACTTCTCACCTCTTACCACTAAACTCTGATCCAAGCCACCATTGGGTCTAGGTCATTGCAACAGCTTCCCAACTGCTTTCTCTGCATCCACCCTTGCCCCAGCATCCTCTTCTCTCATGGTAGTGAGAGGGAACAGTTTAAACACGTCAGAGCAACCCTCTGTCCAAAAACTTTGGGGGCTTTCCATTCTACCCAGAGGGAGTGATCTGGCCCTGGTTCCCTCCGCAAAGTCTATCTCCTACCAGTATCCTGCTCTCTTGGCTGTCTCAGCAGGACCATTTCAACAGCCTCCTGTTTCTCTGCTTCCTATCTTGCCCCCCTCCCCTCAGTCCTGCTCTAATCTCATTGGCCTCCTTTCTATTCCTCAGATACTCTAACCCACCCTTTGCTACAGGCCTCTTGCATTTGCTGTTCTCTCTGCTTAGAAAAATCTTTCCTCAGATAACCAATTTGACTTGTACCCTCTTCTCCTCAGGTCTCTGTTCAAACATTACCTAATCAGAGGGACCTTCCTTGACCATCCTAAATAAAAAAAGCAGTCTCTACCCCAATCACTTCCTACCCTCTACCACACCGTGTTTCTCATTAGCACATAGGAACACTAGACGTGTTATATGTGTTTATTTGTTTACTGTCTATCTGTCCCCCCAGGAAGGTAAACTCCATAAAGGCAAGGACTTAATTCTAATCACTGGTTTAGTCCAGTGCATAAAAATGTGCCTGGCCAACAGTAAATGCTCAGGAAATATCTGCTGAATGGATGAATCAATCTATGAATCTGTGAATAAATGAATAAATAAATGAATTGGCATTCCACTCAATGCACAATTTGTGGTAAAGTTTTTAAAAATTAAAGGAGTAGGTCAGACTTGGGTGAGTTAGAAAAAAAATGATAGTAAAAAAAAAATCATTGAGGGGCTTCCCTGGTGGCGCAGTGGTTGAGAGTCCGCCTGCCGATGCAGGGGACACGGGTTCGTGCCCCGGTCCGGGAAGATCCCACATGCTGCGGAGCGGCTGGGCCCGTGAGCCATGGCCGCTGAGCCTGCGTGTCCGGAGCCTGTGCTCCACAACGGGAGAGGCCACAGCGGTGAGAGGCCCGCGTACCGCAAAAAAAAAAAAAAAAAAATCATTGAAATTGGTTAATTGTCCAGCTAATACAATTAGAAGCTGATTTTTTCATTGCTGAAATTTCCAATCAAAGAATCACTCCCCTGACTAAAACCTACCACCAGGCTGAGTCACAGGGGATGAACTGCTAGGCCAGTTTTTCTCCTGGGTGATCTGAATGACTCAAAGTGCCAATGACAATGGCGGCTTTATGTCCCAGCAACTCCACTTGGAAGCCTGGAATGAACTGCCCGCTTCATTCAAGTACATCTTGCTCCACATGGGTAACTGGAAATGTTCATTCCTTGAACAAGATTGCTGCCATGGCTTTTGTCATCCACTCGCTGTGAGACTGATTTGAATGTTAACATTTTTAAGTGAAAACACTTTGATGCTAAACAAAACAATCTGAAGACTTTCAAATGTCTGGATATGATATTTTGTGGGGGGAAGGCAACTTAAGTCTTACTAATCATGAACTAAATATACACGATTTTAATTGTCAGGAGTCCAAACATATCCTGTAAGTGTAAGAACATCTTACCAAATGCTAAGTATTGTGGCGTGCTCTTTGAATTTGTGTCTCACATACTAACAAACTATGCTAAGCTTCTAAGGCATGAAAACTCCCTCCCCCGCCCTGCCAACTGCAACTGCATAAAGTGAGATGAACAATAGTGAGGTACGCAAGCTGATAAAGAAGGTGTTAAGGATTTTATTATTATTACTTATTATCATCATTATCATTTGTTTTGGAAAAAACACTTTTAAAATATTTTTAGTGAGTTTTGGTACTATCTTCACAATCGATTTATAAATCTATATTCGTGTTAAATGATTATGCGTAAGTCTTTTGGAGAAAAGGGACAGAGTATTTCTACAGATTATCAGGAAAACAAAAAGAGGAGAAAGTAAATGGCTTATGTTGTTATAACCAAGTTTAAAAAAAAAAGGTCTGGATAGCCTTGGGTGATAGTATAAAACTGCACACAAACCACTCCTTTGTGTGAGTTCCCCCCCCCCCCCCATATGCGGGCCTCTCACTGCTGTGGCCTCTCCCGTTGCGGAGCACAGGCTCCCGACGCGCAGGCTCAGCGGCCATGGCTCACGGGCCCAGCCGCTCTGCGGCATGTGGGATCTTCCCAGACTGGGGCACGAACCCGTGTCCCCTGCATCGGCAGGCGGACCCTCAACCACTGCGCCACAAGGGAAGCCCCCTTTGTGTGAGTTTTTGACCTTGCCTTTCAGAAGATGTTCAGATTGTTACATTTTCACCTCCAGAGAGGAGAGGAGTTGAGCAGCTTGGGATACCCAGGTAAACTTTCTAAGATAGTTTCTTCAATTTCTCCCAACCTGAGATATTGGTTTGCCACTTCCTGGAAAATTTGCTTTTAGGTCTATAAAAATGAGACCACAGCTGGCAACAATGAGCCAGGAAGTGGACAGACCAATGCAGAGTGCTGTGCTAAGTTCCTCAACAATATGAAGAGAATTTGTATACTCCAACATGATCATTTTAAAGGGCGACATCTAATGACACTCAGTTCTCTGGGTGGATCAGAAGGTCCCCTTAGATCAAGTGAATTAACTTGTTTTATTCATTGATGGTTCCAGTGCAACATTCCACAATCTTTCTCCTACGTAGTCATAGAATCTTATGCCTGAGAGACTCATCGACTCCAATCCTATTCCATCCACAGGGAGGCATTGATCAACTACAAGGCAACATGTTGGATACTTGGAGATGAAAAGACACAGTCCCAGAACATCACGGAGCTCCCAGCCTAGTGGATAAAATATCACAGTGCTGCTGGGACCAAGGGAAGGCGTTGCTATGGGTGCAAAGATGGGACCACAGAAATCTGCATGTGGCTTTAGAGGGAGAAGGTACAGCAAGGACAGGGAAGGCTTTCCAGGAGATTGGCTCTTAAATCTTCAAGAACGAGTAGGAGGTGACCTGACAGTAAGGATCTAGAAGTGGAGGAGGACGATTTATAAGGAGAAGACCATCTGAGCTGTGCTGTCCCAGACTGCAGCCACTAGCCACTTGTGGACATTTAAGTTAATGAAAAACCAATAAAATACAAATTTTAGCCTCTCAGTCACCCTAGTCACATTTGACGTGCTCAGTATCTACACATGGCTGGTGTTTACCATAATGGACATCGTTACAGAAGGTTCTACTGGAGAGTGTAAGCTCTGAACAAAAAGAAGAGTGAAAGCATAGAGACCTAAGCAGAGGATGCTGGTGGGAATAACTGCAGTGGGTTGAGTACAGCTGGAGGGCAGGGAATCCAGAGAGGGTACCCAGGTGATGAGGTGGGAGGCACAGGCCAGCATAGGCAGACCAAGTTCCTTGGCGGATATCACAAAATGTAGCAGGATTGGAGTTTTGGCAGGTTCTGCCTCTTATTATCAACCAGTCACTGCAGCATGGGAAACCTGCATGGCCAAAACGTTTCAACAAGCCTCCTTAGTTCACCCATTGTGTTTATGAAACCATATGTCTTCTGGTAATGATGGCAACTTACCACATCATGAAAGCATTACTTTTCCTTGAAAAAAGGAGATTGAATTTTTTATTTGGGCATCTTATCCCTTTCTTTTCTTTCTTTCTTTTTTTACTATATTTTTAAAAATCAGTTTAATATTTTGCCCTTAAAAAACTGGGTTTTTATAGTTTCTTAGGTCTACAACATACAGATTTTGGTAGAATCAAGTTTAGGCTGTAGGAACACACGATCACACTGCTAAGAATTCAAAATGATAGATTATTATTAATTATCATTATAAATGATAGATAGATAAGCTACATCCAACCTTACCAAGCATTTTTTTTCCTCAAACAATTAAAAAAAGATCAAAGTGAGACTTTTAAAATAGTATCAATTTGAAACTATATAGGATTTCATCGGTCATTTAGAATCCCCTCTCCTATAATCCTCGGCTTTCTTAGCAGACCGTGTGAGGGCACAAGAGACCGGGGCCAAACATCTGTCACTTAGCTAAGTAGCCTTGGTTCAGTCCTTTACCATCTGCAACCTGTTTATTCATCTGTAACAAGGTGTTAAAAATGCCTCTTGAGAGAGTGGCAGAGACTAAGTAAATTAATATATGTAGAGCACTTAGAACGTAAGATCACTCTCTGTGTTTGCTGGGGAGGGTAAAGGGATGATGGAGGCTGTTGGCCAGGCTATTTACATACCCTGATGATGCTACAAGTTTGTTCTAATACTGCTGGTATTGTTTCCTGAAATGGGTTTTAAAACTCCTTGCACCAAAAATGCACATTAAAGATTATGAAGTGACAAAACCACCAAAAATAAATAACTCCCATTTATGCCAGACACCAGTGCCCAGCACCTACAAAGCTTTCCCCAAATGGATATGTATCCGTGAGATTCCCAAACTTTCTCATTCACAGTATGCTTAATGACTCAACAATTTTTCTCACAGGATCCTACACCAAAATGTATACTTCATATTTTTATTTGTTAAATAGTTAGGGCCAAACAATAATAACTCATGCAGCACTCAACAGCTGTTACTGCGTTTCCTAAGAAAATTTAAAATAAGCCACAGCGCCCTTACGACTTCATTGCAACATCCCAGGGTATCTTGGTACATAGTGTGAGGAACCACGGGTTCCACATTTTACACGTTAAAAAGCACTTTCCCAGCATAATCAGCTCACTTATCTTCACCACAAATACTGTGAGACACTATGTAGATGAGAAAACAGACTACAAGAGTGAGTTCAAGATTGCACAGCTAGGAAGTTGCAAGTCAAGAAGCGAGTTTCCTGAATTCTGACTCCTGAATCTTCCCCCTGATCTCTATGCTCTTGCTTCCTCCACTCAGAATGTCAGCTGCATCTTTTATTCACCTTCATTGTTTTCCAGTATTGTTCCCCACAAAAACTTAGTAGACTGAAGTATGTAAGAAATATTTCCATGCCAGGATACTCCTTTTTAAATTTATGTTTTAATTCCTCAACTAGACAAAGTGTTATTCTGAAAAATTATTTTATAGTAAGTGAACCTCCACCGAAAATTTTTTTAAATGGCAGCAGGTGTATATATGTTTCAGGATACAGTAAAGTTCAGGTTTCAGGTGAGATAATAGAAAAGTTGTCTTGCAAATTAGAGAATGAAAATAGTAATAATAGCTAACAGTTATTGACAGATTAACAAGTGCCAGGCACCTTACTGTATGATTTACAAAACGAAACCTTTCCAATAACTCTATGGTGTAGGTGTGATTATTATCTACATTTTGAAAGGTGAGAAACTTGAGGATCAGAGGCTGTAACTTAACCAATAAACAGCAGAAAAAGATCTGGAACAGCCAAAATAATCTTGAAAACAAGCTAGAGGACACACACAACCTGATTTCAAGATTTACTATAAGTTACAGTAATCAAGACAGTGTGCTACTCACCAAAGGGTAGGCATATAGATTAACTGAACAGGATAGAGTCCTTAAATAGATCTAAACAGTGGGTCAGTTCATTTTCAACAAAGGCGCCAAGGCAATCGAATGGAGAAGTTTCGCCTTTTCAACGAATGGTGATAGAACATCCATATGCCAAAAAAGAACCCCAACCCACACCTAGTACCATATACAAAAATTAAATTCATGAGAGATCATAGACCTAAATGTAAAATCCAAAACTATCAAACTTCTAGAAAAAAAAATAGCAGAAACTTCTGTGACCTTGGGACCCACAATAATTTCTTACATGGAGCACAGAAAGCATGATTTATAAAAGGAAATTAATAAACCGGACTTCACCAACGTTTAAAAGATACTACTTAAAAAATTAAAACACTCTGTGCTTCCACTGCAGGGGGCACGGGTTCGATCCCCGGTCGGGGAACTAAGATCCCACACGCCGTGTGGCCAAAAACAAAACAAAAATTAAAACACAAGCCACAGACTGGATGAAAATATTTGCAACACACATCTGATAAGGAACTTGCATCTCGAATTTATAAAGAATTCCCAAAAGTCAATAATAAGAAAACAAACGACCCAATTTTTAAAGTGGGCACAAGATTTGAACAGTTTATCAAAGAAAATATGTGGATGGGGAATAAGCACATAAAATGCTCAAAATCCTTTATCATTAGGGAAATACCAACTAAAACCACAATGAGACACCATTACACACCAGTTAGAATGGCTTAAGCTTGTAAAACTGAGAAAACCAAATGCTGGTGAGGATTGAAGATGAAGAGCAATTGGAACTCCCATGCGCCTCTGGCAGGAAGGCAAAGCGGTGCAACCACTTTGGAAAATAGTTTGCCAGTTCCCACTCCTACGTATTTACTCCTCAAAAATTAAAACATATGTCCGTATAAAAACAAAGGTTTATTGCAGTTTTTTTCATAATCACCAAAAAACCATAAACAATTCAAGGTCCTTTGACTTGTAAATGCATAAAAAAATTGTGTTGCAGCCGTACAGTAGAATACCCCTCAGCAATAAGAAGGAATAAATAACTGATATACACACTGCCACAGCAATTTTTTTAATCCTTCATTTCCCTTAGAATCGATCTTACAAACCATCACTGCTGCCATCGTATTTGTCATCATACTATTATGTAATTGCAACTTGCATTTTTATAATCACATATATTCTAATCTTATTTTACAAATAGGCTGCTCACTTGAATTGTATTTGATAAATGTTCTAGACTCCATGATGGGATTCAGGAGATACACTCTAATCATCAGCAACAAACACCAAACCACTTGCCTGATCCCATCCCCTACATATTGATCTTTGCCAGTTTCTATTTCAGAAGGTGAACTTACCTTTTTTTTTTTTTTAACTGAAATATAGTTGATTTACAATATTGTGTTAGTTTCAGGTTTACAGCAAAGACACTCAGTTATATATATTTTTTTCAGATTCTTTTCCATTATAGGTTATTATAAGATATTGAACATAGTTCCCTGTGCTGTACAGTAAGTCCTTGTTGTTCATCTATTTTATGTATAGTCCTTTGTATCTGTTAACGCCATATTCCTAATCCCCGCCCTTTCGCTGCCAGTAACCATGTTTGTTTTCTATGATTGTGAGTCTGTTTCTGTTTTGTATAAAGATTCATTTGCATTATTTTTTGATTTCTCCTATAAGTGGTATCATGATATTTTGTCTTTCTCTGTCTGACTTACTTCACTTAGTATGATAATTTCTAGGTCCATCCATGTTGCTGAAAATGGCAATATTTCATTCTTTTTTTTGATGAGTAATATTCCATTATGCATACACACACACACACACACACACACACACACACACACACACACACACACACACACCACATATTCTTAAGCCAATCATTTGGAAGGTGAACTTACCTTAAAAATGTTTTCAAATTTTCATGGAGTCTCACCGCAAAACGTATGAGACAAAGTCCCTGCTTCTGTCTAACCTGGGAGACGAATTCATGACTTTTCTTGGTGAACCCAATTTCACATCATTTTACCCTTTGTAAGAAAACTGACTGATTAAATAACTTAACTGTTATTATTTTAGTAGTATTTCATATGAATGAATTGATATATCAGGAAAATTTTTCTTTATTCAATTGTATGTTCAATTTTTCATGAGGGAAACATAATATATGACATTGTATAGTATATGATTTATAATCCATATCGTTCAGAACATTCCAGTCTCTTAATATAAAAGTAAAATTATATGCTCCCTTTGGGGATGCTTCCTTTTTTGGGAACCCAGCTACTATGATGTTGGGAAGCTCAAGAAGCTGCCCATAGAGACACGAGTCCAAAAGAACCCTCCTGTCCCTCTTCCTGCGATTCAATCCAGTCATGGAAGTGAACTAGATTTAACCATGCAGACATCAGTGCTGCAACCCAGCAGTTTGGAAACTTCTTAGCCTCAAGATCCCTTTCTCTGCATTCTTAAAAATTATTAATGTTGTCATATGTGTTTGTTCATATGGGTTATATCTAGTGATATTTACTTTATTAGACATTAAAACTGAGAATTTAAAAGTATATATATTTGTTAATTCACTAAAAACAATAAAACTATTACGTTGGTATTAATAACATATTTAATTAATGTTCCAAATCTTTTACATGTTAATATTAGTGGCAACTCTATTTCCCAAAAATTATCTTAGTGAGGAGAGGGGCATTGTTTCACATTTTTGGCAACTCTCTTTAAAGCAGGGCTTAATAAGTGACAGCAAGATTATCATATCCACTTGTGCATTCAGTCTGCTGTGATATCACCTGTCAGGCAGCCTCTGGAAAACTCCACTCTATACTCAAGGGAGAGTGAGAGTGATAAAAGCACACAATGCCTTAGCATTGTTAGGTAAATAGCTTTGACTCTGTGGAATCCCACACTTTGAGAACCACTGCCTTGAGGAATGGCAATGGAATCATCTCCAGGAAGGAACCAGGTCCCTGAATGGTTGGGTAGAGCACAGCCTTCTGCCAACCTGGAACACCCACCAAGCACTATATTAAAGCATCTGCTGGGGTGTCCATTATACAAATATTCTCCCACTATGACCTCAGGAGAGAGGCCTCCAGGACGCTGCTGTTCCTTATACCACTCAGCCTACTTAGCCAGCCTACAACCCAGATCCACGCCCTGGTCTCTCAGTGTCTGATTCCCTATTTTACTTCCAATGGCCACCACAGAGCCAGGGAGAGTCCGTCTCCTCCCCAGGACCCACTCCAAACTTCTTCATGTCTCAGAGTCAAGATCAAATACATCAAATACAATACCTAGCTCAGAAAGAGGAAGTATCCACACCTCCATCCCAAATTAAGACCTTTCTCTCTAAGGTTTCATCCTCGGCCTCAATTTTAAGCCCTCCTCAGAGTGACTGATAGTGGACATAAGCATTCCCCTTAAGATAACCATCACCCTCATCCACAGCGTGTGTTCTGGCCTTGAAGCCGGGAAAAGATAGCCTCTTAACAACTGACATTGACATATTACTCAAAGTCTAGATTACACAGTCTTTACCACAGTCACCTTGTTAAATAGCCACGAAGATAAATAATAAGAGCATGGACGAGGGCAAGTCAGTGATATAGACAACTTATTCTGTGCTATCAGACTACAGTGATGGGAGGGATAGAGTGATATGTTCGTGTTTTCCATGACATGGAAGGAATTTAGTAGATCCTCACTAACATTGGTGTAAAGAAATAACAGAATAGACCAGACCAGAGTACAACCCATGCCTGAGTTCATAATGAGTTCTGCCACTTACTAGCAATGACTTTGAGGAACTTACTTAAACTTTTGACTGCTCAGTTTCCTCATCTGTAAAGTGAGAATAATAGTTTCTACCACATAGGATTATGAGGATTTAGTTGGTTAGTATTTTTAAGGTACTTAGAACAGTGCCTGGGACATACTAGATACTAAAAGTATTTGTTAAACATGATATACAAAGTGTGCGTATGTGTGTGTATACTGGGTCATGATAAAAAGTTTGGAAAAACTCAAAGCTAGAGGAAGTAAGACATAAACTTAACTTCAGCAGACAGATAGGATATAGACAAGCAAAAGGAGTGTGTGTACCAGGGGTGCGGTTAGGGTTAGGATGCATGGAGTGTAGGGGTCTGGGGTTAAGTCTCTCCTCCCACAGTCTGGGAATTATCAAGGGAGGGGAGGAGAACATTAAGAGGGGAGAAAGTTGTTGTTTTACCTAATGTAGAATTCTTTTGCATTCAATTCCCTTTATTAGGACCCAGATGTTTTAAAAATGATGCCAAGCTGTGATAAAAACAGATGTACATGCAGGAAATACAGCACATCTAGCCGGGAAGACTGTTGGGTAATTCAGTTTGTTAACGACAAGTATGGTGTAATAACCATTTGTAGGTAATCATTCGAATATATCCCCAACAATCATTTCTTATGGTTGTTATTGTTTTCAAAATTTTCATCTCTAAAAAAAACCTCTTCAACCCACTTACCCATCTGGGTTGACAGCGAATTACAGTTAGTTATTTAATCCCAAACTGACACAAGGAGGGGGGACAGTATGGACTGAAGATCTTCACTCCCTAAAAGTTGGAACTCAGCACAGAGAGGATGTCTGTGACTTCCCCTGACCCACACAACAATGTTGCTAAGATCACTCTGAATTGGTTAAACCCATCTAACGTAGATCACTAGGCAGGATTCTAAACCTGACCATCTTGACATGAGTGTTCATCTGATGACTCCTTATTTGTGTGATACGTAACCATCCAGAGCTGATCTGTTACCGAGCTGGGGATAACAAAGACAGAGGCTGGCTGCATCCAACTGCACTTAATCTCAGCGCCCATGAAAGATCCATTCATTCAAATCAGTTCAAAAACAAACCTGCAGGGAAATTCTGTACTGGTGATATAACACTATGATTCAGAATGAGAACTTAAGGAACTTGAAAAGATCATCATCGAGCAGACTGTCTGGAGGTAGGTAATGTATTATTATAATCCCCATTTTACAGATGAACCAACATAAACCGAAAGAGATTAAGCAACTTGAATCATGAAATGAATAAAGGGCGAGGGAAATGTAGTGCCCACAGCCAAGCATCCCAGAGTGTTCCTGGTGCTGTGTTGCTTGGGGCTTTCCCCATCTCAGTTTCTATTATTCAAGAACATAGTTTTACAAATCACGTATCAGCTATATAAATAGGTACCTGACCTGAAAGAGATATGTGTCAATTACCTGTAGGGCTGGGTGGCCCGAATTACAGTCTATGTGACTGAATCCCCTCGGCATGATGTGAGTATACACTCACTGCACGTTTCACACATAAGCTAAACAATAACAAAAAATACTTTCCTTCAGATTGTCTGGTGATTCAGGTAGGGGATATCCACCAAACTCATGGTTAGGGAAGATGAACAACAGGTCTGTCAACATTATACTTCGTGGAGTGTCAGTCACAGCTTTTCATGGAGAAGCAAGTTGTTTTGGTTTTCTTAAATGACATATTTGCAAGTAGTTAGGAAGGGGTGTGCCTATTCAGATCTGTGACTAGGACACCAGGAAGGCTAGCATTAGTGTGAAACCCATGAGGCAATGACCTTAAGTACAGGTGGTTGCCATGATGTCTATTATTAGGATCAATGAGATACAGTCAGAAGCAATGTTGCAAAATGGCAGGATGAAAGGCCAGTTTCCCCTGACAAAGTGCAAAGGCATGCTATAAACACTTGCACGAACAAAACAGCCTTAGCAGCAACGACAACCAGGAGAAAAATTAGAGGAGGTTTTCCACAACAAAGGAAGTATTGTTCTCTTGTGGTCACCCTTAAATTCATCCTTTGTTGAAGAAGACACTTAAGCTCCAAGAAAGAACTGTGGCAGCCCACCCAGCAGTCTCCCTGTGGGTCAAGTGATGGAATAAATGGATTTAGAGTGAACTCTTCCTTCTGACACTGGAGATCCCACATTTTTAGTTCAATAGCAAAGCATTCTCCAAGAAACAACCAGGTCCAGTAGGCCAAGCCAACAGCTGGTACGGCAGATGCGGGCAGAGTCGATTCTCTCCCAGAGGCTGGTACCCTGTCTGACCTGGGACAGGACAACTATCTCAGGGCTCCCATTTCCTAATCTCCATAGTGGGGCTCCCCATGCTGGCATTTGGTGATGGTTATCACTACAGACAAGCACATAGCCCTTCCATGAGACTTCTTTTTCCAAGTTCTGGAAGCCAAAAACCTGTTTGCTAAGGGAAATCAAAAGCTTGCAAGAAAACACATACTGGTTGTGCAACAGACATAGATGATGCCAGACAACTGCCTGGGTTCACGTAAAGTCAGAGGGGGAATTCCACAAACAGGGATAAGAGGGAATCTCGGTAAACCCTCCTGCTGCGGAGGCCTTCATCACCCTATGACTCCACAAATACTCTCTCTCTGCCCCACCCCGCCACCCGTTGGGACATTAACCATCTCTGCCATGGCATCAAGGTGTGCCTGGTCTAATTTCTGCCTTCTCAGTATCAAAGTCCGTGGCATTCAAAAACGTTTATTAATTCAACAATAATGTCTATTGAGCACCTCTTAAGTTCTTTGGCCGAATGAGATGGGATGTACAAGAGTCATAATATAATAATTTAGTCCACCTGAACAGCATGCTTGGCACTGAGGGTGTAAAAGTTGAATAAGACACGGCCCCAGGTTTCCAGGGGCTCACAATCTAGTGAGGAGCCTGACAGGTAAATAGATAGCACAAGGTCAGAGGTCTACAGGAGGCAAGCAAGAGCCTGTAGGAGTCACGAGAAATTTCCTGCACTGCTAAGGTGTGTGTATGCCATTTCTCGCGCCTGTTCTTTAACTGGCAGAAATCCTCGAGAAGATCATGTTGTCTTCTGAGGGTCCCCGCCCCACACCCCCTGATCTGGTCAGGTAAGAATGAAAGAAAATAATTATAGGTGGGGTTCTGAGTGATATAATTCGGGGTGTAAGTTCAGTTAAGCTAGTAAAGCCCATCTGTGAAAAGAACTTCCTGTAAACAAGGCACCATGACTGTCTCCAACTCATGATGAATAAATGAAGTAATTTATCGCAACAGACACACTGCCTGAAAGAAAGTGGCTCACACAACAATATGTCTTTTATTTTTCCTCTTCTGGGGTGTGGTTAGGTGACTTTCCCCTGGTTAAGGGACTTTCGGGTCTGGGTACATAAGGTTAAGTGCAATTGTAAAGTTGAAAGAACCCAGCCAGGAAGTATTTACGATTTGATAGGGAAAAAAAAATCCCTTGATGTTACGAAACTAAAAAAAAAAAAAAAATACACACACACTTGGTGAAAACATTTTTAGCTCAATGACTTACATTTTAAATCCTGTGATTATGTTTTAAGATATCTTATTGGGAAAGCATTTCCCAATACTTTCTTATTAACAGATATTGTATAAAGCACAATTACAGCGAAAGATAACATGTTGCTTTACTCCCTCACCTCCTTTCCAATCTAGACTCTAGACGACCCCATTGTTAAACAAAGGCCTATGAATATCGACATGTTTGTTCCATTCTCCTCCTGAGCTTTGGGTTCCAGATCTTCCAATTCTACACAGATAAAGGTTCTTAAACTCTGTAACGTGGTTTCCTTTGCTACGGTTTCTCCTTCTGCTTAGAATAATCAAACACTGCTTTCCTTCCCCCTCAGATTTTAATTGAGTAATTTAAAAATTAAATCTGAAAATTAGCTTCAAATTTAAACCTGAACTTGAAAATTCAAAGGAAAGTATTTGTGGTTTGAAATTCTCTCTAGAAGTGAAGGTAAGGCTGGAGGGAGACAGAGACCTGGGGGAGGAGGTGAATCCACCTTCCCCCGCCCCCAGTCTTCTCCCCAGTCTTGCTTCTGTTATTAAGTTCACTAACGCTCCTTTTTGAAAAAAAAATTAGTTAATTACAGGTGACAGATTTATAGAAAATAATGACCAACAGTCCTTTCCGAATTAGGGCAGGAGTAAAAGGCAAGAGGGAGGATGGAAATTCCTCAGTTTTGTTACTACTGACTCTCTATAGTTGCTTTATTGTGTGCTCTTGGCTTTTCCCTTTTGCCAAAAAAAAAAAAAAAAATACTGAGAAAGGAACTAACTTTGGTAAAAAAATAAATGTGAGAAACTGGAAAATAATAACCAATAATACATTGTGTAGTGCTTACTCTGTGCCAGACACTCTTCTAAGAATTTTATATTTATTAATGTACTTATATCTGTGAGGTTGAGTACACTATTAACCACATTTCACAGGCGAGGAGATGAGGCACAGAGAGGTTAAGGAGCTTACCAAGGACACACAGCTATTAAGCTTATATTTGAAGTGAGGCAGGGCAGCTCCAGAATCTGTTTTAGTTTGTTTTGTTTTTTAACCATGAGGCAGCATGACCTCTTTACACTTTAACCCCCGTTTGGCAAGTGCTTACGGAGCTGCCTATGCATAGTAGGATGAAGGGGAGGATGAGCAGGGTTGTTCACAGGAAGTTAAAACAGGGCGGGGCTGAGGGAGGGACCACCACCAGCTGAAGGGCAAAGGGACTGCTCACAGATTGTCCGGGTTTCCCATTTAAAGAGTCTGGAAACAAACCTGATTGGGAATATTTAGAGAACTCTGGAGGCAGAGCTTCTAGGGTCTTACTTTTTTTTTTTTTTTTTTTTTTTTTTGCGGTATGCGGGCCTCTCACTGCTGTGGCCTCTCCCATTGCAGAGCACAGGCTCCGGACGCGCAGGCTCAGCGGTCATGGCGCAGGCTCAGCGTGCCCCGGAGTGGGGCACAAACCCGTGCCCCCTGCATCGGCAGGCGGACTCTCAACCACTGCGCCACCAGGGAAGCCGTAAGGTCTTACTTTTTTGAAGCTGGAGGGTGGCTTGGAGCCTCCCCAGAGAGTCTGCCTGTGGAGCAAGCCCGCATGTAAGGAGGTGCTTCCAGCTCCAGGTTCCCAAGCTGCCCTCCTTCAGCTCCGAGCTGCAAGGGGAGACCTGAGCGTAACTATTCCCACCCAGACTTGAGCTTTGGTCAACAGTTTCTCCCAGAGCAGCAGCCATATCAGAACCCACGCGGAGGCCCTATGCATCTCTTTTCACTCCATCTTTCTTTTATTATCGTCTTGGGAACACACCTTGTCCTTCTCCATCATAGAACAAGCAAACATCAGCCTTGGAAGGGGCTGGGTGATGGTCTAGCTGGGGGAGAGGAGCAGAGGAGATTCTGGCATTGTTCAAAAGGAGATGTGGGGGCTTCCCTGGTGGCGCAGTGGTTGAGAGTCCACCTGCCAATGCAGGGGACACGGGTTCGTTCCCCGGTCCGGGAGGATCCCACGTGCCGTGGAGCAGCTGGGCCCGTGAGCCATGGCCGCTGAGCCTGCGCGTCTGGAGCCTGTGCTCCGCAACGGGAGAGGCCACAACAGTGAGACGCCCGCGTACTGCAAAAAAAAAAAAAAAAAAAGAAGAAGAAAAAAAAAGGAGATGTGGATTTTTAAGAGGTTTAAAATTGATATGCTGGTCCCACTCCTTCACTGCATAGCCAGGAGGCTGAGGCCTAGTGGGGTGAAATGACTTATAGGGGGGTCACCGGGCTAAAGGCCGGGGGAAACTAGGACTCAGACCTGGTGTCCTTGGATCTCACCACAGCTGTTCCCACCCCATGTTGAAGGCAGCACCTGGCTGTCACCCCGAGGTCTCTTCCTCAGACCGCCTCCTGGACTCCTCGAGAGATGGTCAGAGCTGAGGTTTCCACAGACCCTCTTCAGCCCTCACTCCCTGAGCCCAGACACCACCCTTTAACAGGTGACAGATGACAAGCTGCTGACTTCACCTCTCCCCCATGCCTATTTCCATACTCCTTTTCTGTCCCATCTCTAGAAAGATCCAGACACTGATCTTTCTCCTGGATTCTTCTTTCGCTGTCCTCTCCATTTATCTTTTTTTTAATTTTTTGCAACCAACTCTTGTGAGGCCTGGGCCAGTGCACCTGCTTCTTCCCAGCCACGTTTTCCTGGCTTGCCTCTGGAGTTTCAGTCTCACATGTCCCTTCTCACTTGTCCACGAAGCAGCAGGAGGGCTGGGTGCTACCGTGGGGTCCCCGCTGGTGGCCAGCAAAGACCCCATGGGCTGCATTCTGTACGTCACCAGTGGGCCCCCGAACACCTGGGTAGAGCAACTGAGTGACTATCTTAACGTCCACTGCCCGGGCTCCTACCTCACAAACCCAAATGGTTCCACATCGCGTGACCCCGATCTCCTCCCTACAGGGATGTCCAGCCACAGAGTTGCCTTCACGGTCTTGATTTCACTCCAAACCAGATGACAGCAACTGCCGTTTATTCAACACTCTCTCCGTGGCAGGAATCTCGACAGGCCCTTTGCGTACATCATGGCAAACTTCATGAGAAACCTGTGAGATATTATTATTCTCACCATCCTGCTGATGAGGAAGCTGAGTTGTCTCCCTCAATGAGTCCTTCTCTCTCTCAGTAACTAAACGCTGAAGTTGGGGCTGAAACCCAGGTCTGTCGTGGACCCCATCCAAGCTCTTCCCACCACAGCATCTTCACCTTTAACCCAGTGTTATGTCATTTTAATTTCAGGCATTTCACTGAAGAACCTTCTAGTGAATTAACTGATCCCAATATTTCTACATGGGGCTCTGTTCTCTCTCCCCTTCAATGGCGTCTGGCTCCGCGTCTCGCTCCTGTGCTCCTCTGCCCTTCCCCAGCTGCAGGACTCGCCTTTCCCATGCTGGCTGGGCCCCCTTCTTGCCTCCTGGGGTCTCGGTAGGGGAAGCAATTAAAAGTGACAGAGGACAGGGAACTTCCTCCTCTGCTCTAGCTCTTCCCTCTCTCACCACTCAAATTTTGTTCACCCCAGGTACAGGGTCCTCCCAATTCTGCCTCTTCCCCTTCGAGCCTGAAATTCCGGCTCTTTCCTCAGGTGCTTCAGTGAAAAATCACTCCGGGGGACAACGGCCCTGTCTCTTGGGCAGCACATAGTTTGCCTTCCTACCTCCTGCTTTCCGTTCTGCTATCATCACATAATGTTTGCTGGGCAATTTGCTTTAGAATTAAACCTCTCCCCTCTCTCCCAGGCCACTGACACCTTAGCTTGACTCTCAGAGTTCCAGCATGTTGGAAGGACCAGCAGGGCGAGCATTATGCTTCCACGAGGACCAGGCTGAGTCTTTGTCAAAGCCACGAGATTGGTCAGGAACAGAACACCAACCAGAATCTCAACTTGAGCAGCGGGTGGTTTCTCTCTGAGTCCCACAGTTTATCCATTACACGAGAAGTTCTCAAACTTTGCTTCAGAAGTGGAGCTGAGGTGATTTTCCACTAAATTAGGATAACAGTGGTCTAAAAGTGGGGGACTAAAAGATAGTGGGTAGGCTTTGATCATTTTTATTTGTTTCTTTCACAATGTGTTTAAAATTTTTAAAGATCCCTCCTACTACTATCTGAACAAAATAAATAATTCATAACAAAGTATTATAATAAATATATCTAATTATTTGATATACTCAGGCTGGTTTTTTTTTTTTACTATTATGAAATAGTATATACACATACAATGGAATTGCATTTTCTGCTAGTAAAATTACTCCTTCCTAAAGTGGAATTTATTACATCAAAATTTAATTTCATGATTTTCCCCTGGGAGCCCCTGGACCGAATTCCCTTAAGGGAAGAGTGGCCGGGTGGGTGGGTAGGGGAGTGACTGAGTTTGCTTATTCCTCACTAGAATAATTCGAATGCAAGATTAGCCTTGGGCAGCGGTTTGGATCAGAGCACCTGCCCTGGTTGCCAGGGATATCGGAGCTTCCTCAGTGTTGCTAGGGAGGTTTGGAGCCAAGGGCAGGAGGAAGCCTTGCAGGTGAGGCCAAGGATGGGGAGAAGAGGCCAGAGCCGGCCGTGCCAAGACCCACAGCTGCCCCCTTCTGCCTCCAGCTTTTTCTTTGCCTTTTGCGCCTTGTGTCTGTTCTTCTCTTTCTCCCACTAAACTTCTCCAGATGATGATTATATTCAGCTCCCACTCCTTGAAATGTGGGCAAGAGGCAGCACATGGCTGCGATGGGGAGAAGCTGGTACCTTGGTCACTACACTTTGGATTCTCCTACTCGCTTTCTAGGGTGCCAACACCTCTGGAATGGAAGTAGGGAGAAAGTATCAGTCGCCTGACCACGTCTGGGTATTTTGTGAGTCCACCTCTTCGGTGAGTTCCAAAGATACTGAACACATTCACAAAATAAACACCTCATCCAGCAGCGAACAGTGAAAAGGCAGAGGCACCAGAAGGGCTCCTCATTCAGGCGTCCACGGCTAGATTCTCTCCCGTCTGACCGAAGTACTAAACTCTGTAGCAAACCTACTCGATAGCAAACCGTCTCTTCCTCCGGGTATACAAAAAACGAGAAAGGTCGCCCACTGATTTCAGTAGTGAAACTTTTGCTCATGGAAGGCCAGACGTGAGATGCAGTGGGCAGCGCGCAGACAAGCAGGAAGCTCCGTGTCATCGAGTTACTTGGCCTTTACGAAGCTGGAAGTGGTGGCCCCTGACCTTGACGGGCAGTACACGCCCTCCTCGACAACATCGGCCAGTTCTTCTTGAAATTTTGAAGCGAGATCTGCCAGGGATGCTGCCTCTTCTATAGGATGTAAGTGGGCAGCTGAAGTCCCTCTTCAGAGTAAGAGGAGAGCAAGGCTGCGAAAGCAGCCGCAGGCAGACACCAGAACAGGGCTGGGCCGCTCGGGCGTGCTGAGAATTCCCTGGGATGACGCTTACGCCCTCTCTCCCAGCCCCGTTCTGATTTAATTCATCTGGGTTGGGGGCCACAGCCTTGGGATTTTTGTAAACCAACCCAGCTGATTGGAATGGGCAGCCAGGGTTGAGAACCACCTCTCTGGTCAACGGGATGACTGGCTCCCAGTCTCACTCAGAAGCATGGCGTCCCCTTTAAGAGCAAAAAGCAAAAGAGCCTCTTTTCACTCATTTGGTGCAGAGACCACGTCCCCCATACCTCATTCTTTCGCACAAGCTCTCAATACAGGAAATGGTGCAGGTCCTAAGGAAGATGAAGCCTAGGTTCTCAAGAAGCCTGAGCTCAACCACTCACTGTGCTAGTACCCGGTATGGGACACAAACAACTTTCAGCCCAGAGACTCAAAGAGAGAAAGCCCACAGTCCCCAGGCAACTTACTTCATGTCTCTGGTCTCAGTGCCTTCTTCTGTAAAACAGAGGACTGGACTCACTAGACAATCTCTGAACTTTTCCTAACTTTAAAATGATGTAAGTGTCCGGTATTTCAGTCAATGCATCTGATCATTTCCATCTGTACTAACCTGTTCCTTCCACCTACAAAATGGAAACAAAACACATCATCTCCAGGAGGTCTGATGTATAAATTCTTCGTTTGAAAAGCCAAAGGATTTTTAAGCTCTTTGTAGCTAAATTTCATATTAAATGTATGAGTTGAAGCAAAGCAAGTCTGGTCAAGGCTTATGCTGGCAGAAAGTAAGATGAGAGCCAGTCCTGTTTTGATACATCTCTGAAGGACATGTTCTGAGAGAAGGATAAGGGACTGGGGCACATTTCATTTTTTCCTCAGAGCCCTGAGTACATGATGGTAATACGGCTTCCTGAAAGAACCTGCTAAGCTCTTCCTGATGCAATTCTCTTGAGGAACTGCCTAAGAATATGGATTTCCGATGGTAGATTTCAAGGCCTGGGCTCCAAGGTATGCTTGATTCACGTGCAAATCTGACCACACCTGCCATTTGTCACCAGGCAGGAAAGGGACGTGATGAAGCGGGACCCAAAGCCCTAGGAATTCAAAATTTGCAAAAGTGAAATTGGCAGTTTGCCATCCTGTCTATGCACATGGATTTCCTTTTCTGACTAATTTCTTTTGTAGAAAGAGTAATGAGCTTTATTACGAACATTGCCTCTATTACTAGCCCTAGGCAAATCATTAATAGTCAGCTCTATCACTTAACCGTATTTCCAGTGCTTGAACTTTTACTCCCTAAAATACTCACAAGAGATAGATAGGCAGGCACATATATATCTATTTCACATACATGTGTGTGTGTGTGTATTTAAATTGAATACACACCATCATCAAAATCAATATCAGCCATTCACTTGATTGAGCACCTATCATGGTCTCTGCATTCAAGAAGCTTGCAAGTTAACTATGGCAGGGGGCGGGACCAGAAATGAATACAAAACATCCATAAAACAAGATAGATAGCCATGCACAGCATAAACTGTCAGTCCTCAAAGTGTGGTCCAGGGACCCTGAGGCTCTCTCAAGGAGTCCACCAGAGAAAACCTATTTCTGTAATAAGACTAAGAGGTTATTAACATTTTTCACTCACATTTCTCATGAGTGTACAATGGAGTTTTCTAGAAGCTACATGATCTGTGACATTGCAACAAACTGAATGCAGAAGCAGATAAGGAATCCAGCTTTCTTTTATTAAGCCAGAAATTCAAGAGACTGGCAAAAATGAAAAAAAGCATGTCAGTCTTCTCATTAAATATTTTGGTTTTCAAACCTTCGCGTATTTTTTCAGTAAAACTATGTTGGTAATGTTAATATGCAATGAGTTTATCATTGTTCTTGTTACATGAAGTAATAAAATTTTTTTAATTTTCTCAGTTTCAATTTTTAATAAAGTAAAGATCAGTAGATACAATCCACATTGACAAAAGCTTTCTGGGATGCTCAATGTGTGCTGTCAAGAGTCCTGAGACCAGAAGTTTGACACTTGCTGGCCTAGATAGCATCCTTTGCCGGAAAAGTTCTTTTTCCCCCTCTCCCCTTGATTCAGGTTTTACCTATGTGATCAAAACTGAAGGCTACTTCTTCCATGAGGCTTTTCTGATTCCCTGTGCCTTCCTCAGTCACACAGAAGGGGCCTAATAATTGTTCCGATATCTGGTATGCACCAAGTACTCTCCTAGGAGCTTTCACATCTGTTGGATGTTACCTCTCACTCACGGGATCTCCTGCTCCCCTATTTTTCATGGGATATTCTTCTTTTGGAAAATATAAGCTATCATCTCTTGAAATTATAAGCTTCTTGAAAGACCTACACCTACTTAACTTTGTGTCCTAGAAATTGATAAGTGGGTAATGAATGCTATATGACAAGAGTGACTTAGACATGAACTGTATAGGAGTTCAGAGGAAACACCTGCCCTGAGGAAATGTGATGAAGAAAGTGAGATTCGAGGTAGATGTTAAAGACAGGGGCAGGCTGCCGCTAGTAGAATGGAAGGGAGAGCACATGTTGCATGTGGGACTAACATGAGCAAAGGCACAGAAAGAGGAATTCTCAAAGGGCACTCAAAAAACAGTGGAAAGATTAATGCTAGAACTGACATTAATAACATTTGTGTGAGGATATGTAAAGAATCAGAGAGAGAAAGGCAGGCATTTGGGTCGCTTGATAATTTTTTTTATAGACCTAATTTGAGGAAATGATCACATAAAGCCTCTAGAAGATGAGGAAGAGAGAAGTAATAACATCCGGTAGCTTATTTCCCAACATGAAAACTCAACATTAAAGGTAAAACTAAGCCGAATTCAGGAGGGAGGCACAGTAAATGACCAACACTTCCGACGTGGGTCAAGCCAACCCTGACCTCATGTTAAAAGACTCAATGTTCAGTTATCTAATACGTAATATACTTTCCTAAAAATAACATAATTTCAAGTTTTGAGATGCCAATGGCTTTTTTAAAATCATATTTTTATTTTGTAAAAACTTGATTAAAGTCAGGTCACTAAGTTTCATAAAAATGGCACCTAATTGCTTTTTAAAAACCTGTTTTCACAAAATAAATATTGGAAACAAACACGTCAGGCATTTCAAAGTAATTTTTTATATTAAGTGAGTGCCTCTTCTTTATAAATAAGCATAATATTTTCCTGACAGACACACCACAGTTTCCATCCCCACCCAAAGTTCTGCAGGTCTTTAAACATTTTGAGCTTTCCAAGTATTTTAAATTGGTCAAATATTTAATATTAATAATATGATATTAATATTTAAATTATTTGATTTTTTAAAAATAATTTTACCTTTTTATTGTGTTCATTATACAATTTTACATAGTACCATTATGATTTTAAACACTAATTAAGAAAATCAGATTAATGTTTTTGAGCTCTACTCCTCAGTATATAGATATACCTAAAAAAGTACAGCCCAAGCACAGTGGTGCAATTGTCCAAGCACTTTCAAGTTGCTTAAATATTTACAAATATGTAAATACCCTGTTTGAAAGCATCATCATTTTGGTATCAGAAAGAAATTCTGTAACTAACTGTACAGAGAATAAAGTTCAATTAAAATGTAATTTGCTTTTAGTATATTTCTAATACATTGCCAATTGACAATTAAAAAACAACCCCCCCCCAAAAAAATACCCAACAACCAGAAAGTAAAGAAAGCTGACACCCAGCTTCTCTGGAGTGGGTTGGAAAGTTGAAGAGACACAGGCTTGATCTCCATATGAGGGGGAAGGGGGAGCATACATCCCTCCTCACTGGAGCCACTGTCCAAGGCACTAACCTGTTCAGCGTGTTCTATTTGCTTTGAGTTTGTTTTGATAATTTAACAGCAACGAAAAAGATGGCGAGGGCATGGTTTAGGTGAAATATGAAACCTGATGGCACTACATGAATATTTGCTACCACTAGCTAAACAACAGAGTTGTGACACTGTGAGCTTCCTTTAGCATACTTTTGATACAGAGAACAGCCAATACATATTTAACAATTAGGGGAAATGTTTCCTGTACAGTGTCATTCAGGATAGACATTTTCTTATAACCAGTTCATCAAAACACTATTTTATTAGAGGCCATGAATCCAGAAAGAAAAATAAGCTTATAAAATTATTTGTATTGTTATCTCTTCAATGGAATGGAATTTTTCTGTAAGTTTTCAGAAAGCACCTCTCCAATTTTTTCTTAAGTACCCTACATATTCTATAGGCAAACATATGTTATTTTCCAAACCAAGCATTTTGAAAATTCTTCTTAGATAGAATAAACTTTGCTTCTCTGCACTGGCATACATCTGTTTTAGTATACGTGCATGCCAACACACACTGTGACACACAGAGGCGACAGAGGGAGGGTAGAAAAACTATGGATTTAGAGGCAGAAACCTCAGGAACCAGTTAAGATTTGTTTACCAAATTATATGACATGAACAAAGTCACTTAATTTTCCTGAACTCCAATCTCCTTTTTTATAAACCGGTTATACTAATTACCTCTCTGCCTATTTCAGAGAATCATGATCATACCCACCAAAAGATGACATATAGGAAAATATTTTGTACAAAGATATGATTTTCACAAAATATTTAAATATATTTCTTATGCTTTAAGGGCTCAGTTTCAATAAGAGCTATCTTTGTTAGGCAAAAGTTGAGTTTATGAAACTAAAAGTACAACTTTCCATATGATGTGGAGTTTCCTGTTCTGTGTTTTACAAGGCCATGCCCCAGATGGGGGGCTATTTATTACCATACGACCAACTCAAGCTTTTATTACAGTTACTAGAACATGAAAATATGGACAGAGCTGAGACCCCTGTGGTGAAATGGGAGGACCATGAAAATCTAAAACATCATGGGGCATCACACTTCACTTACGGGTTCTAACAGCTAAAGAGACGGAGGATAATTTCAACAACATGATTACAGTTGGAAATAGGTCAAATATGACCTTACTGGTGAATTTACCAACTAGACTTCCCTGCTGGTCCTCAGCGGTCATGCTGAGACGTGGGCTTTGATGCCCCCCGTGAGGCTGACCCAAGGCCAAGGAGAAGGAAGTCAGTCCTCCTTTCTGGGGCCCCGCTCTGGCGTGCTGCCCCACTGCCCTGGACCGGTTACCTTAGCTATAGCTCAGGGCCTGGGGTGGGGCCTCCCTCCCTCCCAGTCCATATGCCTCAGCCTTGCCTTCACTCCCAAAGAGCTTCTTATTGTCTGTGAAATTGCTGCTCTGGAACCAGGTTTCCTGGCCTCATACAAGTGACAGTCAACTCAGCTGACTGACTTCAAGGGTCTCACCCTGAAATGAGCACAGGGGGCCAGGCAGAAAAAGTAAATGGTAAAATGGGCCAAGGTGGGTCTGTCACCCTGGAGAGTGCCTGAACCCTGGGAGCAGTGACCTCTGAGCTGTAGCTAGTTGTAACCATACAGAAATATAGGCCCCAGTGTGGCCAGAAATTATCAGGAAAAAAACCGGAAATTTGCCTTTGTAGCTCACATCTTGACTTTTTAAATGTTGGCAAGTAAATTAAAGTATTTTCTAAGGCTTTTTTTTTTTAATTTCTTTGTTTGCTTTAATTTCTAAGTTGACAAAACACATCAACAAGCGGTATTCAACCAACCAGCAGCCACCCCGCCACCTCTTATTTAATGGGTGCAATAGGGAGACTATTAAAGGAGGGCTCATACACACACAGAGTCCTCCTTGCCTCGTCAGTTCACACATGTGCGCTGGAGAAACAGCCTGTTGACCCACTTTTCTTCGCTGGCAATCAAAAGGAGTTGGTTACAATGAGTTTTTCAGACGAGATTGGAGGAAAAGGTGACCCATATCACAGAGGAGGAAATCGTGTTGGAAATTCTGTCCTCGTGGCTCTCCCTTGCCTGCTCTACTGACAGATCTAGCTGACTCTGCACTAAATCATCCTTACAGCTTCATCCAAGGCGGACACCGTATGGTTGCCCCACTGGCTACTTTGTAGCCCCTCCCGCAGGCCTTCTCCTGGTCCAGGGTCTCTAGGTGAAAGGAGAAGAATGTACTGCCAGAAGGCAGGACACACACAGATCAACACACCAACCCAGTATCCAGACGAGGAAGTCATAGGTCAGTTAACAAGTTATTAGCCAAGACAGAAATAAGAGCAGAGTTCATTCTTTCCAGTGAATCCAAAAAAATTGTCACTGATTCAGAGAATCACAAAGTAATTACCCTAGATAAGACTCGGGGGTCATTTGCCCTGCCTGATCATTTTTCAGATGAAAAGATCAACGCCCAGAAATGCTTCTAAACCCACTATGTCAACACCACGTGCCCGTTTACTGCCCAATACAAACAAATTGGAGAAAAGATGCCATTTTGTGCCCAGGCTCCTTCACTCAGTTATAGACATTGCTAGATGCTGCATAAATGTCAGGCCAGCACTTCTCAGAAATGGAGACGGTCAAGAGATGTTATTAGTGGTCACTGTATTAGTCTATCACTGATTATAATACCAACACCCAATAATTATCTCCATTTCAATCAGAAACTGGTCAAGTATGACAAATATGCCCTTGTTACTCAAGAGCTCACTGCAAAGCATCGCTCTGCTGTTTGTGATTTTGAAAATCAAAAAATGACTCAGCCAAAAAAGAAAAAAAAAAAATTTGATTGAATTACCTTGCAGAAACCACCTTTAAAACCAGTGAGCCTGCAAATGGGATCTCAACCGGTCTGGAAGTAGGCCACAGCAGGCTTTCTCTAAAGGGAGCCAGTCTGTCTGCAGCTATGGAGAAAGCAAGGTCTAAAGTTCATAGTCCAGGATGCGAGATCTGTCTGCAGCTCTGCCAAGGCTAGGGAAGGAGCCGCTCTCCTAGGTTATGGGAAACAGGCTTACAGGACACCAAGAGTGGCTCCCAGTGAAAGCGACGGGTGCTGCTCAGTGGCCGTCACCACAGAAACCGGCTTAACAGTCACATCCTGCTTGGTGAGCACCGTGTATTCCTGGGAGGTTTTTATAGATATTTATTATTCCAGAAAAAAACAACTCATCAGGTCAGTCCTGAGCCTCCCATTGAACCCATGGAGAAACTAGGGTGAGCATTTGGCCTTTCTCAGCCCCCTTCCAAGATGAGTCCCTCTGACACCTAGGACGCTGAGGCCCAGCCTCCTGGTCACGGCAGCAGCGGTCCCCTAAACTGTGGTGCAATGTGACAAGTGAGGGAGAAGGTCCAGATCTTGGAGGAATTCATCTTTTGGTTTGTGTTGGTTAATTTGGGCGAGAGGGAGGGGCAGTCTCTACCATTTCAGAAATGCAGATTGAGACCTTAGATGGCATCCCCACAGAATATATTTTGCTTTTATTTTTTTTTTTCAGACCAGATTCTGCCTTAGGAACAATTTCCAAGCGTGACTTCAACTGGAAACTTTAGTAGCTCCTTCAGGCACGACCTGTGTCATTCAACAAAATGCTGCTTCCGTGTAGAAATAAAGGTGCTTGTAGCAGGGGAACTGTGTCTACCATACAGAGGAGTTAATTGTACCCACAAAGAACTGACCTATTACCTATTATCATATGCTCTGAAGGGAGGTAGCAGCTACTCATGTCAAGTTTTATAGAGGGAAAAAAAGTGGGACATGCTCTATAAAATAAAATCCTTTATATTTGTATAGTAGGAGTTTAAGGTGCATTTGTGTATAACTAATGCAATTCTCACAACCACCCTTGTTTTATAGATGAAGGGCCAGAGGCTCAGGGGTGTTAAAACTTGCCCAAAGGCCCTGAGCTTCTAAAATGCTCGAGTCCACCGATGATGCCTCCAGCTCCGCTTCTCCTTCAAACACATGCTCTTCCCTCCCCAGCTCTACCTGCCCAAGTGAAGTCGGAAGCCGGGCTTTCTCCATCTAGGACTCCCCTCCTACCATGAGATAAATACCTTCATGCCCTCTTCCACAGCAAGCTCGTCCCCTGCCCTGCACTTTTGGTAAAATCCTAAGTCATCATAAGCACGAGGACCAGGGCCACACCCACCTTCTTCCCTGCTCTCTCCCCAAACCAAGCACGACGCTGGCCCCTGGTGCCACAGACATTTGCAAAAGGGAGGGAGGGAGGATCGGAGGGAAGAAGGGGGGAAAGGAGGAAAGAAAGAAGAGAGGGAGAGAGGAGAGAAGGAACAGAGGAAGAAAAGAAGGGAATCTTAGAAAATTCCTCTTCTCGCAGCAGTTAACCACACATAAGTGTTTTTAAGCACTTACTAGGTGCTTATATTCTGCCAGGATATAAGAGAAGTGCCCATTAGGGGTCCCACAGTCAGGAAAATTACAATATAGCTAAAGGAGAACCAAAATGGATCTGAGAAAACACCATGGAACAGACTGTCAGAGTAAGGAGACTGGAAATGAGGAGATGCTGGGTCAGGAGAGGCTCCCTGGCTTGGGGCCCTGGGGGAGCCCCAAGCTGCTTGAGCTCTCCCTTAGGGGACAGAAGAAAGGAGCCTCTCAGGGAGTGCAGGCTGACGCAGGAGGAACCTGGTGCCCGTGTTTTACATGATTTCAGTGCTTTACGTGAGACAGGCCAAGACCACAAGGTGCCACTGGCTACTCTGTAGGCATGAAATGACTCCGTGAATCACTGCTAGAATGTCAAAGGGATTTCTTAGTCAGGAAACAGTCCCCACCTCGGTGTTTATGATCAACAACGTAGACAAACAGAAGTCTAAAGAGCAAACAAGCCAGCACAGCGCCCCAGGCCCCGCTAACTATGAAAGCACCCTCCGCCTCTGCGCACTAGGCCTTTCACGGCTGCAGGGACGTGTGTGACTGCTCTGTGTACACGCCTGCCCTCTGCTCAGCATTTCACTCGGGGGCTGGACCAACACTGAGGCACACACAATGCACCCACAGTAAGATCTCTTTGAAACTCATAATAAAAAGTTGTGGAATTGGGCTTCCCTGGTGGCGCAGCGGTTGAGAGTCCGCCTGCCGATGCGGGGGACACGTGCCCCGGTCCGGGAAGATCCCACATGCCGCGGAGCGGCTGGGCCCGTGAGCCATGGCCACTGGGCCTGCGCGTCCGGAGCCTGTGCTCCGCAACGGGAGAGGCCGCAACAGTGAGAGGCCCGCGTACAGCAAAAAAAAAAAAAAAAAAAAAAAAAAAGTTGTGGAATGGCTTTGTCATTTCCACATAAAAAGATTGTCGAAATCCTGATGCATGTCACTCTACACAATCCCCACGGGGCAGACTGTGACATCCGTAGCTTGACATTTCATTCTTCTTTAAAGGAAAGGTGGTTTACATGAACTAGATTGAAATTGTTTGAAAAGCAAGAGTTTATGTCTTGCTGGACAAACATGTAGAACCTTGGAGTCACCCAATATCTGGGGCCTCATTTTGCTCATGAGTATAAGGCTTAAGTGGAGAGAGGAATCATCTCTATCCTTCCCTTTCAGCTCGGAGATTCCATGAATCTGATCGCTTTCTCTTCCTGAAGTAGAAAACAACACTAAAAGGCACGTAGTCTCCTCTTAGGAACATTCAGGACCCTGAATACTGTGCGTGGCCAGTAAAGCCACATCGGCCTCTGCAGGACTCTCCCAAACGGAAGGCCACTCTCTCTCTCTCCCCGTAGCTGAGATTAAGCGAAATGACTGGAGATTTGGAGATGTTATCAGCAGATTATGTTAGTGGCATTTGTTTTCCTTAAGTATTAGCAAGTCTTTCTTTGTCCTAAAAAAAAATAATAAATCATCAAATTATTCTGCCACCAGATCTTCAAAATATTGGCCAAAAAAAAAAAAAGAGCACCAACCTTTGAACTAGAAAACCAAGATTTTAGTCCTGGCTTTACCGCTTCCTACTTAGGTGACTCGATTCTCGGCACTCAGGGCCTCACAGGCCTCATTCTCTTAGAAAGGGGGTGGGGGAAGGCACAGGGCCTTCCACGTCCAGCTCACGGGTTTGCCTGAGGGACCCAGGAGAGAGATGGTGTAAAAGTGCTTCGTAAATCTTAGCATGTTCTACACACGAAAGGGGTTGTAGTTTTTTACTGTGAACGCTTGTGCAGGTGATTAGAAGCTGCATCTTTCAGCACACTAAGAGCCTAACCGTGCAGTCTAAAAGTTAATGCCTTTAGCCAAAGAAGCAGTATTTTTATTATTACCCCGACTGAGAGGACAGAGAGGAATTCAGTGTTAACAATCAGAAGTAGACTCCTCAGAGGGAGCTCCACCCTTTCAGGCTTATTAAACCTGTGACAACACAGGCAACCCTGTGCACCTGAAGCACCTCCCTCCCTGAAGCAACTCAGGTGACAGTGGCGTAACTCACCCTTTCCTTGGTATCGAGTGCAACTGCCACTGAGAACACCACCCTTGTCCAGGTAATGACAGCACCAACGTGGGTCAGTATCACCTCCTCAGGAAACGCAGTCCCATGACAGAGACTTGTGATGCCACATGAGTCTCCACGTAAGCATCTTGGTTGGCCAAACAGACCTCCAGAGAAGCTCTTTGCTCTTCCAGGCCACACTGGGACTGTTCTAGGCAGAAAGGAACACCTGTCTTACCTGGGGTGGCATAGTCACGACAAGTAGCATGAAGAGTCACCAGTCAGAAACAACATTGGACTGGGGTGCCCTTGCAGGGCAGAACTTTTCCTGAAAATCCTGAAGTTCAGATGTCTACAATTACAGGCAATGAGGCTCAAAGAGCCAGCCTCATGGATCACTTGGGTTTGGGTTTTGGTTTTGGTTTTGTTTTCATTAGACGCAACACTGAGCTGAGCTCTGAGCCTTCCAGGGAGTTGCACAACCTCAGCTTTTAGAGACTGTGTAGCTTTTAGAGATTGTGTTTCATGGTCACGGGGGGGAAAAAATGGATTTAATAGGTTTTCACAATCGTATTATCTACTTAAGCTTCCAAGATCATTTCTCACTTAATTGCAAGTCCCAAGGAAAGATCATAGAGTAGGGGCCACAAGAGGCGGTCAGAACGATAGAAAGGTAGATTCTTCACAATTGACGCAAAATCTAAATATAATAGCAAAAGCCATTTCAAGAGCTCTGATTGAAGCACCTCAGACCGGAAATAACTGCCCTCCTTCGATAATTATTTCCACTACAAAATGGATACTTATATGTTCTATGTTTGTATATTTACACGTAAATATATATTTACATGTGCCTAATAGAGATTATACGGATCTAAAGTGACAAAAATATAAGCTTTAAGCTGTGGGTGGCAGGCTCTCGCTCTGTTACACCATAGCTTCGTACAAATGCTCTCATCCCCTTATGGAAGAGTAAGTACCACTGGGAGTTCTGAGGTCCATTAGAACAGGGGTCCCCAGAGGGGACTCAGAGGTGCTGAGTAATTTAACCTCAAGTCAAAGAGCGAGTAAGTGGCAGAATCACGAGTCAAACTTAAAACTTCTGACTATAAATCCACTGCTTGCTCCCTATGTCACCCAGCCTATTGAGGGTCAAGGTGGGAAGTGTTTCTTCAAGAAACCTTCTGGTGGTAACACAACCACAAACAAGCCTTGAACACCTACCATGTGCAAAACTTGCCCTGGCCTCTGGGAAGGAGATATAGCAATACAAAGATGACTGCAACACTGCCCTTACTCAAAGGAGTTGAGTGAAGGGAAGAAAAATCATGGGAGGTGAACTAATTCAAGGAAGTTAATGAATCTGGGCAAAGGGAAAGAGAAAGTGCTGGTGGGGGGTGGAACCTAAATGATTGAGATTGAACTTGGGTATTATATACTCTGTCTCAATTACTCTTGGGCCAAGAAGCAAGGAGTAACAAGACGGTTTTCCATACAGACTTTTCTACAGTAGAGAAAGTATGCTGCCCAGTTTACACTAGTATTCTTTTCTGTGTGTGTGGTATATGTGTGGTATTTTTTTTTAATTTTTTAAAAAATTTTATACATTTTTTAAAGGTTACACTCCAGTTACAGTCATTACAAAATACTGCCTATATTCCCTGTGTGGTACAATACATTCTTTTTTTTATTTTTTATTTATGGCTGTGTTGGGTCTTAGTTTCTGTGCGAGGGCTTTCTCTAGTTGTGGCAAGCGGGGGCCACTCTTCATCGCGGTGCTCAGGCCTCTCACTATCGCGGCCTCTGCTGTCGTGGAGCACAGGCTCCAGATGCGCGGGCTCAGTAATTGTGGCTCACGGGCCTAGTTGCTCCGCGGCATGTGCGATCTTCCCAGACCAGGGCTCGAACAGTGTCCCCTGCATTGGCAGGCAGATTCTGAACCACTGCGCCAACAGGGAAGCCCTACAATATATTCCTGTAGCCTATCTTACACCCAATAGCTTGTATCTCCCACTTCCCCACCCCGATATTGTCCCTCCCTTCCCCAACTGGTAACCACGAGTTTGTTCTCTATATCTGTGAGTCTGCTTCTTTTTTTTGTTATATTCACTTGTTTGTTGTATTTTTTTAGAGTCCACATGTAAGTGATATCATATAGTATTTTGACACAAGTGTTCTGATTCCTGAGAATTAGCTCCTAAATTATAAATTGGAAGAGTATTTGAATAACAATCCCAAAAAAATCCCTTAGAATTGGGAAACTGCACATGAGTCTTTAAGAACCTGAAAGCTTTCCAAGAACTGATAAATGTTTTAATCTACAAAGCTAAAAAGGAGACCTTGGACCTATTATGATTCTCTGAAATTTTGTCTAGAATTACCACCTGGTCTCTGTTTTTAGCATCTATTTACCTTTGAAACTTTGAAACAATGGTATGGCTAGACAAACTGAGTTACTACCATTTCTCCAGGAAGATGAGGAAAAATTCAGTGAGAGTTGGCATTGGCCATAGCAGACAGTTGAGAAAGTGTTACTCATGGTCAAAAGCAGCAACTCTGGTAAGAAAAGAGGCTCTGAACTACATCAAGCACTCCTTAACACAATACTATCTGTTGTGCAAGGGGCCGGGCCAAACTGTGTTTCCCTTGTATGGATGGGACGGGATCATGCTGTCTCTGCAGACCATCAGGGCTTCCTTTGTGTAGGAGTATTATCGCTGTGAAAACTCAGCCATGACGCTCACTGCTTGAAAGACCAAACAGGAATTTTGGAGCGTCCCACCAACCCCACTCACGTGTCCTGTCCACCCTGACCTCTTCAGGCTGCAAACCCCAGACAAGAAGCCACCTTTGGCATCTGGCACGTGCTGGATGCCACGGAGTAGAGAGGCACCTGGAGACAGATGTTCAACTTCCTGAGGAGGAGGTGAGAACCTAGACCCTAGGAGACTTGAGAGAGGGAACTGAGGAAGGAGACAGAAGACTAAGGAGAGAGGTGGAAGAGCGGGGGAGATATGCGACAGCCTCTTTTCACAGACCCCTTACCCTTATGCCATGGAAGGAAATGAAGTCCTGATCCTGTTATGCCACCCTGCTCTGTGAGGTCTACCAGATGTCTGAATAAAGAACTGTGCTTATCTGCTTCCCTGTCCAGAGATCTGAAAGGAGTCAACTCCCTTGTGGACTATCAGGGGTGTCATCACTAGCTATTAACAGTCTTTCTCTTAAGCTACCCCAAATTCATCTAATTTTTTATTTTTTGCCTAAGTTAACCATAGTTATTTTCTGTTGCTACAGCCAAAGGATCCTAGCTACTCCCTCTCTAATCTTTTCAATACTGTACTTCTAAACCCACCTAGATCAGCATCTACATTCTCCCCATCCTATTGTTACAATGAAGGAAGCGTCCCTTCTCCCATGGAAAAACAATCTCTTCGGTGGGTTCTACAACCCACCTCCTTCCAGACTTTCTAGGACGCCATTTCTTAGGTTATTTTCTCTTTTCTGCATCACTAGTCTCTCCTTGCCTACTGGATCATGCTAAGCCTACAAACAGACTCTGCAAGCAACCATCTTAAAGGATCCCACTTGTCCCTACATCCCCTACAATCGTTACTCCTTCCCTCTACTTCATGTTATAACTGCTCTTCTGCAGAGAACAGTGTACATGTGCTGTTTCCATTTCCTCACTCCCCAATTCTCTTTTCAACACACTCCTATCTTGATTCTACCCCCGACATGGCACTGGCACTGAAACTGCTTTTGCCGGGTTGCCGGTGAGCTGCACATTCCAAATCCATTGGATATTTTCCTCGTTTTACTCTGCTTTTTGGTATCACCGGCCTCGCTGGCTGCCTCCTCCTTCTTGAAGCCTCTTCTTTTTTTTTTTTTTTTTTTTTTTTTTGCGGTACGCAGGCCTCTCACTGTTGTGGCCTCTCCCGTTGCGGAGCACAGGCTCCGGACGCGCAGGCTCATTGGCCATGGTTCACGGGCCCAGCCGCTCCACGGCATGTGGGATCTTCCCGGACCAGGGCACGAACCCGTGTCCCCTGCATCGGCAGGCGGACCCTCAACCACTGCGCCACCAGGGAAGCCCTTGAAGCCTCTTCTTGACTCATGAACAGGCTGTGCTTGCTGAGAGCAAAGAGGAAAGAGCGCAGCTGTGGGAGTTGTGGGGTCTGAGGAGTCAGGAGGCCCCAGGCAGAGCCTACGGAAGCTCATTTCACTCTTAGACGGCAGGACCCGTGGTCTCCTTAAAGAGTTCCCATCATTTCACTTCCCTAATTCAAATCTTTCGCTGACATTCCTTCATGCTTACTGTAAACGCCACACTCTTTTTTTATTGTTTTTTTTTTTTTTGCGGTACGCGGGCCTCTCACTGTTGTGGCCTCTCCCATTGCGGAGCACAGGCTCTGGACGCGCAGGCCCAGCGGCCATAGCTCACAGGCCCAGCCGCTCCGCGGCATGTGGGATCTTCCCGGACCGGGGCACGAACCCACGTCCCCTGCCTCGGCAGGCGGACTCTCAACCACTGTGCCACCAGGGAAGCCCAAACTCCACACTCTTAAATGCCCTCAAGGGGGGACTTCCCTGGCGGTCCAGTGGTTAGGACTCAGCGCTTTCACCGCCAAGGCCCCGGGTTCAATTCCTGGTGGGCAACTAAGATCACACAAAGACCCGCAGTGCGGCCAAAAGCAAAAAAAAAAAAAAAGCCCTCAAGGAAACCCCACATCATCTGGTCCTATCTATTGATACATCTCCAACATAGAAAGAGTCTCTTGACTTCTCCAGTACCCTGTGTTTTCCTTTCAAAACATGAAGTTCTGTCTAAGAGTTGTTTTCTTCTGTTTTTTTTTTTTGAACTATATAAAATCACTGTGGTACTGAAAATAGAAGGTAAAGAACTCATTGGCTATTGAATCCAACAAATATTTGTATACAAAAGTCTATCACTGCCGGACGAGACGAAGATGGCGGAAGAGTAAGACGCGGAGATCACCTTCCTCCCCACAGATACACCAGAAATAACATCTACACGTGGAACAACTCCTACAGAACACCTACTGAACTTTGGCAGAAGACCTCAGACCTCCCAAAAGGCAAGAAAGTCCTCACGTACCTAAGTAGGGCAAAAGAAAAAAGAATAAATACAGACAAAAGAATAGGGACGGGACCTGCACCAGTGGGAGGGAGCTGTGAAGGAGGAAAGGTTTCCCCACACTAGGAAGCCCCTTCACGGGCGGAGACTGCGGGTGGCGGAGGGGGAAAGCTTTGGAGCCGTGGAGGAGAGCACAGCCACAGGGGTGCGGAGGGCAGAGTGGAGAGATTCCCGCACAGAGGATAGGTGCCCACCGGCGCTAACCAGCCCGAGAGGCTTGTCTGCTCACCTGCCGGGGCGGGCGGGGCTGGGAGCTGAGGCTCGGGCTTCGGTCGGAGCGCAGGGAGAGAACTGGGGTTGGCGGCGTGAACACAGCCTGCAGGGGTGAGTGCGCCACGGCTAGCCGGGAGGGAGTCCGGGGAAAAGTCTGGACCTGCCGAAGAGGCAAGAGACTTTTTCTTCCCTCTTTGTTTCCTGGTGCGCGAGGAGAGGGGATTAAGAGCGCTGCTTAAAGGAGCTCCAGAGACGGGCGCGAGCCGCGGCTAAAAGTGCGGACCCCAGAGACGGGCGGGAGACGCTAAGGCTGCTGCTGCCGCCACCAAGAAGCCTGTGTGCGAGCACAGGTCACTCTCTACACCTCCCCTCCTGGGAGCCTGTGCAGCCCGCCACTGCCAGGGTCCCGGGATCCAGGAACAACTTCCCCTAAGAGAACGCACGGCGCTTCAACGTCATGCTGGCCTCTGCCGCCGCAGGCTCACCCCACATCCGTACCCCTCCCTCCCGCTGGCCTGAGTGAGCCAGAGGCCCCGAACCAGCTGCTCCTTTAACCCCGTCCTGTCTGAGCGAAGAACAGACGCCCTCCGGCGACCTACACGCAGAGGCGGGGCCAATCCAAAACTGAGCCCGTAGGACCTGTGAGAACAAAGAGAAAGGGAAATCTCTCCCAGCAGCCTCAGGAGCAGCGGATTAAAGCTCCACAATCAACTTGATGTACCCTGCATCTGTAGAATACCTGAATAGACAAAGAATCATCCCAAATTGAGGAGGTGGACTTTGAGAGCAAGATTTAGGATTTTTTTCCATTTTCCTCTTTTTGTGAGTGTGTATGTGTATGCTTCTGTGTGAGATTTTGTCTGTATAGTTTTGCTTCCACCATTTGTCCTAGGGATCTACCCATCCATTTTTTTTTTCTTTTCTTTCTTTTTAAAAATTTTTTTCTTAATAATTATTTTTTATTTTAATAACTTTATTTTATCTTTATTTTATTTTACCTTCTTTCTTTCTTTCTTTGTTTCTTTCCTTCCTTCCTTCCTTTCCTCCTTCCTTCCTTCCTTTCTTTCTTTGTTTCTTTCCTTCCTTCCTTTCCTCCTTCCTTCCTTTCCTCCTTCCTTCCTTCCTTCCCTCCTTCCTTCCTTCCTTCCTTTCTTTCTTTCCTTTCTACTTTTTATCCCTTTTATTACGAGCCGTGTGGATGAAAGGCTCTTGTGCTGTAGCCAGGAGTCAGTGTTGTGCCTCTGAGGTGGGAGAGCCAACTTCAGGACACTGGTCCACAAGAGGCCTCCCAGCTCCATATAATATCAAACGGTGAAAATCTCCCAGAGATCTCCATCTCAACACCAGCACCCAGCTTCACTCAACGACCAGCAAGCTACAGTGCTGGACACCCTATGCCAAACAACTAGCAAGACAGGAACACAACCCCACCCATTAGCAGAGAGGCTGCCTAAAATCATAATAAGTCCACAGACACCCCAAAACACACCACCAGACATGGGCCTGCCCACCAGAAAGACAAGATCCAGCCTCATCCACCAGAACACAGGCACTAGTCCCCTCTACCAGGAAGCCTACATAACCCACTGAACCAACTTTAGCCACTGGTGACAGACACCAAAAACAACGGGAACTACAAACCTGCAGCCTACAAAAAGGAGACCCCAAACACAGTAAGATAAGCAAAATGGGAAGACACAGAAACACACAGCAGATGAAGGAGCAAGGTAAAAACCCACCAAACCTAACAAATGAAGCGGAAATAGGCAGTCTACCTGAAAAAGAATTCAGAATAATGATAGTAAAGATGATCCAAAATCTTGGAAATAGAATAGACAAAATGCAAGAAACATTTAAAAAGGATCTAGAAGAACTAAAGATGAAACAAGCAACGATGAACCACACAATGAATGAAATTAAAAAGATCTAGAAGGGATCAGTAGCAGAATAACTGAGGCAGAAGAATGGATAAGTGACCTAGAAGATAAAATAGTGGAAATAACTGTTGCAGAGCAGAATAGAGAAAAAAGAATGAAAAGAACTGAGGACAGTCTCAGAGACCTCTGGGACAACATTAAATGCACCAACATTCGAATTATAGGGGTTCCAGAAAAAGAAGAGAAAAAGAAAGGGACTGAGAAAATATTTGAAGAGATTATAGTTGAAAACTTCCCTAATATGGGAAAGGAAATAGTTAATCAAGTCCAGGAAACACAGAGAGTCCCATACAGGATAAATCCAAAGAGAAATACGCCAAGACACATTAATCAAACTGTCAAAAATTAAATACAAAGAGAACATATTAAAAGCAGCAAGGGAAAACAACAAATAACACACAAGGGAATCCCCATAAGGTTAACAGCTGATCTTTCAGCAGAAACTCTGAAAGCCAGAAGGGACTGGCAAGACATATTTAAAGTGATGAAGGAGAAAAACCTGTAACCAAGATTACTCTACCCAGCAAGGATCTCATTCAGATTTGATGGAGAAATTAAAACCTTTACAGACAAGCAAAAGCTGAGAGAGTTCAGCACCACCAAACCAGCTTTACAACAAATGCTAAAGGAACTGCTCTAGGCAAGAAACACAAAAGAAGGAAAAGACCTACAATAACGAACCCAAAACAATTAAGAAAATGGGAATAGGAACATACATATCGATAATTACCTTAAATGTAAACAGACTAAATGCTCCCACCAAAAGACACAGATTGGCTGAAAGGATACAAAAACAAGACCCACATATATGCTGTCTACAAGAAACCCACTTCAGACCTAGAGACACATACAGACTGAAAGTAAGGGGATGAAAAGAGATATTCCATACAAATGGAAACCAAAAGAAAGCTGGAGTAGCAATTCTCATATCAGACAAAATAGACTTTAAAATAAAGACTATTAGAAGAGACAAAGAAGGACACTACATAATGATCAAGGGATCGACCCAAGAAGAAGATATAACAATTGTAAATATTTATGCACCCGACATAGGAGCACCTCAATACATAAGGCAAATAATAACAGCCATAAAAGGGGAAATCGACAGTAATACATTCATAGTAGGGGACTTTAACACCTCACTATCACCAATGGACAGATCATCCAAAATGAAAATAAATAAAGAAACACAAGCTTTAAATGATACATTAAACAAGATGGACTTAATTGATATTTATAGGACATTCTATCCAATAACAACAGAATACCCATTTTTCTCAAGTGCCCATGGAACATTCTCCAGGACAGATCATATCTTGGGTCACAAATCAAGCCTGGTAAATCTAAGAAAACTGAAATCGTATCAAGTATCTTTTCTGACTACAATGCTATGAGACTAGATATCAATTACAGGAAAAGATCTGTACAAAATAAAAACACATGGAGGCTAAACAATACACTACTTAATAACGAAGTGATCACTGAAGAAATCAAAGAGGAAATCAAAAAATACCTGGAAACAAATGGCAATGGAAACATGACAACCCAAAACCTATGGAATGCAGCAAAAGCAATTCTAAGAGGGAAGTTTAAAGCAATACAATCCTACCTTAAGAAACAGGAAACATCTCAAATAAACAACCTAACCTTGGCACCTAAAGCAATTAGAGAAAGAAGAACAAAAATACCCCAAAGTTAGCCGAAGGAAAGAAATCATAAAGATCAGATAAGAAATAAATGAAAAAAAATGAAGGAAACAATAGCAAATATCAATAAAACTAAAAGCTGGTTCTTTGAGAAGATAAACAAAATTGATAAACCATTAGCCAGACTCATCAAGAAGAAAAGGGAGAAGACTCAAATCAATAGAATTAGAAATGAAAAAGGAGAAGTAACAACTGACACTGCAGAAATACAAAAGATCATGAGAGATTACTACAAGCAACTCTATGCCAATAAAATGGACAATCTGGAAGCAATTAACAAATTCTTAGAAATGCACAAGCTGCCAAGACTGAATCAGGAAGAAATAGAAAATATGAACAGACCAATCACAAGCACTGAAATTGAAACTGTGATTAAAAATCTTCCAACAAACAAAAGCCCAGGACCAGATGGCTTCACAGGCGAATTCTATCAAACATTTAGAGAAGAGCTAACACCTATCCTTCTCAAACTCTTCCAAAATATAGCAGAGGGAGGAACACTCCCCAACTCATTCTACGAGGCCACCATCACCCTGATACCAAAACCAGACAAGGATGTCACAAAGAAAGAAAACTACAGGCCAATATCACCGATGAACATAGATGCAAAAATCCTCAACAAAATACTGGCAAACAGAATCCAACAGCACATTAAAAGGATCATACACCATGATCAAGTGGGGTTTATTCCAGGAATGCAAGGATTCTTCGATATACGCAAATCAATCAACGTGATACCCCATATTAACAAATTGAAGGAGAAAAACCATATGATCATCTCAATAGATGCAGAGAAAGCTTTTGACAGAATTCAACACCCATTTATGATAAAAACCCTGCAGAAAGTAGGCATAGAGGGAACTTTCCTCAACATAATAAAGGCCATATATGACAAACTCACAGCCAACATCATCCTCAATGGTGAAAAACAGAAAGCATTTCCACTAAGATCAGGAACAAGACAAGGTTGCCCACTCTCACCACACTTATTCAGCATAGTTTTGGAAGTTCTAGCCACAGCAATCAGAGAAGAAAAGGAAATAAAAGTAATCCAAATTGGAAAAGAAGAATTAAAGCTGTCACTGTTTGCAGATGACATGACACTATACAAAGAGAATCCTAAAGATGCTACCATAAAACTACTAGAGCTAATCAATGAATTTGGTAAAGTAGCAGGATACAAAATTAATGCACAGAAATCTCTTGCATTCCTATACACTAAGGATGAAAAATCTGAAAGTGAAATCAAGAAAACATTACCATTTACCATTTCCACAAAAAGAATAAAATATCTAGGAATAAACCTACCTAAGGAGACAAAAGACCTGTATGCAGAAAATTATAAGACACTGATGAAAGAAATTAAAGATGATACAAATAGATGGAGAGATATACCATGTTCTTGGAGTGGAAGAATCAACATTGTGAAAATGACTCTACTACCCAAAGTCATCTACAGATTCAATGCAATCCCTATCAAACTACCACTGGCATTTTTCACAGAACTAGAACAAAAAATTTCACAATTTGTATGGAAACACAAAAGACCTCGAATAGCCAAAGCAATCTTGAGAACGAAAAACGGAGCTGGAGGAATTAGGCTCCCTGACTTCAGACTATAGTACAAAGCTACAGTAATCAAGACAGTATGGTACTGGCAGAAAAACAGAAATACAGATCAATGGAACAGGATAGAAAGCCCAGAGATAAACCCATGCACGTATGGTCACCTTATCTTTGATAAAGGAGGCAGGAATGTACAGTGGAGAAAGGACAGCCCCTTCAATAAGTGGTGCTGGGAAAACTGGACAGGTACATGTAAAAGTATGAGATTAGATCACTCCCTAACACCATACATAAAAGCAAACTCAAAATGGATTAAAGTCCTAAATGTAAGGCCAGACGCTATCAAACTCTTAGAGGAAAACATAGGCAGAACACTCTACGACATAAATCACAGCAAGATCCTTTTTGACTCACCTCCTAGAGAAATGGAAATAAAAACAAAAATTAAAAAATGGGACCTAATGAAACTTCAAAGCTTTTGCACAGCAAAGGAAACCATAAACAAGACCAAAAGACAACCCTCAGAATGGGAGAAAATATTTGCAAATGAAGCAACTCACAAAGGATTAATTTCCAAAATTTACAAGCAGCTCATGCAGCTCAATAACAAAAAAACAAACAACTCAATCCAAAAATGGGCAGAAGACCTAAATAGACATTTCTCCAAAGAAGATATACAGACTGCCAACAAACACATGAAAGAATGCTCAACATCATTAATCATTAGAGAAATGCAAATGAAAACTACAATGAGATATCATCTCACACCAGTCAGAATGGCCATCATCAAAAAATCTAGAAACAATAAATGCTGGAGAGGGTGTGGAGAAAAGGGAACACTCTTGCACTGCTGGTGGAATGTGAATTGGTACAGCCACTATGGAGAACAGTATGGAGGTTCCTTAAAAACCTACAAATAGAACTACCATATGACCCAGCCATCCCACTACTGGGCATATACCCTGAGAAAACCATAATTCAAAAAGAGTCATGTACCAAAATGTTTACTGCAGCTCTATTTACAATAGCCCGGAGATGGAAACAACCTAAGTGTCCATCATCAGATGAATGGATAAAGAAGATGTGGCACATATATACAATGGAATATTACTCATCCATAAAAAGAAACGAAATTGAGCTATTTGTAATGAGGTGGATGGACCTAGAGTCTGTCATACAGAGTGAATTAAGTCAGAAAGAGAAAGACAAATACCGTATGCTAACACATATATATGGAATTAAAAAAAAATGTCATGAAGAACTTAGGGGTAAGACAGGAATTAAGACACAGACCTACTAGAGAATGGACTTGAGTATATGGGGAGGGGGAAGGGTAAGCTGTGACAAAGGAAGAGAGTGGCATGGACATATATACACTACCAAACGTAAAATAGATAGCTAGTGGGAAGCAGCCGCGTAGCACAGGGAGATCAGCTGGTGCTTTGTGACCACCTCGAGGGGTGGGATAGGGAGTGTGGGAGGGAGGGAGACGCAAGTGGGATGAGATATGGGAACATATGTATATGCATAACTGATTCACTTTGTTATAAAGCAGAAACTAACACACCATTGTAAAGCAATTATACCCCAATAAAGATGTTAAAAATAAAATAAAATAAAATAAAAAGCAATTATACTCCTATAGAGATTAAAAAAAATAAGTATCACTGGCAATGAGATTTAGGCCCATTCTTATGTTGGGAGCTCTCTGTTTTTTCAAGCAAACAAAACCACAACCCTCTTATCATCAGTTGTACTAGACCTGCCACCTCAACCAGAGGTAACACGGGGACCCTGTCTTGTAATATACTAGGTGGGAGAGACCTCACAGAACCAATGTTTTATCCATGTAAGCCAAGATGAAGCTCGAGACAGTGTGTGAACTTGCTAGCCACCTAAGAAACGTGATGAAGCAGTTGACTTAAAGACAAGAGTTAGCACTCATGCCAGACTTGTCTGTCCCTTGTTCCCCATGCCATGAGTATTTGAGATTTGGCTGCAATCCTGAAAGTATATACCCCCATTTCATTTCACAGTTTTGCCTTATACTACCACTTCCAGGGAAATGTGTCCACATCCAGGATCAGATTTATACAGAGGAACTAACCCACCACTGCAGTCTGTATTGTTTTCATGTACAGCATGGATTATGTTGTTTTGCAAAATTTCTAAACACAATGGCAAACACTGCCCAGTTTGTCTGTCTATTGGTAGAGACAGCTACACACTCATTAGGCCAAGAAAAGAGTGGTTTTCTATGAGGTGTAGAGGTGGACCAAGGGTGGTGATTTCCGAAGAATAATAGAATCCAAATCTCTAGCATTTTAATCCTTTGCTTTTGCCTGTGGTTCACAGTGGTCTGTGCTGGGGGTCAAGATGCCTGGCCTCTTTTCGGACAGACATCCCTGGACAAAGCTATCCAAAGGGTTTAGCTAGCTCAGTATTTATCTGGATTTTAGCAACCTGTTATGGTTAGGAAAATAAAAGTGATTTCAAAAACGAAGTAGAAAGTCACACTCCCTTTTTAAATTAAAAAAAAAGGGTTTTTTTCAAACCCAACGGCTTCTTTTTTAGCCTCTTTCCCTCTTAAGTTAATTTGCTTCGTTATTTTATCTTCTTCTAATATGCTCTTCCCCAACATCTGGGTGTAACTGAATCGAAAGATTCTATCCTTTTTCCTTTTTCTGAAGAAGGAGGATGTAGGTGTGACTGGCCCAGTGCAGCTGAAACAAGGCATAGAGCCTGCCATATCACTGGCACTGTTACAGTATAAAAATTAACCTTCAAGGAACTTGAGCTTGGGCTTCAGTGACTGGCTGAGTCGGTGGAGGTCACAAAGAGATTCAGTAGCATTAACTAGGATTGGTCAGTCAAACAAGGAATCAATAGGAATTTGCTAAAAACTCCTGGGTGTACAGAGATTAATTCAGCACTGTGAAATTTAAAGAAAAACACCCATCTGGTCCCTTCTTCAAAAAGCTCATAACCCAGGGCTTCCCTGGTGGTGCAGTGGCTGAGAGTCCGTCTACCGATGCAGGGGACACGGGTTCGTGCCCCGGTCCGGGAAGATCCCACATGCCGCGGAGCAGCTGGGCCCGTGAGCCATGGCCGCTGAGCCTGCGCGTCCGGAGCCTGTGCTCCGCAACGGGAGAGGCCACAACAGTGAGAGGCCCGCGTACCACAAAAAAAAAAAAAAAAAGCTCATAACCTAGAAGGGGAAACACAATCAACAGCAAACTTTCATTGTCTTCTTCACCATGCCAGTTATTATTCTCTTGTTCTTAGGAGAATTCACCACCCTCCAGTTTTGAGATAGGAAGAGCTCTGAAATCAGCATACATCACTACAGAAATATAAGTATTTGGGTCCCCAGGGCGTACTGTTCCATTCCCAGCACGCAAGCAGCACTTGCAATTTTCCAGTTTCTCCCTATTCCTTCATCCTTTCTATCATTTGGATATCGTTCTATCTTCTCAATTTGGAAGGGTAGGGAGGTGGGAGTGTGAGGGCTCCCTTCAAGTGCTAGAACAATGCAACTCATTCATAATTGTATTCCCCACCGTCTAGCGCTTGACATGCACCTGCACATAATTGGCACTCAAGGAGCAATTTTTTATATAATTTGAAACCAAGGAAGAGCAATGAACAATTAGATACCTCCAAAGCTGGATGCAGGAGAATGACGAGAAAATTCAGAGTTCCGGGAAAATCCACCAACTGAGCAGATGAGATCAGATCAGAGGGTGGGAGACCGGAGGTGGGCAGGTTGGCAGGGAAGGGGCTATCCGTGACCTAGCCCTGAGATGATGAAGATGCAAATTAGGAAACGAAAAGGACTCAAAAAGGTAAAAGATGTTTGGGGGGAGGGTGGAAATCAGTAGAACTTAGTGAATATCGAGCATCATGGGGAGAGGCTATGGGGTGGGCCAGGATCAAGGCAAGGGAAGCATTAAAGATGACTTCAAAGCTGGGAGCTGGAAAAATTGTGAGACAAGGGTGTCATGGCAGAGACAAGGAACTTGGAAGGGGAACTGGTTTTGTGGGGAAGGTGATGAGCTCAGTTAGAGACTGTTGAATACAAGGTGATGGAAAGATGTTCAAGTGAAAATGACCAGTGAATAGCCAGAGATATGGGAATAAACCCTGAGCAAGGGGCAGGACGTGAGCTGTCAATCTGTAAGTCATCAGCCTCATGCGCTTGCAGCCATGAGAATGGAGACAATCTCTGTGCCTCATGGGGACCAGCAAGAAGAGAGGAAGACCAAAGGGTAGCAGGGGACATGAGGGGGAACCAGAGGCAGACGGGAAACTTCAGGAGAATTGGAAAGTTAGCAGGGAAACAGGAGAGTTTAATGCTGAAAATGTGAAAGGACGAACATTTTCCAAGAAGACCTGGGTGGAAAAAGTAGTGAGGGCTGCGGAAAAGATAGTGAGAATGAGATTGAAGGAAGCACATTGGCTGTTACAATGACAGTCGGTGACTTTTAGGAGCCAATTTGGGCAAAGAGGTCGGGGTGAAAATTAAATTTCAGAGAGTTCAAGAGGGATTAGGAAGAAAGGAAACAGAGTCTATGAATCATATATGCAATAAAACGTCAGTAGAAAAATATAGTATCGTGGCTAGAGAGGACAAAAATACAATAATTATTTGTGGAAAACTTTTTAGAAAATACTTTATCACATTTTTTTCAAATGAGGTATTTTATTCCTACATCCCTTGTTGACATGGAACCTAGAAATTCAGATGGACTTTATAAATATCCTTGAAGCAGAGCTCAGTCCTCACTCCACCCGCCCACACACTCATACGCACACGCTCACTCACACTCACTTTAAAATTCCACAGACCCCTACGCATGCCTCAAGGGTTGCACTTCTCAGGATGTGGGCTTCTTGATACACTTGCCACAGTGGCAATTTGGACTCCAGCGGTATCAGGCTGGGGAGCAACCATTGCCCAAGGCTGCCTGCCTCTCAAAGGAATGCTCTTATTTGGGCATTTCCTCTCAGCCTTTGCCCCTAGTTCTGACAATCCACCTTTTATGCAAAACAGACATGGTGCAAAACAGACCTCGTGTTCAGTGCTCACGTTTATCATTTAACTAGCCTCACCACGTTTGGGGCTTTGAAAATGACTAATTCCATCATTCTTGAATGGTCAGTCCTACACTGGTTTCAACACAGTTTCTGAGAAGACTGAGAAACCTACAGACCCAACTGCTAAGCGTGTGCTAAGAAACAGCAAGAACACAGTGACCAATACCTTCATTTTTCACATGAGCACCCATCTGTCTAAGGCCATCCCACCTCCTGTAACCCCACCCCTACCTTGTCCCAAAACATAAATGCCCTATGCCTTTCCGAGGTTAAGGAAGATAAGACCTATGAAGCTAGAATGTGTACTTACTGTGTAAGTATTTAATATCATTTCAAATCTGGTACCCGTGATGCTGCTTGATACTAAGCCCAATTTAAATTTGAATAGGGAACATAAACTTCCATAAGTTTCATTTGGAAAATAAAACCAGTTTTCCCTAAACCTGAGAGTAGTGAAAAACAGATGCCTTCACAGAAACAAACAGAGCACACCCATGATTTTGATTTGGGGATTTAAAAAGAAAAACTATTAAATTCTAACATACAAAAAAAAAAGTGCACAAGTTTCAAGCTTAATGAATTTTCATAAAATGAACACATTTAACCAGCACCCAGATGAAGAAATAAAACATGACCAACCTCTTAGAAGCCCCATCGAATCGTCCTTCCAGGTCACTACCTCCCTGTACATGAAGTCATCATCCTGACTTCTAAAATCATGTATTGGTTTTACCTGTTTTTAAGTTTTGTAGAACTAGAGTTATAATGGATAGATTCTTTTGTGTCTGGCTTATTTTGCTCAACATTCTCTTTGTAAGATTTGTCTGTGTTGCTGTAGTTTGTCATAGTTTGTTCATTGTATAAATATACTGCAATTTATTTATCCGTTCTTCTGTTGATATTTGGGTTGTTTCCATTTGGAGGCTATTGCAAATAGTGCTGCTGGGAACATTCTTGGACGTGTCTCTTGATGCCCACATGCTTTCATTTCTCTTGGGTATAAATGTAGGAGTGGAATTGCTGAGCTGTACTGTGTGCACACTGTCATCTTCAGAAGACACTGCCAGACAGTTTTCCAAGGTGGTGTACTTGGTTAGCCTCCACCAGAGTGTACTTGAGCTCTAATTGCATGATACAATCACCAGCACTCAGGACTGTCAGGTGAGATCAGGTTTTTTTGTGTTTTTTTTTTTGTTTTTGCCATTCTGATGGGTTTGGCACTTAAATTCTCTGCAAAGACCACAGTGTCAGGAACAACAGCAGTATGAACATTCTCAGCCCTCAATGAATGTTACTAATATTGAGAATTCCCCACTTTAAGAATTTACAATTCTGAAAATGATCTTTTTTAACATCTGACACTTACTTTGTGTTTACGTTGAATGGGGATTTCACTGGGTCTTTAGTTTAAAAGTCATACCATCCATAAAGATAAACTGAAGTGCCGGAGTGCCTCAACTCTACTGCCAGATGTCTTAAAACATAAACAAAAGATAGACAAAGAAAGATGGTAGGAAGGAGGGAGGGAAGGAGGCAGACAAAGAGACCTTGCTGATTCTCACTAACCAAAGTGATCTCATAAACATGACTTTTCAACAACTAAAAGGGACAAGTTCTACAGAAAAATCTTTGATTGACTTCATTTTATTATAAATTTATTTATTTATTTTTGGCTGCATTGGGTCTTCGTTGCTGCACGCAGGCTTTCCCTAGTTGTGGTGAGTGCGGGCTACTCTTTGTTGCAGTGTGCGGGCTTCTCACTGCGGTGGCTTCTCTTATTGCTGAGCACGGGCTCTAGGCACGCAGGCTTCAGTAGTTGTGGCACACGGGCTCAGTAGTTGTGGCTCATGGGCTCTAGAGCTCAGGCTCAGTAGTTGTGGCGCACGGGCTTAGCTGCTCTGCAGCATGTGGGATCTTCCCAGACCAGGGTTCAAACCCATGTCCCCTGGATTGGCAGGCGGATTCTTAACCACTGCGCCACCAGGGAAGTCCCTGATTGACTTTAATTCCCTCATAAGTATATTATCCTTTGGGAATGACCATGCCCCCCAAAAATACATACACATACACACACAGACATATTGATATACATGTAAAATAAAGTATAAATACAAATAAAGAGAAATACCATATTTCTTATATGCAGAATCTAAAAAAGAAAATGATACAAATGAACTTACTTACAAAGCAGAAACAGACTCACAGACTTAGAGAACGGACTTATGGTTACCAGGGGGAAGAGTGGCGGGGAAGGGATAGTTAGGGAGTTTGGGATAGACATGTGCACACTGCTATATTTAAAATGGATAACCAACAAGGAGCTACTGTGTAGCACAGGGAACGCCGCTTAATGTTATGTGACAACCTAAATGGGAAAAGAATTTGAAAAAGAATAGATACATGTATATGTATAAATGAATCACTTTGATGTGCACCTGAAACTAACACAACATTGTTAATCAACTATACTCCAATATAAAATAAAAAGTTTAAAAATGCAAATAAAAATAAATGGAGGAAAACACTGACGTCTGTGAGAGGATATTCCCAACTTCACGTCTCTCCAACACATTGACTACTGCTTGATTTAGATGGTTGCAGGGAATGCCCCTGAAATGCCTATCCTATTCATAGTCACCCCTTGAACTAACCATGCACAACTCCTCGAAAAACCCCCCAAAAACATGTAGGAGGAAAGGCAAAGGGAAAAGGAACAAGCCATGTGTTAGCGAGTCCTTTGCTTGACTCCACACGCAGTGTAGATACTCCTCGGAAGCCAGTTCTGAAGCCGACTGCCTAAGACCTTCAGGTCACGATCGCTCTGTTTCCTTGAGCTCCAAAGTGCAGAGCAGGCCAACCTCCTCCCAGATTCCTGAGCAAACAGGGCTCCTCCTCACTCCTCCCAACACATGCCGTGTTCACCCCATTGTAGCATTGTGGTCCATCTAGGGCCAGAGAAATGGCTGTGAAATTCAAAATGGCAGAACCCAGGTCTTACTCATCTTTGGAGTCACCCAGAGTCATATGCACCTCGCAGGCACAGAGTAAGGCCCAAGAAAACTTACTGCGTTGAACTGCCCCCCAGGCCAACTCGGTTCATACCGAGAGTAATAAGTTGCCCATAAGTTTAAAGTACATGCTGTGTTCTACAGTGTGAAACCGTTTAGATCACGTTTCTATAATTTTGAATACTTCCATCCTCTGGACACACACACACACACAGGCTCACACACACCTCTTCCTTCGAGCACTGCAAAACCACTCTCCTGGCAGAGATCTATCACAGCCTGGCTAGCCTCACCCCGTTCAAAATGAAAGCACAGTTGGAAACAGTGTGATGGGAGAGACCAAGATAGATCGACAGAAGGAGCAGTGAAGTCTACTTCCATCGGCCACTAACTGGCTGGGGCTCTTGTCTTTGGAGCCTCGCCTTTCTCACGCAGTAGGAGGTCTCCCGGCTTCCAGCAACATTACAGAGGTGTGTGTCTCCAGAATTCCTCAGAAGGAGGGAGCTCTGCTGCTCTTCTCCCAGTTTCCCCAGGACCCTGTCAAAGCCTGAGCAAGGTCTGAGTTTCTCTTTGCTCAGAAAGCATGTCGGTTACATCCAAGATCAGTTGGTTAAATAAAAGTGCAGTGAGAGCGCTTCCTGTCTGTTTTGCCAACAAGATACTTGGAAATAGGAACTCAACAGCTGTACTGGCAGCCTTCGAAACTCACTCTCCCTTTCCAAACCCAGCCTGGTTGGCTAATTGCATGACGGAAAGGAGGAGACCCTTCAAACAAGAACCAGAGACTGCGCAATAGAAGCCCAGCAGCTAAGGACTTTATCAAGAGCTCAGCCATTCTCTCCCCTTCTGTAGCTGAAGAACCATAATTTTCCAAATTACTTTTTGCCAGATTGTTGCTCACAAGAGCCGGTGCGGTCTTGGCTTTCTCCTAATCCTGAACAGGTTGAATCTTAAGAAGTCTAAAGTAGATTTTCTTCTGAGCTGTCTGATCCATGATAAAGTCTGCACAACCCCCTGTGTGAGTCTGTTTGCCTTTTCTCCCAAAGCCAAGACAAAGAAGTCACTCTGGGAGGGCGAGAGACACTTACTGAAGTTCTTTTTCCAGCGCAAAGTAAAAACCTGGACGTAGAGACCGATAGAAAGCTGGATGAACAAAAAAAAATGTATCAATAAAGTTGGTTCCCTTCCAAAAAGCATGGGTCTAAAGGTGTGCTTGGATGTTGTAACAAGATACCTGGAGGGAATTCCAAAGTACTTCCTCTTCTGGAAGAATAGAAAATTCATTCTGGCTTCGAAGATCAGGAGTGAGACTGACTTTTTTTCTTCGATCTTTTTTTTTTTTTAATTCCAGGCTGAACATGAACACGGCCAAACACCAGATGTTTAAAGTGGTAAATTAACTGCTGGAGTTCTCTGCAAAAGTTGTTCAGCCAACTGCACTTGGGTGATGGCTGTCCCTGCTGGTCTCTAGCCCCCTCCTTCCCATATTTTTTTTTTTTTTCAGGTTAAAGTTCAACCCCAGCTAAAGCTGCATTCAGAGAGTGGGAGTATATGTCTGGCCACAGAAGAGACGGAGGTGGGGAAGGTGACTTTCTCTGTAGTTGTCTGTCCTAGATTTTCTGAAATGATTACATTCTGAGGACTCAGAGGCAGCTCACACTTTCAAGTCTGAATGCTGACTCATGTCCTCCCCTTCAGGGCAACTGAAAGGAAGGGTGGAGTTGGAGAATCTGGTGTTGGGGAGTAGGGTAGGAACTGGTAGGGGTTGGGGGGAGCCGAGAGAGAGGACGTGTGGACACCAGCAAGATCCCTTTTCTGAACGCAAGTCTTCCGATTTCCTTCGAGACTCGTGAAACTTGATGGAAGAGTGTGCAAAAGTTGCCCATATGGTACTTTCTCAACCTTTATCAGCCCACTCTTTCCTTTTTACTTTTGAGATCTGGGGGACTCAAACAGTTAATAAAGGCCGAGGGAAAATATCAAAGGGCTATTTCTGTCTTGTTTGCAAGGATCAATGAAATGAGTCAAATGAATTGAGGAAAACAAAAAACAAAAACCCATTAACTCAGGCTGATCCCAAAGGGAATCTTTGCTGAGACTTAAAAGTGTCATTTCCTCCAATGACTTAAATGGGTTCATGAAAGTTTGGGTCATTCATACAGCTGGCCACCTGCAGGGATTTTGAGTAGCCTAATCTTTTAAATAGCCAGCATTTTGGTGGTGTCACTTATCTGGTTATTAACAGGAAACACACACTCTTTCCTAGTCCCAGGTCCTATTGGAGTGCTATCAGGAGAGCCATCCGTGGTGGGCCCAGAAACTAGCGTACCCCTGGTTATCCAAGACATGTTTAAAGGACAAGTTTGAAACCAGCATTTTATGTTACATTTCTGGTGTATACAGATGTGTCTCTCACAGAATCGATAGTTAATGATTTTTGATGGTTTTACTGTACTCGGATAATCCCTTTGTGACCACTGATTCTTTCTTCAACAAATATTGCTTTTCTGTGCCTACTAAGTGTGAGGCACCTTGATGGGAGCTGAGGATACATGCAGCTCATGTCTACTGGGGCGCCTGACTATACGCACATCCACCCACACACATCCACCCACAAATGCATGTATTTAAACCCCACATCGAGGTGGGCGCTGTGATGGAAGTGAACAGGAGGCGGTGGGAGGTCTGAAGGATGAGGTGGAATCAGCTGTGTAGAGAAAGATGTGATCCACTCCACTGGCTGGAGCCAAGTGCTGAGATGGGGTTTCTTTCATCTTTACAGCCCCTTTGCCCACCCCAGTGATGAGCACACAGAGGACATTTAATCGTGTGGCTCTAAGCTTCACCTCACTCACTACAGATGCTCTTAGGGTGACATTCAGCCTAGGCACACTGGCTGTACTAATTGTTCAGTTGCTATAGCTCAGAGACTCTGAAATGCCCTCCTCCACCCCTGCCAAGCCCATCCCCAAGACCTTCCCCAGGATTCGGCAACTAACGGGGTCATGGGTCCCCAGCACAGCCAGAAGCTTCAGGGCCCTGCTCTAACAGTTCCACTGGTGCCCATTCTAAATTGTGAGTGCTAGAGCTATCTTGACTAAAATACTTCAGAAATTATCCCTGCTCATAGACCTAAGGGGCAGCGGGGGCAGGGTACGTGAGAGAGTACAACCTCAGCTGGCTTAGAAACAGCCACGTGCCTTGGGGGAATGGTTAGGGTTTTGACAGTAGTGTCCCCTTTATCAGTCTCATTACTGTCATCAAATACTATCTCCCCATCCCAAGTCCTAGAATAGAATGGCAGAGAAACTAGACATGGCTTGTGCCTTTTAATACTATATACTTAAAATATATAAGGTAGACTTGTGTGCAAAAAGTGGCATTGGGTGTGAAGAGAGAAGGCATTCGTATTACCTCAGCAAGTTTGATTTGGGGCAAGGACAGTCCTATCCAAGTTAACTATTTCTTCCTCAAAGCCCCACCTGGCATTCTGGTCCCTGTGATAAGTCAACCAAACAGTGAAACTCTTCAACTATAGGAATTCGAAGAAGCAGAAATAGAAAAAGACCTATTTGATTCTCCTTTTCCCGACATAAATATAAAACACATATTTGCACGTTTCATATTAAAATATAACCATGAAGATAATAGAAACTGCATCTTTAAGTTTAGGGGCTCAAGATTTAATTCAGAGCGAAATTTTGGAGATATATAAACACTTAATCACAGTAAGTCATCTTGTTCTCTGTGGTGAACTGAAGTCTGGTTCTCCTTTCTCTGATGTAAGAAAGCTCTCTCCAGTCACTGCCATCTCTTTCTGCTCTGACTCCTGGTCAAAAGCTTCACCATTCGTTTAGACTTCGAGAGAATAATAGACCTGCAAGTCCCTGGTAGTGGCCTCTCCTGCTTCTCCTCAATAGAAAGGAAAACATCACTTCCTTTCATGTGGCTTAGCTGAACCCCATTCCTGCTTACTGTCTCAGCAGAGGAGAATAAAACAAAAACAACAAACCACGGGGCTGTGACTGTAAAGTGAGTTCTTCCTGGTGGCATCTTTCGAATCAGAAAAAATGAACCTCTCTCAAGAAAACAAACAACCCAATAAAAAAAATGGGTGGAAGATCTAAATAGACATTTCTCTGAAGAAGACATAAAGATGGCCAAAAAGCACATGAAAAGATGCTCAACATCACTAATCATTAGAGAAATGCAAATCAAAACTACAATGAGGTATCACCTCACACCAGTCAGAACAGCCATCATCAAAAAAAATCTACAAACAATAAATGCTGCAGAGAGTGTGGAGAAAAGGGAACCCTCTTGCACTGCTGGTGGGAATGTAAATTGGTACAGCCACTATGGAGAACAGTATGGAGGTTCCTTAAAAACCTAAAAATAGAACTACCATATGACCCAGCAATCCCACTCCTGGGCATATATCCGGAGAAAACCATAATTCGAAAAGATACATAAACCCCAGTGTTTACTGCAGCACTATTTACAATAGCCAGGACATGGAAGTAACCTAAATGTCCATCAACAGAGGAATAGATAACGAAAACGTGGTGCATATATACAATGGAATATTACTCAGCCATAAAAAAGAACGAAATAATGCCATTTGCAGTGACATGGATGGACCTAGAGATTGTCATACTGAGTGAAGTAAGACAGAGAAAGACAAATATCATGATATCACTTATATGTGGAATCTAAAAGCAATGATACAAATGAACTTATTTACAAAACAGAAATAGAATCACAGATATAGAAAACAAACTTAGGGTTACCAAGGGGGAAGGGAGAGAAGGATAAATTGGGAGATTGGGATTGACATACACACACTATTACATATAAAATAGATAACTAATAAGGACCTACTGTATAGCACAGGAAACTCTACTCAATAGTCTGTAATGGGCTTTATGGGAAAAGGATCTAAAAAAGGGTGGCTATATGTATATCTATAACTGATTCACTTTGCTGTACACCTGAAACTAACACAACATTGTAAATCAACTATACTCCAATAAAAATTAATTAAAAAAGAAAAAATGAACCTCTCTTCTAGAGTCCATCTCTCTAGTTTTGTAGATGCTTTGTGCCTTTAAGGCTGGAGATCCTTGTATGGAGCAGAGAATGAACCCCCTGGGAGTAGCAGGAAGCTTCTAGTGGAGCTATGGAGCCATAGGGCCCTGAAATCACCGTGAGCGGTGCTCTGTCACTCCCCATCTTACAGCTTTAATCTCTTGTCTTTTGCCTTCCCCAATCTTCTTTTTCTTCTGCTCTGCCTAAGCCTCTATCCCTTGATGGGGTGGCTCAATTAAGTTACTTCAGTTCATTTCAATTCAATTCACGTCATTAGGTGGGAGGAGGTCTTGACAGTACTTTGTAACAGATAAGGTGTTTTACAAAGTTATTATTACTAAGTACTCATTATGTGCTAGTCTCTTTGCTGGATGTATGTGGGGACGGTGAAGGCAAAAACGATGAAAAGCCTTGACTCTGATGTTCCAAGAGTCTGGTGTCTCATAGAGGAGATGGACGATACTTAAGAAAATATGATGACTGCAGTAAGAACTAGAGACCATGGGTCATGACAGTGGTTTTCCCAACCTCTTGGAGAGGAGGGAGCATTTGAATGCACTTAGGAAGGCACGTGAGACTTCTACTGACACAAGTAGTAAGGGGGTTGAAAAAACATAAGACATATGGTATGTCTCTTGCTTGGGGATTCACACGTCATGAAAGAAGTGGATCCCTTCCAAAAAGGAAAGAATCCCACCTGATCGATGATAACCCCAAAAGAGAGTGAATGAGGACTCTGGTCATCTAGCCTTAGCCTCCATGATGTTGAATGTATGAATTAAGTGTCTAAGTTTCATCCCTGTTGTGAAAGATGTCAACTTACACCTGAGGCCCTTAAATAAGTATGACAGAAATTCACCTGTGCACAGAAAGGAGCCAAGTCCTCTCGGTCTGGTTGAGGGCTTGAAGAGACTAAGGGTTTCTTTGAGCCATAGAGTATAGCCTGGGAGTGGAGGGTAGAAGGTGACATTCTTTTCTAACCAAAGTGCAAACACTCTTTTAAAGAAAGGTGCATTTAGAAGGAATGTGGTCCCCATACATCACCTGTGATTAGCTTTGGGGCAACTTCCATGGACAGGAAGGCTTCTATTCAAGAGCAGACAATTCACCTGCTTACCTTGTGGGTCTTAGGTCATCCCCTGAGAATGGGAACAATGCCCCCCAGACCTGTGGAGGAAACTCAATCAACCAACTCAGGTGTGCAACGAAGCGTTTGAAGAGCCACTGAAGATGATGTTTACTCCATTGGTTTTTTTGTGTTTTTTTGTGCTTTTTTTTCTTTTCTGTGTGGAGGTAGATAACATGATGTCTTTTACTAGAAACTACATCTGGGAGATTTTTGTTTTTCTATTTGGGGCTTTTACCAGTTCTGTATTCAAAGACCAACACAAAACCCCTATTTACTTTCTGTCCTGGAAGATGCTGTCAGCTATGTGTTGAGCACTTCCTAGAAAATCCTCCCCTCCCCCATCCCAACAAGCCTCTTCAGTTTGGCTACAAAAGGGTATTTACCTCTGACACTTACCATCAGGGTTCAAACCTCATCAACTTTTTACCAGCCCTGAACACACCAAGCCACACTCCCCTAAAAGGACACTGGGCTCTCCTGGATGCATTTCAATGACGTTTTTCCTCTAACTTTTGCATTTTGGAAAATTGCAGAGAACCAGATCTCACGTCCACTTGAGACAATTTTGTCAGCTGTGATTTTCCTAAGGCAGGGATCCATATTCAAAGACGAGGGCAAGAGGACATTTTAGCCCAGATATTAAAAGGGAAACAAACGAAACAGAGTAAATGAGCTTGGAATTGCTGCAAAGTTTTAGCTTTTCCAAAGGAAAGTAAGGACAGAACTGTAATTAGAGTCTCAGATTATAACCTTCTCATTATATCCACTTGCTTTTCCCTTCCACACTCATTCAAAATCACTACTTCTTTGATGAAATTGAAAAACTGAGTGTTTCTAACATAAACTCTCACTGGGTGATTGAAAATGGAAGTGGGGGGGATTTGGGGGGTGGGACTCTCTAAATGGCACTCGATGCAAAACTAGCAACCTACATATATGAAAGAACTAGTGAGTGAAATAAATCGCCAGAAGATGTAAAAGAGAGGGAGTGAGAGCCGGGCAGTTTTAAAACTCTTCCAAATCTACAATTCAATGTGTTTAGCTGGCTTGCTACTGCTGCAATTAGATCCGCAAGGAAAGAACCAAAACGACAGACAGTAGGATCAGACAGCACGGGCAGCATTTTTGCGCCATAAGCCCTTGTAGAAAGGGAATGTTTATCATTATTCTCGGGGAGGGGGTGTGTGGAGAGGAACCCTTCTGGCATCCACCCACACAGAAAATTTTTGTACTTCTTACCATGAAAATATTAACTTAGAGGAAAGGAACAGAGCCTTGGGGACTTCCATCTTAAAGCCTTTCTGAAAGGGAAATGCCCAGAAACACATCCAGAAGGGAAGAGACTGGCAAATGGATTTGTGCAGAATCCAGACACCAGATACGTCCCACAAGCTGCACTTACTCACCGGGGAGTCATGCAGATCACTTTCTCATACTGAGAGGCACTGCCAGTCCTGGTCACTCCCAGCCCACAGCCCACTGTCAAGCCCTCAGCAGAGCCTGTGGTTGTTTGAAACATCACATTGCTGCACCTGTCCCTGCTCAAAACGCACCAACTCCCTGTAGCATCCTAGGTGCCCCAGATAGTCTTATCTTAGTTGCCCTTCTCAGAATCCTCACTGATCCTACAGCGGCAGGACCCAGGCACTAGACATACTTGGGGACCCAGGTTACTCTACAGCCACATCCCTTCATCCAGAATGAATCTCCCACTTTCTAACATATCATGAAACAGAGTTGGAGGGGGTAACCTTGGGGGACCGCTAATGAACTTTCCTAGTAGGCAATTTCTCCATGTTTCTTTTTCCTTTGAAGAGGAGAATTCATGAAACCATTTGCACAGAGTCATAGGGAAAACCCTGGGTTCAGCAACCATTCTTTCCCGTTTACAAACACCACCACGTTCACTGCAGGCTGACGACTGGTCAAAAGGGGCTATAGACACGGGGCGGGGGTGGAGTGGGGTGCTGGGTACTCTTAGAACACCCCGCCGATTCAGTGATGTGTTTTCCATAAGTCCGATATGCTCCAGGTTCAAGGTAAAGAGGAGAGACTGGAAAAGAAACCTCAGAACATTGACCCCTCCTCCAGTTCCAGGAGTGGCCCAGTTCCCTTGTCTATTGGGGATGGCATGATCATTTAATCTAAATGTCCATCTACAGATGGAGTTGAATAATTGCCGTGTAGCTCCTAATGATTCGTAAAGGAGGCTGTTCTCAAACGAGGGGCACTGAAAACAAAATTACTTTTCATGGAGAGGACTTTCACGGTGAGAATACGTGAAGTCCTGAAGTCCTACTTTGCCTCTCACCAGCTAACACAGAACTTTGATGGATACAAAGATCTCATCTGAAACATGAAGAGGGTGAACTAACAGGCTTGTAAGGCCCCTTCCACAATGAAAAGTTCATGACCCATTTTTCTTCCTATAAAAATATTCAGTTATCCAATTATCCAGCAGACACTCAAACTGACCTCTCCCAGCCTCCCAGTCTACTGCAGCCAAGGCTGTGTCAAATGTGCAGCTGAGAGAGCTGGGATTTTGCTGCATTCCTAAACCACCTTAGGCTGTCTTTTCTGTTGCTAATTGTCCGCATCTCTTCTTCTCCCTGTTGGTACAGATTACTCAGCGTTAACTCTCTAGTTGATTCAGCCAAAAATCACCTGACAGATGTGCATCCTGGGAAGTTTGCCACACATATAAACAATAGGACATTAGAGGACCAAAGAACCTTAGAAACTACCAGGATGAGTGGCCTCCAGCGTCTCAGGGGAATATACAAGACGATCCATCAGAATGTAGGAAAAATATTAGATCACCTGTTTTTATTTATTGTATCATATGCCTTTAAAATTTTATTTTAGGAGTATGTTTTATAAGGTACCTAGTATCTTAGAACCTTAAAGATTCATAGTATTTATAAATTAGTATCCATCTATTGAGGCATGCATGCTAAACTTTTTTGTTGTTGTTACCTACAGGAGTGTGTGATCAACAAAAGTTCAAAGATTAATCATATATGGCCCCAGACCAAGTTCTGTTTCTGCAAATAACATTTTATTGGGACATAGACACACCCACTCATTAAATACCATCTGTGGCTGTTTCCACACTAAAAAGGCAGAGTTCAGTAGCTGCAGCAGAGATGGTGTGACCCACAGACCCTGAAATATTTATTATCTGGCCCTGTCCAGAAAAAACTCACTGGCCCTTGATGTAGACTAACAACTCATTTTTATAGATGAAGGAACTGAAGCCCAGAGATGTCCACTAAATTAGCAAAGCAGAACTAGAACCATGGGTCTTCTTCAAAGCATTCTTCAGCTGAGGCTTTGTGCACCCTATTACACTGTCAGCCCCACACCCTGTGTTCTTCCAAGTCTTTTTTTTGCCCACACTAAGATATTACTTGACTAAAACTCCATTTCACCCACCAAGGCTACATCTGCCTGAGCTCACCTCTCACCTTTCCCCCTTGCCTCTCCCCTACCACCTGCTGGGTGGCATTGGCTTCTTCTGTGCCACACTGGTGGCCTGCCCCTGCCGAAATATGCTGTCACACTACTCATCTGATATTCAGCCCAAACAGAAGATCACCTATTTTTTTTTCCTTTTCTTTACACACTCTAATTAGTACACTGAATTTCTTGAAATACCTGGAAATGTGGTGACCCATAACACATTCACCTATTGGAAATATCTGGCAAAGGTGTTAGTGCTGGTAAGATAATGAACATGAGTCAGAACTCTCCCAATGTGGAATCACCAAGAGATCGTGTTCTGCCCGCGTGCTGCCCCCAACCCCCGCCAATATCTATTTCTTCAAGCACGTGAACTTTCTAGTCGAGTCACCAACACAAGCAGGTGTAAGGGTGGAAGTCTGCCCCCATGAAGGGAAATTAGTCTGGGACTGAGGGACTGAGTTTCATGATGGAATCACTGAAGTTATTGGTCCTCTAAGTGTGGTCCAGCAGCAGCAGCATCACATGGGAACTTGTTAGAGATGCAAAATTCTCACCCCAAAACTATGGAATCAGAAACTCTGAGGATGGGCTACAGAAATCTGTGTTTTAACAAGTTCTCCTGTGGATTCTGATGCTTGCTGAAGTTTGAAAAACACTGATGAAAGGAATCTGGCACCACAGCCAAGGACCAGGAGTCAGAAGGAAAGGAGCTCTTCTACCACCATGGCCCTCCCCTGAAGTCTCAATCCTGCCAACCTTCACTCCATCTTTACATTTGCAGAAGGTCCAGGGAGAGGCACTACTTCCTTGTCTTCAGTGGAGCAGAAAATATAAGAAAGAGCTTTGGGTACTAAATGGGAAAAGAAATTCCAGCTCACCTGCTGACCATAATGTCTTAGCTCAGTTACAGGCCTTTTGCACTGCTGGCTCACTGCATTTTTTAACGCTTATCAAGAACTTACTAAATAAAAAACTCTTACATAGAAAGAGGGACTGTGTCCCTCTTTCTCAGTGAACATTTAACCAATACTATGGAGTTTACGTGCTGATGAAGGAGATAGATTTTTAGCTAAGAAAATTACATGCAAACAAATATTATGGAAATCCAAGTTAAGTTCTCTGAAGGGAAGGAACCAGTTGCTGCACGAATGTATCATAGAGGAACTTGCCCTAAATGGGGACGCTTCCCTGGGGAACTGACATTTGAGCTAATCTATCTCCAAGACAAGATTTTAAAAGTTTTGAAAAAGAGGAGAAAGCATTGTCCAGTAAGGGGGAATAGTTCGTGCAAAAGCCCAGTAGCAGAAGGAGGATAATATTTTGAAGAAGTGAGAGCAGAGCAGTGGGGCTGGAGCACAGGGTGGGAGGGCATATGGCAGGAGAGAAGGCAGGGGAAGCGAGATGTACGCTGGAAGCGAGATGTACGCCGGAGAAAGATTCTGTTAGCTATTCTCACAGCAAGCAAGCTCGGGCTGCTGGTGGGAAACTATAAGGAAGCTGAAGTGAAGTGACCATTGTAGCTGTGCAGGCCAGACCAGAAGGAAGGCAGGTTAGGCCAAGAAGAGGCAGAGAGAAGCAAATAGATTTTGGAAGGTACTCCAGCGATAGCAATATAGAAGACTTGGTGGCAAAAAGAGGAAGTTGTCAGGGAAGACTCCTTAATTGCTGGTGTAGGAAACTGGATAACTACTCACAGAGAACACGGGAAGAAGAGCAGCTAGGGCTGGGTTGGGGCAGCTATGTGAAGTCTGTGAGGTCTGTTTTGAACGGGCATGTTTGGGGTTCCTTTGATATTTACAAGTGAGAGTTCAGGTAGGCAAAGTAGAGTTCTTCTGGAGTGCACAAGAAAGACCTAAGCTGGACATAAAAATTGATATTCATAGGCATAGAGAAGATAACTAAATCTACAGGTTCAGAGACAATTACCTACAGAGAGTACATACAGAGACAAAGAAGAGGGTCTGGCAGAGAAAGACAAATATTGTATGATCTCACGTATATGTGAAATACAAAAAGTGTTGAACTCGTAGAAACAGATGGTAAATTGATGGTTGCCAGGGGAGGGGAATGGGGAGATATTGGTCAGAGTGCAAACTTCCAGTTATAAGATGAAAATTTTCTATAAAGTGGGGGGAAAAAGAGGGCTCTGAGACAAACTCTTCAGGAAATACATGTAGTCACATATATTTGAGAGAGCACTTCCTCTCAGAGATGACTGAGAAAGAAGACTAGAGTGGTTGTGAAAAACCAAGAGAACAAGCCATCACAAAAACCAATAGAAGAAAATGTTTCCAGAAAGAAGACTCTACTCCCAAGGTGGAACTCCAGGCAGAGTCACCGTTTTGTAAGAGATGTAGCAATAAGCAAGAACCTCGGCTGGGAGTGTGCTGAAGCTAGAAAAATCATCAGAATTTTATTCAGAAAAAAATGATTCTGCTCTGTTAGGCTTCGTCACTTTTGAGAAACCAATCTTTCCTTAGGATTGATTCAGTAATGAAAATCCAATCGCATTTAAGAAAAAAAGATATTGGGCCAAATTTTCTCTGTATAGTAAATGACCTGCAAAAGCCTCCATTTCCTAAGCTCTCTTCCAAGGCCCCATCAGGTGGCTCAGATTTTTGGACAGCAATGGAAAGCTCCTTTCTTAGTGGTGGCTAAGACAACAAAAACAATGTCTTAGCTCTAAAACCATGTCATAGGAGAAAAGCATTAAGCAATATCAAATATGATTCATCCTCAACCTCCTTAGGTAAAACTTAACACAACACAGGATATGTGTAGATAATGGAAACCATGCAAAGGTAGTAGTTGGCGCAATAGATAAGTTACTGCTTTGGACCCACAAAGTTCCTTTTAACAATAACTTCTAACATTCCCATCTGGTCTGCTGTATATTACCTCATTTAGCCTATATCCAAAGGATTGACATAGACAGTTATAATGACTTCCACAAGACAGCACAAGTTGGGTAGGCCTTGAGCGCAGAGGCTATCTGCCAGGGCAAGACCTGTGTCTGATTCTTCCTTGTGTTCCCCACTAATACAAATGAAAGTTAGAATATGAACGTATGTTGGGCACAGGGTGGTGATTGATTGATGAGGAACACGAGGGAGGGTGTATACATATAAAAAGTATTTGAGCTGTACACTCAGGATTTGTGTACTTTATATTTACATACTTCACTAAAAATAAAATCAACCTGAACATAAATACTGTTTGATTGCAAAATGTTTACCCTGAATTGCTTGACCTGAGGCTGTAACCAGTCATATCAAACCATTACGTTCCTTGTAACTTTACTTTGCATAATTCTTTTGACGAGAATGGGTGGGGGGTGTGAGGGAGGGGCAGGCAAGAGTGGTTGGCCCTTAAGGCCTGAACCTGTAACTCACCTCTTCTGTACTAGACACTTAAGATACATCAATCATATTTAATCATCACAGAAATTCAATGAAATAGTTATTATCATTCTCACTTCACAGATGAGGAAACTGAGACTCAAAAGGATTAAATAACTTACTATATGTGTCTGAGCTCAGAGACAGTGATATTTTCAATAAACCTAATGTGCAATAAAGAAATATTGCCCAGGAAGCAATATGGCCAAGAGGCAAGCTCTATCAGTATCCTCATATTCCAAGGTGAGGACACAAGAAAGACCTGTTAAGGAAGAAGGCAAAAAAGGAGAAAGGACCCAGACCATGGAAACAAAGCTTGCATTACGTATGGGAAGCTTGGAGAAAATTGTTACACGTAGTATATTTTTCAGAAAAGTAAAGCCTGTGGAAAGAAGACACAAAGAATTTTAACTCTTCAAAGATGATTATAAGTCAGTATAATGTTTAGCCACTTTTGAACCAGAAGAGGAGAGCCAAAATAGCAATGTGTCTTATTTCCATACAGATTTTATCCACTTGTTTTAAAAAATTATTATTATATAATTCTTATGAAACAAGTACGTCGCATCATTAATTTGTTTATTTGAACACCTTTTTTTCTAAATGTGTTTCCTTGGGTCTGGCCACTTGCTGAACTATCATTAATTCTAATAGTTGATTATCTTGTGTTTTTTAGGTAGACCGTCCTGTAATCCAGAAATAACAAGTTTTGCCTATTTTTTTCCAATCTTTGTGCCTCTTATTTATTTTTCTTAACTTGTTGCATTGGCTAGACCCTCTAGTTCAATGCTGAAAATCAATAGTGATAATAGATATCCTTTCCTTTAATGAGAATGTTTCTAATTTCACAGTTGTGCTCTACTTTCCTATATTTCAGCCTCTCTCTCATGTTTCCGCTCTTTCTCTGTTTTCACTCTATTTATGTCTACCTTGAAGGAAGATTTTGGGAAAATAGTGAATTAATTTACTTTGGGCATGGAAAATAAAGGCCAGAAGTGCTGGGGGCTTGGAACAGCTCATTCCAGGGAATCCCCAGAGCACAGGTGAGGGGGAAGATGAACATAAGCATATACTCATCACCAACCAAGTAGAAGAGCAAATGCTCACCTTCTAAAGAGTGCTGAGGTTGGGGTGGGAGTCCCAGAGGTCCTGTATGCCACATCCATATGCAAGTGCCAAGGAACCAGCACCAGCTCCTGACTTCAGATAAATGATCTGGGGACTGATTTGTCTTTTTACTACCATGTGCAGAGGTCAAGGGGCATTTTCATATGGACCAGAGTTTGTCACATATTTGAATCAGTGGACAAAAGAAGAAACTTGATACTAAAGAGATGTTTCTTATCTTATGAAACCTGCCATTAGGAATTAAGACCAGTTGTTTTCAGCCTTTTTCCTTCTGGGAGGTTATTGATACTAAGTAATTTTTATGCCCCACAGCATCAGCATAACCCTATTAAACGATCTGAAAAATCAGCATCTCCCTCCCTGAGGCAGGGAATCTTTAATCACTTCTGACTTCCTATTTCTTAAATCACCCCTTTGGCAAAACCCAGAGACTGACAGAAATATTTCAATCTACAAAAGAATCACATCTCATGGAAAGAACAGAAATGAATTCTTTTACAACTTTATCAGTTGATACTTATTAATACATTTAAAATATTCAAAATTGTATATGTATACATGAGGAAACGGGGTATAAGTACAGTGTAATTTTAAATTTATTTATTTATTTAATGACTTTCTTGATTCTGCTGAGATCCTTTGTGTACACACAGAGACTGTACCATCCGAGAATTTATAGACTTGACTAACCCCAGATAGAATCTGATTGCCAGCTACACTGGGTTCTCCTGGGAAAGCTGTGCAGCTATGAATCAGACATCACCACAGACACACATCAGACAGTATTTAAATTAAAAAAAAAAATCCCTCCTTTCTGAAAAATTACTATTCATTGCAATGCTGTAAAGATAGCATGGAGGGACAATGTACATCAGAAGACAGTACTCCCTTCCTACACTCCAGCTCCTCCAGCCCAGGCAGCATGCTTTCCCTCACCTCACCTTCCCTCACCAGCACTCTGCAGACAAGGGAAGACCATCAGACCCAGAAAAGAAACTCAGAGGTGAGTAGAGGCCAGTTTTTGATGTCTTCGACTGAGAAAGGGAGAAAAGGGGAAGAAAAATGAAACTACCTGGTGCAACTAAGAACACAAGAATAGTAGAGGGAACAAATGCAGCATTTCATTCAAAAGAAACATCGATGGAGAGCGAGGGATTGTTATTCCATGCCAAGTGCTGAAGGGAAGATGCAAACTTCATGGGGATTCCTGGAGAGTCATTCTGTGAGACAAGGTTTTGTCCTTGATAGCTTCTCACTAGCAGTCTTTTCTTTTTGAGTCATGACTTTGCTTTTATAGCAATAGTCAGGGCCAAAACATTTAAGAAGGTTACCATTTGAAGAAGAACAAAAACTTCCCTCTGTTTACACTATTTCCTCAGGTTGGGAAACTTTAAAGGCTAAAACTTTAGCAAGCTGAATTTTCCTGTAACTCTTATGGGTTAAACTGTAGCCAGTGGGGCTGAGTTCTTCACAGATTTAAAGTTCTGTTATCAGGAGTAAATTAAAAAAAAATACATCCCTTTATATCTGCTCCCTGAGATACTCACTCACTCCGACCAGGAACTAACACTCAAACCACAACCAAGTATGATATTCAGAAGAGCTAGTAGCTGGAGAGAGAAAGTCAGTCAATCCAAGAAACGTGTATGACATCTTACCTCTTTCTTCTCCTGGGATCAGATCCTTAACTTACTAATTCACTGTCAAGTCAGCAAACCATGGCCCACAAGCCAAATCCAGCCCACAGACTGTTTCTGTATAGCCCGCAAGCTGAAAATGGCTTCACATTTTTAAACAGTTAGAGAAAAATCAAAAGAGTATTTTTGTGATGCAAAAATCTGTGACACAAATTATATGAAATTCAAATTTCAGTAGAGTTAAAAATTTTTTTATTGAAACACAGCTACACTCATTAACTGACTTACCACCTACGGCTACTTTTGAGCTACAACCGCCAAGCTGAGTAGTTCTGACAAAGACCACATGACCTTCAAAGCCTGAAATATTTACTGTCTTGTCCTTTGCAAAAAACGTTTGCCAACCCCCGTGCTACATAAAATCTGGCCATCACCGTCCTATAGTTTGAAAGCTTCGTATTTCATAATGTACTTAATATAACCCAAATGCAGTATCCTTAAACAGGACAAAAGTCACCACTTATACTGGATTTTGTGGGGCAATCCTTATTTTAAATGTTCTGCCATGTTGCCGACATATACTCATTATGCAGAGCCCATGTGATACATGGCTTGTAAAAGGCAGGAACCAATCCCAAGGGGCCTGCATGTTTTGCTTTCTTGTTTGGGAGTCAAGATGGAAGTTTACACTAACAAGCATTTCCAAATGAAACTCTTGTGGAACAATGTAAGAGAAAGAAAAAAATCACACACTGAAATTATGCAGGAGTTCAAGAAGACCCAAATGTATTGATATTTTCCCTAGAAGGTTCTCAGTTGCTTTTGCTAGTGAGGCCGACAGCTCTGCTCCAAAAATTACAGCAAGGTTGAGAATGAAACAGAAATTACTGTACTTTTCTCTTTATCTGCAGAAAAGGTAATCGAAGGGGACGAGTTCTGCACCTAATGCAGCAACTTAACCTTAAGACACCGGACATCAGGAAAAATGCCTCTAGGAAAGCTAAGCATGGAGAGGAATCAGACAGCCGTGCTGTGGACTGGGGTAGCTGAGCAGGAGAGATCCACAGGAAACTGTCCACAGCATCAGAGAGACTGAAATTGACAAGACTTCTCTGAAACTGTACCCAAAGAACTGGCCGAGGACTTCTCACAGAGTGTTCTAACACACGTGTGTGTGTGTGTGTGTGTGTGTGTGTGTGTGTGTGTCCAAAAGGAAAGTTTAAGGCACATGGTGATAAAAGAGTGCGTGATTGGATGTCTTGAGGGAATACACCCGCACCAATGTAACTATGCTTTCTATGCAGTAACTACCCAGGTCAGCTTTCAGATTCTCACCCTGTTTTCAACATCATCAAAAGCATCCATTTAAGTGGGAGCTTCCCAAGGGATTATGGTCTACGTATGGTCTTGAGAAATAAAGCCCAAGAAACAGCCCCTGTAAGAACAGACCATTTGGGCCCATCCTCCAGCTGAGGAGAGCATGGCGTCTGGTCTCTCTGTGCTTTCTCCACCTTCTCTGACCACCCCAGGTCACAGAAGTAGAACAAACACCCGGCAAGTTCCTCTGATCCATACGTGCCACAGACTTAACTTTCTCCACTGACCAGGGGAACAATTTCTCAGCACACCGTTTTTGTACGTATTTCTGGATTTGCATGTAACTAGGGTTCATACACTTAATATTTCTGTTTTATAAAACGAATTGCCTCCGTAGCTGTTTCTACACTTTTAGGTGCCATTGCAGTCTTTTTTTTTTTTTTTTTTTAATGTGAACACTCATTCAAATTGACTTGAGAGCTATGATTTATGGAACAGACTGAGTCACTAATCTCAGCTGGCTGCCTTTGCCCTTGTTGGTGTACTTCCTTCTTTTCTAAAGGGAATTTTCTTTGAAGAAAAAAAAAATCACTTTTAGATGACTTGTGACAGAACTTTTTTGAAAGGGAGTTTTTTTGGGAAATTATATGAATCCAACAGTGAAGTTCTCACAGAGCAAAGGTTCTACTCTTCATGTTGTGGACATTTACAAAGAAGCTAGAGAAAACCATCTGTGCAGAGATTGTTTATAAGGTACTTTAATGAAAAAAAATCCTTTCTTAATAAAAGTGACTTGGGGGTGTGCCACTACCTAGCCATTTAACCTCTCTGGGCCTCATGGTAGCCTCCTACCACGAAATAAATTAGTTAGCTAATGTAATTGTATTCGATCATGCTAAGAAGAAACATAAAATGAAAGGTGTTTTTAATACTAAAATTAAAAATAAGAAATGTCCTACTAAGACAAAAAAAAGTCCCAATTTATGAGTCAGTAATATATGAGGTAATTCAAGTGTTATAAGGGATTTTACTGCAGGGGTCCTTGTCATGGCCAGGTCATGCAGGATCTCTCAAAATGGGATCCAATTCACCAAATAGATCCAATTCACAAAAACTGATGAATGTAACCATTTTGAAACCCTTATACTGCTTCAATATGATCCCTTTGTATATACGTTGATCCATATATCAAAATATATCAGATACACTGATGTTCTAGGCATTTCATAGACATTGTCCAATTTGATCTCCCTAACCTGGAGTTTACAGATAAGAAAACTGAGGGTAGACTGAGTGACTATTGTGTGAACCCCACTTGAGTCTGTCTGATACAAGCATTTACATTAACTCTGTGCTTTGTAGACTCTGGTTCCAATGAATTTTCACTTTGTCACAAAAAGAGATCTGGTCAAGTATATTTGTTCTGTTGGTTTAAGTTCCTTTTTGGTTTAAGTTCCTTTTTACCTCCTTTCCCACCCCCAACTCCTTTCAACTGTAGTGTTCTTTTTCTCTTTTGCGGCTGGGTTTGATTTTCAACAGACTTCTTAGGAAAAGAGGTGTGTAACACTGAAGGGCCAAAGAGCTTCCTAACTAGAATAAGCAGGTCCTATTTGAGGGGATGGAGCTCTTGGTGAGGGGAAGAAGCCCACCTCAGTGAGCCCCAGGAAGGGATTTTCTTACATATATGTGTGCCTGGTGATATATCTCCACACCTCACTCTCTGTAGTTCATGCAAAATGTTACGCATGCTGTTTTCTTTTCTAAATGAAATTATAAAAGGATTTTACCTTCACTCTAGCTCCTTACTGAACATAAGTGATCAAGGAGATTTAATGCCATTCTCCAAAACCAGTTAATCCAAATGGTTACTTCCAAATTGTTGTCTTCCCAGTTTTATTTAAATCTATAAGCAAATCGAGACCTGCCAAATATTGACCTCAAACGTTAGTTTTTTTCCTACATAAATAGCTCTTGGCACTGAAACTGCGGCTTGAGAACAAATGACTTCGGTCCCAAAGCCTTGGGAAGATTGCCTTTTTTTTTTCTCTTTCTAACCTGCTATTCATAGAGTAACAGGAATGTTAAGTGCTTTCTATTATAGACTTGATTTTGGAAGGGAGAAATTGGCTGAATGTGATCTATTTGGATGGGATTTATTTTAAACTTTTTCCTATTGAATATTGTGAATTTCGGATTGAGAAACAGCTTGGGAATTCCAAAAGTCGGCACACGGGTGGCTTCTTTCTGTCCCCCCATCTTTTCCGGCACATTGACAGTGCTCCTTTTTGTGTCTGGAGGAGAAGAGTTGAACATGTTCCTTCATCAGCCGCCACAATCAACCCAATTGTCTGCAGATGGACGCTTCGCACGGTGACACATCATCTTGACAGCAAATTCTTTTCACGGCCGTGAGCTCTTCTGCTTAAACAACTTACTTCATTGACATAAACAGGATCTTCTTACCCCGGCCCAGCAGGAGACAGAAGAAAAGTCTTTTCAGAGCATGTCTTCCTCTGCCACAAAGTGTGAAGCCAGAAGTTTGAAACTAGCACCATCTTGTACAGCTAGGCCTTGGCATTACTCCAAAGTGCATGATATCTTGGGAACCAGGTGTGCAGTCAAAAATAACTGCTTTCATTTCTATAACACTGAGAGTCAACAAAACTCATTTACATACATAATTTCATTTGATTCTAACAATAATCCTGTGAGGTAACCAGGACAAAAACTAGTATTGCTATTTTTCAGATTAGGAAGCCAAGATTCAAATGTTACTATTATGATTATTTTAAAACAATGGTAACAACAAAGAATGGGGTGTTGGGAGCACAGTGTAATTTCACACGCATTCTCACCATTGCATTGACAACAACACTGCAAGGAAGCCGGATAAATGCTCGTATTTCAGTATTTCAGATAAAGAAACAGATACATAAAGGTAACCTTTGTTAGCGTTTCTGCTAACAGATATCTCTACAGAGCTTTTGGTCGAACACACTCCCCTGAGGTACTGTCCCTCTTTGTGGGCAGCTGTGTGAAGAGGACAGGCCAGGGCCCTGTGTGTCACGTTCTGCTTGCTGGCTCTAACTCCACCCCTTTCCTCCCACTCACTTCCAAACCCACCAGCCAGCCTCCACACAGCTGTGGAGAACAACTCAATTAGACATAGTTTTATTGAGAATTTGAATAAAAGTAATAAAAATAACATTACTGAAATTTTGGAAAATAGAAAGAGAAAAAAACCACCAAGAAGTCCCATGACCCTAACTAAACCTCTCTTAGTATTAGGGTAAGTTTCCTCTAACTTTTTTTTTCTTCCCTGTACATCTGCTTTTCTATTTGTAATTATCAGACAAATTTGTATATATTTTTAAATTAAATTAATTAAATTAAATTTTTAATTTTAATTATTTAATTTAATTACTGTCAGTAATTGTATCCTAAGGTGTTTATCTGGTCACTACACTCGTCTTTTTAATGCCCATTTATTCTATCAAGTAAATAAAATATAATTTACCAGGACCCTATTGTTAGACATATATGCTACTTCTGCTGTTTCATAGCTGTAGCTTTCTCCCTGTTTCGGATTGCTCTTCAGGATAGATTCCCAGAAGTGGGATTGCAGGTTCAAAGGGCATTTTTCTGTCTCTTGATCGTGCCAAACTGCTTTCCTGCGGATTTGTCCTAATTTAAACTGCCACCAGCCAAATAAGAGATTCATTTCATTGGGATGATTATTGTTTTAATTTTTGCTATTTTATTTTTTATTACTCTATTATTTAAATGTGTATATTGCTAATTATTAGTACATTTCAACATTGCCTTATTTTCATATATTCTTTTTGTGAATGATCTGTTCGTGACCATTAGACTTGGACAGTATTGTTTCACTGAATAGTTAAAACTATGAGTAGTTCCCAGAACATGAGGGGGAAAGATAATGACTTCTAAAATCATACTTAAATGACTTGGCCGTTCTTCTGCCTGGTATATCAGAGTTTGATTCATGTATGTGATATGGAAAGCACAGTTAAAATTACATCAAGGTCCATAAATGATCCTGAACTAAAACACTTGACCTATCTTTACACTTGACTGCAATTCTTATTAATTAGCACAGAGAAAGTAAAGGTACTACATCACGGGATCAAACCCAGGCCCTGTGTACTCCATACCGAGTTAACTTATTGGAGGAGGTAAACCAACTAAATGTGCTGAGCCTGTGTCTTCATTTATAAAAAGGAATAATATTAATCCCTACACAAGTCTGTTGGGATGACTGGGGAGACAGGTTTACATACGTATATTAAGATGCAAGAAATTAGCAAATTTGCCTTCGTTTTGAAACAAAACTTAAAGAGCTAAGAATCCCTAGTAAAGATTACGCTTGACACTAGAAATGCCAACATGGATACGACCTTCTCATTTTCTAATCATTGAGGACATACAGCTGAGATATACATGGAACAGATAATATTTTCTTCTTCTATGTTTGAAGTTCAATATTATGAACACACTTTACAAAATCTACCAGCCCTTATTGTAACCACTCAACAGAGACTGTAGGCACTGGACAACTACGGTTGCAAATGTTTCTTCTTACCTGTAGACTCTCATGGGAGCAGAGCCTGTAAACTCTCCAACGCCTATGGCAGCGCATGGCACAGTAGGCATTCCATAAGTATGTGTTTACAGGATACAGAAACTAATTCTATCGGAGTAACCAGAAGTTACTGACTCCTGCCTCAGGCCGAATAAACAGGCTGACTGAAGGAACTTAGTTTGCTAAAGACATCTGTTTGAGGGAGAAGAGTGGAAGCTAAATGACCTGACTTAACTGGTATAAAAAAACACATACAAATTTAAACACCAAACCTATGCAGTCTGCTTCCCAACAGCATTAAAGGGCCTTTTACTCTAGCTCTCTGGGCCCTTTGCAACATATACCTGCCAAGCACAAGAGGAACCAGCTTGTGTTTGATATCCCGTCACTGTATCCTCTTGATATTTTTCAGAAAACAAACCCACTGAGCTGCATCAGGACAGCCAAAGATTTTGATTTAAAAGCCAACTTAGTGAAACAAAAAGGCACATACCAAGGACAGTGAAAGGATCTAGTCCATTGACATGTTCAAACATTTTAAGGAAAGCTATTATTTCAAGCACATGTCAAGACGATGAGGAGGGGGTGTAATGAATTACAGAAAAACCGGTGTTTATGCCTGAGAGGTCCCTGGGCTGCTCTGTACCTCCTGGAAATTGTTTATGTGCACAAGTCCTGTGATCATGGGGCTGTGATTAGCGGATGCTGACAGTGTGACAGCAGAGGAAGGCATGAATCACCGCCGCTCCATACAGGAGAAAGCTGAGCAAGATCAGCTCTGCCTGAGACGTGGACCTTCTTTTTCCACATTCTGCCTAAGTTCTGGTAACTTGGTGCGATGGGACAGGATGGGGAAAGAGGGGGAGGACAGATGAGGGATGAATTTCACCATTTCAGAAAATTCCACTTCTTCCTATAACTCTCATCATTCAGGAAATTACAATTTCTTAATCTGTACCTAACAGCTAATGACCTCCTACCTTTTTGCTGTATTGATTCATCCATTTTTTTAAAATTAAACTCCCCAAAGTGCCCATCACTGCATTTCTGAAATGGTTCTAGCAATAGAAACATGCATTTCTCTTCTTCATCCCATGCTTTCTCTGCATCAAGAACCCAAGATAAGAATGCCACCAGTCAAGGGAAGGTAAATAAAATTTGGTAACTTTCCCAAATTTCTAGGAATTATCCACAGTGAATTTGACTGGATGATTGAGTTATAATAATATGTCATGGAATTTAGAGATATTTTGTTATAATCTGGAAATGGTAGGGAAAGGTAGCCAGAAAAATGTCTTTCCTGAACACAGGTGGAGATATCCGTCTTTGGCAAAGTCTGTACAATGTTGTTTGGTTGAGATGTTCTATCTGTCTTTTGCTACAAAGACAGATTATGAACCTCAGTTAAAGCAAGTAACTAGAGAAAAAATGTGGTGATACACAAAACTGCCTAAATCCGTCACGAGACACTAGTTTGCTTCAAGTATTGGCATTACTTGATTGCAAAAGATTTTGTAGCTCTGCAACCCTTGAATTTGTTATGTCTGACCCTCTGGGTGAGGGACAGCAATTCTATATCTTACTGTCTATTCAAGAGAGGTTCTTGAAAAAAAGTAGACGCACTCACCACTGTCATGGACAGCAGTAGTGGATTTGGGCCCATAGCTTCGTCTCATCTTCCTGTGGGCCCTTTTCCTATCTAAGTCTGAAAAGATGACCTAGTTCTAACTAAGGGGTGATGTGGTGGGGAAGATCAGTTAACTTCAGGTAACCAAGAAGAAAACACCCTCAGAATGACACGAGGTGGGACAGTTAGTGTTGATATCATCTTCTGATGTCTTTCCAGTGATTTCCTTAGAAGAACTCTGTCCGTGATCACTCACATAGACACAGGAAAAAAAAAAAAAAAAAAAAACGGGGTTGGATGGGGGCCTTTATTCACAGCTGAAACTGATGAGGCCTCCTGGCAAAACCCCAAAGCACTTTGTTTCCTGTCTTCTCAAAGCCCTGACCTCCAATATTTAAGGAACCAATAACATCTTCCAATTTCTTGAGTTATTTTTCTCATGCAACTCATGGCAGCTGTTTGCCAGCTCAGCATTCAGGCTAATTTGTTACAGAAATGGGGTTAATGTGTGTTTACCAAGTTCTAAAGATTAGCATAAAGGCCTAATTCCGTGTCACGTGCAACCAAATAAGGTGTATAATACCTTCATCAGTCACATGTATCGTAAAGTTAGAAGCTTGAGATCCAGAACACTTAATTTCTAATCTGTCTCCGTTTCTCATTTGTTGTTTTTGTTCTTCCTCGGAAAATAGGACAACAAAATATTCTGATAATGATTTAACTTTTTAAAAAAAAACTTTCTGAAAAGAAACACAATTTTTGTATTAGCTATGTACAAGTGCTATTTAAAAATATTTTTCTTCTGTATTTATAGTAACCATGGGATTCACAGGTAGCTCAGCAATCTTGCAGACTTGTTTTGAGGACTGGAAATTTCTGCCCAGATAATGGGAAAGAAAAGAAAACTACATATATTCTGTTCATTTCTTCAAATACTAAAATTTTGCAAGAATTCAGCCTATATAAATCATGTTACTATCTGCTCTCACTTGAAAAAAATATTAGTGATATTCAAGTACAAGGGGGAAACACTGATATGTGATTGTCCCACTGACAGCTAAAATCCACTGGAAACCACACACATTCACTTCCTTTTTTAAAAATTTCCAGGAACTCTCTCAAAAGAAAGAACCAAAAAGCTTCCCAAGCAATAGCCAGGCCATTGTTCCTTTGTCCCTTTTGGAGTTTTGTAGCACTAGTTGATGGAGGAAAATGTAGTGAGCCGTAGCAACGTTTTCTCAAGTTTAAAGCCTTCTCAAATATTGGAGTTGGGGTCCAACTTAGGTATTCTGGTGCATGACTGTATATTTCCTTGTCCAAATGCAACTTCCCATTTCTAAGAAGGGCAAAGGCTGGAACAGTATAGTAAAAAGGATCATAAGGCTGCTTGGATATCAAAGAGCGCTCCCAAAACCACATTTTGATGAGTTAAGTGTAAATTAATCAGAAACTCATGGCTTACATTTCCCTGAAAACACACATGGATTTAAAAAAGAAATGAGTGGAAAAAAAAAATGTCCCTAACACAATACATTTAGTATATTGCCTACCAACATTTAAAAGAAAATAATTCAATACTTGCAGCAGAAAAAAAGGATTTGCCAGGATTGGTCTGAGACCCTGGGCACGTATCTCTGCTGTCCCTAGCCCAGCACAATGACCTTCAGGGACTCACCTCCTATGACCCAAACCAATTTAAGCACAAAAGTACATATTTTTTCTTTACCAGTTTCTTCATCGCTTAACATTTTCTTTAAAGAATAAAAGTTGAAAGATACCAATGGCAATGGACAGAGTAAAACATAATACATTATTTTCTACCTTAAAAAACTCATTTATTCACTTTTTCAACAAATACTTATTGAGCACCTCCTATGTGTCAGGCTCTGTTCTGAGCTCCAGGGAGTCAATAGTAAATATAGTAGACAAGGCTCTGGATTTATGGAATTTACCATGCCAGGAAACCTTCCCTCTCATTACTGTTGTGAAGCAATTCTCTAGCTGTTGTCAAAAACTTGGATTTGGACGTCTGAATAACTAACTTCGTGTCCATCCTGAACATCTGGGAAAGAAGAAGGAATAAAAGGTCCCAGAGAACCCCAAGTGAATTTACGTGAGGCAGGCCTCAAGCTTACTTGAGTTGGCCTTCTAGCAAAGACGCTGTGAACAAAATGATGTAGACTGATCTGATTTTCAGAGAGAAGATGATGTTATAAAAGTTATGATCCTTTTCAAGGGGCTCATTTTAATCAGCTATAAATGATACAACCATACCTGACAGAACACAGATCTTTAGCCATTATAAATCAGTTCAACAGGGCAAGTACTCAGATAGCATTTTATTTATTCCCAGCTCAAGAGAGGTGCTATGAGGAAAGGGGGAGACCTAAGGAATAGCTTCATGTGTTACCCAGCACTTAGATGCCCTTGGCCTACATGTGTTCCCCTTACAGCGAGACATTAAGGTAGATCTCCAACTTCCAAAAATTGCCCACAGCTTCTATCTTAACTCACAGACACCAACCCAACAACACTGCTGTTCTAAGGCCTGACCTCCTGACCCCCCACCTCCCTCCTTGTATGCCTCTACCAGTGGTTACACAGCCCCCTACCCAAATACGTACCCCACTTCCTCACCCCCAGCCTTCTTTATCTCAGCCTCCTACACGTTTCCTTCACTGTTATATCCTCAATGCCTGACTCATAGTAAGTAAAGTATTTTTTTATTGGATGGATGGATAAGCTTCCCTGAAAAAATTCCTGACTTGAGGCTCCTGGTCTTTCTAAGACTAATGCTTCCATGCAGACTCCTAGGGAGAGACCCCTGACAGATTTTCCCCATCAGTAAATTCCTGAAAGAAGTCAACACAAGTGGACTCTATTGTCAAAGAGACCAGAGTTCAAATTCCAGTTCTCCTGGAATTTATGAGCTCTATTACTTTGACCAATGACTTTCCATCTCTGAGCCTCAGGGCCTCATATTACACCTGTGTCCTCAGGTTGTTGAGGATGGCATGAGATGGGCTCCATAGAGCACCAGGCACATGCTAAACTCTCCGTCTCCACCCATCCATTCTCTAAGGTAAATTCAAGACGAGTAAGCTGGAGAAAAAATAATCAACCACGTACCATTAAATTTTCCTTAAGAACTCTTGAGGACAAGGGCTGGGAACAGCAGAGGGAAAGGCTGGGAGGTCTTGAGATAACTGCTGTAGACAATTTTTTTGAGAACAGCTGTGGCTAGGGACGGTTGCCAGGGAGATCACTGGAAGAGAGCAGGAAAAGGGGGGACAGGGTCGGTCCTAGAAGGTGTTAAGACTCAGAATATGTCAGGAAGAAGTGACAAGTCCAGAGGTCTCCAAAGTGCATGAGATGACCCACTGGGATGTGGAAAGGAAGCATTAAAGTCTCTACTTACAGTTTTTTAATCCAAAAAGAAAAGCTTTTTAAAAATCAAGCTTTACCAGTATTTACTATGCAGGTTGGCACTGGCCTCCTCATCTTATCCATACATCAAGAGGTCAAGGCCTCAGTGACTGCTCAGGCGGGGTCCCGAGGGAGAGGGTTCCCTTGGTGGACAGCGGGGCTGGGGCTTGCAATGTATTGCAGCTCCCACGTGCTTGGCTAAGTGGACTTACAGCTCACCTAGTCCAGTTTTAACTAAACTACCCTTCTCAAAACAGTCAGAAAGTTTATCCTAGAGAAACTGTGGGTTGAAGATAATACTCATAATACGAGGACCAGCAACAGGAAACAATATCAAACAACAAGAAACTACGAAGCCGACACTTCTACTCCAAGTAAGAGCTCTTCATATCCACATCATGAGATTAAAAACTATAACGATCTCATCAGAACTGGCATATTAAATCGCACCACTCTCAAAAATATTATTAATATTTATCTCAGCAAGAACAGAAAGGTCTTTTGTACCACTGAACTACGTAAATAAAATAGAAATTATGATTAAAACATCACTGCAGCTGTAGCTCATCCTTTTAAAAGTTACATATCATGTATGCCTTGTAAAATATATATATATCTTGATATAGTAGAACATGCATATATTTTATCCATAAGTAAGTAGGCGTACACTAGAAGCACATGCTCATAATTTCTCCTGACAGGGATTTCCCCTGATAACTTGGGAGACACTGGCCTTGACAGCGGTTTGTACATGTACACACTGAAGGAAATCACCTGGCTGCAATGAGCAGATCCCTGCAAGTGTGAATCAGCGTGAGCCAAGCCCTGTCTGGGTTCCTGGAGACCACCAACAGTCAGGCAGTGGGACAGGATACACGCAGGTTCCTCAGGGCAACCACGTGGTCAGCAGCCAGGACGGGGGTAGGCAGGCAGAGCAGCCCAGGTGAAGACCCACTAGCATGAGTAGACATTTATGGCCCTGTTTATACAGCTTACTCATGAAGAATATTTTGAGGAGGAGATTAAAAGAAAAAATGGAATCTAACTTTTTGAACCGGAAGGGGGAAACTTTCAATTGCAGCCAGCGGCCTGGGGGAATGCAACAAGATAGGAATTGCAGATAAGAATACACAAGGGGCAGCTAGAGAAGATGACTCAGCTAAGGGCGGATTGAAGAATGAAATGAACTCCTATTCTGGAAAAGCAGAAACAGGGAAGGAAGCTCCTTTGCTGCCAGGATTCTCATTTTGAGACATAACTATAATGACATGCTTCACAATGGCAGAGAGAGGCGCAGGAAAGACGAGGGGTGGTGCTCAGCATTCAGCCCATCTTCAGGACTAAGAAACAGGCGTGCGCCGTTTTGGAAGATGGCTGAGCCTCGGAGGAGGGCGCTGCCTCGGGAATACGCGCTGCCAAGGGGGCCGGTACACAACGAATCAAAGTGGGAAGACAGTGTTTCTGCTCCACCAGCCTCCCCACCCCTCCCTTCTCCTCAGTGTGCTGGGGCATCTCTCGCAGCAGGCTAGCAGCGGCCAGTCTAAGGAAGGATGATGAGGGAGGTGGACATATTTACAGAGGAGGTAAAAAGGCAGTGACATCAAGAGGATGAGAAAAGGGGAGCAATAAAAAGAAAGAGGAGGAAGGGAAGTAGTTAACCCCAGAAGTTGGAACAAAAGTACAACAATCACATTAAAAATGACAAAAAAAAAAAAAAGGATGATGAGAATAATAGGGTTGAGTAGTAGAGTTACATGAAAAAAGGTATGAATAAATTAGCCAGAATTAGACGAGGTAGTAAACTCAGATTTCACTCACGTGCAGAAAGAAATCTTTGTCTCATATAAAAGAAAGAAATCTTAGACCACATTGTGGGGGGCAGCTGCTCATTTTGGAAATGATAAAACCGAGTTGCCGCCTACCCCCCAGAAGGCAATCAACATGCCGTGGGGCAAGGAGGGGCACCCATGCCTCACTTTCCTGTTATTCAAACGTCTGGCCATATTTCCCAGGTTTATGCCTTTGAATCATGGGACCTCGAGACTGCCAGATTGTTGAGTTCACAGTCCATGGGACGGCATGAACGTGAAGGAAAGGAAGTGATAATAAGGGTGGAAAAAAAGATATTAAGTGATGGGGAACATTCAAAGCCAACACCAGGAAACTCAACGTGAGCAGTTATCATTCACAGAACACTTTCTCACAGACGACAAGTGGCAGCAAATAAACTTAAATGTAGGCGCCATCATGTCCTCCAGCATCTTGCAAGGAGCAAACATGTCTGCCGATGCCCTGCTTCGGAGGAGAGAAGCTTTTCCTTTTGTCATCAACTACTATTCTTGGCACAAACACAGCATTCTACTTTTACATCTTAAAAAAAAAAAAAATGGGCTAGTTAAGTTTGGAATTGAGCTCAGATATGACTTGTGGAATTCTTCATTCAGGGAGCTCCACATTGAGGTTTGACAGCCCTGTCATCATCTTGGCTGATAGCTAAACTGGATTTTTAAGTTCCTAAAGGAATTAAGGGCAAGTAGGCAAGCAGTAAGGACTATTGCCTCTTAAAACAACAGCAACAGCAACTCCACAGAACTTCACTTTTTAATTATCTTATGTTAAACTTATTAAATACTAAGCAAAATATATTGACTTAAAGACGATAAGACTTCTCTGGGTGTCTATGTTCTTCTTAAATGCTAAGGTTAAAGCTATTCATTTTTCTTTTACTAAAATCAGCCAAATAAAATGTGCATGAGCAAAATATCTTATGCAAATATTGCCCACTCTTCAGCTAACATGGGAAAACTACATAGATCTTACGTGAAACGTAACTTGATATTTTCCCTCATTTTTATATCATAATATTTCACAACGGTTAACTAGATAAGAGTAACATTAGAAGAAAAAGTTACGAGAGACACACAACGCAGGTGAGGCAGTGCCGCTTGTACGCTAGCTGAGGGCCCAAGATACACAGTTCTGATGCTCTCCTTTGCTCTGGGTCCTTGATATCTAACTGTGAGACAGATACCACCAGAGGTGTCTCATTTTAATACTGAGAAAGCTATTCCCCATTCAGTTCTCTTTCTATCTTTCTGATTCTATCACCTAGAAAGTCTCAGGTGGGCTACTATGGGCTTATCATCTCTCTAACAATTGCTTTTCCCCCCTTTTAATTTCAAAGAAAAGGCAGCTCTCAAACTTGGGACGTTCAGCAGGTATCTTAGTCATCTCAGGCTACCATAAATTCCCTAGGCTGGGTGGCTTACACAACAGGAATTTATTTCTCACAGTTCTGGAGGTTGGGAGGTCCAAGATCAGGTGCCGGCAGGTTAAGTGTCTGATGAGAGCTCCCTTACTGGCTTGTAGATGGCCGCCTACTCACTGTGTCCGCACGTGGATTTTCTTCGTGCATGCATGTGCAGCCCGAGAGAGCTTTCACATCCCTTCCTCTTTTCCTAAGGACCACTCTCTTGACCTCATATAAACCTAATTACATCCCAAAGGTCCACCTCCAAATACCATCACATTGGGGAGTTAGGGTGTCAACATATGAATTGGAAGGGTGGGGACACAAACATTCAGTCTATAACAGCAGGCAGGCAACATTTACTAGACTTAATTTAATAAACTAGAATTTCATAAACATTTTTCATTACACTTACTTTTGTAGTTACCTTGTATTTCTAGCAAGTGATCGTGGGTTTCCATTTACAGGAGTGACAAAGTAGTTACTTTCAAAATATATTTGTCAAAACGTTAATTAACTTAGAGAAAAATATTAAGTAAAATGTCATAAAGGGGGTCTGAAGATATGGCAAAAACCATGAAGGTGCTAGAAGAATGACTGGTTGTCCTAGAAAGCCATTCAAGGAAGTCACCCTTAGCTTGGATAATCTGAATGGAGAAAACCAGAGCCTCACATCCCTCATTTGCTCCATGCCTCCAGGGCATAAGTCACTTGCGTGAAGGAAAACCAAGATTCTTATCAAGAGCATTTGGGCAAAATTCACATAACTGGCAATCTGAGATGGATCTAGAAAACTGGTCTAGATGTCCGGAAAACACTTGTTTTCAGCAATTTCTCTTCACTACGGTAGATTCCAAGTAGGTTTACAAAGTATAAAAAATATTCCAAAGTGGATAATGGAGGAGTAGAGAAAGCTTCCCTCTTCCCTGTGGAAGAGCCCATCTATCCATTACGAGCAGCTCACCCTGAATATCAAGGGCTTTTGAAATCCAAGGAAGCTTGCTTTCTCACTGTTGCAGAGTCTAGGTGAGACCTGCGGCTCTGCAGGGCAGCTCCCTTCCAACCTGTGACTGAGGAATCAGGCAGTCTCCACCCTGTGGCTCCATAATTTTAACCCACGGTTTCCAGGCCAGCTTGACAAGGGAAGAGAGAGCTTAAAGGTTGGGAGGGCTTCCCACTGCCTCTGCCTAGAAGCAGCACGTGTCGTTTCTACTCATGGTCCATTGACCAGAAGTAGCTGGGAAACGTTGTCTCCCACGTGCCCAGGGAAAACAGGATATGAGTGAACATTCAGATGATCTAAAAGTATACAAGCAGGCACTCTGAACTACACGATGAATTCTCTGGAGAATCCATGAAGAATTTAGAAAATGTAACTGAGAGCACGAAATAAGCAACCTGTGTATTCTCAGCAGTACTTTGCCAGAAGGTCTTGTCCCCCTCAAAGGTGCCTAAATTCCCTGTTAATATCCTAGGGCAGAGCTGCCTACTTGGGCAGGTGTCTCCTGTGTACATCACCAATAGCAATTACCTTCTTCTCCCTGGTTCAAGGGAAACTTCCATTTTTACAAGAAGATTGGTACAAGGTTTCCAATAACAATACAACAATTTCCTCTCCAAATAACTTCTTGATAATTTTGCTTGGATTCAGGGGCTGAATCAATTCAAGAGTGATGATTCTCCACCACCTCATCGTGCCTTAGATCTTTACCATTCTGTTCCATAAACTTCCTGTTCCCTTTCTTAAATGAAGGGTTCTGTCCCCAGAGACTCTCCGTGTTCATTTACAACACTTTAATCTTGACCAAAAGCCTACAGGATCCATTGGAACACAGGCCACGTTGACATGTTTCAAGGCAGGAGTAGAATGACTGGGGTCAGCTAACACAGAGAGAAGCAGCACTGCTAGCACTGCTGGTGACATTCAAAGTTCCCCTCTGGATTTTCCCACTGTAGCCGGTTTCTCTGGAACGTGGGGAGAAGACACACCCCAGCAAAACTGTGGTTGTTCTTCATTGCTCATTCTTTAGATTGGTTTGAGCCATTACGAGGCAAAAGTAGAGAAATGCCTCAAGTCCCGATTTCACCAGCACTGCCTAAACTATCAGTGACTCCAGGGCCTGGACACACTGAGGGCTGGGGCAGGCTCTAATCCCACACACGGGGAAATGCAGAGGCAGTTTGGGGAGTTACAATGCTCATGTACAATACAGTGGTTCTCAAGTGATTCCTAGAAATGCCCAATCCTTTGTGGAAGGTCCAAAATTTGAAATCCCGGCCTTGGGGCAGGTAACAGGGGGAGTCACCTTCCACCTTAGCCACAAGCATTTTCCTTTTCCTCATCTATGAATTAGGGATTTAAAAAATAGTTAATATTCAGTTCAAATGGTCGTTGTGAGGATTCAATGAGATAATGCCTAAAGCAACAGTGCAGGGCTCAATCACTTCAATCTCCTGGTGGCATTAGTTCAGATGCAGGATATTCCTGAGCTGCAGGGTACAATACAGGGCTTATGCAGAAGGCAGGGAATTTTTCTTTTCTTCCCTTTGTTCCTATCCCTCTTTCTCAACTCAGACCCAGCCTTCTCATCCCATATTGATTCCTCTTAAAATCTGGTCATTCCATTGAGATTAGTGAGAGAACTCCGCTGCTCCAACGTTTAGAGAAGCAAATGGAAAAATGGAATGAATAAAACTGGATTCAACCTAGACAAGAAGAGTCAGGAATTTTATGAGTCAACTCTAACAGAGTTTCTCCTTCCATACTGAAATCTTGCCCTTCTTATTAAGAGGCCCGTATTGTGGAATATTATGGACAGTTTTGAAATGCAAGTAAAATGGGATGCAGAGACCACAATCGTGTCCACACATGACCTGAAGCCTCTGTTTGACCTAGCCTCTTCAGAGGAAAAAATGAATATTGCATCAAACTAAGTGTGCCGGGACCTAGACCTTTAATTATACAGCTTTGCTGTATAAAGGAGGCCGCCACTAATTTTAAATTGTCTGACTATTGCCTGAACAAGAAATGTTTGCAAGAGAACAGAGCAATCCCGAATTGGGCCATAAGGACGAAGGTCTGTGCCATTTAGTGCCCCCAAATAGGTAAGCTAAGACACAAATCACCTTATTTCCATCCTGTGAGATTGCAATATAAACGACGAAGTAAACTTTCATTGACGCAGATTACAGGCTGTCCGTAAGACATTCTGTGAACTAGCAATCCACCCTCGTTACTTCCACTCTGAAAACATTCATTAGCTATTGATCCAAGGAGAAGCTTGCTCAGAGAGCACAACTCAATCAGAAATTTCCAGCAAGAATTATAATAATACCCTCACCTGACAAGCAAACATCGTGTTGTATACGTTTACAAAGCCTTGTGTGTAACTTCTGGTGCCCCCGGCACCATGAAAAGAAATCATGACTCTTGACAAAGTGTGATGACCTAGCCTGTAACCCAATGGCACAACATCTGTTACCATGTTTTTAATCATTTATTTCCTAGGATAAAAGTAATCACTTTAAAGGTAATCCTGGTTCACTGCAGAAACTTTGGAGAATATGATAAGGAGACTAAGAATTCATAATCCCACCACCCAGACAATCACTGTCCATGTTTTACTTTTCCTTTGTTCATACATACTGACCCGGATAGCAGAAACCACACACACATCTTTGTATACTACCCTTTACACTTAATATTATATCTTCAGCACTAACAATCATTAAAAATCATCTGCTATGATCATTATTACAGCTTCATTCCTTTGCATTGAAGGCCATGCTACTGTTTACTCACCCATTCTCTTAAAGTTAGACATTTAGGCTGTTTCCAGGTTTTCTATTCTTATAAGCAATGCTGTGTTGAACATCTTTATGCATACAGTTCTATCAGTGTTTTAAACTGTTTCCTTAGAACATACTTCCAGACACCAAATTATTGAGGCAGAGTATATGAACATCTTATAAATAAGTGTTTGTTTCTAACATGTAGCATACGTACAGGGTCACACTTGTCTTTCTAAGGTGGGGTGACGGGAAGAAGCAGACGAAGTTTAGGGAGGGAGTAGGGAATGGTGAGGAGGCAAGCAGGAATCCCAATCTCTAGTTATCCTATGAAGCATTCCAGCATCTGCACCACCTGCTGAAATGGTATCCACTCACCTAGTTCCTGATGTATAGGATGTGTTGACAGAAGGACAGGAGGAAAGAAACAAGCTTCCTCTTTCCAGATAGAGAAGGGCCACTAGGACAGGAAACGTGGCTGGGGTCTGTGGGTCTTCCACCTGTGGGGCCCCATGGCATCCAGAGAACCACTCCTATTCACGGCCCCGTTGCCCTGGTTTACCTGCCCAAGGACATCCATGCAGCTTGCACCTCTGTCCACAGAACCCCCATCCTTTTGCATTTAATGCGGGAGGAAGCAATCAAGTGACCATTTTTAAATGTTCGGGAAAATCCTGTGCAACATAGCGGGTATGTCAGGCCTCCGGGGAGGCAGCAATTCCCTCCACTGGGATCCCCTAAACTCACCTCTTAGGAATGCTTTGGAATGAGTGAACAGCTCATTCACGCCTTTCATTTCTCAATTTGTTCTTTGATTCGAAATATATTTATGGGGTCCTATCTACCACCAGGCTACCATTTTCGGCAAGGAGGACTCAACAGTAAACAGAGTGACTGCCCCCCCTGCCTAAAGCTTCTGGTCTAATCAAAGAGACAGGCAATTCAGCAAGCCCTAACAACACAGAGGGACAGCAGGAGCCAGTCTGGAGACGCGGAGGGTTCTGGGGGAGGAGAGGCAAAGCAGGGGCCATGGGGGGACCCCAGAAGAGAAGTGCCCCAGGCAGAGGGGAGAGCTGCAGGGCGGGAAGGAGGATCCGCACACTGCCGCCCCTCCACCCGCCAGGTGCTGGGGGTTTTCTCAGTAGCTTTTCCTTTGGGTACTCAGTACATACATGTTCCTGGGTATAAATACATGTGTTCTAGATAATATCAACAGACACAGATGTAATAGTAACCTGTAGGTTTACAGAAAAAACTTTTGACTCCGTTACTATCCCTCTCTGAATTTGGCTGAAGTCCAATATTTGAACTGCATTAAATAAATAGTCAGGGTTCGGGGTGGCGGGTGGGAAAGCAGCTGCTTTCATAACTCTGGCACGCAACTGAGAGGATGCACGTCCCTACTGAATCACTTTAAGGCAGAGTGGCTAACCCCATTGTTTGTGAGCATTGAGTCAATTCATGGGCAAAGATGAATAGTGAACTCAGGAAATGACGCTGAAAATTAAATGGCTGTCGCACGGTAGCCACAGGCAGAAGCCCTCGGCAATCAGTGGGGATATTCCCTCCGTGGAAGAAGGTTCAATTGACGATGAAGCATGATGTGATTACGGACCTTCAGTACATCAACTAACCTCTCCTGAGACTGCAAAATCCTCCTCCTCTCCTTTGTGTCTTCCTTTCCACCCTGCTAACTGAACTGCAGTAATGGATGTCAGAACAGTCCTTGCGTTTTTTTCCCTATCAAATCTGTTAAGAGGGGAAGAAGGTTCCTGTCGTTAATTGCAGGGGATCTCCCACTCTTTGTTTTAAGGAAAGTTTAAACAAAATGATCATCCACTCTGGGGCTTTAAACAAAGTTCAAACAGAACAAAGTTCTCTTGCCAAGGTTTAAGGCAAATTTCCTCTGTCCAGATGGCTTCCTCAAGCAGGCCAATGTAGGAACCGAGACACTCAACCCTGCTGCCTTTTAATGCAGCTCCTTGATTGTTCCTAACGATCCCCAGCTGTCTGGCTTTGCTGGTTCCTTCACCTCCCTCTGCCGGCCACATCTGAGGGGAAAGGGAGATGCTTTGCCCCCAAAGCAACACAGGTGGGCTCCTAAGCGGTGGGACCATGCACAGGGGAGAGGGTTAGAAAATTCATTTCCACAAGAAACTTCAGGAAAAAACTCAAGGGTCATTTTTCACATCAGGTAAGTAAACTTGATGATGGGAAATGCCACTAACTAAAGCAAACTCATCAAGAATCCAGGAGTGTGACCATTGTCCTGGGCAGGCCACTTGCCCCACTGACTGGTCCACACATTGGTCTGGGCATCAACCTAGGTTGTGGTGGTGGCCATGAGAATTCTGAGAGTGTTCTAGAAACATGTGCCCACCCTCTCCACTCTCCTCCCCAGCTGTCCATTTTACTCAAGCCCAACACCCATAAGACACACTCACTTTGGATCGATACCAGATACAAGGGGGGGGGGTCACATCCATGTCCTGTATTGATTGAATGCTTCCCCTCTGATTGTGTGTGTCCTGCAGACTTCTAGCTCTGTTAGCCAGTGTGCCCAGAAGTCTTCATACACAAGCCTGCCTGGGGGTCCCTGCGATTCAGACATTAAAAAGTGTTTGCTGGTGATATCACCACATAGAGTGCACAAGTTTTCATAGTCAAATCCACTGTCTATGTTTGTCTAAGTTCCCTTTCTATGCCCTGTATCCTTTCTCCCCCAGATCCTATTTCTCAGGGGAAGCGAACTTATTATCTTTAGGCTAAAATCCAAACATAAGAGTCTAACTTAGCAGGTTTCTTGTTTATTTGCTTATTTCTTTGTTTTAGCCCATGTTAGGATATTATCAAGTATTCTTTCTTTTTAATTCCAAATATTGGAAAGGAAGTTTGAGCTCCCTGATTCATCCAGTAAATTCATGGCATGAGGCTAACAAGAGGCACAGAGTGGTCTCGTGCAGAAGGGTGACAGGCTTTGCATTCAGACCTGGATTGAGATTCTGTTCCTTTGATTACTTATCCTCTGACACTGGCCATATTTGGTGGCACATCTGAGCCTTTGCCTTATCACCCTTGAAACTAGAGGACACACTCTGGCTTTCAGGGTCATTGTGGGGATTAGAGATAATATATGTAAAGTTCTAGCCCAGTACCTGACACGTAATGGGCACTATGGGAACTATTATTAGATGTCAAAAAGTCTTTACATTTAGTCGAAATGTGAGCCAGTTTCTTCCCAATAAATGGCCATTTTGTCCCAAGGAAATGATATGGAAAAGAGTAGATGGCTCGGTTAGAAAACAAACTGCCCATAGAAAGCCCAGAGATAAACCCACGCACATATGGTCACCTTATCTCTGATAAAGGAGGCAAGAATATACAGTGGAGAAAAGACAGCCTCTTCAATAAGTGGGAAAACTGGACAGCTACATGTAAAAGAATGAAATTAGAACACTCCCTAACACCATACACAAAAATAAACTCAAAATGGATTAAAGACCTAAATGTAAGGCCAGACGCTATCAAACTCTTAGAGGAAAACATAGGCAGAACACTCTATGACATAAATCACAGCAAGATCCTTTTTGACCCACCTCCTAGAGAAATGGAAATAAAAACAAAAATAAACAAATGGGGCCTAATGAAACTTCAAAGCTTTTGCACAGCAAAGGAAACCATAAACAAGACGAAAAGACAACCCTCAGAATGGGAGAAAATATTTGCAAATGAAGCAACTGATAAAGGATTAATCTCCAAAATTTACATGCAGCTCAATAACAAAAAAAAACCAACCCAATCCCAAAATGGGCAGAAGACCTAAATAGACATTTCTCCAGAGAAGATATACAGATTGCCAACAAACACATGAAAGAATGCTCAACATCATTAATCATTAAAGAAATGCAAATGAAAACTACAATGAGGTGTCACCTCACACCAGTCAGAATGGCCATCATCAAAAAATCTAGAAACAATAAATGCTGGAGAGGGTGTGGAGAAAAGGGAACACTCTTGCACTGCTGGTGGGAATGTAAATTGATACAGCCACTATGGAGAACAGTATGAAGGTTCCTTAAAAAACTACAAATAGAACTACCATACTACCCAGCAATCCCACTACTGGGCATATACCCTGAGAAAACCATAATTCAAAAAGAGTCATGTACCGAAATGTTCATTGCAGCTCTATTTACAATAGCCAGGAGATGGAAGCAACCTAAGTGTCCATCATCGGATGAATGGATAAAGAAGATGTGGCACATATGTACAATGGAATATTACTCAGCCATAAAAAGAAACGAAATTGAGTTATTTGTAGTGAGGTGGATGGACCTAGAGTCTATCATACAGAGTGAAGTAAGTCAGAAAGAGAAAAATAAATGCTGTATGCTAACACATATATATGGAATCTAAGAAAAAAAAGAAAGTCATGAAGAACCTAGGGGTAAGATGGGAATAAAGACACAGACCTACTAGAGAATGGACTTGAGGATATGGGGAGGGGGAAGGGTAAGCTGTGACAAAGTGAGAGAGTGGCATGGACATACGTATACACTACCAAACGTAAAATAGATAGCTAGTGGGAAGCAGCCACATAGCAGAGGGAGATCAGCTCGGTGCTTTGTGACCACCTAGAGGGGTGGTAGGGAGGGAGATGCAAGAGGGAAGAGATACGGGAACATATGTATATGTATAACTGATTCACTTTGTTATAAAGCAGAAACTAACACACCATTGTAAAGCAATTATACTCCAATAAAGATGTTAAAAAAAAGAAAACTGCCTGTAGATGCAAAGTGGCTGGTGACCAGTGTCTGCTCACACAGTGACCCTGGGGGAGGGGCACCCCCAGAGTCCCACCAGCACCCCCCTCAAGTTTTCTATTCCTTAGCACAGGCCACTAGACCTCAATTCCACACCTATTTCTGATTACAATTAAACTATCCACCAGGCTGGCAAAGACAGAACAACACCTTCCAAACTTGATCAAAGATTTGACCACTACCTCGTACACTTGGTGTCTAGAACATACCTGGCAATAGGGGAGGCATACAAATATCATCCTGCCCAGAAGAAGAAACCCGAAGATGAGGCTTCCTGATACAGACCTCAATTTTGCATTGAATTTTGCTCACTGCAAATCATGTAAATACTTGATGTAAAGACTTGACTGTCTCTTCACTCGTTGGTATAATGCTCTTATCCTCTCTGCCCTACACGTGTCCTAGAGTGACAGATATTAGAAGCAGGATCCCAATGCTGACCAGAACCTTCAAAAGAGGGTTTTTGACAAAAGTGAAAGCAATGTGGACGCAGGAAGCTTACTTTCTCACACTAAAACACGAGATAAGCTCTTCAAGGCCTCCTAATCAATGATATATTGATGAAATATGTCTTACAACATTAGAGGCAAGTCTAAAAAGTATTTTTTCCTGCTAGAAAGATTGCTGGGCCATCATTGCCAGAGTGCTCTCAAGCCAAAAGAAAGGAACAGGCGAAGTCAGTTTAAAAGTAGCTTATTCTTTATACTACACAAAACCCCCTATATCCATGGCTGCTAGCAAATATATTCTGGGTTTCACTCGGTTATATTTTTCAAACTTTCTTCAAATTTTCAATGTTACTCATCTTTAAAGATGATTATGACAAAGCTTGACTCCATCAATGCACATATATTCGCCCCTCCTTGATGGTAAAGCAGAATTATCACTGGTCCCTACTCCTAATTCAGAACTTCCCTCTCCAGGGGATCCAGAGGTTTCCATGCCATCTGTTGAACCCCAAGAAATCTGCATTCTACTCAAAAGGACAACAACATGGTATTATGTTTTTGTGAATATAAATAAAACGTTATGTAATGATAAATCAACAGTAGTAAGAAGTCCTGCAACACAAAGTCGAACAACAGCAGCTGCAGCCTGGAACGGGTAGTGAGGAGCCATACCCAGAAATCAGAAACAGCTTTTGTGCTGAATCAAGGCCTGAGAAACCCCCTTCGGTCTCCGTGACTTGGCCAGCAGGAGGTCTGCCCCTCTGAATAACAACAAACACAAACCCAAAGAGGGATGGTGGTATGAAGCATGTTTTGATCCATTTTCCTTTCCAGCCTGGCCAGCTGAACTGGCTGACATCCTCGCAGGACCAGCTTCTTAGCAGGTTCTGTCACCATCAGTGACTCTGGCCACCGCCTCAGAGCACACACTCCTGCTCCATGGGCAGGTCCTTAGCCGAGATATTTCCAAAGACCTGGCTTGGCCTGATCTTTCCAGGCCAAGCTCTGGTGTCCATGTACCAAGGCCAGCAGGACAGGGTGGGAAGTCTGCAGGGTGATGTCCCTGGGAGAGGGGCATCCAAAGTTACAGAGACCAGGAGGTCATAGCAATGGGCTTAAGATAACAATAATGTTAAGCTTCTCTTCTGACAGTTACGTTGTTGGGGGAGGGTGGTAGGAGCTTCCTTAGGTCAAATGAAGCAGATAAGATCAATTTGGCCTGGCAAAGGTTGGAGAAGAGAAGAAAGATACTCCCCCCAACAGAGCTTATGCTATGGCCAATACAATGCAATTGCAAAGGGTATTACTTGTTTTCATTTGACTTATTTTTTTAAATCTTTAAAGGCAATTATAAAAACAGATTGATTACAGATGAATTCAGTGTCATCAGTTTTAGCCAAAAAACAAACAAAAAAAAACTGATCATGTAACAGCAGCATATAATAACCATGCCTAGACCCTTTGATAACATCACATTTCAAAGCCATTTATCTTTCCCTTGTTGAACTACTGAATTAGCAGATCCTTCCTAATCAACTCTTTTAGTAACATTTTTAAAAGATTGGGTTAATGTGCTCACAGGCAAGAAACTGACATGCTTCATGGGCAAGTCTCAAAATCCAGCTGGCCTGCACAGTAACAACTGCAAGAGTGACAAGAGCAATAACTTAGGCTGCCTTCTCAGGGAAAAGATGCGATGCAGACTGCCCTGGATGACACAGATGCACGTGTACCTGGGGCGGGGTGTAAGGACAGATGAGGAATTACAGACCCAGACCCAAAAAAGAAAAGGCAAGAAATGTTCACATCAATAGTAGAACTGAGAGTTCTGACACAGCATGTTTCCTTCCTCTTTCACCCAAGGGCTCCCTTGGTCATTGGAACCGTGTGGACAATACATTGGTCTTTGGGCCTCTGAGTGATTCTCTTCCTATCAAAGAAAATTGAGCTTATAATCTAACGGTAATAACTGTTAGCAGTACTTACTGAAATAAGTAAATATGCACTAGTTGGGCCTGTCTCCTTCTGCTGACAAAGGTCAGGATGTATTGATAATTGGAAGAGGAAAAGCAAGAGAAGGGAAAGGAAGCAGGGTGGCAAGGATAGGCTGTTCCAAATCAGTGTTGGGCCACAGCCAATTCTTAGCCAAAAACCAGAAAATCCTCCTTAAAGATTAAATCGTCGCATAAACTCTATTTCTCCAGCTCTATTCCTTTCCTTTCCCCTCTCTTCCTTTTTTCCTCACTGCATTTCCTCTTCCCCCTCTTTCCTTTTTTTTTTTTTTTTTTTTTGCGGTACACGGGCTTCTCACTGTTGTGGCCTCTCCCCTTGCGGAGCACAGGCTCCAGACGCGCAGGCTCAGTGGCCATGGCTCACGGGCCCAGCCGCTCTGCGGTATGTGGGATCTTACTGGACCAGGGCACGAACCCGTGTCCCCTGCATCGGCAGGCGGACTCTCAACCACTGCGCCACCAGGGAAGCCCCCTCTCTTTCCTTTGAAATCACCCAGCAGACTAGATATGGCTTAAAAGCAATCCAAAAACTAAAATTTTTAAATATAAATTATGTTAGAAATTCAGAGGCAAGGATAATATATATTACAATAGAAACTTGAGCCAAAGGGAATTGAGAAAACATAACCGCGGGCTGAGGATCTCACAGTTATGCAAATCAAGTTCCAGATAAACAAAGAAATGAAAACTGACCCCAGAAGAAACAGAGATATTTCAAAGAACTGAAGAGAACCTTTTGAAACAGCGATTGGCAGTCTCAGAGACATTTAATGTGAGGTCCACTTTTTAAAAAAGCCTAATATGAAAAGGAACAGTTAGAAAGCATGATAGACTTCACAAAAACAACAACTGTGATTGTCAAAATAAAATATGAAGAGACCAAAGAGTAAATTAAGTGGAGCAAAGACCAAGTTGGGGATCTAGATAGTCAAGTGCAGATACTATCCCAACACATAGAGCAAAAATTAAAAGAGAGACATGAGAGAAAGATCACGAGTGGGAGGATACATCTAAGGAGTCCCTTTTCCATTTAAGGGAAAGACTATATAAGTAATAAATAATCAAAAGAAAAGATACAATAACTGTCACCAAGCTGGGCAAAATCACAAGTCTTAAGAATGGAAGGGGGCTTCCCTGGTGGCACAGTGGTTGAGAGTCCACCTGCCGACGCAGGGGACACGGGTTCGTGCCCCGGTCCGGGAAGATCCCACAAGCCGCGGAGCGGCTGGGCCCGTGAGCCATGGCCGCTGAGCCTGCGCCTCCGGAGCCTGTGCTCCGCAACGGGAGAGGCCACAACAGTGAGAGGCCCAAGTACTGCAAAAAATAAATAAATAAATAAAAGAATGGAAGGGCCCTACAAATGAGAGACAAGATAAAATTTTTAAAAGATCCACACCTAGATAGACATTGTAAAGCTTCAAAATTCTTTAGATAAAGAGAAAATTCTGGTGGGTTCCAAAGAAAATAAATGAGAATCAGACTGACTTCAGACTTCTCATCACCACATGAAATGCTGGAAGAAGCAATGCCTTCCATTTCCTAAGGGAACTTTATTTGACTCTAAAATGTCTGTGCCCTACCAAATTACCAATTAAGGGTCAATAAAGGTATTTTTAAACATGCGAGAACTAAGAAATCTTACTATCCAAGATCCAGTAGGAATACATTATCTAAAACAATATAACAGCAGCACCAAAAAATGATTTTAAAAGAAAGAAAATGACAAGAGAATAAAAAAACCGTATCATCTTAATATGACCCAGGAAGAGTAAAAGAAGCTGAAAATAATTAAAAGAGGATCCACTGGACCTTGACACTTAAGACCGTCTGTTCTTAGCCACAAGATTTTCAGTGACACAGGATTACCTTTCCTTCAAAATGGGGTGAATCACACGGCTTAGTTTTTGCTGTTTGGCGGGGCAGGGGGTGGGGGGGCGCTTAAATTTTTAGAAGTCTTTAGAAGCAGTAACAGAAGAGCTTAATTTTATTAAAGGAAAAAATGTAAATGACATAAACCTTGACAATTTAAAAATGATAAAAATCAAAAGTTGAAGCAGGAAAGGGAAGTGAGAGGTAGTAAAATGCTCTTGATTCCTCATGGGGGATGTAACATGCATTAGCAAATGATAAAGCAGGAAAGAAAGTTCAAGTGTGACTATGTTAGGTAATGAAATAGTCAGTTTTCTTTATCAAAATGGCCAAATGAGGACATGAATCTCTTCCCTCCCAAATGCAAGAAAACATAAAGGAAACTGAAAAGGTATAAGCCTGTAATATCAAAGAGAACTAACTGGAGAAGAACCATCAGAACATGAGTTTCTGAAAAAAATGGATGAAGTATTGATAAATTAAAATAGGATGAAAGGAACCTCAGTCGATTATCCCTGGGGAGGAAGTTGCCATAGAGGAAGGAGCAGGGCATCACAGGTATGAACAGGTGGAACAGAGGGCAGGGGTGAGGAAAATGGTGAAAACGTGAAGACTAAATGAAGGTCTTAATCTGAGAGAGTTACCCACCCCGCCCCATTCCAGTCCCTACTCCTATATCCAGACTGACAGACAGCTAGCTACTCATTATCTCTAGGCCTTCCCCCACCCCAAAATTGTAGGGATCTTTGTTAAAGAAATTAACTGAACTCTCAGAGGAGAACTAGGGAAGCTAACACGAAGTCCCCCTCATTCTGATATTTAAGGGACATGTAGGGTAAAAGGCAGCTCCCCACCCTTTCTATCTAAAGCAGACAAGCACTTCAGTCCACAGAACTACCAAACGGCCTCCCCACACAGCCCCCTCTAGCTTCAAACTTAAATTTGAATGGATAGAATAGATGTGCAATTGAAGTACAAAATACATGCAGAAAAATAAACAGATCATTAGTGTACAGCTCAGTGTAATATCACAAAGGGAATACACCCATTAACTACCATCAAAACCACCTAAATTTTTTTAAAAATATATATTACCCGAACCTCAGAAGCCCCCTTCATGCCCCCTCCTAGTCACAACTCCCTCTTCTCCACAGAGGAATCTGACTCCCAGATTTGTTTTGTCTAAGTTTGAATTTTACATAAATGGAAGCATGCAATATCTGTGTTTCTGGCTTCTTTCACCCCACATTGTGTTCATGAGATTCATCCATGAGTCTATGAATAAGATGCACATGGTCCTGCCCTCATGGAGCTCACACTTAAGTGTGTGGAAACACTCAACAGGCAAATAAGAAAAACAACAACAAAACTATCAGATACACAATAGAGAGTTTTGTACTAGAGAGGGACTAGTTAGTTCCTTTAGACTGAATGAGCGGAAAAGTCCCTCTGAGATAGTAACGTTTAAGCTGAGACAAGAAAGCACCAATCATGATAAGGATAGATCCATAGATAAGGAGTAGTGTAGAATACACAGAAAGCTCCCCTCCCCCCTCCGTAAGAAAAAGGCAGTCAAAACAATACAAATTGGGCAAGAGAATGGAATAGTCATTGCACAAAAGAACATATCCGATAAATATATCTAATATCTAAAGTTGGGCACATACAAAATGTGCCCAACTTCATTAGTAGTCAGTAAAGTTAGCCACCAGAAAGACTGAAAAACCCGACACACAACTGATCTTACCAAGAGTTAGGAAAGATGTGAGAACAACTAGAACTCTCCTATGTTGATGCAGGAGTGTCAGTTGGTACAACTGATACCAACCAGGATTCTTGGTCTTCCCCAATCAATAGAAATTGACTAGGGGCCAGACAAGAAATTCAGGCAAAGCTTTATTGGGGCCCCTGCTGCAGCAGGGGGGAATGAGAACAGGTAACAGGTTCCCTTGCTCGCTCCCTGAGGGTGGGTTCGGGGGGGCAGTCGAGCTGGTTCCTTCTATGGGGTGAGGGTAGGGTTTGTCCAGAGGTGGGCCAGAGGGGTGGCTTAGGTGTTTTGCCCCCCCTTTAGGTGATGTTGAGTGCAGGGACCATGCGCTGTACCCTGCTTTTTCTCTCAAAACCCTATTTTTGCTCTGGGCTCTTCAGAAGTGGCAGTTGGGTTTTTTTTGGTCTTTTTGTATCTTTTGTCCATAATTTGCCCCAACTGTTCAGGCACACAGTTATTTTTAGTCCCTTAGAGTTTCTTTGTAATTTGTAGCTTGAGGAGACATTTGTCCAGGTGCCAGCACTGCAGGAAAGGGTCCCAGGTCCCAGCCTATCTCACAACCATTTAGAAGACTGTCTGCCATTATCTTCTAAAGTTGAGTTTAAGCTACTCTCTGACCAGAAATCTCATTTCTATTTATTCCAAAAGAAATCTGTCATATGTGCACATATGACATTAAAAGAAAAAAACACATTTTTTCTTTTTAATGTTTATAGTAGTTCTGTTTGTAAAAGACAAAAACTGGAAACAACCAGATGGCCAGAAACAAGATTAATAAACTGTGGTATATTCACACAACAGCACACTGGACTACGGTGAGAATGAATGAACTACTGCTACACAAAACCTGAGGAAAAAGCCTGCCTCCAAAATCCCCTTTTTCTTCTCCCTGAACCTGGGCGTTCAACCTCCTGTCCTTAACTGAACTGGGAGCCTCTGCCTCCTGCTCTGTGCTTCCTGGCTCCGGGTCAAGGGGAAGCCACACAGACATCCCTTTCTTCCCTCGCATGCTCGCTGGCAGCTGGTAAGGTCTTCATACTCTGATTCCTCAGTTTTCTGGTGACACTGACCTGAAGTAGTTGGCGGGACAATCCATGCCAGGACAGCCTGTGTTCTTCACCATTGTGTGCCCAGCTACTAACAATGCCTGACACAGAGAAGGGGCTCGATAAATATCTGTTGAACAAAAGGATGAATGTTCAATCATTGATGTCCCTGTGACATCCCATTTGGGATCTACTGAGATCTAACTGCTTGAAGTAGTGCACTGTCTGTGTAAGGGGTTGAATTCAGTGGTCATTCGGGTAGGCTTAGTTGGCATGTGCCTTGTTGCTTTGCTAATTTTGCACGCACACACACACACACACACACACACCATCAAAATTTGTGTTTTCCTCTCACTGTCTTTTCAAATGTAGATATAGGATGGGCAGCTTGCTGTTCCCAGGCAAAGATGAATTAAATTTGCTTTCACTTTGTTTGCCATTACAGATGGAAACTTCCGCAACTCTGTTTAGGAAGGTGCTCTCAGACCCTGAAACTCAGAAAGTTTAACCAAGGATTTGAAGAAATCTTTACTCCCACAGGACTTTCTAATATCCTAAACGTTATCCTTTCCTTTTTGTGTAAGGCAGCCTGCGAGTTGTACTGAGAATCAAAATAAGTTCAAAGAAAGAAATGGAACAGGAAATCCAATTATAAAGTAAATTTAAATGAAGGTGAGCTAATTAGTAAATAAATGGCACGGCTTGCTGACCCTTTGGTTAGATGGTAATTTGCCCATAGATAGAGTTCTAACAATAATATCTAGCAGCTAGTGTATACTAAAAATGTATTATGTGCCAGTCAGTGGGTTCACACTTACCTAGATAAAGGCAGGATTGATTTTATCAGGGTGCCAGATCAAGCCTGGAAGAATGCAGTTCTTATGTGTAATAGATAATTCGATAGTTGGTGCTCTGGTGTGAACTAAAGTCAGAATGACGGGTTTCCCCTTGTCCTTGCTAAAATTACTTTGCCATAAAATTGGCTGTTGGAAAGTCCTGAAATTCTGAGAAATCACAGGAGATGCAAAGATGAATGTAAGAGTCAATGCCTGCCTTCGAATTGCACGCCATCTTGAGTGAGAAGGACAAATAGATAAATTCAATCCAGAATGCTAAGGACTATGAAAGGCATGAGTGCAAAGGTATTGTGGGAGCCTGGACTTTACCAAGGAAGTGATGTCTAAACCGAGTTCCTGAAAGAGGAATAGGAATCTGGAAGGAAGACTCCTCCCAGGCAGAGGGGCCAGCACATGCCAAGGACTAGCTGTGGGAAAGGGCATCCTGCATGAAGGGAACTGAAAGCAATTCAATATTGGCTAGAGCACCGAGCGTGTGCGGGCACAGCAAGACTTGCTACTGAGAATTAAACAGAGTCCAGACTGTGAAAACTTTGTAAGCCAAGCTGAGCAGTTTGGAATTCATCCTGTGGACCATGGGGAGTCACTGAAGAATTTAAAGTCAGGGAGTGATTGATCAGATCTGTGTTTAGAACAATCACTTTCTAGGGGTGAGACTGGGTGTAGGGCTGGGTAGTGATTTCAAGGAGACCGTGGTGATGACATCATAAGCCAAATTAGAAGCAACAGGAATGAAAAAAATAAAAAGAAGAAAGTCAAGAGGAGAGGGAAATAAGAAATCAAAGATGACTCCCAGGTTTCCAGATGACTGTTCCAGAAGAGAATATTACACTTTGCAATATATGATCAAGGATGCTTCCAAGTCAGGAAAGACACATTCATTTGTTTTTCAAAACTTCAAATTCATTAATTACAATTATAGTGCTGCTAATACCATCAGGGGGCTTGACCAGAGCTAAGAGGAAGCTCAACGCTACGGTTTCTTGTAGTGGGGGAATTTACAGTTTTCCTAGTTCATTTCATCTGAAGAGAAAGAGGACTTGAAAGACAGTTAACCAGAGGCACCAACTGATGACAGTCTAGGGAGAGACCAGTTAGATGTTGGTCAATCTGCAGAACAGACTCTCCTGGCAAGAAGGCAAAGGGAGAATTGAAGAGAACGATTAGTGTTAATGGGATGTCACCAAGTGGGCACTACAGGTGGGAGTGAGTTCAGGGTAGAAGCCGAGAGTCAGATTTGATAGGACGGATTGATTTGCTGAGAAGTGATTGGCCAGAGGTGAGACAACGACCCTGTACTTTAGTAAATTGGTTCAGAAATATCTCTGTGTAACCCAAACTGTTTCCTGTTTGCTGTTAGCAAATTGAGCAAAAACACTTGGAGATGCTCTCAAGCAGCTGGCATGGCAGACTCCCTGAGTTCTGTAGAAGGCGGCAGCTCTTGCTAAGTGGTTGTTTTGCAGACTGAGCTAGGACTAGGACTAGAAATCCTCAACGAATCCCGAACCAGCAACCACTGCAATAGGCTCATAAAGGAGTGTACCAAGGAAAAGCACCCACAAACAAACACCGTTGTTCATAAGCCTTCTGCCTTGACACCTACGGTTTTCTTCTGGTAAAGTGGGCCGGACCAAGTGAAGCCAGAAACCTCCTTTTGCCTAGAAGCGGTGCCCTGAGGTCTGGACAAGTTCTCCAGTGTGGGCTTTAAAAATCCCCACAAGTCTGAAGAAGCATTCTTAGAGGTCTTCAAGTTCTCAACAAGAAGTTTTTGAGTTTCCAGTTCAACAATGATTATAAAAATTAATATAAACGTATTTGGGATTAACTTCGTGACCTCCTTAAAATCCAGTACTGCCCAGTAGTGCCAGTGTTGTCTTTGTTTCCAGTGTCCAGTCACATTGGTAGCAAGCAGTACTTTGTTGTCATGAGCTAATGAGAGGGGGGAAAAAACAGAAAGCACATGCAGTAGAAGTGATTCTGCAGGTGGAGTACTCCTAAACACTGCAGTAATGCTGGAGTACTTAGGTAATACAGTACAGTACGTCGCTAGGTAGATAATATTTCAAACACTAAGGTAATACGAATAGCCATCAGGAAGAAAGAGCTGCATCCTGCTTTCACAAATGACAAGACAAATCTATCTCGGTCAGAAATGCCCCAGGGGAGAACTCAGAAGACACAGGCAAGGCAAGAAGGAGAAAACGTGAAGACCACAGGGGTGGCTGATGGGCCCTGGCTAACAGCATCCGAAGCTAAAGTACACAGGGGGAGAGGAAGCCAGAGTTTTGGATGGAACAGAGGATGAGAAAAGAAGGTGCTTGGGAGGCCTTAATACAGAGCAAGAACTCTGTCCTGAAGAAAGTCCTTCGGGAAGGTAGGATTGAACTTGATTTTTTTTTCCTCTGAGCTTCTGCATTCTTAGGGGTTCTGTTGCTTGCAATCCATAATACCTAGATTTGAGTTGTTTTTCTTACGATACATTTGTAAGGCTGAGGTAACCTTTATTATTAGGCTAGAAGACTTTCGGAATTTGTCAGGTTCTGCTCGTGTAACGAGGAAGAGCATCCACCTTAACGGCGTCCCCAGGCCAAGAGTAAATTTGTTCACTTACTCACCATATGTTTACTGGCCATCTATTCCATGCTAGCCACTAGGATATAGTCGAGAACAAAACTGGCTCAGTCCCTGCCCCCACGCGGCTCTCTGCAGTCTAGTACTCCAATGATCAACCCCACGGGACCACACGCTTAAAGGTGCAAAATCTCCTCCCCATCCTGACACCGCATGTATGTTTTAAGTAAAATAATTAAATAGATGCCAATGTACTGGCAAGGTCTGCTCTCTGGCAGGTCCCTCCGCATTCATCCGGCTCCTGTTCCAGCAGCAGCAGCACCTGGGAGCTTTTAAAAAGGCAGAATCCGGGTCCCATCTCAGACCCTCCCCATCCGAACCTGCATTCTGATTCCCAGGTGATCCATGTTGACATCAACATTTGAGAAGCACGGTTCTCTAAGACAGTTCTAAGAGAAACGGCTGCCTTTTATCCATGAAGATAAATCTGCAAATATTTTATATGTATTTTTTCAAAAACAAATAATTTAGATTTGATCATAGTTTCTCTGGATGAGCCCTATTTCAATGGGTCTCCGGCTGGCCAAAAAAAGCGTGTCTGGTAATAATCTAAAAATAAATTCCCAAGTTCCCTTTAGAACTTCTGCATTTCTCATACTTGCTTTTTTACTTTTACTTCCAAACAGCCTATTGAAGGGAAAAAAGTTTCGATTGCTGTGACTTTTCTTGAAAACTTTATGAAACCTTTAACCTTGGAATTCACGTATTTAGAATATTTATTAAGATTGTCTAAAATAATAATCATAAATCTGATTTACCAATAAAATCTCACATTTGAATCCTTAAAAATTAAGAATGTAACTATCACGAAAGTCTTCTACCAATTATATTAAAGGTATACATCCCTTTGTATCAACTGTAAAGATAATCAAGGGAATTCATCAGAACTTTATATAGATATATTTTTAGATATATATTTTTGTTGGGGGGATTGGGTGAGAAAGAGAGAAACTTTGTTCACCAAATAATGTTAAATAAAACTACTTTACGACTCTCCCTGCACAATCAAACAGCAAGGAAAGTAAGAATTGTTTGGAAAACACCTTATCAGTTCTCTGCCCTTCACTACCTCAATATCCCACTCTTCTGCCTCAGGGCTTTCCCCCTACTTGTCCAATCACCTAAAAGCCTTTCCCTTCTCACTCACTGGTTGTCTAAATCTCTGATTCCCCAAAGTGTTCTTTACTTCTTTCTTTTCTTTCTTTCCTGGACTTCTACCACTAGCGCTCTTATACAGCCAGCATCACACTACTATCCCACACTTTAATACGTTCAACCTTGTCAGTTTTGCTGCTAAAATGTTAGGCTCTTAAAGACATTAAATTAAATTTTATATATATTTTTTATATTTATAAATTAAATATATTAGATTATAGATACAAGAAAATTCTGGGCACATAATAGATGCCCAATAAAAATCCATTTGTTGATTGGTCAACTAGGTAAAAACTCCACTTGCACTGAATGAACAAGGATATGAAAAAGTCTTCACGTCACTTAATTTAAATGAAGCTGAAAATTATTAGAATTAATAAGATTCACAATGAACACCTGGCCTAAGGTTAAGAAATTTAGGGGTTTCACAGTATTTGGTTAACTCTTTTTCTGTTCAGTTTCCCCTTCAAATTAGCTAAAGAACTAAAACAATTCAGGAAAGGTTGTTTTCAAAGTGTTTCTGTGCCCGCAAATCTTATCAGTATTAGTAACAACCTTATGAGCACGATCAAATGGGAGCTATAAATAAAAGGAACACAGTCTAATAAGAATTCACAGGCACATGTTGACCTCTAAGAAGATACAGCGCAACTTGAAACTTTGTCTACACATGACTCCATAGTTGACCCCCAAAAGCCCCAAATTAATTTTAAAGTTTCCCATCCTCTGTTGTCTTTTTGATAGATTATACACCTTACGCTAAATCTTCAAAGTCCATTAAAAGTCCCATCTCTTCCAGCAAGCTGTCTTCTGCTCCTAACGATAATAACCACCCCTCTCTTCTGCAAACCACAATTAAATTAAGATTTAAACTACCTTAAAGAGTATTTGTTCTCATAAATGCTTTGTGTTTAGGTCTTATATTTTTAAAACTTTGATATATCTATACAGAGCTAGGCACATAGGCACACAGGGAAAATCTGCTAATCCAATTGAATAATTCTAGATATAGTGACCAAAGAAAAGTGATTATTTGCTCATACGTAGTAGGATAGGAAGTTTTGGAAGTGAATTAAAGTCCTGAACAATAAAGGTGAAGATTGGGGAATGTTGGATAAAAATGACAAGTGATTTTGTATCTCACAAATGTTTGGGGCCATACATTTTTCTGAAAGTAGTTGGGCATGAATTGAAGATGCATATATGAACACCCCGTCTTCTATGTTGAAGCATCGGCTCTAAGGAGAAGGCAAATGATCTCTCCTTGCAGAACAGATTGAGAGAGTCTAATAAGTTCAGCTCAGAGTTATACCTCTTCTAAATCAGATGCCAAATCCTTTCACATCAGCCAGTCCCCATAAGCCATAAAACAGCCATCAGTCTATCAAACATGATGGAAGAATTTGTAAAGTTCCTGGAATAACTGTCATTCTGGGTATATTTTTTTTCTTGTCCTAGGGGAAAACAACACAGGAACCAATTCTATTCGAAAACCATCACATTCCAAATTTCATCACAGTCAACTCATTCTTAGCACACAGACATGTCCCATATACCTCACTCCACTCCCCAGTTCCCAGTGATAAAAAAAAAAAAAAAAAAAGAACTTCACCCAAGTCCTGCTGACGTCAATGGTGTGTGCTTGCGTGCAAAGTCAGTCTTGTGGATGGATTGAAGACAGTGGTGTTGTAACTTTTCTTAAGGCCTCAGTTATTCAAAGAAACCTCACTTCTAAGGGGAAGTGTCAGAAAGCCCAGAACTCTATTTCAAGGAAAAGGCAGCAAGTAAATCTTAAAATAACTGAACGTGTTTCAAAGCATGTTCTTAAACTGAAAGTTGACGTTCATGTCTTGGCAATATCCTAAACCTCATAGTAATAAAAAATGGTAATCATACCTCCTTAGGAGGGAAATAAAAGGTAAAGAAAAAAAAAGCATGAATAGAATCACAAGGATCCACAATTTTTTTGTATTGGGGATTTTTTCCCTTTGTTTCTTCAACATTTTACTTATGCAAAATACCATCTACGAATCTAGGTTCTCACAGAGTTTTCTGAATAATCAGAAAATTAGTGCTGGACATTCAGATACCTACAAAGAGCCACTTGCTCAAAATAATAAAGTAGTATTTATTAAGAAATAAAAATGTCACGTTGGATTTTGTGCTACATGATGGGGGATGGTGAGTATCTAAAAAAACTAAATTAAAGAGAGATATTCTTGCTCTCAAACATTCACAATCTACTAAAAGAACAGGTATATATATATATATTTTTAACATCTTTATTGGAGTATAATTGCTTTACAATGGTGTGTTTCTGCTGTATCACAAAGTGAATCAGCTATACATATACATATATCCCCATAACTCCTCCCTCTTGCATCTCCCTCCCTCCCACCCTCCCTATCCCACCCCTCTACGGGTCACAAAGCACCGAGCTGATCTCCCTGTGCTATGCAGCTGCTTCTCACGAGCGATCTATTTTATGTGGTATATATGTCCATGCCACTCTCTCACTTCGTCCCAGCTTACCCTTCCCCCTCCCCGTGTCCTCAAGTCCATTCTCTACATCTGTGTCTTTATTCCTGTCCTGCCCCTAGGTTCATGAGAACTTTTTTTTTTTTTTTAGATTCCATATGTATGTGTTAACATACGGTATTTGTTTTTCTCTTTCTGACTTACTTCGCTCTGTATGACAGACTCTAGGTCCATCCACCTCACTACAAATAACTCAATTTCATTTCTTTTTATGGCTGAGTAATATCCCATTGTATATCTGTGCCACATCTCCTTTATCCATTCATCTATCCTAAGTGTCAATGGACACTTAGGTTGCTTCCATGTCCTGGCTATTGTAAACAGAGCTGCAATGAATATTGTGGTACATGACTCTTTTTGAATTATGGTTTTCTCAGGGTATATGCCCAGTAGTGGGATTGCTGGGTAGTATGGTAGTTCTATTTGTAGTTTTTCAAGGAACCTCAATACTGTTCTCCATAGTGGCTGTATCAATTTACATTCCCACCAACAGTGCAAGAGGGTTCCCTTTCCTCCACACCCTCTCCAGCATTTATTGTTTCTAGATTTTTTGATGATGGCCATTCTGACTGGTGTGAGGTGATACCTCATTGTAGTTTTGATTTGCATTTCTCTGATGATTAATGATGTTGAGCATTCTTTCATGTGTTTGTTGGCAATCTGTATATCTTCTTTGGAGAAATGTCTGTTTAGTTCTTCTGCCCATTTTTGAATTGGGTTGTTTGTTTTTTTGATATTGAGCTGCATGAGCTGCTTGTAAATTTTGGACATTAGTCCTTTGTCAGTTGCTTCATTTGCAAATATTTTCTCCCATTCTGAGGGTTGTCTTTTGGTCTTCTTTATGGTTTCCTTTGCTGTGCAAAAGCTTTTAAGTTTCATTAGGTCCCATTTGTTTATTTTTGTTTTTATTTCCATTTCTCTAGGAGGTGGGTCAAAAAGGATCTTGCTGTGATTTATGTCATAGAGTGTTCTGCCTATGTTTTCCTCTAAGAGTTTGATAGCGTCTGGCCTTACATTTAGGTCTTTAATCCATTTTGAGTTTATTTTTGTGTATGGTGTTAGGGAGTGTTCTGATTTCATTCTTTTACATGTAGCTGTCCAGTTTTCCCACTTATTGAAGAGGCTGTCTTTTCTCCACTGTATATTCTTGCCTCCTTTGTCAAAGATAAGGTGACCATATGTGCGTGGGTTTATCTCTGGGCTTTCTATCCTAGGAACAGGTATATATTTGCCTTCTTGTTAATTCAAAAAACATTTGCTACGAACCAGATACGTAGTATGAAATATCTGAATAAAGCTTTAAACATCAGTTGACCAATAAAAAGTAATGAAAGTTACAGCCAATCCCAAGTGCATTCTAAGAAACGTGAGCAGAGGTTGGTGGGTATCTGGGATCAGGAGTGGGTTCCTCAGGAAAACGGTTTATTTGGCCCACCCTTAAGACTATTTGTTTCTTGCACTCTACCCCATTGTAGACAACAGGCTGGGAAAACATCTCTGTGACTTGGAACTGTCTTCATTTACAAAACTCTGTCAACCAGAAGTTCAAAATAAGAGTGGACTTCTTTTCCAATTTCTACGTGAAAAAGGAATCCTTTGATTCCAGGAAAGACAGTATTACCCAAGTGAATCACAAAATTGTTGCTTTGACACACTTCCAGATGTGTGGTTGTTAAAAGCAACTTTCGAGTAGAAGATGCGTCTGATTGTCAAGTAGCCGGTTCCTCGGGGTCTCTTCTGCAGTGTAGGGTACAGACCAGCTGACCCGTTTATTTCGGTTCATCTCAATTCCATACACCATGTATAAAGATCTGTTCTCAGGGCTGACGTGCCACGTGAACAATGAAGACAGAGCCTCCGCCCCCGTCTCCCCAGGGGACTCACTTCTACATAGAACCTCGTTAGCACCCTCGCGCAGCAGGGACACACCAGCCAGTCTGGTTATCTTAGCTTCTCTAGCTTGCTTTCTTCATGCATAAAAAACACCATTATTAGAGGGGGATATTGATAATGGGGGAGGCTATGCACGTGTGGGGACTTATGGGAAATCTCTACCTTCAGCTAATTTTGCTCTGAACCTAAAACTGCTCTACAAAATAAAATCTGTTTTGAAAATGCCATTAGATGAGCTAAGTGGTTTTATTCATCATTTGAATTTTACTACTTTGGTCTTAAAGGATTAACCCACCTACATAGGTGTTATCTTTTCTCTGAATGCTCAGAGGGTTTATCTAGAACTTTCGCCAGACTTTGGCCTTCTCTACCCTTCCTGCTCACTGTTTTCAGGCAGGTGCTGTATTTGTGTGTTCACTCTCCAACTCCTCCATTAGAACGTAAGCTGCAAGAAGTCAGGGCCTCTGTTTTCTTCACCATGATAGCCCCAGAGCTCGGCACAGTGCCTGGTACCGAGTAAGTACTCAATAGAGTTAACCCAGCAACGTGAATGAATAAATTGTTGGCGAATGAACCACAGAGCCACCCTTCTAGACTCTGCTCTCCGGGGGCAGGGTGCCTATCAAATGATTCTCTAAAACCTGCAAAATACACACTAGGGATTCAGTAATTGTGTGGTGTATCAGTGAATCGAGTCACAGCATCTTGCATCGGTCTAACCGTACACAGACGTCCTTCTGCAGCATCCCAACTGGACAGTCATTCAGCCTCTCCTGGATGCTGCCAGTGAGGGAGGCTCGGTACTTCCACCACAATTTCTACCTTTATGTTAACAGGACAAATGAAAAAGAATTAATTATATCTTTATCCAAATATGGTGCTGTTCAGATAAATTAAAAGACATGATCCTTGCCTCCCTAAAGGTGCCCTTTTCTAGCAGAGTATCATCACTGAGCCCAAGCTGATGACTCCTCTGGGTGTCCCTTGTACGAGTGGATAACCTAAGGCAGCGTCCTTCACAATGTGTACCTCTGAATCCTCTCTGAGCCTCAGAAAAATACAAATACCAAGACTCCTCTTCTGACCCCCCAAATCAGAGTATCTGGGGGAGGGCTCTGGGTAGACATATTTAGCTAACTAACCAGGACTGAAAAAACACTAAGATAAGGACATTTTTAGTTTCAGGTTCAAGAAAGAAAGATGTTTGTGGCAGAGGTCCTTAAATCTTGAGTAGGAGAGAAAAGGTCTGAAGACATTTCTCTGCCCTTCTCCCGAGATGGTTTGGGCTCCCATGAGGACAGCAGAGGCAGAGGTGGGAAAGTTGAGAGATCGAGGACTGGGGACATTGTGACAGACGGAGGGAAACCAGCATGCTGATGCAGTGCAGACGTTTGGGGGGAGGTCAGCAGCAGCTGCAGTCACCAGGGAGACAGGCAGGGGACTCAGAACAGCCAGAGGCCACAAGGGGACTGTGGTTGACAGATGGACTTGAACACATGGCAGACACCCTGCTGGGGACTTCCAGACTGGTTTGGGGAGGAGAACTCTGCAGGGAAAGTCATTCTTTCATCTGAAACATATTTGCTGAGCACCTACTATTTCCCAGGCACTGTTGGAGGGTCTGGGGTTGCAGGAGAGAGTGGGAATAAATGTAGAATCGAGTGCAGGAAATGTGAGTTCTTAAGGCTCATGGGACTGCCAGGGGCTCTGCCTAGTAAAGTCCAGAGGCATTAGGAATGCAATTTAAATAGCTAATGTCAAATCAGATACACACAGATCCCCCAAAAAGTTACTCTTAGTGAAATAAGTCAGACAGAGAAAGACAAATACTCTATGTTATCACGTATATGGGAAATCTAAAAAATAAAACAAACGAATATAGATAACAAAACAGAAACAGATTCACAGATACAGAGAACAAACTAGAGGTTACCCGTGGGGAGAGGGAAGGGGGCGGAGGCAAGATAGGGGTATGGGATTAAGAGATACAAACTACTATGTATAAAATAGATAAGCAACAAAGATATATTACACAGCACAGGGAAATTTGGCCTTGTTTTGTAATAACTTAAAATGGAATACAACCTATAAAAATAGTGAATCTCTGTGTTGTACACCCGAAACTAACCTAATATTGTAAATTAACTACACTTCAATTTTTAAAAAATTGATACACATAAAGAGATCAAGAGGTTATTTGTCTTCCTAGCCTCCTACTTGAAGAAAAGGGAAATCACTTTTTGGCCTGCCTATATTTTTGAGAAAGGTACACATGCACAGCAAACCCCGGCACCTTCTCTGGGACACCAGGTATCACTTCTACACGGAGCCGTCCTCTGTTCGTTTCCCGCTCTGCCCCACAGCGCTCAGGAGAATGTCAAGTGGGGTGCGGCCTCCCCTTTGTTCTGGCCACAGCTGTCTCGGCGGGGATGAGCCTCTAACAGCCCAGGGTAACGGTCTTGCCCGTAACTGCTCACGAAAAGCTATGAAAGGTGAAACAGGCTGCCACATGAACACGATGCTCTTTAATTACAAGGTCACCCCCCCACCCGCCACCCCGTGGAAGGAAGGCCAGCAGACAGGCCAACACATTCCAATTATGCTAATACACCTGGTAAACATCAATTTTTTTTATTCTGAGATTAAAGAGAGCCTGTATCCTCACAGCACTCCTGAGACGACCGTGCATCTCAGGGCTGTTGCCAGTACTACTGGGGAAACAGGATTTCCTTTGGTTAAAATAGACTTTCACAAAAACAACAGCCTCGAGGTGGTCAAATGTGACTTCCACTGCAGGCTGTCCAAAATTTCAGTCATAGCTCTCAAAAAGCTTTCAAGAAGGACCGAGTTCATATTCTCAGAGGAAACTGATGAGCCTCCCCTGTTTTCTTCCAGCCTTTTCCCCAACCACACAGAGCCTGTGGTCGGTTCCCTTGGTTAAGCCTGGAAGTGGTGGGCCTTAAGGCTGAAGTCTGGTTGCCGTGTGGGTCACCCGCCTTCACTCAGTGTCAGCTCCTACTGGGCCACACACACACCGATGGAACTAACTCAGCCACATTCTCGGGTCCAGGTCCGCTAGGGACCAGTGGCCTGAATGTGCCAGGTGAATTGTCTGGGTCCCCTGCCACTGGTTCCAAGCTCATCTGAGGAGAGGTGGTAACGAGATTGAAGAAACCCATGCATGTGCCTTTCTGAGAGCAGGCTTTCTGGTGGGTCGCCATCATACGAAAAAAATATGTCCTTGAAATTCCTGATTCTCTATTACAAATAAATGTTGGAACAAATAAACTCCCAAAGGAAGAGTTTTTCCATTTGAACCAGTAAAACTCAACTCCTATAAGATGAAAAATCCTACTTAGTGCAAACAACTCCACGTTACAGCAGGAGCTGTCTGTGGTCTGCTGAACGGTTGCAGGCAAATCAGTCTTTATAAGGGCATCACAGTTTCAACACCTAGGAGAGTTCAACACACAGAGAAGACAGGCAGCGAATCCTTGAAAACTCTCCTCTGGTGGCATGAACGTTCACTTCTAATTTCTCCATCACATTCATTTGAATTTTTGTATATCAGTCCCTCAAAGAGAGTGTTCATGCTACGTATTGGGGGAAATTATGCCTTATGAATCCCTCTACAAAACACAGTCTCTCTGAGATCGTGGAAGGAGGTGATGAGAACAAGTGACTCTTCCACTTTAGGGGCTCTTACAGCAAAACTCCAAGATACTTGGGGGCTACTTGAGTGCTCAAAAGGCAGGAAGCGGGCAAGGTGGTCCTGAGAAGAGACAAACCTGTCTACACCGTCCTGCCCGCCCTCCCCCTCCAACCCACCTTGGGCTTTATACAGATTCAAGTGAATATCACGGGAAGCACTGAAGGGCAGGTCAGTCGTAAGGGCACTGCACGGGAAGAGTGAGAAACGAAAGGCTGGGTCCGTTCCCCACACGTCCCACATTTGGGTGAGGGAGAGCACGACGGTGCGGGGTGATCTAGGCTCATTGTTGGTACCCGGGAAGCCAGAGCATTCATTGCTTTAGGCACTCAGTAAACACCCTGCCTACCTAGCTATGACGGAACAGGCACTGGGGTGAGTGCTGGGGTTGGAAACGTGAGTTGGACAAAGCCCTCAGCCTCAAGCTGCTGAGAGTCTGGTACAACAAGTACACAAGGAAACACATTCAAAACTAAACAATATAAAAGTTCATCATACATGATGTGAAGAGAATACAGAAATGGAATAAAGGAGCAAATGATTACCTTGACCTGGGTGGGAGCAGAGTGGTCAGGGGAGGGGGGGTGGGGGAGGGGGGTTGTCTAGGCTTTGGTGACACGAGCCAGACCTTAAAAAATAAAAAAGAAACCCATCAAGGAAAAATGAGAAAATAAAATTCTGAGCAGAGGGAACTCCGATCCCTGGAGAGGCACAGGTGTGTACAATAGTATGGCGCACTCGGGCAACACCGGGGCCTTCAGGATGGCTAACACTGCTGAGGGTAGAGGCAGGAAGCCAGGCCGTGGGGACCCTTGAAGCCCAGGCGAAAGGATCTCAACTCCATCCTGTACTCTTGGGGAGCCATGGAAAGCGGGGGGGGGGGGGGGTGGGCAACAGAGTCACTTAATCTGCAATGTGTTTTCCAAAGATCACTCTGGCTGAAGAGGGGAGCACAGATCAGAGGAAAGCCAGACAGAATGAAATGGAAAGTTATGGCTCAGGTTCAGAGAAAAGCAATGGGAGCTTACACTAGGGCAGTGGCCATGGAAATGGAGAAAACAAGAGGGGTGGGAGCCAAGTTTAGGAATCAAGTTTATGAGGTTGAATCATGACAAGATTTAAGGAATGAGGAGGAGGAACTACAACTAGAATGATGTTTTTTGTTTTTTTTTTTTTTTTCGGTACGCAGGCCTCTCACTGTTGTGGCCTCTCCCGTTGCGGAGCACAGGCTCCGGACGTGCAGGCTCAGCGGCCATGGCTCACGGGCCCAGCCGCTCCGCGGCATGTGGGATCTTCCCGGACCGGGGCACAAACACATGTCCCCTGCATCGGCAGGCGGACTCTCAACCACTGCTCCACCAGGGAAACCCAAGATATATATTTTAATTAGAGAAGAGTGTAGTGGAAAAGTGTAATAGGAATGAGAATGTCAAAGGAATACTAAAGATGAAGAGACTGTCACTCATGAACATGGTAAATTTCAAATTTACTGTATTTGAGTATAAGTACCAAATTCTCATTGTCTAGTAAACTTGGTGAACCTCTTCTAGGTAAAATATATATTTTTTTTCCCTTTTCCTTAAACTTTATGTGGAAATCACTGCATTAAGAGTGGCAAGTGACCTCATTTCCAATTCCAAATTTGTTTTTACTTTTCCTAAAAACTGAAAGTGATGCTTCCGAGCAGACATGGATAAGCATTTTAAGGACTGCCTTCTTCTATGAAATCCAGCCCCTATCACACTTTTTTTGTTTTTACTAGAAATTTCTAATACATTACGAAGACTCCTATTTCTTTAAATAGAAAATAAAAGTCCACTTTCCCATCACTTAGATCAGAAAGACTGCTTCTTGTTTGCTGGGGGGTTTTTACAGTTGCAGCTTAAATTCAGGATGAGTTTTACGAGGCAGGGAAGACGTAGATCCCTCTGCAAAAAGAGGAACTTGCACAATGAGTGAAAACCAAGAGTGCTGATACAAGGGGCTGGGGGAAAATGATGTGACCACAGCAGCGCAGTGAAGGGAAGCGTAGCCCCAGCCGCCTTTCCCAGCCCGCATGCTGGTCCCACACACGCCCCCGTGCTACGGATGCTCCTCCATGGGCTCTGATCCCCGAAGCAGGGACCACAATAAAGAGTCAAATGCCTATCTTTGCTTCTAATACTGAAACCAGCTGTGTTTTTCCCTCCCTGACTCCCTCACCTTCTGACTGCCCTCATAGCCTGCACAGAAAAAATGTCTTCGGGCCAGACAGGCAACCTTTCGGCTTCACGGAGCACGTAATTTCTTAGTAGCGAACGCCTTCTGTAGGCTTGTTTTCAAAAACTGCAAGTACCCAGTAGAAGCCCCGGTGATATATAAAAGGATGTTCTCCTCTTAGAAGGAGAAACTTCAAAGCCATCCCTGACATGCCAGAATTCACTGCTTTTCCAGTAAATATTATCTATTTTGGCCAGAGAATTCTAGGTTTGGGGATAGATTGGAAGATGAAGAGCCTGTGTTTGGTGTAGCCTTTCTATTTATATTCTAAGCTGGAAACGTCATCCACTGGGTATGTATAACCTCACAAGGCGGCCGCTCAGAGGGAGTGGAGCAAAAGCTCACTTTGACTTCGCTGACCCTGTCCTTGAAAAGCCATCAGCAAGCACGCAGGCAGGCCCAGCACAGGTGCTGTAGTGATGGATGCAAGAAGCAGGGCTGGAGGGAAGTCTGTGCTCCAAGGAGTGTTCACCTCACAGGAGAAGGGCAGGCACCCTTGTAGAAAGCAAGGTTAAGGGATTTGATGCATAACTTTTTAAGATGTAAAAATACTGTAAAATAATTGCTATAGTAATTATGAGTATTTTATATGTAGTTGTTATAGAATTTACTTAAGGAATTACATGGGTTTTTGGCTTGCGTGTGTTTTGTGTGTGTGTTTGCTTAATTTGTGTCCTCAATTTTCATTCGTAAGATGTCCTTTCTGTCCCCAGCCTGGGCTCCGATTTCACCATCTTTCACATGCTCACCACAATCTTCCCCATAAGCTTCACCAACAGCTCAGTTGGACCATTGCTCCTGACACGAAGTACCTTTCATTCTGTAGAGAATCAACCTCAGCAAAGCCATGAACATCTTTTTTGGTTTTTTTTGATGAGAGGAGGGGGATAAAACTGTTCACTCTGTGACGTAGAGATCACACCTGGGGCAGCTCTAACTCTTTACCTCTTCATGATCATAACAAGCATGTCACGCAAACTCTTCTCTACCACATGCAAAATAAAATCTCAAGATCTCTGACACAAAGGAATTCATGAGCCGACCAGATCCAAGGCAGTAAAGAGGCAGTGTCTAGAGAAACCAAATGTAGACAGAGCCATGACGCTGATTGGAATACCTGAGATTTCACTGGGCTGAACACAGGATGAGAAGTTAGAGACACGGGTATTTGAATCCTACTTTGCCATTGACTCACACGGCAGCTGCTCATGTCCCCTTTGCCTCAATCCCTCCATGGTGTCATTTAAATCACCTACCTATCTAGGACACACAAAGTTAGCCCCTTTTCTTGGACCAAGTTTCCTATGTGGTTGGTGTGAAAAGCGGCATTCTTGGGAATATCTACTTCTTAGGAGAAAACTTAAGTCTCCAGTCCTCTTAGTGTCCAAAGACTAGAGGCATCTGTCAACAGATGCCCAGAGGCCCCTTGCCCATCCCTGAGCCCCCTAAGCCTAGACAAATAATTTTTTTTTTTTTCAGCTAAGAGGGTCTGGCTGGGGGTTCCAGATTGAATCTCACAGGTATCGGTTCTTGACAGAGCCACTGCGGGTTCAGAGCTTAGTCTTCAGAAACTAAGCTTCAATCAGCTGAGCCAGTGGGAGCCCTTCTGGAGGCAATGAGCTCGTGCTACCCAAACCCACACAAGGGCAACTGTTCCAGCAGCACACAAATGAACTGATGAGCTGGGAGGCCTGAGTCCACGCATCTGTGGAGGTTGCCATTTCCTGGTTGGGTTAGTCATCCAGTAGGTCCACGAGGGAACTCCTGCTTAGTGAGCTCCACTTTCCATCAGGAGCAGCTGGTCTTTGTCAAGGACTATAGCTCCTGCTGGAAACACTCTTAGAGACTGCTCCTCTCTTCCCAGGAAGCTTTCTATACCAGGAACTGAGGCTGGCTGCCCCGAAATCGAACACATTCTTATCCAAATACAGCTGGATGGACTTCTTCCTTGGCTTGCTTTTTCCTGGCCCTTGTACCTAGCATACCCTTCTATTGCAGGCTAACAATTAGTCAAATTGAAATGCAGCTGAGTTGTGCACACTTTCTTAACATGCTACATTTCTGGCTTTTGCTGATAACATCCTAGGATCAGTGGCAGCATTTCAACAAACCATCTCTTAAGGCAATCTCCTTCACTTTCTGTTGACCCTTTCCAGCTTTTGTTTTCTCACCAGGGCCCCAAATTTTGAGAGTCTGCCTTCACAGCCTGCTACTTCCCAAGGATTGTCTGTGCAGACATGCCCCTTGGGTGTCTCTGAAACTGAATCAAAACAGGTCTGACATGTGTCACACACAACTAGGCATCCTTAAATGAGCTACACTGTGTAACAAGAGCAATCAGACCCACCAAGGCTATAGGTAGCTTTTTCTCAGTAAAGAATGCTACACTGCAGTATACCAACAGTGTACTCTCCTTGGGAACAGTAAAGAATGTTCCCAAAGGGCAGTCTTTGGACCAATTGATTCGACTGATTAAAAAACTATGCAACTGTTAAAAAGATATATTCCCTGGCCCCCATACCAAACCTACAAATATTAGAATCTCTTTGGTAAGATCCAAGAATCTGTATTTTTTTTTAACTTTCCTAGGCATTTCTTTTTTTCTTTTTTTTTAGCTAGAATCTCAGTTCTGCTATTACTTAGGGACATACACTGGGGAAGTTACTAAATCTCTTTGAGCCTTAGTTTCCTTCTCTCTAAAATGTTTATAATACCCACACCTTAGGGTTTTTGTGAAGAATAAATGAGATGGTATGAGGGAACTACCAGACACAAAGTAGGCACCTTAGACTTGGTAGCTATCAACAACAATAATAAAAGAGCAACGCAAATGAGAATGGCCTTGCATCTGGAGCAGGAAGGAAACCAGGAGGGGCTGAGCACAGCACTGGGTCACACACTGAGGGGCAGATGCCCCTGAAGGTGCTCGGACACCATGCATCCCAACAGGCAGACACAGCATCCAAGTGCAGGTCCAGCTGTCAGCACGAGAAGCACAACAGGAAAGAGCAGGGATGTCTTGGGACATCCTAGGGAGAAGCTCTTGGGACTAGAAGGAGGAGCCTAGAAGCAAGGGATCCAAAAGCCTCAGAAATCCAGTCCAACCATGCAGCCTCAAAGAAGCAGGCAGCCACGTAATCTGGCAATCCCACTTCTGGGTTTCTATCCAAAGGAAATAAAATCACTGTCTCAAAGAGGTATCTGCTCTTCCATGTACACTGCAGCATTATTCACAATAGCCAAGATATGAAACAACCTAAATATCTGTCAGATGAATGGGTAAAGAATATATGATGATATATATGCACACATATCACACATGTATACACATTTAGCCATCAAAAAGGAGATCCTGCCATTTGTGACAACATGGATGAACCTGAAGGACATTATGCTAAGTGAAATAAGCCAGACACACAAAGACAAATATCACATGACCTCACTTATATCTGGAACCTAAAAAAAAAACAGGTTGAACTCATAGTTACAGAGAGTAGAAGTGCAAGAGACTGGGGGATGGAAGGGAGATATTGATCAATATTGATCAAAAGACACCAACTTTCAAATATATGGAAGTTGACTGATTAATGTTAAGGATCAAAGCGTAGGGACTTCTCTGGGGGTCCAGTGGTTAAGAATCCGCCTTCCAATGCAGGGAAACGTGGGTTTGATCCCTGGTCGGGGAAATAAGATCCCACATGCTGCAGGGCAACTAAGCCTGCATGTTCTGGAGCCTGAGCCACAACTAGAGAGAAGCCCGCGTGCCGCAACTAAGATCCCATGTGCCGCAACTAAGACCCGGTGCATCCAACTAAATAAATAAATTTCTTTTTTTTTTTAATGAAGAAGAATCAAAGTGTAGAATAAAGGCAATACCTGGGAGGCAGGGGGTGGGGGGAGGAAAGAAATTGGTGAGGGAGAGTAAGAGGTACAAACTTCCAGCTGAAAAATAAACGAGTCACAGTTATGAAACGTACTGCGTGGGGAATATAGTCAATATCAAAGTAATATCTTTGTGATGACATGTCGTAACTAGACGTGTGATGATCATTTTCAAATGTATAGGAAAAAAATCACTATGCTGTGTAACGGGAGCTAACATTGTGTTGTAAGTCAATTATACTTCAAAAACAAACAAATATACAAACAAACTTGGAGAAAAAGAGATCATATTTGTGGTTCCCAGAGGTGGGAGTGGGAGGAAGGGGAACTGAATGAAGGCGGTCAAGAAAGGTACAAACCACCAGCTATAAGATAAATAAGTACTAAAGATGTCATGTACAACATGACTAATACAGGTAACACTGCTGTATGTTATATATGAAAGTTAAGAGAGTAAATCTTAAGAGTCCTCAGCACAAAATCTATTTCTTTATTTACTTATTTTTGGCTGTGTTGGGTCTTCGTTGCTGTGTGCGGGCTTTCTCTAGTTGCAGCGAGCAGGGGCTACTCTTCGTTGCAGCACGTGGGCTTCTCATTACGTGGCTTCTCTTGCTGCGGAGCACGGGCTCTAGGCGCCCGGGCCTCAGTAGTTGCAGCAGGGGGGCTCAGTAGTTGTGCCGCACGAGCTTAGCTGCTCCACAGCATGTGGGATCTTCCCAGACCAGGGCTCAAACCCACGTCCCCTGCATTGGCAGGTGGATTCTTAACCACTGCACCACCCGGGAAGCCCTCTATTTCTTTAATTTTGTATCTATATGAGATGATGAATCGCCACTAAACTTACTGTGATGGGAATTCCCTGGCAGTCTAGTGGTTGGGACTCCTCGTTCTCACTGCCGAGGGCCCCGGGTTCAATCCCTGGTCAGGGAACTAAGATCCCACAAGCTGCGTGGTATAGCCGAATACATAAATAAATAAATAAGCAAACTTATTGTGATAATCATTTCTTGATGTATGTAAGTCAAATCGTTATGCTGTACACCTAAATTTATACAGTGCTGTATGTCAACTATATCTCAATAAAACTGGGAGGAAGTAAATAGATAAATCCAATACCCATACTCACCATTGTACGTAATTTGCTTTTAGTTACAAAATTTTTAGAATTTCTTTCCCTAAAACATTCACAGCGGAGGTATTCATTTCACTTGCCTATTTCACCTCTAAATACCACCACAGTTACTGGGATTACACGAGGTAAAGGAATAAACCCAATGGCTATTAACCCAACATGGCTATCTGGAAATCTGATAGGAAAGTTACCTACAGCCATGTCTTACAAAGTGCTTAAAAGCTCAACCTGAGACCTTAAATACATAAATTTTAAAGACCTAACGTACAGCATGGTTACTACAGTTAATAATGTATTACACGGTGGAAATCTGCTACGAGGCCAGATCTCAAGTAGTCTCACTACACCAAAAAAAAAAAAAAGAACTATGGGAGGTGATGGATATGTTAATTAATCTGATTGTGGAAATCATTTTACAGCGCTACATATATCACATCATCACGTTGTATACCTTAAATATATACAATTTTTATTTTTCAAAAACACATAAATAAAAATCAAAACAAAACCAAAAAAAAAAAAAAAAAGCAGGCATTCAAGCCTGGGTGACCCTACTAGGATTCCATAGCAGGATTCCAGTCCCTTAAGACAGAACAGAGGACTGTGGAGTAGGTTTTTTACAAAGAATAGGGCAGAAGCCCAGATATCAAAACTCAAGATAAGTGACCCCCAGAGGACAAGGCCTAGAGCCCGATCAACTTCTTCAGAAAGCGTGGGCGTAAGTCTTTGTCATAAGTTGGTCTGACTCAGGCGAAAGCCACAGTATGACTACAGCAGCTGAAACAGTGGGGCTGGATGGACCCAGGTGGCGAGACACTGGGGTTGTCACCCTGCAGGGGCAGCTGGCAGAGCAAAGGTCCTCATCCCGGCAAGTGCAGCAGGGTGGGGGGCTGCGGGGGGGCCAGAGGGCAGGTGAGAGTCATGTGATGGGAGAAAATAAAGGACTTTTCTCTCCTGGGATATCAGAGCCTTAAAGCGTTAATTCATCTGGGGAGGGAAAGACAAAAAGGCACACCGATATGTTCTCTAGGGAAAAACAGAAGAACTAAACTGTCAGGAGGGTGGGCAGCGTGACAAACCGGGCGGCCCATGCCGGAAGGTATGAGGCAGACACGAGAGGGGATCACAGAACAAGACAGCAGGTACTAAGTGAAAGTGATCAGGAGCTGGGGGTGGACGGGACAGGAGAGTGAGGGGCCTCCGAGCCCCTGGGAGGCCCAGAGAAGAGGGCAGAGAATATAAAAAAAGAATTGTGAGCTATGTTCTGGAACACTCTCAAATGTCAGCAAGAGGGTTAGAAAAGGATGATAATTCCTATCTGTGCTTCTTGTAACACAGCACTTTGAGAGTGAACCACGTGGGTCCCGGCTGTCCGATGGCTGAGGTTTGCGGGAAGGGCAGTGCTGAACAAACAGCGTAGCCCGGCAAGACCTCTCCCATGATCACATCTAGAGAGTGAGAACCGGATTTGTGGCGAAAAAAGAGCCAGGCGCCCCTGCCAAAGCCTCCTGGGCTGGCAAGTCCCAACCTGCCCAATCTCAGCTCGCCCCAAAGTGCCGGCCACACCACAGGCCTGGCCATGTTCAGTCCTGTTGCACAACCCCTTCCGCTTCCCCCATACTAGGTGTCCTCATGCCTGAGGGCCAGCTAAGCGCCCGTCCTCCCCAGAAGGGAAGTCTGAGCGCTGCTAACCTGAACCTGAACGTGAACCTGCCCCAGCCTTTGTCCACTTCCCCCCACCAGCAGCTTCCAGCCTTGGCTTCACTCACCATTTTACTCATGCCCTCATTCCAGCAACCCCTGGAGACTCCAGGAGGTGCCCCCCCCCCTCACCCAAGAGCGCAGGCCCCAGTAAGGTGATTCTGCCTCAGTCAAACAACTAATCAACCAGGAAACCCAACTCCAGACCCAACGGAGAAAACAAAGGAAAAGGAGATAAACTATTCCAGAGGGCAGATTAGTTCAATGTGGTAAAAGAAGGGGGAGGATGTAGGCTACACCAGAATCCCGGGTTCTCAACTGGACCACACACACCAGATTCGAGGCAAGAAGAGTAATTCTAGGTCTCACTCACGGAGTGGCAGAGGTGCTGTTAACTTCCTGCGTTGTTCAAGAAGAAAGCAGCTTAAATCCTCAGCGGCAGCGGCAGCTGGCGACAGGGAACCTGCTGTGAGAGATAAAGACAGCAAGGTCTGAGCTCCAGGGACTGGGATGGGCAGAGGTCAAGGAGGTCAGTCCCAGGGAGAAGATACAGGAGTGGGGGGTGGGGGGGATGTTGGACGGAAGGGGAGAGATGCGATATTCGTCAAGTACCTACCAACCGAAGGGCACTGGGAGATGCTTTACATATGTCATCCACGTTCATTCCTACAGTAACTCTGGGAGGCATCTCCATGTCACAGCGGAGGCGCTTAAGCCTCAGTTTCTCCTAAGTTGAAGCTAAGGAGCGATGGGGCTTAGATCTGAACACCTGTGTGTCTCATTCTACATCCTGGGCGTGTTCCTACAGCACCAGTGAGCGTGAACCAGACACCACAGAGCAACACAGGATCTGGCCCCAAAGTGTGCCTGGGGTGAAAGCAAATGACATCTGAGATCTGTGTCAAAAATCACCTGGCGGGTGGTGGGTGGTGAGTGGGAGGAGAGCAGAAACGAGGCTGGCCACGTGTTCATAACGGTTGAGGCCAGAGGATGGCTGAGCCCGAGGCTCAGTGTACTATCCTATTTTTGTACATGTGTGAAATTTTCCATAACACAAAACAAACTCTCTGCTGTATGAACAGTCAAGTTAACACACCATTTCCTCTGGCTTTACCCATCACTAGACGCTTGCTCTTTGGTCTGGGGCTTCCTTTTGGTTATAAAACTGAATATTCGCTTCACCGAAGAATTCTCATACTTCCCTAGGAATTTGCTTCTGTGTTGGGTAAGCGCACACAGTAGGCACAGTTCCATGGAAGAGGACACTTTCAGGAATTTGTTGTTCCATGAAAATAAGAAACTTAAGAGCTTTTTCTCATTATAATATTAAGGGGGAAAATATGATACAAAACCACATCTGAATCATAAAATGGACTGGATATAAATACATATATAGAAAAAGGAAATGCACTAACATGAAAACCATGGAGTTAACTTTCTGAATTTTACAAACTTGACAATCAACAGGCGTTCATCTTTGGAAAATATTTTAAAGAAAGTTGGTTTTTTGGTTTGTTTTTTTTTTTTTTTTTGGTACGCGGGCCTCTCTCTGCTGTGGCCTCTCCCGTTGTGGAGCACAGGCTCCGGACGCGCAGACCCAGCGGCCGTGGCTCATGGGCCCAGCCGCTCCGCGGCGTGTGGGATCCTCCCGGACCGGGCACGAACCCGAGTCCCCTGCATCGGCAGGCAGACTCTCAACCACTGCGCCCCCAGGGAAGCCCCAGAAAGTTGGTTTTTTTAATGGGCTTTAGGGAAACAGAACTGGACTAATTAAACGCTTTGTCTACAATACTGTGTTGTCATTGGTCTAGCAGTACTTTTCCAATAATTAGTATTGAGAGGCTACTATTAACAGCTATCGTGTGCCAGGCAATGCATAGGTTATTTCTAATCTTTACAACAATCCTGCAAATTGGAAGGTTTTGCACTGATTTTGAACTCAGATCTGCTGGTTCTGAAACCTGTCTTGCTCCATCACACCTGACCTCCTGCTTCTTCAGCTCTTACATTCTGGAGTGCAGAAGCACCCCCAGCAGATCCCTGGAACAGTTGGGACTAGAGGTTTACACCTCCAGCTGTGGCTTGGGTTCTCCTATGCTGTCATGACCCATATTGCCCAGTAGTCTGGGTCTGGCCAGGATGCAGCTGGTTAATCACCATCTGGCCAACAAGACAGACTAGACTCGCCTGTTCTTCCTTCCTCTGAGCTGACAGACTGGAATCCCAGCACCCTACTCTACGAATGGATGACTTCTGATTTATACTGGAATATGACCATCCTCTCCAAATAATACTCATATAACATTTAGTTTAGGGCCTTGGAAGGGAGAACACTATTTCATTAAGGGGGAAATGGGCCAAGATTACCTCTCCTTCCCCATGACAGCAGAAGCCACTACCTGGTAACCATGGCGAAGTACAGAAAGGGGAAAAGGTGCCTCTAAGGAGGCTGAGGGCAGACACTGAAGCCAGGGGAAAGTCGGGAATCTGAGCCAGACGCTAAAAGAGGTTTCAGACAACCGGCTGGATGGGCTACCGGTGCTGGCAGCCTCTTGAGGTGACAGGGCAGGTTGGCCTGTTTGTAACCGGCCATCAGGGAAATGATCCAGTCAGCAAGCCGGGTCTGGAAGTTCACAGTCTGGGAGCTGTTGTGAGAGCCACTTTCTTCTAGTTCTCCCACCCTCCCTCGGAGTGACGGTGAGGCCTGAAGCAAACCCAATTCATTTTCCTGTCGGTGAAACGTGGACACACCTGCTCCTTGACAGGAAGGTGTCTTGTTCTATGAAGTGTGTTGAGCAACTCAATCAAAAGTATTATATACACAGTTCTATTTTATAACAAATTCCCCTAGAAATGGCCAAATCATTTCCCCTGGTAACTAACGCTGTCCACCGCACACCAATTCCCCGGTGGTAGGTTAACCACTGTGGCAGCACAGCTGTGCACAAGCCGTGCGGCCTCTCACACCTAACTGGTTCCCAGCGGGCGCTCGGCTAGATCTGTTTCCCAGGCAGTCCGAGACTTGGGTGTTGTGTGCTGCCGATTCTTGGTCTTGCTTTGTTCTACTCAAATTAAAACAACCAAAAGTCATACATCCACCCTTCACAGCCTCCTCAATTGTAAGAATAGGTAGGGATCCGATGTGGGAGGAAAAAAAAAAAAAAAGCCCAGGAAAGTATTCAGAACCACTTTCTTCTGGAAAAGAAATGGAGATCTAAGGAGGTGGTGTATCTTATAGAAAAAAATCATCCACCTTTGCAAAACAAGAGTAAACCAGGCCTGAGTGGGATAGAAATTACTTCCTAAAAAACAGTTCTTGCTGAAGACACTGACGCCTGAGTCTCTGAGAGTGGGCAAGGAGGGAGACTTCAGCAAAGGGATTAAAGTAACTCACTGGTCACTGAGAAGGAGAGGGTCACTTCACAGCCACTGTGGCCCCAATCGTCAGGCTATTTGGCCGACCTAGTCTTAGCAGCTGTCTGCCCTTTGAAGGCTTCCCAGGTAGCTGAATGACTTCCATTCACTTTGGGCTACCTGGATTTGATCATCTCACCTTGGATTTGGCTGCGATCCCAAACACTAATCCTGAAATCTACAGTGCCTTAAGATAATCAAAATAAAGAAAAAGAAGACATCGGAGGCTTAGGAATTCCTGCTTTCCGTTATTTTCGCCAAAGAAAGTGTTGCTCGCTCTATGTTTAAGGGGCAGGGCATTTTCTAAAACATCTAAGGTGACTTAAAGGACTAGGCATCAGTTTTGGTTTGATTTTATATTTTAATGATTCAAAAATTACTAGTCATGAAAAAAACTAGTAGCCCTGTATGAAGTGATTTTTACCTTCAAAAGCACCTTTGTGTACAGTGGTTTTGGTTTATGTGGGTCTTCTGTTTTTGTTTTGGGGTTTTTTTTTTTTAGTATAAAGGGAAAATGGTGGGGAAAATACATATTGTATTTTATCAAACCCCAAATGTGAAAAATAGTTTAAAAGACTGCTGACGCAATTGCAGCTGGGCTCATTGAAGCCTAATTAAAATGCCGGTAACACATGATCCTGCCCAGAAGTGCTGACTACCGCTAGGCAGAAACCAGGGCCATTCAGCTGAACAATATTAATAACACCAGCAGCCAGAACATTATCATAAACGTTTTGAGTGAAGCCCCCAACCTCTATTTCAAGGTTTAGAAAATCTATGATTTTCCAGGCAGTGGTAACCACAGACAAACCAGACTTAATTACAGAATAAGAAACCAGCAACTGAACATACGGCTTAGACAAAGGGACTGCTCAATCACTAGGATCCGATCCTTCATTCATTGTTCTGGCAATGCATTAGAAGCCGGGGATACAAAATTAGAATAAGGTTATGATCCATGATCTCAAGAAGGTCCAAGTCAGAGCGCTAAAACTCTTGGACTTCAATCTTACGTTTTCTGAGTGACAAAAAAACCTGGTAGAGAAGTGAATGACAAATTAACTCCAGACAGAAAGACAACATGAATGGCTGAATAGAAGATATAGGAAGGAGTTCTATATAAATCCCTCTGCTGAGTACTATGAGAAGATAGTTGAGTAAATAGAGATGATGCCATCATTCAAATGTATATAGTGCCCCAACATACCTGGCATTATACTGGTAGCAGTTAAAACAAATTTTATCTCAGCCCTAACAATAATAGAGCACTGAAATAGTGTCTACTCCATGCCACACAATATCCTAAGTACTTTACATACATTCACTCATTTAATCCTCAAAACAACCCCATGAAGTAAATACCGTTATCATCCCCATTTTACAGATGAGGAAACTGAGAGGATAGTAACACATCCAAGCTTATTCAGCTAATAAGTGATGGAGCCAGGATTTGAACCAAGTCAATCTGGCTTTATAGACTGTATTCTCAACTACTTTGTTATACCTCTTCTCTATAAAAATGGTTATGTTAAAAACAAAGGAACCGTACATAAACACTGTACCGTAGTTGCTAAATTTGTTTCTCATGGGGATACAGGTTAACAATTCTGAAACTGCTTCACAGTTATGCTGTGGTTGAACAAATATTAAACGGACAGTGGACAGTGGGAGCCAGGTTTCCTGCTATTGGAGAAGGGGTTACAGATAAGCAAGAATGACTAGAATGAACCCTACAGTGCTGTATTATAGTCAGAGACACCAGTATAAATTCATGTTTAGCTTAATGTATATATACAGATGTTTAGATACAGAAATAATTATAGATATGTGTTTACACAACTAACACACACACACTATTCCCAGCTCTGTTTGCTGACAGAGCCCAGAAACAATGGGGCCCAAGAAGAAATGAGCACACCCAGCACCAAGATCTTGGTTTCTAAATACCATTTTCCAATTAAAGGAACCAGGGCTCTTCGAAGAAATGGCTATTTCTGGGAGTGGGGCAGGGAAAACACAAGATATACCTGCAGGTTCTTGTGGTATCAGAAAAGAGAGATGTGTTCAAAAAAATAAAAGGATGGAGGCATATCAAAGGGACACAGGAACCAACCTGAAAGAGCTCCCATGGCCAAAGGTGGAATAATTTAAGCAACAAAATAAATAGCATCCTATAGGATTATAACCCAAAGTAGAAAATAAATACACGAGTCCACACTGATATAAGCAAATGATTAAATAAGTAGATGGGTGAAAAGAGACAAATCTTCCTTAAAGAAGAATTCTAAATAATGTATGCAGATACTCTTCATTCCAGGAGGTACAGCTTATCCCCTCCCTGTTTGGGGATGGACTAACCTTAGTGACTCACTTCCAAAGAATACAGTGGAGAAGTGGAAAAATAATACCTTTACAGTGGAGAGATCTGCCCGCAAATGCTACCTTAACCAAGTGATGAAGGTTAAGATCCTCTGTGATATTACGGGTACGGGTACGTGGGTATCACGTACCCTGTCATATGATGTGACAAGAAGGACACTCCACTTCTGTGGTATTCTTTCTAAAAAACCATAACACTCGTTTTTAATCATGAGAAAACATCAAACAAACCCAGACTGGGGGACACTATAGGGTATCTAGCCAGTGCTCCTCAATACAGTAAGACTGTCAAAGTCCTGAAAAACAAGGAAAGACTGAGAAATTGTCACAGACCAGAGGAGACCAGGGAGACATGTCTAAATGCCATGTGGTTCCCTGGATTGAATTCTGGAACAGAAAGAGGGCATTCATGGAAAAAACTGGTGAAAGGCAAATAAAGTCTAGAGTTATGTTTCTTCGTTTTGACAAATATACCATGGTAATGCAAGATACTAACATTAGGAGAACTGGTGATGGGCATACAGCAACTCTCTGTGCTATCTCTACAACTTCTCTGTAAACATAAAATTTTTCCAAAATAAAGAGTTTAAGAAATTATTTTCTTCGAAAATAGGCAATCTATGCAAAATAAATAAAAGAGCAATCATGTATCATGCCAGTGAAAGGAAGCTAGAAATAAGAGCATAACAATTTTCATGTTAATGTTAGCTTTCTGCTACCTAGCACTACTGATAGGACTGTTATTCCTTAATTCTTCATAAGGTATTGTATTCTGGGGGGAACCCTAAACCCATCCAAGCTCATTCCATTCACAAACGCTTACTGGGTACATAAGCGCCAGGCACTGTCCTAGGCACTAGAGATGCACTGGTGGACAAGACATGCTTCCTTTGTCCAAAGAACATCTAGCTTCGTTGAAGAGCGAGATATAAGTCAACACAAAATAAAACACAGCATGTTAAGTCCTGACTAAGAAGAGGTAATTTTAAGATGGTAGGGGCACACCCAGGAGGAGCATCTGACCCTTTCAGTGCCAAGGCACCATGGAGGACAGAGACGGTCTCCTGGAAGAGTCCATGAATAATCTAAGTGTCTTATGACCATCACAAGGACCCCTGGTGATGGTGATATATGCCAACCTCCTGGCAGCATAAAGTGCATTTGGGAAATACAAATTTAATTATGCCACCTCTTCCTAAAACCCTTCAAAGGCTTTCCATTACTCCAAGTTCCTCACTGTGTGGGATGGGTAATTTGATATGCTAACTTGGCTAGGTTATAATACCCAGTAATTACCCACTAGCTGAGGTGGGTTTTTTAATATTTTAAAATTTCTTTTTAATTTTTAGTTTTTGGCCATGCTGTGTGGCATGTGGGATCTTAGCTCCCTGACCAGGGATCGGAGGGTCTTAACCACTGGACCACCAGGGAAGTCCTAATTGAGGTGTTTTTGTGAAGACATTTTTAGATGTGCTTAATGTCCATAGTCAAATTTTTAGATGTGCTTAACGTCCACAGTCAAATTTAAGTAAAGGAAATTCCTTGATAAAGTAGTGGGCCTCATCCATTCAGTCGAAGGCCTTAAGAGAAAAAAACCAGTTTCTCAGAAAAGAAGAAACTCTTGGGACTTCCCTGGCGATCCAGTAGTTAAGATGCCACACTTCCACTGCAGGGGGCGCAGGTTCAACCCCCGGTCAGGGAACTAAGATCCCGCATGCATGCCACCGTGAGGCGGGCACGGCCATAAAAAAGAAGAAGAAGAAATGCTGCCTCAAGATTGCAGCATCATCTCCTGCCTGAGTTGGTAGCCACCTGCCTGCCTGACCTACAGACTTCAGACTTGCCAGCTCTCTTTATGTAAATATATTTCATATATGGGGTTATATTATACATAGGATATTATATAGAGAATTATATATATGTAGTATATATATTATATATAAAATAGGATATGCATTATACATCTCTTATTCTGTATTTTATATATATATATATATATATATATATATATATATGTTGAAGACATATATATCTTCTCTTGGTTCTGTTTCTCTGGAGAACCCTAACTGACACACCATGGTCATGGTCTCCGGGCTTCATGTAGTCTGGCTCTTACCCTCATCAGCCATGCCTTCCCCCCCACGCCTTCCCCCCCACACCTTCCCCCCCACACCTTCCCCCCCACCCCTTTCACACTGTCTCTTCTACTCACACTGGCCTTTTCTCATCCTGAGTCCTTTCAACTCTTCCTGTCCCCTCCTTCCACAGGCTGCTCTCTCTGTCTGGGTCACTCTCCCTTCTTTTCCTGATTGACACCTACTCAAGCCTCAGACCTCAGCTCAACTGCTGCTTCCTCAGGGAAGCTTCCCATCACCAGACCCACTTAGTAAGCCTTCAGAGCACCTCACAGCTCTCCTGAGTAGCTGGACAAATTATCACTTCAGGCCTCTTTACACGTAAGCTCCACGAAAGCAGGAATGATGTCTGGTTTTGCTCTTTTTTTGTAATTATATTCCCTAGCACAGTGCTTGGGGCATGAAAGGTTCTCAATGAGCATTTGTTTAACGAATGTCAACACAGGTGTTAGAAGAGCAGAAACCTGCCCCTCTCCATAGCCACAGCCTCTGAAGTTCTCACAGGTAGAATCCAGCGACACAGTCCTCTTGACAACGCATCAAGCTGAAACTCAAGGTTAAAAAAAAAAGAAAAGGGGAACTTGGAAAGGCAGTCAAAGCAGGCAGAAGGAGGGGGCTTTACTTGCTGGAGACAGAAATGTCTCTGCAGATGGGCTGGAGGTAGTCAGTGCGGCTGCAGCCTCAAGTTGACACTGATTTCTCCAAAAATGCCACCTGCCTCTTCACCCAAACTGGGCTTTATACAATCACATTTCCCACTTATTACCGACTGCCAAATGTCGAAACTCTCAGAAGCACCTTTTTTAAGTCTTAAAAGAAATACACTCTAGCCTATTAAAGAAGAAGAAAAGAAAATGAAGATATGTTCTTACCAGACTTCTTTTAATAAAAAAGGTTCAAACCTAAAAAAAAATTTTCCCCAAGTTTAAGTGCTAAGATTTTATTAGGAGGTACATTCCGAAGGCAGCAAGGGTGAGGGGAAAGGCAAAGGAAAGCAAATGATATGCGCAAGTGATCGTTACATTTCTTCTTTAGGTTATTTTTACCCTGAGCTACCTGTACTGGACAAGCTGGCAAATTTCCTAAAACATCAGGCCACGGGGTCACGTTTCTAAAGGCAGTAACTACAGCTGATGCCTCAACTCATATACGTGACAATTTTAAAGCATATCTTCAAATTTATTGACATTTTTCCTAGTGACACATGGGGTCTATATCCTCTGCTTTTTTTTTTTTTTTTTTGTGGTACGTGGGCCTCTCACTGTTGTGGCCTCTCCCGTTGTGGAGCACAGGCTCCGGACGCACAGGCTCAGTGGCCGTGACTCACGGGCCCAGCCGCTCCGCGGCATGTGGGATCTTCCCGGACCGGGGCAGGAACCCGAGTCCCCTGCATCGGCAGGCGGACTCTCAACCACTGTGCCACCAGGGAAGCCCCACCCCCTGCTTTTGACTCTGGGAAGTTTGTGATTCACTTGTATCCAGTAATACGTGTTGAAGTGCTGCCGAGTGACTCCAGGGCTTGCTTATGGATAACAATACAGTTCTACCTTATTCACAGGGACAGTCATCGGTGGAGCCCTGAGCCCACAGGTAAGAAGTGTGACTTTCCTAAGGCTGCCATGCTACGAGGAAGTCAAGCCACAGAGGGAGGATGCGTGAAGGTGCTCCAGTTGGCAGTAATGGTCTTCAAGTCCTCCTCTCCCAGGTGCCAAATATGTGAGTGAGCATGTTCTCAGATGACTCTAGTCCCCAGCTGTTGAGTCAACCCCAGACTTTGAATCTTCTCAGCTGAGACCTCAGACATGGGGGAGGGGAGGGCACAAACAAGTCATCCCCACTGTTCCCTTTCTGAATTCCTGCCCCCAAAGCATACAAACACTGGTATTGCATTACAGTACTGTGGTTGAAGGGGTGTTTGTTACGTAGCAACGGTAACCCGAACAATATAGAAAAACGGGAGTTATTTCTTAGATGTCAAAACAGGTGTCTAACTTTCCTCCACAGGAGTCAAAACCCATCAACAGCTTTTACCTCTGACAAATCTCTGAAATGTAAACAAGCCAAACAAACAAATAAACAAATAAAAGCTGGTTTCGGCCTTTCATGAAAGGAGTAGATTTCAAACAGAGATACTTACTCAGAGAGAGAAAAGAATTGTCTTTGAGAAGGGAAGTGCTCGATGTTTGATGAATGAAGAAAGGAATGGCTCAAAGAACCATGAAATGTTTAGGTGAGGATACCGCAGAGGGCAAAGGATCATTTTCCAGGATCAATGGCAATCTTAGTCCCCAGTTCAAAACATTCGGTCCTCCAGAAATTTCTAGGGCTTATCCTTGTGTCCTCTTCCTGTAATATTTAATGATTTATCAACAAGCAAATCACATGCTGAGGATGTATACTTGTATATGACACACTTTCTGATGCAAAACTGAGCTGGATAACAAACACCTTGAATGACAGAAAGAATCAAAATTATTTTGACAAGCTGGAGTAATGAAGCAAGATAAATATAAGTGGCTGAAGTAACCCTATCCTAGAGGGCAGCTGAAGAGACTGTGCAAGGACTCCAGAGTCTTTGGGGGAAGTGTTGGACTCACCCTGAAGATGACAGGAAGCTACGGAATACTTCAGAATAGGGAAGCACTGTACTAAAACACAGTGTTTTAGAGGATGAATTCAACATCTCTTTATGTGACGAAGTAAAAGGAGAACAAATAGAAGGAAGAAAGGCCACTTAGCACTTAGGAGACATCTGCAGTCCCACAACAATAAAAATATATAGGTCTGAGCTAGCATGACCATGGCATGAGGAAAAGAGGGGCAGCGGTGATTCAGTGGCACCACCAGGAAGACCTGGGCAGCCGATGGGGTATCAAGAGTACAGGTGAAGGAAGAGTCAAAGAAGATTCAGAGGCCTAGAGTGGGAGGTCAGTAGAGCTGATGGAAACAGAAAAAATGGAGGAGAAAGTATGCTTTGAGAAGAGAAAAACGAGCTCAGTAGGAACCCATGGCCTTTGAGATGGTGCTAGCAAGACATTCAGGTAAAAAGAGCCAATGGATAATAGGAGACCTTGGATTAAGGTTTAGGGAAAGAGACAGGCCTAGAGAAGTGGAGCAGGTGATCCCTAAAGCCATGAATGAATTCCCATAATGCACCATGTTAGACTCTGTTAAATCTTTGGTCTTTATGGCATATTATAGCTCAGAATGCAATATTTTGAAAATATACTGCATCTTTGTCATGTAGTGAGTGGGCTGCATAATTAGGGCAACCACAGCACAGCCATTATATTGACCTTTTAATAAGTAAGAAACAAAGATATAAATTGCCAAGAGTACCAAAACACGAATTTGTTTGGCTCCCAATATATTGGGTTGGCCAAAAAGTCCGTTCGGGTTTTCCCCTACAATGTTATGGAAAAACCCAAATGAACCTTTTGGCCAACCCAATATTTTGAACTACTCCTCCTACTCACTTCAACTGACAGGATTGGCCTCAGAAATTAAGAACCATTTTTAATGCCTTTAAAGAATATCTGGGTGGGCTACTATCCCTTCGGCTCTCCACTTGAGTAAACTGTAAGAACACCAAGAGCTTGTGTGGGGCCAAAAAGGACCAAAGAATGTGCAGCTGGAGGTGTCAGCTGTGCATGTCGAGTTCTAGCCAAAATAACTCCCCAGGGTGTCCAGCTGTAGAGAGAGAAAGAAAAAGAGAAGAAAGACAGTAATTCAGTCGGGGAAGTTAACAGTGGCTGAAGATTCGAGTTGGCCACAGAACTCTCTTAACAGTTGGGTACCAGAAGACACGCTGCTGCCACATTTGGGTAACTTAGAATTACAGAGTGAACATCTGTCTGTGACCATCTGTCTGCAAGCACGCTGGGGGTCAGAGGCACAGTGAAATATAGACCTGAAAGTGGAGTGAGATAAGATAAGGAGAGGAAAATATGTAAGGCATCCAACTGATTTCACCCAGAGAAAGACAGCCAGTTGAAAGCAAGTGTGGACGGGGTCTTCTTAAATAAATTATGACTCAGCAAGTGCCATTTTATCTGTCTAAGAAAATAATTACAGGAAAGCAATGTTTCCTGAAAAGTGTCTCTTCCGGAAAAAGCCCGTTTGGAATAGCGGCAGAGGTTTCTGGCAGATGGAGGGTAGCACTGCATGACTTCTGCAGATGACCTGGCCTGAGCTCAGTCAGGTACAGAACTGAGACATTACAAGCAAGCCCTTCTAGAGAGCACTGAAACCTGCTTTCCTCGGCCTCCATGACATCTACCATATTTCATGTGTGGATGGTCCTCTGACCACTCACTTTTACAGGTTTTTCTTCCTCTGTTGTTTCTTAACCCCAGAGCTCCTCTGGGCTCTAAGCCCTCCTCTCTCCCCACTCAAACACTCCCCTTAGGGCATCACATCTGCTCTGTTGGCCTTAGAGCCATTCATGTGTTGATGACTGTCAAATATTTACTCTCACCCAGACCTTTTGTCTGAGCTCAGACCTGGACAGCAACTGCATACTGCATAACTCCTCTTGGGTATTTTACAAACTCAACTTGTCTAAAATTGAACCCATGACTCCTGGAGACTTATGCCTTCTCTACTGCTTTCTATCGGTAAATAGCCCCTCCACTGTCAGGTTACCCAAGTTGGCCACCTGGGAATCCTTATTTGAATGTTCTTTCCCTTGGCCCACACTTCACCCACACACCAGTGGCCCACATTGACCCACCACTCTCCAACCCCCTTTCCCTTAGCCTAGACTCAGGAACCACTATCTTTCATTTCATTATCACAACAGCCTTCTGAGTTGTCTTACTGTCTGTGATCTTGACTCTGCCCTATTTCATCTCCATTCCATTCTCAAGCACTCACTCTGAAACAAATCCCAGCACCTCACTTCTTCAGCCTGAAACTCTTCATTGGGTTACTACTGTTTTTAGGATAAGGTCCAAAGCTGTTAATATGATCTGCATAATTTGGCCCATCCCATCTTCTTACCCCTCATCACTGCCTCCAAGTCCAGCCATGCTGAGTTTTTTCTAGTTCCTTGAACCCACCAAGTTCTCCTTCAACTACAGACTTTTGTATATGCTACCTGGCATCCTCTTCTCCCTTTCTTTGCCAAACAATGACTATTCCTCCTTCAGGTCCCAGTTTAGACAAAACTTCCCCTGACAAGCCTTCCCTGTCCAGTCCAGTCTGTGTTAGGTGGCCCGCAGTGAACTCCCAAACACTACTTTTCCCCAACAAATCACACTCTACTCTTAATGCCCACTTATATGCCTTTATCTTCCACTAGACCTTGAGCTCAATGAGGGCAGGTAGCATGTCTGTTTTGTGAGCAATTGTATGTCCAGCACCCAGCCCAGCATTGTTATATATTGAATATGTAAATGATTCCATGAAATATGGGATCTGTAGGCCCTCTGACCAGCCATGAAACACTGCTAGGTCTATGTCAAACAACGTCCCCTCAGAGAATTAGAAAGATTTTCAAAGTTCCTTTGTCTAAGATGAGCCTAGCAGCTGGAACATTCATCCAGGAACATTCACTCCCTGATGTGTGGCCAACAGAAGTCTACTGAAGGATTCTCAGCTGCAGCTCACTGCAAATCTCCTACTCCTAGCACAGAATAGTCTCTTCAATTCCAACAAGGGACATCAAGAAAAAAAAGAATCTTTCCTTTAGTGTCAGGAGACTGGGAAGGCAGAACATAAGGCAGAAAATTCTAGATGGACTCAGAGTCTTCCTAGAGAAGATTGTATTGGACTGTCCCCTAAATCAGTGGTTTCAAAACTTAAATCATAATCACCTGGACAGCTTGTCAAAGCACAGATGTCTGAGCCTGACCCCCAGAGTTTCTGATTCAGTAGGTCTGGGATCGAACCAGAGAATTTGCATTTCTAACAAGTTTCCAGGTGATACTGATGCTGCTGGTCTGGGGACCACAACCTTGAGAACCACTGCACTAAACATTTGAGTCACCTCTTAAACACACAAACATAAGAGAAGTAGCCTCCCCCTGGGCTGGGGGAGGAGAGGCACTCTTCCTAAACCCCTCCAGAGCAAGAGCTCACTGCTGGGAAGGGAGTGGGGAAACTTGCCTGAGGGTTCAAGAGCCTGTGGGAAACAAGAAATCAGAAAAATGAAAATTCCAATCCCTTCTGCATTGAGGTTGAAGGCTACTAGAGCCACTCTGCTAACTTAAGACAGTTCAAATTATAATAATTGTTCAAGAAAAGGACATCAAGGGGCCTTGTGGTGGAAGTGCCTACCCAGCAGTCATTCACTGGGCACAGGGAAGAGCTCCAAACATAGGTCTGTCCAGTTAGTGTGCACACACACCCAACCCACAAAGATTGGCTCAGAGCTGCCTAATGAGAGTCAGCACCAAACAACTGTTGGATCAGAGACCCTCTTTTTTTCCTCTGGGGTTGCCAAACTGATAGGCAATAAGTCTGGGGCTTCTGGTGGCCATTGCCCCAGAGGGAAGAGTGTGGCAGAGAATGACACCAACACTGAAGAAAACTCAGGCAAGAAAGGACAGGGACAGACTCCTGGTAACATTGTCTGAATCCAGCAGGGCCTGAAGTTCAATATCCTTGAACTTGAGCTGAATTTCTGTCACTTGCAACTGAAAGAGTCTTGACCGATGGAATTCTACTAGCAAATCAACACGTTGCTCTGGCCTAGGATGTTTAAGTAACCATCTGTTCTAGCAGTTTCTCTGGAGATAGACAGAACTTCCAGGCCTACAGCTTTCCCAGCCCCTCTGGGATTCTACTGATAAAATTTTTTCTAACAAATCACTGCTTTAGCATAGCACTTAGCCTCATCACTGCTTACTTGCCTTCATTCTCTCCTCTGTGAGCTCCCTGAATATATATACTCTTTGTAACAGTTTTCTTGGTTCCCAGGCAAAGCAGCTGGCTTACAGGTACTCAATCTGCAAACAGCATTTAAATGAAAAAATAACAAATTTGGGTCAGATTCGTTTGACGAATGAAAGAAAAAAAGGAGAGGAGGACAAAGCACGCTTGAAGAAATACTAGACTAAAACCGGTAATAACTCACAAAGGTGAGCTCCTAAAGTCAGGTAAACCTTCACTCGACTCCAGAATATTTCTAACTGAATCCCAACTCCCACTAACAGTTTCAGCATTTTTCTTTTCTTTGAAAAAACTATTATGGAGGAGGGGGTGCCAGAGAATGACAATTGAAACGGTGACTCCCACACAAGTCAGCTTCCTCTTCCCCAAATCAGTTTCCAGAAACTCTGCCACATCATTCACCGAGAACCCCCCGGCTTCCAACTCAAAGGAAAGTCTCAGACGTCTCGGGCACAGACAACAGCAGCCCTCCTTTGGTGGCTTTCAACGATAAACAGCTTCCTGCCAGCGCTCACCAACCCTGAACTCGTGGGAAAGAATTACTACAGAACCCAGGAAAGTGTTGGAAGCGTACCCGGCACAGGGTTTGTCACTCGCATCTCATATGAAATGTGCCTTTTGCCTCCTAAGGGAGTCTATCGGAATCCCTGGGCACAGCTGTGGTCACGGACGCTCCATCCAACAACTGGACCCGAGAAGTGACCCATCTTTCTGACATCAAGAGACCTGCCGTGGAAGAAAAACAGAAACGGCACAGATGGAGCTGCCTTTTCAAATCCTTGTGAATGTCATGAGATTAGCAGCTTTCCTCTGAGTCGGCCTCAAAGACTTCCTTTACAATTGTTCATAAGCTAGCTCAGGGATAGGCAGTGAAATTCACTCAAATAAAAACATAACCTCAAACATCCAAAACAGCTGGTGGAAATTGTGACTGTGTTAGAGGAGCAGACTTATCTAGCTGAGTCAAAACAAGTGTGAGTGCTTCAAACAGGCAGGAGATCAGAAACAAAATTAGGTGTTTATTGAGTGCTGTCCTTCTTGATTTTTTTCCCTCCCTTGCCTGACGTGAGTCTCCACTTTAGCTTCGTCCTGACAAGGAATAAAATCCTTTATGATATCAGAATTGACATTTTTGGAAATTTATTTTAAAGTAACTTTTTTCTAATTACAAAAGTAGTACATGTTCTTCGGAGAACATTTAGGAAACACAGAAAAACCACAAATCAGAAAATAAAAATCATCTGTAATCACATTGCTACTCTCCGTTTCGTTCTTTTTTGACTTTGGTTTTTCATACACATGCATACACCACGTAATTTTAAATATGTATTTAAATATATATAATCATTATTAAAATGACTCCTTTTGATCCTGATTTTTCATCTAGTCCATTATGACCATTTCCCCAAGTCACTGATATATTCTTTCACACGTATTTATGCCTGCGTATGAACACCATAAATTACTGAGCTAATGCCAATTGTAGACATTTAGGGTGCTTCTAATTCCACGCTATTGTAAACAGTGCTGTGGAGAATATCCTTGTTGATAAATCTTTGCACACATTCATACTTAGAAAACTTACTTTCTCTTTCAGGGCACTGCAATTCAGGATGTAAAAGGGATGGTAATCGGCACTGAAGGAGTGTAGCCCCTTCCTCCCTGTGAGTTTCTGCCGATTGTTTCTTTTGCATATTTTCAGACAAGTTAGCTACTTTTAGAACGTGTAGGCCTTCCTGGTCTCCTAGAAGCCTTGTTCTCAGTCAGGTTAATGGTCTCTCCAGTTTGCAGTGCAGAAGCATCGAAATAACTGTTTCTTAAACGTATGGCAAGAAATGAAGGCAAATAAACATCAGAAAAGACTACTAACGTTATTAGGAAAAAGAAAATAGAGAAAAGTAATTCCATCAAAAGAGGTTATCAGACTGATTAGACTGGGCTACTCAAAACTTTGTCTTCCAGAAAACTCTCAAACGTAGATGATTTGTAGCAGGTTTTACAACAGCAGAGAACTAGCTAAAATTTTCCACTTTCTTATTTTTCCTATTTTCTAATCACAAGAGTGAAATGAAACATTCCTAAGGAGAAGACTCTTAACTGGCATTATTACCTCTCATTTGAGATTTACTGCCAACATCGAACAACAATTGCTTCTGTATTGGCACAAGCCATTTAGTCACTCACCATTGGGGGATGAATCCCTCCCCGTGAAAAATCATTCCAGAATTTGGATAACAGAGAAGTTTGCCTCCAGCCAAAAGCTCGACAAATGCTGGCAAAATTTAGGAAAATCATTATCATGAAAGGCTGCCATGGTTTCAAAGAGCATCTCTTAGTATTTACTGCACTCTATGACCTCTAAAAAAAAGCGCAAGCAACTTCATGCACACACACAGCCCCTGCCAGTTTCACTTAAAAGTCTCATTCTCTTCATCACCACTGAGTGGAATTAAAAACAGTTGGTCAAGCTCCACTAATCGACAGCTGCTTGCAATTAGATGAAGCATTTAGAGCCATTCTCTTAACTACCTTCCCCACTGCCTAAGCATTCGGCATGAGCAATACACCGTGATAATTTGCCAGAATGTTTAACTTATCTCCATCTCTAGTGGTTTCTATACCTTCCTTATTTTCTCCAGTCTTCCCACACACTGTCTGACTCTTCCAGTTCCTCTTGTTAAATTAGGGGTATACAGAGAAGAGATTATACAAAACCAGGTCGAGCTGCTTTGTGCTAAGATGGAAAATTCTACCCAGGCAACTATTAGAGGGCAGAGTAAGTCTTGATGTTTCTCAAAGAGAAGAGAAAAGACGCCCTTTTTCTTTTTTTTTTTTTTTTTAAACAATGAACTGGAAAGTTCACTGTAATTTTTCTCATCAAGGATGCTGATGAAAAATAACAGTGCCTGGGCTTTTGTAAGCTCTTCCCAATTCTCCATTAATTTTGGAGTAGGGAGAAGACGCACAGATCACTTTATTCCATTTTTTCCTTTACAAACTGGGCATTAAGAGTCGAGATGCTTTCCCCAAGATCCCAGAAAAAAGTGGCAGAGCATGGCCCTAATCCAACTCCCTGACTCTCAGTCAGTCCAGATGGCTTTCTGCTACTTCAGCTCCCTTCGCTAAAGAGAAAGTCTTCCAACTCTTCTAGGAGGCAGGGGTCAGCACGGCTACACCACTTGCCCAGTCCAAGGGGTAGAGCAGCTGTCCTCCCAAACCCCTCCAGCCAGGAACCCACTCTGGGGCTTAAAGCAGAAAAAAAACCAACAACAACAACAACAGAGATGATATGGCTTCACCTGTGCAATCACCCCTCTCACTCCCCCACCTAAATAAGAACCTCACAAACTTAACTACATTCAGGGCCACATAACCATGTGTTTTCTCTGTCTCACGCTCCCTGATGCTGATCGCCATCCCATACTCACCTGACCTGTTGTGTGGTAAAGGGGGCAGGAGGGGAATGCAGGGGATATTGGAGGAAGGGAGGGGAGAAGAAGCGAGAGAGACGTAGGGCTATCAGCAGAAGGGAGCAGTTACCCACCCAAAATTCAAGAAGCGGAGTGAGAGTCGAGACCAGAATGGGAGCTCTCATGCCCCAGACTGCAGGCCCACAGCCCTGGCTTTTCCTATCTCTGCTCTTCTAGAGGCTAATCCCCTTTTTTCCAGAAACCTCCTCCCCACATGCCCAGACAGTCATGGAATCTTCCTTCTGTATCTGAGGCCAATTCACTCCTATTTAACTCATTAAATATGAGTTAATATTTAATTAATTCAAATTAAACTCATTAATTCATTCATATTAAACTCATGTTTCCATTATACTTACAGCAGAGAGTTATCCTTATATTTTTTCTGCTTCAAAGTCTTTCTGTTGACCCTTTTATGTTCTGTTTTATATAGATAGATAGATAGATTCCTGTTACATATAGAAAGTTAGATAAAGATATATAAATAGAGATATAAAGAGAGATTGAGATAAATTTTTTAAAGTTTTTCGGTGGCCATAAATGTTCTAAGTGTCAAAACATACTATTCTGGCTCTTTCCCATCTTGCAAGATGGTGGATGAAAAAACAGAGAAGCTGGATATAAGGAGAAGAAACCTGAAGCCAAGAAGGCTGATGCCAGGGCAAGGTTAAGAAGCGTAACCTCAAGGCCAAAAAAAACACCTCAGAAGGGGAAACCCCACCACAACCAAAACCCCATCCTAGTCAGCGGAATTGGAAGCTTTTCCCCATCTGCTATGTGTTCCAGCAAGGCCATGGCGAAGAGGAAGTCACCTGCAGCTACATTTAAGGTTGAAAAGAAAGAGACATTTCTTGCTTGGGGGTGACAGAAATGGTGGGACCTGAGTGGCTAAGCGTCACAGAATGCCTGGATACTGTTCTACTGAAGATGTGCCTTGAAAGCTCTCGAGCCACCAAAGAAAACCTTTCCGTCAGATGTAAGGAAGCTGCGAGCTAGCATCACTCCCAGCACCGTTGGGAGCAACCTCACTGGGTGCCACAGAGGCATGGCGGTGGTTTTCCTGAAGCAGCTGAGCAGTAGCACGCTGCTTGTGACTGGACCTCTCGTCCTCAATCGAGTTCCTCTGCTAGAACACACCAGAAATTTGTCATCTCCACCAAAACTGGTAAGTGGTGTGGAAATCCCAAAACATCTCCCTGAGGCTTATTTCAGGAAGAAGAAGCTTCGTAAAGCCCAGACACCAGGAAGGTAAGACCTTCGACGCAGAGAAAGGGAAATCCAAGCTTACAGAGCACAGCAAGATTGACCTGAGAGTCCTGGACTCAAAAACTCTGCGAAGAAATCAAAGTTGTTCCTCAGCTCTAGGGCTACCTCTATTCTGTTTTCTCTCACAAATTGGTGTTCTAAATTTCTTACAAAGAACCTAATTAAATAACTGATACATTTCCCCCCAAAATATAATTCTGGTTGGTGTAGGTATTACGTTTATCACAAGTATAAAGCTAGTCAACATAATTATAAATTGTGTAGATAATTATTAAATATATACAATGTATCAGAAATGAATCTCTTAATGAATTCAATGACCCTGTTTTGTATCCCAATTAATTCATGTATCTATGATTTGATAGTACTTAATGCTAAATTATGACAGTTTTCAGAGTCGATTCTTTTTCTAATTTTTCATTTTTAGAGAGGTAAGAGAAACTGCTTGTTTTATCCACCTAAATAAATAGAGGAAAGGAAAGTTTTGTTATAGCAATGACACTAAATGCTAGTCTCCTTTCCAGTTATACGTCAAAATAACAAAGTGATCCATCATCAAAAATAATTTTTAATGCCCTGCCGCTGACAGCTTACTTAGGGCCTCCTTCAATTTTGCTGAAAGCCGAGAACCAGAGACCAATTGCCTCGAGAACAGATTTTGTTTTTATTCCACATAAGAGTCTTTTACTTTTTCAACACCAAGGTTTTTTGAGGTCTTTTATTTTTTTGAGTTTTCTAATTGAGTTATTTTATCTTTTTCAGTTATATTTTGAGTTATTCCTTGTTTTATCCCCCAAGTGATTTTTACACCCTAGGACAAGGTACCCTAGCAAGATTCACTAGGAGATAAGTTTGCCTTTATTCATAAAGAGGTAGAAAAGGTAAATAAGTACTACCAAAATACTGGCCATTGGGTTGATCCATTTTAGGAGAGCACAAAGCAAGATGATTCTCTTAACAGTACATGTGCCCGCATACCCCTTAGAAAGTCTTGATGCTATCCAGGAATGTGCGCATCCCAATTTGAATGTCACTCGACTAAAGACCCCACATGATCTAGTCCCTACCTACTTTCCAGTCTCTATTCAAATCCTTCTCTTGCTCATGTTTTTAGTTCCTCTGGTTTATTGATGTGATATTCCTGCTGCCTGAAAGCTATTTTCTCAGACATCATCTCTGACTATCCAATATATAATAGGTTTCCCAGTTTCTCTCTCTCTCTCATAGTTCTCTTTCCTAACATTTAATCACAAACTGCCATCAGATATTTATTTGTAGTTATTTAAGTAGCCCGCTAGACCAGTGCCTAATGTGGTCCCCTACCAGAACCTTTAGCATTAATTGAGAACTGGATAGAAATGCAAATTCCCAGGCCCCACCCCAGACGCAGTGAATGAGAAACTCTGAAGCAATCTGTATTTTATTAAGTCTCCCAGGTATTTCTGATGCTGCTAAAGTTTGAGAACCACTGTACTGGGTCATAATCCCCATGAAGAAAGAGTCTATGACAGTTTTCTTCATCACTATATACCCAGGCCTTTGCCCAGTGTCTGGAACATAAGAGATGCTCCATAAATACATATTGTTGAATAAACTCAAATAAGACAAAAGCTTGCCCACAATAAGAAATACATTTATTAAATATATGGAAATAGGGACTTCCCTGGTGGCACAGTAGTTAAGAATCTGCCTGCCAGGGCTTCCCTGGTGGCACAGTGGTTGAGAGTCCGCCTGCCAATGCAGGGGACATGGGTTTGTGCCCCGGTCCGGGAAGATCCCACATGCCGCAGAGCGGCTGGGTCCGTGAGCCATGGCTGCTGGGCCTGCGCGTCCGGAGCCTGTGCTCTGCAACAGGAGAGGCCACAACAGTGAGAGGCCCGCGTAACGCAAAAAAAAAAAAAAAAAAAAGACTCTGCCTGCCAATGCAGGGAACACGGGTTCGAGCCCTGGTCTGGGTAGATCCCGCATGCCACGGAGCAACTAAGCCCGTGAGCAACAACTACTGAGCCTGCGCTCTAGAGCCTGCAAGCCACAACTGCTGAGCCCACATGCCACAACTACTGAAGCCCGCATGCCTAGAGCCCGTGCTCCACAACAAGAGAAGCCACCGCAATGAGAACCCTGCACACCACAACGAAGAGTAGCTCCTGCTCGTTGCAGCTAGAGAAAGCCTGTGCGCAGCAACGAAGACCCAACACAGCCCAAAATAAATAAATAAATATTTTAACATATATATATATGGAAATATATACACACACACACATATATATGTATATATGTGTGTGTGTGTGTGTATATATATATATATATACACATTTCACAAAATAATACCTTTACTACATGCCATGGACTCCAAACATTCTCTATCCTATTTGTTTTATTTATTTTCCTCCTTTTGTTCTGGTAAGAGGACCCCCAAATTTATTTCATCCTCTGCTAATGGGTCTTATGTGCAGTTTGAAAACCCTAGTCACTAAGGTTGTTCTAAAGAAACCCACACTTATGGCCTTGTTCCTCTTTTAATCTGGAATTCCCTTCCCTCCCATCTCCTCACACCCAAGTCGCACTGATTCTTCAAGGCCCACCTGTCAGAGTGGATTTCTCTGTTGTGAAGGTAATCTTTCCCTCTTTTAAATTCCCACCATATTTTCTCTGCACTCAGCTTATGTCTTTTCTTACTTGTTTCTTTTAATATACTGTTTATGGAGTATCACTTTTCCTATTAAAGTTCATCCTTCAGAGCAGAATCTATATCTGATTCATCTTTGGACTCTTCCCAGAATTTAGCATATAAATTCCAATGTTTCCTAAGTAAACTAGACCTTCAAGGTTCCAGGGCAAAATATTTCTAATAGAAGTGGGATTTCAATGGGTGGCTGAGAGAGGGAGGGCAGGTGAGAAAAAAGGAAGCATATGGGCAAAGTGCCCGTGACAGAAAAGGAAGGCACACGTAGGGTGTGTTATGTGTGTCGTGGAGCAAAGGCGGGAAAGGCGGGTGTGGTCAGACGGCAGAGCAGACTTTTCTGCAAGGAAAGGAGAACCATCACAGGTCTATGGCTGTTTTCTGTTTTTCTGCTTTTAAATGACAATTTTGGTGGCAAGATGTAAGCGATATAAGGGTGCAGAGGCTATGAACATGTGCCTCTCGGACCTCCTGCATATTCCAGCACATTCAGCGGCCCCCAGCTGCTGCCCCTGTGGACCCACCACCGTGTTCATGCTGAGGACACTATTTCCCGGCTGCCCCCAGCCAATCACTGGAGGAAGTAGCACTGACCCTTTCCTGTGAGACATGGGACTCCTTCGACTTTGGCTCAAGGACTCCCACTACTTGGGCGCAATTCTTTGAAAACAACTCACTGCAGTGTGAGCCTTCCCATGCCGTCTCCTCCTTTCTTCCAGCCAGATCTGCACTGCAGGGTGACATTCTCCCCACCATCCCTGCCTCCTCACGTTAATCCTTCCCAAGCATTTCCCCTAAAATATCTCCTACACTGCTAATCCTGTCTTGGTGGCCACTTCTCTGGGGATATGAACCAACTGCAGAGGCGGAGATAAGATCAGAAAGGAGGTAAGAGGCAAAGAGGTAAGATGGACATGCCTGGGCATTAAAATACACATATGCCTGAAAATATACCTACGTGTTCATTAATGTATACATACAGATACTGAACTACAATAGACACTCAAACTTACTGAAATTACCAAAACTGAAGGAAGGAAGAGTTCACCTAGGAAGCCACTGTTAGGAAAAAAAAGGCAGATCTTTCATCAAACCGCATTTCTGAGTAGGCATAAATCTATCTAAGGTCAGCTAACACGAGACAATCTTTCACAAAATGTGAGATGCCCTGCTGACCAGAACTCTCTCGCCCTATCACGTGCTGCCAGAGAAGATTGGACCACAAAATACAAGCAGATGTCAACACTTTCACCTTCCACTTTCTAAATATCGCTGATTGGGCCAAGTTTCATTTCACTTATTGGGCCACTTTCCATGTTAGGGGAGAAGGGTTGAGAAAGGGCGGAAGAAAGCATTAGGATTCAAGTTTCATATCTGCTAAAGTAAACTGATGTTGCTTACTGCTGGGTTTCAAGAGAAAAGCTTCCCTAAATGAGGCAACAGTTGTTCAGAGGAACACATAGACTTGAGGTAGGCAAATGTTTTCTGTAAAGGGCCAGATAGTAAATATTTTTGCTTCTATGGGTCATGAGGTCTCTGCTGCACCTACTACTCTGCTGTTACAGCCCAAAAGCAGCCATTGACAATACAGAAATCACCGTGTGGCTGCATTCCAATAAAACTTTATTTACAAAAACAGACAGTGGGCCAGATTTGGCCCATGGACCATCATTTGCCAACCCCTGATATAGAGCACTAGGACTGTTTCCCCAAAATACCCTCTTCTGGTTTGGATGTGGATACTCCACCTGCTTTCTAATCTTTTATCTACTTACTACAAAAGGCACACAATTAAAATCTAGTTGAAAATGATCAGCTATATTAAACACCAATGCTAATAAGGGAAATGACTATGAAACAAGCTCTGGTCTGGAGGAAAGGAGGCAAAATCGTCATCAGACTTCAACCTGAAGTTACTTTTATCTACCGGACCATTGGTTCTCAAAGTGTGGTCCTTTTTGTTTTGTTTTGTTTTGTTTTTTTGCTTGTTTGTTTTTGCGGTACACGGGCCTCTCACTGTTGTGGCCTCTCCCGTTGCGGAGCACAGGATCCGGATGCGCAGGCTCAGTGGCCATGGCTCATGGGCCCAGCTGCTCTGCGGCATGTGGGATCTTCCCGGACCGGGGCACAAACCCGTGTCCCCTGCATCGGCAGGCGGACTCTCAACCACTGCGCCACCAGGGAAGCCCCAAAGTGTGGTCCTTGTACCAACAGTACCAGCTGTGCCAGGGAAACTGTTAGAAGTAAAAAATTCCTGAGCCCTGTCCCAGACCTACTGAATCAGAATATATGAGTGGGATCCAATGTTTTAACAAGCCCTCCAAGTTATTCCGATGCAAGGTCAAGCTTGAGAAGCATGGAGCTATGTCTGAAGCTGCCTGTGCCTCAAATTCTCCAGCAGCAAAGTAAGGATGTTGAAATCTTGTTATTTTCCCCTATCGCTAAGGTCACAGAGATTGCCAGGACCTGGCTGATACACACTTAAAGTGGTTCACTGAAGCCTATTAGTGTTTAAGTCAGAATACATGTTCTTTTCTTCTTCTTTGAATTTGGATCATCTGCCATTTAGAAGAAAAGATGATTCAGTTCTAAATCAAGTATATATTCGTAAAGATTTTCTTCAGCTTGATTTGTATATTGATCAATAGAGTCCCTAGAATTGTAGAGGTAAGATATATAACTTGTAATGGGGATCAGAACCCATTGGCCGAAGCCAAGATTTGTGTACCACAGGTGTGTGGAATTAGGTAATACCCAAACCCTTCCTAAGTACCTCTTTGCAGCCCTAACTTACATGGGGACCAAGGAGAATCCTGGGGGAAGTCTCAAGCCTATCTATGACTGGGCATCGGATATTCAGAGACCTATCTGGGAGACTTGGTGGGGTACACGGGGAATGGAAATGAAGAATGAGAGGGGAACAGAAGCCAGATTTCAAGTCTCCCCCTTCCCCACTTGCACACACACACCAAAGTAAAACTGACCATTACTAATGGAAAGTCATCTGACCAACTGGATATGGCCCTTTAGAATGCCCCTTGGAGCCTAAACAGCTGAGCAGAGTCAGGTTCTGGGTGCGGCATGGCGTATGAGCAATTTCCCCGCAGCTCTCCTAGAGGCACACGTGCACTTAGGGATACACAGTGCCTGGGTTCACTAGGCTTGTACATGGAAAAGGCAGGCTCACTAGGGGACTTCCCTGGCGGTCCAGTGGTTAAGACTCTGTGCTTCCACTGCAGGGGGCACAGCTTCTATCCACACACGCCATGCAGCCAATAATAATAACTAAAATTAAAAACTTTATAAAAGCTCAATAAGTTCTATAATGTTCCAAGTTCTATAATGTTCCATGGGTCCGAGAGATTCGATCCCTGGTCGGGGAACTAAGATCTGGGCAGCCAAAAAAATAAGTAAAAAGTTTTAAAAAGCAGGCTCACTGGGCTTCCCTGGTGGCGCAGTGGTTGAGAATCCGCCTGCCAATGCAGGGGACACGGGTTCGAGCCCTGGTCTGGGAAGATCCCACATGCCGCGGAGCAACTGGGCCCGTAAGCCACAACTACTGAGCCTGCGCGTCTGGAGCCTGTGCTCCACAACAGGAGAGCCCGCGATAGTGAGAAGCCCGCGCACCGCGATGAAGAGTGGCCCCCGCTTGCCACACTAGAGAAAGCCGTCGCACAGAAACGAAGACCCAACACAGCAAAAATAAATAAATAAATAAATTTAAAAAAAAAAAAAGCAGGCTCACTAAGTTCTATAATGTTCCAAGTTCTATAATGAGGCACTGGCAGCACAGCAGAGGCCAGGAGTTTTGCAGTCAGGAGCACCACAAGAGCTTTTATTAGGCACCTTTTGGGGACTTCCTCAACACCTGTAGAAGTCTATGCGAGGTCCTGGAGTTCCCAAGTGAGCCAGCTGGAGCCTGGATGCAGCAAGATTCTGGTAACCATGTTAATGTAGTTTCATGGTACCCATAAGATGGTGAGGCTGGGGGATATCTGACACCCTTTGGGTCCTGTATCAGATACACTCTGCCTCACCTTTCATTTATTCCAACAGTCACTACAGTGACTGGTTTTGCACAGACTCCAACAAGCCTCACCCAGGTGTAACCCAAAGGGCCTCTACTCCAGCAAGCCTCTTGCCTCCCACCCCGGGGCTTCTCTGTTGAGACTGGGGAGAGGGGCAATTAATATGCACGGGGTGAAGCTTTGACCAGTGGGGATAGGAACTCATCAGTGAATATTTCCATCCGCTTCCCACCACCACCACCAAATGGAAGGCTCTGAAACCCATTTCATTCAGCTCATCAGGAAGACCTGGGGAATCAAGTAACCAGTCGCCCACCGTTGTGGTTGACTCTGTACAGCAGGCTTGTTTCGGGTCTCCCACTTTCTTTGCTTTGCAACCCTGTCCATTCCTGGTGATTCCTGGATCACACTCCCCACATGAATATTCGCACTTGAACCTATGGTTCAGCCTCTCCTTTCTGAGGAGTCCAGGCTAAGACAGGAATGTTTCATTTTCACGTGACTTTAAAGTAATAATACATTTGTGGTCAGTATAGGGCTTGTCGATCTTTCAAGACAAACAAATGGTACTATTTTCTATGATTTACAATAGTGTAATAATTTCATTACATTCCTCTAGCAAATATATATTGAATAATCCTCATCTATTTCCTTAGATTCCTAATCTTGCATTTCCAACGTACAACGTACAGTGAGCCTTCCCATGCCGTCTCCTCCTTTCTTCCAGCCAGATCTGCACTGCAGGGTGATGTTCTCCCCACCACCCCTGCCTCCTTTTTTTAAAAAAGCTAAATATAACCACAGGCCAGAACTCTAAGAATTCATTAAACAATACTCTAGTGACCTGAAACAGCAGTATCAAACAAGTTGTGAAACAGACTCAAGATAGATGATGAGGAGAAATATAAGCAGAAAGAAGACACAAAAATGACAGTCTTAGTTTCAGCAAAGAGAATGAGCAACTGAAGACTCCCCTTCTGCAGCTACAATGCTGCAGAAATCATTTCTAAAAACCAAGGGTAAAATCATCATTTTCTAAAAACCAAGGGTAAAAATGTCTTCACTCATATTTAATTTCCTAGTCTAGCCTGCCCCTCCCTCACACCACCCCCATCCTCCCACTAAGGGACTTTTGCTTCTCTGAACTGGCGGTTGCCGCTTTATTCTGTTTTCTGTTTCAGGCTTTAAAACTCTCAAAGATCATTTAGATTGCAGGCAAAATTCAAGGAGAATACTTTTATTAAGGGACAGAAAATAAAGCAAATGCAGCTAAGATTTTCAAAATAATCCGTAGGTTAAAACACTTCAATACTTATTTAAAAAACAAATTCTTGGAACATGAAGGTTGAGGATAGGGAGAAATTCCCATTTTAGATACTCTTTAATCCAAAATGGAAAAGGATGCAGGTGTGGATTGATTTTTCCACCTGTGGTTATCAATTTTAATGTCTTGGGCATCAGTGGAAAAATAACCTTCCTTCTTTGTCATAGCTGGCACATGGAGCACCTCACAGATCGCCTCAAAGACCCCTAATGCTGCCGGGCACCCCATACCATCAACCTTCAATCCTCTGCTGCCTCTGCCCAAGACCTCACCAGGTGCGAATCAGTTTTAATTCCAGAAAATATTCTTCTGGAATAATTCTTCTTCAAAGATAAAACTTTAAGTGCTATTAAACATACCCCTCGGGACTTTTGTCATCATTAGGACAAATTCTCAACCCTTGAAGCTCTCAGGGATTGCATCCCTAAGGATAGCGTAGGCTGGCCATCTGGTCCTTTGGCCTTGAACAACCTTGTTTTGATGACATCGCATTTTGATCACAGTGATGCAATCACCCTATAAAAAAGTACCACTTTGATATTATTTCAATAAAAGGATCAAATAATTTACTGAATAAATGATTTTGTTGAACTCAAGTTACATGAACACTTCTTTCAAACTCACCTTCTCTGCCCTCACAAATGTCTCTAGTAGTAACCCAGGACCCACACAGATGTGCTAGGGAAGGAAACCTCAGCTCATTGGATTTTTCCCAGCAAAATGAAATGGCCAAAATAAATAAACCACCTACATAATCAAAAGAACACATAATACTATATTTCTCAGCTCTCAAACGTGGCTATGTTCTGGCTAACAAAATATAAACATTATAAATGTTTCCATTTTTTCCTAAGTTTATCTATAAATACAATACGATCCCCATAAAATTCCTTCATTTTTTTTCCCCTAGAGCTAGACAAATTGATTATAAAATTATTGGTTCTTCTGGGACAGGTCATTAAAAGAAGCTTTTATCCCTTTCCTCCTTCCTACTGTTAAAAGTGAGACGGCTGAAGCTGAAGCAGCATCTCAGGCCATGAGCGGTCTTGCAGATGAATGCCACATGCTAGGATGGTGGACCAGAAAGACAGAAAGAGCTTAAGCAACTGATGATATTAGAACCACCATACCAACAGTGAACTCCTACATTCAACCTTCTTTTACCAGAGAAAACAAATTCTTTTCAAACACATTAAGGCACTCTGCTGGGTTTTTATTAACTTTAGCTAAACCTAGTTCTACCCGATACAATATACCATTGGCCAAGCAGCCAGCTGGTAGCACACATGATTCAAAATAAGTTCAGCGTTTCTGATGTCCCCCACAAAATAATAAGATGTAATGATAAATGGATAGAGGAATGGAGAGAGGTAGACAGATACACGATAAAGTAAATGTGGCAAAATACTAATGTGGAATATAGATGGTGGGTATACGCGCATTCACTATATAATTCCTTCAGCAATTCATAATAAAATGCTGAAAATCCTACTGACAAGCCATCAGTACCATTTATTATGCTTTTAAAAGATATCCCTCGTAAGGAGGAGTTTTGTAGCTTCTTTTCTCTCACGAACAAGGCCCCTTCTCTTCCTGTTCTATAAACACTATTGTGGCCTTAAAGTCTTAAAAAATAGAACTGGAAGTACTGCCAATGGGACAAACTGGGTGCAAGTAAAAATTTTAAAGGCTGTATAAACAGAGATCCATCTGGAAACATGTTTTCTCCATCAGCACAGTAAAAGCTAGAACAGAATTTCCTGATATAGATGTACTGTTTGACTCTCTGCAGATCCCACTGGGTACAAGAGAGAGGCCTCTTGCTCTTTAATTTAAAAGTAACTTTCACTCATAAAACGAGGCTAAGAATGTTAGAATTTCAACTCAGCTGAGCTCAGCACTGGGCAACATCCTTTTCTTCGCCTGTTAACTGTCCCTTCTCTTTCCCCATCATCACAGGGACATGACTAAGGAGATAGAATTTCAGCTTGGTCTTCTGATCAACTTGAAGCATTTCTGTTGAGAGAGTAACAACTGTGGTGTTGGATCTTTTCCCATTGGTCTGTATCCTAAGCAAAGCAAGATTGGAAATGACTGCTGAACAATTCCTGGCAAGAATTCTAAAGTTTGCAGAAGCATTGCCTGCAAACTGTCAATATAGAAGAAAAAGTCTTTTCCTATTCTCCAAGATGCAGTAAAAATAGTAAGAATGTGAATCGGGGTTGCTGAAAACAATGCCAAAACACTGATTTGGACTATCATGTCTACTAAAAGAATCTATTCATTGGGACTAAAATGCCTTCAGAAAACGGTACAAATTTAATTCCAGAGAATTTAGCTCAGAACTCATCCAACGGTATTCATTTATTATATTTATTGAGGGATATGAGAGTAGACACTGAGCAAACTGAAGAACATAGATTCACATTGTAATCCCACAGAGTCACTTGCTTATGACTTACTGAAAATTTCTGCTTTCAAATCAACATTTTCCAAATTTGATCTCATCTCAGAAAGAATGCTCTTACAAAGCCTGGAGAAAACATCCTTAGCTGTGTTTAAATTATTCAGGGATGAAAAAGAATACAATTTACAGATATACTTAATTTTGGTAGAAAATCACCCACGCTACACGGCGTTTTATAGCATGGTCTTCTGGGAGAGAAACAAAGGCTGGAGAAGTTAAGACATTATAGACATTGTCAATATAAGGCAGAATATTAAGCACTTTACATGGCTTATCACCCCTGATCCTCACAAAATCTTGTAAGACAGGGATGGTTATTCTTCCCATTTTATAGATGAAGAAACAGAGGCTTAGAAATGTTTACCCAAGGTCACCTCTCAGTAAGTGGTGGAGCCAACAATGGGACCCAAGTCTGTCTGATGCCAGAGTCTGGTTTCTTAACCGTCATCTGGTATTGCTGTGACCCTTGAAAGTCAAGTGTCCCACAGAACACTCAGTGAAAGAGGGAGGGAGGAGGAGGGAAAAAGGAAGGAGGGACGAAGGGAAGAGAAAAATCTGTCTAACATATAGGTTGGGAATATTGTAAAAGAAGCATTTAGAGGTTACAGATACGAAGTATTTCACATCAAATCTGGATGATTTCTTTGCTTCTTGCTTACTTTTTCATTCTTCATTTCCTCCTTGTTTCATTTCTTCTGGTAAAATTTTTTTAAAAAGAGGAGCAGTACTTATATCTTAATCAATTGTGAAATTGATTCATTGTAAACTACCTCTTCCTCCCTTCCATTTTGTCCAAATATTTATTAAACACCACTGTGTGCCAGACCCTGTCATTTCTATTCTACCTTCACTATAAAATAAATCCAATTTAATTTGCTTTTATTAATTAAGAGGAAAAAATATTTTAATTCTTGACACAGACTAAGACCATGAGGCACTAAACCAAAAGGCAACAAACGAACCGTCAGAATATTAAAAGTGTTGACATGAAAGAACTGGATGAAGCCTCATGTTCATCAACCAGACCAGATGTCCAGCTTGAGTGACTACTTTCCATGACCTTCACCATGAAAGACATGCAACCACTACTGATATTAAGGCCACTTGAGAAGGGCATTTTGTGGGAAGGAAAACAGATAAAGAGAGTGGATAGGAACCAGAGAACCAATGACCGTAGATGAGAAGAATTGAGAATACCTCATTTTCACTTTGTTTATGGCCTGGTGGCTCTGTGAGTTATGAGAAAATAGTCAAAACCTTGTCTATCCTGTTCACCATTGTAGACACAGCACTTGGCACTCTACGAGGAATACAGTAGGCACTCAATTTTAAAAATTGGTTAAATAGACAAATTAGTTTATGAATAAGCCAGAAAATGACAAAGAAGCAGTGACTCTGATAAACAACAAGGTCCTACTGTATAGCCCAGGGAACTATATTCAATATTCTATATCCAATTTCCATAATGGAAAAAAATATAAAAAAGAATGTATATATATATATATATGTATAACTGAATCACTGTGCTGTACAGCAGAAATTAACACAACATTGTAAATCAACTATAATTCAATTAAATAAATAAATAAAAGCAGTAACTTTATTGTCTCTGTTATTTGACACAAAAGGGAGAGCCATTCATCCAGAAAATGTTGACGTCTCTATATCCAATTTATGTACATCCAGAAATCTGACAGCCTAGAAAATCTATTATGAATCTGTATCTCACAGTGACCACACCACAGTAATCTATAACTCTAATATAAGATACAGTCATAGATAAGAGATATAGAAAGGCAGCACATGGAGGGAATGACTCACTTCCTTACTTCTAAACCTGTTTGGTTTCATAAAGAGATTTAGTAATCCTCAAGATATGTCACAACCCTGAGGGAACCTTCCTCTTGGAAAGATCACCTTGTTGGTTTCTGTTAAATGACCCCATCGACCACTGCCTTCCAAGCACCCTGAATCAAGAAATGATTGTGAAATGTGGGGAAATCTCATTTAGCTCAAATCATAAGGCCCTAAAGCCCTCACCAATAGTCACTGATATTTAGTGTGATCAAGTGTAATAGGGAAAGCAAATATTCTGCTCAGTTTTCCTCACTGATGTCACCTGTTTCTCTTCCTACCTCAACCTAAGGGGGTCTTATTTAATAGAGTCGTAATAGTTCAGTGTAAAAAAAAATTAGAACACGTCAAAATGACAATGTATTTCAGTAGTCATTTTTATTCAAGCTTTTTGAGTCCCTCAGCACACATTTGTTCCCTGTCTTAACATCAATCCTCAGTAGCCATTGAGAGTAATCGCCCTGGAGCCACTCTGTCACAACTAGAGAAAAGTCAAGATATGACCCAAAGGAGCAAAAGAAGAGCAAGGCTCAATGGAAGTGAGAAAGCACATCTGAAAGGGACACAGAGTAGAGGAAGCTGGCATGGAACCCAGGGTCCCTGAGAAAAACAAATGGACTAGCAGAGCTAAAATGGGTTAAAAAGAATTTGAGTCTTGATGTGGTGATAACAGAGAATACTACTACCCAGATAAAACATGAAGAAAGCGGTATATAGATGCATAAGAGAAAAAAAGGAAGCAAAGAGACAAATTAAATACAGTGTCAGAGTAATCCAAACTTAGGTGATGGAGACCTTGGCTAGAGCTGTGGTCATAGAAAAGTCAAGAAGGGACCAGATTAAAGGCTCACCAGACTGTGTGTCCTGGTTGCTGCATGTTTCTGGCACCACCATGCACAACACATTTATGGTGAATGAGTGGAATGAAGAATGAGAAGAAGAAGAAAAGTGACAGGCTCAGTAGCTATAGGATGGCTCTAAGTATTTGCTTCAAAGGATAAGAAAAGGAGAAGTACCTGTGACAAGTTAGAGAAGCATAGCACTTGGCCATGGGATTGGTGTTAACAGTGGGAACTCCAAGTGGAGCTGCCCAACACGCAGTCAGCAATATAGAAATTCAGGCCATGGCAGAATCAGGACTGGAGATGGAAGTTTAGAGGTGCGATCTAATGGCTAGCAAGTAAGCGAGATCGTAAGAGAGAAGCCGAGGAAAAGGAGCAGAGGTTTAGGTACATTCGGAAAGGGAACTAACAAAGGGGACTGAGAAGAAAAAGCCAGAAAAAAAAAAAAAGAACTAAGAAGATGTCATTTCACGATTTTGGTGGAGAAAGTTTCAAGGAATGGTTTGTGGCGTAATGAGGACTCAGACCTGAGGGTGTGGGACGCTGAACCCGAGCCCTGGCTCTGCCAGAAGCCTACTTTGTGACCTGGGGCAAATGTCCAAACCTGCGCGGCCTCCATGTCATAATCTGCAAATGGTCTCTGGGGGTTATGCCAGTTTTCAGGTTCCCTGGACTTCTGAGGACTAAAGGTGTCAGAGATCAGGACGGATGAAATGAGGAAAAGAGAGTGGTAATCAAATCAAAGCAAAAGTGTCTCTATTAAGGGCAGAAACCAACAGGCAAGGACTGAGAAGAAAAGAACAGATAGGACTTCAAGACTCTGCAAACAAATACACATGCCCAAAAAAGCAGCAAGGTTGGGCTTCCCTGGTGGCGCAGTGGTTGAGAGTCCGTCTGCCGATGCAGGGGACACGGGTTCGTGCCCCAGTCCAGGAAGATCTCACATGCCGCCGAGCGGCTGGGCCCGTGAGCCATGGCCGCTGGGTCTGCGCGTCCGGAGCCTGTGCTCCGCAACGGGAGAGGCCACAACAGTGAAAGGCCCGCGTACCGCTAAAAAAAGCAGCAAGGTCAAAGGGAGATTTGTTTTGATGATAGGAGAGGCTACAGTTTGTTGAAGCCAAGGAGAAGAGAGATTAAAGGCGAAAATTTGAGACAAGGTCATAGAAAAGATGAGGAAGAATGGGATCCAAAGTATAAATAGAGAAAAATGAAAGGAGGTTTTTGTTCCTGGGGTGCGAAGGAGAATGATGCCATATAAGTACTATGAGGGCAAAATTTTTGGAACAGAGACTATTTATACCTAGAGCTGAGTCTCTTTACAACATAGTCGAAAAAGGAGGCAAATCTTTGTACTAGTTACCTTTTGCAGTATTACAAATTAGCCCAAAACCTGTGGTTTAAAACAACAAAAATTATAGTTGATAAGAGGCAGGAATCCAGAAACATCTCGGCTTGGTTGTTATGGCTCAGGCTGTCTCATGAGACATGTAGTCGTGATGTTTGCCTGGGCTGCAATCATCTGAAGATTTGACTGGGCTGGAAAATCCACTTCTGAGATGGCTAACTCACATGGTTGTTGGCTGGAGGCCTCAGTTCCTTGTCACGTGTACTTTTCTCATGCCATGTCACCTGACTTCCCCCCAGAGCACGTGATACAACAGAGTAACCAACATGGATGTTGCAATGTCTTTTATGACCTTGTCTCCGAAGTGACACAGTCACTTCTAACATATTCTATTCATTAGAAAAGAGTTACTGGGACTTCTCTGGTGGTCCAGTGGTTAAGAATCCACCTTGTAATGCAGGGGACACAGGTTTGATCCCTGGTCGGGGAACTAGGATCCCATATGCCGCAGGGCAACTAAGCCCGCACGCCACAACGAGAGAGCCTGTGCGCTGCAACTACAGAGCCCATGGGCTCTGGAGCCCATGCGCCACAGCTACAGAAGCCCACATGCTCTGGAGCCTGTGCACCATAACTACTGAGCCCACAAGCCACAACTAGAGAGAAGCCCACTCACCACAACAAAAGATCCTGTGTGTAACAGCTAAGACCCAATGCAGCCAAAAAACAAATAAATAAATAATTTTTTTTTAAAAAAAGAAAAGAGTTACTAAGTCCAGCTCACTCTCAAAGGAAGGGGAATTAGGCTCCACCTCTTGAAGGGAGGAGTATAAATCACTTGTGGACAAGTTTTAAAGCCACCACAGTCTTCAAAGTCCATGTGGATTAGGAGGAGGATTGGCAATTTAAAAAACAGTAGCTGTGAAATATCCGTGGAAGGGGTATTCTAGGGGTTATTTAGTGTAGATTAAAAGGTTCCCAAGAAGGTTACACTAACGCTACAACAACAACAAATTGGCCTTTTACAAAGAGTAAAAATAACGACATGACTTTATACCAGGAAGAGCGCTATGGTTATCAGGCAGAGTAAAAGCCCAAAAGGAACCCATTAAAGGTCATCAAGGGTAAGAAACTAAAACCACACCAGATACACCGACACACTGGTCCTCTCTAGAGTTAGGGAGGAAACACTGATGCATGCACAAGATCTGGCCATGGCTATGCTCACTGCAGTGGTCAACAAACTCCAATTTGGGCCCTTACCCAAGTGGGTAGGAAAGTTCCTGGGCTGTTTGCCTCAGTGCTCTCAGTTTCACTGAATTAATTATCCCCTGAAAGCAATTTAGAGCAAGAATCATGTTGTTACTATTATTGTTGTTGTTTATTTTAGTATCCCCAATGTTAATGTAACATCTGGAGGAAGAAAAGCATAGAGAACACATAAATATCTATTTGATGAAAAGACGTGTGGATGGATGGATAGATGGATGGATGAAACTAGTTCAAATAGAGAAGCCAGTGTATGTTATTTCCCTTTATGCACTTCGAATGCTTAGATTTTAATGGGACAAGAAGGTATTGAACTCATTTCTTCTTAAACTTGGAAATATTGGTAGTTTACAAAGGATCGTATAGCACACCATGTGGTAGGCAAATGCATTCTAATATAGGAAACAATTAGCAAATGTATTAAGGGTGATATTATGTTGAATAATTAACAAAGTTATTTGTTTCGTTTTTTTCTTGTTTTTTTGTTTTGTTTTGTTTTTGCCTTTTGGCTGCATTGGGTCTTCGTTACTGCATGCAGGCTTTCTCCAGTTGTGGCGAGCAGGGACTACTCTTCGTTGCGGTGCGCAGGCTTCTCATTGTGGTGGCTTCTCTTGTTGCAGAGCACGGGCTCTAGGCGCACAGGCTTCAGTAGTTGTGGCTCATGGGCTCTGAGCGCAGACTCAGTAGTTGTGGTGCACGGGCTTAGTTGCTCCACAGCATGTGGGATCTTCCCAGACCGGGGCTCGGACCTGTGTTCCCTGCATTGACAGGCGGATTCTTAACCACTGCACCACCAGGGAAGCCCCTTCGTGTATTTTTTAATTGAATGATTTATTTATCTTTAATTTTCTTCTGCCTGTCACTACTATTTAATGATAAATGTGTACAATAGATATGCTTGAACTTAACATATTTTCAAAAAGAAGGAATACAGGCTCAATTAAAACTTCCTTAATCTAATTATTTTTAAGGTTATCTATCTTACTTTAATTAAAACCTGATTTAAAACACATGTTTATCAAAAATAAATACATAAACAAGAAAACCAGTTAGAATACTAGCTAAATTCTTCCCAATTACAGATAGCTCAGGTGTGTATTTTGACACATAAGAAATATTATTTCTCCCTTTTCATAAAAATATAATAAACTTATATCATCATAAGCATATATTTAATTTTGTTGAGGATCTGTTGTAAATAAATTGGATATTGTACTGGAAATAAAGAGCATATGAATGTCTTCATCTGGGTAAAAAACATAGAAATAACTGTTCGGTGGATAGCTAAAAGAGTTGTTCAGATACATTTTTAATATGGCTATAACTTTTCTGCACATTTTAGTGTATAATGTAGAACAACATTAAGTTAAATAAGATTAAAAGCAAGTGGGATGTTTGTTGCTTGTTTTAGTATTAACTTTATTGTACCGTTATTCTAACTTAATATTATACTCGTGTTTGAAACTTATTATACACATGGAAATGTATAATGTATCACATAATGAAATATGAAATGTATATAAATGGGAATTATGTAGGGTGGTGTAAATATCAACATGTCAAATGGTCTTAAGAAAGAAATGCATGCTCTGCTCTGAACTTTTATAGAAAACGATTTAATTTTCTACTTGTATACAAATCAACTTCAATCATTTCTAAACACTAGGAAATGATATGTTGTATTCTTTATAATGGAAGGGGGGAAGAGTTAAAGCTTGAAGAAATTTGAATAAAAATTCATCTCCTAGACGCTTCTAAGTAATTCCTCAAAGTGGCAAACGGTGAAATAGAAGGAAAGAATACTACCTGCTCACTATGAGCAAGAATGGGCTGACAGGGCTTCCCTGGTGGCGCAGTGGTTGAGAGTCCGCCTGCCGATGCAGGGGACACGGGTTCGTGCCCCGGTCTGGGAAGATCCCACATGCCGCGGAGCGGCTGGGCCTGTGAGCCATGGCCGCTGAGCCTGCGCGTCCGGAGCCTGTGCTCCGCAACGGGAGAGGCCACAACAGTGAGAATAGAATGGGCTGACAACTGTGACTGTTTCCATAAGTGGGCACTGATTTCATTGGATTTCTCTAGTAAATATCAGACATCCTAACAAAAACACCAGGGTATAATAAGCAACTCTAAATCCATTCCCAAGGCCTACAACATGAGCAAGGATCCAGAGACTTCAGGTCCTGGCCCTACTTCGAGACAGCCAGGGAGAAATTCCCCACGCCCACGGTGTTAGTGTCTGGGTATCTGATGGCGGAAGTGGGGATTACATTCAGTGGTGTGCTGGAGTCAGATCTACAGTCTCTCAAGAGCCAACCGTGTGTGTGTACCTCTTCCCAACTCCACATTCAGGGATGCTGTACTGGTAGCTTGACATGGGCCATGTGGGAATATTTATACCACAAAAGTTGGTAAACCCTACAAATCAGGGCTTTTTATCCAGAGAGCCAGCTGTTGAACATTTATAGGCATTCCACTGATTGATCACAAGTCAATACGTCCCTACAGAAAAGCCAGTGAGCAGTGCTTGTGCCACAGCTCCCCAGTGCAGTGATCCTGGGAAGATTACCTTCTTCAATTCCCAAGTCTCCAGTAGATGTCAACTCCCTTGTGAAAACACATTAGGCTATAACTATGAATTAATCTAAATGTCTGAGTTATTGACTGTGCTGATCCCATTGTCAAAGTCAATAAAATGTCACTGGATTCAAATTTTCAGTCCTTAGCAGCAGAGAGACAGAAAAGTATAAGATGTGACTGTCCCACACAGTACCTAGAATTACTTTACTTTCCATCAATGTTTATTGAAATGAATTGCCCAGACAATAGCAGTTATATATGAAAGAGAATGAAAAAGAAGTAAGTAGCATGGGATGAAAATAGAGGAAGAGATGACAACTAACAACCCAGGGGCACCGTTTGCATCCGCTGGGATGTACATTCCTAAAGACCCCATTCCAGACTATAGTTTGAAACAGATGGCCTGACTCCTTTCCATTCCGTTTCTCTAAGCTGGCACTAACAGTAAAGATGACTGTACTTGGTAAATTCATTTCCCCTCCCGATCTGCTCTCCACCTCTCTTCACCCTGCTCTGTGCCTCAGCAATTGACCGTAGACTGCATCAGTTAAGGCTCCCTTGTCATCTGGCTCCAGGAAAGGCAAGTGGGGAGGAGAGGGAGATCAGAGCCTTTCGCCCCAGTTCTTTTCCTCCACCAAAAGTGGCTGCATCCCTCCACCAAGGATCACAGCTCTTGTCGGGCAGCCCCTCCTTGAAGGTCCCCAATTCCAGTTCCAAAACCCCATCCTTCCATTGCCCCTTTAAGCCTTGGGTGAAAGCAATGCCCCACCGAGACAGTTCCAGCATACTGCACCATCGCTTGTGGGCTGCCTGACACCTCACCAAGAGCTTCTAGTTGTCCATTTATTACATTCTCTTCCTATTACTCAATTTGAGCAAACCGTCTATTTCCTGCTGGGACCCTGACTGATACAACAGCGTTGGAAAATCTAGAAAAACCACTAAACATCACCAGATTATTGCCTTCCCTAATGCCTCTGATGCCCTCCACATGACTCTGTGCTGCACAAAACTCTCGTGCTTTCAGACTCATCTAAAATATCATGCAAACAATTCACAAGAGCTCAGGGAACCCCTGTCCCACACCCAGCACCATCCCGGACACTGTGTCCCAGGTTACCTACAAGGGGATCAAAGTGGTCAACTTTTTTGCCAAGGGGGATGAGGTGTAGGGGAGGGATGGATTGGGAGTTTGGGATTAACAGATGCAAACTATTTTATATAGACTGGATAACCAACAAGTTCCTACTGTATAGCACAGGGAACTATATTCCATACCCCATGATACACCATAATGGAAAAGAATATGAAAAATAATGTACATATATGTATAACTGAATCACTTTGCTGTACAGCAGAAATTAACACGTTGTAAATCAACTATACTTCAATAAAATAATTTTTTTTTAAAAAAGTGGTCAACTTTTCACTCTTCCAAGTTGAACTTGGAAGGCTGATCTAATCTGGGGCCTGATCTAATTTCTCCCATAGAGCTGTACAGGTGTACATGACTACATTAACTTTGATATTATTTTATTCCCCATATCAAAGTCCTATGTTTAGGTATGGGATAGTTACCAAAAAGAAAATACACAAAGCTCCGCCTCCTTTATAGCATCAGCATAAGGCCAGAACAGGACTGGTAGCAGAGAGCACATTGACCTCCAAAATGTCAAACACTTAAGTCTAAACTGTATCCACCTCAGTATTCTCACACAGAACCATCCTTGAAGCCTGATAAGAGCTAACATTTTTTTTATTACTTCCTATAGGACAGACCTTGTGCTGAGCGCTCTACCTGGACTGTCTCATTCCACACTCTAAATAGCTCTTCGAAACAAGCGCACGGCATTAGTACTCCCATTTTATAGATGATGAAACTGAAGCTTACAGGTTACGGTCCTGGTCCAGGCTCACACAGCTGGTAACGAGATGCGATTTGAAGGCAGGCAGCCTGCTTCTAGAATCCAGGCTCCTACCCACTCACTGCACCAGAATTCAGGCTGGGGCCAAGAAACTGCTGGTGATTGGAAAATCTTATGTTTGAGGGGACAGTTTTAAAGAAGATGGAAAAACCTGCAATTTTCCTGCAAAATATTCTCTTTTTTTCCCTCTGAAATCTTCAAGGCTACCCACTCAGATCTGGGAGTTGGGGCGGGGATGGGGGCGAGAGGAGTGTTCTATATATTATTTTTGTGCTCTGGACAGAATGCCTTCTTGGCTTCAAGCTCTGCTCTCCCCACACCCTGCAGGGTTCTCAAAGTTCACACACTTCCAGAAGCCCCTATTGTCCAGGCTCCTTAAAGGCTCTGTAGTGCCCAAGGCCATCAAGCATTTATTCCTGTAGTTCCTTCTAACTGACAAAGGCAAAAACAATGATGTCAATGAATGTTTTACCTACACTCTCTTTTGTGATATTCCAGGTATGCAACAATTGATAGAAGGAGTTCCCCAGGGTGTTCTAACTATAAACTTCTTCCCACGGATGTGGAAGGAAACCGTCTATTTCACAGAAGAGTATTTTGTAAAACTCAAATGTCAAATTGAGCTGAAAATGAGTTCAATTATCTTACCTAGTCCTTTTCTTGTCCTTGGAACACCAGCATATCAAACTAGAACTTCAGACAATGCCCGTCAGCCACTTCCTCTGGTGGCCAGTTTGGGTTTAAGATTAGAAATTCACTGGAACTAGCAACCGGCCTTTTGGGTTTCTAGGAACATTGCCACATCGATTGTCATCTGCTCCTTTGTAACTCTCCAAAAAGCTGAATGTCCTGCCTCGTTTTCTCCCCAACTCTAAGGATTGGGGTATTATCAGTGTATTTGTTTGCTAGGGCTGTCACAGACTGGGTGGCTTAAACAACAGAAAATTTATTTTCTCACAGTTCTGGATACTAAAATTCCAAGATCAAGGTGTTGCAGGGTTGGTTCCTCTTGAGGCCTTGAGGTGAGAGAAGGACCAGTTCCAGGCCTGTCTCTTTGGCGTATGGATGGCTGCCTTTCTCCCTGTATCTTCAAACTGTTTTCCCTCTGGACATGTCTGTCTCAAAATTTCCTTTTCTTATAAGAACACTAGTTGTATTGGCTACAGTCTACTCTAATGACTTCATTTTAACTGAATGACCTCTGTAAAGACCCTGTCTCCAATTACAATGATATTCTGTACTAATTGGTGTTCGGACTTCAACATGTTTTTGAATTTTGGGGGAGACATAATTCAGCCTATAACAATCAGTATGTGACCTACAATCAATGTACTGTCCTTTTCATATCAACCTACTGGTACTTAACGTTAAAAAAAAAAAAATCCTAATAACACATCTGCTTTTGACAAATAAAACCCCTTACATTTCAAAAGCAGCAGCTACCCCACCCCACCCTGACTGAAGACTTTTAAAACTTGTTTTGTTTTCAAAAAGAAAAGAAGAAAGGGGGGTGAAGACAGCTTATTGAGAAAGCTTAGATTTTAAAACAAGTCCACCTAACAGAGTCTCAGGTCCTAATCCTTAGAAATTCCCACCTGAATACCCTCAGTCTATCACTTATGATTCTGGGTGCTGGCCTGCCAGTCTGCCTCTGCTTTTTTTTTTTTAATTACTGTTTTTCACTCTTTAGAACGTTCATTGTTGTGGTTTTCTTTTTATGTATTCCCCAGGGAGAATTTTCCCAATTGGGTTTTTCTTCCTATATTTATCTTTCCCATGGCTTTGGATGATGTCGATGTGGGCAGGTTTAGTTGGAGAGAACAAGATAAGGGCAGTACAATCACCACACTCCATCAATAGCAAATGAGCTTCCTTTCGTAACATTTTTCCTTGAGTACCATTTCTTACTTTAAAAGAGAAAGAGAGAAAGTTGCTGTTAATGCAAGAAACATTTCTTACTGGCCTATCCACTTTGTCATCCCCTCCAATTCCAACCACTACAAAATACACATTCAAAAAGGTGGCCAGGGCTTCCCTGGTGGCGCAATGGTTGAGAGTCCGCCTGCCGATGCAGGGGACACGGGTTCGTGCCCCGGTCCGGGAAGATCCCACATGCCGCGGAGCGGCTGGGCCCGTGAGCCATGGCCGCTGAGCCTGCGCGTCCGGAGCCTGTGCTCCGCAATGGGAGAGGCCACAACAGTGAGAGGCCCGCGTACCGCAAAAAAAATAAAATAAAATAAAAATAAATAAATTTTTAAAAAGGGTGGCCAAGTGGGAGCTCAATATATGTGCATGAGCTGAATGAGTGTCTTTATCTATGTATTTTATTTTACAGAACTGGTTGTCTAATGATTCAATAGCAGAACGTAGTGATTCAAACACTAAGTAGTTTATATAACCCTCAAGAAGTCATTCCGTATCTACACCTCATATTTCTTATCAATAAAATTTGAGTTATATCACCCAAGATACTTATTTTATAGATTTCAGGTGAAGAAAGAAAGATACTATATGTTATAGAAAAAGAAATGTCCACTGACAGAGGAATGGATAAAGAAGATGTGGTACATATATACAATGGATTGGTACTCAGCCATAAAAAAGAACAAAATAATGCCATTTGTGCCAACATGGATGGGCCTGGAGATTATCGTACTAAGTGAAGTAAGTCAGACAGAGGAAGACAAATATCATACGAGATCACTCAAACATGGAATCTAATTTTTAAAAAATGATACAAATGAACTTATTTACAAAACAGAAACAGACTCACAGATATCGAAACCAAACTTATGGTTACCAAAGGGGAAACGCTGTGGCAGGGGTTGGGGGTTAAATCAGGAGCTTGGGATTAACATTCACACGCTACTATATATAAGCCAGATAACTAACAAGGACCTACTGTACAGCACAGGGAACTCTACTCAATATTCTGTGATAATCTATATGAGAAAAGAATCTGAAAAAGAATGAATATATGTCTATGTATAACTGAATCACTTTGCTGTACACCTGAAACTAACACAACATGGTAGATCAACTATACTCCAATAAAATTTTTTTTAAAAGAATAAGCTATTTTCAGCTTACAGATGGGCTCTATTCCAAAATAGACATTGACAACTAAATTACTGGGAACTTGGAACACATTTTCCCAGGAAAAACAATATGACAAAGGGGGTTGGGTTTGCAGGCACCCCCAAGGGAGCTGAGCATCCCATAAGCAGGTGAAGTGCAGAGCTAATGTCGTCCTAGAATACAATCAGTGCACTTTTGATAATCATGGGAAAGTAAACCCATGTTCTGGCGAGGAGTTATCAGGAGCTCCTCTGTGTCACTGGGACAAAGGGCACCTCTGGGATATACGTTATCTGTAGTTGAATTGCCTCTGCACCTCCTACACATTCAACTCAACAAGAAACTCTAAGAAGGGCAGATGAAGGGGGTCTCTAGGCCTACAGGAAGGGGCGTCTTAGAAGTAGAAGAGAATAGGGACTTGGCAGCCTCAAGGGGATAAAAAGGAGAAAACTGGAATAAAGGAATCAGGAGGGAGGGGCTGTGGGGAAGAGGTCTTAGAACCACTTGTCCAGAGGAGCTGATGAAGATTGGGGGCAGTAGGTGCTGATATATGGAGCTGCCAGTGTACGCAGTATTCTAAATCAGGCTCACAGCCAAGTCTGTAAACTAGTAAGCCAGCCATATATATATATGCATATATGTGTGTATATACATTTTTTTTCCTAATTTAACAGAACACTTGTACACTTAGAGTATTCGAAAGCTGACATGAAGGCAATGGTGAAATGTAGTCCTCAAGATGAATGATACCTTTTTACGGCACTGGAGGACAAGCATCTGCTTAGCATTGCCCAGGGTGTAACAGAAGCCACACTGGAACCTCATTAAATCGTTTCAGAATGAATGAATAAATATAAGAAACAAGAGCTGGATAATGAAGCCAGAGGTCAGAAAAAGCCATGGATATCCACTTTAACTGAAATACAGTTGTTACATTGTAAATACAGTTAAATGTCCACCAGTAGGACAAATACCATGCAGCTTTTTTAAAAACAAAGAGACTCTGTAAGTGCTGATCTGAAATATATATGTGTGTATACACACATATATATACAGATTTAAGGTATATTGTTAAGGGATAAAGGCAAGGGGCCAAACAGTACACGTTTTAAAGAACAGTGACATAGGCCTATATAAATATATATATACTTGTATATAACAAGATTTCTAAAAAGATATCAGCTGTGGCTGCCTCAGAGGAGGGATGAATTGATGGTAAAAGGCTGAAAGACAAACCTTACTGTTTTATCCTTCTATGCTGTTTAATTTTTTATCACAATAAGAATGACTTTTTTCATTTTTTATTGCGGTAACATATACGTAAAACATAGAATTTACCATTTTAAACATTTTTAAGTGTGCAGTTCAGTGACAGGAAGTACACTCACTCTGTTGTACAATCATCGCCACCATCCATCTCCAGGTGAATAGAGAAAAGCTGAAACTCTACCCATTAAACAATAACACCCCACTCCCCCTTCCCCCAGATTGACTTATAACTTAAGAGACTAACATAGGGAAACTCTTTCCACACAAAACAGCCATGCTAAATTCGCTGCTAACAGTGCTACCTTTAGAAGTGATAAACACACTTAATCATTTATGATAGATATAACTTGATAATAAATCCATGCTGTGAAATCAGACTAACAAGCAGGTTTTGTAGGTTCTGTTGAAATAATCATCAGACTCTTTCTGAAACAGGAAATTCCGTAACACAATACCAGACTGAGTATTCATCTGTATACAATTAATGTATGCAATTTATTAATCATCCCTGATGGGGTTTTTTTCCCACCTCCTAACTGTTCTGACTCCTGATCATTGCCACATCCAAGCATTTGGGACTTTGACAACACCACAAAACCGAAGTATCGGCATGCTAATACGTGCTCAGTGCTCCACTCACCCTTCCCAGACTCTTTTCCCCTACCCTTTTCCTAGTTACAGGCCAACCATGAGTCCATCCAGAGGGGAAAGATATTCTATTTACACAAATGTGTGTCCATTTGCTCTGAAAGGGGGGGACACTATACAACACATGCAATGCGTGTTCAGGTGCCACTTGAGAGGGAAAGGCTAGCCGGAGGCAGGAGCAGGCAGGCTGGGTGGGTGTACCAAGGGTAGGAGGCATGACAAGGGAAGGGACTGTGGAGGTCCAGATGGCAGGAGCACAGCCAGGGGCATCTGGCACACAGATTTGGGGGGATACAAGGAGCCAAGATCTGGCTGAGGGTCAAGAGAATGGATAGAAAGCTTAGCATCCAGAGATCTGAACTGTGGAGCCGCCTTTGGACAGTGAGTTGTTTGGTTCATCCCGATCTACAACACATTACTCAACCAGTCTCACTACTAAGGCAAGAATATGATGTAACTTTTCTCAGGATATTTTGTTCTTGCTGTGTCTGCCAGATATGGAGCTAAAGGAAATCAGACTTAGGACTTCCCAGTTTATAAAGACAAAACCCCGTACCTGAGAATTTTCACCTATCTAGTTACTCCCCAAGAGAGCAACTAAGAAAAATGAATGCGAAACCAATGATATTAGCCACGCGTAGAAGTAGGTAGTGAGCAGGAAATGTGAGACTGAGGAATTGTGAGGCGTCCAAAAGCAAGATGGTTAGGATGTGTGACATCAGGGAAGCATGTCCAGGATGAGATTACAGTTAAGAAAGTTGAAGACGAAATACTTGTATTGAGGAAGTGTCCAGAAAGATTATTACAGCTGGAGGAAAATTATCTGCAAAGAGTCTGCAAAAGTAATGACAATAAGAAGAACAAGAGGTAACCATTTCCTGAGGGTTGTACTCAGGCATCATTCTAAGTGTTCAGCATATGTTAACTCACTAATCCTTACAGTACCCTAAGAGGTCAGGACTCTGAGTATTCTTCCCAGTTACAGATGAGGAAGACGAGGCATACATCAGGAGAAGTGAGGAGATCTTCTTATATTCCAGCACTGTACAGGGGACAAAAACACTGGATGATTGAACACATATTTTCTGCTCATTCAAGAGGTACAATCTGCTGTTGGCTAGGAATAGTCCATGGGATTCGTCACAGCCAACATGACATGTCCAGGAGGCCATCCACCTTCCTTTGCTTTGATGCCATTCTTTCCTGGAAATTATCTGAATGGAAATTCTGCCTCCCTGGGACCCTGATTAGTGAGCAGAGTACCCTTGGCACCAGAAAGGAATATCCACCAACAGGAATTAATAAGTTAACATTCAAGCTTATACATCAGTCTCTTGCACGTTTCATTAACCTAAGTTGGCCCCAGAAAACCTCCAGAAACTAAACGATTTCTCAACTTCCAAGCTGAGAAACTGGGCCAAGATGGCCTCATCTCAGAAGGCCTTGTCTAGGATGTCATTATTTCTGGTCCATCTAAAATAGTGAAAATTAAGATTAATTTGCCAAATTTAGTATTGGTTCAGCTCTATTCTTTCTTTGCACACAGTTGTGGTCCACCCTAAACCTGCCCTTTCTCTAGTATCTATAGTAACAAGTCTGTTCCTTCACAGATGCCTGCCTATTCACTATCAATGATGAAAGAAACCCCTGGCTCCAGGATAAGAGAAAAATCACAAACGGCTGGGTTCAAGACTTAGATGAACAAGCACATAGAAGGGAGATGATGGTAATTTAAGGAGTAATAAATGGAGAAGAGTATCCTACAAATTTTTGCCTAGAACTTAGATTCATCACCAGGTTTCAAGAGCTTATTTTAACTGAAGATAGATTCAACAAATATGCATAGAGCATACCTCCACGTCCCAAGCCACATGCTGGGACCTGTGGACATATAGGCAAACTAGACCTTAAAAATCTCACTTTCCCCAGACCTCAAGAAGTTCACATTCTACATTTGCTTCTGTTTCTTTCTCCTCTCAAGACCAGGAGATAATAGTATACGATACATAAATTCTTCCTGAATTGACTTAAATTTTGGTAATTTCAGGTCAGTGAGATAACCAAAGAGTTTGCAGATGTACTCAACCACCTGATTCTCTAACGCACTATTTCTATGCCTGTTTCCACCAAGTTCTAATAGAAAAAGGTTTAGTAAGGGAATAAAGGTCCAGGAAGGGAAAAAAATTGAGTTTAATCTTAAGGATTTACAAATATCCCAGAGACCTGTCTTCCACATAAATTTCCCCTGACCTAGTCTTTTACATATGAAAACTAGACAGATGCAGCTGCCCAATACAGAAAGTCTAAGGCAGGTCGGGTAAGTGTTTTAGTGAATACTTTTCCTCTCACTACTACTAAAGGTACTACCTTTAGATCCATTAATAATAATAATTCCTAACCCCCCTACACTGTTGGTGGGAATGAAATTGGTGAAGCCACTATGGAAAATAGTATGAAGGTTTCTTAAAATACTACAAATAGAGTTACCAAATGACCCAGCAATCCCACTCCTGGGTATATATCTGGAAAAGGTGAAAACCCTAATTCAAAATGATACAGGCACCACAATGTTCATAGCAGCAATATTTACAATAGCCAAGACATGGAAGCCACCCAAATGTCCATCAACAGATGAATGGATAAAGAAGATGCTGTACATATATACAATGGAGTATTACTCAGCCATAAAAAAGAATGAAATATTGCCATTTGCAGCAGCATGGATGGACCTAGAGAATATCACACTAAGTGAACTAAGTCAAACAGAGAAAGATAAATATTATATGATATCACGTATATGTAGAATCTAAAAAATAATACAAGTGAATTTATCTACAAGACAGAAACAGACTCACGGATATAGAAAATAAACTTATGGTTACCAAAGGGGAAGGGAGTGGGAGAGGAATACATTAGGAGTATGGGATCAAAATATACACACTACTATATATAAAACAGAAAAACAACAAGGATTTACTGTGTAGCACACGGAACTATATTCGCTATCTTATAATAACCTATAATGGAAAATAATGTTTAAAACTATATATGTGGGCTTCCCGGGTGGCGCAGTGGTTGAGAGTCTGCCTGCTGATGCAGGGGACACGGGGTTGTGCCCCGGTCTGGGAGGATCCCACATGCCGCGGAGCGGCTGGGCCCGTGAGCCATGGCTGCTGAGCCTGCGCGTCCGGAGCCTGTGCTCCTCAATGGGAGAGGCCACAACAGTGAGAGGCCCGCGTACCGCAAAAAAAAATAAATAAAATTTAAAAATATATATATATATGTATATGTATATATACATATGTATATGTATATATGTATATGTACATATACATATATATAGAACTAAACCACTTTGCTGTACACCTGAAACTAACACAATATTGTAAATCAACTATACTTCAATTAAAAAATTAAAAATGATAATAGTAGCAATTCCTATAATGTTAAGGGAATGTATTTTGGAGTCAGGAGGTCTCAACAGGAGTCCCAGTCCAACCAACGAATAGTTCTGTGAATTTCTCACTTCAATTTCCTCATTTGTAAAATGCATATGATCATAATAATACCAACACTGACTACCCTCACAAGAGTACCCTAAGAATTGTTTTCTATATAGACTAAACTACTTGTATTTGAAGATAACAATACTAACAACATTTTTTTTTTTTAAAAAGGCAGGTGAAATCCCAGGCAGCGTTCCACTTTCCTTTTCTTGCAGAAGCAAGTAAACAGTGTTCTCTGGCTTATCAGGAGCAGAAGCTTATAGAACTTTTTGGCTTCCTGCTGCCCCACTTCTTTGCACTGTCTTGGTCCTTGAAAAGTCTTTGTTAGAAGCATAGATGCTGTTACGGCTACTGGGGTTGTATTATCAGAAAATGTCCTTCAAGATAGCCAACTGCTGAGGAAACTTACGAAGAATCAGCACCTGAAAATCTTAGAGCACTCTCCACTTGGATGAAAACGCTCGTGGTTCAGACTGGACTTGGTTGTGTTAGGAAGCACTTCCTCACCACTAGAGCCACACTGTGACTTTGTGGGCCCCTTCCTCCATAAAACAAACAAAAAAAGCCAACATTAAAATCACATTTTGGGAATTCCCTGGTGCTCCAGTGGTTAGGACTTGGTATTTTCACTGCCATGGGCCTGGGTTCAATCCCTGGTCAGGAAACTAAGATCCCACAAGCCGTGTGGCACGGCCAAAATAAATAAATAAAATCACGTTTTATGACTACATTGGTAGAAAGACATATAATCTGGGCAGTATTATTATATATTCATCATTATTATAGCATTTGTTTCTTTCAAAAGAAATTAAAATCCTAAAAGTATTGTGGGCTCTAGACACCGGCCTGCTGTGTCGAATGGACAAGTTGGTCCTGCTCACTGATGCAGGTGTCCACCGTTGGGCCCCGGTCACCTCTCCAGTGATCTCTGCACACACACACCCCTATCCTGCTCTGCTCTCATTCACTCATTCACTCTATTCCAGCCCACCTGGCTCTCCTTCTAGTCCTCCAACACTCTCAGCATATTCCCATCCCAGTGCCTGAGCCCTCAGGGGTCCCTTGGCCTGGAATCCCCTACCCCAGATCTTCACATGTCACTCAGGCCTCAGCACAAATGTATCCACCTCAGAGAGGCCTTTCCTGATCACCCAGCCGCTCCCCATCCCATTACCCTGTTGTAGTTTCTTTTTGGTGCTTACAACAGTCTGAAAAGTCTCATTTCTTTATCAATTGTTGGCCTCTCGTGCCAGCAAGATATAAAGGATATGAGTTATATGAGGGCAGGGACTTGAACTGCCTTATTCATCCTCATATCCCCCCAGTGCCTGGTCTACGGTGAGCCCTCAGTAAACATTTAAGGAATAAGTGAGTGAGTGGAGAGGCTGCAGAGATTTCTCAGCTCACTCAGCAAAAGTGGGAACAAAACAGAGTGTGAAAAAAAAAAAAAAACAGAGTGTGTCTGCCCCTTTGTTCTTTTGTCTTTATAAATAAGAAGCCTCCAGCAGACTAGGACAGGCACTTTGAGGAGTTAGTGTCCAGCACTGCAGGGAGAGGAGGCAGGAGGCACGCACTCCTTCACTTACCACAGGACAAGACTCACAGGAGAGCGCAGGACATCCCCACAGCTGCATTCTCAGGTTCCTTTAAGAAAATCCGTTCAACAAATATCTGTTGAATGCCTGCAATGGGTCAGCCACCATCAAGGAAGAACTGGATTTGTTTCTACCCTTAAAGGATGTAATAAAAAGGCAACCAAACAGAACGCTGAAGACCAGAAAGCACCTTGAAAGGACATATACACGGATTCCACTCCTTCCCTTCAGGCAGGACCCTGGACATTGTTAAGGACTCAGAGAAGAGTGGTTTTAGGGACATGGGATCTTTTGTTCGTTGGCCAGCTGCTTCTTTTTGTAATAGTACATCTATTATTTTTGAGGGGATTCTCTCTCCCCCATTATATGTAAATTTGGTGGCAATCTCATTCAAAGTCCCCTTCTGTCCTCTTCGCTAAGGAATGGTCATGTGACCCAAACAGAGCCAATCAGACTTTCTCCAGAGGCTTGAATCTTACCAAAGTGACTCAAAGAGTTGGGGGGCGGCGGGGGGGCAGTGGCAGGGAATTGAAGCGTTCATTTATTCCAGTAGTGACACCTTCAAAAACCCATGGGTTAATTCCTACTTCCAAGAACCCCAGGAATATCCTAGTGTCCTTCTTTACCAAGCCCTGTTCGCCAATATTCCTTGATTTTGTGAACTGCCTATTAAATACTTTTCTGTGTAAGGAAGTCAGAGTCATTCCTGGGAAGCCCCCTGACTAACGTGGTGGGAGAGATGTGGACTGGAGTCATTAGGCTGGGAATCCAAATGACCCCTCCTTTGTACTTCGGCTTCCTGAGACCTACTCGATAAGCATCTCAACGTTACCAGGAGGTTAAAATGAACTAGTAAGTTAACCGGTCCATGTGGCAAGCAGGTCTCCCTTAAGCAGATGCTGAGACAGTTAGGAGAGCAAGTGGTTTATTTGAGGGTAACACCTCTGCAAGATAAAAGGGGGAAGAAGCAGAGCCAGGCAGGGCGTCTTCAGCCCACCATGTGTAATCTTGTTGTAACTTGATGATGATGGGAACCTACACATTCATAAAAAGCAAGGAATCTCTTGGCGGGTTGGGGGCAGTGGTGGGGATCCAGACCCCAGTCTTTTCTCTTTCAAGATTCAAAGTTATTAGTACTTCTTGAATGAGCTGTCAGAGTCTCAACTGGATGCCATAGGGGAACTCACCCTGAGAGCGCGTGTCTAGACCAGGGCCTCAGGCTCACTACTAGGTCTATGGGTGTCGGAGGAGAGGGTGGTTCTAGCACTGCTCGTGGAAGCCCGTCCTGAGCCACCCTTGTTCAGAATCTCAATTTCCAAGGCCCTGATTCAATAAACAGTCTAGACACCAAATAACTAAGTATTAACTGTTAAAAAAATTTTTTTAGGTCTTTCCAGCACTACCCTCCACTATGCCTAGGAAACTGTTGAAGTTAAAGGATGACAAAATAAATAAATGAGATTAAAAAAAATTAAGCATTTTAACTTAAGTGAAAAAATAGAGTTCGAAAGATTTAAACCAGTTTAAACCAGATTAAGCTCGATTTGCTTATGTGCTGGTGATAAAAGTATTACATTTCTCTCCAAAAGAAGGAACAATCCTGGTCAGAAAGAGGGAGCATGAAGGATTTCTCCTGGCCCATCTGAACCAGGCGTTAAGAAGGAAACCACTGGCTGAAAAGTGACAGGCTTCTTTTTCAAGTACGATTTGTAGAGTAACAAAATCAGGGGTTGGGCATCAGGAAGGGAGGAATTCTTTTTCTCTCCCAAATGGCCCTCGTGTTGCCAGTAGGAAGACAAACGCTTAATTCTAAGCGACCTTAGGATCCACTTATTTGTCATCTAGGAAATAAGGTAACAGTTTTCAAAATACCTGAACAATATAAACAAACAGCTGCTTTGACTAATCTGGGATCTACTGCTTCCATGAAGTCACTTCTGGGACATTTTCAGAAAGATCTTTTTTATGAATCTCCCGACAGCAAGAAAGACCTTGCCTGAAAACTGGTGCGTAAAAGGAAGCCATCATTCACACTAAAGGCGCCTTCGCTTGCTGCCCTGCGCCCTGAGCTGTCCTAGAGCTTGAATGTGAGGCTGCTTAACTGCAGGGATGGGCAAGAGAACGTCACCACCCTTCCTAGGCACTCCAAGTAGGCTTCTTCCTAGCAGATTTTCTTCACGTTTTCATCCCAAACTACTCTAATCACTAAAATAAAGCACTCAATTTCTTCGCACCTGAATAGTGCTGACATATATGGCCTCAAATCAATAGGGTGTTTAAATCCCTTCTCCACCTCCCACCCCAGCAATAGCCATGTGTAGTGTATGGACCCAGTCCATCTTTTATTCCAAGTGCTGTTCTCAGTTTGTTTTTTCTTCTCCCTGCCTCCCCACTCAGGCATACGTACAAAATTTGAATCACATTCAAAAGCTGAACCAATTGGTCTTCTCGGGAATAATTCCTTTTGCTTTCTGAAATTTCAGGTGAGAAATTTCATTTGTTTTTCACCAAACCACAAAAATGGCTGATGTCATCTTTATACCACAGGAACTTGTGCTATAAGCTCGACTGAGAGAGGTATGTTCTCATTTCCAACACAAATGATCAAATTACGCGCAGTCTTAGTGAGGAACAAGAGAGCAAGGATGAAAGCCACATTATAATCACTGATTATGCACAACCCTCTCGCGGGATCTGCCGGGGCTTGGTTCCAGGACAACCACAGATACCAAAATCCGCGGATGCCCAAGCCCCTTGTATAAAGTGGTGTACAGTACAGTGGGCCCTCAATACTGAAGGTCCCACATCTGCCGAAATCAACACAGGATTCCATCCATGGCTGGCTGCATCCGCGGATGTGGAACCCGCAGATACCAAGCACTGACTGTATTCTTATATTTCTCCCTCCCTTTAGTTACTTCCGAAAAGTGTTAACGGAATATTTGGGGCTTATTCCTTTATATCATTTCCCCTCAGCTGGGAGCTGCTGGCTAGTTATCCAGATTGGTACCAAACAAGAGCAATGTGCCTAATGAGAATAAAGTTTCCACCTCTTCAACTGTTTTTGTAACAGGGTTTAGGTACACAGAGATATCACTGAAAATTGTATCAATCGTGTGGTAAAAGGCCTGCTTTATAGGTCCTTTGAATATTTTTTTTATCAGATGAGCCTTTTTCAAACTTAGAGACATTATAGTCCAGCTAGACTGTCCTCTCTCTACGAGGACCAAACAATGGAGGAGATTTTTCTCAATATTGCACACCTAATTAGAGGCAAATTGAAACTAGAACTTAGATCTTCCACATCTGTCTTTATTGTATGATTATAAGGGTGGTCAAGAAATATTATATTTATAAAGTGGAATTTAAGCTAGATTTTTCTATTGAAAGAAATGCTCAACACTATTTTCTACATTTTTAAATCTTACTATGTCTTCAACACTATCACTTCTGCACAGCTATCCAGATCCGTCTTCAGCTTTGTCACAGAGCAAATAAATATGGAGAAATAAATTTAGCTGCAGTATGCTGAAGTGGCTTTAGACTCAAGGAAGAATCTGAAAGGAAGGGTTACTGAACACTGGATTAACCAGGCAGGCAGTAAAACATTAAAAATTACAGAGCCCCTGAGGGCATGGAGCTTAACGCTCCACCATTTGAGTGTGGGTTGGGCCTACAGACTTGCTTCCAAAGAGTAGAGGGGGGAAGCAATTTTATAGTGGTGAAAACTGGAAAACACCACCTCAGCCCTGTTATCAAGGTTAACATCATGGTGATAGCATGTACCTTTTTTCTTTTTTAACATCTTTATTGGAGGATAATTGCCTTACAATGGTGTGTTAGTTTCTGCTTTATAACAAAGTGAACCAGTTATACATATACATATATCCCCATATCTCCTCCCTCTTGCGTCGCCCTCCCACCCTCCCTCTGCCCCCTCTAGGTAGTCACAAAGCACTGAGCTGATCTCCCTGTGCTATGTGGCTGCTTCCCACTAGCTATCTATTTTACATTTGGTAGTCTATATATGTCCATGCCACTCTCTCGCTTTGTCACAGCTTACCCTTCCCCCTCCCCATATCCTCAAGTCCATGCTCTAGTAGGTCTGTGTCTTTATTCCTGTCTTGCCCCTAGGTTCTTCATGACCATTTTTTTTCTTAGATTCCATATATATGTGTTAGCATATGGTATTTCTCTTTCTCTTTCTGACTTACTTCACTCCGTATGACAGACTCTAGGTCCATCCACCTCACTACAAATAACTCAATTTCATTTCTTTTTATGGCTGAGTAATATTCCATTGTATATATGTGCCACATCTTGTTTATCCATTCATCTGTTGATGGACACTTAGGTTGCTTCCATGTCCTGGCTATTGTAAATAGAGCTGCAATGAACGTTGTGGTACATGACTCTTTTTGAATTATGGTTTTCTCAGGGTATATGCCCAGTAGTGGGATTGCTGGGTCGTATGGTAGTTCTATTTGTAGTTTTTTTTTTTTTTGCAGTACGCAGGCCTCTCACTGTTGTGGCCTCTCCCGTTGCGGAGCACAGGCTCCGGGCGCGCAGGCTCAGCGGCCATGGCTCATGGACCCAGTCGCTCTGCGGCATGTGGGATCCTCCTGAACTGGGGCACGAACCCACATCCCCTGCATCAGCAGGCGGACTCTCAAGCACTGTGCCACCAGGGAAGCCCCCTATTTGTAGTTTTTTAAGGAACCTCCATTCTGTTCTCCGTAGTGGCTGTATCAATTTACATTCCCACCAACAGTGCAAGAGGGCTCCCTTTGCTCCACACCCTCTCCAGCATTTATTGTTTCTAGATTTTTTGATGATGGCCATTCTGACTGGTGTGAGATGATATATCATTGTAGTTTTCATTTGCATTTCTCTAATGATTAATGATGTTGAGCATTCTTTCATGTGTCTGTTGGCAATCTGTATATCTTCTTTGGAGAAATGTCTATTTAGGTCTTCTGCCCAGTTATGGATTGGGTTGTTGGTTTTTATGTTATTGAGCTGCATGAGCTGCTTGTAAATTTTGGAGATTAATCCTTTGTCACTTGTTTCATTTGCAAATATTTTCTCCCATTCTGAGGGTTGTCTTTGTCTTGTTTATGGTTTCCTTTGCTGTGCAATAGCTTTTAAGTTTCATTAGGTCCCATTTGTTTATTTTTGTTTTTATTTCCATTTCTCTAGGAGGTGGGTCAAAAAGGATCTTGCTGTGATGTATGTCATAGAGTGTTCTGCCTATGTTTTCCTCTAAGAGTTTGATGGTGTCTGGCCTTACATTTAGGTCTTTAATCCATTTTGAGTTTATCTTTGTGTATGGTGTTAGGGAGTGTTCTAATTTCATACTTTTACATGTACCTGTCCAGTTTTCCCAGCACCACTTATTGGAGAGGCTGTCTTTTCTCCACTGTATATTCTTGCCTCCTTTATCAAAGATAAGGTGACCATATGTGCATGGGTTTATCTCTGGGCTTTCTATCCTGTTCCATTGATCTATATTTCTGTTTTTGTGCCAGTACCATACTGTCTTGATTACTGTAGCTTTGTAGTAGAGTCTGAACTCAGAGAGCCTGATTCCTCCAGTTCTGTTTGTCTTTCTCAAGATTGCTTTGGCTATTCGGGGTCTTTTGTGTTTCCATACAAATTGTGAAATTTTTTGTTCTAGTTCTGTGAAAAATGCCAGTAGTAGTTTGATAGGGATCTGATAGCATGTACTCTTGATATGATGTAATGAGAATGGCCCTTCATCTCTGTGGTCTTCCTCCCAAAACCCATAACCCCTGTCTAACCATGAGAAAAACACAAGATAAACCCAAACTGAGGGATATTCTACAAAATACTAAAACAATACTCTTCAAAACTGTCAAAAAACAAGAAATATTTGAGAAACGGTCACAGACCAGAGGAGGCTAAGGAGACATGACAATTAAATGTAATGTGGTATCATAGATGAGATCCTGGGACAGAAAAAAAAAAAGACATTAGGAGAAAACAAGTAAAATCTGAATAATTTCGTGTGTAATTTAGTTAGTAATCTACCAATGTTTATTTCTTAATTGTGACAAACGTACCACACTAATATGGAATATAACAACATGGAAAAACTGTGTTTAGGGTATATGGGAACTCTGTACTATCTTTGTAACTTGTCTAGAAATCTAAAACTATTCTAAACTTAAAAGCTTACTTAAAAAAAAAAGTATACAGCAATCTTATGCCTTAGATACAGTTCTGTATAACACATAAATGAGACCCTAGAGTTTTCTTCATCTTGGTAGTGTATTTTGTTTCATTCAGAATGAGATATAATGGAAAAATTCACATACTTCTATCTTCTGTGAGTTGTAAGAACCATTAGATCACCTCATGTTGCACTTGTGGAAACATCATCTTCAAAAGTGGTAGAAAGAACTTCTGCTACTAAATATGTTGAATTAGGTTGTATCAGACCATCCATCCTGATGTTCTCAATGATCGATCATGGATATAATATTTTTAAAATATGTTTGAAGTAAACAGAAAGCATCTAAGACAACCAGAACTTGAGAAGGCAGGATACTGGAGAGAAGAGATGTATAAAGAAGTGGGTCTGACATTAAGAGCAGCTTTTCTCCTCAAGCCATTTGCCAAGTTATAAGCAGCAGCTGTGAAGTAGAAAAGCTTAGCAGAGCATACGTCAGCCTCATGGACATAGGGACAAAAGAATTGGAAATTAGGGTGCTCCAAAGAAGAGTCCTCATAAATATCCCATGCTTTCAGTTAAAATTCCTGAAGGATTTCACTGTGAAATAAGGGCTAACCAGAAATAGGCCAGCTCTCATAAATATTGAAACCCAGCCTTGAATCCCTGATTAGATTAAGCTAACTAGCTTAACTACCTGCCAGAGGTAAAAATATATCCTCTCTGGAAGACGATAACATTATCCAGAGCCTTAAATTAGCACCAGTTTTTCACACACTCTGAACAGCATTCAAGAAAGATTATCAGAACATCCAGGAGATAAAATTTAAATGAGCCCAAATCAAAAGGAAGAAAACACACAATAGAATCAGAGCCACAGGAGATCCATGTACTTTAACACAAATGTAGTATTCAAGGAAATAAATGGCAAAATGGATACTTCCAGAAAACAAAATCCGTAAGAAAATATTAAACTGAAATTCTTGAACTAAAATAATAAAATAACTCAAAATGGGAAGTCAATAGATAGGTTTAAGAGAGAAAAAAAGGATGGAAAATACAGGAAGGAGTGTGAAAGTTATATGAGACATGGATAAAAGATCTAACATGTATGTAAATGGATTCCCAGAAGGTAAAGAGAGAGAGAGTGGGGGAGAAGTAAAATTCAAAAATAGAATAGCCAAGAATGATCCAACTGATAAAAACATATTAACCTATAGTTTCAAGGAGCCCTAAGCAGAACAAATATAAAGAAAACCACACCTAGGTACATCATAGTAAAATACCTGAAAACCATAAAAGCAGGCAGCTGGGACTTCCCTGGTGGTCCAGTGGCTAAGACTCCACGCTCCCAAAGCATGGGACGTGGGTTCAATCCCTGGTCAGGGAATAAAACCCACATGTCACAACTAAGAGTTTGCATGCCACAACTGAAAATCCTGCACGTGGCAATGAAGATCCCTAGTGCCGCAACTAAGACCTGGCACAGCCAAATAAATAAATATTTGTAAACATAAAGACAAATGAAAGCAGGCAGCCAATAAGACACAATATCTTCAAAGGAACAGTCATGAGGCTGATGACTGACTTCTCAACAGAAATGATGAAACTCCAAAGACAATGATGCATTGGTACAGTCAAAAAACAAACATAGAGGGCTTCCCTGGTGGCGCAGTGGTTGAGAGTCCGCCTGCCGATGCAGGGGACACGGGTTCGTGCCCCGGTCCGGGAGGATCCCACATGCCGTGAAGCAGCTGGGCCTGTGAGCCATGGCCGCTGAGCCTGCACGTACGGAGCCTGTGCTCCGCAACGGGAGAGGCCACAACAGTGAGAGGCCCGAGTAACACCAAAAAAAAAAAAAACAAAAAAAAAAACATAGAGAGAGGATACTACAAAGACTTATATGTCAATTCATGTGAAATTTTTAAGGAAATAATTTTTCAGAAAGAATGGATTTATTAAAGTAAATAAAGAAGAAAGAGAAAACCAAATAGTACTTCTGCATTAAACAAATTGAAACTGTAATTTAAAAGCTTGTGCTCTCATATATTCTTCCAAGCATCTAAGGAGGAAATAACCACTTTTTCATAAGATCTTCCAGAGAATAGAAAGGGAGGGAACACTTCCTTACCAGTTGTATAACGCTAGCATAATCTTAATATAAAAATGGGATGAGGGAATTCCCTGGTCGTCCAGTGGTTAGGACTCAGTGCTTTCACTGCCGTGGCCCGGGTTCAATCCCTGGTTGGGGAACTAAGATCCCGCAAGCTGTGCAGTGTGGCCAAAAAAAAAAAAAAAAAAAAATAGGGACGATAACATTTCAAGAAAAGAAAATCACAGTAAAATCTCTCATAAACATAAAAGCAAGACATCTTAAACAAAATATTACCAAATTGAATCCAGCAATGTAAAAAGCAACAGTGAAATGGAATGTAAACAGATGGAGAAGAGGCATTTCAAAAAATTAAACACCTACTCAATATTTTAAGATAAATATAAACGAAGCACATTAGGAATAAAGGAGAATGTCCTTTATCTGAAAAAAGTTATCTACAAAAAATTTATAGCAAACATAATACTTAATTATGAAATTTGTTGAAAGCTTTCCCCTGAGACTATAATAAAACAAAGTAATGAAAAAAGGACGCCAACTATCACCACTTTTATTTAACATTTGTATTTGCGGTCCTGAATGGCTCAGTAAGGAAGGAAAACAAAATGAAATAAAAGACATAAGGATTGATGTACTCATGTAGAAAAGCCCAAAAGAATCAACAGATAAACTATTAGAATTAGGAAATTAATTTTGCAAAGTCATTGGATAAAATATGAACAAAATTAACTATATTTCTTTTTTTTTTTTTTTTTTTTGCGGTACGTGAGCCTCTCACTGTTGTGGCCTCTCCCGTTGCGGAGCACAGGCTCCAGACGCGCAGGCCCAGCAGCCATGGCTCACAGGCCCAGCCGCTCCGTGGCACGTGGGATCCTCCAGGGCCAGGGCACGAACCCGTGTCCCCTGCATCGGTAGGCGGACTCTCAACCACTGCGCCACCAGGGAAGCCCTAACTATATTTCTAAATAAGCAGTAAGCAATTGTAATAGCAACCCAAGAAATAAAGTACTAGAAATATATCTATCAAAATATATGTAAGACCTCTAGGTCAAAGACCACAAATTACTGAGAGGAGTTCTAAAAGGTCTAAGTGAATAAAGCGACATACGACGTTAATATGTTGGAAGACAGTATTGTAAAGATGTTAATTCCACCTAAATAGATCTGAAGAGTCGCAGTTCTAATCAAACTCCAGCAGGGGTTTTTTGTTTGTTTTTCTCCCAATGGAAATTATTTCTACACATTTCCTTATATAGAAATGTAAAGGATCAGGAATAGCCAAGACAGTCTTGAAGAAGAATAAAGTGGGAGAACTTACTCTATCAGATATCAAGACAATATAACGCTATTATAACTGCAAAAATTGGACAACAAGCTGACGATAGAAACAGGGTAGGTAGTTTTGAAGGTCTAGGTGAGGATAGTGACCATGAATTCTTTGTAGCTTCTGTTGGTGGTGGGAAACCTGATTTTCCCTTGATAGATGTTTCCATATGAAGGAGCTAACACTCCTGGCTTCTTTCCATCCCCTCAACTAACTCCTTTCCAAGGAGGAGAAGTGCCTTACTTGATCAGTGAGTTTGAGAGAAGTTGCTGAGCCTGCAGTGAGCAGACTGTTCTCTCCTTGGGTGCTACCCAGCCCATAGAAACACAGCTTGACAAGGCCAGGTTCCCTTAGCAAGCAGTCTCAGCTGAGGCTGTAGGTAGGGATCCAATACTACAAAGGCACTGGTGACCTATGAGTGTATGAGGTGCTGGTAATGAGGTTTGCCCAGGAAATTAAGAAAGAACTGGTGTGATTCAAAACTATGCTTCACTCCCAGGAGATTAAAGGCTTGAATGACATTCCTTCCTTGGAAATTCTGAAGAATTTATAGGTTTGATGGATTTTTTAAAAATTCATGTCCCATGACGCCTCAACTAGTTTGTGAGCATCAGGGATCATACCTTTCCCTCTTCGTTACCCCAGTGCCCGGCAATAATAAATAATACCTGGTAATGAGGGAGGTGAGAAAATGGCTAATCTGATCACTTATGGAAATTTCTGTTGAAGACACTAATGTTAAATCTAATTTCTAAAATCTGCACACAATGGAGAAACAGGATCAGCATTTCCAATATTACAAAACAAAGAGACACGTACCCATCCCTCTTCCAGAACCCTTGAAGCCAGATTGTTTTGGAATTTAGAATTTTTCCTCTTCACTGAGGTAGCACTTCCCATAAATATTTCACAATAAGTGGGTAAATAAAAATAGCAAAGACTGTACATACCCTCATGTTAGTTCAGATCAGGTGTGAGTTAATAAAATGAACCTTGATAATCTGAAAAACAAAACTATGCTTCAGTTTTATTCAGAATGGAAACAGTGGATGAATGAAAAGGATTAAAGGAGGACTGGCTAAAATACCTGGAAGAAGAGAAAAATTATTTCAGGAAAAGACTGAAGTCTTAGAAGGCCAGCTGCGTAGAATGGACATATAGAAAAGAAAAAAGAAGATGCACTCGGTTCTAATGGTTCTTTGAAAGGAAATTCAAAACAAGATGAGATCTGAAAGACTACCAGGGCCCAATAATCTAACAGGGGAAGGAAGGTATGATTTTGGAGGACAGACTAGAAAACTGCCTTCACAGGAAACTACTGGGAAATATTCTCATAAAACCTCAGATACAGAGTCCATTATAAGAACACATGAATGATGACCTTTTAAATATTATGACATCTGTTCCAAGTGATTGGGTACAGACTGGGCATACCTGAGAGGAAAAGTTCAGAAATATCAGAATACTCAAAAAAATTATTGAGCTAACTTTCAGGGTAATACAACTATTATACATGAGTACATAGGTCTTGTCTGCACCCTAGGAAAAGGTGCTGAAGAAAATTGTGGAATTAGGACCGTAAGGGCAGCCATAGCACGGACAAAATATATTAATGGAACCCAAGAAGAACATATTGCGTCCAGACCTGGGTAAGATATTGGTCTGGTGGGTGGGATCAGCTAATCCAGGTAGACAAAATGTGTTTGAACAAGAATGCTTTTGACAAACCCCAAATTCACTGATTTTGTATCTCTTGTTATGATACCACAAGACATAATCTAGATGGTAAAGGAATGTGTAAGAAAAACAATGATCTGATCCATAAAGTACTGAAAAAGTATGACAGCATACAGAGCTAGCCCCACTTGTGTTCGATAAGGAGAGGGACCAAATTTAAAAGCAGATTGGAGAGATGGTAGTGAAAATGATGGACTAAGGACTTCCAGAATTTCTGTGCTCCACAAAAGCCATGAGAATTGTCTGAATCAGTTCGTTAATTTATTACGAAGTTATACATCACTTGGTTAATTTATTCCTGTGAATTTTATTCTTCTTGATGTTACTGTAAATGGAATTAGTTTTTTAATTTCGTTTTCCGATTGTTCGTTGCTAGGGTATGGAAATACAATTGATTTTTGTATGTTGAGCTTGTATCCTGAAACCTTACTGAACTAACTTATTAGTTCCAATATGTAATAGGTTTTATGTAGACTTCTTTGGGTACTTAGGATAATATCATCTGCATATAGAGGTAGATTTACTCCTTCCTTTCAAATCTGGATTCCTTTTGTTTCTTTTCTTGCCAAATGGCCCTGGCTAAAACCTCCAGTACAATGTGGAATAGCACCGGCAAAGCAGATTTCTTTTTCTTGTTTCTGATCTCAGGAGGAAAGCTTTCAGTCTTTCATCATTATGCATGATGTTGGCTGTGGGTTTTTGAAGGTCGAGGAAGTCCCCTTCTATTCCTAATTTGTTGAGTATTTTTATTATGAAAGGGTGTTGCGTGTTGTCAAACACTTTTTCTGTATCTGTTGAGATGATCATGTGGTTTTTGTCTTTTTCTCTGTTAATATGGTGTATTACATTGCTTGAACTGGTAATCAAAAAACTTTCCACAAATAAAAGCCCAGCACCAGATGGCTTCAATAGTGAATTCTCCTCAATGTTTAAAAAAGAATTATCATCATTTTGTCACAAATTCTTCCCAAAAACAGAAAAGGAACACTTCACAAATCATTCCATAAGGCTACTATTACCTGATATCAAAACTAGCAAAGATAATCAAAAAAACTACAGACTAAACTCCTTATGAATATAGATGCAAAAAAACTCAACAAAATACTAGCAACTGAGTCCAGCAACATATAAAAATGATTATGCACCATGAGCAAATGGGATTTATCCAAGGAATGTGAAGCTAGTTTGGTGAACATATGAAAATCAATCAGTATACCTCTTAACAGAAGATCTCCCTCAATCAAGTTTATTTTATGGGTCATGAAATAACGGCTGGCATCAAAGGACAAGGATCATGGCAAGAATGAAAACTAGAATTTTTTCCACTGAGTATCTGCCATGGCCTTTGGCAAACCTGAGTCCTGGGTTCTGGTAACATCATTTTGTTTGAAATAATTGCCCTAGGGCTGAAGATTTGCTTATTTTCTAAATTTCATGGGTGTTGGCTATTGCTGTGACAATCTTGTATATCCTATTTAATTCTTTAGACTCTTAAAAAAGCGCAGGCACATGAGAGCCTTTGTGGTGAATTAACATAACCTCTGAGGCTGTGAAGACTTTGGCTCCTGAAAAAGAAAGACCCTTGAGCTAAAACTAAGCAGAGGGCTTCCCTGGTGGTACAGTGGTTGAGAATCTGCCTGCCAATGAAGGGGACACGGGTTCGAGACCTGGTCTGGGAAGATCCCACATGCACGAGCCACAACTACTGAGCCTGCGCGTCTGGAGCCTGTGCTCCACAACAAGAGAGGCTGCAAGAGTGAGAGGCCCACACACCGCGATGAAGAGTGGCCCCTGCTTGCTGCAACTAGAGAAAGCCCACGCACAGAAACGAAGACCCAACACAGCCAAAATTAAATAAATAAATATAAATAAATTTATTAAAAAAAACAAAAACTAAGCAGAATAAGAAATTGGAGAGGATGGATTTGGGATTCAATTTCTTTATACTTTAACCCCTTTGAACTTAACTTTTTGGGGAATTTCATCTTGGGACTTGAATTTCTTCCTAAAAAGACTGATAATGGAGGGAATTTTTATTCACATTTGAGGCACCTCTATGTTGGGGGCACTTTATTATTGGAGCATCCTTCTGTGGGTGTTTAATCTTATTGTAGAACATCTCTATTGGATAGATGTGAAATAGAATAAGGAGTAAGATTTCTACCTTAGGTTACTTTAATAATTGTCCATTACAGGTACATGTAAAAGTATGAAATTAGAGCACTCCCTAACACCATACACAAAAATAAGCTCAAAATGGATTAAAGACCTAAATGTAAGACCAGAAACTATCAAACTCTTAGAGGAAAACATAGGCAAAACACTCTATGACATACATCACAGCAAGATCCTTTTTGACCCACCTCCTAGAGAAATGGAAATAAAAACAAAAATAAACAAATGGGACCTAATGAAACTTAAAACCTTTTGCACAGCAAAGAAAACCATAAACAAGACCAAAAGACAACCCTCAGAATGGGAGAAAATATTTGCAAATGAAGCAACTCACAAAGGATTAATTTCCAAAATTTACAAGCAGCTCATGCAGCTCAATAACAAAAAAACAAACAACCCAATCCAAAAATGGGCAGAAGACCTAAATAGACATTTCTCCAAAGAAGATATACAGACTGCCAACAAACACATGAAAGAATGCTCAACATCATTAATCATTAGAGAAATGCAAATGAAAACTACAATGAGATATCATCTCACACCAGTCAGAATGGCCATCATCAAAAAATCTAGAAACAATAAATGCTGGAGAGGGTGTGGAGAAAAGGGAACCCTCTTGCACTGCTGGTAGGAATGTGAATTGGTTCAGCCACTATGGAGAACAGTACGGAGGTTCCTTAAATCCTACAAATAGAACTACCATATGACCCAGCAATCCCACTACTGGGCATATACCCTGAGAAAACCAAAATTCAAAAAGAGTCATGTACCAAAATGTTCATTGCAGCTCTATTTACAATAGCCCAGAGATGGAAACAACCTAAGTGTCCATCATCAGATGAATGGATAAAGAAGATGTGGCACATATATGCAATGGAATATTACTCAGTCATAAAAAGAAATGAAATTGAGCTATTTGTAATGAGGTGGATAGACCTAGAGTCTGTCATACAGAGTGAAGTAAGTCAGAAAGAGAAAGACAAATACCGTATGCTAACACATATATATGGAATTTAAGAAAAAAAAATGTCATGAAGAACCTAGGGATAAGACAGGAATGAAGACACAGACCTACTGGAGAACGGACTTGAGGATATGGGGAGTGGGAAGGGTGAGCTGTGACAGGGCGAGAGAGAGGCATGGACATATATACACTAACAAACGTAAAATAGATAGCTAGTGGGAAGCAGCCGCATGGCACAGGGATATCGGCTCGGTGCTCTGTGACCGCCTGGAGGGGTGGGATAGGGAGGGTGGGAGGGAGGGAGACGCAAGAGGGAAGAGATATGGGAACATATGTATATGTATAACTGATTCACTTTGCTATAAAGCAGAAACTAACACACCATTGTAAAGCAATTATACCCCAATAAAGATGTTAAAAAAAAATGATAACTACCTTCAATATATAATGTAAAATTAAAAAAAAATAATAATAATAATAATTGTCCATTGTAACCCATTTAAGCGATTTCTGGGGGGAAATTTACACTATTTATCAGCAGTCCCCAGTAGGTTTGGGGAGCCGCTTTGTGGAGGTGGGAGAAGGAATGCCTTGGGGGACTGTCAATGCCCTCTTCCTGGGGGCCAGCCCCTGAATGATCAAAGCCTTCATGGTAAAGCCCAAATGCTTAAACCAGGATATTGGGCAGAGGGGTAAGTGTGCCAATATTTTCATAGACTCTCTAGAGAGTGACACACCTGGGTTTTGTCCTCGGGATTGGAGAGATTGAGGGAAGGAGATAAGCCAGCCTATAGGAAGCACACATTCTCTGTTCCTTCATGCCTTGAGTTTTATGGCAGTGGAAGTAGTTTCGTAAGCAAGCTGGAAAGATAGGAGCTGTGATCGGAGAGAACTCTGAATTAGTAACTTTGGAGCAAGGGCAGTATTTGGTGAAGACAGGATCCAGGGTGTGTGGCAAAGGGTCATTGACATGGGAGAAGAAAAGGACCATTGGAGGTTGAGGAGGACACAGTCCAAACCAGAGTACGGAATGCACCATCCACAAGCACTCCAGAGCCTGCCAGCAGAAGGTGGGTGCTAGGAAAGACCAGGAGCCTGCTAAGCTACATCTTTGATGAAGAAGGCACACCTGGGAGGAGACAGACGACAGTGGAGGAGCAGTGACGCGTGCGGCTGAACACCAGGAACCTCGGTGGAGCAAAGACCTCTAGGTGATGGTGGCACAGGGTGACCTGGAAGCAGCAATGGAAAACAAGGACAATCCCCGACCCTACCTCCAGACTTGGAGGTCTAGGCATGTGAGAGAAAGAAAGCGTCCAGGTGAGACTACGGGGGAAGGGTGGAAACTTTCAGATGAGACTGCACACATGGAGTGGGTTTTGCAGCAAGAATGACGGTGGGGGCTGGATCGTGTTTGAGGAATTAGAGAGAGTAAAGTATGCCCGGGTAGCAGATGAGGATTCGGACCAACAGGGCTGGGAGCTAGGGAGGCTTGTTCTTTGGACAGAAAAGTTTTGGTACCTCCCTGGTAGAAAGGTAACTACCCAGAGTCATCATTCTAAAAGACAAGCCAGATAAAGAACAAGGACCTGGGCTTCCCTGGTGGCGCAGTGGTTGAGAGTCCGCCTGCCAATGCAGGGGACACGGGTTCGTGTCCCGGTCTGGGAAGATCACACATGCCGCAGAGCGGCTAGGCCCGTGAGCCATGGCCGCTGAGCCTGCGCGTCCGGAACCTGTGCTCCGCAACGGGAGAGGCCACAACAGTGAGAGGCCCACATACTGAAAAAAAAAAAAAAAAAAAGAACAAGGACCTGCTGTATAGCACAGGGCACCATATTCAATGTCTTGTAGTAACCTGTGATGGAAAAGACTCTGAAGAAGAATATATACATACATACATACATACATACATACATACATACATATATATATGTATAACTGAATCACTTTGCTATACACAACATTGTAAAGTAACACAACATTGTAAATTAGCTATATTTCAATAAAAAGTGGTTAGTAAAAAAAAAGGAAAGAGGGCTTCCCTGGTGGCGCAGTGGTTGAGAGTCCGCCTGCCGATGCAGGGGATGCGGGTTCGTGCCCCGGTCCGGGAAGATCCCACATGCCGCGGAGCGGCTGGGCCCGTGAGCCATGGCCGCTGAGCCTGCGCATCCGGAGCCTGTGCTCCGCAATGGGAGAGGCCACAACGGTGAGAGGCCCGCGTACCGCAAAAAAAAAAAAAAAAAAGCTTCCTTGCTGTTCCTGAAAGAGCCCAGTGTGCATCCTCCTCAGAACCTTTGCAACTTCCCTTAGCTTTCTTTCTCTGAAAGCAGAGTCTGAGACGAGGCTAGCCTGGAGTAGTTTATATGGGAAAAAACAAAGGGACAGAAAACAAGATGAACAGGAGTGTCACAGAGAAGGAAGGCAGGCAGATATACAGATGCATGATTCATTTGATCACCTCTGTAGGAGACAGGTACTCAATCCCATGGCACCATTCTCAGGAAATTCATCTCCACTGTCTGCCACAGAAACAGAAGAGATTAGAACTTACCTATTAGAACTTCCTATTAGTCAGAACCCCATGCCGCAGCATCAGAGAGGTCCCAAGCCAGAAGTCAAAAGTGTGTGAATACATGTGGTGCAGGTCCCAATGGAGGAGCCATCAGAGCACACCTCCATGCAGCTGGCTGAACACTGGGGGACTGGATGTTGCAGAAATGGCTGGAGAAAGTGGCAGGAAGACAGGATATGTAGTGGCACACAGGTGTCCAAAGCAAACTTGCTCCTTCCTCTGCCTAGAACGCTTCCATAGATGTCTACATGGCACTCTCTCTCGTGGCTCAAATGTCATCTTCTTAGAGAGGTCTTCCCCAAGCATCCAATTTAAGATCGTAACCACTGCACACACATGCAGATCCTCCATACTTAAAATTATGACTCCTATATGATTTAACTGATATTCTAATTAGAGGGAAATGGACAAAAACATTGCTACATAGAGCCTAGAAGATTGTGAACCATTCTGAAGTTTACTTAAAACAAAAATGGGCAGGGGCTTCCATTGTGGCACAGTGGTTAAGAATCCGCCTGCCAATGCAGGGGACACGGGTTCAAGCCCTTCCGGGAAGATCCCACATGCCCCGGAGCAACTAAGTCTGTGCTCCACAACTACTGAACCTGTGCTCTAGAGCCTGCAAGTCACAACTACTGAGCCCGCGCACTACAACTACTAAAACTCACGCGCCTAGAGCCCGTGCTCCATGACAAGAGCCGTGACAAGAGAAGCCACCGCAATGAGAAGCCCACGCACCGCAACAAAGAGTAGCTCCCGCTCGCCGCAACTAGAGAAAGCCCGCGTGCAGCAACGAAGACCCAACGCAGCCAAAAATAAATAAATAAATTTATTTAAAAAAAAATAAATGATCAGGGCTTCCCTGGTGGCGCAGTGGTTGAGAGTCCGCCTGCCGATGCAGGGGACACGGGTTCGTGCCACGGAGCAGCTGGGCCCGTGAGCCATGGCTGCTGAGCCTGCGCATCCAGAGCCTGTGCTCCGCAACGGGAGAGGCCACAACAGTGAGAGGCCCACGTACCGTAAAATAAATAAATAAATGGGCATATGGTTGGCTGATGATACTTTGCTGAATCCTATTTAATATCAGCTATAACTCTGTAAATATGGAATACTAATCAAACAGCAAGAAAATGAAGCTTTCGTTATACATGATTTCCTAATCTGAGTGAAGGATTTTTTTTTTTTTTTTTTTTTTGCAGTACGCGGGCCTCTACTGTTGTGGCCTCTCCCGTTGTGGAGCACAGGCTCCAGACGCGCAGGCTCAGCGGCCATGGCTCACGGGCCCAGCCGCTCCGCGGCATGTGGGATCTTCCCGGACCGGGGCACGAACCCGTGTCCCCTGCATCGGCAGGCAGACTCTCAACCACTGCACCACCAGGGAAGCCCCTGAGTGAAGGATTTTATCACTAGGACAAATAGGAGAAAAGGGGGGAAAAAATCTCTTTCCCTGAACCACCTAGGTCCTGTGTAGTTACAGATCTGCCTATCTGAAACCACTGGAACATTGTATTAAAGAGACATGAAAATCGTTTCTCTTCAAAAAAAAAAAGCATCTGTAGAATTAATGGTCTGCAGACAGGTAGGATATGATGGATTCCGGAGTAAGAGAAACATCATGATTATTTAGTGTATTGATTCATGGTGAACACAATCTGTGTAGTTACGCATACTGTGCTTCCGCTGTGAACAGTTGCTCCTCAGAAACCATGAGTGGGAACCAGGTTCAATGCCACTTTTAGAGCCTTAGAAGGAATGCTGAGAATATCTCTCAACATTTAGGGAAGGTCTTATTTAAGACAAACCCAGTGGGTGACCACCTTATTTTAAAGTCTTCTGGAGAAGAAAGGGACATTCAAATGCCCCATTTAGAAGCCTGTCTCCTTTTTTTTTTTTTTTTAATTTTTATTTATTTATTTTTGGCTGTGTTGGGTCTTAGTTTCTGTGCGAGGGCTTTCTCTAGTTGCGGTGCGCGGGCCTCTCACTGTCGCGGCCTCTCTTGTTGCGGAGCACGGGCTCTAGAGCACAGGCTCAGTAGTTGTGGCCCATGGGCTTAGCTGCCCCGCGGCATGTGGGGTCTTCCCAGAGCAGGGCTCGAACCCGTGTCCCCTGCATTGCCAGGCAGATTCTCAACCACTGCGCCACCAGGGAAGCCCGCCTGTCTCCTTTTTGAGCAATGATTCTATTCTGTATCTAACTCAATCCTGCCAAAATGTATGTCCATTATGTGCAGACTTAATAAAGCTATCAAACTCTCTAACAGTCTATATATCTGGTATGCATTTTTACATTGCCCTGCAGCTTCCATCTTTGTAATACTGAGGATAATTTCTTTCATACTTTCTTGCAAGTTTAGTTTCTTCTCACTGTGTCTCTGGCTCAGTTTCCTACTTCCTTTGACCTGAGGATTCAACAGGCTAACCCAGCATGGGCTTCTATAACAGGATTGATGATTTGTTTGGTGTTTCCAAATTCAGTATGGTCTAGCCCCTTGGAAGCTTGTTAGAAATGCAGATTCTTTGACCCCACCTCAACCACTCGATCAGAATTTGCCTTTTAACAAGATCCCAGGTAATTCATTGCACTTAAAGTCTGAGAAGCATTGTTCTAGAGAAGTAGAAAATGAGAGTAACACCATCATCCCCAGTACCCTCAAAGGGCCTGGTGTTTTGATCTCTTCTGCTACTGATTTTTTCTCATAACTGCTTCTAGCATAAATTAGTAATTTATCTGTACAAAATCAGTAAAACTACAACATCATTTTAGAGCCATCCAGAGATGATGGTCTTTATTGTAATCTTTGAAGAAAAGTTATTTCTTCAAGATGCCATCTACTATTTATCATACAAATGACGTTCAATATACGCTACCTTGCACTGTGACTTGCTAAGGTTGATCCCTCACCCCCTAGATTATAAACCCCCTGAAGGGCAGGGACTGGGTTTTATCCCTCTTTGCAGCTTGAAAGTGGGCATATATTCAGATTTTTGTAAGCAGTTGTTGATGACTATAAAAAGAAGGCATTTCCTTGCATCTTTTGTCCTAAACAATTAGCCCATGGATATGCAAAAAGTTGGAGAGTCAATTGCACTTGTCAATTTCATTGTGAAAAAACAAAACCAAAATTCTTGTTAAATCAATATAGATAAAAATCTGCCATTTCCTTTTGCCCTACCAATCCCATTATCCTGCCACAGTAAGAGATAAGATAGTCTGATCACATTTAACACCAGGCTGTCACTACCTAGGGCTTCTTCAAATTGCCAGCAGATTAAATTCATGATTACTCTTTTCCCTAATAGCACACTTTTAAGGGTCATACTTTTTCTAAATTTTAGATATATTTTCTATCATCCACAATTTCCTGTAGATAATCAGCCGCCCTGCAATCTTAATCAGTGCGCTACGAAATGTTACTCTTTCTACAGCCCTAAAATATGAATAATCAAGGTCGATTTGTTTAATTTTTCATAAGTTCCCGTCTTCATTTTAGTTTCTCTTCCTACTGAATTGCCTTTTCAGAGTAAAAGAGATCACTTTTCCTAAGGAATGTATCCACATGCTATGATATTGCCTTTTTCGAGTCATATCTTAGCAACTTTCCATCTTAAAAAAGGGCATCAACATTTTCTTTTACTTTCCCTCTGTTGCTCTGTATTGTGGGTACAATAGAGGGATTTTTTTAAAGTCTTCCTTCTGCCTGAAACCCTATGTTCCAGAGTGTTCCCTGCGAAAGGCTGAGTACAAAATGGCTTTTTCAAGGTGCTTTTCTGAACACTCCTACAAGCCTTCAAAGCTTATTTGTATTTGTTGATAATCTGCTCAACTATCGCACTTTCTCCCCTTACACAACTCTGTGCGCCTCATACAGCATCTTAAACACTTCTTCACTGATTGATCCACTGATTGGCTTTTACTCTTTCACAGTAGATAAGTCTGTATCCATACAGGTAATGTAAAATTGAGAGTTCAGGCAATCACCTAGCTAATTAAAGCAAAAGCCAATCATTCTCTCCAGCCTCCGTTTTCCTCCCACAATAAAGCTTGCAAACTCAGCAGACTGCATGCTTCTAACACGAATCCACACATAGTCACTAGAGTTACTCAGCCCTCCACCAAAGTATTTTGTTTAAAAGCAGCCAAGATAGGGACTTCCCTGGTGGCACAGTGGATAAGAATCCCCCTGTCAATGCAGGGGACACGGGTTAGAGCCCCTGTCCGGGATCTCACATGCCATGGAGCAACTAAGCTCGTGTGTCACAACTACTGAGCCTGTGCTCTAGAGCCTGTAAGCCACAACTAGAGCCCACGTGCCACAACTACTGAAGCCTGCGTGCCTAGAGCCTGTGTTCCACAACAAGAGAAGCCACCGCAAGGAGAAGACTGCACAGGCAATGAAGAGTAGCCCCCGCTCTTCACAACTAGAGAAAGCCTGTGCCCAGCAACGAAGACCCAACGCAGCCAAAAATAAATTTAAAAATTGAATCTTAAAAAAAAAAATAGTAGCCAAGATAGCACAGAGCTTTGTAAAACATAAAGCCAGGATGGACATATATACACTACCAAAGGTAAAACCGATAGCTAGTGGGAAGCAGCCGCAGAGCACAGGGAGATCAGCTCGGTGCTTTGTGACCACCTAGAGGGGTGGGATAGGGAGGGTGGGAGGGAGGGAGACGCAAGAGGGAAGAGACATGGGGATATATGTATATGTATAGCTGATTCACTTTGTTATACAGCAGAAACTAACACATCATTGTAAAGCAATTATACTCCAACAAAGATGTTTAAAAGAAAAAAAAAATACAGCCAGGATAACCAATTTCTCCATATCAGCACAGGGTTTCAACTTATTGTATGTATTATATCATCCCAAAACATAATAAATCATGCTGCAGGTTATTTATTCATTTGCTTTTAAAATCTGACCTCTTCCTTTTTTGCAGGATACAAAGTGAAGAAGAGGCATCTTAATCTGTATATATTGGAGACAAAGCAACAGGCTTTCTAATAAACATTAGAAACATTAGCTTTGTTTTAAATTAATTCTCTCCACTGTGTACATAGATTCTGTAACTGCATGAGATTTTACAAAAATTTTTTCACAGTATTTGGACGTGTATGCAAATGGATTTGGAAATAGTGTAGTGTCTATATATATTTATATTTATATTTATTATAATCACCTCATTCCAAAAAAGTATTTAAGATGGTATACAGAAATGCAAAACTCACATCCACATACTTATAAGCACTTACACACACATATACACTGACACGTACTATGAGACAGCCTAGGCACTATTGAGAATCAATTTTACAGCAAAGTTCAAGCTTTAGTTCCTATGTGATAATGTGTCATTTAATTACAGAAGACAGCATATATAAATGTTTAAGTTATAAGTTAAATTGTATTAAGCTCTTTTGCTGGTTAGACTTGAGTGAACATGACTGCATACTCTGATTTCAGGACTATAAGTAACAATATACTACATCATTAGTCATCTTCAAAGACTAGGAGGTCTTCACACCTTTCTCTCAATTTCCCCTTGCCAGAACCAAAAAAGGATACTATAAATGTCATGTTGTAAACAATAAATCCCATTTTTATGGACTTAGAAGTTAATTTTGCTTAGAAGCATTTTTATGGACTTTGGAAGCTAAAGAAGACAAGCAACTCAGTTTGTAAGATCAAAAACGTTCCTTCCACGGAGAAGCATTTGTTCTTTGTTCCTGGACATTCACCATTGGCTTCAGTTTCCTCTTGGTATTTTTTCACTGCTAAGAGGTATAAACTGAAAATGACATATATGTAATGAAGGCAACTTTTTACCCAGTCTCTCAATGCACAGAGAATTTTTTTTGTTATGTATGGGAAACAATAAAACAATATTGGAAAGACCTCCCTTTCCTCCTTGCTGATGAGACGGTGATTTTGCTCAGCTGTCCACACTCCTAAGGACATGAGAAAGAGTGGTCCAGGTCCATGGGGTGAGCTGTGGTTAGTCTATGGCCTTCATAGTAATGAATGATGAGATTAGGAAGGGGCATGTGACCTAGGTCTGCTCAATAAGATCCCATTTCTGCCTCTACTTCTTGTCCCTCAAAGGGACTGTGGGTGGGAGGGAGGGAGACGCAAGAGGGAAGAGGTATGGGAACATATGTGTATGTACAACTGATCCACTTCGTTATAAAGCAGAAACTAACACACCATTGTAAAGCAATTGTACCCCAATAAAGTTGTTAAAAAATAAAAGGGACTGTGAAACTACAGTGGCCGTCTTGCTACTGCAAGAGAAGCTGTGCCACCTTGATGAAAATGGCGGAACAGAAACATGGCACCTGGATCTCTGGTGCCCCTGTCGTGCCACCGGATTAACCAACTCTGAAACTGCGCTACTTCTGAAGTTTTTCTGTCACCTAATAGTAAATTACTAATCTTTTAAATTACTAAATTTGAATTAGGAGTTTTAGTTATTTGCACCTGAAAACTAATACACCCCCTTTTATCTCATGCTGAGATGGAGGAAGGGGAAATGCAACATGAAGAGAGACTCGCTTGATATTTCACTATATACGTAGGAGAAAGGGAGAAAAGTGAACACAGGACCTGAGCATGAGTACTCCAGTCATGTATTAACTGTCTCTTTAACCTCAGTGCTCACTCACTCATTCCATCTTCTTTTGTAGAACATTAAATTCCCTAGCATTTTGCTGGGTACTAGGATACAAATATTAAGATACTACAAACCTCACTCTCATAGGCCGATGAACGAGACAGATGTGAAACTTGAGGGGCACCTAATTTAACCTGGGAGTGAGGGGCCAGCCGTCTCATTTGTCTGTGTTAAAGGAAACAGACTATTCAGGGAGGGCTCCAGAAGGATTTTCTTCCCCAAGTTCTAAGATATTTTCCTTTAATTTATCCAAACATTTCATTCATGAAGTCATTCATTTCAGAGCAAATCTAAGTGACCCTTAGAGTTACTCTTAAAGAATCAGTCTTAGCCAGACACAGGCAATAAGAGAAGGGACCGTCCAAGAAGGGAACCACAAATGTGCACAAGGGCACAGAGGTACGAGAGAACACAGCTGGGAACTAAAAGTCACCTAGTACGGCTGGCCCTGGAGAAACGGACGTGAACCAGACGATACAGGTCTTTATCCTGGTGAGAATCAAGAGCTATCAGAGGACTGCAAGTGACAGAGAGACATTACTATATATATATATTTTTTAAGCAAACCACTCCAGCATTAGAAAAGGATGATAAATGCAGAAAGGGAAAATTGAAGAGAGAGAGGGACGACACTCTGAAGCTATTGCAGAAGTCCACCCAAAAATGGTTAGGACCCAAACAAAGGCTGTGGCAACAGGCACAGAAAGAAAAAGAGGGAAGACAACGATGATTAAAAGAAATTGATCCGAAACAGAAACAGACTCACAGACATGGGGAACAGACTTGTGGTTGACAAGGGGGCCGGGGTCGGGGGGTAGGGGGGAGGTGTTGTTGGTGAGGGAAGGATGGATTGGGAGTTTGGGATTAGCAGATGCAAGCTATTATATATAGAATGGATAAACAACAAGGCCCTACCGTCTAGCACAGGGAACCATATTCAATATCCATAAACCATAATGGAAAAGAATATGAAAAAGAATGTATATATATATGTAAAACTGAATCACTTTACTGTACAGCAGAAATTAACACAACATTGTAAATCAATTGTACTTAAAAAATAATAATTTTTAAAAAACCTGATTGCTGGCAAAGTAAATGGAGGGACAGGAAAGGTAACCTAAGCTGACTCCAGGGGGAGATGACCCAGCCAAGAACAGAGACAGGACATCCACGGAGAGGAGAAGTATAGCACAGCATAAGCAAGAGACACTGCCCTGGCCAGGAGCCGTGAGGAGAGTGCCATGTGTCCTGATGGCAAATGGTCCGTCCCAGTGTCACCTCTGCAACTGAACCCACCTGAACTGAGTTCATCTCGGAAAATATGTCACTCATCAACTGTGAATAAACGATCATCCCCTCTTCCTAACCCCTTTCAATCCTCAAGTAACAGAAAACTTCAGATGTAGATATAAATACAGGGATTTATTTTAGGACAGGTGGATAAAACACAATGTAATACAAGGGAAATGGAAGAGTAAGTTGAATATCTTTGTTTACCTAGGAGCATAAATAAGCTCAAAATTAAAGAGAAATCATTGAAAGTGATTTTCCCGTTTTACTTTGGCTAGTTGGTCTGTATCACACTGTGTAAATGCAACAGTTAACTTCTATTAATATTTACATTTGCTTATTCATGTATGTTGTATAGGAAATAGGAGATATATAAATACATAGATATTTTTAAGTTACCTTCTGATGGTATCCTTAAAGACACAGATGTTGGGCTTCCCTGGTGGCAGTGGTTGAGAGTCCGCCTGCCGATGCAGGGGACACGGGTTCGTGCCCCGGTCCAGGAAGATCCCACATGCCGCGGAGCGGCTGGGCCCGTGAGCCATGGCCGCTGAGCCTGCGCGTCCGGAGCCTGTGCTGCGCAACGAGAGAGGCCACAGCAGTGAGAGGCCCGCGTACCGCAAAAAAAAATAAAAAATAAAAGACACAGATGTTGCCTATGAATAAATTTACTTGCAGCCTTCAATGACATTCTATATGAAAGGGAAATGGCCTTCAACAAATGGAAGGACAACTGGAACCCCCAGAGGCAGCTCTTTTTGGCCTGAGGCAGGTACCTGGGAGAGCAGAGTCCTGTTTCCTCACGACCCCCTTCGCCCTGGCTGAGTCAGCAAAGGCTACACCAATCTCTCTCTCCAGCATATCTGGTATCTAACAAATAACTGAGGTTGACTTTTCCCTCACTGCCTACCTCAGAAAAATGGTATTAGATATGGAGGAGGTAGGCAGTAAGGAATGCCTACTACTCATTCAGGAAAAAAAATTCGTGGAGGAACTGTTGTGAGTAAAGTGCCTACAAAGACGTAGCTCCTGCCTTCAAGGCGTTTACAACCGTATTAGTCCTGTACCGGTGGTGAAAAGAGGGAACCACAGCAGCGCCTTGAGCCGCGGGGCTTGATTCACAGCAGCATGAGGAGCTGAGCTAGCTCTTAAAACTGAGTGAGCTTTCTTTAAGGCGCAGGAAGAGGAAAGACTATTCGAAGTTAAAGGAACAGCGTGAGCAAAGAAATGAAGGCCAGAAAGAACGCGGTGAACGCAGGGCATAACTCACACGTCTGCTCTTCGGTGACTCCCCTCGGGCCTCAGACGCCACTCCGGTGCCGCCATAGCGTCTCCTACGGCTCAGAGCTACCTCCTTACTGCTGTCTCTCCCCAGCGAGAATGCTAACTACTAGAGCCTGGGACGTGCTTTTTCACCTTTGCATTCCCCGCACGTGCTGCCACACCTGTGCATCATTGGTATTCAGCACCAGCTTGTTGAAGGAACATGACTGCCTGTATGCTTCAGTGAAGGCAGTTCCAGGCAGCTGGAACCAGGGCGGGGTTGGGGAGATGAGATGGGAGATGAAATAAGAAATGGAGCTGGAGCCAGACCACGAAAAACTAAAACCCCATTATTAAAGACTTTAGACTTTATAGAGCACGTGGACTGTTTTCACCCTGAGGCACTGGTGGTGGACGACCAGATAAGAACCTATTATGATGAACAGAGGCCTTGAAGATTGGGAATATGAGAGACAGCGTGAGGGACAGAGGACTTGGAAGCAATTTAGAGTCAGTACTTACCAGGTGCCAGTCATTGTGCTAAGCACTCTGTCAAAGTCTGCCTTTTCACTAAATCTTCGCGGTGCTCAAGCAGGTGCTATTGATATTATCCCCAATCTGGAGATAACGAATCCCAGTCCAGTCTTCACTCTTCTCAGCCACATCTGACTCTGAGAACAAAGCAGTATTTTGAGCAAGCAAGTATGAGGAACCCAGAGGGGAAAAAATAAAAATTCCAGCACTGATCAAGAAGCAGCACAGTCTTCCAACAGGACTGGGGCAGTCAGTCCCCTCAAGGAAAACTGAAGCCCGCAGCCATGGACACAAACATAAAACTCCATCTTTGCAATGATTTAACCTCATGATGAAAAGTTTTAACACCGACTTTAAAATGTGCAGAGTTGCATCGTTTTTTATTTTGTTTTATTCTTTTCAGATGGTACAAGAGCAGAGATATTTGAAGACCCTTGCCCCGGAATAGATTTCTCCATAAAATTTTCCATGCAGGGCTTCCCTGCTGGCACAGTGGTTGAGAGTCCGCCTGCCGATGCAGGGGACACGGGTTCGTGCCTCGGTCCAGGAAGATCCCACATGCCGCGGAGCGGCTGGGCCAGTGAGCCATGGACGCTGAGCCTGCGCGTCCGGAGCCTGTGCTCCGCAACGGGAGAGGCCACAGCAGTGAGAGGCCCGCTTACCGCCAAAAAAAAAAAAAAATTCCATGCAAGGAATATTTACAGGGATAACTATTTTCTCCTTGTAGACATGAATTTGCTCTTATTCATTTTTGTACTTGACCTAACACAACCCTTCACACATAGTTGAAGCCCTATAATATATCTTAAACCAACTGGAACCTAATCAGTTTGGGAATGATAGAAGGCTTGGCGGAAAGGTGACGGACATTGAGTGAGAGGCTCAGAATCCTAAGTGTTGTCTCGGGGGTGGGGAGGAGTAGAAGAGAGAAAGAAAGAAAGAGACCACAGACTTCCCTCTGCAGGATACAGTGATATTTTCCCAGAAGCAGCCTCTTAATGCCTGTTGCTATCAGGAGGAGAAATCATAACTGATCACAAGTTAACATTTACTGCCTTTGTCAAAAAAAAAAACCCACAAAGTAAGCATGGGGGGGGGAAAAGCGAAGATCCTTATTGCCTGGAACGAAAGCGTGCATCAGTGACGTGCAGAACAGACAAGGGATGCCTACATCCTTTTTGAAAGAAAACAAACCCCCAGGTGATTTTTTTTTTTAAACGGCTACTAGATTATAACAGTCTAGAGAGTGAGGAAATAAGGATTGAATTAGAAGAAACACTGATATAAGGAGATCATGATGCAGTTTTACAGAGCAGTATTAATATTGTAAAGAAGATAATTGGAAAATAACTTCACCTCTAAAAATGTATGAATTTACTTAGTTTCCGTATTAATGAACTTACTGGTGACATGAAATAACATCTTAATGAATCCGTGCCGCTAGGACACACTCGCACCAAGTGTTCATCATTCCAAACCTGTTGCCTTTTAGTTGTTTTCTTCATTTGCTAAGTAGCCAGCAAAGCCTCTGAAAACATTCTTTTTAAAGAACCAAAAATCAATGTCTTGATTCTTTCATTCTTTGTACAAGTATTTTTCCTAACCGTTTATTAAACAGAAGCACTCGATACTCCTGCGCCCTGGGGGATGTGATGATAAATGGCAAATTCCAGAGGTAGGGAGTTCTAATCCTGTAGCAGAGCTGACAGCTCCACAAAGAACTACAATTCAAGTAGTCAGTGCCACAGGAGAGATATTAACATGCCCCTAGGAGTTCAAAAAACGGAGAAAACACTTCTGGCCGAGGTGATCCGGGGAAGCTCCATACAGGAGGAAATGAGTAGGTTCCTAACCTAAAAACGCCCCCTCCTTTGGCTTTCAGAAAGAGATGTCACCTAATGCCAAATGCTTTGCTTTCCCCTCCGTGTGCTCGCTGGTTGACTGAGAGAAGAAATCCTGACCTGTCTCCTTCAGGATCCAGGTGCTTCTTGAATAAATACAACAACACACAAAAAATAACCACCAATAGAATTCCTAGACGTGTCTTCAAATTAGTGACAATAGTTTTAGCAAAGTGGGTGGTAAATTCAGTGGCATGTTGTGAGACGATTTACCTTTTCCTTCTCTGTGCTTTTCACTCATTCATACAAGGGAAGTGTTTTCAGCAACACACCTGAAACAAACAAATGACCTAACATGCAAACAAACAACCCAAGACTATTGGCTATAATGATTTAATCCTTGAATATTAGTGAGGACGATGCAATATTTGGCTTTAACCCCTGGCTCCCCTGTGTTCGCTAGAAGCCCTCCTGGCAAGGGGAGATGGAGGGAAGGGACATATTCCATCCCTGCCCCCACCTCCAGATGTGAGCCTGCCTCTGTCCCCTTGTATTCGTCACCTTTCTTCACCTGTCAGCAAAGAGGAGGATATAACTGTGTTCTCATAATGAGTGTTAGACACATAGGAATCATCTAGAGCGCTTTTCAATTATAAACATAATGTGACTAAATTTTGAAAATCTATATTTCAGTACATTGAAAAAATAATGTATCTATATGGTCTTCCTTTTGGAAAGAAGGAAAAAAGAGAATGTTAAAAATATTTCTAAATCTCGCACTATTTCTAAACCCACTCACTTCCCCAGACACAGATGTTCCTTTGAGTTTGGGATGTATGCAGCCTTTCTTCTATTTTTTTTCAATAAACAATATATGGTGTTTTCTCTGCTTTTTGAATTTATACAAATGGTATCACATTATCCACGTCATTCTGCAACTTGCTATTTTTCTTCTTAATGTTGTGTTTCTAAGATCTGTCCATGTTTGTTTTGCATATGAGATCTGGTTCATTACCAGATCTCATATGCAAAGATAATTATAATTATGGTCTGCTTCATGGGCCCATTTCCCACTGATGGGCAGTGAGGATGTTCCCTATTGTTCACTATTACGATGCTGCAAAGGTTTTCCTCCTGTGTCTGTCTGTGCAGCTGTGCAATAGTGTGGGGCATTTGCACCATTTTAAACTTAGCTACGATGGAAGTACATTTCCCAGAATTCCCTCCCTGTATATTTCCCGGGTAGCTGGAGCCATGAGAGTTATTTTGCCCAAGGTTTGGGATGCAGATGTGAACAGCAGCCAGTCCTGCAGCTCCTCCAGCAGGTCTCCTCCTTCAGCCCCTTTCCTCCCAGGCCAGGTGCATGTTGAGCTCTGAGACAAAGGGCAGCAGCTTCTCCTGTGGGTTTCCCCCATCGTCAAAGCTGAAAGGTTGGAGGTGGTGAGAAACCTACAGTCTCCAGGCCATCTTTGTTGGTTCCAACTTGTCCTTGCTCCAGATCCATCATTCCTTTTCAACTGCCCGGGCTGCTGACTTCAGGCTCCAGTACCAGACACAGAGGCAACAACCTCACGTAGACAAAGTCAATTCCCTATAATAAAGCCATTATTCTGCATCAGACCTAGTGCATCAGCTTCTCTGGATCCAACCCTGCCTGGTACGCTGAGGGGATGACTTCAGAGTCAGAGAAACCCAAAGCCGCCATCTCCTCCAAACACCTCACTCCCTCCTGCTTCCCTTGGAGGTGTGGATGGACAGTAGCTGCCTTATGCCTAGGGAAGAAAAGTTGTTCATATCAGAAGAAGATTCCCTCCCACCTCCTTTGTTAACCTTCTTTTCATCCTTTTGAGGGCAATGCCTACTCCTTGCTTAGAAATTAACTGATCAGTGGAACATAAAATTCCTTCTTGCTTTCTTACAAAAACTAAACATACTCTTACCATACAACCTAGCACTCATGCTCCTTGGTATTTACTTCTGTCCATGAAAACCTACACATAGATGTTTATAGCAGCTTTATTAATTTATTGATTCATAATTGCCAAAATTTGGAAGGAGCCAAGATATCCTTCAATAGGTGAATGGATAAACTGTGGTGCATCCAGACAATGGAATATCATTAACCACTAAAAAGAAATGAGCTATTCAGACATAGAAAACAAACCTGTGATTACCAAAGGGGAAGGGAGAAAGGGATAAATTAGGAGTTCGGGATAAACAGATACAAACTACTATATATATAAAATAAACAACGAGGACCTACTCTACAGCACAGGGAGCTATGTTCAATATCTTATAATAAACTATAATGGAGGAACTTCCCTGGCAGCCCAGTGGTTAAGGCTGCATGCTTCCACTGCAGGGGGCACAGGCTCGATCCCTGGTCGGGGAGCGAAGACCCTACATGCCACGCAGCGCAGTCAAAAATATTTTTTGTAATAAAATAGAATAAAATATAAAAAAAAATACAAACAAAAATAGAATAAAAAATAACCTAAAATGGAAAACAATCTGAAAATGTGTATATATATATATGTGTGTGTGTGTGTGTGTGTATGAATCACTTTGCTGTACACCTGAAACTAACACAACATGGTAAATCAACTATACTTCAATTTAAAAAAAAAGAGAGAGATCAGCTATCAAACCTGGAAAAGACATGGAGGAACCTTACATTCATATCACTAAGTGAAAGAAACCAATCTGAAAAGGCTACCTACTATATGATTCCATCTATGTGACATTCTGAAAAAAGCAAAACTATGGAGACAGTAAAAAGACCAGTGGTTGCCAGGGGTTGGGGTGGGGGAGGGATGAAAGTCAAGAGGATTTTTAGGGCAGTGAAACTACTCTGTATGATATTATCATTATGAACACATATCATACATTTGTTCAAACCCACAGAATGTACAACACCAAGAATGAACCCTAATGTACACTATGGATTTGGGATAATAATGATGTGTGTATGCAGCTTCATCAATTGCAACAAATGCACCACTCTGGTGGGCGATTTTGATAACGGGAGGGGCTATGCATATTTGGGGGGGAGTATATGGGAAATCTCTGTATCTTCCCCTCAATTTTGCCGTGTACCTAAAACTGCTCTAAAAATTGTCTTAATAAAAAAATTTTTTTAAAATTCTTTATTGCCACAGGCATACAAAGAAGGTAACTGCCTTATTTTTGAGTTAAAGGAAATTCACTTTCTTGATTTTAAATACAAACCATGTGTCCTTTGAAAACAACGAGTAAGTCAACACAGCACTTCACCAGGGCTCCCTCTTTATTGGGTTTTCATCAATATTGAAACAGATGAGGAGAAGGAGAAAAACTTTTTTAATTCGTTTTTAAAGCCAAAAGGTGTAGCTGAGACAAGTAATAAGGCAAGACTAAAAATCCAACAGCTTTGCTTATCCCAGGGCGAAATGCGACAGAGCCAACCCTGTGACATTCTAAGAGGGGTCGTAGGGCAGGGCTAAGCTGAACGTCCCTCTTGAGAGGATGCCAGCAGCCAGGGCCCATTAACAGCAGCGCAGACAGCAGGGAAGGGAGAATGTGATTCTGGAAGCTCAGTCTCCTGAAAGAATTTCCTGCCTCGTCAAGAGGCCAAGGAGCTGAAAGCTGGGTCCTCGAAGAGAACTAAAGCACCGCAGTAAAAAAGACTGAAATCCACTGACTCTCTCACTTTTTTGAGTTAGATTACTTCATCCTACCAGCACTAACCCTTTCCTCCCTCAACTTTAGATTGATGAGGGATGGGGGAGGAAGGGGGGAACAATTCCTCCTTCAGTGCTTTTTCTCTTAGGAGAGAGAGAGAAAAAAAGAGAGAGAGTCTCTGAATAAGTTAAATATTTTCCCCTCATGTAACTGTGCTCAAATTAGGGTTATGAAACAGACATGTGAAATCATAAAAAAAAAAAAAAGAGAGCAAAAGGTAGGACAAGATAGTTTTGGCAAAATAAGTAGTAGAACAAATAAGTAGTCAGAATTATTATTGTACCTAAGACTCCTATGTTACACGCATTCTTAACATAGCTCTACACCTGTCGTGGTAAAAGGAACGTAGCTTTATATGCGTCTACTTTAGAGTGAAGGGTGAGTGCAAGTTTGGTAGTATCTGAGTTCATCTCCTGTTAAATATTCAAATCCAAGTGAGAAAGAGCCTCCAGATAAAATAAGTAACTCTTTGCTTCCATTGGATGCCTTTATCCGTGAGTCACCAAACACCCAAACAGAGATGCCCTAAACTCTCAGGGCACTTATTTTCTTACATAACCAAAGTCCAGAGGGAGACCAGTTCCAGAGCTTATTAATTCAGTGGTTTAGCAGCAAGGTCCTGCACCCAGGGTCTTTCCATCCTCCCACCTCACCTTCAGGGTGCCAGCTACGTCTTCTCATAATCACAAGACAGTTACAGCATCACATCCTCAGACACCAATGTCCAGAGGTGTGTGTCTCTTTTTAAGAGCTAAGATACCTCTTTCAGAAACTCCTTCCCATCTCCTTGTGGAGAACTCGCTCATGGGCCCATCCCGAAGCCATTCACAAGTAAGAAAAATGAAACCTCCATGATCCGCTAAGGCCAGTTGGGGTTGAGCCAGCTCTTACGGGTGGACACAGGAGCCAAGGCAAGGCTCTGGGTGAGCCACTGAGAGCACGTGTTCGTGCTGAAAGCCGATGTCTGGTCGACTTCTACTTAGGAAGGAAATATTTGCTATCAGGTTCAAAATGGGCAGTTTCCATAATTTTTTCTAGCTTAATATTTTGCCTATTGAGAAGTCTAATGAATAAAATGTTAGTAGGAACTAAGCCCATCTGAAACATCTTTATGCCAGTAGTCAGAGCTTATTCTAAATGAGCGATTTGACAGGTAACATTCCCCCCAAACATCAACAAAATAGCCAAAGACCACCTAACTTCCTTGTTGAGAAAAACACTCGATGTTACATGAACAAGTTCCAAAATCCTGGGTGTTTATCAGACAGCCACCTTTATTTGTCTACCCAGTAGTCTTCTTTCTGTTGAAAAACATAATCCCCTGCCACCCAGTATTCCTATGTGGTTTGGGTACACCTGCCAACTACAGCGCCCACTGCAGAGGTGACACGAGGCCCAGGCCTTGGCAATCAGGGCACTCCTGTCCCTTGACTACAATATTAGACTATCAACCAGACATTTAACCCTAACCCAGGCAAGGACCCAAAAAAATAAGTCCTTCTTTGAGATTTCTGAGATGAAAAAAACGAAAGAACAAGTGTCACCTTTCTTTTATTGGATACTGCCATGTTTGGATCCTGGGGACCACAGGGGAAAATGTGGCCAAGAACACACAAAAAGCAGCAGAGACTAGTGGCCGTGAGAGGGAGAGACAGAGAAAGAAAAGGAAATAAAGAGGTGACTCCAGCTGGCCTGACCCTGTGAACTTCCCAGCGTGACAGATTGCATAATTGGCCCCAATTTTCACCCCTCCCTGTATCCACCACTTTGGCTCTGAGACTCTGCAGTTTCCCTCACTTCCATGGGGAGAGCGTATTTTCCCACTCCTGACTTTGATCTTGGTCAGGGGACTGACTTTGGCCAACGGCACTGGAGTACACATGACCCACAAGGGCTCTCATTGCCCTTGCCATCACCAGGAGAACCTGCCTCAGCTCACCTGTCAGAGAAGCAGGCGTGGATCCGGCTCTGCACTGCAGCCTCCCTCGGCCAGTCTGCTGATGCCTGAGCACGCTCAGTTGAGATCAGCAGAGCTGGTCCAGCCACCCAGAGTGTGAACTAAATCAGTGCCTGCCTTCACATGTCACTGAGATCTGTGCGGTGGCTTATTACACAGAAATGGCTGTATGAGCCCAGAGATCACTCCCTGCTTTTCTTCACCTAATGTCTGTTAGTTTGTTTTCGATCACCAAAATGGAGGATTCAAAAGGCAGGGCTTTTAGCCTGTTTTCTGTTACATCTCTAATACCAATAAAAAAAAAGACTGGGACATTGTGGGCACTCAATAAATTTCTGATGAATAAAGCAAGTTTGAGCTGCATTGCTGTCACTTCAAACCCAAGCTCTGACTAATACAAGCCACAGAGCTGATGGGGTTTTTTTGTTTGGGGGATTTTTTTTTTCGTTGCTGCACGCAGGCTTTCTCTAGTTGCGGCGAGCGGGGGTCTACTCTTCGTTGAGGTGCGTGGGCTTCTCATTGCGGTGGCTTCTCTTGTTGTGGAGCACCGGCTCTAGGTGTGCAGGCTTCAGTAGTTGTGGCTCGCAGGCTCTAGATTTCAGGCTTAATTGTGGCACACGGGTTTAGCTGCTCCGCGGCATATCTCCCCAGACTAGGGATCGAACCTGTGTCCCCTGCATTGGCAGGCAGATTCTTAACCACTGCGCCACCAGGGAAGTCCCCAGATGGATTTTTTTCCTTTGATTTTATAGCATATGTTTACGTCACAAAAGTCACATCAATAGAATTTAGTCTAGTGGTTTTCTCCCATATCGGAGGATTTTCTGGATCAGTAAATCATTCATGTATCAAGGGATGGCACAAAAGTACAGATTTAGTACTTAAGTCAATCCTCAATTATTTCTTGATAGAGAAAATGCAAGTTATAAAGCCCTAAACTCACCCAGCCAAGGCCACACTACGGCACTGTATAGCAATGCTATTCCTTTCTTACCTACACCTCTGCTGATTATTGAGACCAGAGACCACCATTTGATTTTTGTTTCTTATTTTTTATTTCACACAGAAAAGTTTCACGAATGGTACAAAGAAGTGCTGTAGGTCTTTTATCCAGATTCATCCATTGTTAGCATTTTGCTCCATTTGCTTTATCATCTGCTCACTCTATTTTTCCCCTGAATCATTTCAGAGTAATTGCAGACATAATTCCCCTTGATTTATAAATACCTCAGTGTATATTTCCCAGGAATAAGGGCTTTCTCTAACATAACATAACCACAGCACATTTACCAAAATCAACAAATGTAACATTTAATACTGATATCCAACCCACCACTCATGTTGTTTCCAATGGTTCCAATTATGTCATTTATAGCTTTGCTTTTTTCCTGTTCTGAGATCCAATCCAGGATCACACAACTCCAATTAATTGTCATGCATTTTTAGTCTCCTCTAATTGGGAACATTTCCTCAGACCTTCATTGTTTTCATGAGTTTAACATTTTAAAAAATTTGTAATTGAAAGTAAATGTATTTAATAGGATTGATTCTTTGTTGAGCATTGCACTGAATTGTATATTTAAGTTCTCTTAATCTCTCTCCTATTATTTAGTATATAGTAGCAAGGAATTTTATTTATCCTAATTTTTTAAATTGTAGTAAAATACATGCAAAATTTATCATCTTAACCATTTTAAAGTACATAGTCAGCAGCGTTAAATATATTCACACTGTTGTAAAACCATCATCACCATGCATCTCCAGGACTCTTCTCATCTTAAAAACTGAAGCTCAGGGCTTCCCTGGTGGCGCAGTGGTTGAGAGTCCGCTTGCCGATGCAGGGGACACGGGTTCGTGCCCCGGTCTGGGAAGATCCCACATGTCGCGGAACGGCTAGGCCCGTGAGCCATGGCCGCTGAGCCTGCGCGTCCGGAGCCTATGCTCCGCAACGGGAAAGGCCACAACAGTGAGAGGCCCGCGTACCGCAAAAAAAAAAAAAAAAAACTGAAGCTCTACACCTGTTAAACAACAACTCCCCATTCCTCCCTCTCTCCAGCCCCTGGCAACAACCGTTCTATCTCCATCTTTATGAATTTGACTCTTCTAGGTACCTCATATAAGTAGAATCAAATGGACTCATTCCGGGTATTTTGAGGGGAGGGGGGGTTTCGACTGGCTTATTTCACTTAACATATTGTCTTCAAGGTTTAACCATGCTGTAGCTTGTGTCAGAATCTCCTTGCTTTTCAAGGCTGAACAATATTCCATTGTATGTATATACTACCTTTTGTTTATTCATTCAGCTTTCCATGGACACTTGTGTTGCTTTCACCTTTTGGCTATTGTGATTAATCCTGTTAATGAAACTGGATGTACCCGGTTTTCAATGTTGGGGGTACATACCCACCAGCAGAATTGCTGGATCATGTAGTAATTCTATTTTTAGTTTTCTGAGGAAATGCCATACTGTTTTCCATAGAGGCTGCACCATTTTACATTCCCATCAACAGTGCACAAGGATTCCAATTTCTGTATATCCTCACCAATACTTGTTCTTTTCTTTTCTCTTCCTTTTCCTTTTTTCCCCCCTAGTAGTAGTCATTCAAATAGATGTGAAATGGTATCTCACTGTGGTTTTGATTTGCATTTCTCTAATGATTAGTGATGTCGAGCATCTTTTCACGTGTTCGTGAGCCATTTGTATATCTTCTCTGGAGAAATGTTTGTTCAAGTCTTCTGCCCCGTTTTTGAATTGGTTCATTTCTTTTGTTGTTGTTAAGTTGTAGGAGTTCTTTATATATTCTGGATATCAGCTTGTTATCAGATATATAATTTACAAATATTTTCTCGCATTCCGTGGTTTGCCTTTTCACTCTGTTGATTGTTATCATTTTATGCACAGAAGTTTTAAATTTTGATGTAGTCAAATTTATCTATTTTTTTCTATTGTTGCCTGGGATTTTAGTGTCACATCCAAGAAATCATTGCTAAATCCAATGTCATGAAGCTTTTCCCTCATGTTTTCTTCTAAGAGTTTTATGGTTTTAGCTCTTACATTTAGGTCTTTGATCTATTTTGAGTTAAATTTTGTGTACGGTTTTGGTGTCAAGGCCCAACTTCATTCTTTTGCATGTGGATATCCAGTCTCCCCAGCATCATTTGTTGCAAAGCCTGTCCTTTCCCCATTGAATGGCCTTGGCACCCTTGCCAAAAATCATCTGACCATATATGTGAGGTTTTATTACTGGGTTCTCTATTGTATTCCGCTGGTCAATATGTCTCTTTATGCCAGTACCACAGTGTTTTGATTACTGTAGCTTTATAAGTTTTGAAATCAGGAAGTTTTGAGACATTCACCTTTATTCTTCTTTTTCATATTCAGGGCCCCTCAAAAATCCATACTTATTTTAGGTATGCAAAAAAACACCATTGCGATTTTGACAGAGTGCATTGATCTATAGATTGCTTTAGGTAGTGTTGACACCTTTACAATAGTAAGCCTTCCAATCCATAAATACAGCATGTCTTTTCACTTATTTGTGTCTTCTTTAATTTCTTCCAGCCACGTCATGTACTTTTCAGTATACAAATCTTTCACCCTCTTGCTTATGTTTATTCCTAGGTATTTTATTCTTTTTTATGCTATTGTAAATGGGGTTATTTTCTTAATTTCCTTTTCAGATTGTTCATTGTTAGTGTAGAGAAATGCAACTGACTTTTTTTTTTCTTTTGGCTGCGTTGGGTCTTTGTCGTTGCACGTGGGCTTTCTCTAGTTGTGGCGAGCGGGGGCTACTCCTCATGGTGGTGCACGGGCTTCTCATTGCAGTGGCTTCTCTTGTTGCGGAACATGGGCTCTAGGCATGTGGGCTTCAGTAGTTGTGGCACACGGGCTTAGTTGCTCCACGGCATGTAGGATCTTCCCAGACCAGGGCTTGAATCCGTGTCCCCTGCATTCGCAGGTGGATTCTTAACCACTGCACCACCAGGGAAGTCCCTGCAACTGATTTTGTCTGGTGATTTTGTATCCTACAACTTTGCTGAATTTGTTTATTAGTTCTAATGCTTTTTTGTGGAATCTCTAGAGTTTTCTACATTTAAGATTATGTAGTCTGCAAACAGAGATAATTTCAATTTTCCTTTCCAATCTGAATGCTTTTTTATTTCTTTTTATTTTCTAATTGCTCTGACTGGGACTTCCAGTACTGTTTTGAATAAAAGTGGCAAGAGTGGGCAGCCTTGTCTTGTTCCAGATTTTAGAGGAAAAGTTTTCAGTCTTTCTCCATTGAGTATGTTAGCTGTGGGCTTTTCATATATGACATTTAGTAAGCTGAGGTAGTTTCCTTCTATTACTAGTTTATTGAGTATTTTATCATGAAAGGTGTTGGATTTTGTCAAATGCTTTTTCTGCATCAATTGAGATGATCATATGCTTTTCTTTCTTCATTTTGTTAAAATTAAATGATAAGTAGTCTGTTCTCTTGCTCTTTGATTAAGGTAAAACAAGCTACTATAACAGCAAAAAATATAACCGACCCTCAAAGAAAGTTCAAGTTAATTCATTCATTTAGTCAAATATTTATTGAGAAAATGTTCAGTTTGTGGCAAGCAACTTTCTTATCACTAGAGTTCAAAGATGAAGGCCTAGATCCTTTCCTTCAAGAGTGTCACAATCTACTGAGGGAGACAGGCCCTTCCCCAATCAGTCCATGATCTCTATGCTCTAATCACAACAGTGTATCAACCACATCCCCCGTTTGATCACAGAGTTCCCTGAGACCATGGAGCTCTGACTCTCCTCCCTTCTTTGCCTGTCAAAATCATAGATATTTTTCCAGTCCTAGCTCAAATTCTACTTCTGAGAAATACTCTCTGATCACCTTGTCCAGAATTAATTACTCCACCTCTGTAATCTCTATTATACCCCACTCACTACTCTGAAAATTAAAAAGTAAAGAGAAAGCATGAAGCATTTATCCTGCCTTTTCCTATACCATAGTGCTTCAAGAGAGCAAAAGAGCGATGGGAGAACGTTTTTAAAGAAATATTCCAGTTAATAAATGCAGAGGAATGACAGAGAAAATCACCATTTATAAACCTCCAGTGAAATGCTGGATCTTCTAGGCAACAGTCATCAGTGGATCCCAAAACAATTAGGTGAAAGGCTGTTGGGGAGATTAAGCTGGCACCCCCTGAACCCACTGATCACTGAAATCAGGATAACCAGACATTATCTGCTTCAAGAAATGATGCCAGAGCAAGTGTACTATAAAGTATTCCTGCTGAAGTACACTGAACCTGCTGAAATACACCGAACCTATATCTAATCAAGCTTCTAGGTCTAATCACCAATCCACAGGAAATACAGGTGGAGGAACAAGATAAACACCACCACAAAGGAAGCAATCTGCCAGATCCACAGACGGTGCCACATTCTAGAGGATAAATGTGTTGGTTTCACTAAAAAGCCATTAAACGAAAAGGAGGAGGAACAGTTATAGAGTAAAAGAAGCTTATGAACCATAACAACAATTTACAATGTGTGGACCTTATTTAGAGGCCAATTCAAACAAACCAACTGTAAAAAAGATACCGTTGATACTGTTAGAGCAATGTGAATAAGGAGTAGGTATTAGATGATATTAAGGTTTATTGTTCATTTTGTTTGGTATGCTAATAGCATGGTTATGTGTTTTAAAAGTCTTTATCACTTAGAGTTGCATACCAAAGTACTGACTGGTGAAACAATATGGAACCTGGGATTTGCTTTAAAATACTTCAAAAATAAATAAATACATAAAAACAAGGGAATAGATGAAATAAGAATGGTATAAACGTAGGCTATATATATATATATAGAGAGAGAGAGAGAGAGAGAGAGGTAGAGAGAGGTTCATTATACTATTTGCTCTTTTTTCATACATATTTGAAATTTTCCAAAATAAAAAGTAAAACAAATCTTAATAAAATAAACAGTAGCAAGAAAAACCCTTTGATGTGGAAGAACATTGGAGGATCAGAGGGTGGGCATCTGTGTCAGAGTCCAGATCTGCTACTAACTAGCCACTCTAGGGCTCTGGGCCTCAGCTTTTTTGTTCATAAAGTAAAGAGTTGGATTTGGACTTCTAAAGTCTCTTTCAATTCTAACATATTATGACTCTGTTACTCTGAAATCCCCATCTCTGGTTCCTTCTCAAGAATCCTTTCCCAACTAAGTAACTGTAAGCAAGATAGGAGTTTCCTCTAATTCTCCCAAGACTACTCTCTGAATATATGACTTGCCTATCTCACTTTCTTTTCTCTCATTCAGAGAAAGCACCACAACTAATTCCTCTTTATCTCAGTCATTCAGCACTTGCTGCAGTCCATATACACATCTGCTTCTGTTATATGTGTATATGTGTCAGTGTTGTAAGTCGGAGACTGTAAACTAGGACACTGTCAACCCAGCATATGGTGTTTGCTTTAATCACGCTGATGACTTAGCACATTGTCAGCACGCAGCCAATGTGTAGGATTATAATACTACGGTGTAAATAGTGAACTTTCTAAGCAATCTGTTGCAGCTGGCCCAACTGGCCACAGAGAGAAGACAAAAACCTGTACATTCTGTCTTAATTTGCTTCTTTTCCTCCTGTCCCACATTGTGAGATGTCATTTGGTGGATCATATTTCCAGGGATGAGAAATGTGAATAAGGAGCAGGGAAAATAGGCCATGCAACATTGGCTTAATCCACAATATTTCTCTTTTCCCTCACTAAATCAGGGTGTATGACCCCTTTCCTGTGTGAGGAATGCAAACTCCTCCAATTTTATCTTTTAGATAACTTCTCAAAACCAGGTAGTGACCACATGAGAACTTAAGAAGATGTCTTTTCTTTTCTCTTTCTTTTTTTTGTTGGCGGGGAGGCGGTGTTGAGGAAAGGGATGAAACAGACGGCTGTGCTTTTGAATGTTTAGCCAATTCCAACTGGGTCATCATATTTTGCCTATAGGTAAAATTGCTTTAGGTAAATTTTCTCTAATCCATCCTCTCAACTGTAGGATGACCTGGTTTAAGGTTGTTAAACACTATACCTAGATGAATTTCATACCTGCTGAAGCAGTGTTTCAAAACCTTTTCTTCATAAAAAAATGCGACCATAAATTTCCATCAGAGGTTGCAAAAGGGTAGCCCTTTACTGTTGCAAGTGACCTCACAAGACTATGCTGGTGGGGTAGTACCTTGCCTACTGAATTACAAACAAACTCCTCAGCTTGCATTCTATACACAGGGTAACGATAGTTCCTACGTTTCAAGGATCTATTACGAGGATCCAGTGAAACAATACACATAAAGTGTTTAACACCACAATGTTCATTGCAGCTCTATTTACAATAGCCCGGAGATGGAAACAACCTAAGTGTCCATCATCAGGTGAATGGATAAAGAAGATGTGGCACATATATGCAATGGAATATTACTCAGCCATAAAAAGAAACGAAATTGAGCTATTTGTAGTGAGGTGGATAGACCTAGAGTCTGTCATACAGAGTGAAGTAAGTCAGAAAGAGAAAGACAAATACCGTATGCTAACACATATGTATGGAATTTAAGAAAAAAAAATGTCATGAAGAACCTAGGGATAAGACAGGAGTGAAGACACAGACCTACTGGAGAATGGACTTGAGGATATGGGGAGGGGGAAGCGTGAGCTGTGACAGGGCGAGAGAGAGGCATGGACATATATACACTAACAAACGTAAGGTAGATAGCTTGTGGGAGGCAGCCACATGGCGCAGGGATATCGGCTTGGTGCTTTGTGACCGCCTGGAGAGGTGGGATAGGGAGGGTGGGAGGGAGGGAGACGCAAGAGGGAAGAGATGTGGGAACATATGTGTATGTATAACTGATTCACTTTGTTATAAAGCAGAAACTGGCACACCGTTGTGGAGCAATTATACCCCAATAAAGTTGTTAAAAAAAAATGCCCGTCATATAGGGTGATTCTGAAGATGAATAGTAACGTTTACCATTTATTAGGGGATTTACTATAAGCTAATCAATTTATATATATATATATATATATATATATATATATATAATTGCATTAATCTTACAGAAATTCCACAAAGTAGAAATTATTATTCCATTGAGAAAAAAGGCTCATGGACGTTAAGTTACATGACCAAGGCCTAATACCTGATAAGCAGCGGAAGTGGGATTCAAACTCAGGTCTGAACTGGCTTCACATCAAGAGACACTACACTTTCTTCTAGAAGTAATTGAGATAATATCTTTAAAATGAACAAGGACTGTACCTGACATAAAGTGGACAATAAACGGCAATTGCTGTTATCATTATGATAACCTCCTCCTTCATGTCCAAAACACACACACACACACGTGCACACGTGTATGAAATAAAAAAGAATCTGTATGCTAAAAAAAAAAAAAGTGTTTAACACAGTGTCTGGGAGCAGTAGTCAAACAAGATAGTCCTTTGTAAGCACTCCCTTGCAGTCCCTAGAAAGAGGACATTTTCAATAAACATTTGTTGAATTAATACATTGAATGACGTAATTGGAAAGATAAGTGGTTCGATATCCATGAACAAATAGAGGTTCTCCTTTAACAGGGTCAAATAACTTCTCAAGGCTTTTTACAAAGAGTGTTTTAAGCTACAGAATGCCCCAACACAGAGCTTTAAAATCAAATAACTCAATATTGAAATTTTAACAGGGAGAGTTAATAAAGGGAAGGCCCATTTATTCAGATGAATCAAAGATGAATCTGAGATATAATCATATTTTATGTGTACAGGTCATTCACCCTAGAATCAAAGCACTCACCACATATTTCACTAACCCTTGTAACACCCACAGGTAGATGTTGGAGATGATCCCCTTGTTACTGATGGAGAGAGAGCCTGAGGCCCAGGACAGTGAAGGGACTTGTCAGAGGCCACATCAAGTGAGTAATGGAGCAAGAAACGGAACTAAATTCTAGTCTTCATCCCTGGTGCACTTTAGGTTTTACCACAAAGTTGCCTAACATCTCAGTTACTTTTTAACTATAAAATCCATTTTGAAATAAACCCTCCCCTTAAAAAAAAAGAAATTAGCCAAGAGTACAAGATTCAATAACTAAAATAGAAAAAACATAAATCAGCTGGGTTTTTTGTTTGTTTTGTTTTAATGGTTCCACATCAGTTAGCAGCGTCTAGGGAAGAAAATGGAAACAAACATTGGTTCAAAAACAAAATTCTGCATAAGGCAGATCGCTGCCTTTTAGGGCAATTAATGCGAACGCTAATTTGCAACTGAAAACAACGAGGATCTGGTTTCGAGTTTCCAAACAGAACTATAGAGGTTGAGCAGATTCCTTCATTGATTTCCCTATGATTCTACCTGGGGGTGGTGGGTAAAGAAACTCTTTTTAATTGACTCATTAGAACAGGGATTACCAGAATTTTCTGGTATTTTAATCTCCACCTTCTCCCAGAAGCCCGCAGGATGAGTAGTTATGGTTTTAGTATCCCTTGACTTAAGATAAAATAAATAAAGACAAAATGACCAAAAGCTCCTATGAATTCGGTGACATTCTCAGTGAACTTGTGTTTACTACTCCCCATATCTCCGTACCAAAAAACCACCATCGCGCTGCGAAAGCGTGCTGGGTAGACGGGTTCCCGGACGCCCGCGAGGAGCGCCCAGGCAAGGACCCCGGATTCGGGGGCGCAGGGCCGGGAGGGTGGAGTTTACGTTCACTCCATCGCTGCAGTAATGGAGAAAAACGGACTCACAGAGTAAACCACTCCACTCCCAAGCGGTTTTTCTGATTTTTATTTTTTAAGCATAAAGACGATGTGAACGAGGAACTCGCTGGCAGCGGCTTGCCCGGCCGCGCGCCCGCTCCCGCCGCGCGCGCCCACGCCCACGCCGCGCCCGTGTCCGCGCGTCCCCGCCGGGGCTCGGCGCACAGCCCGCCCAGCGGAAACCCGCGCCCGAGCTCGCCCCGCACGCCAGCTGCCCGTAGCAGGCGGGCTCTCGGTTCCCATAGCAGTAGTTCCCAGTTTCTAGTTTCCTTATCGACACGATTTCTCTCTTGGGTCTTCCGCGGGGATCAGACGGTGGCCGCGGCCGCGGGTGGGGAAACCCGCGCCTGCGCCGGGCTCGGTCTATCCAGCCTCGTGTGGCTGGCTTATTCCTACCCGGAAACTTCGAGCTGTGTGGGCCCCGGCAGGGACTTGGGAGGGAGGGAGTTTGAGAAGAGGCTTCACTTTTTAATCTCCTAGGCAGTTTGATGGGCGCATGCCAGGCCCGCGCTGGCTTCGGGGCAGCTCGGCCAGGCCCCGGGACACACCCGGCGGCCGCGGAAGCGCTGAGGGGATGTTTGGATGGCCGGAACCTCTGGCTTCCTCTCAACCTTCTGACCTTTCAGAGTCCAGGCCTGTTGTGCCTGCGGCTCGCGATCGGCCCTCTTTGCCATCTTCCCACGAGAAGGTTGGGCCTCCGAGCCTAGACCCAGATTGCGAGGATTCTGGCCTTGGCTTCACCGTTTATCAACTGCTTACTGCCGCTGACCAAGTTACTGACCCTCACTGGTCCTCAGCTTCTCTGCGAGTTGGGAAGTGTAAGAACACCAACTTCAGAGGGCTGTCGAGAAAAGGCATTTAAACAGTTGGGGCACAAAGATTGTTCAGTTCGTGTCAGGGGCTGCTTGGCAGAATTCAACAAGCTCGGTATAAGGACTCATCCGACAACAGGTATTTCTTGACCCTGCGTGCCAGGCCGTGCCCTGGGAGCTAAAAAGAAAGCAGCGAAGGTAGCAGACAAAAATTGCTGTCCCCTTGGAGCTTGCATGGCTGACGCGGAGGGGGCCGGGGAGCGGTTACCCAGCAAACGTATAGTGTAGCCCATAGTGAGAGCAGGCACCGGGGCACAGACGCAACTCTAAACAGGGTGGAAAGTCGAGTAAAGTGAGGGTAGGAGGGGGAGCCATGGGAGAAGCTGGTCCAGCTAGAGGGAAGGTCACTAAGGATCTGCTGTCCAATCTGCTTCTAAATCCTGTCACTCCCTGGACCCCTCCCACCTCAGGCGAGCACATCACCGGGAGAGCCCGCCCTAGGGAGCTCTGCCTAAGGAAACAGGCTGGGTAGCTGAAGGGAAGCCCAAAGGTAGTCCCAGTCCCAGCCCTCACGTTTAAATGAAGTTCTCCTCCCTCCATCCCACCCCACACTCTGCAGCCCATCCCGGTACATCTTCAAAAGAATTTCCCTGCTAGAATCATAAAGGGGGTAAACTCACATTCTCGAAAGGAATCCAACTTCCCCTTCCCCCTTTCCGTGGAAGATGATGAGGCTGGCGGGTGATGGCCAGCAAAAATGGCTTCGCCCCGTCCCACCCCCAGAGCTCTCAGCAGGAATAGTAAGCGCACACCTCCAAGACACTGTACACAGAAACATCAACAGAGGAACAATTTCAGCTGATGCTACTACATTCTTCTTTCTGCACCACTACAAACAGAGAAATGGCTTCTAAAAGCTACGTAAGGTACAAGGCATATGTGCACACTTACCAGTCTGGCCTGAATACACACTATCAATCTTATATATCAGTAAAAATCACTACCACTTACTGTGCTCTTCTCATGTGCTTAGTGTTTTCTGTGGATTTACTTATTTAATATCACTGATAACCCTATGAGGTAGTATCTACCATCATTTTACAGGTGAGAAAACAGTTTTCGAGCAGTTAAATAACTTGCCCAAGGTCACAGAGCTAGGATTTTGTGGAGTACTCCCTTTCTCCCATTTTATTGTGGGTTTATTCATAATAAAATAAATATTTATTGAGTGCCTTCCACGTGACAGACACTGTTCTAGGCACTGGAGATACAGCAATTTTTTAAAAAAAAATCCCTGCCCCCATGTATATGACTGACATTCTTATGGAGGGACAGAAGCAATAAGAGGGGGGAAAGGGACTTCCCTTGTGGCACAGTGGTTAAGAGTCCGTGTTCCCAATGCAGGGGGCCCAGGTTCTATCCCTGGCCAGGGAACTAGATCCCCCATGCATGCCGCAACTAAGAGTTAGCATGCCGCAACAAAGGCGCCCACAAGCTGCAACTAAAGGAGCCTGCCTGCTGCAACTAAGACCCGGCCCAACCCAATAAATACATAAATAAATTTTTTAAAAAATAGAATAAAGATAAAAGAAGGGGGGGAAGAAAATACAGTATATGAGAAGTTAAATACTGAGCAGAAAAATAAAGCAGGGAAAGAGGAAAAGGAAGGGATGAAGTCGCAATGTTAAACAGGTGGTCAGGGAGCACTTCACCCAGAAGGTGACATTTGAGCACAGAGCAGAAGCAAACTATGCCTTTGTGAGGAAAAGCACTCCCCCCCCCCCCCCCGCAGAGGGCACAGCAAGTGCAAAGACCCTGAGGCATGACTAACAGGAAGGGCAGGGTGGTTGCGGAGAGTGAGCTTGGGCCAGGAAAGAGAGGTAGAAGTGGTCAAGGAGGGGTGGTCACTCAGGGGTGTAGACTGAAGGACATAGGCTGTGACCCTGAGTGAGGTGAGGAGTCACTGGGGGCTTCTGAACTCCCTCAAAGAACTGGATCACTCTGACTGCAAGGGGGGACAAGGTAGAAACATGAAGAGCAGTTGAGAGGCTGTCATAACAACGTAGGTGCGAGAGGATGAGGGTGTGGGCCCAAGTAGCAGTCGCATTGGTTAGATTCTGAGGATCCACAGTAGATAGAAGCTCAGTGTTTTCCAGCAGGCTCCATCCTGAGTGTGAAGGGAACAGGAGTTAAAGATGATGCCAAAGTTTTGGCCTGAGCACCTCGTGGGAAAAAAAGAAAAAAAAATGACCTGCTCTTAAGGACGGAGCAGGTTTGGGGGCAAAACTTCAAACAAGTTACATTTGAGCATCTTGTAGACGTCTGGGTGGAGATACATATCCGGCAGGCAGTTGAATAAACAAAACTGGAGGCTGGACCTTAGGGAAGAAGTTCAGGCTGGAAATATGTATATTTTTAATGGGGGGTTGTCAGGCTCTAGGTGCTGGTAACTGCAAGAGATCACTTAACGGGTGAAGGCAGTTGGGGAGAAGAGGGCGGGAAGCCGGCCCAGGTGTGCCCCTACTTTCTCTACTTCATTACGACCAAAGAGAGAGGGAGACGAGCACTCGGCTTACTAGGTGCTTCCACGCTGAAGCTCTGCCCACTGTCCTGGGCAGAGTTAATCCCTCTCAGCGAGGCAGCTGGAAGGAAGCAAGAGTTTGGCGTGCTCCGCTGGGCATTAAACAGCCCGAAGCTCCGCTGTCATGATCCCAGGCAAGCCGCTAAATCTCTCTGGTGTCAGTATTCCCCTCTGTAAAATGGGGATACTAACACCCGTTTACTTAGTAGTAATCTGGATTCAGTGAATGGAGCCCAGCAAACCAGCCCTTGTGCTCCTTCCTGTTACTCAGGGCTCTCCCCAGCATTTCACGTCCTGTCCCCTCCACGCATTGTCCTATCTTCGTACACTCTCCCCCAGTGCTGGTACAAAACGGGTGTTCTGGGAAAGCATGAACGAAGCCTGGGATGGACAGTGGACTCCGGAGCGGACGCCCGGTACCGGAGCGAGCCCGCAGCTCATCCCGCCTTAAAGGGTAGGGATCCCGAGCATCAGACCTGGTGCGGAGCCGCGATGGCGTGCCTCTGCCTAGAGCCTGGAAAGGGGGCGCGGTCCCCGACGCCCCCTCCCCCGAACCCACAGCCGTACGCGAGCGCCTTCTTCTCCCCGCAGACGCGGCGGGAGGGGCCCCGGCGCTTCCGCCCAGAGGCGAGCAGAGCAGAGCCGGCTGCGGTTCTCCCGGACCAGCTCCGAGAGGCTGGCAGCCGTCGCGCTGTGGCTGTGCCGCCGCCTGGACGCGGAGGGCCGGGGCGAGGACTGGGCGGCCTGCGCGCTGGGAGCTTGCGGGCTGCGCCCACCCCGCCCGCCTGGATGCACCGGGAAAGGCGCCCTGGCTGCGGTTATATTTTTTAAAAACAGGGACTCCTCTCTCCCCACTGACTGCCGTCCCTCTGATTTCTGAAGGAAAGGGGAACACAAGTTTCCTGTAGACAGGTCATCCGAGGAACATCGTGTTAGGATCCTCTCCGATCTGCAGACCAGACGGTTGTTCTGGCAGAAGCAGCCCTGGCGCCCGCGACGCGGAGGCGAGGGGTCTGCCCGGGACGAGAACGCGCGGAGAAGAATCCAAGCCTTCGGACAGTTTCCCATGGCCGCGGGTGAAACCCTCAGGCTGGTGTTGAGGATCTCACGCGTTAGAGTAGAAATTCATTAAACCGAATTTACCTTCCAGCAAACCGGGCCAAGATCCCAGTCTGGCAACAGTGGAGGAATTAATCTGGATGTTACACGCAGTGCTACTTCAACTTTGGGAGGGAGGGGCGGGTGTCACCGATCTCTTCAAAATCGGACGCAAGCTATGGACCTTAGCTCAAAAACACACACCAGTTTGGGATGCATGTTTGACGTTTCAGGAACACACACACAGACACACACACAGGCACACACCCCTCTCCTCTATCACACCTGGAGCCTTAGAAAAAACCCGGTGCCTGACAGAAAGAGTATGCACAGGCTTTGTGATCTCTGTAGAGGAAAAACAACAAAAACAAAGCATCCACAGGGCTTGTTTGGGTGGTTGGTTTTTTTCTCAGTAACAAGTGGACAACAGCTAATCAAGCGATCAAGTGAGTTTGGTGGATATGAAAGGACACAGACCTCCTGGGAAAGGAAAGATGCAATTAAAATAGAATCATTCCCTTGGGTTGTCCTGCCCTCTCCAAACCACCAGCAAAAATGTAATTAGGACAAAAATGTTTTGGAAGGAAGTTAGCAAACAGGGAAGGTTAAACGTAATGATGACAGTTCTGTAATTTTGTTGTCCTGTTAACCAAGAAATTTCTATGTTGTAAGTCAAGAACGTTTGATGGCCTCAGAGAAGCAGTACATGTGCTGTTTTTTGGGGGGGATGAGGTGGTCAGGAATGCCTTACATACTGCTCCAAGGATAGCAGCTCTCCACCATCTAACCGGCCTGCTGGTGCTGTTTTTGTGTAACCGTGGAGGATAACATATCTGTCTTATTTTATTTCACCAGATGGAGAAAATGGAACAATATTTGAAAAAAAAAAAAACCCTACATTTCCTGTCTTTTTGTTCTTAACATAAAAAGTACTTTATGGCTATTTTTATCAGCATATTTTCTCCTCCTCTGGGGTGCTTTTTAAAGCCTCAAAGCATATATTTGCCAGGACTCTTTGGATTTTCACAATATTCCTAACTTTTTCTATAACCAAGACTTGCTGGACCTGCTCCATTAGGGAAACTTGTGTTTTACAAGCTGTAGACAATAACTGCAATAGCTAAGCTTTTTTTTTTTTTTTTTTTTTTGAGGGAAAATTTTAAACTTAAAACACTTAGTATTTATGGGCCATTGCTTTTTCTTTTATTACTCATTTAACCATGTCTTTTCTTTGACGCTCATCCAGAGAGACTCTCATCACCCATGGCTAGATCAGAGAAGCCAAAAGGAAAGGTCTTCATCATCTCTAATCTCCATCTCTCACCTCCCTCCAAAGCAGTTTACAATAAAGAGAACTCACTCCCACATCCTGAACCCTGCGCTTCTTTGATCTTCCCCATCATTTTCTTATTAAAAACAACTGCCCTGTTGCCACCACCACCAGTTTCAGGTTGTCTGAGCAACTATTTTCATCCTTAAATTTTTAATTTTGAAAACCAAGTCACATATTAGAGTTATTACGGCAAATACAGTATCCCTACTTGAAACACGGGAAATCTGCAGAGCACAACCTATTAATTTTCCACCAGTTAGAAAGCACTAAAATGCTACTTTCTGAATAGGGGTCTCTGGTTTTCCAGCCTGGCTTCTTCCTGTCTCAGTCACACCACCTTTCATGGTTTCCTGGATTATTTCTTCCACTGAACAGTAATTAAAAGGGAGTGAATATTCCATTTCATACCCACCAACATCCCCATTTTAAAATCTGCATTCTGTAACAAGTTACCAAACTCCAGCCGATGACGCAATACGCCACCAAATTCCAGTGGAACAAAATGATCTGAGAAAGACTTCAGATTTCACAGGCTTGGAATGTAGTAACTACTAAAACGCACGTGTCCTCTTGACTAATGAACGGGGTAAATAACTAATTTAGCAAATAAGAAAATGTAAAACAAAGGTTAAAAAGCTTATGCTTTAGATTTGATACATAAAGATTGTAATCAAATTTGGGGAAGGGGCATTAACATTAGCCAAAGTTGAAAAACATGAATAAAGCAAGGTTCTTTAGATTTTTATATAATGCCTAGACTTGTATAATACCTTAGACAAGTCTCTAGGGCATTCTTACATTCACAGTTAGACATATACCTCCAGTTCCTGAGTTTCAGTGTCCCTAAGGTCAAGGGTACATTCCACTGGAATTATCTTCCTCCAGGAAATATGTTCTCATCATACAGCTTTCACCAGGTTGGGTGGCTGGGTCGGGAGCTGCTGCTACAGTTCCCTCAGCGGCATTTTCTCCTTCCAGCAGAGCACTGGCTGAACATTACTGCCCTTGCTCAGACAATTGGGAGTCTTCCCTGCTATAGTGTAAACTGTACCAGGGAAGGGATTACATCTATTTTGTTCAGTATTGCGTTCCAATACTTATTAAGTATTTAATGAATTAATAGAGTTGAATTGATGTCTTTTTTTAAGCCTAGGGAAGTCAAGTGCAAGAAACAAAACCAAAGTCTCTCCATCTCCTTCATTCAATCTAGTGAGGAAGCCTCATGAGTAAAACAAGGGCTGCGCAGCAACTGACCAGCAGCTGAGTTTAAAACCCACCTCAGATACATACCAGCTGTGTGACTTTGGAGAAGTTACCTAGCCTCTCTGAATCTTATCTCCTCTTCTGTAGAAGAGGTATAATAAAGCCCACCTTGTAGGGTTGTTTCAAGAACTTATAAACATAGAAAACACCTGACATATGTAGGCAATCTATAACCAAACAGTTCCCTGTTCTATACAGTAGGTCCTTATTGTTTCTATAATAATAGAAACAATAAGAACCTACTGTATAGAACAGGGAACTGTATTCAATATCTTGTAATAACCTATAATGGGAAAGAATCTGAAAAAGAATATATATATGTATAACTGAATCACTTTACACTTGAAACTAACACAATACTGTAAATTAACTATACTTCAATAAAAAAGGTTTAATTTTTTTAAAAAATCATCATTCATTCATTGAATGTATGTCTGCTATGAGCGCCGGGGATACAAAGATGAATAAACCAAAACCCTTCCTCAAGACATCAATCTCGTAAGTAATATGGCAAATGCGGTACCAGAGACAATCAAAAGGAATTATGGGAGCAACTCAGCTGGAGAGAGGGGTACAATCCAAACAGAAGGGAGCATATGATTAGAGACACAAGGTCTAAACACTATGGCTTGTGTAGGTGACCACATGAGGCTGGCTTCCCATTTAATGCAAAGCAACCCCCGACTTATTACAATGGCTGATGAAAACCCATCCAAAAATCACACTCACACATGCTGTCATCTCTCTGACCTCATCTCATACTACTCCCTCTGCTCTCTCCTATCCTGGATGTGCTAAGCACACTCCACCTCAGGGCTCTGCGCTGGCTGTTCCTTCTGCCTAGATGTTCTTCCTCTGTTTATCCATGCCTCACCTCCTTTCGCATCTTTGCTCTAATGTCATCTTTTCAATAAAGCCAAACTTGATCAGCCTATCTAAAATCACACTCCCCCCAGACCCTATAAAATGTGCTTGCTTATTAAGTCTATTTTTTACTGTTACCACCCACCCCCTTCCATAAAAACACCATGAAGGCAAAGATCTTAGTTATTTTCCCCAAGGTATGCCAAGTGCCTAGGACAGTGGCTGGCACACAGTAGTGTCAAATGAATGAATCAAGTGTGGCTGGAATGTGAAGTCAGGGCAGGAAAGAGAGAGAGGTGAAGCTGGAGAGATGTACAGAGGCTTTGAATGCTGTGGCTAAGAGCTGAGATTTTTATCTGGTAAGTAAGGGGAAGCCATTAAAGGTGAGTGGCATGTTCAGATCTGCTTTTTAGATAAGTCACTCAGGGAAAGGATTTGAAGGGAATGATAATGGCAGAGCCTTAGAGTTAAGAGGCTGCAGCAGCAAGTGAGCTAGAGAGTAAGATAGGAAAGCCCTACATAAGAGCGGTAGAAATAAGAAAAGAAGGGAGGGGACATATCTGAGACATAATTAGGAGGTTAAATCAGGACTTGATAACTGACTTAAAGCAGAGGGAGAGAAAGGAGACTCAAAAATGACTCTTTGGTGTGTAGTATAGGTGACTGGGAGGTTGAATTCAGTGAGGTCTAGAATATGGAGAGGGAGGGGGTGGGTGATGAGTTCATTCCATGTATATCCATAGTGGTCCCAGTGTCACTTGTGGAAGAGGAAATTTGAGCTCAGGAGAGAGGTTTAGATCAGAGATATTCTTTCTACCTAGTGAAAATTACACTAATTTTAAAAGGAGAACAACTTTCATTTCAAACATCCAAAATCACAGAAACAGGAATTAAAACGCAGCTATGTTTCTTAAGATCTTATATGTCTACGTAAATATCTATGATTTTTTCCCCCCGATAGCAAAGAAAATGAGATTTGTTGTTATTTAATTGACTCTTGCTCCAGACTTCACTATTGTTAGATTTTCAGCTAACTGCCCAGAGAAAATAATAATCTCTTCCCCTCCAAAAGTTACCATGTTTGGTTGTGAAATAACTAGTGGTATAATACAGAGAACATACCCTTTCATTTTGTAAAAGTGTTAGGGGGAAGTTAAAGAAATTCAAAGGCGATATTATATATTCAAAACAAATTTGAGGAAATACTTTCAAAATGACATGTAATTAGTGGAAGTTACTATCACAACATATGATTGAAACAAATTGCCTTATGAGCTTTCTCTTTTCCATCAAACCTCTATATAAATATAAAGCATGGAAGAAGGGACAACACTATACTGTCCCTTAAAATTACAATTAGGAGGAAGTTTAAATTGTTTTACTTCACTAACGATAATAATAATAATTTATTGAGTATTTACTTTGTGCCAGTGCACTGTGCTAGGCAATTGTCCAAGCTTTCCCTGATTTCTTCTTGCCCTTTGAAGGGAACAGATGATAAAACAACAAAACAGGACTTAGCTGAGCAACTTGCTAAAGGTCACTTTGCTATCAAGTAGTGAAGTCATCTTTTAGGAGAGGGGAAACAAAATTTTTTTCTTTCCAAGATCCAATTATTAGTTGCAACTTGCCTTGACCTGTTACGGATGGGCGCTGTGAAAGCACTGCAACGTGAGGCAGTCTGACTGGTTCACAGTTGCTGCTATACCCAGAACCTAGCAGGTCAGGCACTTAAAGATATGTACTATGTGTAATAACTTTGTTATATAAACAAATGACCAGATAAGCCCATGTTAGTTGATCTGAGAACTCTCTCCACAGTGTTCATAATAATATAACTGTTTTCAATATTGTGAAATATTTTCTTTCTAAAGGTGAACTTATTATTTAGGACTCTGGAGAGAATGTTTTAAACTCAGTAGACAGTAACTAGCCGCGATCATAGAAAACAAGTGATAATAGCAAGTAAGTGCCCAAGCACACACACTGGATTGCGAGCTGGGCCCTGGGTTATACAGACTCACAAGCTCATCCGGGAGCCAGCGCAGAGCCCTCGCCCTACACTTTTGCTGAACTGATTCCAGCCAGGTCACCCATGGATTACAAGTGACATGGAAGCCATCGTCAGTTTTTTTTTTTTTTTTTTTTTTTTTTTTTTTTTTTTTTTTTTTTTTTTTTTTTTTTTTTTTTTTGCGGTATGCGGGCCTCTCACTGTTGTGGCCTCTCCCGTTGCGGAGCGCAGGCTCCGGACGCGCAGGCTCAATGGCCATGGCTCACGGGGCAGCCGCTCCGCGACATGTGGGATCTTCCCAGACCGGGGCACGAACCCGTGTCCCCTGCATCGGCAGGCGGACTCTCAACCACTGCGCCACCAGGGAAGCCCCATCGTCAGTTTTTTAAACCAGCGCTGTTTCCTAGGCTGCATAACAGGCTAGCATCTGTGGACCTTTACTTAAACCAAATAAACTGCGTGAAGGAACTCCCTCTTCAAAGCCAAATTACCAAATCAGCGCTCAAAAGGTGAAGCTCCGACTGCTTTCTACTTTTGACTGCGATCCCCGCCGCCCCTGTAATTCGCAGAACGTTTCGTAGACCCTTGGAAGGCGGGAAACACCGGCTTCCCAGCCCCTCTCCTTCCCGGAGCGTGGACCCGGGGTCAGCCCCCCACCACAAGCACATGTATCCCTTATTTCTCTAGAATGCCTCCTTTTTGTAACGGTGACCTAAAAATCCTCTTTAACCGCCCCCTTCGCTCCATCGCACGGCTGTGAACCCCAGTGCAGAAAGTGAAAGTGGGCGCAGGGCCCTGCCGCTGCCTCGGAGCGCGCGCGCCGAGGGTGGGGGCGGGGCGCGAGGACGTCCTCCCGTCACGTGACGCGCGGCGCCCCAATCCCATACCCGCCGCGCCGCGTGCGCCGACTGGGCCTGGGAAGCTCATCTCTGTCAATGAAAGTTGTCATTTGGGCTGTTACCTCCTAAACACAGTGTAAAGAGGGCTTTATACCTCCTTCCGCTTCAGACCACCCCCCCCCCGCCACTACCTGTAGACGTGGAGAGTCAGACGTCCCTAACTCGGGGCTCCTGGACACTGTGCACAATCACTTTCATCAACCGCTACCTGCTTCGTGTGGGAAAGAGCAGTTCCTTTTAGGTGTGTCTTCAGGTGGGCCCAGGAAGGACTGTGGCCTCAGTTCTCTCTGCTTTATTTGCTGGTAAGGGAGCTAGGACTGTACGCCTCCTTCCTCCAAAGCAGAAGAGCAAAGAGATGGTTAGGAGTCCGAAGCCTTTGGGCCCCAACATACGACCCGGAGAGTCTCCCTGTCGCCACCTTTCCTAATTTCAGAGAGGGGACCTGCGAGCCCCTGGAAAAAACGGCAGATAGATGCAGACGTCAGCCCTTCTTTTACAATATTTCAAATAACTCTGAATCTTATTCTCCACTGGAGTCTTCATGCTTAATTCAGTATCTTAAACAATTTAAAAGAGCTGGAGTCCTAATAGATAAAGTTTTGCCCTTTCCAAGACTTCTGGGAGGCTTAACTGTAGCTTCACGGTTTTTACCCCTAATATCCACCACGAAACAAAAGCTAGCTTTCCCGAAGTCAATGACAATAGGAAAACTGGTTTAATCCACCTCTGGGTAGGCAACCCCCAGCCCCCAAGCCCTCCTTCACACTCCAACCTGCCCTGAGGTATGTTTGTGTAATCAGAGACTGATTGTAGCTGCCTCGCCGTTTCTCCCCGGGAAAGCTTAGTTTGAATTCCTTGAAGTTGCTTGTTTTCTAGGTTAATCTAGGCGAGCAGAGAAGATGCCACTCGGAAAACAGCTGGGTTTCCTGCTCGGCATCTTCAGGAGCGGGCTGAGCTGCGCAGGTGTGCGGGTTGTGACTGCGTTGAAGAGGGTGGCGTTAAAAGGTCTTTAAAACGTTACGTTTGAGATTTTAGGAAATATATTTTCCAAGACTACGGTGACTAAAAATATTTGGGCTAAGATTTTAGTGAAGAGAATCACGCCCAGGGTTAGTAAGAAGAACGGTGATTCGGGGCTTTGCTCTTGCTTAATCTGAAACCCTGGCGATGCTGATAGGTATCTCTCCGGCATTTATTATTTGGTATTTTAAAACGGTGTAGAAAGAGGGCCGTTAGGATTGATTATTACGGTTTCTTTGAAGGATAGAATTCCGTGTCACCAACTTGTAAGGGTAAATGAAATGCAGAACCGGGTACACCTTATTTTGGGAGTGTTGAACTTTGCTTTCCGAATTTATGAAATGTGAAGGGGAGCAAGGATGTCTGCGCTGGTTGAACCAGGGCAGGAGCGTTTATTACTCTCCAGTCACGGAAAAGCTGCGCCCAAAGTTTTGCAGAGCTTTGGGACTGTGGCGAGGGGGGCGAGGAGCGGTAGCGGCTCTGGGGACGGGGCTCTCAGCCGGCCTGCGGTGGACGCAGTTGGGAGCTGACCGTTCACCGGAGACGCCGTGGGAGGCCGGGGGGTCGAGGTAAGACACAGCTAAAGGGGGACCCCGCTGGAGACAGGCTTTCCCCCCAGGGTCATTGCTGAACAAACACTTTACACGGTGAATTCTACGGAGCTCAGCGTGTGTGCAACTAGCGGCTCTCGATTGGACTATATTAGCCTAAATTAAGTAATTAAAAAAAAAATCCGGCAGCAAAGCTTCAGCTCGAAGACAAGCGAGGACCTGTGACCGAGCGGAGATAGCTTCTCAATTACGCACCTCTACTCCGTGCTCGAACTCCTTTCTTTAAAGTCGCTCACCCCTCAAAAAAGGAGGTGGGGGCATGAGAATTACCAAAACGTTGTGTTCCTTTGGACGCGATGAGTAGGAAAGCATTAAGTGTCCTGACATCAGGTCCAGAGGACTCTCGACATAGGTTGAATTCGTCATTTTGTCTCGAGGTTCGCGGGGCTCCAGGACAAGCTTGCAGGACAAGCTTCCAGAGAAATCCTTTCCCGGATGCCCCTGCAGGCACAAGCCTCATCACTTCCTAAGAGTAACTTTCTTGTAGCAGATTTCGCGGCTCGGATGACTGGGTGTAGAAACTGTAAGGTCAGTTTCTGCGCGCGCGTCCGAGAGGCTGAGTGGGGAAGGCGCTCCCGCGATCCGGCCTCTGGTCGCGCCGTTCGCCCCAGTCGGGTGACCGTGGGCAGGTCTCAGGAGCCTCCGCAGACCTCGGAGCATCCCGAAGGCTTGATGATTATTATTTTATTTATTTATTTATTTTTGGCTGGAAGAGAAGAGGGCCCCTTGTCGAGAGGATTAGAGTGCGCATTCTTCTCCCGCCTGGCGCACCGCCTAACTCCTGAGCAGCCGCGCACTTCCCTCTTCCCGGTTTTGAAAGCCAGAGAGATGAGTCAAACTCAGACGCAGAGGAATGACAATCTGAGCTGCTCGCCCAGTCTCTACCAACTTGCCCCACCCCCGCCCCACCTTCCTTTAGGTCCTAGGTTCGAGGCAAGTCTATAGGTTAGGCTTGGGCGGAAGAGGCTCTGGGCAGGTGCCATCTGGGGGCGCCTACCCTGTTTTGTCACATTCTCCTTGGGGGTTAAGGAGCCACTGACTGCGTCTCCCTTTGATAACCAGGCTGGGCACGTGAACTCAGCCGTCTCGGCACTCTGGGGGGTGGACCCTTAGGGTTTTTCTTTTTTCCTTTTTTCAGCGGAGACTTCTAGGGAAAAAAAATTTTTTTAAGTTTTAAATATTTTGATGTATATAGAAACGAAAAATAAAATTTCCAAACGGGAGGCGGGGAACCAAAGGAAAAATCTGATTCGGAGGTGTTTCTGCTCAGCGGTCATTGTCGACGGTACCCCTGTGCAGGACAGAGGAAGAGCGTTTCCGAAGAGAACTGGTTAAGTAGAACCTTTAGCAGTAACGTAACAGGAAAGACACAAGTGGGGAAAATAATAAAATGCACAGTAGATACACGATACAGATGATTTGAGAAGCTCTGCCCCCACTGAAAGCCTTGTTGGACACAAATTATTTGGTTGCTTTCACAGTATTACATCTTTTTTTGAATCAAACTTCTTTTTTTTCCATCAGCCAACTAGACTTGGTTCCTTAATTAGAAGGCACAATGAAGTTTCTTACAGATGTAGTCAGCCACAAACTCTGATCCAAAAGAATCAGTATAATTAATTTTAGAGGACATCTTTAGTTTATAAGGCCTGAAATTAAAATATGATGTGTTTTAAACATTGTGGTACAAAAACACAGGGAAACATATTTGTTCCAGAGCCTTGTAGTGACACCATTTCCTTGCTCTGTGTTCAGTGAAAAAGGCTTCAGTAGGATATGGCTACTCTCCTCTCTCATTCCAGTACCTCTTTATTCCAACTTGATTTCTTTCTGATTAAAAAAATCTTAGGAAATACTACTCTAAAAATATTTCCTGATTATAAAAAGTCAGCAAGACCAGATGAAATCCTTTACATACCACATGGTCCTGAACAGATCACACAAATATTTTTTCTTATAACCTCAGTGTTATAAAGAATATGCTTGAACAGCAATTCATCTAAATATAGTTTTTAAATATGTATAATTTAATCTGAATGAATGTTGCCAAACTCCTAGTACACCAAAATATAAGCACAAAGGTCAAATTCTTTATAATAATTGTCACATAAATGTGATAACCACTGGTTCTTCTTGGTGAAGTGAAAGTTAATTGATTGATCATTTCTAAATTGAATATATAACGTCAAGACATTATTAAGTGAGATTTCCAAACATATCCAGTTCTTAATTCTTCTGGTATCCTGCCTTTTAAACTCTCTATGTAGTATGTTAAAGATGTGGCATTGTAAATTGTTTCCTTGGCATTGGAAAGAAGCAGAAAGTGAATATGTTTTCTATAACATTCAACCCTCCCCTGGCAAAAACCCTATGGTTTAGACTGTATTTTAATGTATGCCATATTTTGAAATCAGTTTTTGTTTTTGTTTTATAAATTTATTTATTTTTGGCTGCGTTGGGTCTTCGTTGCTGCGTGCGGGCTTTCTCTAGTTGCGGTGAGCGGGGGCTACTCTTTGTTGTGGTGAATGGGCTTCTCATTTCAGTGGCTTCTTTTGTTGTGGAGCATGGGCTATAGGTGTGCGGGCTTCAGTAGTTGTGGTGTGCGGGCTTCAGTAGTTGTGGTGTGCGGGCTTCAGTAGTTGTGGCACGCATGCTCAGTGGTTGTGGCTTGAGGGCTGTTGAGCGCAGGCTCAGTAGCTGTGGCACAAGGGCCCAGTTTCTCCGTGACACGTGGGACCTTCCCAGACCAGGGCTCAAACCCGCATCCCCTGCACTGGCAGGCGGATTCTTAACCACTGCACCACCAGGGAAGCCCAGAAATCAGTTTTTAACAAACTTCAGCCTCTGTGCAAGAACAACTTATTATCCTTCAGTAGATCTTTATGGCTACTTTAAATAAAAGTTTTTAAAAAGTAAATACCAAGAGAGAATATTACAAAGTAAAGTCTGTATCTTCTTAGAAGTTCATATCCATTTGAGTCTTTGGATTCATAAGTACATTTCATTTTACAGGGATAAAGTCTTTTAAGGGAACATAGACCTGTATTATCATCTCCCTTTGACAGAGGGGGAGATTGTTCTGACACAAATAAAATGTTTCTGCTAAACAGACTTTCTCCTGGGTTCAAGTCACATCACCAAGATTTTGGTTTGCTATATTTAAGTAAATTAGAAAAAAAAAATGTTGGCCTTGCAAACGCTGCTTCTTTTATGACTGTGATCCCTTCACTTACCTGCCCCGTACTGTACACTTACACTACATACTTATAGGCTGCTGAGGAGTACTGAGCAGTAAAAATCTTCTTGATGGGCAATCTAATTTAAATGACAGCTGTGTATTGGACACATGATATAAGGGGGGAAATGTAAAAAGTAGAAGACATGAAACCCAGAGTTTACAAATAAAAATGCTTCACCAATAAACATAAGGTACTGGGATGGATCATGTTACTTTCCCGGCAAATTCTTTTAATAGCAGTATGTTAAGTTTTGCTCTAAGTAACTTCTTGCTGTCTAAATTGTTGGTGAGCTTTGTTATGTCTTATGGAGAACCTGAAAGTGTGGGCCAGGAATATAATTTTTTTTAATCATTTCTCTCAGTTTATTTATCTCTTTTTTTAATACTAGGATAATTGCTTAATTGATGGTACAAGTTTAGTCCTTTCTAAACAAAATGACTTATTTGTTCTTTAAAGTTAATGACATTTCTCAGTTGCACTTGATTAAGAGACTCACTGTATTTAGGAAACTGTCCGGTCGTGTCTCCTGAACTGGTTAGTGGTGATCGTGCTGCATTTAGGACTCAAGTTTCCCTAAGTACTGCTATCAATCCACCTACAATTTTTTTTTTTTATTAGAAGTAGGTTGGAGAGGTTGTCCTTAGAAAGCTTGTCTTCTCTATACTTGTAAGAGGAATTTTGAAGTATTTCTTTACCTAGTGGAAATTTTAAAAATATTTGGAGGTATTACAAACTACTGGAAATGACTAGAAACTAGTGAAAAGGAGAGATCTCTGGGCTTTATAATAGACATTTGGGGGAGAGCTTCCAGAGAATGTATTTTGAAAAAAGGAACCATACCATCTATTTCAGTAGTAGTTTACTGTTCAGTAGTTAAATATGTTGGTTTCTTGCCCTTCAAAAATGTACCTTAAGTCAAAGATTTTTCTTTCAACGTTTTAGCCACATTTGCTCATAAGTTTTCAATGGTTCTGTAAACAAAGTTGCTTGTGTAAGCAGTGGAAGGCTTTGTACACCAAACGGGATGTCTTTCAACAGTTGCCTGAGTAAAATACGTGTGAGGTTTTTCCTGATGAGATTTCAAATATAGCTCTGAATGCTAATACAACCTGTGGGTAACATATGAAAAAAAGCGTGTGTGTTAAACATTACCATTGCAGAAGAAAAATACTGTGTTTCGTTTGGCTGGAACGTTTTAAACTTTAGTAATGGTGAGGATCATTGCTTTAAAGAAAACATCACCGCATGTAATATTTATTCACGTCTGACAATCGAGAGTCAATGTTTTGTAACTAATTCACTTAGTAAAAGGGTGGTGTATGCTCAGGCAGAATTAAAAAGTCAACTGATTGTTAGATTTTAGAAATATTCTATTAGAAAACTGCATGCTTTGGTCGATTTCTATTTTACATTAATACATGTAATTATAAAGTGCAAGGAGTTTGAATATTTTGAATTTTGAGTATTTTTGTTACAAAATTAATTTGCATCTGGTTGTGGTTTTCTAACTAGTTTGCTATTACAGCTTAACATTGCTGCCTCTCACAATATTTCACACATGAAATATCTGTGAATTGCATTATTTAGTTTGCGGCTAAATATTCACCCTTTTTTTAACTTAAAGGGGTAATTTAAATATAAGAGAAGAGACATACTTGAAAAAAGCTTCCTAAAATATTTATATTGAATAATAAATATTTTCTGTCCCCGACATAAATTAATCTAAAAAGTGCAACATTTTAGTTTAAGAGAAGTTTAAACTGTAAATAAACCCATGAGTCAAATGGCTACACTGAGTAGTTTCCTTCTGTACCTTTGACAGTTAATTTTACTTTATTTAGATTTTTACCACTCCCAGAATTGCCATTCTCAATCTATTCATGAGTCAGACACAGGGAAGCCAGTTCACCTAGTTTAAAATAAAATGACATTACTTCCCAGTTTTTCTCAGTACATCATTCCTTCTTCTCGCATTTTTCCTTTGTCAGCCCAAGGACCATTAGCCAACCCACATCAGAAGGAAGCATTTTATCATTTATGGTTCTGTCTCTACTGGGCTAGTCACATTCATCTTCCCTCACGGGGTTATTACAGATCAACCTGGCTGTGGTTTTGCATCAGGATTTTTAAAAAGATAATACTCATGTATTTTTTCATCCACATTTAGAAAACACATTGTGATCCATTAGAATAAAAAAAAATTTGTATACAAAAGTGACACATAATGCTTTTGTTTGTATTAATCTAGAGCAAGACACCAGCTACCAGAAAGTTTGTGGCTAGTAATTAGGTGGAGGACTGTGCCTTGGAACCAGAGAGAATTGGTGTGCCAAGTACACAGTAGACCTAATGCCCTTCCAAATAGTTCCCCATTTGGAACCTTTCTCCTGCTGGTTTCTCTCTTCATTTTTGCTCATCGAAATACTGTCAGTTCCTGGTGGTCCAAGTACACTTGATTCCAAGGGCATCCTTTGTTCAGCCGGTGGCAATCCTGTAGACTTCTGTTGCATTTGTTGCCACTTTTGTGTTACTTGCCTTGTATTCAGTCCTCTTGAACATTAGAGCCATTGTGTGCTGGGCTTAAGTATATCAGTCCTCTGCCCTCAAGTAATGTGGCACTGGCTCGGGGCCTTGGGTGCAGCAGAAGAGATCTGCACCCAGTGTTTACCCGCAAGCTGATGTAACCTTTGGAGTTACCCGCAGTGCTTCAGTTTCCCTATCTGTTCAATATGGGAAGTTGAGATGAAATGGTATTTGAAAAAATATGCAGCCGAATCCAAGAGCTTCAGAGTATTTTCAGAATACTTTGTTTTATATATTTCAACTATATCCAAAAGAATAATATAACCACCACCATCTTCAGTGTGCTTATCTCTATGTACCTATCTCCAAGGCACATCAAAGCCATCTTTGCTTCAACTTTTAAAAATATACACATTTTTATGTTATATTGTTTTAGGAGGCATTTTTATGTTAAAGCCTCCTAAATTTACTCTTTTCATCTCTTTTTCCTCTCTCCCTAAGGAAGGTTATTCCCACACATAGGTTTTAGACTTATTATATTTGTCTCTATTCATAGCATTGTTTTGCTTATTTTAAAAAGCAACATAGGGATTTCCCTGGTGGTCCAGTGGCTAAGACTCCGAGCTGCCAACACAGGGGCCCGGGTTCCATCCCTGGTCAGGGAACTAGATCCCGCATGATGAAACTGGAGATCCCGCATGTCACAACAAAGGTCCTGCATGCAGCAATGAAAATCCCGCTTGCTGCAACTAAGACCCGGTACAGCCAAATAAAGAAATACATAAATAAACAAATAAATAAAATATTTTTTAAATAAAATAACAAAATTTAAAAGTGACATAAATAGCACCATACTGTATACGTATGTTCTTTTTAACTAAACATTTTTTTTTTGAGATTTACCCACACTGATATATGCTGCTTTGGTCCATTCCATTATCAATGCTGTAGTATTCCATCGATGAACATACCATCACTTTTTTTGGGTAATTATTATTTTTTTTAAATTTTATTATAGTTCATTTACAATGTTGTGTTAATTTCTGCTGTACAGCGAAGTGATTCAATTATACATATATATTCTTTTTCATATTCTTTTCCATTATGGTTTATTACAGGATATTGAATACAATTCCCTGTGGTATACAGTAGGAACATACTATCATTGGTTTATCTATTTTGTAATGTTCACTATTTCAAATAATGCTGCTATGAAATTCTCCTACACATCTCCTTGTGCACAGGTTGTCTCTCTAGAATTTTACACAGAAATGGAATTGTCGGTCATAGGCTTATGCATATTTTCAGCTTTGATAACTGTCACTAAATTGTTTTCCCAAATGTTTGCACCAATTTACACTGCTCCTAGCAGTATGGGAGAGTTTCTGCTGCATTTATATTGTCACCAACACCTGCTAAGATTAGACTCTCAAATATTTTCCCACTTCAGATGGGTATAAAATGGCAACTCATTATTGTTTTAGATTATATTTTCCTAACTGCTAATGAGACTGTACGTTAGACGCGTGGCTTTCCTCTGCTCTGAATTGTTTGCTCTTATACTTTGCCTATCCTTTTCATATTTGGGGTGACTTATTTTTCTTACTGATTTATCATTCTTTTTCCATTCTGCATTCTAATTCCTTATTGGTTATGTTTGCTGTAAAAATATTTCCCTGTTCTGTGGCTTAGCCAGGCGTTGTTTATGGTGTCTTTAAAAATGCGTAAGGTTGGGCTTCCCTGGTGGCTCAGTGGTTGAGAGTCCCCCTGCCAATGCAGGGGACACTGGTTCGTGCCCCGGTCTGGGAAGATCCCACATGCTGCGGAGCGGCTGCGCCTGTGAGCCATGGTCGCTGAGCCTGCGCGTCCGGAGCCTGTGCTCCGCAGCGGGAGAGGCCACAACAGTGAGAGGCCCGCGTACCGCAAAAAAAAAAGCTTACATTTTATTTTTAATGTCATGAAATATATTTCCTCTAGAGTTTGTCCTTTTGTCTCTTGTTTAAGGAAATCTTCCTTAGCCTGAAGTCATAGGTTTATTTACCTATATTTTCTTGTAAGTTTCATAAAGTTTTGCTTTGTTTTTAAATCTACCTAAAATGTATTTTTGTGTTTGGTATGAGGTAAAAATCTACTTTTCCTCCCAAATAGATATCTAATTGTCCAAGCACCATTTATTAAATAGCCCATCCTTTTCTTATACTTTGAAAATATCACCTCCATCCTATATCAGATTCATACATACATCTGTGTGTCTCTTTTCTTTTTATCGGTCTAGTTGTCTCTCCTTGTACCACAACAGTGGAGTCAACTGCTTTATGTCTTGACATCTGGTAAGTTCCCCAACTGTGTTCTTCAAAATAGTCTTGGTTTGTTCTTGGCCTTTTTCTCTTCCATTAGATTTTAGGGTTAATATATATATACTTTTTCAAAGTGGAAAAACAGATTATAATATTTTGGGGGAGATGCTAGTATCTGTAAATAACTTTCTGTGGAATTTCAAGTTGGAAATATTCATTTAATATTTTCTGCCTTTAAATTTTGGATATTCATTGAACTGTGTTATGTAGTTGATACTAAACTACCTTCAAATCTGCGGCTGAATTTGGCCGTCCTGAATTTTGGTGCATGGATAGAGTTGGAAAAGTTAATTTAGTTTAAGAAAAAAAAATCAGAGGTTGACTAAGCTGAAAAGTGTTCTGTTGCAAAAACTGAGGGTTTTTGTTTTCTTAAGTAGCATTTGAATTGAGATGTAGAGGTAAGGCCAGGTAATCGCCTTCTTTTCTCCTTTTGTCATTAAGTAGAGATAGAACAATGGGTGTTATTTGAAAGCTGCCCTTCTAACCTTTGCTGCTTTTAAAATGCCTTCAGGTCATCACAGGTTTCTTAGTGGTGTTTTAATTTTTTTTAATTTAATGTTTAACTTCAGAAAGAATTGCTTAGAAACACTCAACCTTGTTGAGCTGCAGGAAAATGGTTAGATAATTCTATCTATTGGTGATGATAAGGGATTTCATAACATGTTTATTTGGGGGCCTGATTAAAAATAAGATTGTCAAAGTTATATCTAACTGAAAATTTACTTTGAATTCTTTCATCCTTAAAACATCTAATATTGGAAATGAATAGTATTCAAAAGTAGGAAGACTTCTAGGGCTGTGATTTGTTTTTAATGTATTCTGCTTTATACAAACTTAGAAAATACTTTGAATTATCCTCATTGACTATGAATCTATATCATAATTGTTTTATAAATATTTGGGGTTTTTTCCTTACTTACCTCATTGCCTTTATCCACTGGAAGAAGAAATGATGCTAAGACATTCAATTCATTCCATTCTATAATTTACCATGGATTGGCCCTAGGTGTTGCTGTGTATACCTGTAGAGAGTGCAGTTTCTGGTTCACAGTGTTGATTTTTCTCCATTTCTCATCCACTTTCTGCTCTGAACTTTTTGGCCACGTTCCTCAGCTGTGTGTGTGTGGCCAAGAGAAAAAAACAAAAACCAAAAAACCCCACGGAGTTAGCCATTCTCCTTTGGAGCCTTCAGCAGGATTGTGGTGTTTGGAAATTTTTACTTTATTATAATGCAATGATTTTAGTTTGTGGTTATTTTTTGTTCTTTCATTGGTTTATTCCAACTTAATAAAGACTAAGAGAAGCCTAGTCAGAGAATTCCTTTACAGATACACATAGGAACATATAGTTGGAATTGAAGATAGTTGCTTATTTATTCATTCACTCATCATACATACACGGACATATTATGAATAGAGTGACCATATAATGTGCTGTCCAAAGCAGGACACTTTTGAGAGTGAAAGGGGGCATTAGGAACAATAAACACAAACCAGGGTCTTCCCCGGCAAGCCATCAGGCTCTGAGCATTGTGTATCATGCTTCTTACAATCAGGAAGTTTTTTGAAAACCTAGTTAACTCTCTCAGAATGGGAAAGGAAGGGAAAGAATTGATTAGAAGGAAGGGGGAGGCTTCTGTATAGGCACTGCCCCTATTAATATAAAACGAACACCCAGAGACTGCAGGTTTATTGGGTGCTAAGTGTGCCCTGCCTGTAATCTGCTAGTTTCATTGAATTCACACATCCTTGGTCCTGCTTTTCTAGAAATCGTGTCTGTCTCTACCTTGCTTTTTTATTATCCTTAGACATTTTGGAAAACTATATAATTAACATACAACATTGTATTAGCTTTAGGTGTACCTTCGACATTTAAAAAATGTAAATGTCTTTAGCATCTGCATTTCTTTTATTTTGGACTGGTAACATACTTCTGGCCCTAGCCTTTGTTACTAGTCTTCTTATTTTATAGTTAGATTAATTAGACTTCCAGGCCATTCTCTAGGCAAAATCAATTGGCTATTTCTTTTGACTGCTTGAGACGCCTCCTGGAAGGACAGGTGATTTTCATTGCTCTTCAGTCATTCAAGTCACAGGATCTGTAGGTTCTTGTTTTGGATTATAAAGAATCTGAAAGGAGCACAAACGTTCACCTCCGGTCTGGGCCTTGCTAATTTTTGGACCTGAGTGCAGATGATTCTCGAAGCAGAACAGCTTTGTGTGCCTGTGTTCCAGCACTGTGGCTTTGCAGTTTGCCTCTCCCTCCAAAGGGAGAGGGCGTGTTGAGTGGAGGGGAGAAAGAAGCAGGAAGGGGTTGCCTTGCCTTGTGTGGCAGACAGGATGGGGAGAATGTATGGACTGTTTGGGAAAGAGTCATTCTGGTTTTGTGGGTTATACCCCTCCCTTTTCTGAAATCTACACTTGAAAGTACAAAATATGGGAGAGTGTGTTTGCTGATAGTCAGATCAAAGGTTCCCAGGGGGCTGAACTACTTGAAAAGGGAAAGGAGGAGAGTAGCTCTCTGCAACCTGACCTCTACCTGCTCTCATTGTAACCAGGCTTGTGATAGGCAACTAGATAGAAAACCACTGGGTATGACCTTCCCAGGTGCTTCTGAGATGGAAAGTATGGCCCTGTGTATGGATATGGTAAATTTGAGCCATTGGAGGTAGACAGTAACATACATGCTAACATAAATATTGAAACAGATTGCTCATCTTTCATCAGAGCCCCTTGGTTTAGAATCCTTTTGTTCAGCAATAATGAACGTAACTATTGACTAATACTATTTAAAAGACTGATACTTGTGGCACCAGAGGTAAGCGTAACCTGAGTAACTTCTTGACCCTTTGCAAATATTTACAGGTTGAAAGAATATAGTTTGACAAAAGAGCCAAGTGATTTTGTAGTGGTTTACTTTCTGGTTTTCCTACAGTTCAGTAGATAGCTTATCTGGAAAAAAAGGAAAGATTTTTTTTTTTTTTGGTGGTAGTGTAATAGAGTATTCTAAACTGCTTTGTTGTTTTTAAGTTTTTTGGAAACAGAATCTGGATGAATTTTTTTTTATTGAGGGAGGCTGGAGATAGTGGTAATAGCATGACATATTATGCTGTTATGAATATATTAAAGCACTTTAAAATCTTTTCTACGTTTTGGCATGGTGACTAAAAATATATATGGTCGGCATACAGCTACCTTTTCTCAGAATAGATGTTGGGTTAAAAAATGTATTTTTATGAGCTTCTCAAAACAACTATTAGGAATGATATATTTGTGAAAAGGAGAACAACCGTCCCCAAATAGATGATTTTATGGAAACAACGAACTCTTCGCTAGATTTCCTCTTCTGGTTTTGTGGTTCTAATAATGTCATAGGTTTCCCCTAGGACTGACACCTTTAATTCTCCCGTCCCTTTGCACAGTTAAGTGCTGGCTGAAATCTTCTCAAGGCTGAAAGAATGACACATTCAAGCAGCCTTTGACAGTGTTTAAACACCTCTTATCAAAACTTAATTTCCATGAATGATTGATTTTGGCACTTGATGGAAGGCTGAAGAATGTTCAATTACCCCATTTTCATGTGCTAATGAAGCCTAAAGTGACTTAAGGGGATTCCTTTACACCGGGGCAGCCTGTTTGGATATGCACATGACTTCTTAGGTTTCTCTCCCAGGGTTTGTCTCTACTAAATAGTTGTTTTATTGAGTAACTGTGGCTAATCTGTGTGCTTGGCCACAGGCCTTGGCCTTCCTCTGCAGAGCGGACTGTAATTAGTGAAGCTGTCAAACCAGGTGTTTAATTTCAAGAAAACTTATTTTGTACAAGTCTTCCAGTAACTTGCAAAGTCAATGAGGTGGTTTTGTATTTGTTCACAGGCACTCCTTGGGTATCAGGTTTTGAGTAAAATCAATATGGAAAACATTTTAAATGGGAAAAAGCAACTTTCAATTCCAGATTTGGGGTTTTAAAGCTTGACCGTTAGATTCAATTTTTCACACGCTGCACTAGAATTTTGATTAAAACGTTTAGTCCAAGCTTGGCCGGAAGTATAAGTATAAAATTTAAGGATGTCCTGGCTTCTTTTTTTGAAGGGGAGTTGAAGGAGAGAGGAGAAAAATTGCACTATAGGAAAATTCTTAGTATTCTCCCCACTAAAATATATGCTGGTCATGGATTTAAATCTTCATGCTTATGCTACATGTTCTTTTATGATCAATCTTCAGTAAATTTTAGCATTAACAAGCCAGAAAACTTTGGATTTAGATATCCTTCTGGGTTGAGATTCCCTTGGGGTTTATAATTCTGTAGATTCCAGAAAGGTTGTTTCTCTGGCTTCTGAAGACTTCTGAAGACTGAAGGAAATCAGAGGTTGGTTTTGTGACCCCAGATGTGCGACTTCTATAGCCTCTTAAGTTCCAAACAACAACAGTCCTCATCCAAACTGCTTATTACTTCCTCACGGGTTCCAGTTCCTTCTAATGAAGGTGTCTGACTCGAGCCCCAAGCATGGAAAGTGCTGGATTCCCGGGAGATCAGATTCTTGTTTAGATTGAGGCAAACATGCTGTGTGTAAACACTTAAGCCTCTCCTTCTGGGTGTGTTCAGACTCAAGCAAGACTGACAGTGGCTTTTTCTTTTTTTTTCCCCCTTTTTTATTTTCCTCCCCTCTGTGGATGGGGTAGGGATGACCTCCTACATAGCAATTGAGTCGTTGATTACTGACCCCTGGCATGATCTTTACTTTTGTAGGAAGAGGGAAGTATGTCAGGGAAAGGAGCAGCTTTGCTTCCTCTAAGGACCCCTGCCGAATGAGCTTGCAGTTAATAAATTTGCCTTTTGGGGTGAACCTAAACTCTGATTAAACGGAAGCTTGAGATTCTTTTAAAACGTCATTTAACTTCAGGTATCATTTTGGCAACCATTTGTCCTTAGAGGACACCTTTCCTTTTCCTCCACCCTCCCACTAGTTATTCTCCCATTCCCCCACCAAAACAAAACAAGACAAGAACAGAAAGAGAACAAAAATGAGACCATTAGCAGATATCACCAAAGTATCCTCAGGGTTTGGCTGGTACTCATAATGGAGAAATGCTATCTTCCTTCCAGCTCTGCAAGGTGACGTCCATGTCCTGGTCTCCACTTTCCATCAGAAACTGCCTGTCCTGCTTCCTACTCAGATACTGTGTTGTAGGGGAAAGAGTATTAAACTGGATACTAAAGTATTAAATATCCAGTAATAATATCCAGTATTAAACTGGATATTAAAGGTATCCCCCGCATGGCTTCTCTACTTGGACAACAGAGGAAAATCATCTTGTTCCCGGGGCCAGAGTGTACGTTTAAAATGTCTGAGTTTTCTCCTAACTCCCACGTTCAGTGATTGTTTATGCCACTTGCATATAATATGGAAGGTGTGTTAACATATGATAACACACTGCACTCAAATTAATTATTATTATTTGCAGTTTCCCCGGTGTATTTCATGAGGCCTTAGTCACAGTTAGATCTGACCTGTTTTCCTTCTGAGTGATTCCTGTCTCGTTTTTTCTTAGTCTGCTGCATTACCATTTCACGTGTTCTTTAGGAGTTGGTGAATCAAAAATTATTTGAGGCAAAAGCAACTATCGGGCTTCCCTGGTGGCGCAGTGGTGGCAAAATGATCTGCTCTATTACATCTTCCAAATTATGTGGAAGTAAACATGCGGGGGAATTGACAATTAAAAAGTTATATTCCAAACTAATTTTCTTGGTGCATTTAATCTTCTTAATTTCTTAAGACTATTAAACAAAGGAGATAATATAGACATTTCCCACATTGTCTGGACTTTTCCCTACTTCTTTAACACTTAAGACCTTCTCTTACTGTCATTCCTCACTTGGGGGTTAGCAAATCAGGGCATGCCTACCTATTCCTTTTCTATCACACTGGTTAGCCTTCTTTATGTTTTCCTGAACTCAACCACTAAAGACTCTCCAGCTCCAGGCTCTCCCACTTTCCTCCACAACGGAGTCACCTCCAGCGTCCTAATGCACTGACAGTACTACGCCCTGTGAGGGGAGGGACGAGGCCTGTCCTCTCCCCCGCTGTATCCCTTTCACTCACTGGGTGTTGGTCCAGTGAAAAATGTACCACTTTGATGAAATCTCTTTTTATCTCCAGAGCCCCTAATGGCTTTACATTATATGCAAGCTAAATTTCATGCACCTTTATCCCGCATTCTTGTCAAAGCCTTTTAGGAAATGGTCCCAACGTTTCTCACGTAACTCACATTAGTGGGAATTCTCTCCCAGGTTTACCTTCCTTCCTGTCTTGGTGCAGAGCTGGGGTACCCCCTTCTTTAAGTACCTGCTTTCTAGGATTTTCTTCCTTCCCCAGACAGGAAGGGACAGCCCCTCAGGTAACATCTGAGTGTAGGAGGGAGAGTGGGGTTGTTTGGTGGTGCCCCAGTCTTCATCCCTGATTCTCCAGGGCTTTACCAGATGCTTTGCTCCAAATAGATGTGTGATTACTGGCAATCTCTTTCCCCTCTTGCGTGCCCTGTCTTCTGCTCCCACCAGCCCCTCCCACCTGGAATCGCCTCCCTTTCAACTCTGCCTTTCACCAAGTTCCCATCCATGGTCAGACACCATCTTTCCCTCCTGAAGACCCCAGAGACTGAGCATAATTCCCACATGGCAGGGATCAGATTCTGCCAAGTGTTCGTATCTTCCCCTTGGGTCAGCTACCTTCTCCTGTCTTATCACTATCTTAGTCATTATTGTCTCCCCTAGAACCCTTGACTGGGGCCTGTTATGCCCTTGGTTTTGCTTCTCAGCATGAAGTAAATTCACTTTGACAAAAGATATTTGAAGCAAGGACAGTGAACAAATTCCGAATGCATGAACTTTACTAGAGTTATATATGTGACAATCAGGTCGTTTTTTTAAATTAATTTTTATTGGATTATAGTTGCTTTACAATGTTGTGTTAGTGTCTGCTGTAGACAATCAGGTTTTAAACTGTGACTCCTGTGCTCCAAAGTAGATTCATTCCAGTTCCAATTTATATTGTAGCAAATATTAACGCGGATTTTAAGGATTACTTTCTCTTTCTTCTCGTCCAGAGAGCTGGATCACACTAAGATGAAGAAGAAATTGAGAAAGGCTCCACATTTACTCGGATGAGTAATTAGCACTCCTTAGGTAAATCATTCCCCCAGGGTTATATTTTGTTTTAATTTTCCTCCGAACTCTGCTCACTTCAAAAATTCACACAAGGCTTCCCTGGTGGCGCAGTGGTTGAGAGTCCGCCTGCCGATGCAGGGGACACGGGTTCGTGCCCCGGTCCGGGAAGATCCCACATGCCACGGACCGGCTGGGCCCGTGAGCCATGGCCGCTGAGCCTGCGCGTCCGGAGCCTGTGCTCCGCAACGGGAGAGGCCACAACAGTGAGAGGCCCGCGTACCGCAAAAAAAAAAAAAAAAAAATCACACATATTCAGAGCTGCAGTAAAGGGAGGGAGAGAGTACAGAAGATATATCCATATAGGTACATACAGAGGAAAGAAAAAGCTATATCTAGGTGGCGAACAAAAATGAATCAGTAAATCAGGGGTACAAGTAGGAGAGAAAGCATTGAAATTAAAGAAGGGGCTAAGAGAAGGGGGCAGAGGCCAGGAGAAATTGCTGAGCCTCTGCCGGGAGGGGGTGTGGTATCCTACCGCCCCTGATTATCTGAGTCACCACTATGGCAGGTCAGAGTCAGACGAAGTCCCGTAGGCCACTCAGAAAGCTATGGGGTGCCCACATGTGCCCAGGCCCCCGCTCTGGAGTGTGGTGAGGTTGGTTTAGGCCCTCTGCAAGCTAATTTAGCTCCAGCCTCACGGCTTGAATACCCAAGACTCCGGCGGGACATTCCTAAAGGTGTTTCCAACCCTTTATTTTTTCTCCTTCAGGAACAGACCCCTTTTTCAGAGAAACGTTTACTCAGAATCTCAATAAATAAAAAATACGTAAGTGATAGCTTATTAATATGAATAAAATGCATAATACCATAAATTTATATATTTAAAACATTCATTTATTATGAGATGAATCAGTTCAACACTCGTTGAATCCCAAATATGAAATCTATGGTTATGTAGTATAGTTACAGCCTTCCATCTGCCTGGGCATCCAATTAATTTCTATATGTTGTTTTGTGTTCACTTTATCAGATCAATCCATTTCGTGACAGTATTGCCTAATTCGGTTCAATTCATCTTAAGACTGATTAATCGTGTTACATCTGTCGTCAAGTTCTCTTTTTAGATTTTCCTTTCTTTGATCTCTAATTTGAGAATCAAAATAACACCCACAATGTACAAGTACTGACACCAGAGCTATGTACAGCATGCAGCTGTGGACCTCTCAACGCCACGTGCCCTGTTATCACACGGGTCACTTTTAAAAAAAAAAAAATTTATTTATTATATATTTATTTATTTTGGCTGCGGCAGGTCTTAGTTGCGGTACTCGGGATGTTCGTTGCGACAAGAGAACTCTTAGTTGCGGTATGCATGTGGGACCTAGTGGAGTCTTACCCACTGGACCACCAGGGAAGTCCCTCACACAGGTCACTTTTAGCAGAGAATTGGCCTGGGATCTCAAACCATTTCTGGGATCTCACTGAGCTCAGCTTGTAGGGACTGGAGGTCCATTCAGATAGCTTTACATGCACAAACTTGCTCAGGGCTAAGTTTTTTTTTTTTTTTTTTTTTGCGGTATGCGGGCCTCTCACTGCTGCGGCCTCTCCCGTTGCGGAGCACAGGCTCCGGACGCACAGGCTCAGCGGCCATGGCCCACGGGCCCAGCCGCTCCGCGGCACAAGGGATCCTCCCGGACCGGGGCACGAACCCGCGTCCCCTGCATCGGCAGGCGGACTCTCAACCACTGCGCCACCAGGGAAGCCCGGGCTAAGATTTTTTAAAGACTCATGCCAGACAAGTGCCCTTCTAATCAATAATGCACATCTGAGGATTTCAGCTGTAGCCACAGAACAACAGCAGGAGCAGCCTGCAGAGCCCAGTTTGCAAACTGTTGCTCTGGTACACCTGGCACCGTTATTATCCAGATAGTACAACTTTTTTTTTTTTTCTTTTTTTTTGCGGTACACGGGCCTCTCACTGCAGTGACCTCACCCGTTGTGGAGCACAGGCTCCGGACGTGCAGGCTCAGCGGCCATGGCTCACGGGCCCAGCCGCTCCGCGGCATGTGGGATCCTCCCAGACCGGGGCACGAACCCGTGTCCCGTGCATCGGCCGGCGGACTCTCAACCACTGTGCCAGCAGGGAAGCCCGACAGTACAACTTTTCATGGTTATTGTCCTCTCTCATTTTGTCTTTTTGTCTTGGAGTAGTTCTCTTTTGTTTGTTTGTTTTGTTTAGCTTTTTTACTTTAAAGAGTTGCATCGCATTGTTACAGATATTACGCAATACACAAAAGGCTGAAATTTGTCACTTTTTGTTATAGAAAATCCTAGATGTAAGACTCTATGAAGAACCTCCAGCGCCCGATTTTGGTCTGGCCTGTGGAAAGGGAAGTTGGCACGACACTGGGATATCCTGATGTTGAACTAAACCTTAAACCTAAAAATGCACTGTGTGTGTGTGTGTGTGTGTGTGTGTGTGTGTGTGTGTGTGTGTGTGACCTGAATTCTCCAGCCAGTTTCTAGACTAGCATATGGAGAACATTAGGGCTTGTTTGGGTCTTGCCTTCCTGAGATAGAAGTAGGACAGGGTGCGAGTGGAGGAAGGCTTGAACGTGTGAGGAGTGTGCGCTCAGTGCCATTCTCCCTGATCAGCTGTGCCCAAGGACACGAGTCAAGAGCCTCCTCATTCTGCCCTTACTTTACACCCTATCCTGGAAAACAGAGTATGTGGTAGAAGGAGGACAAGCCTCAAAGTCAGAAGTCCTCATTACTTGAAATTTCTAATGTGCATGGACAGTGGCATCTCCAAAGGGACAGGGACTTGGAAGTGGCCCTCGCTCACCTCAACATACAACGTAAGTGAAAACAGTGTGCTTGGTGGCTACAGCCCCCAACTCTCAATCAGCCTGCTGCCAAGCTCCCACCACCTCCACCCCCAAAGAAAGAGCCCACGGTTATGCTTGCTTTGCAGCTTGCAAGGCTCCCCACTGCCAGCCTATGCCTCCAGATATATCCAGGTGAATCGTTTTCTAGAGCAACTTCAGAAAATTCAGTAGCTCTGAAAAGTTGAACCTGAGTGATATGTCCTAAGGAAAAGATTACTTGCCCCTTTGTATGTTTGGAAATACTGATTTTAAGTTTTAGAGTTTGTTTTCTACTTTTTTTGTTTTTTAGTTGGTTAGATGGCTGAATAAATATGGAGTTAGATGTATAAGACCTGCCATGTCCTTTTTTTCTCTTTCCGTCCTACTCTCGATATTTGCAAGTATATGTCCAGCATCCTTCCAAATCCTTCAAAAATAGAAATAATTTTATAGCCGCCCACCCAAACTGAGCTTATCTTCACCATGCATGTAAACTGCCTTCTGACCTTTCCTTGAAGCTCCACCTTTCATTCAAGGATCATCTTCACAGCGAACCAACTGTCTTCATCTTCGTTAGTGCTGCCAAGAGTTTCAGAAAACCCCACGTTGGTCCAATAGGGCTACAGAGGCTGAAGCGGCTGCAGGGCTTGCTCAATGCATGGTTCTTGAAACACACCCTCCATTAAGCTAACAGACCACAGCTTGGAACTTAGTGGGTGTTACATAAAGTTCTGTTGGAATGAATGACCCAGATTCCCACCTCAGAAGAATAACTTGTCAGAGACCTTCCCGTTGCTCAGGAATGTCAGAACCACTCTGAATGGTTCAAACAGCAATATTAGATCTGCTCATTTACCATGATCTGACCCTCCACTCATTTCCCATCTCATTTAGGATACAATCCATGGTCTGTGATGGGTTGGCAAATGTTTTCTGGGAAGGGCCAAATAGTAAATATTTTAGGCTTTGTACGTGTGTTTGTCTGCTCAGGCTGCCATAACAAATTACCACAGATTGGGTGGCTTAAGCAACAGAAATTTATTTCCTCACAGTTCTGGAAACTGGAAGCCTGAGATCAGGGTGCCATCATGGTCAGGTTCTGGTGAGGACCCTCTTTCTGGATTACAGCTGGCTGCCTCTCCCTGTGTCCTCACATAGAGGCGGGGCTAGCGGGGTGAGGGTTGGGAGAGGAAGAGCAAGCTCTCTCGTCTCTTTTTATAGGGGCACCAATCCCATCAGGAGGGCCCCACCCTCATGAACTCATCTAAACCTAATTATCTCCCAAATACCCCATTTCCAAATACCACTACATTGGGGGTTCCAGCCTCAACATACGAATTTGTTGGGGACAAAATTCAGTCCATAGCAGTGGGCTACATGGTCTCTGTCACAACTTCTCAACTCTGCCATTGAAGCACAAAAGCAACCAGAAAAAAATAAGTATGCTGAAATTTTAATTCTTTGAATTTTCATATGAAAACCTGTCATGAATTATTATACTTATTTTGATTTTTTTTCCATTGTTAGCTCATGGGCCACACAAAAACAAGCAACAGACCAGACTCGGTCTCTGGGGCATAGTGTACCAACTGCTGACCTATGAGGCCATACTTGTCTGACTTCTTGCTTCTTTGACCTTCTCTCACTGCTGCCTTCTCCTCACCCCAGTGTAGCCTCCATGTTCTCTACCATTCCTTCCCAGGCTCTTTCCTGTGTCCCTAATTTCCCAGGGACTTGCCCTCTGCCTTTATTGGGTTTGGTCACCTCCTCACAGGGGCCTTTCCTGATGGTCATGTCTAAGAGAACTTCCTCCTTCCTCCTTTGCCGTCCTGTTATCTTGCTTCATTTTGTTATTTCATAGCTCTTGTCACTGCCTAAATGTATGTATCTATTTGTTTACTTGTTTTTTAAATTTTTCTTATTTTTACTGGAGTATAGTTGATTATCAATGATGTGTTTATCACAGGGGTACAGCAAAGTGATTCAGTTATATGCATACAAGTATCCGTTCTTTTTTTTTTTTTCACTCTTTTTCAAATTCTGTATACTTCTTTGCTGTCTGCCTCTCCAGCCAGAATGCTAACACCATGAATGCAAGGAATTTGCCTGCCTTGTTCACTGTTGTATCTGGAACCATTTCTGGTACATAAAAGATGCTCAAAAAAATACTTGAATAAAAAAATATTAAATAAATGAATGATGAATGAATGCAAATGCTGAAGTACTTAAGAATTTTTAAAAGTTTGAAACCAAATTCTTTTAATATATATGTTATCTACCTTTAGTATATAATAGCTACTACCATTGTCACTTCTAAAGTTTGGATTTATCCTGAAAAGATAGAAAGTGGGTTTTTTTGTGTTTTTTAATAGAAACTTAAAAGGCAGCAGTTGGTTTTCTGGTGACAGGTGCCTTTCTCTGTCTTTTAAAAATAGCCAAAGTTGTAAATTACTGTGATCAAAATAGTTTGGGAAAATGACGGTCTGGATTTTGCTTTTTTTGTCTGTCTTTTTGTGAGATGGGGTTGAGGGGAAAGGAAGGAGGCCCAGGGACAGAATAGGTTCATAGAGTTCAAGGCACAGTCCCCTGGGTCGCCCAGTGAACGTCCTTAAATTGAAAAGAACAGAGTCTTGCCCTTGCAGTCTGAGCAGTGATCATCCAGAGGCTACCCCACCCCCGACCCCAAGTGTTCCCTTTTCTGGGATGGATAACTCAAAGGTGGGGTGGTTTCATTTCTTCCTTTCTTTTACAAGGTGGTAATCTCTTAGCTGCCTATGGAAATAAGGCTGCTTTGAAAGAGGAGCTTTACACCTTGTAAAGTTTTCCCCCAGGGCAGGTCAGCCATCCTTAACGCTTCTTGAAGTTAAAATTTCTTTTCTCTCTTTTTTTGTTTTTTTAACTTTGTTAATGAAGTAGAAAGTGAACTTCGCTGCACTTGTTAAAAAGTGTTACTTGGGTAAAAAAATTATGTCTGTGTCTTTTTCCCGTACCAATGTGTAAAATCATCAGTTTTAAGGTACATTAAAACATTTCAAACTTCTCAAGATTTAAAAGAAAAGCAAAGTGCTAAACAATGAATATAATGTGCTACCTTTTGTGTAAGAAATAGTGGAGAAATGAGATATCTATTTGCGTTAGCTTCTGTTTGCTAAAGAAGAATAAAGAAGAAAGGGTAACGATGGTCTCTGATGGACAGCTGGGACTGTGAGGGCCAGTAGGAGGGCAAGGCTGGAGACAGGACCAAGGGTGAGACTCACCCTGTATATCTTTTTATATCATTCTGACTTTGAGTCATGTAATATATTCTCTAACCAAAAATGTAAAATAAAAATAAAAATTTTCCAAATTCTCAACTCCCATCTTATTTTGATCTTTGGCACTTACCGCTTCTAAACTTTTTTCTTTCTTTCTTTCTTTCTTACTTACTTTTCTTTTCTTTTTTTTGGAGGGAAGTGCAATTTTTCAAAAAACCGTGGTCAAATACACACAACATAAAATTTACCATTTTAAACAGTGCAATTCAAAGGCGTTAAGTACTTTCACAATGTTGGGCAACCACCACCAATACCCCCATTTTCAGAACGTTTTCATCATCTTAAACCATAGCTCTGTATGCACTAAACAATAAGTCTCCCATTGCAGCTCCTTGTAACCTCTATTCTACTTTCTGTCTCTGTGAGTTTGGCTATTCTAGGTACCTCATGTAAGTGGAATCATATGATATTCGTCCATCTGTGTCTAGCTTATTTCACTTAGTTTCATGCATGTTGTAGCATGTATAGAATTTCATTACTTTTTATGGCTGAATAATATTCCACTGCATGTATATACCACATTTTGTTAATCCATTCATCTGCTGATGGGCATGTGTGTTATTTCCACCTTTTAGCTATTATGAGTAACACTGCTTTCTTTATACCTTATATACTTATGGCATGTAATTATTTGCATTTTGTCTTTCGCCCCTTCTAGACTGGGAACTTTGAGAGTGAGGGCCATGTCTTATGTATCTTATTCATCTCTCTGAATCCCCAGAGCTGGTAGAGTAATAAGCAGGTGTTTACTTGGCACTTGTCTGTCTGTCAAATGACTAAGTGGTAGGTTGAAAATGAGTTTTGAGTTTACTTCATAAAGGACAATAGAGAAGTCAAAGGTGTTTGTTCAGCTCTGTCAGTTTTGAAGCAATGATCTTGTTTATTTGGTATTAGTTTTGAGTTAAAATACACTTAGGTGATAGGAAATAGCTGCAGAAATGCAGCCATTTTCCAAACACAACATGGCAGCCAGACGGCAGTATTAATGAACGCAAGCTAATAGAAAACACTCCTGCTCTGTGTGTGTCTGAGTGTGGGTATGTGACTTCACTGAACTGGCCATAGAGGCTGACCTGTGCACTGCCACCCTACCCCTGCCGGAGGGCACCATGTTAAGAATGAAGTGACTAAGTTTAGAAACAGGCAAAAGGGAAGCAGCAATGGGGCTTGGGGTAAGTTCACGCAGTTGCTTGGCCATTCTGACCCTGGGCAGATGTCCCCTCATCTCTTAATGATGGATGATACACCAGCTTTGACCACTGAACAACCCTGGTTCCAAGGCCAGCTGCCAGCATTTTTAACTTTTTGCAAAAGGACGCTGAAGGGAGGTTGATTTAGTGGCAGCCCCTCATGGTTGACTCTGTCAGTCAGGGCGATGATGTGTGGAGCAGGGGCAGATGAAAGGCCAGGCCCACTTTTGGAACGAGAAATAAAGCCTGTCGTGGGCTGAGAAAAGGGGGTGGGGTAGAGGTGGGAGAGTTCTCTGTTATTTTGAATGTGTGCCTCTGGTTTTTGGAGAAATAATATTGAATATGGTGGAACTGGAGAGCTGTAAAGAACCATACTCATAATCTAGTCCAGCTTGTTGGATTTATTGGTATGGAAATTAACAGATGAAGTTGTTTAAGAGGTCTTGCATGTGGCTATATTACTCTGAGGACAAGTTGGGAAAATATCAAGACATTTTCATCTGAACTGCTCAGGCTTTATGACACAACTTGATTTTCCAATGACGGCTATTCCCTCAGCAGAACACCATTTTTTTTTTTTTTACACAAAGCTGGAATGAATAGACATTTGATTCTAGGAAAATAAGTTTGCTAGTAATGGACTGTATAGTTATTAAAATAGTGCTGTTCATGAAAGGATGCTCAACGTCACTAATTGTTAGAGAAATGCAAATCAAACCCACAATGAGGTGTCACCTCACACCAGTCAGAATGGCCATTATCAAAAAATCTACAAACAATAAATGCTGGAGTGGGTGTGGAGAAAAGAGAACCCTCTTGCACTGTTGGTGGGAATGTAAATTGATACAGCCACTATGGAGAAGAGTATGAGGTTCCTTAAAAAACTAAAAATAGAACTACCATATGACCCAGCAATCCCACTCCTGGGCATATACTCTGAGAAAACCATAATTCAAAAAGAGACATGTACCACAATATTCACTGCAGCACTCTTTACAATAGCCAGGACATGGAAGCAACCTAAGTGCCCATCGACAGAGGAATGGATAAAGAAGATGTGGCACATATATACAATGGAATATTACTCAGCCATAAAAAGAAACGAAATTGAGTTATTTATAGTGAGGTGGATGGACCTAGAGTCTGTCATATGGAGTGAAGTAAGTCAGAAAGAGAAAAACAAACACCATATGCTAACACATATATATGGAATCTAAAAAAAAAAAAAAAAAACGTTCTGAAGAACCTAGGGCCAGGACAGGAATAAAGACGCAGACGTAGAGAACTGACTTGAGGACATGGGGAGGGGGAAAGGTAAGCTGGGACAAAGTGAGAGAGTGGCATGGACATATATACACTACCCAATGTAAAACTGATAGCTAGTGGGAAGCAGCCACATAGCACAGGGAGATCAGCTCCGTGCTTTGTGACCACCTAGAGGGGTGGGATAGGGAGGGTGGGAGGGAGACGCAAGAGGGAGGAGATAAGGGGATATATGTATATGTATAGCTGATTCACTTTGTTATACAGCAGAAACTAACACACCATTGTAAAGCAATTATACTCCAATAAAGATGTTAAAAAAAAAAACCATATTCTCTAGATCAGGGTTCCTTAATTTAGGCACAGCCCCAGTTGTGGGAGGCTGTTCTGTGTATTGCAGGATTTTTAGCAGCATCTCTGGTCTTTACTCACTAGATGCCAGTAGCGCATGCTCCCCCTGCCACACCCCAACTGTGACAATCAAAATATCTCCAGACATTGTTAAATGTCCCCTGGGGAGGTGGGGGGAGAATCACCCTGGGTTGAGAACCACAGCTCTAAATTATAATTTTATCCAGATTTTATTTTATTATTTTGTGTCCTTTTTGTTACCCTTTGTTATGATATAGTCAAGTTTCATGTAGTTTTCCCCTAAGAAGTTATTCTTTCTCTTGGGTGCAAAAATAAGTTTTAAGCTCTACTGATAGTTTGTCTAATAGCTCAGCTTCCCATATTTACTTAAGCTGGTTTGATTATAGGTAGATTATGCCAACTCAGCTCTTTGGACAGATGTTTAAGCTGTTAAGAACAAAACAATAAATTCTATACGGATGGTGAAAAAATAAATAAATAAAATAGTGTTAATGTAATGATTTAAGTGGTTTTTTAAGAAATGACTTAGAGGGCTTCCCTGGTGGCGCAGTGGTTGAGAGTCCGCCTGCCAATGCAGGGAACACGGGTTCGTGCCCCGGTCCGGGAAGATCCCACATGCTGTGGAGCGGCTGGGCCCGTGAGCCATGGCCGCTGAGCCTGTGCGTCCAGAGCCTGTGCTCCACAAAGGGAGAGGCCACAACAGTGAGAGGCCCGCGTACAGAAAAAAAAAAAAAAAAGAAATGACTTAGACATACAGAAAAACTGGTAAGATAGTACAGGGAGTTTCTTCTGTTATTAACATCCTACATCAGTATGGATCATTTGTCAGAATTAATGAACCGTATTGATTGATACGTTCTATTAACTAAAGTCCATACTTTTTTCAGGTTTCCTTAGTTTTTACCCAATGTCCTTTTTCTATTCCAGGATACCATCCAGGATACCATATTATTGTCATGTCTTCCTTAGGCTTCTCTGGTCTGTGACAGTTCCTCAGACTTTCCTTGTTTTTCATGACCTTGACAGTTTTGAGGAGTTCTTGGTCAGGTATTTTGTAGCACGTCCCTCAACTGGGATTTATCTAATTTTTTTTTTCATGATTAGACTAGGGGTTATAGTCTAATATAACTATATAAGACTTCCTTCCTTGGGGCAGAAGACCACAGAGATAAAGTACCATGTCATCATATCACATCAAGGGTACATATTATCGACATAACTTACCACCATTGATGTTAACCTTGACCACCTAGCCGAGGTCGTGTTTGGCGGGTTTCTCCACAGTACTTTGTCCCCCCATCTTCTAATACTGTACTCTTTGGAAGGAAGTCGTATGCATAGCCAACATTTGAGGAGTAGGGAGTTATGTTCCATTTCCTCAAGCGCAGCGTATCTACATAAATTATTTGGTGTACAGGGTTTTCATATTCTAAGAAAAGCTTAATCTTGTATATATTACTTACTCATGTAAATTTACCCAGGTGGCATCTCAAAATAATATGAATAACTGAAACATAGGTAAATCACAAATATTGAGTTAGTCTAGAACTTTTGCTTATTTCTTCCCCCTACAATTTTTTTTTTTAATCAGAACTGAAAACTTGATAAACTTGCATTTTTGTCCATCTGTGGCAGGAGTCAGCTGGCTAAGAAATGGAATGGAATGGTTGGAGAAATGGATGTGAATATTCCACATACTGGTTATTCAGCTCCTAAGAAATAAATGATTCCTTGTATCTATTACTGATTAATTTCTTTATTCTCTCTCTCTCCTTAATTTTTGAAAGTTTACTTAATGTTGAGAAGAGAGAACCAGCATTTACTTAGTACTTCTTGTATGCCTGGTGGTTTACATTTATATTATCTGACAGAAATATAAGAGAGCTGATCGGGTGGTCAGGGTTGGTAGGAGTCTATTTTTCCTGTTTCACAGATGAGGAAAGTGATACTTGGAGTGATTAAGCCATTTGCTCAAAGTTTACACGGACTAGTCCAGATCCAGGCCAGGTCTGCAAAACCCTTAAGTACTCTTTGTACTTTACTCTGCACTCCCATCCCCAATGGTGAATTTTTTTGGGTTTTTTGGTGTGTTTGTTTTTATGGCCGCAAGGCTTGTGAGATCTTAGTTCCCCAACCAGGGATCGAACCTGGGCCCTCATCAGTGAAAGCGTGGAGTCCTAACCACTGGCCCGCCAGGGAAGTCCCTTTCATGATGAATTTGATAGAAGAGAAGGGAGGGTTTGCCGTGATAGAGAGAACATTCTAAAACCATGTCCTTGGCATTCCACACAAGATCATTTTTCTATGACTTGTATAACTTATAAATTGCTTGTTGGCTTTTTGCTATTTGGGTAAATCCCTTTACCCCTAAATCTCAGTTTCCAAATGGGTAAAAAGAGAACTTTGAGTAGGTCATCTCAGAACGCCTTCCCAGCAATCACACTGCATCCTCTTCGGGGCCAGCCCTTGCCCATTCTTTTCTAGCTTCACATCCTCTGAGGATTTTGACTTTGTTGGAGTGGACTGTGGCTTTTCTAAAAGGCTAATAGCATTAATAAGTAGAGTAGAAATGTAGGCCATTCATAACAATAACTTGTTAAAGATAGTGTTGTTTGGTTTTTGATAATTGAAAGGAAACACAAGTGTGTGCACTAAATCACGTTGGCAAGAGTGTGTAATCTGAGGCCAAGTGTAAACTGAAGAGACTTCAGGCTTGCTGACATCAAATTCTTTGATTATGTTTTCTTTTTCTTTTGTTAAGTACTTCCAGTTTCCTACTGGTTTCCCTTCTCCACCTCCTCCCCTACTCCCCTTCCAATTTCAGCAAAAGATGCAGAGAATGGAGAAAAAGCCAACGAAGACTCTGTGTGTGTGTGTGTGTGTGTGTGTGTGTGTGTGTGTGTGTGTGTGTGTGTGTGTGTGTGTGTGTGTGTGTGTGTGTGTGTGTGTGTTCGGGGGGGGGGTTTGGGGAGTGGCAGTGCAGCAGACTCTCCCTGCCACTGAAATTTGCCCAGTAACTTAGACTTCATCCCTGAGTAGAGAAAGCCAGACAGGGCTGGTTTTCTTCGAGTTTACAAACCTGAGGCTCTTGCTCCTTTACTTGGGGGAGAAAGGAAGCTTTCCTGAGCGCTATTACAGGAAAAGATAATGATGGTCATGCCATTAATTACAAAGCCAAAGAGACATTCCCATTTTCCTCCAAACTGAATGTTTATTTCTTCAAGCATGTGCCAACACTCATGAGATTGTCACTAAGGAGATTGATGATTCTGAGAAAGTCATTTTAAGTCTGATGGTTCAGTTTCCTCATATCTAAAATGGGAGTTACAGAATCTGTCTTCCCACCCTAAAGACTGGTATAGGGATAAAATAAGACAAGAAGGAGCATAGGATGTTTAAGGTGCCACAGAAGCATGATGGTATTTCTACTGAACGAGCAAGCTTTTCTAAGAGAATTGGAAATATGAAATCCCATGTGAATCTACCTAGTAAGGCAATGTGTACCCTTAAGCAATACATAGAATTTCGAACATCACTCTACTATTTCTTACAGATTCAAGGTCGTCACCATGGATATTGGCTATAGAATTTTCAAAGTCCCTGGAGTCAAATTTAGAATGGGGCTAGTTGTTCAGTAGCATACTCATTGATTATCTGAACAAAAAGAGGTCCTGAATTTTCTTAGGTATATCTATCTACCTATTTGTTACTTGTGAAAACAAACAGGAATGTTTATTTAGGTACAATAAATATTAGCTTAATAAAAGCAGATATTCACACCTCCCTCTCAAAAGAGAATTGGTGGCTTCAAGCTGCTGTGATTTTTTTTTTTTTTTTCTTTTTTCTGTACGCGGGCCTCTCACTGTTGTGGCCTCTCCCATCGCGGAGCACAGGCTCCGGACGCGCAGGCTCAGCGGCCATGGCTCACGAGCCCAGCCGCTCCGCGGCATGTGGGATCTTCCCGGACCGGGGCACAAACCCGCGTCCCCTGCATCGGCAGGCGGACTCTCAACCACTGCGCCACCAGGGAAGCCCGTTGCTGTGATTTTTTTGAGTTCTTGTTTGTTCTGCTTTTTCATTTCTTTCTCACTGAAAGGACTGTTGGCTGCCCCTCTTGTGTAATATATGCAGTTTCCTTCATCCTCTCTGATTGCTTTTTCTGATTTTCTGCTTTAGTGCTTGGAAATCTGGTAATTAATTCATTAGCAGTGTCTTTGATACCAAAGTAAATGACCAGCAGGGGGGAATGGCCATGATTTGTGGATGCAAACTTTGTTGCTTCTATTAGTTATTTGGTCTCTTATAGACCATGGACGTTACTCTATTCGTATTTTCTTCCTTTTCCTCTATCTACTATGGTGTATTTTCTATAGCGTTTGCATGACTCTGGCACTTTTAAGACTACTTTAGTGTGTAACAGTGGTTTAGATTTTAGTGATTTAACATAAGTTCTGATCAAGCCCTCCGCTCCCCTAAGAAGCTTTCCTTAAGTAGGCAAGGGAGGTCGTTACTTTTTTTTCATTTGACGGGAACTTTGCTTAATTCCTTGTCTTGTCATCTCTGTTGAGTAAGCTGGGTTCTTAGCTTTTCCTTAGGGTAGGAGCTACGCTAATTGCCTGAAAAAGCCTGTCGTTTAGGACAAGTTGGATACTCTTTGCATAACTGTCCCCGTTTTTTACAAACAAGGAAACACTGGGGCTGTTTTCAGTAGCACAGGCCACATGGCTTGTGGCAGGGCCAGGACTGGTGCTGATGGAATCTGCTGGTGTCTGACTCCAAGTTGTTTTTCTACCACATCTCAACTGTGACCTGAAGCCTTACTTCTCTGATAAAAGATCCAGAAAAACCAAGCCAAGTGCCTCCATGTCCATTTAAGCTCTTGAAGCCTGTTTGATTCCTTTTGTGCCTATCAGGCCATCTCTCCCTGTGGAGCATGGCCTTGTGGCTGTCTCCACAAACCCCCCAAATTAAATGCATAGCCTATGGCTATGACCATAGCTTTCTTCAAAGTTTCAAGGACATTTGGCCTTTAAAAAAAATGATATGTTGGGCTTCCCTGGTGGTGCAGTGATTGAGAGTCCGCCTGCTGATGCAGCGGACACGGGTTCGTGTCCCGGTCCGGGAAGATCCCACATGCCGCGGAGCGGCTGGGCCCGTGAGCCGTGTCCGCTGAGCCTGCGCGTCCGGAGCCTGTGCTCCGCAACAGGAGGGGCCACAGCAGTGAGAGGTCCGCGTACCGCAAAAAAAAAACATAAAATGGTATGTCCTAACGCAATATCGTTTGTACATTACAGATGACATTTCCTCCCTCCTAATTAGTACTGTGTCCCATTCAGAGGATTAAAATACCTCAGACACCTCCTCGTTTCATTTACATGCTATGGTAGCAGATTGCAGTTAAAATTTTTAATTTGTCTTGGATTGCTCTTCTGTGAAAGGAAATGACTTTCTCATGAGACAAACAGGTGACATTTGAAAATGGCATTATGCTGTAAATTCAAACTATTATTTTCTGCATTCTTAATCATCTGTCCGGTGGAAGAAGTCGCATCAGAAGGTGTGCAGCTTTTAAAATTTCACCGAATCTGAGTCTGTCTTTTTCTATCCAGTAGAGTACAAATGAAGGCAATTGGTTTTTCCATGGGGTAGGACAAGAGTTCACCTTGGTTTTTATACAAAGTGTACCAGACACTAGGTTTAGCTTATCCTTCCATGAGGTTATTTGCAGGTAGTGAAATCCCTTGCTTGTCAAAAAAGAAAAAAAAAAAAAAAAGGCGGAGAAATGGAAATGGTTCTGCCCATAGGAAGATGACTGGATCTAGCACTTGGGGGCGAATCCCAGTTTCCTGCCTGCTGCAGGTTCTATTTATTATCTCTGCAAAGGTAGAGCATTTTTGACCTCTGCAAGAAAGAAAAGAATATGTAAAAGGCATGATTTTTAAATGTCATGCTGTATGTAGTTGAGATTTTTTTTTCCAAACAAGAAAACCACCTCTGGGCTATCTGGTAAAGTTGAAATATGTTATCAATCAACTTCTTTCACATGTAAAAGGAGAAAAGAAGGGGCGGAGCAGTGCAAATGGAGACCTTATGTTAAGTTCGAAAAGCACTTGAGGCCTAAATGTTAAAATGCAAAATTGTTATTGTGTAATTTAGGCTCTTCCACAGCTGTATTCCTTTGTGTTGTTGAATTCATTAACTTTCATGCCTTATGCTGGACATAATCCATAGTACAGAATCATCGAGAAGCACGAGAGGACTGAACTTGCCATAGACGGTCCATAACTTTCAGCTCACAGACACTCCTCAGGTTTAGAATGCTGGCAATCTTTTAGGCTTAAAAACATTTAATTAGTATTTATTCTCCATAGTGATGCAAGTTGAAGATTGCACTTCTTTTTTTTTTGAATTGCTTTCCAGTTGAAAGGCAGGTTTAGAGTATTCAAATTGTGAATCTGCTTCGTAGAAGAAATGTTTTAGTGTGAGATGAAGGCTGCTTAGTGTGTTCAGGCTGAACTGAGAAGAGAGATGTATGTAAAAGGAACTTTCATTTCTCTCCTAAGAAAATTAAAAAGAATGATCCGTATCCTCCCGTATAAAGGTGTAACAGCATGGCATTATGATGCATTTTCTTTCTGTCAAATAGGGACTCTTTGGGAGTTAATAAGTTGCGTGTGGAGTTTTCTCACAAAGTCATTTGGCCTTATAACATCGTAATGTCTTTCTGGTGTTTAGTCATGGAGAGTAAGTAATAAGAACAATAAACATGACTAAAACTTCGTAATCTTATATACAGGGGACTCAGAAGTTTTGAAACAGACCTTATACATTTCGTAAAGTTAAGTGAAACATTACGAAAGCATTCTTTCATTTTCTCTCATTTCTTTTTCCTTTATTTCCTCAACAATCTTCTCAAAAATTCTGTAACTCAGGAGAGGTCTATTAACTGAGACACCTAGGATGTTGTACCTTTCCTTGTGAGCTACATTAAGGAAATCAGACAACTTCTTTGAAAGAAGGTGGTTTTCTGTTTCATTTAACATAGTTTTCAATACAGAGGGAATCCCATTTGTGTATTTTATTTAAAGAGCAGAAAACTGAACAATATGTTTTTCTCTGATGCTGTGGAGGGGAGGGAGGATTGTGAATTTCCTGCTCGTTAGTGACAGTAAGAGGAAAGTGTGCCGAGCAGCGCCTGGCTGACCAACAACAGATGGGTATCACCTAATAATTAGTTTCTTGCTTCTTACTAAGTTCAGCCCTTAGATCTGCAGGTCTTTGTTTTTCCTTAGAGGGAGAGGTATTTGTGCATAGAAAGATGTCTATTTGTAGAAGGGGGTCTGTAGATTAAGAATGAATGCTCATCAAAATAGTTCTGGATGAGAAGCAAACAGAAAACTCCCCATCTGTGGGAAAACACGGACCAGCAAAACCACAGACAGGAAACAGTGCTAAATCTAAACGAGTCACAGCAGTAAGTTTCAGCAAATGGGAAAGAGAACGTAAGATGTGCTGTTTTTACCAAAGACATGTGTCAGAGTTTGAGCATCACCTACCGCAACTTCCATTTTTTCTCTCCTCAGCCCCGCTCCTCCCACCCTGCTGAAATTCACATCCCCACCACCCACCTTATTTTTCCACAATATGTCCTATGTGATCTATTCAGATCTCATTAAACTGATTTACTGGGCCCGCTGGCTCTGCTCACCCTCAGTTTATTCCTACTTTGTTTAAAATTCGGGAAGTGCTGGGGGAGGGGCGGAACATTAATCGCTGCACTTGTGCAAACGGAGTGCCAGCTGATTTACGGCAAAGGTTATAAAGGAAAAGTATTAAGTGTGCCTCATTCCATTTGGCAAAGCCATCCTGCACAATGTCCACAGAAACCCCAAGAGCCCTGTTTTGTAGAAAGAAGGGGGGAAAAACTCCACCGAAGATGTGCTCTTCTTCTTTTGAGCATTAATTAAGACTGTAAATCACAGGCCACATGAAACAACTGTATACGACAGAACGTGGATGGTTGGGGAATTCTGCTGGGCTTGTGTGATCAGTCTGAATACCTACACCAAAGCCCTAATGGGAGGGCAGACTTCAAAGGGCAGTTTTGGCATGAAGGAGAGGTCTGCTCCAGCGCGGCAGGGAGAGAAAGAATAGTAAAGTACCGGCTGCTGCACGGAAAATAGGTGGCGGGGGACCAGGAAGGAGGGGAAGAGAGAGAATGAGAGTGGAGCGGTTGGTTGTTTTCTCTCTTAAGAGTGTCAGATAGGTATTAAATGATGTATTATTCCTTTATCATAAAACAGTGGTTTTGATTGTATGGTAAAACAGCTAAATTCCAAATGAAAAAAAAAAACCTATTTCGGGGGAGAGGAAACTGTTGTTTATATTCTTATTTTTTTTACCCATGTAAAATGTCCTTTGGCTGCTTTTTTGACCATTTCACCATCCCTTCGTGCTGGGTCTCGGGCAACTTGGAAAAGCGGTAGTTAGCCTGTTACGCGAGATCCCCTGTGTGGGTTTGCAAATGTGAATTTACTTACTTGATTCTCTTTCCACAATGCAGGATCCAGCCGTCAGCACCACAGAGCTGAGATAGTGTTATTTTCCTTGGAAGGCTCTTCTGCATTCCTCTTCTACCCCAGCATATATGCTGAAGACCTGCAATAAATATTTTTTTCTTTCATCCTTCTTTTAAGGCTGATGAAACGTGTTCTTTGCATTCAGAGGTAATGTGATAGCTCCTTTTCAGCATGTGCTTTTTTCTCTTCTGGTGAGGCTGGATTTGTGTTGATTTTTTACCTCACCTTGAGCTGGTCCAGCGCCTCCTGGTCCAACTGTGTGTATTTTTAGCACAGCAGTTCAAGACGGAGGTTAAGACCAAGTTCATGGCTCTGGAACAGAACTTTAATGTTGGACCTTTGCTTCATGAGTATAGTACTCTAACCAACTGAGGTAATGCCACTGAGAATTAGACATGGCCCCTCATTGAAAATGCTGTTTTCTGTGGGTCGTGATAGTGAGCAGTTGAAAGCAACTTGAATATCAAATCACAAGAGTTTGGTTAAATAAATCAGTATGTTCATATAATGGGATATTAAGACAGTATAGAAACATAGGCATTTGTATAGAAATGTGTTCACATCATATTATTAAGTTAAAAAATACTGTAGTACGTATGTATGATCCTATGTTTGATTTTTTTCTACTTTATTTAAGTATAATTGGAGTAAACCAAACTATACATATTCAAAGTATACAATCTGATGAGTTTTGACATCAGCAGACACCTGTGAAATCATCGCCACAATCAGCATAATAAACATTCAATCAGCTCCCCTCCAAAAAGTTTCCTTGTGCCTTTGTAATTGTATTAATCCATTCTTCCTCCCACCCCTCTCCACAGGCAAACACTGATCTGCTTCCTATCACTATAAATTAGATAGCATTTTCTAGAATTTTATATAAATGGAATCATGCAGTATGTGCTCATTTTTTTTGGCTTCTTTCACTCAACATAATGATTTTGAGATTTACCCATGTTGTGTGTATCAAGAGTTCATTCCTTTAAGTTGTTGAATAGTAGACCATGGTCTATTCATCTTGTGGTGGTCATTGTTCTACTTATAGCTCCCTGGTAGCTTTCTTGGCCTTATGGAATCTCACCTTAACATAGTAAGCATATTCAGTCAGAGACTCAAGGAGACTCACCTGCCGATTTCTTAAGCCCTTCTTCTGCATAGCTCCCTCTGTTTGGTTCTTTGCCATACAAATTCCAACCACCTCTGCTGCCTTGTTCTTTGATATTTGGCACCTCAGGTTAATGAGATGGCAGTAGTCTTCTTGGGGTCCCTTCATTTGCTGTATCTTATAGGTGCTCAGGCAGAAAGTTGGGGGGTGGTAGGGCTCATCTTGTTAGTCTCCCGTCTCTCAAAGATCACAGTTCTGTATCTGAAAACATTTGTATCATATTTTTGTCCAGCGTTCTAGTTGACTTTAGTTGGAGAATTGGTTTAGAACTAATGACTTAATCATAACTGGCAATGTTAAGTCCACATGAATTAATTTGTGATAGTGATATCTAACATTCAGTAAGAAGATTTGTTTTTAAAAATCTTAATGATTTTCCGAAAAGGGAAGGTGACTCTTAGTAGGTATTTATCTTCTTATTTCTCAGGGCAAGTACACCACTTTAAGAGGATTCTGTGCGAGTGCAGAATCAGGAAGCAATGGTAGTATAGTTCGTATGCCTATGGCAGGGAGAAATCTTACTGACTCAAATTTCTTTGAAATCGCTTTTCATTTTTCATTAGGAGCTTTCCTCATTGACTAGAGTGAACCAAAGCTAACATAGAACAATTAAGATAGTTCAAATGCCCATTTACCAGATGGAACCCATGCAGCTCATAGAGGCAGAGGAAGCTTGGTTTAGGATGTGTGTACTATCTGCTTAATGAGATAGAAAGAGTCCAGCCTAGACCTTTTTGTTTTTCTTTCAAACACATTCCCCAGCCGACAGATTCTATTGATAAAAACAATCTGCTTAAAAATCAGAGGAAACAACGAACAACCTTTATTTTTGGTGTTTCAGTAATAATATGTTATCATCATCCAAAGGTTTAGCTAAAGGTTACAAAAAGGAAAATGCAAATATCACTTATGGAATAGACATACAACTGATAAAACCCTTGCCCTTTTTTCCATCCATGCTTTGGGAATCTACCAGTGTTGTACCCAGGCTTGATTTTTGACTAGAAACTTCTAGAAATTTTCTCATTTAAGTCTCAGCCAAGCCTCACCAAGTACTTGGCTAGAACAATTCCCAGAGGTTAATTTTTTTAGTTTAAATTTTCTTTGTGACTATTTTTGTATTGTGGCAAAATGCACGTAAGATTTACCATCTTGCCCATATTTTAGAGTATAGTTAAATGATATTAAGCACATTCATATTGTTGTCCAGCCATCACTACCATTCATCCCCAGATTGCTTTTCATCTTGCACAACTGAAACTCTTAGTATAATGTCCTCAAGGTTCATCCATGATATAGCATATGTCAGAATTTTCTTCCTTTTTAAGGCTAAATAATATTCTATTTTATGTATATACAACATTTGGCTTATCCATTCATCTGTCAATGTACAATTGGGTTGTTTCCAAGTTTTAGCTATTGTGACTAATGCTGATGTGAGCATGAGTATACAAATATCTTTTTGATACTCCACTTTCAATTCTTTTAGGTATATAACCAGAAATGGAATTTCTGGACTATATGGTAATTTTATTTTTAATTTTTTGAGGAATCACCGTACTGTTGTCCACAGCGACTGCAACATTTTACAATCTAACCAACAGTGCACAAAGATTCCATTTTATCCACAAATGCTCCAACACTTGTTATTTTCTTGGTTTTTGATAGTAGCGTATTCTCTCATCATGGTTTTGATTTGCATTTCCCTATTTTTAGTGATGCTGAGCATCTTTGCATGTGTTTATTGACTATCCATATATCTTATTTATTTATTTATTTACTTATTTATTTATTTTGGCTGCACCGGGTCTTAGTTGAGGCATGTGGACTTCTTAGTTGTGGCATGTGAATTCTTAGTTGCGGCATGTGGGATTTAGTTCCCTGGCCAGGGATCGAACCCGTGCCTCCTACATTGGGAGCTCGGAGTCTTACCCACTGGACCCTATATATCTTCTTTGGAGAATTGGCTATTCAAATCTTTTGCCCACATTTGAATCAGGATTGGCTTTTTGTTGCTGTTGTTGAGTCTTAGGGGTTCTTTATATATATTCTGAATATTAATCTCTTGAAAGATACATGATTTGCAAATATTTTCTTCCACTCCATTTGCTACCTTTCACTCTGTTGATAGTGTCCTTTGATACACAGGTTTTAATTTTCACAAAGTTTAGTTTGTCTATTTTCTCTTTGTCTTTTTTTTTTGAAGTTTCTCCACCAGTCATTACAAGAGTTTATTGGGACCTTCAGTTTTCTTGCCTGTGCATTACTGATTTTTTTTTTAACATCTTTATTGGGGTATAATTGCTTTACAATGGTGTGTTAGTTTCTGCTTTATAACAAAGTGAATCAGTTATACATATACATATGTTCCCATATCTGTTCCGTCTTGCATCTCCCTCCCTCCCACCCTCCCTATCCCACCCCTCCAGGCGGTCACAAAGCACCGAGCTGATCTCCCTGTGCTATGCGGCTGCACGTTTGGTAGTGTGTATATGTCCGTGCCTCTCTCTCGCTTTGTCACAGCTCACTCTTCCCCCTCCCCATATCTTCAAGTCCATTCTCTAGTAGGTCTGTGTCTTTATTCCTGTCTTACCCCTAGGTTCTTCATGACATTTTTTTTTCCTTAAATTCCACATATATGTGTTAGCATACGGTATTTGTCTTTCTCTTTCTGACTTACTTCACTCTGTATGAGTCTATCCACCTCATTACAAATAGCTCAATTTCGTTTCTTTTTATGACTGAGTAATATTCCATTGTATATATGTGCCACATCTTCTTTATCCATTCATCCGATGATGGACACTTAGGTTGTTTCCATCTCTGGGCTATTGTAAATAGAGCTGCAATGAACATTTTGGTACATGACTCTTTTTGAATTATGGTTTTCTCAGGGTATATGCCCAGTAGTGGGATTGCTGGGTCATATGGTAGTTCTATTTGTAGTTTTTTAAGGAACCTCCATACTGTTCTCCACAGTGGCTGTATCAATTTACATTCCCACCAACAGTGTAAGAGTGTTCCCTTTTCTCCACACCCTCTCCAGCATTTATTGTTTCTAGATTTTTTGATGATGGCCATTCTGACTGGTGTGAGATGATATCTCATTGTAGTTTTGATTTGCATTTCTCTAATGATTAGTGATGTTGAGCATTCTTTCATGTGTTTGTTGGCAGTCTGTATATCTTCTTTGGAGAAATGTCTATTTAGGTCTTCTGCCCATTTTTGGATTGGGTTGTTTGTTTTTTTGTTATTAAGCTGTATGAGCTGCTTATAAATTTTGGAGATTAATCCTTTGTCAGTTGCTTCATTTGCAAATATTTTCTCCCATTCTGAGGGTTGTCTTTTGGTCTTGTTTATGGTTTCCTTTGCTGCGCAAAAGCTTTTAAGTTTCATTAGGTCCCATTTGTTTACTTTTGTTTTTATTTCCATTTCTCTAGGAGGTGGGTCAAAAAGGACCTTGCTGTGATTTATGTCATAGAGTGTCCTGCCTATGTTTTCCTCTAAGACTTTGATAGTTTCTGGCCTTACATTTAGGTCTTTAATCCATTTTGAGCTTATTTTTGTGTATGGTATTAGGGAGTGATCTAATCTCATACTTTTACATGTAGCTGTCCAGTTTTCCCAGCACCACTTATTGAATAGGCTGTCCTTTCTCCACTGTACATTCCTGCCTCCTTTGTCAAAGATAAGGTGACCATATGTGCGTGGGTTTATCTCTGGGCTTTCTATCCTGTTCCATTGATCTATCTTTCTGTTTTTGTGCCAGTACCATACTGTCTTGATTACTGTAGCTTTGTAGTATAGTCTGAAGTCAGGGAGCCTGATTCCTCCAGCTCCGTTTTTCGTTCTCAAGATTGCTTTGCCTATTCGTGGTCTTTTGTGATTCCATACAAATTGTGAGATTTTTTGTTCTAGTTCTGTGAAAAATGCCACTGGTGGTTTGATAGGGATTGCATTGAATCTGTAGATTGCTTTGGGTAGTAGAGTCATTTTCACAATGTTGATTCTTCCAATCCAAGAACACGGTATATCTCTCCATCTATTTGTATCATCTTTAATTTCTTTCATCAGTGTCTTATAATTTTGTGCATACAGGTCTTTTGTCTCCTTAGGTAGGTTTATTCCTAGATATTTTATTCTTTTTGTTGCAATGGTAAATGGGAGTGTTTTCTTGATTTCACTTTCAGATTTTTCATCCTTAGTGTATAGGAATGCCAGAGATTTCTGTGCATTAATTTTGTATCCTGCTACTTTACCAAATTCATTGATTACCTCTAGTAGTTTTCTGGTAGCATCTTTAGGATTCTCTATGTATAGTATCATGTCATCTGCAAAGAGTAACAGCTTTACTTCTTCTTTTCCGATTTGGATTCCTTTTATTTCCTTTTCTTCTCTGATTGCTGTGGCTAAAACTTCCAAAACTATGTTGAATAAGAGTGGTGAGAGTGGGCAACCTTGTCTTGTTCCTGATCTTAGTGGAAATGCTTTCAGTTTTTCACCATTGAGGACGATGTTGGCTGTGGGTTTGTCATATATGGCCTTTATTATGTTGAGGAAAGTTCCCTCTATGCCTACTTTCTGCAGGGTTTTTATCATAAATGGGTGTTGAATTTTGTCGAAAGCTTTCTCTGCATCTACTGAGATGATCATATGGTTTTTCTCCTTCAATTTGTTAATATGGTGTATCACGTTGATTGATTTGCGTATATTGAAGAATCCTTGCATTCCTGGAATAAACCCCACTTGATCATGGTGTATGATCCTTTTAATGTGCTGTTGGATTCTGTTTGCTAGTATTTTGTTGAGGATTTTTGCATCTATGTTCATCGGTGATATTGGCCTGTAGTTTTCTTTGTGACATCCTTGTCTGGTTTTGGTATCAGGGTGATGGTGGCCTCCTAGAATGAGTTGGGGAGTGTTCCTCCCTCTGCTATATTTTGGAAGAGTTTGAGAAGGATAGGTGATAGCTCTTCTCTAAATGTTTGATAGAATTCGCCTGTGAAGCCATCTGGTCCTGGGCTTTTGTTTGTTGGAAGATTTTTAATCACAGTTTCAATTTCAGTGCTTGTGATTGGTCTGTTCATATTTTCTATTTCTTCCTGATTCAGTCTTGGCAGGTTGTGCCTTTCTAAGAATTTGTCCATTTCTTCCAGGTTGTCCATTTTACTGGCATAGAGTTGCTTGTAGTAATCTCTCATGATCTTTTGTATTTCTGCAGTGTCAGTTGTTAACTTCTCCTTTTTCATTTCTAATTCTATCGATTTGAGTCTTCTCCCTTTTTTTCTTGATGAGTCTGGCTAATGGTTTATCTATTTTGTTTATCCTTTCAAAGAACCAGCTTTTAGTTTTATTGATCTTTGCTATTGTTTCCTTCATTTCTTTTTCATTTATTTCTGATCTGATTTTTATGATTTCTTTCCTTCTGCTAACTTTGGGGTTTTTTTGTTCTTCTTTCTCTAATTGCTTTAGATGCAAGGTTAGGTTGTTTAGTCGAGATGTTTCCTGTTTCTTAAGGTAGGATTGTATTGCTATAAACTTCCCTCTTAGAACTGCTTTTGCTGCATCCCATAGATTTTGAGTCGTCGTGTCTCCATTGTCATTTGTTTCTAGGTATTTTTTGATTTCCTCTTTGATTTCTTCAGTGATCACTTCGTTATTAAGTAGTGTATTGTTTAGCCTCTGTGTGTTTGTATTTTTTACAGATCTTTTCCTGTAATTGATATCTAGTCTCATAGCGTTGTGGTCGGAAAAGGTACTTGATACAATTTCAATTTTCTTAAATTTACCAAGGCTTGATTTGTGACCCAAGATATGATCTATCCTGGAGAATGTTCCATGAGCACTTGAGAAAAATGTGTATTCTGTTGTTTTTGGATGGAATGTCCTATAAATATCAATTAACTCCATCTCGTTTAATGTATCATTTAAAGCTTGTGTTTCCTTATTTATTTTCATTTTGGATGATCTGTCCATTGGTGAAAGTGGGGTGTTAAAGTCCCCTACTATGAATGTGTTACTGTCGATTTCCCCTTTTATGGCTGTCAGTATTTGCCTTATGTATTGAGGTGCTCCTATGTTGGGTGCATAAATATTTACAATTGTTATATCTTCTTCTTGGATCGATCCCGTGATCATTATGTAGTGTCCTTCTTTGTCTCTTCTAATAGTCTTTGTTTTAAAGTCTATTTTGTCTGATATGAGAATTGCTACTCCAGCTTTCTTTTGGTTTCCATTTGTATGAAATACCTTTTTCCATCCCCTTACTTTCAGTCTGTATGTGTCTCTAGGTCTGAAGTGGGTCTCTTGTAGACAGCAAATATATGCATCTTGTTTTTGTATCCACTCAGCCAATCTGTGTCTTTTGGTGGGAGCATTTAGTCCATTTACATTTAAGGTAATTATCGATATGTGTGTTCCCATTCCCATTTTCTTAATTGTTTTGGGTTCGTTATTGTAGGTTTTTTCTTTCTTTTGTGTTTCTTGCCTAGAGAAGTTCCTTTAGCAGTTGTTGTAGAGCTGGTTTGGTGGTGCTGAACTCTCTCAGCTTTTGCTTGTCTGTAAAGGTTTTAATTTCTCCATCAAATCTGAATGAGATCCTTGCTGGGTAGAGTAATCTTGGTTGCAGGTTTTTCTCCTTCAACACTTTCAATATGTCCTGCCACTCCCTTCTGGCTTGCAGAGTTTCTGCTGAAACATCAGCTGTTAACCTTATGGGGATTCCCTTGTGTGTTATTTGTTGTTCTTCCCTTGCTGCTTTTAATATGTTTTCTTTGTATTTAATTTTTGACAGTTTGATTAATATGTGTCTTGGCGTATTTCTCCTTGGATTTATCCTGTATGGGACTCTCTGTGCTTCCTGTACTTGATTAACTATTTCCTTTCCCATATTAGGGAAGTTTTCAACTATAATCTCTTCAAATATTTTCTCAGTCCCTTTCTTTTTCTCTTCTTCTTCTAGAACCCCTATAATTCGAATGTTGGTGCGTTTAATGTTGTCCCAGAGGTCTCTGAGACTGTCCTCAGTTCTTCTCATTCTCTTTTCATTATTCTGCTCTGCAGTAGTTATTTCCACTATTTTATCTTCCAGGTCACTTATCCGTTCTTTTGCCTCAGTTATTCTGCTACTGATCCCATCTAGAGTGTTTTTCATTTCATTTATTGTGTTGTTCATCATTGTTTGTTTCATCTTTAGTTCTTCTAGGTCCTTGTTAACTGATTCTTGCATTTTGTCTATTCTATTTCCAAGATTTTGGATCATCTTTACTATCATTATTCTGAATTCTTTTTCAGGTAGACTGCCTATTTCCTCTTCATTTGTTAGGTCTGGTGGGTTTTTATCTTGCTCCTTCATCTGCTGTGTGTTTTTCTGTCTTTTCATTTTGCTTATCTTACTGTGTTTGGGGTCTCCTTTTTGCAGGCTGAAGGTTCGTAGTTCCTGTTGTTTTTTGTGTCTGTCCCCAGTGGCTAAGGTTGGTTCAGTGGGTTGTGTAGGCTTCCTGGTGGAGGGGACTAGTGCCTGTGTTCTGGTGAATGAGGCTGGATCTTGTCTTTCTGGTGGGCAGGTCCACGTCTGGTGATGTGTTTTGGGGTGTTTGTAGACTTATTATGATTTTGGGCAGCCTCTGTGCTAATGGGTGGGGTTGTGTTCCTGTCTTGCTAGTTGTTTGGCATAGGATGTCCAGCACTGTAGCTTGCTGGTCGTTGAGTGAAGCTGGGTGCTGGCGTTGAGATGGAGATCTCTGGGAGATTTTCGCTGTTTGATATGTGCAGCTGGGAGGCCTCTTGTGGACCAGTGTCCAGAAGTTGGCTCTCCCACCTCAGAGGCACAGCACTGACTCCTGGCTGCAGCACCAAGAGCCTTTCATCCACAGGGCTCCTTAATTTGGGATGATTCGTTGTCTATTCATGTATTCCACAGATGCAGGATACACCAAGTTGATTGTGGAGCTTTAATCCACTGCTTCTGAGGCTGCTGGGAGAGATTTCCCTTTCTCTTCTTTGTTCTCACAGCTCCCAGGGGCTCAGCTTTGGATTTGGCCCCGCCTGTGCGTGTAGGTCGCCAGAGGGCGTCTGTTCTTTGCTCAGACAGGACGGGGTTAAAGGAGCCGCTGATTCGGAGGCTCTGGCTCACTCAGGCCGGCGGGTAGGGAGGGTCACGGAGTGCGGGGCGGGCCTGCGGCGGCAGAGGCCGGCATGATGTTGCTAGCCTGAGGCGCGCCGTGCGTTCTCCCGGGGCAGTTGTCCCTGGATCCCGGGACCCTGGCAGTGGCGGGCTGCACAGGCTCCCTGGAAGGGGGTGTGGATAGTGACCTGTGTTCGCACACAGGCTTCTTGGTGGCGGCAGCAGCGGCCTTAGCGTCTCATGTCCGTCTCTGGGGTCCGCGCTTTTAGCCGCGGCTCGCGCCCGTCTCTGGAGCTCTCTCAAGCAGCGTCTTAATCCCCTCTCCTCGCGCACCAGGAAACAAAGAGGGAAGAAAAAGTCTCTTGCCTCTTCGGCAGGTCCAGGCTTTTCCCCGGACTCCCTCCCGGCCAGCCGCGGTGCACTAATCCCCTGCAGGCTGTGTTCACGCCGCCAACCCCAGTCCTCTCCCGGCGCTCCGACAGAAGCCCGAGCCTCAGCTCCCAGCCCCGCCCGCCCCGGCGGGCGAGCAGACAAGCCTCTCGGCTGGTGAGTGCCGGTCGGCCCTGATCCTCTGTGCGGGCATCTCCCCGCTTTGCCCTCCGCACCCCTGTTGCTGTGCTCTCCTCCGCGGCTCCCAAGCTCCCCCACTCCGCCACCCGCAGTCTCCGCCACCCGCAGTCTCCGCCTCCGAAGCTCCCCCACTCCGCCACCCGCAGTCTCCGCCCGCGAAGGGGTTCCTAGTGTGTGGACACTTTTCCTCCTTCACAGCTCCCTCCCGCTGGTGCCGGACCCGTCCCTATCCTTTTGTCTCTGTTTAGTTTTTTCTTTTGCCCTAACCAGGTACGTGGGGGGTTCCTTGCCTTTTGGGAGGTCTGAGGTCTTCTGCCAGCGTTCAGTAGGTGCTCCGTAGGAGTTGTTCCACGCGGAGATGTATTTCTGGTCTATCTGTGGGGAGGAAGGTGATCTCCGCGTCTTACTCTTCCGCCATCTTCCCGGAAGTCTCCCCTGACTCTTTCTCTCTTTGTCTTTTGAAAGTTTGATAGTAATATGTCTCAGTGTGGATCTCTTTAAGTTCATCTTACTTGAAGTCCATTGAGCTTTGTGGTTGTTTATATTCATGTCTTTCATCAAATTTAGGAAATTTTCAGCCATTATTTCTTCAAATATTCATTCTTCCTCTTTCTCTCTCTCTTTTCCTTCTGGGACTCCCATGGTGAGTGTCGGTCTACTTGACTTCCAAAATAATTACGTCAGACGGATTTTTCCAGTGGAATTGTCATTTAGTTCGGGCAATGGATTCCTGGTACTTCTTACTCCACCACCTTCCCAGAATCTTCTCCTTCAATTGCCTCTTTTTAGAGTTAATTTATTTTATTTATTTATTTTTGGCTGTGTTGGGTCTTCATTGCTGCACGGGGGCTTTCTATAGTTGAGGCGAGTGGGGGCTACTCTTTGTTGAGGTGCACAGGCTTCTCATTGTGGTGGCTTCTCTTGTTGTGGAGCACGGGCTCTAGGCACGTGGGCTTCAGTAGTTGTGGCACGCAAGTTCAGTAGTTGTGGCTCATGGGCTCTGGAGCATAGGCTCAGTAGTTGTGGCACATGGCCTTAGTTGCTCCATGGCATGTGGGATCTTCCCAGACCAGGGCTCGAACCCGTGTCCCCTGCATTGGCAGGCAGATTCTTAACCCCTGCGCCACCAGGGAAGCCCTCAGTTGCCATTTTGAACACACATGTTTTATCCTTCTACATGTATTTTCAGGAATCTTATTCAGATTGGCATAGAACTTGTCCATCCTAATGACCCATAACTAGAGAAGATCAAACGAGATGACATATAAGTATGTGTTTTAAAAATATTTAGAAAATAATTAAGGTATGTTATTTCTTGCTCACATACCTTTAGAAAATGCAGAAGTAGCTATGGTATGAGCATTCCCTTTGATTTCTTGCGATAATCTCTATCTTTCCAGTTTGTATTGTTGAGGTGGGGAGAGGCTAAGAGGTTTCCTCAAAGGATAAGGACATTTCTTACAAAAGAGACAAGTAAGGAGCATTTTTGTAGATATAGATTTTTATTACATCAAGAATATAAAATTACATTTGGTCTGTGTATTCAGAAAAGTCTTCTTAAGTTTTTCTTTCATTTAAGAGAGAAGTGAATCAATTCCTGTTATAGTTTTACAAGTTTCTGTATTATACAGCACACTGATTATAAGGAGAGGAATTATCCTCTATAACTACTATTTTGGTTACTCATAAATGTTTCTGAAACATTGTGCCAACTTATCAGACAAGTCTATAGTCCTAAGCCCACTCATTTCAGGAAGCAACCTGTTTTTTTCTTTTTATTTATTGCTTTTATTTCAAAAGAATTGAAATATAGGCCACCTGAAATTTGCTCCTTTCTGTCTCTCCTTATCATTAAATTCAAGTATATAATGTTACCCCTAATATGTTCAGTGAAACATGATTAAAATGTTACTTAAAAAGTTAAAATAAGCTAGTTTGCAAAACAATAGTACTGAATGGGTTAGTACAACACAAACCTATTGTCATCTAATATTAGAATTAAGTATTTCTTGCTGACATCCCTGCCTTAATCAGTTAGCTAGTCTATAGTGGCTTAGTAAGACTGTATTTAGCCTATTTTCCAAATGGCAATTAAGAAATGGTTTCATTTCCTAGTACAGGTTTGCTGGTGAAATCTCTCTGGCTTGTCCACCCCTATGAATTCTCTGTCTCCGTCCTTCCCCCTCCCCTCCCCACACCTCTCTAGAAACTCTTTTCCTTTCCTCATCCCTAAGACCAAAGCTCTCCAAACATTCCCTGTGTGTTTGTACAGTGCACAGTGAGGAAGAAATGATTAAGCAGCGAAATGTTTGAAACCCAGCTAATGCAAGGATTACCATCTATTTAACTCTTTCTTATCTTGAACTGGGAGGTGCTTAATGGCTGGACTTATTGTTCTCCTTTTTTTGACATTAATGAAGAAATCAGAGCATCCAGCTGATTTCCAAAGGTGTCTTAAGAGTGACCTGCTGAATTGATTTATTTGTCCCCTCCTTCCAACATTGTTCCAGACTGGAGCAATGGAGAGCGTGGTATTGTTAGAATAAATACACATGTGCATGCGTGCTTGCACACACAATACAGGCACACCACCTCTGTTCACACTCAAGCCAGAATGTATTTAGCCTCTAATAAAAGGACTGAAGGGGCTTGCAGGTAGTCTGCTTAAGAGATATACTCCTAGTTTCTGTTCTACTTTCTCAGTGATTAAGAATCCTTTCAGTAGCAGCCTGCAGCTCCTCTGTATAAAGCAGGCTTTCCAGTTCTAACCTGTATCTTGTGGGCTCAGGTGTTGTTGGAGTACATACCTTACTGTAGTAGATCAAAATCTTATATATTTCTTATTTTTTATAGGTAGAAGAATTATTATTAACTTGCATTTTATGAATTAAGAATAAAAACTCCACTTTTAATGTGAACATCGTGGTGTGTGTCCTTTGTTACCTACTTCCATGATCATATAATTATAGAGGAACATAAAGGTATACAGCATTTTCTGTCTTTTTTTTTTTTTTTTTTTTTTTTTTTGCGGTACGCGGGCCTCTCACTGTGGTGGCCTCTCCCGTTGCGGAGCACAAGCTCCGGACGCGCAGGCTCAGTGGCCATGGCTCACGGGCCCAGCCACTCCGCAGCATGTGGGATCTTCCCGGACCGGGGCACGAACCTGTGTCCCCTGCATCGGCAGGCAGTCTCTCAACCACTGTGCCACCAGGGAAGTCCACTGTCGTTTTTGAAAAATCAGGTCATATTGTGTCTCTTGCTCTTCTCAATAAATGCATGAGGGAAATCCTTCTAAAGCTATTACAGATCCAACTTCTATTTAATTTGTACCTGGCATTCATTGGTATGGCTGTGCCTCAGTGTATTCAACCATTCTCTGTTAATGGGCATTCATTTAGTTTCCTATTTTTTCACACTATAAACAACACAACTTTCTAGGAGAGGTAATAGTAACATGGATGGTGAAATTGAACTGCTTGGATTAGAATCCTGTTAACACCACTTACCAACTGTTTGATCTTGGGCAAGTTACGCAGCTACTCTCTGCCTCATTTTCCTCCTCTCAAAATGGAAAGAATGAAAGTATTTACCTCCTATGTCTCTTCCACAGCAAAATTGAACACTTGCCTAGCCTTAGGGCAAGAATAATTCAGCTCACCTGTTCAGCTCTCTAGTTGGAGGAAGGAGTCAAGGTAGACCTTCAGGCTGCGTCCTTCTTGGGTGGGTGGGATGGGCCTTCCAAGGATCCTGTGAGAGCTGTGTGTGTTTGGGATCGAGTGGGGATTCCATCCAGATTTCCTCAGGTCTTCCCATCCAGGTCTTACCTTCACATAGGCAGAGCCCAAAGCCTCCCTTCCCCACTCCAGGCCTGCCCAACCGCAGCAGGTGCTCCCTACTTGGATTTGCATTGAGAGGGGAGGGCAGTAGGAACACCGCAAGCCACCATCTTCCTGAAATCCTGTCCAGAAGAAAACTACCTACCTAGACTTGGCCTCATAGAAATATATTTTTCTGCTTAACAAATTAAAAATGAAGTATCTACTCTCAATCCTGGATAATTCAATCGGAATAGACCTTGATGGTTAGAAAGTTGTGATGGCCAATTCTTGTAATACTATGCAAGACCTAGGATTACTTGTACATGTGCTAGTATCATCGGAATAGATGCTTAATTAAAAAGAAAAAGAGGGCTTCCCTGGTGGCGCAGTGGTTGAGAGTCTGCCTGCCGATGCAGAGGACGCAAGTTCGTGCCCTGGTCCGGGAAGATCCCACATGCCACGGAGTGGCTGGGTCCGTGAGCCATGGCTGCTGAGCCTGCGCGTCCGGAGCCTACGCTCCACAGGAATGTTTCTTGTGTTGAATTCTGTCTCTCCTCCCCACCAGGTATTTTGAGCTGGCATCCCTATTAATGTTACTATACGTCTCTGTTACTTTTCATTGACATTGTTCATTTGAGAGCATCTTCTTCTGAATGACATAAGGCCTCCCCTGGCTCTATCCACAGTGATGATATATTTTCACATTGCTGAAAGCTTAGTATTTCTGGACAGGAGCAGAATGAGTTAGCTGAGGAAGGTTCTAAAATTTAAAAATATATGAAACATATCGATCTCAAATAATGATTAAGAAAAAAGTCATTGTTTAGGGAATTACTGTTTACTATGTTCTTTTGTTTCCACTACTTCAGATTATGTGTTTTTACCTGAACACCAAAGCAATACTTGCTAACTGCAGAGAGCTGGAAGATACATACAGAAAAGTAAAAAGATTAAAGTAAGCCATCAGGTGTGGCTATAAAGGAGTAGCAGGAGGAAGTTTTTTTGGCATGATGGTACCACCCTGTAACTTGATTGTTACAAGAATCTATACATGTGTTAAAATTCACTTTACCGTATGATAATTGAAAAACAAAGTTAAACAAAAATAGAACTATCTATAATTCTTCCACCTAGCTTTAATCGTTTTTAACATCTTGGTGTATTTCCGTCTCCTATTTCTATGAATACAACTACAGATGCATTTCTCTTTTACAAAATTGCTCTTATACGTTTATGTATATACTGACTTTAAATATCTTAAACATTTTTTGTATCATCAAATATTATTTTGAAATATCTTTACATGGTTGGAAAATGTTCTATCATGAGATGTAGCTAATTTATTTAACTATTCTCTTACTGTAGTATATTTCCACAATTGAGTGTGCAAAAAAAGTTAATTTAAAAATAAATGCTTAACTTTCACTCCTACTAGAATTATCCTCAGAAGAAAATCCTTTTCTCACCATGAGCTACAAAGATCTGTTGCTTCTGCAGCCTCAGCTCACGTCACTCACCCAGCCACAGCAGTGGCCCTTCAGCCCCCAGAACTCACTGGGCTTCCTGGTTTTGGAGCTGGGATGCTTCTCTTCTTTCCATCCCGCCTGGCCTCCGCCTCTGTCCTCTTCCTCTCTCTCCAGTCGGCAAGGCTGACACCTTTAAGCTTCAGCTTAAAAGTTCCCTCACAAAGTGGTCTCCCTTGAACACCCAGTTCCCTGCCATTCCTCTCTTCTCTCACACAGCACTCTCTCCTTTTTTCCTTTCCTATCACTTCCCACACATGGTGATTATATTTTTACATTTACTTGTTTCACGTCAGTCTCTCCCTTAATGATAAGCTCCATGAAGGGTATGGACCATGTCGTTTTTGCTAAATACTGCATACCCGCTGCTTAGCACAGTGCCTGCTACATAGTGGGGACTCAGTAAATCATCGATGGCTGGCTGAATGGCTGAGTGAACCGAATGAAGAGCTGTCATCCTCTAGTGACACAGACCTAATGATTACAAAAATATGTTGGGAGAGCTTACATTCAGACTTTAGTATTTTTAATTAAATTGACAGTAAGTGGCATTGAAATCGGTAGGTGACCATCAGTGTAACTTAATTTAATAAAATGGGTTGAGATCCTATTATTCTGCACTGGAGTGAGTATTTTAAATTCTAAGGAAAGGCTTTTTCTCACTTGCAGTTCTTTTCTGTGTTAATTTTATGCCCTACTCCTCACCCCTACTCTGTCTTTCTCTCTACATACACACACGCGCGTGTGCGCACACACACGTTTGCCTATGTATATCTATATCTGTATTTTTTAAGTCACCATTGCTTTTAAAGTTCTCAATTTTTTTGGAAAAGAAAAGCTTTACATTTTTTTCCCATCAACCACCTTCTCCCTTTTTGTCCTTCTTTCCTTTTTTGTTGTTACCTTTTTTCTATTCTTCCCATACACACACACATACACACCAAATTCTGTCAACACTCTAACTCCATTTCTCTTCCTTTGAACTGTTTAGAAGATTTAAAAGTTGTAGCTGAGTAATTAAATTGAATACTAGGTAAAATTTGGCACTACGTTATTGTGTGCAGGTTTGCTTGTTTTGTTTTTTGTTGTTGTCTGCTTACTTAATAAATCACTTAGTATTTTTTGCCAGGGGAAGCCAGAAGTCAACCATCACTGCAAAGCATAAAATAGATCCTATCCAGGGCGAACATTTGGGTGTGGAGGGAGCAGTATCTGACATTAAATCACATAACCTGTTTCTACACTTCAATTCCTTCAGTCTTTTACTAACGCTTCCTAGAAAATCTTAATTGTCTAATTCAAAGTGGATCAAGGACCTAGAGTTAAAAGGTTTGGATTCCTGCTACTTCCCAAGCAGGTGAATGGATCATTCCCATTCTTGTGATTGTTAAGCCCATTTCTAAGCTTGGTAGTCATCAAAGCAGGTTAAATCAGGTTCTTTCTCCAAGGACATCCTATCCACCTAGATAAGACCAAGGAAAGGAGGAACGATCACTCTGATTTCCAGTGAGAATCGGGAGACAACAAAAAGGTAATGAACATCATTTTTACTGAGGACTTTTTCCCCTCAAAATGAGAAGGAAAAAAAAGGTGAATATATAGCCACCTTTAGAAACTTCACTTTCACTTTAAAGTGACTAGGAAACCAAATGGCTAGAAATGTTAAATCCAAGTTAACCCTTAAAGATAAGATAATTGGATACATTGTAAATGAAAAATATGGCATTCGAATATTTTTTAGGTAATTAAAAAAGAACTTTTATCTTTCTGTTAAGTCACTGTGGCTAGAAAATGCAATTTCTCAGCTGTCTTACCAAGATTCCAACCAATTCAGGAACTATCCCAATAAAACACCATCCTAATTATGACATAGCTCAGGTGGTGTGAATAGCAGTGTTAAGCCGCAGAGAAGTGGCTATTGCACAAGTGGCAGCAGGGAGATAGCGGTGTCAATAGGATTCAAAACTTGGATTAAGGGTCGCAAGTCCATGCTTTTACTGCTTTCCTTAAGATACGTGGTTTTAAAAAAAAATTGTTTCGTATCAGACTGTTTAAAACAAACAAACCTTATTTAGTTTGCTAGATTTTTTTCCTGGTGTCTGGAACTATGCCCTCATTTATTGTGGCTTATTCAAAACAGCATATTTTAAAGCAATAATTAAAGTACAGATGATCAACAAGGCTAAATATATATGCTATGCTAATCTTTGTACAGTGTTCTGAGAAATCAGTGTTGTTGTTCTCTTTTGTTAGTGGCTGAAAGTAATTAAGAAATATTTTCATTAAAACCTGGCTGAGGGTTTCCCTGGTGGCGCAGTGGTTGGGAGTCCGCCTGCCCATGCAGGGGACGCGGGTTCGTGCCCCGGTCCGGGAAGATCCCACATGTTGCGGAGCGGCTGGGCCCGTGAGCCGTGGCCGCTGAGCCTGCGCGTCCGGAGCCTGTGCTCCACAACGGGAGAGACCACAACAGTGAGAGGCCCACATACCGCAAAAAAACACCTGGTTGACATTCATTACTCTAAGAAACAATGAAGGAGCAGAGGATAAATATCCTTTGGCTTTTGTGTGGTTATCATTGGTTCTCTCTAAAATGTGATGGACAAAATACTACAGAGAGGTACGAATCTATTTCTTTGTGCTCCAGTCTGATGAGGGTATGGGGCAAGATTTAGAAGAACTTGGAGTTTTAAAACTCAAACTAAGGGCTTCCCTGGTGGCGCAGTGGTTGAGAATCCACCTGCCACTCCAGGGGACACGGGTTCGAGCCCTGGTCTGGGAAGATCCCACATGCCGCCGAGCAACTAGGCCCGAGAGCCACAACTACTGAGCCTGCGTGGCTGGAGCCTGTGCTCCACAACAAGAGAGGCCGCGATAGTGAGAGGCCCGTGCACCACGATGAAGAGTGGCCCCCACTCGCTGCAACTAGAGAAAGCCCACGCACAGAAACGAAGACCCAACACAGCCAAAAATAAACAAAACAAAACAAACTCAAACTAAATGTATTATTTATTAAGCAAAGGCTAAACAAAACCAATGTTTATGTTCTAGACAAACGTTCTAAATAACAATCCCTTCTCCCCCACTAAGGCTCACAAGATAGATGCAGAGCCTACCCCAGATCCTCATGGGTGATTTTATTATAAAATACACTCTCACAACCATTGCCGCCAAATGTCTGATTTCTTACCTTGAGCAAGACAAAAAAAAAAAAACCCACCATTGTTAGAGGAAAGGAAAGTATTCGTCCTGATCCTAGCAGAGCTGCTTTAGGGAAGAAAACACACACACACACACACAATGTGTGTATAGGATGCTAATCAGGCCTACTCAGAAAAGCCCTAATTAATGTAATTAAAATCTGTCAGATCAAACTGATTAGCCTGATACTCAAGCCGGAGTAGAGGGAGTGGGGCTCCTGGGGGGAGGGGAAGCAGGGACCGCTAAGGTGGGGTTAGTTTTCAGTAGAAGGAGGTGGTTGGTCTCCAAGGTGATCAAAGCAACTTGTCTTTCATTTCCATGGAATAAGGACAGTGGGCTCCTGGCCACAGATCCAGTTTCCTGTGTCTCTAGTTCCTGGCACGTCCTAAACCATTCAGGTGGGAGAAGCAGGTCCTTTCTGGGCTGATGGAAGGCAGTGGAAAAGGCTGCTTGTCCTCCCTCTTTGACAGCAGAATACAAACACACGAAGCATTTTGCATCTCCTGGCAATCCCCTGTCGCAGTCTTTGGCCATGACCACTGACACACCAGCAGGAAGGAGACAAAGGCCATGTCATGTGATCGTCCCGATAGGGCTGTTGACACAGGCCTCTTGCAGAGCCGCTTTGGGGGGGTTGTGGGAGAGCTGCTCTGCACTGGGTGAGGGAGAGCTCTGCTCCGGGCGGCTCCTTCAGAGGTCCGGAGGGGAACTCCAGGCCGCTTGAGTGGAAAAGTGAGTATTTCATCAACAGTGGGGGAGAGGCTTATTCTAGCCAAATTAAAGAAGAATGAAGGACAAGTAAATTCAGGGTTCAGAAATTCTCTGAGCTTCTAATTGTGTCCTGAGAATATATTCTTTCCTATAGAGGGAAGATGACAGTCTTCCTAATAACAGTTTTTCTGAAGTTTCAAGTAAGATCATCATAGGTACTTTTCACTTTTTTACTGATGAAGAAGTTTGAAAAGCAACACTCATTAAGAGATTGACGATCACCATAGGAAGTGACCTATATGATCTTTCCTTGTTTCTTAAACTAATAAATACAGAGGACCAAGTGTCCCAGGTTTTCTAAATTCTTTATGCACATTGCATCTATTTTGATTTCTCTGCTAACACCTATATCAGAAATACTAGGAAAGGAAAAAAGAATAACTAGTGGAGGTGAGGGAAGAATTTGGAGTCTTAATTTGCTTCCTTAATCATAAGTACTACACATAGTGTACCCCTCATTTTTAGTCACAGTTTATGCCATTTCTTTAGTTTTTGAGGACAGTGAGAGAAGTAGTTAATTTGGGTTTTATTGGCATAGTACATTTTAAAAATAGTCTTTAGCAGTGAAATAGGTCTTTGTGGAAATGCCTGTAAAGAGACAGACACGTGGATAGTTGGTCTAAAGGTAAATTGAGAATTGCATATCTTCTTTTCATTGTGTGTGTGGCTTAGCTAATCACACAAGAGTAGGATATAAAGAGGTAAATCTTTGTTATGGAAAATTCACTGGGACTTTCCAAGGGGAAAATGTGTATTAGGATGACCACTCTGTCATCCTTGTGGGAGAGCTGCTCTGCACTGGGTGAGGGAGTTATCTTCAGAGTTACATTTTGCTACAACCTCTCATAATAGTTGCACCAAAGGAATTAGAATTACATGAACCTTCACTAAAATTTTAAAGACTAATAAGAAAATTATTTATGGTAACGGCGAGAGTAAGAGCCAGGAGTTGAGAACCCTGGATATTGTCAGTTTTTCCTGTTGATAAGCCAAGTGTGAACCAATCCCAACCCTCTCTGATCCTTGGTTTCCTCAGAGCTGAAACACAGGAGCTGGTTAGAAGAACTGCACAGTTCTAAAAGTCTGGGGCATTTTAATAAATAAATTCAAAGTAGAGGGAGAGTCTTTTTTTTTTTTTTTTTTTTTTTTTGGGCTGTGTTGGGTCTTCGTTTCTGTGCGAGGGCTTTCTCTAGTTGTCTAGTTGTGGCAAGCGGGGGCCACTCTTCATCGCGGTGCACAGACCTCTCACTATCGCGGCCTCTTTTGTTGCGGAGCACAGGCTCCAGATGCACAGGCTCAGTAGTTGTGCCTCACAGGCCCAGTTGCACCGTGGCATGTGGGATCTTCCCGGACCAGGGCTCGAACCTGTGTCCCCTGCGTTGGCAGGCGGATTCCCAACCACTGCGCCACCAGGGAAGCCCGGAAGAGTCTTTTTTTTTTTTTTTTTTAGCTGTAAAACTTCAGATTTGGCACTTCTTAAACAGCTTATGCCAGAAATTCTGAAATGTTGCAAATAGCAAATGAGTGCTATGCCTTTGTTTATATTTTATTTGGTATGAAAAACCAGAATTTGGAAAATGCCTCTCCCCTTACCAGACTTCTGATGGCACGGGCTCTGCATCTCTCAAAAACATCTCTGGAAGAAACAATGTGTGAGTGGACCTGGGCAGGATTGGGGCGCTCAGAGCTGACCACACTGCGTTATCCTGATATCAGCAGTTTAGCTGTCTGTCCACGGCCGTACTGATCAGGCTTGGCCAAGCCTATGTTTGACTCAGCCCCGTTTTCTCGAAATTTCACAATTTTATGGCTCTTCTGATTGCACTGATATCCTTGAAAAAGACAGCTTAGTTAGTTAGTGAACCTGCAGTAAAGTGTGGCTGCCTGGTCAGCACAGGGTCTTATCAGGAGGGAAATGCGTTTTATGGAATAGTGAAGGCCAGGCTGTAGGGGAAGTCTTTTCTCTCTTCCCTTGGTGTTACTTTTGTCTTGCTTCAGAGTTGACCTTTTCCATTCCTTAGTATTTTAGAGCTCTTTTTTTTTTTCTAAATGTGAGGGAAAGGCTTTCCAACTGTCTGTTAGCACTTCTGGGGCAGCATAGTACCGGGAAGGGCGGGTGAGTTGTACAGACACTGATTCTGGAAAGCAAACTGGTTGCAGCCCTCCAAAGCTGACCATGCTATACCTCTACTGTTTCTACCAAAACAAGCTCGGCAACAACTGGTGAAATCTATAACCTCATTTACCAATAATCCTTAGGTGGCTGCCCTAATTTTATGCGTTATTTTTAGACGGATTTATCTTCCATGCATACCCTTAGTAAATAAACACTTCCTTTACTCCCCAGTCCTTTTCCCCCAACCTGAAGCCCTGGCCTCCACACTGTCTCCTGGCTACCTCTCTTCTCCCTACTTCCCACTCCTTCAAAGTTTGGGCCAAAGTAACTTCCTGACATAGTTCCCACAATTCTGTAAGTGGCCTTCGTTTCTGCCAGAGTAGATGGGAGAAAGGCCGGCGTTCTTCCCTTCCTTTCCACCCCTGTTCTCCAGCCATGGCTGCTGGCATCCATCCTTGGTGCCACCATCCCCCACCATAGTTGTTGAGGCTCGGCTCAGAGGACACTTTCTCTGTCACCCTCCCCTGGTCACCCACCCCTCCCCGGTGTGGCCTCTGTCACATCCCGCCTAGGACGGTATGCGCATGCGCATATGCACATGCGCGGTACCACAACGAATAGTAAACTTCGGTCCTGAAACGGTGTCCGAATTTATCTGGGCGTCTTTCTCAGTGCCTGGCGCAGGTAGGCCTGCTATAACGGTCTGCTGAACGAATGAGTATAGGAAAGAATGACGAATGACTGCCTTGACCCTTCAATTCAATTTGGTCCCTTTTCCTGATCCTCTGTCTTTATTTCTTGTCTTTTGGCCTTGTTAACGCAAATTGAGGTGATCAAAGATTTCAAACACACACTTCTCTCCCCCCACTAAACTTTGTGCTGCTTCTTTAATTCTCCTACAAGTGCAAAATAATAAATTACTTGAAATTCCGAACTGTTACGATTTGGTGGAGAGTAAGGTAGGAGATGGCAGTGAATAAGGAGCGCTCGTGCTAGTCTCAGCTGCAAGACTGGTGTGGTGTGAACTTGGAGAAGTCGCCTAACCTTATTGGGTCTCTGTTTCCACTTCCGTACAATGAGGGGATTGGACGGCCGCAAAGTGATTCTCGGGCATGGACCTTGGACCCCTCAGGGTGCGTCCCCAGTCAGATTTCTGCTTTTATCTATATTCCAGTTGCTCAGAGCACTGTAAGATTTCGATAGGTTTAATAGAAGAAAAAAAAAGCAGAGGTGGTTCCACTACTAAAAAAAAAAAAAAAAAGTTGGATACTATACTACATTATCTCTAAGGTTCCATACAGAATTCTAAAACTGTGTGATTTTAAGAGCACATGAGAAAAGCTTTACAAAAATTAAAATGAAAGCCTGAAAGAGAATTATTACACACAGGAATTTTTTTAACCAGAACTATTTATGGTACTTCAGAATATAAAATGTTGAGGCTCTTTTTAAATTGTTCTTTATTATTTTGCAAAAACAGATGAGATTATTTGAAAATAATGTATATTCTTGAGCTGTCATCTTTCCAGGCATGCTAGGTTTTTTCCCTTCATCCATTTCAGCTACAAAGACAAAACTTCCCTACCTACAGAAGGCTGGGTATGGACTTGCTAGTTTCGTGTGATAAATTTAGTACAAAGTTACACCTTCAAAAACATATGAGTCAGTACTTAGGTGATTTCAGTCATTCATCTTTTCTCTTTTCTTGAGGTAAAATAAAGCAAACCAGTATACTCACACCTAAGCTATTGAGAGAAACACTTTGCCCAAGTTACAAATGAAAACATTTTTAAAAAGTCACGTCCTTAAAGAATTGTATACTTTTCATCCTTATAATCCAATGATAAATTGTACTTAGAAAAAAATTTATAAAACTATATTTGGAAGAGGTAAACTCATAAAGTCTTTACATCAGATTGGGTGGTTTTCCTGCGATACCTATAGTGTTGTATCGGTTTTCAAAAAAAAAAAATTCTTCTGGAAAATTCCGATTTCATCTGTCATAAGACCACAATGCTGTCTATTCAGTTTGTGTATTCTTTGCACTTAAAACCTTTGGGCCCAACTGAAGAGAAACTTAAGAAAGGTCAGAAAGCAAAAAAATTCCCTTAATTATACCTGGGAGTAAAAAGCATGGTAACAAGAAAATGTGACATGTAATATGGCCCTTGTTAATCGTTAACTCTTTGAGTTGGACCTGGCTCCTTAAACAAACATAACCACGGTGGGATGGGTCCTCTTTCCCCTGTAGACCCAGGCTTAAGAACTAAGCTGGAGGATAGAGGCGGCCTCTTCCCCAGACTTAGAGAGTGGACTCGCAGCAGGAGGGCTTTCACTGTCTCTTCAAACAGGAAGGGAAGGGATCATGTTACTTCAACTGCTATTTTCACATAAAGAAGGCAGAGAAGGGGGACTGGTTCTGTAAATGTCTTTCAGATCAGAGGGTAGCTGACCTGGCTTTCTCAGCTGTTACTTTGCTTGTTTAACTGACCCGTTGTCTGAACAGGTGTGTGGTACAGCAAAGTGTTGCTTAGGATAGCTGGCATAACTTTCTTTTCCGGGCTAGAAGTAGACCACAACATGGCTTGTCCAGGAAGATTCTGGAGTCTGAACTCTTGAAGGGGGAAATGATGCTGAAACCTGAATTTTTTTTATAGAAGGCAAAAATTATTTTTGAAAAGGTGAGTGGGTGGCCTCTGATGGTTGTACTGTATTTTGGGAATGATGTCGCCTTTAGAGTTTCCAAATAACAAGTTTTTTTCTTTTTTTTAATATATAAATTGGATAATTAAGATTTACATTTTTAAGAAAATTAACATTATGCTAAGTGAATAAGCCAGACACAAAAGGACAAATATTGTATGATTCCACTTATGTGAGGTACCTAGAATAGTCCAATTCACAGAGACATTAAGTAGCATGGGGGTTACCGAGGACTGGGGCTGGGAAGGAATGGCGAGTTGGTGTTTAGTGGGTTTGAGGATCATGAAAAAGTTGTGGAGATGGATAGCAGTGATAGTTGCACAACAGCGTGAATATATTTAATGCCACTGAACTGTGCACTTAAAAGCGGTTAAAATGGTAAATGTTATGTATATTTTGCCCAATTTTTTAAAAAATTAGCTATCATAAATATTGTTCAAAGACATTTTTATTATAAGATATACCGAAGGAAGCCTGTAGAAATTTGGTTCAGTTGACTTGGAGATTAACATGACTAAGACAAAACCAGTGGCTTGGTTTTGTTTTGCTTTTTAAGTGAACTGAGTCTTCGGGTAATATTTTTTACTTCATGGAAGCTTTTCCACATCCCATGTGTTCGAGGCATTGTCTCCTTGAATTTCTAGTGAACCAGAAGCCTTTTATCTCTTTTATGCTTTATGTGCTTTACCTTTCATTAACACTTCTAAAAATAATTATCACCTTGACGTTAATCATATATACTTTACCTCATCAGACCATCACAGTAAAATATCCAACGTATTAAATTCAATAGTTATTTTGGATCCATGGTTGGAAGACAGACTGTCTCCTGCCTGTTAGCCATTGATGATGATTTGGTGGGATGGCAGATTTACACCCAAAGACTTCTTAACTAGCTGTGTTTAAATCATATAACTTTAAAAATTCATAGTGATCATCTAGAGGTTATTAAAACCTAAACATTTTAACATATTATTATTTTCTACAAATTTACACCTTAATTTAAAGGGATTGTTTTGAGTGAAATTTTATTTTAATTAAATTTGAGTTTTAGAACAAATGTATTCTTTTATTTTCTTCAGTTTAGGCAAACCAGACCCAATTTCCCTTCCTGCTTCCCCTGGTGATTTTATATACACCAGTTTTAAGAGCATGGAGACTCCCTTCTTCTGTCCTCCTCCTCCCTCCCCAATTAAGAAAAAGCTTTTTGCAGTCTAGGATCAAATAATCTAATTTCAATTTGTAGTCAAAACATCTTTGAACCTGACAGAGGTAAGATCTCTTCCTAAAAACTAAAACTCGCTTCGAAAATTAAAATTAAGACAACCAAATTCGAAGGAAGCAGAAATGCTAAGTCGTAAGTAATTTCTTTTGAGGAACAGTCTCCCCTTTACATGTATTTTTTTCCCCTGTGTTTTATTTACAATTTAAAAAATAGAGAACACTGTTGCAACCCAGACTATACATATATATTCTCTTCTATCGTATCCTGATTCCTTTAACTCTTTTAAATACACTTTTAATTAGCATCGAAGGATGCTGACAAAGGTTGAAAATGCTAGTGCTCTAAAGAGGTTTGCTTGTTTTCACTGAGACCTAGCTCTTGAGTAAAAGGGTTGAAGTTGAAATTGGGTTCCCTGAACTGAGAGAGGCTCCCTGAATAAAAGTGTCTTGGCTAATGTCCTTTTTTATGGTTTATTTTAGCAGTAGCACCAGGCCTCCCCCAAATGTTTACAATCCCCTGTTTGGGTAGAAAGTTCATGCCTTCGAGCATCCTTAGCCCCTGGTTTACAGAGTGGTGAGGTAGTTTGAATGAGTGTCTAGAGTACAAAGGTTATGAACTACTTGTAACAACTTCCAGAATAAAAGCCCCTCTTTGGTTTCACTACAGAGCTTGATCATTGGGTTGGTCTCTTTTTTTTTCATGGAGACTAAATTCTTGGATCACAGGTCATCTGCTGGAAGCATCAGTCTGCCTACTGCTTGGTGAAGTGGCCCGAAGACTGATAGTGTTTCAGGTAGCTGTCATTATTCGATTGTAGCAGACAAATACAGAACAAGAGCATCTAAAAGATTTTACACAAACAATTATGTATAGAGAAAACTGAAGGAAGACACAAACTCAGGTATTTTACAGAAAGGTTTTTAAATGTTTTTTGACCAAGTAGATGATTTGCCTCTTATTCGTCTTATAAATAATTTAAGATCTTTTGTGTGTATGCCTGGTTATATTTTTGCTCTAAATTGAAAATCAAATTGCTACTTGTTCCCTTCTATCTGTCTCTCACTTAAAACTAATTCTGAATTGTGCGAGTGGGAGGGGAGTGTGTCTTCAGTTCTTCAGTGGTATTCAGTTTTCTTTCAAGATATTCTTCCAAGAATATGTTAAGTATTTAAAAGACTATTAAGTGAATAATAAGCATAGCTCTTCAACTTTTGTGCTTTGCAAACCAGTATATGAAAGACTTGGACATTTCAGCCTAAGAAGATAAGTGTCAGATTAATATATAAGCTTTAAGAAGATAAGGACCACGTGCATTTTAACTTCTTCAGGTAGAGCTAAGAATAGCTACAGGAAGCTTAATCAGTTATTTTATGCTAATTGTAATGAACCATACCTGTAGTTTCTAAGGAGAAAGGAGAGAGAAGCTTAGTTTAATGCTTTTCAAACTTTTCTATGCCAAGAAAAGGTATACATTTCTTTTGTCTTTATGGGACGAGTGTTTATGTGTTCCTTTATAAGCAAACAGACACTACTTACTGATCTTTTCACAGAGGAGACATATATTTTGAATTCGTAGTGAAGATAGGGTTTTGACATCTCCATACACACCATTTTACTTGAGATACTACCATAAATATTGGCACGTGGTTTATACGCTTGGAACAAAATATACTGAAATGATCCCTACTTCTTTTGGATTTGTGACCTGGGCTTCATCAGCTAACCAGCACTTCTCAGTCCTGGATTATCTGAGCCAAGGAAGGAAACCATTCACATCCAGGATGGCTCTGCCAGGGCTTCCCAACAATGAATGGGTTAGGACTTGGTTCACCGCACCCAAACTGCTCACCCTCCCCTGGGCGTGGGTACCTTTGCAGAAGGGGTTGTCGTGAAGGATGATCTTCCCACTCAGCACTTCTTGGTTCAAAACATGCCATGGAGTACCGTTCAACAGTTATAAATCACCGCCAGTTGAACTTTCCTAGTACTCTGGCGGGTAGGAGACTGGGCCGACAGCCTTAAATATATATCAAGTAATACCCTACTCTGCAGTTTGCTGAAACAGCAAGACAACCTGTTTTCAAAAGAATTTTTTTTCATTTAGGTATATTTTTGTGAACAAAATGCTATTGTTGCATTGGGAGGGTACATACACACATGTCCTGTATTATTATATACATGAGATGTGTTACTAATCTGGTTAGCAACCTGGTTCACAATTATGAGTCGTTGTCTGTACATCTTTTATATTTTATTTACTTGTTAGAACATTTTAAGTGCAAAATGTTTGTCATTAGGATGTCTGAAATCTTAAAAAAGAAAAGAAAAGAAAAGAAATATGTGTCCCTTTGAAAATCCTACAGATTAGATTATCAGCACAGCTGATACTTCAGGGACCTTGTGTCTCCCTAACTTGCCAATATCTATTTGTTGAGTGTTGCAAGAGTTTGCTAATTAAACAATTCAGGAGGTGTTTTGAGTGGAGTTTGTGGACATTTCACCAATTAAACAATTTATTGCTGCAGTTGAAAAAGTTAGCTGGTGTTTATTAACTAACTTTCTTGCCATGTTTATGGAGAATCATTAGTGCAACTTCTGGTCCCCTGACTCGATTTGTAAAGGGTTCATAGTCATTATTGACACTTTAGTTGCCAAGGTGCCTGTTATCTTTCCAAGCACAACCAACACTTTGCTGAATTTGCAAATTTAAGTTAGGTAATAAGACTCTTTTGACTGAGAGGCCAAATAAAATTAAATCTATATATATGAGAAGAGGATTGGGTGAGGGTCATTCTTAAGAACAAACATCAAATTTTTCACTCAAGGAAAAAACTCGTTGTTTCCGATATAAAGGTAGAAATTGTATAAGATGAAAAGAAGACCCTTTCAAGCTAGGAATATCCATATCATAATTCTTCTTTTTTTTTTTTTTTTTAACTTGTTTTTTTTTTTTTTTTTTTTTGCAGTATGCGGGCCTCTCACTGTTGTGGCCTCCCCCTGTTGCGGAGCACAGGCTCCGGACGCGCAGGCCCAGCGGCCATGGCTCACGGGCCCAGCCGCTCCGCGGCATGCGGGATCCTCCCGGACCGGGGCACAAACCCGCGTCCACTGCATCGGCAGGCGGACTCCCAACCACTGCGCCACCAGGGAAGCCCCCCATATCATAATTCTTAACAGATGAAGCTACCAAGCAGTTTTGTTTCATTAGTTAAGTGCAAACTTCCATCACCAACTCTGTTGTCACAGCCCAGCAGGATTTAGGACGTTGGCTTCCTACTCCAATGTCCAGTGAGGGCTCAGCAGTCAAGTGGAGAAAGCACAGGGCATTTGGACTGGCCCACAGACCCCTAAGGGTTTAAGGGTGGTTTCTCGTCTCTACCTTCCTGCCGCCACTCCTATACAGGTGACTGAACTCTAACTAATTGGCCATTCCTAAAATGCAATTAGTAGGAATATTAATCCAGGCTTGACAAGAGTGGAAAAACTGTCTCATTCAGCAGATACCATATCTAATCTGCTCCAAGGTGTATAAACTTGCTTGGGCTTGAATCCCTTAGACCTGATAGCCCGTTTTATCAGCCGTACATGAACCGCTCAGAAGCAACAAGAGAAGCTCCTGCAGAGGAAGTGGGTTTGAGTCTACTTGCCCTTTGTTGTGGTCAGTAAAGGAACTACTTGTGCTTTTTAATTAGAAGGGTGGGACCAGAGTCTTCTTAATTGCAATTTGAGCTATAATGTAAAACATTTAAAGAAGAATAATTTTTTTTTAAGAAATTCATTTACATTCTCTCTTTTCTTTGAGTGACTTCTCATTTTACATGTTTTACTTAACCCCTCCACCAGAATATATTCAGCTTTCTCACCTCGGAATACATTTGTGAAGCTGCAACGCTGCTCGTGTTGCTTATTTAGTTTGTGAAGGTGCCCAAAGCGTGCAAAGCCCTGGCTGGTAAGAATGCAGAAACGCTGGGTGTGCCCTTTGTTCTTGGAATGGGGATTCAAAAGTGCCCACAAAGTATGAATTCAGCAGTGCACATTTGGAATAGTCAGAAAGGGTTCATCAAAAATTGCAGACAGCTGCTTGTGCTAAGTAGGATTTATCCTTAGAACTAGACAAGGAAATTTGTATTTCCTGTTTTAATTAGAAGGGACTTTCACAACATAAGAATAAAAGGCATGGTTTACCCCAGAGACACGCATCTGCTTTATATAAAAATAAATGCATTATAAGTGTGAGAAATTGCTTGAAGATGGCCATGATGTTGAGAATATGCTGTGTATTTACTTTATAGTCATCTGAGGTTTTCTTTTCCAGTAAGGTTAAGAACCTCAAGAATTTTTATGAGTGGTTTAGAGAAAAGCATGTTCAAGCACTCTTGTTAAAGTTATATTTGCACAGAAAGGTGAAAAGAAGCTTTTTACCTCATACACCTGCCAAATATATTCACATAAAGGCAGCTTTTTCCTGTAGACCTTGAGAGGAGGCAGTGGTTCTTAATTTTTCACCACAATTGTTGGTTTGGGATGCATACTGAATAGAGTATAAGTCGATAGGAATGTGTGTGTGTGTGTTCTGATTTTGTAGGATGATTTACTGGTTTATTGCACAATATTGATTTTTCTTTTTAATAAATCAGCTTTACATATATCTATGCCAAATTCACTGTGTTACAAAGAAAAACATGTCAAAGAACCATTTAAAATCATTTGGAGTGACAGGATTCCTACCAGAACCATAAATCGTCTTTTAAAATGAAACTAGATATAATAATCACTTGGTCCTTGGTTCCTGCTCTATATAAAACCCAGTTTTCGTCTCTGTGCTTCTCTTACTCTAAGAAAATATGCCTTAAACCTTAGATAATTTGTTTTCTTTTTAAGTAAACAAATATAAAGGAGATGGGAGGGGCAGAGTGTGCTGAGGCCCCAGGATGGTCACTGGATGGTCATGCCTGGGAGGACTCTCACAGTCCTTTCCCCAACTCCATCCTTGGGAGTGATGTGGTCCACACACAGGGATGCCGGTGGTAGGGGCACCTGGGGTAAGCTCCTCCCACAGTCATGCATCAGCCTTGGACCAGCGTCCTTCTCTCATGTGAGCCCCTTCCCCTCTTTCTTGCTGCGTTCTACCCCAGCCCCAATTCAGAACCAGAAATTCCAGAAACTCTGAAATTCTTTGTTCAGCTCTTGCTGTTAAAAGTAGGTAGAACATGATGCAAATTAATCTATAGTCTTCCTCTCTTGCCGCGTGCTGGTTCCTCCTTGGGCAGCAGCACTTCTGGGTTGTATAGGTTTACATTCTTAAAATGCCTTGTGACTTTTCCTCGCCTTGGCCCCTCCTTACTTTACATACCGTCGTGCAGCAATATCTGGCAAAAGTTCTTTCCCACTCTCAGATGCACTTCTTAGAACAGCCTCAGGGCAAGTGATGCTGGCCTCCGTTTGCTTCCGTCTCAAGTGAGTAGCTAACCCATCTCTAACTCCATCTCCATCACGTCACTGTTCCTGCTCAAGAGATCACCACGCTCAAAAATCACTTAGTGAACAAAATTTAAATTTATAGCATTCAACTTCTCCATCCACTCATTCAGTAATTCTCTTGTCCAACAAATATTTCTTGAGTACCTACAAGTACCAAGCATAGTTCTAAGTGCTGAGGACTAGAGGTAAAAAGACAAAAAACAGAAGCAAAAAATACATTCTGTAACTTTAATGGGGATTACATTCTAGTGGGATAGACAGATAAATCAATAAACAAACAAATTAATTAATGCAATTCCAGATTTTAATGAGACAGTGATCATGATAGTAGAATTAAAACAGTGCAAAGCGCTAGAGAATGATGAGTTAGGGTGCTATTTCTAGACAAAGGTAGATAAGAAAGTTCTCCCTGAGGAGGTGGCATCTGAGTATAGACTGCAATGAAATGAGTGAGCGATCCATATAAGGTCTGGTGAGAGAAGAGCACAGATTCAAAGGTGAGAATGATTTTGTTTGTTAGAGAAACAGCAAAAAGACAGTGTGGCTAGAGCCTGGAGAACCAGTGGGAGAGTGAAAGGAGATGAGATTTGAGAGCTAGAACGTGGAAGGTCTTGACTATCATGGTAAGTAAGTAGTTTAATTTCATTCTGAGGATGATGGAAAGCCCTTGGCAAGTTTTATCATTGGAATGACATGATCTGATTTATGCTTTACGAGCTCTCTGAATGTTGGGTAAAGAGTGGATGGTGGAGGACAAGACGGGGAGAAGACCATCTAGTAGACTCTTTCAATAGTCCAGGCAAGAGATGATAGTGTCTGGGGCTAGGGTAGTGCTGCTGGAGGTGGTGAGATGTGGTTGAAGGATTTGGGATATATTTGGAGGGTAGAGCTAGTGAGACAGGCTGATGGACTGGATGTGGAGGGAGGGGATAGAGAGAAATAGGGAAGCATAAATGATTGATGATTCCTAAATTTGATCTTGGTGGATGGAGGTGCCACTCACTGAGACTGGAAGATAGGGAGAAGAGTGATTTGGGGAGGGGAAAATCTATTCTATTTTGGTTTGTTAAGAAGGAGAGACGTCCATAAAACATCAAAGTAAAGATGTCAAGTAGGTTGCTGGTTAGAGAAGTCTGGTGCTCAGTGGAGTGTTCCCAGCTAGAGATCTAAAATTGGGAGTTGTCAGCATGTAGATGGTTATTTAAATCCAAGCATTAGATGCTGCAGCTGAACCCTAGTTCACGCCACCTCTTAAAGGAGGAAGATGAGAATCCAACAAAGAAGACTAGAAGCAGTGGCTAGTGAAGAAAACAGGAGAGTGTAGTGCTTAGAAGTCAAATGAAGAATTTCCTCAAGAAGGAGTGCACCATTGTGTCAAGTGATGCTCATAGATAAACACGATGAGAACAGAGAATTGCCCACTCATTTGGCAAGATGGAAGCCATTGGTGAACATGTGATTTCAAGTGCAATTGTGGGAGTGAAAACTTGATTGCAGTGGATTGGGGAGAAATTGGGATGAAAGAAAGTAGAGTCTGAAGACACAGATGACTCTCTTGTGTACTGGTAATTATGACAGAAGTGGAACTATATAATTGAAAACGATATGCAAGGGAGGCCAGATCATAGACTCAAAATTGGGTGATAAGGGAAGTCAGAACAGGAGATAAATATCAGAGAGTGAAAAAGTAGGGCAACTCATCATTGGGCTAAAAGATCTGATGTGATTTGAGAAATTTTTGGAGTCAGGATAGTAAAGTCAATATCCTGGGAAGACCGGAGAGGAGGAGATTGAGACAGATGCTTGGAGGAAGGATGTTTCCCGGTTATTCATGATGTGATGCCATTAAGTGGACTGGGAATGGGTGGCTGGGGTAGGAATGAAGGCGAGAAAAGATCAGGTGATGTCGGAAGTAACAAGAAGTAACTAGCAAGGAAGAAGGGAGCCAGGTGTGAAAGTCAGTAAGAGGGGGATAGACCAGGGGGTCTGTGGATAATGGCAGCGAGCAGAGGTGTGGCATATGCATGTCGTGTCCTTCAACAGAAGGGATTGGGGGTGGGGAGAAATGATCTAGACGCAGTCACGAGAAGCAAGAAGAATCCCAGACTCAATGCCGTAACTGCCCCTCTCTCCCTACCGCCCCAATTCCTTTTTTTGGTTTTCAGCCAGCGTCCTGAGATTTAGCCAGAACGGTTAACTCGTTCGACTAACCTGGACTGATTGCCTTCCAGCAATTCATATCCACCTTGTCCTTCAGAACCTGACTCAAGAGTTATCGCCCCAGCCAGATGTCTGAATTCATCTGCCTTGGGTATGATAATTGTGTCCCTCAGCTCAGTGTTATTTCAAATCTACTTTCCATTATGCAGTTAGATTCTGAGTTCCTCCACTTCATCTCAGTCATCTCTAGCAACAAGCACTGTGGTATAAAGACACACTATTTCTTGTTTGAGTTGAGGGTCTTAATAAGGAAATTGAGGCTCAGAGACATTGACTGATGGGCTTGAAGCTTTCAGCTAATTAGGGGCAGAGGTCTTTGTACATTTCAGAGGCATTGGGAGACTTTAATGATGTCTAACAGGCCAATTCAGCCCTGGCCCATCCATGATCCGTTTCTACTTTTTAGAGAATGGACTTAGAATATAGACCTGTCAAAGAAGAAGTGAAGTGGACAGGCTTTAAAGCAGTTTCAAGATATGGTCAGGAGGTGATCGATCTATCCTGATGTACAACTAACCATCCCATATCATTTTGCTTATCGGATTGACAAAGATGATAGCTGAAAAATGCCAGTATAGGCAAGGGTGAGGGAAAAACAACTATTGGTGAAGTTGTAAATACATTCATCAGTGTTGGAAAGCAAGTGGGACATATATATTACAATTTAAAAGAAAAAAAAAAAAACTCCTGGCTCCACTGTCTACATATCTTGTTCTTACAACTCGGGCTATTTATAAAGAGGTTCTTGATCATTTCAGATTTAGAGCTAGCTATAGAATCTTAAAAATATATTTTTGCTCCATCTATTGGGACACATCTCTGTAATGCAGTGTTTCTTTTTATTCTTAAGATCTAAGCAGTATCAAGAGTAATTTTCTATGTCTTTTTGTCCTATAGCATTCATTTTCAATCTATTTTTCTTTTCATAGGGAAGGAAAATGTATAACCCCGTCTTTCATGAGGTTACTCTGTAGCACAAAAGTTCATATCTTGAAACTGATTTTTCCACAGATTTATACTGTAGTACAGTTTGAGATGCATTTCCAGTCCTCCAGATACCACTGCCAGCACAGTTGCTGTTGGGAGTACAAAAAAGCAGAATCTCAACAATGTATTTGTAATGTGATATGTACCAAAAACCTTGGCCAAATCCGGCCATTTCTAAGAGTGGACTAGCTTTTATATGGACTTGCTCTAACAGAAGTTATTCCTGATAGAAAAAGTTAGGAAGCGCTTTCAAGACCGTTTACACCTCCCCACCTCCAACACACATATCTTTTCTAATAATGGGTTTTGACTAAGTTGTGGCTTGCTGTGGTTAATAGGACGGCTGCTAATGTGTTGGGCCATGTTGATTCTTCCCCAATTGCCTATGAGGGTTTGGTGGGGGGCACTGGGTGGAAATGAATAATCACTGTTGGCTTCTGTTTTTCAAAGTCAAAGGAAATGGCAGGCCTCCTCCTTCCACCCCCCCAAAAAAACCTAATGAAGATGGATGGATTCCCTCCCACCCAAAGGGCGAAGAGGATGCCCTCCGTCCACAATAAGAATGGCAGGGTGATTCTTGGGTCCCGGCAAATGCAGCCCTTTCCTTGTGCTGTTTTCCTGACTGTGGCCGCTGCTCAGCCCCTAAAACCTCTACCTCCAGGTCAGGCTGAGGTTAATGTAAACTAACTCAACACCTCCTTTCCAGATCATTCTTCAAATGGCAAAAAAAATTACCAGGGGAAATAACATGCTTGGATTTTCCAACGCTGCCTTGTACACCGAGGGTTTCACCTCTTGGTTACAGAGCAGGTAGTCTTGGCACCAACTAGAATGATCTAAAGTTGGTAGAGTTTACCTGATCTTAATCTATATTCTGTCTATAAATGTCACGCAACCCCACCTCTGAAAAATGAGCAGTCACATCTCAAAACAAGAACATTAATTGTGGCTGGCATGAGTTTTCTCCTCATTTTCGGGTATTTAAGAATCAGGTTTGATTGCCTGCTCTGTGTGATACGTTTTTTCTCTAAAGCGTTACTTATTGCATAAAGATAATATATCAATTTAGTAATTCCTGGTTCCTTGAAAAATAATTTCTAAAAAATAGAAAAGATGTGAAAGAGTGGCATTATGATCAATCCCAAAAATATTTTTTTGTCGACTCTGGAAATTCCATTTTAAGTGTACTACGTGTTGAATCAAGTTCTTGATCAAGTCATTTGTTAGCCTGAGATTAAAAAGATGGAGTGAGGATAGTGGTTGAGAATGGTAGAAGGCAGAAATATGTCAAGAAGCTTTTGTTATGTTGGTTAATTTCCCCCTTGTGTACTAGTCTTATTTAAAATAAATGATCTTTCATCATTGTGGCAAGAGTGTGGCTTGTAGGGATTTAGCCTATACTCTGTTGACTTTCACATTTTAAAAGAGTTCAGTATAGAGGGTATGGCTTTGGATTTAAAACTGTTTGAGAGAATTCTAAGCTCACTCACTTTGTAATAATGCCCTCGTATTAAAATTTTACCCCAAATCCAGCAACTGGGAGGGACCCGAATGCAAGAGGATGTACATATCTCATAGATGAAAGGGAGAATTCACTGTCCTATCTAAAAATAGTATTGTGTCTTCCACCAGTTACTATCAGCTGGAGGTAGGATTAAACAGTAGTTGTCTAGGAGGAAAAGACAATAACTGAGTGTGACCATTTCTTCTGCAAGGCTAGCCCAGGTGGTGAAAGTTAAGTATTGTCCTTTGTCCTCCAGAGTTTGCCTCCATGTCTGTTTGGCTCTTCTGCAAAATGTCCTCTGTGGGTGTTGAGCCGTAGACAGACACAATCCAGACCTGTTCGCGGGGCTCCCAGGTTCTTGGTGAGGGGCTCAGCTGGCAGGGAAGCTGCCAGACGGTTAAAACACACAGGTGGTTGTTTTTGCGATGGGTCCAAGTCCAGAGACTTGAAGAGTATTTGCCAAGTGACTTGAATCTGATATTTTAAGGAACATCTGAACATCTGAGTGAACATCTGAACATCTGAGTGAAACTGGAGAAAGGAAGCAGTACTTGAGGGCTTGTCTTCTGAGAGCAGGCAAAGCAGCGTCCATTTATCCTGACCTCTATGAGCAGGAAAATTCTCTCTAGTTTTCCTGGCAGTGGAAGCTTAAGTCGGGTCCTGATGTTTCAGATGTTCCCAGAGCTGGTTCTCCTTAGTGAGAAGGAAAGAATGCTCATTTAGCCTGAGTTCCCACCAATGCAGAATTAAAGCTAGCATTGATCAGGGAACTTCCCGCTGGGGTGGGGTGAGAGGGACAGCAGAGGGAAATAGCCCGTGGTGCCTCACAGATTCCAGTGGGTTCTCACTCAGCCCGGTCTCTGAATTGCTCTTTGAACTTGGGACAGTTGCTTAATTGAGTCAGTGTTTCCTCACCTGTGGAAGAGAACTAATGCTTCTTGCTATTGGCCTACCTGGTCCTCAGTAGGACTTCAGCCAGCCAGAGCTGTGTTCATGTGACAAACCTCGCACAGGCTGCAGGCATGGTCCAGGACACCCATCAAACTTATTCTCATCTCCACAGTGCCTGGAGGATGTCTATGGCTTTAAAGTTTTCTGTCCATCTTGTCTATTATTTATTCAACAAGTATTTCTTGAGTATCTACTGTGTTTAGACCTGCCCCTACACAAATCAATCCACAAGAGCTAGACCCTAGAAGACAGTACATTTTCAGAGAGCATCCTGTAACTTAGCTTCTTTGACAATGCCCTGTGTAGTTAATAAGCTGAAATGAACAGTGGCTAAAAGTCTCGAAGGAGGAGATGGTAACCAACAGTTCATTTCCTATGTGTATCGTTAGCATCCTGCGTCATTGGTAATGTTCAGGTTATTGTGATTATCTATGAAGAGGGCTACACTTCTGCTATGCAAATAGTTTTCAAAAGTCTGTTTTTAATTACTGCACAAAAGTTCATATGTGACTAGGCTGCCTGCCCAATAATATCATGTCACTATGTATTGTAGGAAATGATTACAATGTCATCTGTAGTTTATCAGTTTATTTTAAATAAAAACTGGGTCAATAGGCCTTCAGATAAGAGGTTAGGGTAAAAGAAGATTGAGACTTCATTGCTTCCATAGATTGAGCCTATGACTTCCAAAATCGGGGGCTGCCTGGTAATCCTAATGGATTGACTTCCAAAATTCCTTGTATTTGCCCTGCTGGACTTGTCTCTCTGGGGCTAAGCTGGATCTTAGCTGCAGATAGATATTATGGTTTATATACAGTAATTCCACTTAGTCCAGCTGTAAATTTAAGTCTTTTGTATTACTACAGCATTGAAAGGCAGCCTCACTCATGTCCGTGGAAGGGGGCCTGTCTTGCAGACATGTTTAACAGAAAATCAAGGATTTTCAATTAGTTGGTTGAGAGACCCTTGGAGAAACAGCCTCCCTGCCTAACCACACGTTGGTTGTGGTTTCCGCCTGTCCCTTCCAAAGGGGGCAAATGAAGAGATTCTGTTCGTGGTCATTAGTAGGCAAGCTTTGGTGGGGGCTTTGTTCTTAAATGGGGGCTTTATCTTATCCCTGCTGGTTAAGCCCCTCCATGCACTCCTCACCTGTCATATCTGTCATACATTTAATTCATCACGCTGGGAACAAGAGCTAGCTGATCATGTCAAAAGGCGGGAGGGAGCTGAAGGAGGGGGGCTTGGTCAAGTCAGTCTTAAAACTTTACCGTCAAAGATGATTACCAGATTTTAATAAAGATTTTTAAATAAAATTTTAATCGTAGGCAGTTTTGTAAGGGAGAATTTTCTGCTTCATGATTCTTCCTTCAAAGTGGGTTTTAGGATCTAGAATTTCTGAAACTAGGACATCAAACTCTGTTTAATTTTAGGAATCCAAATTAAAAATGTGATAGGTATTCAAAAAACAGCTCCTCTATCCAATATTTTTAACTTGCTTTTCGATTACCAAAGTAATATTCATTCTTAAAGATTTGAAAAATCTTGAAAAAATGCAGGAAAAAAATGAATTGTATTTCCACCATTTAGTTATAATTAATATTTTGTGTATCTATTTCCAATTTTTTTGATATATATGCAGATTTCCACCCAAAATCATTATAGTAATGTCAGCTATAAATCCAAGTATTTTCTCCATTTTTACACATATTCTGCAACAATTATTTATTATAAAATTAGGGCATGCTTATTGTAGAGTATTCTAACCACACATATGGACACTTACTAAGCACATTCTATGTGCCAGGCTCTTTTATACATGAATGTTCCATGTATATATTAACTGGGCTAGTCTTTACAACCTCTCAATGAACATAGTACAATTATTATTTCCATTTTGCTTCTGAAGAATATGAGAAGTAGAAAAGGTAATTACCTTGCCTAAAGTCAGACAGCATGTAGATAGTGGAGACAAGATCTTAACCCAGGCAGGAAGACCTCAGAGCCACTTCTCTTAACCACTACCCTGAACAACCTCATGGACTTTGCTTGTATAAATAATACATTTAATCTATCTTATATCACTTGATCATTTGGCTTGCTTCTACTTTTTCAATTTTATAAACAGTGTTTATGTTCAGTAACCTGGTAGGTAATTATCTGGGAACACCTACAATTACTTCCCTAGAATAAATTCCTACAATTATCATTTCTGTGTTAAAATGTATGTGAGTTTGCTTCCTCAAAAAGCTAAACAGAATTACCATATGACAGAACATTTCTACTCCTAGATATACCCAAAAGAGTTGAAAACAGGGACTCAGATATTTGTATGTTGATGTTCATAGCAGCATTGTTCTCAATAGCCCAAAGAGGAAAATGATGTGTCCATCATCAGATGAGTAAACAAAATGGCGTACATAAATGGTATATACAGACAGAAAAACAAAATGGAATATTAGTCAGCCATGAACAGGAATGAAGTTCTGACACACACTATATGTGGATAAACCCTGAAAACCTTATGGTAAGTGAAATAACCTAGACACAGAAAGGCAAATACTGTATGTTTTCACTTATATGGGAAATTGGAATAGGCAAATTCATAGAGACGGAAAGTAGAATAGAAGTTACCAGAGGCTGGGAAGGGGAAGAGTTGGGGGGCGAGTGGGGAATGAGGAGTTATTGTCTAATAGATACAGAGTTTCTGTTTCAGGTGACGAAAATTGTTGGAAATAGCGGTAGTTGTTATACAATTGTGTGAATATAATCAATGCCACTGAATTATACACTTAAATGATTAAATAACCAAGTTGTGGGCTTCCCTGGTGGCACAGTGGTGGAGAATCCGCCTGCCAATGCAGGGGACACGGGTTCGAGCCCTGATCCGGGAAGATCCCACATGCCGCGGAGCAACTAAGCCCGTGCGGCACAACTACTGAGCCTGTGCTCTAGAGCCCGCGAGCCACAACTACTGAGCTCACACGCCTAGAGCCTGTGCTCTGCAACAGGAGAAGCCACCGCAACGAGAAGCCCACGCACCACAACAAAGAGTAGCCCCCGCTCACCACAACTAGAGAAAGCCCACGCACCGCAACTAGAGAAAGCCCGCACACAGCAATGAAAACCCAACACAGCCAAAAATAAATAAATAAAATTACCAAGTTGTTTTATATATTTACCACAATTTTAAAAATGTATGATAAGTTTGTCAAATTGCTCTGAATCACGATTTAGCATATCTTCAGCAACATTATTTTTTAAATTGAAAGCAATACATATATATATACATATATATAAATTATATTTGATTTATTTTGCGTGGGTAAATACACATGGTTCAGAATTCAAAAGGTGCCAAAGATATACAATGAAAACTCTACGCACATGACTAGCCACCCAGTTCTCCTCCCCAGAGGTAATGACTCTTTTCAGCCTCTTGTGTAGCCTTCCCTATGTATATGTGCAGTATATCTTCTCCCTTCCTTTTCACATAAATTGTATCTCATAAAACATTCATGTTAAATTTGTATCTATAGAAACCTCTCCCACTTCATTCACTTTTTAAAAGCCTGGTTAAATTTCCCCTCTCCCATCCATAGTCATACAATTGAACATTGTTATTTAACAGGCTGTATTGAGCTGGGGGTTTGGGCCAAGAGATAGAACCCCCCCACACCTTGTCTGGAGACGTGGTTCAGTCTCGGGGTAATCTTTCCAACTCTAGATACGATGACAGCCTGATGGGCACCTCCTGCAAAGAGAAGGCAAACAGGCATTTTCTTTCCTCACTTAAAGAGATGAACGTTATCCTCTCTTGTTTGTTTTCTGAGAATAAACAAGTTCTTTAGGAATTGGTGCTTGATGAACGTTCTTTATTTGGCGGCTGTGGGACGTCCTCCGCCTTTGGCCACTGTTATGTCAGCATAGACAGAGCCTTCCTCAACTGCAAGGGACTTCCCGTCACTCACTGATCTTTGTGCCAAATGGGCTGGTGGCACGAGGTTGCCAAAAGCACACAGGGACATGGGTGTAAAGATTTCAGATCTGGTACCACCCCTTCCTCCGCTAGCCGAGCATCTAGCCTTTCTCATAAAATGAGGGAAATGACAGTAGATTCACTTCTGACAGCTAGAGTCTGTTAAGTGTAGAGTTGCTTTACACAGGATCGGACCAATTAAAAAACGTAAGTCAGGGACTTGATTGTATATAACTCCCAATGATGTCTATATTTAACAAATAAAGTAACAGTTCCTCAGAATGCATAGATGAGGGTGTTAAAACTGCCTTGTGATGCAGAGCTGTTTTTTGAAATCACAGTTATCAAAAATTGTTTATAGACTCATACAACTCCAAAGTGGTGTTAAGAGGAAAGAAATGGAAGCATCTTTAGAATTTAGGAAAAATATTACATGTTTCTTCTTACAATGGTGATAGATAGCTAGGCTAACCTTTTTTTTATTGTATCAGTCATGGAAAAAAAGCAAACTGGAAGCTGAGCAAAATGCCCCACTTATAAATTCAGATCATGCTCTATCTTACTACTTAGCAGTGACACTACTCCTCTGATGGTTTGACAGCCCTCTCCACTGTTCGAATGCCATGGAGAAAGAGAGACCAGCTTCTCAGATACTCCAAATGACACGTGCCAAACACGTGGAAGGTAAATCCCCTAATTCAGTCGTTCGTCCAGCATTCTCTGGCAGACAGCCAAGCTAAATATTTCTGCTGGATAAAAAATACACTTGTGAGCTACACTCTTAACTAGTTGCCTTCAGTGGAAGGGGTTGCCTTAGTGAGGACGATGGGGAATAAGGAATTGGCTTCCAATGCCCTGTGTATGTTTTTTTCACCTTAAAAATTTTTTCTAAACTATTTATGAGCTGTGATTGGATTAACTTATGCTTGAAGGAAGGAGGAAAATTGGAAAATAGATTTAATGCAATTCTTCCTTCTCCCCTCCCTCCAACTCCCCCTCAATTTGCTTTTAACGATTATCTTTTCAGGTTTCCTAGGTGGCTGTCATTTTGTGTCTGTTGCATGTTTTTTAGCTACATAAATTTTCAAAGGCTCTTACGTTTGGTTTACTAAGAGGCCCAACATATGGACCAGCGGGTGCGTGTCAGATGGGGATTATAGTTAATTGTAATTTATGACAACACTGCTGACTTCATTAAGACTAATTAGAGGAGTAGAATTGGGAATCAACTTTCATATATACCCTTCTAATTGTTTTAGATGTTTTTATTTTACATAAAAGATAGGACATTTTTAGTAGCTATAAAAAGGAATACGAATGGAATCATATCATAGTACTGTTTTGTATCCTCCTTTTTTCATCCAGTGGTATATCATGAGCATTCTCTCATGTTACGTTTATTTAAAACCTTTTTATAACGGCCACATCATGTGGCTGTATCATAACCTATCTGGCAATTTCTATAAATATGAATATTCAGGCTGTTTCCATTTTGTCATTATTCTAAACAACATTGCAACTAATATGTTGATATAAATCTGACTCCTCAAATTATTTTCTTGTCGGTATATCTCCATCAGTATAATCATTTGACCAAAGGTTATGAATCTTTAAAGCTCTTGCTGTATACTGCTGAATCTCTTTCCAGAAAAGTTATACTATCAAAGTATAGGCTGCAAATATCTGGACATTTAGATTTAACTTAAAATGTCAAGAATCTCCATGTTTTTGTATTTTTCTCTATGTAAATATTGGTGGCTTTAGTAATATTTGAAAAATCGTTCTATGGCATAGCACTTCTATCATTTGTTCATTTGACAGACATATTGGGCGATGTGTTCTAGACACAATGCCATACCCCAAGGAGTAGCTTTGGCTACTTTCAAATATTTCTTCTTTCTTTAAAAAAAAAATTATTTATTTATTTATTTTGGCTGCACTGGATCTTAGTTACGGCACCTGGGATCTTTAGTCACGGCACGCAGACTTCTTAGTTGCAGCCTGCGAACTCTTAGCTGCGGCACGCAAGAGGTATCTCATTCCCCAACCAGGGATCGAACCCGGACCCCCTGCATTGGGAGCGTGGAGTCTTACCCACTGGACCACCAGGGAAGTCCCTCAAATATCTGTTCTTCTTTTTTTCTTTTCTTTTCTTTTTTATTTTTAAAATTTTTTTAACATCTTTGTTGGGGTATAATTGCTTTACAATGTTGTGTTAGTTTTTGCTGTATAATGAAGTGAATCAGCTATACATATACATATATCTCCATATCTCTTCCCTCTTGCATCTCCCTCTCACCCTCCCTATCCCACCCCTCTAGGTGGTCACAAAGCACCGAGCTGTTCTCCCTGTGCTATGCAGCTGCTTCCCACTAACTATTTTACATAGGGTAGTGTATATATGTCCATGCCACTCTCTCACTTCGCCCCAGCTCACCCTTCCCCCTCCCCATGTCCTCAAGTCCATTCTCTACGTCTGCGTTTTTATTCCTGTCCTGCCCCTAGGTTCATCAGAACCTTTTTTTTAGCTTCCATGTATATGTATTAGCATACGGTGTTTATTTTTCTCTTTCTGACTTACTTCACTCTGTATGACAGACTCTAGGTCACTACAAATAACTCAATTTCATTTCTTCTTATGACTGAATAATATTCCATTGTATATATATGCCACATCTTCTTTATCCATTCATCTGTCGATGGGCACTTAGGTTGCTTCCATGTCCTAGCTATTGTAAATAGTGCTGCAATGAACATTGTGGTACAGGACTCTTTTTGAATTATGGTTTTCTCAGGGTATATGCCCAGGAGTGGGATTGCTGGGTCGTATGGTAGTTCTGTTTTTAGTTTTTTAAGGAACCATACTGTTCTCCATAGTGGCTGTATCAATTTACATTCCCACCAACAGTGTATGAGGGTTCCCTTTTCTCCACACCCTCTCCAGCATTTATTGTTTCTAGATTTTTTGATGATGGCCATTCTGACCGGTGTGAGATGATATCACATTGTAGTTTTGATTTGCATTTCTCTGATGATTAGTGATGTTGAGCATCCTTTCATGTGTTTGTTGGCACTCTGTATATCTTCTTTGGAGAAATGTCTATTGAGTTCTTCTGCCCATTTTTGGATTGGGTTGTTTGTTTTTTTGATATTGAGCTGCATGAGCTGCTTGTATATTTTGGAGATTAATCCTTTGTCCGTTGCTTCGTTTGCAAATATTTTCTCCCTTTCTGAGAGTTGTCTTTTCATCTTGTTTATGGTTTCCTTTGCTGTGCAAAAGCTTTTAAGTTTCATTAGGTCCTATTTGTTTATTTTTGTTTTTATTTCCATTTCTCTAGGAGGTGGGTCAAAAAGGATCTTGCTGTGATTTATGTCATAGAGTGTTCTACCTATGTTTTCCTCTAATAGTTTTCTTTGTTGCTGCATGCAGGCTTTCTCCAGTTGTGAAGAAGTAGCAGGGGATACTCTTCATTGCAGTGTACAGGCTTCTCATTGCCGTGGCTTCTCTTGTTGCAGAGTATGGGCTTTAAGTGCATGGGCTTCAGTAGTTGTGGCTTGCAGTCTCTGGAGCACAGGCTCAGTAGTTGTGGCTGACAGGCTTAGTTGTCCGTGGCATGTGGGATCTTCCCAGACCAGGGATCGAACCCATGTTCCCTGCATTGGCAGGCAGATTCTTATCCACTGCGCCACCAGGGAAGTCCCAAATATTTATTCTTAAAACAATCTTCCAGGCTATTTCTTTGAACAATCATGACTTATATCAATAGGTTCAAACCATCTACATTAAGAATGCATCTTGGGGCTTCCCTGGTGGCACCGTTGTTGAGAGTCCGCCTGCAGATGCAGGGGACGCGGGTTCGTGCCCCGGTCCGGGAGGATCCCACATGCCGCGGAGCGGCTGGGCCCGTGAGCCATGGCCGCTGAGCCTGTGCGTCTGGAGCCTGTGCTCCGCAACGGGAGAGGCCACAACAGTGAGAGGCCCGCGTACCGCAAAAAAAAAAAAAGAATGCATCTTGCCATCACCATCCATTCATCTTTTAATTCAGACTATGATCAGAATCCAGTCTGGTAAGAGCAATAACATAAAGGCCAACAAATAATGGATACACAAAGATGATGCTACTGACCCATTTTCAGTAGAATGTAGAATTCTGAGTTGATTTTCTGGTATTGGGTATTGCATTGGCATTTACTCATCCACACTCTTGGTGGTGGTTTCCTTTTCCAGGCACAATATTCCTCCATAACTGGAATTAGGGACCTACGGCCACAGACCCAAGCCAGCCTAAGGGACCCCTGTGGTCCTTGGCCTTGCTGCCCCAGTTCTTTGCTAATCTCAGAGGCAGATTGCCTATTACCTGGTGATCAACCCAAGCCATATATTCGGATGCCATTCCTGTGAATGTTCCACAGCCATGGTACATTTCCTTAGCCAGGGGACGATGGGGTAAGACAGTATTTCAAGTGCAGATTTAATCTAGAAGGTGGGCATCTAATTAAGTAAATCATTTGCTTCCCAAACTTGGCAGCACAAGATCTTTAAAACCTAGCTTGCTGGCTCCCATGCCAGTATTCTGATTTAACTGGTGTGAGGTGCGACCTGGCCATCAGAATTTTTTATTGTTCCCCAGGCCATTCTAATATTCAGAAAAGTTTGAGGACCACTGAGGGAAGGCTTTTGTGGGGCATATTATAATGACCTGCTGTCAGTGTGTTCCATTCACTGATGCCTTTGCCTGGGCCTTTGCATTTATGTCCACACCAAGTCATAGACATCTATCTTCTTTACCTACCGTGATGAAAAGCTCGCCTTCATTCTTCTTAGTTATTTCTCTGGGGAAGGAAAAGGGGAGAAAAGTGAGGAGTAAATTCATAGTCTAAAAGGCAGCTGAATAATGCAGGCATATTTTGGGGAGTAATATATGAGTCTTAAGCAGAAGTGCAGATTATAAAGGAGGTGGTTCTGGGAATCGTGACCTTCTCTGCCGTCTCTACACTAAAGCATAGCACACAATTGGGTGTGCCTTGTCTGCCACTAAGGTATTTCATATTCTCCACGCGCAGCTCTCTGCTTCTCTGTTGTAGAGTTTGAGTATTGGTCCAATGCCAAGGGGAAGAGCAGGGGGGAAGCAGAGAGATGGAACAATTCCCTCTTCTTTCCCACAGTTAGTTCCACAGTGAGTCTTTCCTCTGTAACCCAGTTCTAATGAAACTCAAGACCGGATAACCAGATCTCAGTGTGTCCTATTTGGAAACCTCTGCCCAGATGTGTGTGCAGCTTCTCCTGCCATCTGCAGTGCCGTCTGCGTCGGGGAGCTTCGGGACAACCTTCTAACCATTTATGTCATGAGCCCTGAGGAAACGAGAGCAGAAACATGGTGGGGCAGATTTAGCTCTTCCCTGGAAAGGGGATGTTTTCAATACTCTCATCCCAGACAGAATTCCAGGGTATGCTTTGAAGGGAACCTTATGCCAGCAGGCCTTTGAGCTTCCCCGGAAGACTGGGCTTGTGTTGTGTGCAGATTCGACTCCGGTGGGCCGGGGAAGGGGAAGCAGGGCTGGCACAAGGGTGTAGAGGAAGGGAGGAGAGCTGGCTGCTGGCTGTTCTCTTCACCATGAGGCAACCAGGAGTAGGCATGCAGAATCCCAGTGGTCAGCGAATTTCTGCGTCTGTGTGCATGTGCATCATTCTAAACCCACTGTATCTCTCAGTATCCTTTGGATTACGTATATTAAGGGCAATATTATAGCCTAGCATATAATCTTCCTCAGTTTAAAAAATTGACGAGGCCATTTTATTGTCCCTGTCTTCAAATCAGCTGAACAGTATTAAGGAACTACTATTTTCATATATTGTTCTGCCTAGATAACGTGTGGCTACATATCTTACTATTGTTTAAAAATTACTTGTGACTTTTAAGTTTGTATAAGAAGAGAAGAGATTAAAACTTTGTAACTCATTTCAGCCAGTATCTTTGGTTTTTTTAAATAATTTTTAACTTTTTTTTTTTTTTTTTGGCTGCGTTGGGTCTTGCTGCTGCCCGTGGGCTTTCTCTAGTTGCGGCGAGCAGGGGCTGCTCTTCGTTGTGGTGCGCGGGCTTCTCATTGCGGTGGCTCCTCTTGTTGTAGAGCACGGGCTCTAGGTGCGCTGACTCAGTAGTTGTGGCTCGTGTCCTAGAGCGCAGGCTCAGTAGTTGTGGCGCACGGACTTGGTTGCTCCGCGGCATGTGGGATCTTCCCGGATCAGGGATCAAACCCGTGTCCCCTGCATTTGCGGGAGGATTCTTAATCACTGCGCCACCAGGGAAGTCCCTCAACCAGTATCTTTGTTAGGCCACCATCAGTCATTGTATACGGAGTCGCAGCCCCAGTGACCAATTGAGAAACGTGACCTGGCCCTTGAATTGACCCTGATGCAAGTCCTACTCCTTTGTCTGCATCCCTCAGGGCCAGGTGTGACTTAGACTTTGGAACTTCTGAGAATTTAGGGTGGTAATATTGATGCATATCCACCCAGTGAGGTGTTCTTATTCAAACATTAGTGTTTCTGCAGCAGAAAACAGCATGACATTTCACTAACTGAGGCAAAGACAACAGGCTGTCTTGGGTCAGCAGGGGTGGGGGCCATGCAAGGGTTTGGGGGAGGGAAGGGCCATGGGCAGGCTGTGATTCAGAGCGATAATTCCAGTAGCAGTGATGTTGATGAAATCCTGGTGGAACTGGAAATGGAGAAAACAATTCGAAGACCATTGTAGTATCTTGGTGATGAGAGTGGATGCATGGTGGTAGGAATAAAAAAGTGAAACAACTTTCAATTTTCAGAGCTTTTTGGATTGGGGGCTGGTAGATAAGATACTATAGGCCTTATACCACTAACTAGACCAAAAGAAAATTACCCTCTCTGTCTGTGTCAGCTTTTTTCCCCTCTGAAATTAAAAAGTTAGATAAGATCTCTAGGGATTGTAACTTTTCATGGACCGAATGCTCCTAAACTTCAGACTCAAATTACTAATTGCCCACAGCATTCTGTATAATAGTTTAAAAATATATTAATGATGTAAGTTTGATGATTAATAAAGCATGGTATGATATGTGCACTTTGGAATACTTTATAGCAATTTAAAATGATGCAGACATGGGCAGAGGTTTTCAGTAATAGGTGAAAAAAAGTGGGTTATAAGACTATTTACAATAGGATGTTATTTTAAAAATGATACTTGGATAAACTCAATAATCTACACCATAATGGTTAACAATAATTGTTTTGTTAGGGTTCACTTGGTAGCAAGGAATAATAAACCCACTTAAACTATCTCAGGTATAAAGCCTTTTGTTGGAGATTTATGAACGGGGCACAGCAGATAATCTCATGGCCATCTATCAAAAGCAAATGCAATAAAGCTGCTGTGATATTGTATAAAATATTCATTTCTTTTTTAATTTAACCATGAGTACTGATTCCTTGTGTATTAAAATAAATGGGTAATTTATTTTTAAGTGTAAGTTTTTTTAAATTTCTGAATACTTCCTTTATCAGTATCACTGTTGATTCAATTCTCAAATAGAACCTTAAGAAACATCTTGCTTCTGCTTTGAGTTCTGTTAGTAACGATTTGTTGTTAAATTCAATGAAGGCATCTCATAACTCTACCTCTACCTATGAAAAAAAGGACATATTTTTGTGTGATGCTTTCTTAACTAAGCATAGGTTTTATAGTTTTGTATTATATAATAAATATCCTTTTACCTTTTAGATCAGAATGCTTATTTTATGGAGTCAATATTTCCAGTTTACTAATTACTAAAAATTATTTTTCATAGTTCAGAAGAAATGTGGACAATAAGAAAAAAAAGAATAATGTTTTTAAACCGCAGCATCTTCTTGGTTATACTTTACAGTATCAGCTGCTTCAAAACAATTTATTATCCCAAGAGTGGTGATTTAGAAGAATTCAGTTATTGGCTGATCACCTAGAAATGCTATTAACTCATCTCACTAAATAACTTGCTGGGTGTTTTTATATTCTCTGTGCCCTCTGTAAACACACTGACTTTTTACTCTCATGCTTCCCTCATCAACCCCTCTCTAACATTCCTTGAGCATTTCTGCTCTGTATTTTTTTTTTAAATATTTATTTATTTATTTATTTTTGGCTGGTTGGGTCTTCGTTGTTGCATGCAGGCTTTCTCTAGTTGCAGCGAGCGGGGGCTACTCTTTGTTGCGGTGCGCAGGCTTCTCGTTGCAGTGGCTTCTCTTGTCGCGGATCATGGGCTCTAGGCGCGCATGCTTCAGTAGTTGTGGCACGTGGGCTCAGTAGTTGTGGCTCACGGGCTCAGTAGTTGTGGCTTGTGGGCTCTAGAGCGCAGGCTCAGTAGTGTGGCGCACGGGCTTAGTTGCTCCGTGGCATGTGGGATCTTCCCGGACCAGGGCTTGAACCCGTGTCCCCTGCATTGGCAGGCGGATTCTTAACCACTGCGCCACCAGGGAAGTCCTCTGCTCTGTATTTTCTGATTTGTATGCTTACCAAGAGATGCTTGTATGTGTTCCCAAACTTGATGATGCTAGTTGTAATTATGTAATTTAATTAAATATTGTATAAACCAATGAAATATAAGTATTAAGACTTGGTTCCATTAAAACCAAGTAGAAATCTTTGGAAAGACTTGATAAATACTAGTTGAAAAAATTCCTATAATTGAAATAGATGTGGATGAAACAATTATAAAATATTGGGGAGGGGGGGATAAATCTAGGAGGATTTTTGCCCTCAGGTTTCTTGGACTGAAAGGCATTGAAGTATGAGAGGGTTTATGCAGGAAAGACACTGGGGACTTCAGAAGGAAGAGGTTCATTCTCAGACAGAGGCCTTGGCCCTGCATCAAAGACAGTAAAATTGACATTCATTGATATATTATCAAATACAATGTTTAAGGTTAGTATTTATTGTTTTTTGTGAATCTCTGGTTTAACTCTTTATATAATTTTTAAAAATTGGGGAGGCGCAAGATAGAGGTAGGAGGTTAAGGGGAACAAACTACTATGTAGAAAATAAATAGGCTATAAGGATATATTGTGCAGCACAGGGAATATAACCAATATTTTATAATAACTATAAATGGAGTATAATCTTTAAAAATTATGAATCACTATGCTGCACACCTAAAACTTATATAATATTGTAATCAATTTAAAAAATTGATAGAAAAAAATCTGATCTTAGTTGCACTGAATAAGAAACATCAGCTGTATTGACTAGAAACTAAATTGGAAAAATAAGTAATTTTGACCATCGTAATAGAACTTGGTTTGAATTATCAGTATCTCTTACTATATCAACAGATCTCATTTGCAAAATTTGTACAAAACAAAATTTTTATAAATTGAGCCATATTTTTAAAGCAAGAACAATTTACTATTTAGAGGAATCCTTCAGTGGCTTCCTTTCTCAAGCAAACTAATTTTCACAAACTCTTCACTTCCTACACTAAATTAGATTTTTAGAAGCTAAAGTAATATTCTAGCCATTCTTTTAGCTCTAGCTCTTCACCACTTCTATATATTTTGAGACAATTGGATTTTTATTTCCAGTGATCTGTTTCTTTCAGAATAAAGACATAATACTTAGCAACAATGACTTCTTGGGAAATCCAAGAGAGAAAAAAAGCTTTACAAAGCCTTAAATTAACTATTAAATATCCCTGGTTCTGATGTCTCTTCCTTGGCCCTCAGAGCCTATTGTGTTTGTTTTCCTGTAGGATTATCCCCGTTTTAACACACTGAGAATTCTATTACTGTCAGATGCTCATGCAGACTTCTAGTGGAAAGAAGACTATACTTTTAATCAAGTGTAGGCTTTCCCTTTGCAGGTGTAGCTGCAGAAAGCTTCTTTTTCCTTCATCGCCATGCTCCTATTCCAAAAGTCAAGGGAGTTGGTGTAAGACTATGATAAAAATCACTACGGGTAAAATCAAATTAAAGTATATAGAACTCCCAGGCTTCCCTGGTGGCGTAGTGGTTGAGAGTTCGCCTGCCGATGCAGGGGACACGGGCTCGTGCCCCGGTCCAGGAGGATCCCACATGCCACGGAGCCTGTGCGTCTGGAGCCTGTGCTCCGCAATGGGAGAGGCCACAACAGTGAGAGGTCCGCGTACCGCAAAAAAAAAAAAAAAGTATATAGAACTCCAAATGTACGCTTAAAATCTTATGTGACACTAGTATTGAATAATAAGCAAAACATTGGAATTTTGCCACATTTTTGGTGTACAGAGAAAAGATTTTACGATAGTGACAGAAAAAAATTAGAAATCATAGTATTTTGTGTAATTTGGAAGTAATATTGACAGGACCTGGTGAGGTTGAGTGGTAAAGGAATGAAAGGTTCTAGGTGGTAGTGTTGTTTAGTGGACCTAGCTTGGGTGACTAGGTCGAAGGCAAAATCATAACCACAACTTGAAATAGTCTACACCTCATTGATCCCTTTCAAATTAAGATGGCACACAAATATTTTGTGTAGAAGCATTCAGGAAATTGGATGGTGTTGATTATGTTTACATCAATCTTCCTTTTAAAAAACACATAAGATGGGACTTCCCTGGTGGTGCGGTGGTTAAGAATCCGCCTGCCAATGCAGGGGACACGGGTTCGAGCCCTGGTCCGGGAAGATCCCACATGCCGCGGAGCAACTAAGCCCGTGCGCCACAGCTACTGAGCCTGCACTCTAGAGCCCGGAAGCCACAACTACTGAGCCTGCGAGCCATAACTACTGAAGCCTGCGTGCCTAGAGCCCGTGCTCCGCAACAGGAGAAGCCACCGCATTGAGAAGCCCGCGCAACTCAATGAAGAGTAGTGCCTGCTCGCTGCAGCTTAAGTCCACCACATACACAGTAAAGACCCAACACAGCCAAAAATAAATTAATTAATTTTTAAAAAACCACACACAGAGAAGGGCTATTTACTTATTAATAGGAAAAAACGAGGCCTTTGTGTCAGAAGCATTTAAAACTCTGTAACACTGGAAAAAATAATCCTAATTAGATTCTTTAGGTCTGAATTAATATTATTTGAAGAAGGCATAATGCTTAGTAAACTATAGTTGAAATGTAATGGTAATTTTAGACTGCATGTTTAAGACGTCGAAGTGTGTTTCCTACACACAACTGATGATATGCAAAATGGCTGCATAACTTATTTATCTTTGTTTTAAACTGCTTGCACATCCTAAAACAATTTTGCAATCAGAATTATCAGCCCACTAAGCAGCAAGGAGTTTGTTTTGTTAATTGCTCTTGTTAAACCTAATTACCATGGGGTGGAATGGCTGTGAAGGGGAGGAAGGCCCAAAGACTGGCAGGGGAAGATTTTAGGGAGAGGTCCAGTGCTGTATGAGCGCACGAAAGCAGACCCCACAAAAGCAGACCCCACAAGGACTAGGTAAATTACTTAGGCCTGGGAAACTGTTACATTTGTTTTTAGCTGGTGAAGTTATTTTCAAGCTCTATTGTCAGAGGTAGGTTCCTCCCTTCTCTCATAAATATGCACATTTCTATGCCTGTGGCTTCTATCCAGAAACATTTTTTCAAGTTCCATGAACAAGGGCTGAGCAGCAGTATATACCTTCTCTAGACAAGAGAAAGTATCTCCGGAGCCTCTGGCAATGCCTCATTCACAGGTGGGACCCGAGAGCCATTTTTTATCCGTTCATGCAGCGCACATTAGTCAACCATCCAACACACGCCAGGCACTGTGCTGCGTGTTGGGTGCTCAAAGATGCCTGGGATTGCTCGTGGGCCAGTAGGTAGCAGACTGCAGAGACAGGTCCTCACTCAGTGCATGGATTCATTGGTAGAGTATGAGCAAAAAAGTGGTACACACGAGGAAATGGAGCCTGGAGGCACAGCCCGGCCTGGAAGCCAGGTGTCCTGGCCATGCCTGCCACGGTTACCATCTTCCAGCAGCTCTTTAGCAAAGCGTGTACTTCAATAACCCAATATCGTGTATTGACTGTCGTGCTGGTCTTTGCTGGTTGCGGCCTCTGAAATGAAAAATGTTTCAAAGAATGTCTAAAATTATATGAATGAATGTGTGTGTTTAATATGCATCACAACTTGAAGAATAGAAAAACACAGTGTTTTTATTTCTAATGGTATTTTGGACAAAGTTCTCTCCTAAGGAACAGAGGGACATTATCACTGGAGAAAACTTTCGTCTGGCAGAACCTTTTTATATTAGTGTAAACTAGATGTTAATGAAATAGAGGTCAATAAGGAGATAAACCTTTGATTTGTTTAAATATATTCTGAGTAGAACATCGAGACGAATTGGTGTCACTTGTCTGATGAGTGAAAAGCTTCGGGAGAACGTTGAGTTAAGCAGCGAGGTACTTGTGATTAGTCCTTTCTTGCTGGGTAAATGTGTTTACTTTTTCCACTGGTATTTATACTAGTTAATGTGTTGCACCAGATAAATCTACTTCCTGAGTCCATCTTTCAGCTTGTTCTCCACCCTTTAGAGCTAACAAATGATTTGACTTTGACACAGTTTATCAGTTGAGCCCCTGCTGGGTGCTCCCAGCTGCTGGCTCAGAATACTGCAGAGAAAAAGTGAGTTAGCTGCCATATTTTATTCCTGGTCCCTCTATCCGGAGGAGGGTGCATGACTCAGGGACCGATTCTGATGGCTATGAGTTGTTTGTTTTACCCTCCTGTTTTCAGCCCAAGACGGGCTCGTAATCATTTCCTAGTGGGGTCACTGTAAAACAGCACCCAGTGAGGCACAATTTTCAATTTTATCAGAAGGGCGAAATTAAACATATTTGGTGACTGTTATACCTCTCATGCTGAAGGGCACTAAAGATGGCTTACATCTGCCAAACACTAAAAAAACTTGTCCCCCAACATGACTGCAATCCCAGAGACTGCTTCTTTTCGCAGGGGCAGGATAGCAAGAAGGTGTCTCCTTCACTTTGTATCAATGCTTCTCAACGTGCCTTCCCACTAACAGAAGGTGATAAACTTGAGTTCAACAGCATGGGCCAGTCAGGCAGAAATTTAAAGTTTTAATTTTTCACCTTTTTAATATAAAATTTTATTTACAATACTGAAGAACATGATATAATGCACCCTATGACCCAGTTCAACAATTATCAACTCAAGACCTGGATTATTTCATCTGTACCCCAACCTGAGGAGTTTTGAAGCAAATCCCAGAAAGCATGATTTCACCCATAAGTATTTCAGTATGTATATCTGAAATACAAGGATTTCTTTTAAAAACAATCAAAAAATTATTGTATTTTTTAAGGACTGATCACAACGTACTCTTTAGGATACTGACTGGGGAAGGAATAGATGGCTCTAATAAAGATTTTTCAACATAAAAAATAAACCCTAGGGCTTCCCTGGTGGAGCAGTGGTTGAGAGTCCGCCTGCCGATGCAGGGGACACGGGTTCGTGCCCCGGCCCGGGAAGATCCCACGTGCCGCGGAGCGGCTGGGCCCGTGAGCCACGGCCGCTGAGCCTGCATGTCTGGAGCCCGTGCTCCGCAGCGGGAGAGGCCACAACAGTGAGAGGCCCGCATAACGCAAAAAAAAAAAAAAAAAAAAAGCAAAAAAAAAAACCCCCTAAGGGCCAAAATTGTATTGCAAAGATAGTTTTGCTCCTTTCCTAAGTTTCTGGAAGGAGAGCACACACATGCAGGCAGGCACCAAACTGGCATTTGAAGCTCTGTTGCTGAGATAGAGTTATATGCTTTGGAGCGCTGGGTGAGAAATGAATGCTTTGCTCTGAGTAGCTGGTGGTGGCAGCATAATTAGTGAGATGTCAGCTACAAATAGAATCACCGAGGCATATGCTCAGCACACATGAGCACTCACAGATTTGGCAGCCAGCAGTGATCTAACAGTTGGATCCTCCGTGTGCCCCGTGCCACTCGTTGAGTCTAATGCGAAGTGCAGTCTAGTCACTGGTGTGTCCGCGAGCATGATTAGCTGTTACCGATTAGCGAACTGTCTGAGGCCCCAGGGGTATTGATTTGGAGGCAGCCCTCTGTTCCGACACCCCCTCCCCACCCTTCCTCAAGCTATGAGGAAGAGGAGAAAAGTAGAAGAGAAAAAGGGGTCCAGATGGGAAGACAAGAATGCTGAAAAGATCTTGTAGGAAGTAGGTCAGGTACTTTGGAGATTAGAGGAGCGCGCTTCATCCCTGAATGCTGGAACCAGGGACAAGTGCATACAATTAAGAGGCATTAGAACAGCAACAAGTAGCTTGGATTTATCAGCTTTAATTTTCTATTGTCAGGACAGAGCTCTCCTCCCGAGGATCATGGCGGCGGTCTACATCCTAATACTTTTAATGGACCTCCATTGTGGGATTATCTCTCCTAAAGACGGTGCCTGTTCTTTTAAAAGGAGCTGTTGGGAAGCCAGCCTGAAAAACACGAAGCCCTGGCTTTCCCTGTGATTGGTCCCATTCTAGGGTAATGCTGGGTTGCCCTTCTGTCCCCAGGGGCACACCTTAAGGGGGAAGATGCCTATTGAACATTAACCCCTCAGCCCCAGCTTCCCCTGTGTATTTGCAGGAAACAATGGGCTGTAGATGGAGATCAGATAAGCCAGGGCTGCCGGCTTCACAATCTCCACACTATCTTCTTGTTGAAAGGTTTCCTGGCGTATTCTTAGTATTCTTCTGTCAACATCGGAGAGTTTTTCAAAAGATAAGATGTCTATTAAATTAGGTTTGTCATTGTATTGCCTTCCCTTTCCTCCATCACCTCTCAACTCAGGTGGAGAAGAAAGCATTTAAAGGACCACTCACCAGTCTCCAAACCCAGGCACCGAATTAGGCAGGTTTAATTTTATTCCTGTCACCACCAGTTTAGCATTTAAAAGATTCTACAATAGGTGAGTCTCCCCCCTCCCCCTTTCCTAGCCCACCTGTACTTTAGGCCTCACAGGTGCTAAAGCATCCAGGAGGATGAGGATAGACACTCAACAGAGCCAGGTTCTGGTTTTGCTCTCTGTGGGAGCTGAGGCCTGCCTGGGGGCTGGCATCTATCTGCCGGGTTCCCAGCTGTCTGTAAGATCCAAGTATGGAAGGAGGGCCGGCAGGGATGAGCTTCCTGACCTCTGGCCCTCAGCTTCCTCAGCAGGAAAATAAGATGTTGGGCTGGGTCTATGGTCCTCACCGCCGTTGGCATATGAAATCCCCTTTGGAGCAGAACTGGGGGATGGGGGACATCTTTCTGTCTTTAAACAAATTACAAAGGTCCTACTCCCCCCCCCCCGCCCCGTTTGGCGGGGAGTTCAAAGGATTTCACTATTATTTCTGTCTCTTCTCTCCTAACTCACTCTGGCACATAAAAATCAAGCCTCCGCAACCTCGAATCTTCGCTTAGAAAGGGTGGGAAGAAACCGTCAGTCCCATTTTTTTTTTTTTTTTTTTTGCAGTACGCGGGCCTCTCACTGTTGTGGCCTCTCCCGTTGCGGAGCACAGGCTCCGTACGCGCAGGCTCAGCGGCCATGGCTCACGGGCCCAGCCGCTCCGCGGCATGTGGGATCTTCCCGGACCGGGGCACGAACCCGTGTCCCCTACATCGACAGGCGGACTCTCAACCACTGCGCCACCAGGGAAACCCTGTCAGTCCCATTTTTAATAAGAAACCATTCTTCCCTGATCCTTTGTTAAACACTCTGGGGTTTCAGGGAAGCAGAGTGTGGCAGGCCCAGCCGTGGGGCATTTTTCCTGTTCCGTGGGGACGGCCCCTGCCTGTGCGGCCTCTCCTGGCCTCACGGCTGCCCTTCTGGCTGCTGCTGCTTCTCAGGGCTCACCTTTGTGTTAAGACAACTCGCCCCTCTTTCATCTTACTCTGCTAAAACATCCTCTCTACAACCATCCTTTGTATTTCCACCTTGGATCCCTACTCCACCCCCTCCTTCGGTGTGGTTTCTTCCTCCCACTGGAAGGTGCGAGAAGCAAACTTCTGCCGTGAGGTGTTCCTTCTCCTATGTGGCAGCTGCTTCTCCTCTTCCGTAAAGGAAGAGAAGAGGTAAGAGGAAGCCGAGTTTCAGGATGGACACCTTTCCCGTTGCTCTCTTTCTCCCTTATTTACAGCCCATATTTTGTCTCCTGTTAGTTTGTTTTATTCCTTTGTCCCACCAAATGCAAGACTAGGAAATGTTTTCTGGATTCAGAAATGATCTTCCTTCCTGTGTCCTTCCCCATAGCCTTTTCAGACATTTAAATCCCTCTCTTGTCTGACTGTTGGATAAAATAGATACATGATGAGGAAGAAACACCGACATTGGACACCCACCTTGGTTTCCCCCCAAATCACATAGAAATGATTATAGTTGCTGCTGTTGTTTATTAAGTGGGTGGATGTCAAACTCAATGAATAAATTTAAAATATGTAAATGATTCAATAAGAACACAAGTGTCTGTCTGCAGGGAAGGCTGACAACACTGAGGTATGATGAGACACAGGTGGTTCTGTAACTACTGAGACCTCGGACCTTGTGTGGGTTTTATAAAGTCCTTTGGATGGCGCTTGCCAGTGCTTTATTCCTAGGAAGGGGAGAGAACTCAGCTTTGGTTCTTCAATTTACTTAATTTTTGTTTCTCTTATTTAAGAATTCAAAATACTGACCTCATTTCAAAACACCCACAGCCCCCTAGGATCACTGACCCGAGGTTTAGGCCCTGAATACGTCTGTCCAAAGTGTTGGAGCGGTGAGCTGTGTCACGGGAAGGAAGCCTTGTGCTATTTTTAAACTGATGCAACCCATCATTGAAACATATCATGCACATATCATACCAGTGACACACACGCTGCATTGTAACATGGCATGTGTCATACATACATTCTCTCTCACTCACACACATCCCTGCCCTTCTTGTCCGGCTTTAAAAAAGGAAGGCAGCCAGCACACCGAGCACAGTGATTTGAGTTGAAAAGGCTGTTAAAGTGTAAAAACCAAGTGCCCCTCTAGTGCTCAGCATGGCTTTGAGACATGTGGGAGGGCTTCAAAGCCTCAGTGCCCCTCTTTTAGAGCTCAGGCTTGCAGTTGGTCCCCAAATGTTTACCAGCATGAAGATGCCTGACTTACAGGAAGTGGGAAGTGGGTGTTGGGGTGAGGGTGGGGAGTGGGGAGAGGAGGGTGGGGTGTTCTCTTGATGTGGTTAGTCCGTCATTGACCTTGTCTGGGTAGAGCAGGAGTTGAATTAGAAAATGAAAACACGTTTCATTCTAGGCACATTTCATCCCATTTTTTACTTTCCTCAGGAAAAAAATTTTTCTTTTTTTTCCTGAGTCAGGTCTCCAGATTTGGTACTCAATTTCCCTTCGTTCTGCAGTAGTCTTTGCCCACACTTATCTGACCACCTACATTGCAACTCCCGGGCCACCGAGGACTGGGCCGGCCCGGTAGCTGAGACTGAGTATTATAGGCCTGTCGAGCCGTTGTGATGATACCATAAAAGGGAATAGATGGGAGTTTCTGAGAGCTGAGCTGTTGGGATCATTCATGATTTGCTGCCATTGTGAACACTTGTAAGGAGAGAACTCTGCCTGAGAAGTGCTGATTAAAAAAGGTAACTGATGGGCTTCCCTGGTGGTGCAGTGGTTGAGAGTCCACCTGCCGATGCTAGAGGACACGGGTTCGTGCCCCGGTCCGGGAAGAGCCCACATGCCGCGGAGCGGCTGGGCCCGTGAGCCACGGCCGCTGAGCCTGCGCGTCTGGAGCCTGTGCTCCGCAACGGGAGAGGCCACAACAGTGAGAGGCCTGCGTACCGCAAAAAAAAAAAGTAACTGAGGTTGGCTTTTTTTGTGTGTGTGTGTATTCTAACAGGGAAGGAAATAATATAGTGACTAAAAAGGCACCAAGGTACTACTTAGAAACAAGCATTTTGAGACTTCAGATTCCAGACAGTGGCGGCCTCAGCTAGTTCCCTCTGCACAGCTGTACCAGTACTGACATTGGCCTGCTTGTCAGCATTCTAAATGCCACGCTCTGGCCGTCTAGAAGCGGGGAGTGAAGTTTGGAAGACCCCTTCTTCTTCCCCCTTAACACTTTTGTGCTGGACACACCTAGATATGATTGTATGAACACGCTTTTCCTTACCGTGGGGCCTGCTTCCTTTATTCCTTCTTCTGTTTTTGCAGCTTTCATGTTAAATTATATTACGGCCTACCCTTGACTGCTATGATTGCAATAAAAATGGCTGGGTTTGGTGCTTTTGGTATTATCGGAAGGATCTCCTAGTCCAGTTCTCTGGGTGTCTTTTTTCCTTAAAGCTCCACTCCTGGCCTTCTCCAGCTCAGCTGGAGCACCTGGAACTAATTTTAGGGTTGCCTGGCTAAGTCCCACACTGGTATTTGAAGTTTGCATCCTCCTTAGACTCAAGCCCATTTCACCACCGCTGAAGGTGAGTGCAGGCTGATATCAATTAACAGAGAGCTGATTCACTGGCATCTTCCAGTCATTAAAATAAATATTTGGTTTAAAATAGCCTCTTCCCACCTCAACTCTCCAACTTTTGGCCCCTTCCCTTACCCCACCGTGGTTGACTCACCAGCGCTTGCAGGGTGTATGTGGCCTAAGAACAGCGTTTGATTCTAAAAGGGAAGTGAAATACTCTTTAACATCTGCAGGCGAGACTGTTTGAACAGCAGGCCAGCCTTCAGTATGACTACATTGTTTTTTTGTCCATTGTGGTGCTGACTCAGCATCGGTTAATAAGTCCTCTCCAGAAGCCTGGATTTCTCTTGTTTAATTATCATCTTGGAGCTTTCTGAGAACACTTTAAGGAATTGTTCATTCAGTTTTATACCCCTAGCACATCTACCAACTCAAAGTCCTATTTCCTCTAGGTGCTAGCGTCCCCTCTGGCATAAGATGTAACCACAGGTCACCAGGCAGTGAGCGGGGAGTGTGTTACTTATGTCCCCTAGTGGGAATTTAATTGTTCTGTACTACAGAGATTGAGGAAGGACTTTAGACATAAATACCATTTCCTGGCAAGTAATCTTTTACTTCCCACCTACCCCCCCAAAAAAAAATTCTAGAAAAGTTTCCTAAAAGAGAGAAAAGAAATTTTAAAGATAAACAGACATATTTTTATGATCGAGCTGGGCTTTTTTTTGCTTTCTTTTGTTTCTTCCTATAAACAAATACTCACATGTCCACTTCACTGTATGACTAAGTTGGTATCATTAGGTGGGGACTGGGTGTGTGTACGTCGGGGTGTGCATGTCTGTCGGGACGTGAGTGTGTAGGCACACGTGTATTTAAAATGTTAGAGAAAACATTGCAGCCTAAGGTTGAAGGAGAGAGATGATTTTAAAAACCACCATGTACAGAAGGCAAGCAGGAATAGTGGGAGACTTGTGTTACAGTGACCTAAACAGTCCTTGTAATGGGGTGTCTGTTCTAAATGGACCCTTTGCATCATTGTTTCTCTGAATTAGACGATTCCTTGCTGAAGGCACAAGACCATTGAAGGAAGTAAAGCATCTGGTTTGTTTTGTAATGAGAAGCAGGAATGCAAGGTCCACGCTCTTAATAATAAACAAACAGGACATTGTATGCCATCATCACAGGATGTCCTTCCTTCAACAGAGGGCTGACTGGGGCTGGAGGAAAAGCCGGGCAGGGCTCCCAGCGTAGAGCGCCACTAATTACTGCCTTCGTCTGCCTTCCACTTGCTGCGATCAGTTCCACATTCCCTTTAACTAGGAAACGATTAATGCTCTACACTTTGCAAACACACTCCTCGGAAGTCTGCCTGTGGGCTTTGGGGAGGAGAGAAAAGGCAAAGAAATTTTAATCTGTAGGATTATACCTTTTTCCTATTTCCCTATTTACTAAATAATTGAAAGAGGGAAGTCAGTTCTACCAAAGATGAGTTCCCTTTAGTTAGCAAGAGAAATGGAAGCTTTCAAGTTTGCGGGGAGGAAACGTGTATTTCACAGGCAGTAGCTTGAGGACTAGACAGCTACATCTTATTCCATTCCATGCAAAAATAATTGCTCTTTTCACGTGATCTTTTCAAGTAAGTTTTGTATGTTCTGTAACTGGATCTGAGCCGAGGAACCCAAACGATTTTAGGTCATTTTTAGGTTTCCCTGAATTTAAGGAATGTGCGCCCCCTTATAAAGCCGCAGCAGGAAGGAGGGCGGTCTGGAGTCTTTAGAATACAATACAGCCCGAGTAAACGCTGAGGTTAAGTGCCCTCAAAGGGAAGTCAGAAGATTCCGAGTAAATGTTGAAATTCAGATACGGAGGGAGGAAGCTCTGGGCGCTCGCGGGCTGGAGGAAAGCCCTGGGGTGAGCTCTGCACGGCTCGGCCAGGTGTGGCCACGCCCCCACTTCAGGCGGCTGGTAGGAGTGAATCACGAATGGGAAATCTGCGGCAGGGAGGGGGAAAGGGCCGAGCCGCCGGCCGGGTTAACACAGACTGAGCGTGCTGCCGTGACACTCGGCCCTCCAGTGTTGCGGAGAGGCAGGGCAGCGGGCAGCGAGGCACCTGTCCGCGCCGGGATTCGGGACACGGGCGCCAGCCGCCGGAGGAGAGGGGCACCGCCGCGGTCGGTGCGCGCCAGCCCTCGGCTGGGAGGGGACGCGGAGCACATGCGGACTGTGTAGGCATGAGCGACATTTATCTCAGATGTTGGATATTTGCTTGGAAAAACGTGTGGGTACGACCTTGGTAAGGAACTTGATCTTGTTTTTCATTCTGAAATTGATCTGAAAACTTTTTTTTTTTCTCTCTCTCTTGGCTAACGTAGTCGTAGTAGAAACCAGAAGGGCTTCTGCTTTCGGGCGCTTAGTACTGTCAAACATTTATAAGACTTTTTCCTTATGAATCATTAACCCTTTCAGTTCTAGGCGTAATTGTCAGTTCATTGAAATTTCGGTAGTGGCTCCCGCCCACACCCGTCCAACAAAGTAACTATTCCGCATTGGCTTAAGTTTAAATTTTGGGTTTGTTTTAACACTCATTTGGCATCGTGACTGTACATGTTGCAACTACGTAGAAATAAGCACGTTTGTTTAAATCGTGGCTGAGGGAAAGACAACTTCGCATCCGACTTTTTTTTTTTTTTTTAAAGAGCATCATATTTAGGAAAGAAATAAAAGAATGGAAAAGCCACCCTGAAGGACTTGGACAGTGTTATGTTTACATTCTAACAAGGACATGTTCTTACATGGAAATGATACCCACGTTCCTACTTCTTCCCCAACCCGTCTGTATGCGAAAACACTGCAGACGTTGTTTACCTTTTTTTCTCTCTCTTTCTTTGGAAAGCACTTTTCCTGCGTGTGAGGGGGGATTTGCGGGAATACCCTTATCAGTTTGTAAGTGGAAGCAGAGCTTGTCTTCTGAGTCTTCTATATTTGTTATAACTTTAGTTACAGTAACTGTGGCCCATCAGTGACTTCTGGGAATTCGTACACTTTCAGATTTAAATGGAAAGTGCTATTTGTAGCTGAGGGCTCCTAAAGGAATTCTCTCCAGGGAATTCTATTGAACAGTTTTATGTTTTGTTTTTACTTTTTCAATTTGGCGTGAGATGCCCACAGTCAAAAGAAACTGCGGGGAGTTGCCCCCCCTTCCGCCCCCATCTTTCCTTCTCTTTTCCTATGGTCCAAACGATCTCGGAAAAGCTGCAGCTCAGTGATGCTGGCAGGATGCAGCCCTTTTCGGCCTTCCCTGTGAGAGGATGAAAGAGATCGCGCTGCAGAGGGGGGGGGGGAGCGAGTTGTTTTGAAAGTTGTTTTGAGTTGGGAGCTGGTGGGAAAGTTCAGTCTTCCCCATTTGGAAAAGGCAGGCTGGGTTCCGCTCCTGCACCACACGCGCTTTCCATTTTTAGCTTCATTCAGAGGCAGACAGAGCTCCTTCCTCTTCCTCTCCTTGTTTGTGACACTTTTCTGAGGCAGCTTTTCCACAGCGCTGAGGGTCTGGCGGCCATGACCCCAGGCGTCCTGGGACAGAGGACTAGGCGCCTCAACGTTTTTCTGCCGTGAGAGGTAAAGCCAGGGATTGGAGGTGTTTCTTTTCCTTTTTTCTTTTTTTCACTTTGTCCCCCAATGTGGTTGCCACACTTTTTTTTTATTTTTATTTTTTTTTCACTAAGGATAACATTTTAAAACCTTGCTTCTCCAAGGCAATCTTTATACGGCTTTCTGGCTCTTACTCAACTGTACCAAGCACTCTGCATCTGCTTTGAAAGTCTTCAGACGACTGTATTAGTCACAGCCTCTCTCGGAGGAGCCACAGGACAATGGGGATTAAAGGCCTTTCCTTTCTCTTCCAGGCTGCCCCTAAGTGTAACTCCAGTGCTGTGAAGGTTCCAGGGTTGGCAGAGGGGACTGAGGGGACCATGAAAATGGACATGGAGGACGCGGACATGACTCTGTGGACAGAGGCTGAGTTTGAGGAGAAGTGTACATACATTGTGAACGACCACCCCTGGGATTCTGGCACCGAAGGAGGCACTTCGGTTCAGGCAGAGGCATCCTTACCGAGGAATCTGCTTTTCAAATATGCCACAAACAGCAAAGAGGTAAGCCTCTGGTTTCTTGCTGAAGAAGATTGGCACCTGACGCCAAATCTCCCTACTTGCCCTTGAGGCCTCGTATGTCTGTGAGAATCTGTAAGTATCAGTAAATAACTGATCACTTAATTCACTTCTTTCATTGTTTTCTCTTGCCCTAAGTCCATCCCTTCTTATTCCTCCAGCTCTTCACTGTTCCATAAGAATTAGTAAACAGTGAAATCTTTTTGCCAAGTTGACATGTCTTGGAAAAGCCGACTTGCAGCATGGGGTGGGTGAAATCGTCAGCAGCTTTGAGAACTCGTCCCCCAGTGTACTAGCTTTTGAGGGAGAGAAACTTTTTCTTAGAAAAAATGTTTGACATGTTTCTTTTGTCTCTTTTTGGTCATGAGATGGCTTTATTTATTTACTTGTTCAACGAGCCAGCTTTATTAGCTGGGTTTCTAAAATTATTCTCAAAACCTTGACGTGTTTATGAACTGAAGTGATGGTATAAACGGAGAAGAGTTTCATGTAAAAGTGCCCTCTGTCCGGATGACTTCAGAGCTAACCCCTGTTTATCTGCGGCAGCTCCTTTGCTCTGACCGGGCTGGCAGGCCAATTTCTTCTTGGCCTCTGAAGTGGGTACACCCTTTGTTGTTTCAAAGGGGCTGAAAACCCAAACTTGGAATGAGCAAAGGATTTGTGTTTACCCTTTTCTATAATGATTGTATCTAGGCGTGATGTTTGGCTGTGAAATAACTTGCAGAACCACCTCTTGTTTTGAGAATTCAGCTACTGCAGCTGCTTTCATTGGTCTACTGCCTGCCGGGCTGAGCTGGAGGAATCCACCCGTCCACAGCCCTGCCATCACAACCATTCCCATAGGTCACTGTCCGTCCTATCACTGCCTTCAGAAAGTCGCGAAAAGGGGGTCATTTGCTGCAGGAGCCCAGAATTCTATACTGGGACTATTCATTACAACCATGTCAAATCACTTTCCTCCTTCCCTAAGGAAGAGCATTTGAAGGAGTTGAGAGCCGGTTTGGGAAATACTTTGTCTCTTTCCTGTTTGTGTATCTGAGTTCAGTGTTTTTGGTGAGGGGGTGACACAGCTGTCTAAAATTAAATAGAGCAACTCTGCTTTGGGTTTCATTAAAGCTCAACTTTTTTTTTTTTTTTTCTTTTTTCCTGCTGGGAGAGAGGAGGCTGATTTCGTAGAAAGCAAAATTTAAATTGTATTTTAATGTGAACATTACCAAAAATTTCACGCCAGAGATCGGCCTTAATTACATCTCTTTCTGAAAGTAACACCCTTTTCTATAGAAGGTCTCTTAGTGTGTGGCCCATGGAATCAGTGTAGGATTTGTTTGGGTATTTAAGGTTTGGCTGTGGCTTTATAAGCTGTAGCATTTTTTCCCATATCAAATCTGACCAAATATTGATCTGTTCCCCGGTTTCGATTGTGCTGTGTTGCCCCATCCAGCCCATTGGGATTGAAATCGAGACCTTTATTCTGTGGGTCATCCTTGCCCTTTAGTTCTGTAGTGTTCTTATCCTCAGTTTAGCTCTTAGCTTAAGTTTTTCAATTTTCATCATTCTATGTAAAATCATAGCTAAATAGAATAATGCCCTTAGTCCAAGGTTCAGAAAGATAGTCACTTACTTAAGGTATATACTTAGAGCCAGAGCCAGGCCTTGGAGCGAAGTTCTTCAGACTTCCCCAACCAGTGCTACCTGATTGTGCTACACTGGCCCCTCTTGGTGTCACTGTGGTTTTAGTTATCGTCTTAACATAACTTCAGGACGATCATTTATTAAGCTTGTTTGGGGTTTTTTTCTCTGAATGTGTAACTCCATATTTCATAAATTCAGCACCCAGAAAGCATACAGTGCCTGTATTCCTAAGGAGGGTCCTTCAAAACGAACCTAATAAGAGATCAGCTTTCTCTTATTCTATTTTCCCCTAGAAATGCTTGAAGAGAGCAGTATATCTGTTGTCCCTCATCATAAAAGCGACCAGGAGACCAACTTAAATGTAATGCTGTCTTAAGCTCTCTCTGGAAACGTGTACCTGTTATTCAGTTTCTCCCTCCTTCCTTTTTGCACTTTGGGGAAGGAGAGCTCCCTCCAGGTGGTGAAAGAGAACCGTAGAATTGAGCCATTGAGAGTATGAGAGCTGCACACCAGTTCTAGAACAGAAATCTTCAGGATGGGTGAAATGTTTACATTATCATTATTCAGTTAGTTCTTTCAGTCCCACAAGCCGTGGAAAGAGGAAAAAGGCCTTTGTATGTGTAGTTTTCATCTGACTGATTTATCTTGCCCTTCTTTAAATGTTTTCATTTAAGTAGCGAAGATGTTACCTTATGTACTGATGTTCTGACATCCTGGGGATTTTTTTTTAGCAAAGACCATTTTTCATTATGAATTTGCGCTATGTGTCAGCACCTTTTTTTTTTTTTTTGGTTTAAAAACAAAACATACAAACCATATTTCTGATCTTGACCCTCATTTTTAGATTGGGTTTAGAATCATTCTGCACCTTTAATGAGGCTGTTCTTACTTCCTATTTCCAGAACTCAGACCAAATATAGACATACTATTCAAAAAACTTGTAAAACTTTTTAAACTGCTGGGTTATTCTTTTAGGGGGATTTTCCCCTTGACCTCCTGAAATAATCTTCTGTGAATACTTGAATACAGAAAGATCGATTGAAACACTTCTGTTCTGGAAGCAGTAGCCTGTACTGAGGTTGCTTGAGTTGAATTCAGAGGCTCTGTGGCTCCGAGCCTGACCTCCAGAGTCGTGTGGCAGTGAAACATCAGGCCGAAGATGGGGACTCAGTGGCCATTTTGATTGAAGTCCATTATTAAGCCATCTCTAAAAAGCATCTTGCCATAAGTGCAATTCCCTCTTCATACTGCCTTTTATTGTGGAGACTATGTACCCAGGCATTGCCACATTTCCTTTACTATGAAGATAATTAAGGAGACTTTCCAAAAACATCGTTATCCACTCCACCCCGTTTTTTTAAAAATGGGGTGAAGTACAGGCTGAAGTCTTGATCCAGTGAGTATATACCCACTCATCCATTGAGATGAGCTCTAGTCATCTCAATGCAACTATAATTGTATTCGAAATAGAATTTTAATCGAATGAGTCATTTTTATGGAGGGAGAGGGGAAGAGGTAGCTAGTAATTTAAATGATTTTAATATAATTTGGGGTGAGGCTGCTTCTACCACATTTAGACCTGAATGATGTTTCTGCTTGAAACTCATTGCGATGCATGTGTATTCATATATTCTAAAGAGGGAATTTGCTTTCAAAAAAAAAAGCAAATTTGTTCTTCTTACTATCAGACTTTCATTCAGAACCCCCAGTCCACCTATACTAAGTTGTGACATCTTCATTTTGTAAAATGGAAAACAAGCCCTGTTTTTTGTCTGCAAGCCTTGGACTTCAGGGTTTGTTCTGTAACGGAGGCCGCTGACGGATCTGAAGGGGTCAGCCCCACACATAGCACACAGTGGGGAAGAGCGGGCAGGCGGGGAAGTGTGGAGGCCAGTGTCCTCTCACTGGTGGGTTTATGGGAGGCACGCAGCAATCCGTGCCCAGCAGGGATGCTTTAGGACCCTGGTCAGTTCCAGTGAAGTTTCCTTCCTGAACTAGGTGACCACATTCTTAGTCTTTTTAGCTCTGGGAAATTCAGGGCACATACCAGGTTCCCCTGTATCATAGGCTAGCTCCAAGGATAGAACTTTGTTGGCTAAGATTCACATCTGGATCTTTCCAGGGCCAGAGGGAGAAGTATGACTTGGTCTCCCACGAAAAACTACCCTGGTTCCGATCCCCACTCCGGTTACCTGGCTGAGCACTGGAATCTTAGAATTGGAATCTTAGAGTTGCAGCTCTTCTGTGCTCTTTGAATAATGTCTCAGACACGGATTTGAGGTGAAGGTGCTGATTGTGAGATAGGGTGCTGGACTGGGAACGGATAGAGATGGTATATAAGCTACACCGTTCCTTCCAACCTTGAAATTCTGTGATTTTGTGTCTATTTATTCATATGTGTGAGTTTACATGTACCCAAAGCTCTGTGCATCACACAGCTTAAAATATTAGGGTTCTGTCTCACTTGCAAAGATAATCTAATATTGAGGCTCTTTTTATTTGTTTGGGACATGAGGATTTTCACAGACCTCCCTTTCCTAACAAATTATTCTCCTGTCTGGCCTGCTGAGTTTCATTTGTAGGGTTATCGATGACAAGAGCTACTTCCAGTGCTGTCACACAGCTTCCCCAGTGACTTGCCTATAGCTGTGCTCAAAGGTGTCAGGTGGCTTATGTCTACTTCAGATTCCTTTGTGGGAACAAAATGCTAGTTGACTTCTTCTGGACCATAAGAAAATGGTGTATGTTTCTTAGTGTAAGATTGATAGCTGAATACCACAAAGCCCGTTGGTTAAAAGAATGGCAATTCAGAAGAAAATCCCTGGCCTCAATGTCATGCTACTTGTTGGTAATCAAGCTCTGACCCCCAAGACACTGTCTGCGAGAGACTATAATTTAAAACAAGGTTGATAAACCAGTTGAGTACCTTTTTTAGAATTACTGCTTTGAAGTGGATATGTTGAAAATATCAACCGCTAATTATTGGCTCACCAACAAATGACATTATATGTTTTTCCTGTTTGTCATTTTAATATTATGGAATAATCATTCAGATATGAATGCCAAATGATTTGTGTCATAGAAGCCAATTCCATGCATTTTTCAAATTAATTATTTTCAATAATATATCATAAACAATGAGCCTCTGAATAAGTAAGTCTACTTAAGCTTTAGGATGTATTTTTATCTCAAGACTGTTCTGAAGTACTCCCGTCCCCCAGAGTTATACTGCCAACATATACCAATAATGATGAACTGTCATTGAAAGGGCAGATAGATGTAAATGAGGCAGAGGAGGATGAAATGAACATCTGCTTTTTTCAGCTCTTGCCAGAAATTCATAACGGGCCAAAAATAACACTAGCTCACCAACCTTGTTTCAACTTGTGTTAGATATAGGAAATTTTCTTTTTTTCTGTCTTTCCAGTCTGGGTATGCTCCATTGGCTTGTATATTGAATACTAAATTTTTAAAAAAATTAATTCTTTAAGTCACGTACATGAGAAAGCCTGGTCTGTCACAAGCATGTAGGTATGCTTATTCCATATTCATTTAAACAGAGACAAATTATTGATAAAATTAGTGAGGTGTCAGTGTGTATCATAACCAGAACCTTAGATTCCACTGCAGACATTTATTGCTTCATGTATTGGGGCCTACCATTTCAGGTACACAATTATAAAGGAGCCGCCAGGGATAATAAAAACTGGAAATAAATATGTTTTACCTCCTTTCTTGGTCCATATCAGTAAGTTATTCAGTAAGTGATTTGTAGGCTGTTTGGAGCAAAAGGAAAATGAAAAGAGGAGAGTGAGTGAATAAAAACCAAAACAAAATGTACTACAAAATGTACTGCAAAATGTCATAAGGGACTATTACAGAGGAGAAGGCGTTCTTTTGAATAGTAATGAATTGCTTCCTGATTCCTGGTTGGTGACTTTTTTTTCAACCCCCCCCCCAAAGAAATTTACGACCCAGGAGGAACTGGTATATTTAACATGCTTCTTTAGCAAGGCCCTACAAAGTCAAAATGTGTGATACATCCAAGTCTGAGAAGGTCATTTCCTCAGATCTTAGAACCCACAGCTCTCCTCGGTATAAATTCCACTTCAAAGGAAGACTTTTGACCGCTGTTGAGCAGAAGATGCTAGAGAAGAACAAAGTTACTTGAAAGAATTCCCTTCTATTAAACAGAACTTACAAGTTAGAAGAAGAAAAAAAAAAACCCTCATCTGGAATGAAAAAAAAAATAATATGTTTTGTTTCTGGTTCCTTAGGCCTTTGTGGAACAACCAAAGAACATTATTTTGGTTTCTGAGGTTAAAACTATTTTATTCCCCTTAAGCATACTGTGTTTATGGCTTGAGGGAGAAGAAGAAATAGGAAACTAGGAGCCGGCTGAAGTGGGCTGAACTTGACTGTCTAGTTCTTCAGTATCTGAAACTTGTTCTAATATGGAATGGTTACCCTCTCCGTTCTCGCATAAAAAGTATTAATAGAAAATAGAGGACCCTCAGTCACCGGAGAATGACTGTTTTATACTTGGTTGTGTATTTGCTTATGACCTGCGAGTTTAAAAGATGGTCTTCCCCAAAAGTCAAGCTCGTTGTTAATTATGTAGGCACCATTAATATCTGCTCTCCATAGTACAATTTCATCATTGTTGGTTATATTACCATTTGACAATTCAACTCATTGAAATGAAAAGATTGATTAATATTTTACAGTTGAACTCATTGTTTCATATGTTTTACCCCCTTTAGGTTATTGGAGTGGTGAGTAAAGAATACATACCAAAGGGGACACGTTTTGGACCTCTAATAGGTGAAATCTACACCAGTGATACAGTTCCCAAGAACGCCAACAGGAAATATTTTTGGCGGGTAAGTAGGGAAATTTTTCCAGACTCATTAAGTGTTAGGGGAAAAAAATGAAACTAAAATTGCTGGGTCACTTCCATTTTCAACCTGTCCTGGGGCTCCCCACAAGTATTCAGGGTCCCCATGGACATAGGGAATTCTAAGCAACCGTGATGAACCTGGTTAGATGTTTGGCCTGGGAAACACAGCCTGTAGGTGGTTAGGGATGGAGAGATGGTCTATATGTGAATCTTAATTTTTGCAATTCATTAGAGCTTTGTGATGAAAGGAAAGAGTTTGCTGCTTGCTTCAAGGGTAAGTTCATTTGCATTTCTGTGCAAGGAAGTAGTAATGAGTCACCAAGCCTTAGATTTCACCCCTTGTTGATTTCTTGCTGACTTAACTTTAATTGAATGGACAAGTAATCATAAATGAATTACCTCAAAAATAAATGCCTTTGGGCTTCCCTGGTGGCACAGTGGTTGAGAGTCTGCCTGCCGATGCAGGGGACACGGGTTCGTGCCCCGGTCCGGGAAGATCCCACATGCCGCGGAGCGGCTGGGCCCGTGAGACATGGCCGCTGAGCCTGCGCGTCTGGAGCCTGTGCTCCGCAATGGGAGAGGCCACAACAGTGACAGGCCCGCGTATCGCAATCAATCAATCAATCAAACCAATAATGATGAACTGTTGTTGATTGATTGATTGCGGCAAACAAAACATTGATTTTGTTTACGCAGAATAAATAAATAAATAAATGCCTTTAAGGAAGGATGGGTAGAAGATGGTACTAGGGGAATGGAGATGGACCACAAGACTCGTCCTGTTTCAACGCACCTGTACCATGAAACTTTTGGGTTTGATAGTACATAAGTTACTCCCATAGCGTAAGGGAAATGCTTATAATCATTCGGGATGATGAACTTTCCTTTAACATCCAAAGAGTCTGGCCAATCCAATTTCCTTTGGAATATCACAGTTAGAAAGGATCTCACAGGACTTCCCTGGTGGCGCAGTGGTTGAGAGTCCTCCTGCCGTTGCAGGGGACCTGGGTTCGTGCCCCGAGCATGTGCTCCACAACGGGAGAGGCCACAACAGTGAGAGGCCCGCGTATCACAAAAAAAAAGGAGAGAGAGAAGCCACTGCAATGAGAATCCCGCACACGCAATGAAGAGTAGCCCCCACTCGCTGCAACTAGAGAAAGCGCACACAGCAAGGAAGACCCAGCACAGCCAAAAATAAAAAATTAATTAATTAAAAAAATAAAAAACGACCTCAGAGGTGAACTAATTAGGTGGAATCTTTGAGTAAAAGACCCTGGATTAGGATGAACAGAGAAAAAATTGGACTGCTTTCCGTTTTCCCATAGATCTCTTTGGGATATTTGGTTTCCTTTAATTAGAAAATAAAGCTACATTTACTAAATTTAAAAGCAATTTTTTATATACATACTTGCACAAAATGTACATGATTACTGGGAAACTGTTACTAAAATTCTTTTAAGAAACAGCTGCATGGTAGCAACAAAAATTGTATTATACTTACTCTGGCCAGATTTACCTAGAATGCTTATATCATCTGGACAAGTATATTTATAAAAGACTTCTATTTGGGGATCACTCAGAAGCTGTTCCTAAGAAACAAGGTTTTGTTTTAAATCTGGGAAGTTTTGTGTTTTAAGAAATGTATTTTACTATTTTCCAAACAAAAGAGATCACTGAGAATTTTTCACTCTGAGTTGTGTGCTCACAATTTTTATTTAATTAATTAGTCATGCTTAAAATATATTTAATACCTGACTAATAATGGGCAAAATGTAAGTGAGTTCATTTTCCCCTTTACTGCCAATAAAGTCTTCTCAGAAATGAGCCATAGACACGTGTAGTTGTTGGAGTTGCAGGTCGGAATTAAGAAAATCCAGCATAAGTCTCGTTAATTCATGATCCTTTTGAAAAAAAATGACAAGAAATATTTAAGAACCTCCTATCTCTGTCCCAGTTCCCTGCTTCATTGAAGATTCACTCTAAGTAGCTGAAATGCTTTCCTTGGGAGGATTTATTGAAATCGGCCCTTCACATGCAAAGGATATTGTAGGAGATAACTTCCCACATGTTGTTAAAAGCATCCTGATTTTGCTGGCAGGAATATGAACATCTGTTGTGAGGAAAGAAAAAGTTTCATGCAAATTACACAGTCAAAGAAGAGAAGGGATGTTCAAGTTGAGAAACCAGTGACATTTCTTGTAACTGTGCTATGAGTCAGCACGTTTTTAATCTTCTTGATAATATATGGAAATGTAGTGAGGGTGACAGGGAGCAGTGTTCATCTGACGTATCATTATTTTATTTTCGTGTGTGTGTGTGTGTGTGTGACTTCATGGCGTCGACATTTCTGTTTTTAAATGAGGATACAGTAAATTGTAGTCCGTGGAAGGCTGACTGGAATCAACATAGCCGTAGCTTTAGAAAGCAGTTTCCGCCCAGCGAAGAGTGCAAGAGCGATGGAACCCCGTGTTCCTGGAAGTTTGCACATCAGAGTAAACAAACTTGAAAACCCCTCTTGATAGCAGAATTCACCCGGCCTTGTTCCATTTTCTCTTAACAAAACACACCGCAAAAGCTCTCACAAGCTGCTTTGATGAAGCCACATGTATTTCCCCCTTCACAATTTACAGGAAGTTACTCTTAAAAGAAAGTGATTCTGGTGTTTACTGCCCGTGTTAAAGGGACAGAGTTCCTTTTTGTCTGATAACATTTGAGCGAAATACAGAAACATTTTAGAGACTAGCATAGCATGTGACTAAGAAGAAAGCAATAACCTGCTGTCCGGTTAGAGCAAAACTTCTGCTATGAACCGGGCCCTATGACTTGGAACCTCTAAGTTGCAGATAACCAGGTATTTCTTATATATGTGTTAAGGATCTCTTAAGTCTGAAGACGAGTTGGGTACATCTTAAAAAGAGGGAAAGAGAGAAAGTTACTGTGGAAGGGCAAGGAGTTTGTTTATAAAGTTGTTTATAAAGTTTCAGTAAGAATGTATACTTTAATTTTTCCTATTCTTACCTCTACCTTTTTACCGAGTGGCCTGAGGGTATCTGTTAACCAAAAGCAGTATTACTCTAGGGCAGACTTTGAATTCTTCATTTTGCATTGCCTTTAAAGAACAACATGGTTTCTTTCTGTTCTTTTACCAAAAACACGAACCTTATGGCTCTGTGAGTGGTGTTTTAGCCCAACCACCTCACGGATGAGAGGGTTCCCTCTCCCCTCCTCTGCCTTGAAAGAAAAGTGCAAGGCCGAACACGTTTATCAAGAGGAAAAGTGACTTCTCAGTAGACTGTCTGATGCTGGCTTCTGTCCCAGTGCTCACTTTGTTATGGCAGGTGAAGTTCACCTTGGCCTCACCCAGCATTTCCCCAAAAAGGCAAGCTTCCAAGTATTCATATGAACAAGTGTTCCTGCTGGACTTGGAGGCTTGGGGGTGGAGGATGTTTGCATAGTTTAAGCCTTGGGCGGGGGTGTAGGAAACGGCAAGTACAGAGGCCATAGAAAAAGTTGAGAGACTCGGTTTGACGTACTCAGTCGGGTTGGTCTAATACCCAGTGACTCAAAGCATTAAAAGTCTGCATGATCGGAACTCAAGTTAAGTAGCATTGCCTGTGTGCCCTTCACTGTGGCAGCAGAAACAGTACTCGGTGGTTGTTTAGTCCTTCTGAGGCAGCTCCTTAAATGAAATCTTGTGTTTCACTCTTCTGTTACTTTTCCCCAAAAGTGAAAAGACACTAAAACTGAAATGGAAAAGGTAACTGACAAAGTGTCCCTTCCCTCTTTCTGCCCTTATTTCTGCTGATTCAAGACAACTCCGGCTAAACTGATTTCCTTTTCTAACCAGGCAATAAGGGACCAGAAATCAAACCCGGTATTTGCTGGGTTTATTCTCAGAGGTGCCTGGGAAGGTTTTCGTTGCTTTGGGGCTTTCTTTTCCATGTCTGTCTTCTCTTTTGGGCAGATCTATTCCCGAGGGGAGCTTCACCACTTCATCGATGGCTTTGATGAGGAGAAGAGCAACTGGCTGCGCTACGTGAACCCAGCACATTCTGCCCGGGAGCAGAACCTGGCCGCCTGTCAGAACGGCATGAACATCTACTTCTACACCATTAAGCCCATCCCCGCCAACCAGGAGCTTCTTGTGTGGTATTGCCGGGACTTTGCGGAAAGGCTTCACTACCCTTATCCTGGAGAGCTGACAATGATGAATCTCAGTAAGTGGATGACAGAACAAAAAAATTAGAAATGCCAGTAACGTCAGTTCTGCCCCTTTGCGCTAATAACATGTTGTTTAATTACATGGCTTCATCTGATGGGCCAAGTAGGTGGCTTAAACTAGGGACTGGGAACAGGAAAACAGCTTTTTTTAGTCTCTGTTTCCTATAATGAAACTTGATCATTTAAAAAATACTAAGAGCTACTTTGAATGTTCAGAAAGTTACAGGAAGAAATCTATGTTCAATGCTAATCTATCCAAAAGGGGGCAGGTAGGATTATAATATAATAGAGATTCGTTCTGACATGCCAAGGATGCACGCTATATAGTTCCTTGTTTGTGGTAACTTGTCAGTGCTTAACATGTACATTGAACTATTGTAGAGATGCACATTTGGTTATCAAGTTATGGTCTGATGTGAAACATAAAAGGTTTCTAGAAAAACTCGGAGATATAATTTTTCAAATCTCATTTGAATATGGATAACCCTAAAGATTTTATATCTTAGCTTCCTCCCTAATGGTAAAAACCTAATTATCTGATCTCCTGATATTACAGTAACCACCTATCACTTGATCTTAACAAATTCTCCGTTCCATAGGTCTGCAAGCTTTTACTTTTTTATTTGGTTAAAGTTGGCTATCATGACCTCTCTGCAAAACCCTACTTCATTTTAGTCATTCTCAAGTGATCTCTATGAATGATTTAAGATTTACCATAAAATTCCAACCTGTTGTAACTATGGTTGTATATTCTCAGACTGCTAAGTTTTAAAGCAGTTTTTTAAATCAGCTCCTTCTGGTTTAAAAGTTTTGGCCTCTAAATGCTGACATTTTTGTAACCTTTTGTTTTGATCTCATTTCCAACCTAAGGAGAAGTTGCAAAAACAGTACAAAGAATTCCCAGAGACCCTTTAACCAGATTCATCAATAGTCCATATGCTGTCCCACTTGCTTTATCTGGAGGCTAAATTGTTTTAGTTCACACTTTGTCCTTTGAGATGAATGTTAATATTAACATAAATTAGAATTTGACTTAAACTTTAGGACCAATTATTTATCCTAGTCAGGTATAATCCAATTGTACAGCTATTTGGTGCTCATCCCACACTGTCTAGTTTACTTTTGCTCTCCCTGTGATCCCAAGACTATATTTATAGTTTTCTGAAAAGCTGGGGCTATAAAAGCTTAAGGACCTCCACCATAAGATCATCTTTAAATTTGTGTTTGTGGTCCTTACACACACACATATAGTGCACCTTGAGCTTCAGGAAGAAGTCTTAGAATAGTTGGAACAAATTGGCTTACGGCTTGAGTATGGTGGGTATAATCAGGTCCTGGCCAATGGTGGTGGTTCTTTTCCCTTATCTCTCTTTAGCGCTTCCAAGAGTCTCCATCATGTCACTAGTGCCAAGCATCCCAGGAGCCCTTCGGCTATTATACCACCTGTAGGTGCCAGGCCCAGTGGTAAAAGGCAACTTATATTCCGGCAGGACATCTCCCAGGAAGATGTGCTGCTTCCTCCTGACTTTCTCAGCATAGCCGGTCACTTCCTCTTGAGGGTCTCCTCCCACTCCTTGAGCTTCATCATTCACGGATTCAGAAAAAGACTTTGATTTTTTCTTTTTTGAACAGTAACTCCATTTGAGATGACCCACCCTGGTGACTTTGCTCCAACCACAAAGAAGTTTTTTCACATACATCCCTTACCTCCTGCCAGTCAAAGAAAGGTCTTAAAAGGCCTTGCATTTATTCAAATGCTTATTCTTTGTGTTCAGAAGCAACTGTCCTGTATACTATGAAATGACACCTTTGTTCCCTCAAATGTCCCTTTTTGTTTACGCAGAATTTTTTCTAAATGGTGGTTTAACATTTTCAGGTACCCATTTATTGTCCAGTATTCGTAGTAAAGAAAGAGTAAAGTAAAGAGTTAACGATAGCCAGTGACAGTAAGTAAGCCAAGACTCCAGTTGCCTTGTGAAACCAGTTGTCGTAGGTGTGGTAACTGATGACTGAGATGCTGATCAGGAAAATCTCCACTGTTTCATCAGGCCTAATAGGCAGATTGCGTCTTCACATGAGTTGTATTGGGTTCCATGCTTCAAGCACGATAGAGGCTTGTGTCAGAATCTCCGTGAGGGCTTTAAAATGGCAGTGATAGTTCAACTGGTAGAGTTTTGAGGAGAAGAGATTTGAAGAAAACTGAGGTAAAGAAAAATAAGTAGCCAGAAATCATAAATAGGCATTTTTTAAAAACCAAAGAAAAGGAGTAGGAACTCTCAGGTTTAACTCTTACCCCTCCCAAGTTTTTTTGGTAGTTTTTTTCAATCTATCTAACTAACCCATCTAGAAAACAGTTGACCAGATTATAGACTTCTAAATGTTAATCTGCGTTCTCAGTTTCAGTTGAAAACAGGCTTTGTTTTGCCTACTGCAGAACTTCTAGGTTCTTTCTTGTAGTCTTGGGGGTTCTTATTATAGATCGAAAATGTGAGTCGGCATAATTAAGCCATTCAGAGCCTTCAGAAGCAGTTCACTCTTGAAATGACTCCGTCCGCCTACAGCCATTTAAGATTTAAGAACAAAAACAGATCTTGATTTTCTTTTTCATGTTAACTCAAGCTGCTGCTGAGTGGGAGAGTCAGAAATGACACCAGCTCCACTGATTACTCAGCTGCTGAAGGATGGTTTTCTTAAATGTACCTTTTCACATAGACTCCATGATCGCCACCTTAGAACACCTGAGGGGGGCTGGCGTTGCCCTCCGGATATTGTATTTTTATGAAGGCATAAGAGATATCGAACATATATCATGGATTTACTATATGCTAGGCACACTGTGCTCAGTATTTTGCACAGAAAATTATAAATTCCGACTTTCTGGTTTGTTGGCCCAATCGTTAGCTTTTTTTTTAAGTTTCTTTTTTTAATTAATTTTTATTTTGGCTGCACCGGGTGTTAGTTGCAGCATGCGGACTCTTAGTTGCGGCATGCGTGAGAGATCTAGTTCCCCGACCAGGGATCGAACCGGGGCCCCCTGCATCGGGAGGGCGGAGTCTTTCCCGCTGGACCACCAGGCAAGTCCCCAATCGTTAGCTTTGTGGTAGTTCAACAGTCGGATTATGGAGGTGCTCAGTAAGAACACCAGGCTAAATAAATAGTAGGGACAGTGCTACGGACAGACGTAAACTTTTTGCTTATGGCTTTAATTTATTGAATTTTAGAACCAAGACAGTGTTGAAGCCAGTAAAGAAAATTAGGAGACTTAGACGTAACTTGCCACATAAAAATGGCAGAAAGTTATGATGGTGAAGTTTCTGTATTTTCATTATTTTTAGGGTGACATCTTTCTGTGGATGCCTCCAAATCATTCTTTTTCACCTCAAAATTCCCTCCTGTGGGTGTGAGATGCCTTGCCTATCAGCTCTCCAACTTACTTGTCTCTCTTCCTTTACCATTTCAGCTTTAAAAAACAAAAGTGACAATTTGAACTTCCTGCCTGCTGAGCCTCACTGAAAGACTGATATTGGCCTGATAAGGGGCTATTTATTTTGGTTTAGTGGCTTCAGAAATCCCTCTCCCTCAACAAGCTTTCCATCACTGCCCCCATCAGCATCTTCCCTGATAGTGTCTGGGCTGTGTTTATTCTGGGGCTGCTGGCTCACCCAGGAGTAACTGATAAGAGCCAGCAGAGATAACATTCTCTGAGGGGCTCTCAAACTGGAATCGAATCCCTCAAGCTTGTCAGTCTAGAGAATGGATTTGAAGAATTCAGACTCTGGAGTTCCACAGAGTTCATTTCTAGACCTATCAGGTATCAAGCCTGGAGTTCCTCCTCCGTTAAATCGAACAGGGACTTTTTTAAAGACAGTGAGTGATACTTTTACAGAGGCTTCAGCCCAGTCCCCCAAGCCTGTCCTCTTCTGAGGCTAAGGCCACGAGGTCCCTGCCTCTCCTGGCATCTACACACACCGACAGCTGATGCCTATGCCTACGGCAGGTGTGCAGGCTGGTGGGGTTGCCCTCCAACAACCAGAGCTCCGACTAAGCAGCGTGTATTTTACTTTTGGTTTCCAGGGAAGGCTGAGCAGCGAGTGTTTGGTTTTCCCTGCTCTGGCTGGTGTCTTCTCGAAGGCATCGTTTGTTCTGTGTGTTTGGAGGGGCAGTGCTGGCGATGGCCTGGAGAGCCTGTCCTCTCATTGCTGCTGTTCCTAAACAGTCTGTTTACCAAGTAATAATATGCCGTCTTTTGGAATACACGCTATCGTCTTTGGTGCTCTAAGTAATTGAACTGGCTCAGGAAGTGCCAGTTGTGGTCTGGCAGAGATGCCTATGTCACGCCTTGTGACTCCAGGGGACAGCATTACTGGGAGCCTGGTTATAGACCAGAGCCTCAGTGAAATTCTGGTGTTGTCAGCAGATCGAGGGGAAGGGGTGGCATCACATCGCTAATCTGTCTGTTTGGGAAGAGGCAGTTTGAACAGGGTTTTATCAAATTCGTATTAAACAAGAATGGAGGCGAAAATTGATGACTGCTTATTACTTGAAATGAGTCTTAATCTTGCACATCTAGTTCTCAGGGTGTGCTGATTTCCTTTAGGTAAACCGTGAACATGAGAATGACTTTTATTAACCTGTGACACCCCGTCCCGGTATTTTTCCACGCCATTTTCATGGAGGCTCTCCTACTCTTGGTCGAACAGGACTGTCCTATCATGAGGTTTTTACCGTTGGAAACAAAATAACACAAACGGTGCTATTCGTTTTATCGATGCCACCAGTGACCTGGTTTTGCTGAGAAGGAACTGGAGTGGCGAGAGCCTTCTAGAATGAGTGGGCGTTGAGATGCCAGGTGTCCCTCTTGGGGCAGCTGGGGCTCAGGTTTGCTCAAGGAGAGCGCAACTTGGGCAACGTCGCTCCGATTTTCTGTCTCCATCTGAGTAATCACCCTTTCTTTATTTCAGCGCAAACCCAGAGCCATCCAAAGCAGCAGAGCACTGAGAAACATGAACTTTGCCCAAAGAATGTCCCGAAGAGAGAGTACAGCGTGAAAGAAATACTAAAATTGGACTCCCACCCCTCCAAAGGGAAGGACTTATACCGCTCCAACATTTCACCCCTCACTTCGGAAAAGGACGCGGATGACTTTCGGAAAAATGGGAGCCCCGAGATGCCCTTCTACCCGCGGGTGGTGTACCCGATCCGGGCCCCTCTACCGGAAGACTTTCTGAAAGCTTCCCTGGCCTACGGGATGGAGCGGCCGCCCTACATCGCGCACTCCCCCATCCCGTCCTCCACGACGCCCAGCCCCTCGGCGCGCAGCAGCCCAGACCGGAGCCTGCACAGCAGCCCCGGGAACACCGTGTCGCCGCGGGCCCCCGGCTCCCAGGAGCACCGGGACCCTTATGCCTACTTGAACGCTCCGTACGCCGCCGCCGCCGCTGAGGGGCTGGGCTCCTACCCCGGCTACGCGCCGCCCCCGCACCTGCCGCCCGCCTTCATCCCTTCCTACAACGCGCACTACCCCAAGTTCCTGCTGCCCCCCTACGGCATGAACTGCAACGGCCTGGGCGCCGTGGGCAACATCAACGGCCTCGGCAGCTTCGGCCTCTTCCCGAGGCTGTACCCCGTGTACGGCGGCCTCCTGGGCGGGGGCGGCCTGCCTCCCCCGATGCTGGCGCCCGCCTCCCTTCCCAGCTCGCTGCCCTCGGAGGGGGCGCGCCGCCTGCTGCAGCCCGAGCACCCCCGGGAGGTACTGGTGCCCGCGCCGCACAGTGCCTTCTCCCTGCCCGGGGCGGCCGCCAGCCTGAAGGACAAGGCCTGCAGCCCCACCAGCGGGTCCCCGACGGCCGGCACCGCCGCCACGGCCGAGCACGTGGTGCAGCCCAAAGCTACCTCAGCGGCCGCGGCGGCCCCCGGCGGCGGCGACGAGGCCGTGAATCTCATCAAGAACAAAAGGAACATGACTGGCTACAAGACGCTCCCCTACCCCCTGAAGAAGCAGAACGGCAAGATCAAGTACGAGTGCAACGTCTGCGCCAAGACTTTTGGCCAACTCTCAAACCTGAAGGTAGGCCTGGCGTGGGCCGCCCGATGGCGCGGGGTCAGTCCCCGGGAGTGCAGGACGCGCGTGGGTATTTAGTTCACCTCCCGCAGGTTATAACTTGCCATTTCCACAGCGTGAGACCTGGGCTGGGCATGGTCGATGCGGCTTTGCTTTTGCCTTTGCCTTTGCTGCTCTGGCTGCGCCGCTTGGGACACGTTGCTTCCCCTCTCCTGCGTGTCTTCTGAATGATAAACACGTGGGGTTTGCGCTAGAACATCAGTTTCGAGTCCCTGCTTAGCCTATGACTTTTGTTCCTTTAGCTCCAACACAACAGAGTTCTGAAAATCACATCGGGGTTTGATTTGTTCTAAGACTTCACCTTGATGCTTTTCTTAAGAGGTTTGCATCCTAAATGCCCCAGTCCTTGCACGGGAATGTTCGCTTTTGCAGCCAAGTGACAGCCGACCTAACGTGTGTGGCTTCTTCCCAGGTCCACCTCAGAGTGCACAGCGGAGAACGACCTTTCAAATGCCAGACTTGCAACAAAGGCTTCACTCAGCTCGCCCACCTGCAGAAACACTACCTGGTACACACGGGAGAGAAGCCACATGAATGCCAGGTGGGCAGTGTTTTCTGGGTTGAACTTTCGACCTTTGTAGACAGTGTCTCAGGAGTCGCCCTCCCATCATCCCATAGCCCATAGTTTAAACCAGCACAAGAATTCTGCCTTCTTTGGGCTGCTGATGCGCTGAGATGATGACACACCAGCTTCCAGTGGTTGGACAAGTAGTCTGGAAGGGAAACAACACCCCATGGGCAGTGCGTTCCCATTGCCCCATTTGCCTAACGCTGCTGCGAGTTTTTTCACCTCCCAGGTTGCTGGGTGTGGGTGGGCAGCGCGCCCCTCCGCTTGGCAGTTCTTAACCTTCTGGTCTCCCACCTCCCTCCCCTGCCCCCTTCCCCACGCTGCAGGTTTGCCACAAGCGATTTAGCAGCACCAGCAATCTCAAGACCCACCTGCGACTCCACTCCGGAGAGAAACCTTACCAGTGCAAGGCGTGCCCCGCCAAGTTCACCCAGTTTGTGCACCTGAAACTCCACAAGCGCCTACACACCCGGGAGCGGCCCCACAAGTGTGCCCACTGCCACAAGAGCTACATCCATCTCTGCAGCCTCAAGGTCCACCTGAAGGGGTATTGTCCTGTGGCCCCAGCCACGGGGCTGCCTCTGGAGGACCTGACCAGAATCAACGAAGAAATCGAGAAGTTTGACATCAGCGACAATGCCGACCGGCTGGAGGACATGGAGGACAACGTTGACGTGACCTCTGTGGTGGAGAAGGAGATTCTGGCCGTGGTCAGAAAAGAGAAAGAAGAAACTGGCCTGAAAGTGTCTTTGCAAAGAAACATGGGGAATGGACTGCTCTCAGGATGTAGCCTCTACGAGTCAACAGACCCGTCCCTCCTGAAGTTGCCTCACAGCAACCCACTACCTCTGGGACCTGTAAAGGTCAAACAAGAAACAGTCGAACCAATGGATCCTTAAGATTTGCAGAAAACAAAAGGTGTTTTGTCTTTTTTCTTAACTTGTGACTTGGCGAGTCAGGGTGCCTGTGGCAAATGCTTGTACATAATTCCAGTTCTGCAAAGCTCTCCTGACGGCAGGTGGTTTCCCCTCACCTCTCTGGAATTAACGAAGGATCCCCAAAGTTACTGAAATCTCAGGGCATAAATGAGGGAAAGACAATATATATACATATTATATATACTTATTTACACCCCCATCTATATATTTGAACCTGTGTATTTTGAATATTTGTGTGGATATGTTTGCATAGCCCTCCCATTGCTAAGACTATTGCCTAGTCATAATTATTTTTTCAATGATAATCCTTCATAATTTATTATACAACTTATCATTCAAAAAGCAATAATTAAAAAAAGTTTACAATGACTGGAAGAATTCCTTGTAATTTGAGTTGTTCTATCTTTGTCTGGTGGCTGTTCTTTGTAGATAATTTCTGCACATCTGTTTTAAGTACCTAAGATTTAGTAAACAAATACATTACATCAGCCGACCTCCCTCTATAATAATGGTTTGAAAATGAGGTTTTGGTATTGCCGTAGTTAGGCAATTGATGTGTTCATTCATAGGACTGTATCATTTGAACAGCACTGTATAACTTGGGGGTATGTGTGCAGAATTACCCAGTAATAACTCTGGTAGAAGAAATAAGAAAGAGAGAATCTTGTATGTTTCTGTAGCTAGTTCAGCATTTTCCCCCCTAATCACAGATTTACCAGAAAGGCTACAAGAAGGCTTTGCTAATCTGTCTCCCTCTCCAAAACACAGGGTCGCCCCACCCCCAAAGTCATGTGACCATTCGGAGTGGCCACGAGACTTTGGCATCCCAATGTATTATCTGAAAATGTGAAGACAAAATGCCATGTTTAAAACCACTGCAAAACATTCCCAAAGCACAGGTGGTTTTGTATGGGTGAGGTGAGGAAGCATGAGTCTGGGTGTTTTTGTTGTTGGTCTTTTTTGTTGTTATGTCAAAATTGCACAAACGTGGTGCTCTACCAGGAAGGATTTGAGTTAGATAGGCTCAGGCCACACTTTAAAAACCAAAAACCGGAAAACGGGTATTCTCGTTGTCTTAGGGTCAAAGCGGGTAATGAACATTCCTATCCCCAACACATCAATTGTATTTTTTTTCTGTACAACTCAGACTTTCCTCAGTATTTGTGTTTTTACATTTTATGGTTAATTTAATTGAAGAAGAAAGGGCATTGCAGAGTTGTTCAACAATTACCTCATTGAGTGTGTCCAGTAGTGCAGGAAGTGATGGCTTCTCTGATGATTTGCTACTCAAGAGGAGAGAGCCAGCGTGCACCAGAAAGCTGGAATGCGTCGCATTCTGTCTCCTCTTCTGCTAAACCCAAAGATGACATGTTGGCATTTGAGGTGTAGCGGAGAATGATGTATATTTATAAATCTATTTATACCACTATACCATGTGTATATATAATATATTTATAACCACTTAAATTGTGAGCCAAACCATGTAAATTATCCTTCTTTTCCTAATGGCATAAAAAAAAAAAAAAAAACCCTTTCTGAGACTTTGCTTAATTAGCACTCGATGACCTCACAGTCATATTGGTGAGCTTGGGCACCCCCTTGCTATTGTAAGCGACCCTAAAACCTTGGTGCAAAGGTGGGGACTGCATAACAACCAGGGAGAAAGAGACATACTTTTTTACTATCAAGGACAATCTAAGACGGGGTTTTTTTTGGTTTGTTTTGCCACATTCTGATGATGTGGTCACACCCAAGCCCCAGAATAAAAATCCCATCGACCACTGCAACTTTTCTCTCTCTTCCTCTCCCTCCTTCCTAAATAACTGATGTATCACTCATCAATCTGGTTTATATATTCAGTATTTTGGTCCATGGCAACTAATGTCAACCTGCAGAAGAGAACAACAAATTTAGGATAATGCAGAGAAACCTAAGAGCCTTACTGATCTGTTCCTTTAAGTAACAAAACTGACAGTTTTTTATGGTATTTTTTAGTCAGTGTTTGGCAAACACAGTCCTTAATTGTAGGTAAACCAAAGCATCACATTCTGACGTTGACACCAACTACTTTCTATTCCCAATTACTCTTTTGTTCTCTTTCTCCCCTTTCACGCTTTCTCATTAATGGGAATTTTTCCTGAGACCTGCACAGTGGCTTGAGACTTCTTGATTCTCTTTACCTTCTGACTTTCCCTGAGGCCTCTTACATGTGAATGTTGAGCCCACAATCAACAGTGGTTTTTTTTTTTTTTTCCTTCTACTCAAAGTTAAAACCGACCAAAGTTATTGGCTTTTTACTTTGCTAGAACAACAAACTATCTTATGTTTACGTACTGGTTTACATTGTTATTTATGTGCAAATTGTCAAAATGTAAATTAAATATAAATGTTCATGCTTTACCAATGCTTGTCTAGTGTCTTGAGTGAAGGGTGAGTGAACGACACCTTAACCATACTGCAAGGGTGGCCCCAAAACAAATTCTGAACATGACACAATTTGCCTCTATTCTGCCCACATCCCCACCCCGACCCTTCATCCCCCCCAGAGATGATTCCCTAATTTCACCTCCTCTATCGGCGACTGCTCTAACAGGGTTGGTCTCTTGCCTCTCTCATAACTCAAAGATTTTTCTCTTTAATTATGAGCTATAAAAGTGCCCTCTAAGGAGATCATTTCAAGCATTAGCCAGTAAGCAGGGGAAGATTTGTTTGCTTTTGTTGGACTTTTTTGTTTGTTTTACTTTGTTGATGGACGGGGGGTGGTGGCGAGGTGAGGAAGAATTGAGATCAAGTCCAGAAATGCCGTCCTAGCCTCGATCCCAGCGTGAGTGTGTGTGGACCCAGCCAGCTGCTGGGTGAGGGGCTCTGGAGAGCCCTGGGAACCTGAGAAGCATTTTGCCCACTGGTGGTTTCGTGTTTGCTTCAGTAGCCAGCGTTGAGCCCCCCACAGGGAATCAGGGCTTTTGTGCTTCTGCATAGTCTTCCTGCCCTCCATCCCATCGTATCTTTTTCCTTCACATCTTAACTCGGGAAGTAGATTTGCCACTTGTGCATTTAAAGCCAATTTCAAGAAAGCTGTTGTCTGGCCAGCCTCTGGGCGTTGTTAGTATGAAGCCCAGGGATCATGGTGGCTTGGCCATGTGGTCCCAAGGGTCATATGTTGGGAGCGAGTCTACTTGCTCATCCATTGATGCTCCAGTAACTAATCTTTCTCCAGTCACAAACAAAAAGGCACAAATTATTTTGAGTCTCACTTGGTAGATGTGAATAAGAGAGATGCCTGTATAAAAGTGCTACTGCCCTCAATGAAACAACCAAAAAAAAAAAATCTAAAAGCCCTTTGCAAATGGTTTTCATGCTTGCCATTTCATCCATTACCAAGTTCATGGTACCATGCCCATGCTAACTGCATGCTAAGAAAACAATGCTCCCTACATTTAGACACTCAGAACTGCCCACTTTCTTTTTAATGCTTCTTCTTTATATTCACTCAAACATCTGTGCCAAGAATTTGAAATGCTGCCAACATTTAACTGTGGAGTTAAGAAAACCAGAACCCTATTGTCATAAACGGGCCAAATGGTGCTGGTTGCACTACTAAATTCTACAGAACCATTGTGGTAATAATTTTTCAAAACAAAGCCCAAAAGGAGTCAGAGTGTAACAGTTACTACCATAAATCATAGTTCTTTACGTGGCAAAGCATGCCTTTTTTTTCTTGAGAGTTATCTATCTCGGGAACACTTGTGGACTTAGCTGTTAACGAAACATTACATGAGAACATAATATTCACTAGGAGCTCAAGTCTCCCCGGCCGACATCCACCCTGTTGAACTGAGACTTTGGGCAGCTGTTTGTAGAGCAAGGCAAAAATGAAGAAGCCACCTTCTTGAATCTTTCCTTAAACTAAAAGCCCTGTTCAGGAATGATGCATTCAATTCTTCACCAGAAGAAAACATACAGGATATACAGTTCCATGGGAGTATATGGGCACACATCTCAAATTTTTTCTCTTGAGGGACAGGAAACCAATTTAGGACCCATAAGTTTGTATAAGTGAATTTATTTCTGTGTGTGTGTGTGTGTGTGTGTGTGTGTGTGTGTGTGTGTGTGTGTGTGTGTGTGTGTGTGTGTGTGTGTGTGAAGCCTTCTTTAAAAGAAGATAATGGGGAAAGGCCAGAGCAGAGAAATGAAAGTAATTAGAGGCACATGGTGGAGGAGTTCTAATGTAAAACCAGGCCTCTGGGATAATCTGGTCTACAAAGGAAGGCTGCACCACCGAGGTTGGCAGCTAAAAACATTAATGCATAGAAGCGAAGTTACACAGAATGGGATCATTGAACCAACTGAAAAGACATTTCTATTTCCTTTATTAGACCATAGGGTTCTTTCTCCATAACATGTCTGTTTCATTATCAGTGTCTGGCCAGAAGAAACTGGATCATCCTGAGCACTGGCTACCTCTTTGGAGACCACTTCTGGGCATACAGCAGCTGCGAGAAATGTTTCAGGACCCAGGAATAAGCCTCCCATCACATCCTTTTTTAAGCTTCAAGTCCTCAGGACCCCCGAGTCCATTTGCTCAAAGTGCTACTGACAGCTGCTGCTTCAATAAGTGAGAAGTGATTTAATCTCAATATAGCTTTAATCATGTAATTTAGGCCCAAAACAGAGCAAGATTCCAAAAAGTTATTTTTAACCTGATTTATGCAAATACTGCCCATGCCCAGTTTCACAGAATACTATAAACTAACAAACCCTCTCCTGGTTTGCTCTTCCTTCCAGGTTTGATAAATAACGAACCAGAGCTGGTCATGGACCCATTCCTTCTCTCTGAATCTAAGATAGAAGCTTTTATTTAGCATAAATGTGAACACAGTCACCTTGTAGTTTTCTCCTACTCCCATCAAGAAAGAAAGAGAAAGTGACAGGTAAATGCCAGTGGGTAGTTTTGGTAAGAAATTCTTCAGTGTGTTAACAAAAGGGGGTTGTTCTCATGGAATCCTGGTACAACTTCCCATCTTTAGGTATCTGAAGAATTCATCTGTGGGCTATGGCAACCAGGGTGAGGAATAGAGCAAAAGAAATGAAGTTAAATCATTAGCAGAAGGGACTTTGGTTTAAATGACAAAAAATAACACCCACCTTTAGGATTGGTAACACAATGGGTTCCTTTCCATGGGAGGGAGGAAGTAGTCTCCTTGCTCGGAGGGCTTAGCGAGGAGCCAGCTTGTTTGAAAGCACAGGATAAGCAAGATGCCTGGCAAGTCCTTCCCACGTCTGTAATTCAAAGGTTTCTCTCAACCTTACAAATGATGGTGCACCTGGAGACGAGACAGAGCTAAGGCTCTGGTAGAGAACTTAAGTTTCCTTAATGTTCCTGAGGCCTCCTAGGAAACTATTTCTATAAATCTATATGGAAGACCAATCTGAAGAGCTTGTCTAATTCTGAGGAAGAGTCCATGACACTGCGAAATGAACTGTGCTGTATATTTTCTAAAATATTTGGAAACGTGTTCCCCATTTGAGTTCTTCCCAGGGATTCTGAAAGGGGGTGGAAAATGAGACATGGTACCACTCTTACCTGGCACCCAGCACTCTGCAGAGCAATGTCCAGGCTAGCAGCCCGTCCGTGTAGTTACGCCTTGGGAAGAGAAGGGACCGTCTCCACCCTCCCTCCTTCCACAGCAAGGCTGCCCTATTGGGCAGTACAGTGCAAGGCTGTACTATTTCCCATCCACACAGGCAAAGGAAGTGGGATGCACCCTCATCCCTTTCTGTGGGACCCTTTCTTGCCTCCCCAGTTTTAGAACAATTGACGTGAGGGTGATTTGCTGTGAGACTAACCATCTAAAGATCATGAATGGGGTGACTTAAGTCCTTCTTCTGTGCTCCCCAGGCCAGAGTCTAAATATACGCCCAAGGTGGGAACTGAGATTATGTGCTCCTACTCTGCAGGAAAGAGTGAACTGGGGGTTTAGTTCTAGTCCTGGTTCAACGCCTAGTTACCTGTGTGCTCTCAAGAAAGTCCTGGATCTTCTTGGGCCTCAGTTTCCTGATCCATAAAATGAAGGAGTCATTCCTAGGTTTTCTTTGCCTCTTTCGGAAGTATTACATCTCTTAATATGCTAAAAGTCCATCGTTTTCTCTTATTTCCTTTTGGTTTGTTTTCCTTGGAAGTCTGATTGTTGCTATAGGCAGTTATTTGCAATTTAGAGAGCAGATGTCAGAGGAAAATGGAAATGAGGGGCAGGCTTATATGGAAAAAAACTATTGTGGCTTCTTTTGGCAAGAGATTGGGCTCGCAAAGGTCCTGCTAATTTGTGAGAACCATGAAATTTCCCTAAGAATTAATATGCTCATCTGAAAGGAATCAAGATCCTTTTAATGGAAATAATGAGTTGTGTGTAAATCAAACCTCTGCTCAAGTACCATGAATTCTAGGCTGTTTAGTTTAGCGGCTTTTTGTTTTTTCTTATACATCGTTTTTCTTTCTTTCTTTCTTTTTATGCAAAGGCTTACTTGTATGAAGACTAAGAAAGATTTCATTTTGCTGCCACAAAAAGGAAAGGGGGTCAAAAATATGAGAGCTAAAGAAGAGAAGGTGAGGCCAGTCGAGAGAACCCAAGAAGACGTTGAAAGACACATTCTGGTTAGCAAAGCAATGGAGGCCTTGGTACTGCTCTAACGGTTCAAGGTTTAAAAAGGGGAATAAAGAAAAATGAAGCAGCAAGAGGGAGGAGGAGAGGGAAAGGTTAAGCCAAGACAGAAACTGTGAGCAGACAGATGTGAAAGGGGCTGAAAATAAGTGAAAAGTGAAAAATTGCTTTATGAATAAACCGTTAAAAAATAGTGAGTGAAAAAGCAATCGTGCTTCCAGTTATTACTGAATCACCAGCTCGTGGCAGCCGGAGGCTGACCTGAGCTGCGACTCCAGGCTTAACCTATATGCAGCAGTTGGTGCAGGGCTGCTCCTGTGGGCGGACTCCGTTTTCTACTTGAGTGTCAGTTTCATTGTGATTACTCGCCATCACAGACGCATGTGGCCCATTTTACCGCCTTGAACCCAGAAGACATGACTTGATCCTCTCTCCAACCTGCTGACACTACAAGGCAGGCGATAGCTCCTCCGTACATACAGGACACAGGCAAGGCAAGGAGCGAGGGCCGAGGGCCGGGGAGGGTGAGCAGATCTTCTAAGAGAAGTTGATGCGGCCCGAACGCTCAGCCTGCCTCTGCCTTTTTCTGAAAATGAGGCTGTGAGTTCATACTCAGTGATCCTTTTCATTCCTGGTGGTGTGTCAGGGCAGGGACACAGTGGCCGTCCCACAATGTCTTCTGTGCCAAGAGCTGACAGAACACCCTCTCCGGATCACATCAGGGCCTGCAAAGAAAATGCCAATCATAGCAGAACTGCCTCTGCCCCCGCCTACTTGAGGAAGCATTGGGAGCCCTAGGAAGTGAACCGGTTCCACCAGTTGACCCCGCCCTCCGAGCCTCCCAGAAGCGTGAGGACCGGAAGTGTTCGCACCCGCCGGAAGACGGGTCAAGCATCACGAGGAAGGGCTGGTGCAAATAGTACAAGCCGTCTCCAAAGCTGCAGGGTCGCCCCCCTGCTCCTTCCAGATGTAGAACATACTTCTCTATCGGAGCTGCCTGCGTGCAGCTAACTTTTGGTTCTGTTTCCACAGAAAGGAGGTGGAAGATGGGCGGTCACAAATCCCGAGATAATTTGTTTGCGAGGGCTTCACTGGTTGTCTCTGGTGGACTCCAGGGAGGCGGGTGGCCCGCCAGGGTTCTAGGGGCTGGCAGAAGCCAGCCCCAGGGAACATTTGACTCAAGTGACCCATGGAGCAGTGAGCCCATGCACACAGCTGGCTGTAAAATCAAAGAATGAGGCCCAATTTTAATGAATCCGTTTCATTTTTAAGAACCAAGGTAAGACTGTAGTTCTGTACATCTGGCCAATGGGGCTGAGGTTTCCCTCAGAGCCTCACACAGATCTTAGTATCTGCTCTTGCTGTTGCTGCAAGAAGTACCTGGCCTTGTGCTGGTGGAAGGTTTAAGGCTTTCGTCCTTGAATGTTTTCACGAAGGAGGAAGGTAGGGATGGGCTTTGAGCATCTCCATCTTAGAAACGGGACTGTCAAAGCATTGAGGGTCAGGAGAGAGGCCCAAGCCACCTGACAAGTTTCTGCTGGACCTGGAAACCGAATCCCAGCTTCCTGATTCTGCTTCCCAAGTTAGCAGGTTACACAGCACTGCTATTGCCTAGCGGGGCAGGGCCACAGGAGTCACTGATGCTGTTTGTACTTAGGGCAGACTTGCCAAAACAGCAGGGTTTTACAGCATTAAGTTACTGTCTTTTGCCTTGTCTGGAGCTCGACTCTTAACGAGTTCTGCAGACATTTCAGGAAAGCAAGGTGGAGACAGCAAGCCTTGGGGAACCGTGGCCTACTACGGCCCAACGTTATTCTGAATCCATCCCAGCTCAACACAATTATTAACGTCTCTGAAACCAAGCTCCCTCCAGATGCCCCTTTTCTGAAAGGCTTTCATCACTCTGGGGTTAGCCAGTTCCCCTTCAAAGAGCCAGATTGAGTTGGCGGTTCCACGTGCGTTAACAGAGGGTGGGTGTCAGGCTTCAGTGGTTCCGGGTCAGCCTCAGGTCAGCAGTGCTCCAAAGAGGAAACTGAGGCAGAGAGCGCCTCATTCCCTGTCAGGACATGCCTCAGGGACCTGACAACTACAGCTGAGGGGCACAGTGATGCTCAGATAGAAGGCACTGCGCACTTGCAAAAATTCAGCTGCTATTTCGGATAAAGTGGATAAGCTCGTTGCATTTAAAAAGCATGGAGGGTCTGTGTTTTCTACAAAGGAAAGGAAACACATAAATGGACATCTTGTCTGCTTCGAGTACACATAAAAATTCTTTTGTTGCTTCTGAGTTTAAGGAGGTATGTTCTCTGTTTTAAGTATTGCCCATATATAGTTAACCAACATACCTGGAGACAGAGATGAAAGTTGAGAAAGAGCAGTCTGTTCTACCTTTTTGTTCCCAGGCAGTGTAATCCCAAAAGGCACGATTTCACTAAGAATTATCTGAAGACTTGCAATATACCCACCTGTTATACAGCTTTTGCAACCAACAGAAACCCTGTAGATTTATAGTCATGTTGCTTCAAATTGGTAGTTTTTGTCTCCTCTAGTTTTGACCTGCACATGGATTCCAGACTGAAAATTACATTTATCTGTAGCAAACCATTCAGCCCATCTTAGATGGGTTACAGCTGTTTCAATCATCCCTCCAACTTTAGTGTAATAACATCATATATTATGGTTCATCTACAGCCTGAAGTATTAGGTGCTCTTAAGAGGACTGGCAGGAAAGAAAGAAAGAAAGAAAGAAAGAGAAGGAAGGAAGGAAGAAGCAAAGAAGGAAGGGAAAGAAAGAAAGGAAGGAAGGGAAGAAAGAAAGAAAAGAAAGAAAGAAAGAGAAAAAGAAAGGAAGGAAGGAAGGAAAGAAAGGGAAGAAAGAAAGAAAAAGAAAGAGAAAGAAAGGAAGGAAGGAAGGGAAGAAAGAAAGAAAAGAAAGAAAGAAAGAGAAAAAGAAAGGAAGGAAGGAAGGAAAGAAAGGGAAGAAAGAAAGAAAAAGAAAGAGAAAGGAAGGAAGGAAGGAAGGGAAGAAAGAAAGAAAAGAAAGAAAGAAAGAGAAAAAGAAAAGGAAGGAAGGAAAGAAAGGGAAGAAAGAAAGAAAAGAAAGAGAAAGAAAGAAAGGAAGGAAGGGAAGAAAGAAAGAAAAAGAAAGGAAGGAAGGAAAGAAGGAAGGGAAAGAAAGAAAGGAAGGAAGGAAGGAAGGAAAGAAGGGAAGAAAGAAAAGAAAGAAAAAGAAAAAAGAAAGGAAGGAAGGAAGGAAGGAAAGAAGGGAGGAAAGAAAGAAAAGAAAGAAAGAAAGGAAGGAAGGAAGGAAGGAAGGAAGAAAAGGAAGGAAGAAAGGAATCTTTTAAGACTAGCTATATAACTTAGACATGAGAGAAGCATCTCTTGAATTCAGGTCCAAATCTTGTTCACATCAGAGGAATGAGTTAGAACGTGATCAGGTGGAGATGAGCATAGGCTGGCAGGGATGCTGAACCCCAGCTCACCATGAGTTCTGCTGAGGGCCACTGGCCTTCTTGAAAACAGAAGCATATATTTCTTACAGACAAAAACCAGAAAAAGGCAGAGCAAAGTCTGTGCTGAAGGTGCACAGACTTCCTTCCTTCCGTATTTGGGTTTTTCTCCCTTCTAAGGGGTGTTTGAAAGTTTTTCCTGTGCTTCTAACTGAGCAGAAACCACATCACGTCTTTTGTCACCGTCACTGCTCACCACTGGAGACCCTGGTGGTTAGAGAGGGAAAGTCCCTTTCGATGGGGGTAGAGGGTGTTGGGGGCCAGGCAGGGGGGTGGTGGGGAAAGGGGAGAGGGGAGAGGAGGGATCACTAAGGTTTCCTCCTGGCCTCTACATTGCACCCACCCCGGCCAGTCTCTCCAATCCTCTGAGCTGCAAAGCATGTCTTTTAATGCCCCTGATCACCTTGGGGTGATGGAGGAAGAGATCATTCAACGAAGGAAAGAACATCCACTTCCAGAGCTCTGTGGTTCTGGGAAGCCAGAAGAGTGGCCACGGGGACCTCTGTGTAGCCTGAGGATAGCTTATACCTGACTCCTTAGCACCCGTCCCGATGGACAGGTGACATATTGGGAGGACAAGGGGAGAGAGGCTGGGGCACAGCTATATATTTGGTTTGAGCTGTTTTAGGGCAGTCTCTGTAGTGACATTTCTTCTCTCTCTTTTTTTAAATCATGGTAAAAAAAAGTACACACAAAATGTACCACCTTCACTGTTTTTAAGTGTACAGTTCAGTAGTGTTCACTCTAATCATTGTTGTGCAAAGATCTCTAGGACATTTTCATCTTGCAAAGCTGAAACTCTAAGCCCGTGAAACAACAGCGCCCCTTTGGACTCCCCCTGAGGCCCTGTGCACTGACATGTCTTGATCATGAGTGCTCTTTTTTCAGTTAAATCTATAAACTTGATTTCCGTGCCAAGACCTGTTGCAAGTTCATGCACCAGCCTCCCTGTCCAGGGAGCAGTTCAGATTCACTCGGCCATGAATATTCATCACTCACTGGGGATCACGTTCCCAAACGCTTGTCCTCATCACTCCGGCTGGGCTTCAGCAGTTTATGGACTTGTTATTGGCACCACCAAACTGGTCAGGAATGAAAATAACAATCAACTCTTTAAATGTTTACAAGCTTCCTGGGCTATTGCACATGTAATTTCAAGCTGCCATCTTGTCTCCTCTCGCTCAGTAGAATGGAATGTCCTCTCCAGCAGCTTGGTGGCTGCCGGACCCTGGGGAGGACAAGGACCCTTGCTCCGATTTTCTAATGGAGCCTGGGCTGCAGTCCTCTCTGGTGGCGGGTTGTTTGGGCTCTTGTGGCTCTGCACCACTTCCTCATACAAGTTACGTCTAAACAAATCCTCCCAGTAGGTTGTCCTTGGAGCCAGAGCAGGAGGCAGGTAAGGTACTCTCACTCAATCAGCATGATCAGTTTGTCATTCCCTGAAAATAGAGTCGTCCCTCCAGTCTGTCCAGTCTCCCACCCCCAGCACTTGGTGGCGGGGATGGCGAGGAGGGCACGCCTTGGAGCAAAGCCACATTCCAGGGGGAGGGTTCCTCCCACTCACCGCACTGGACAGGCGTGTTGTGCCTCGCGCCTGTAGCCACCCTTGAAGTGTTGCTGTTACACAACAGTCATGAACTCTGGAATGTCTCTGGTCATTTACAGCGTGACTGGGTCACTCCATAAATGACATGGTCAAGCTTCAAGGCTCAGAATGAGGTTGGCTTGTTTTTCAGTAGACCATTTTCTCCCGCCCAGAACAAAGCTTCCAGGCTTTTACGATGTACTTCTTACTCTGAGACTCCTGAGAATGGGAATTCAGGGGAAGGAAAATACGGGAATAGATTACAAATCACACTCCAGTAGTCCTACGGATGCTTTCAGAACACTCTGAACAATGTGACCATACTATTTGCAGATAAGAAGCTTTCTAGAAATTAGCTGGGCACTTCTTAGAGTAACTTTTCATCTTCTCTCACTCCTGCCTTGATTTTTTCCTTCTTTGGCTCATTTCCTTCATGAGATAAATGAAGAGAGCAACAGATTAAGGTTCCAAAGAACATAGGATTTATGAGTCATGCCTATTTTTTTCTCTACTGTATTCATTTTAAATGGCATTGTTCCAGTAGAAGAAACAGAAAGTAAAATATGTACCTTAAATACTGATTTTGGTGCTTCTGTAGTACAATAATCATTATGAAAATAATGCCTCATTTGATTTATACTGTATAAGTTACTAGGGTCTGCCACGGCCATTTTCTCATTTTCTCATTTTCTCCTCATGAATACCTTTTTTTTTTTTTTTTTACGGTACGCAGGCCTCTCACTGTTGTGGCCTCTCCCATTGCGGAGCACAGGCTCCAGACGCGCAGGCTCAGCGGCCATGGCTCACGGGCCCAGCCGCTCCGCGGCATGTGGGATCCTCCCGGACCGGGGCACGAACCCGTGTCCCCTGCGTCGGCAGGCAGACTCTCAACCACTGCGCCACCAGGGAAGCCACCTCATGAATACCCTTTGAGATGGGTTCTATCATACATACAAGGAAACAGAGGCCCAGAGAGATCAAATAAATTAGGTGATGCAGGGAAAAAAACCCTTAACCCAGTTCACATCGAAAGTACTCCAAAACAGTAACTGTTCTTAAGTAACTTGCTTAATATCACCCAACTAGTAACTATGACCAGAACCTCCCTAAACCATGGCCACTAACTTCTCTCTCTACTTCAGCATAGCAATCTTAGTCCATGAAATACAAGAGATTTAGTTTTAAACATTTTCTGGAACCTCCACTTTATTATGTATTAGCTATAGAATTAGTTTGTTGAGGAGTCACTAAATGTAATTCATACAACCTTGTGGGTTTTTAACCCATTTCTCCCAAGGGGGGGGAAAAAAAAACGCTGGGAAAATCCTCCCTACTGCTCCTCTTATTTTTAAATCATTTTATCAGAATGACTGAGTTTGGGGTGCGGGGGGCATGTTTTAAATTGTGAGGCTTTCAACCTAATAATGAAAGGTAAATCTAACATTTTGACTCATGCATTCAATCATTTGTTCATTCAACAATATTTATTGCCTGTCTATTATACTTTAAATATTGGGCCAGGCTAAAGTATCCCAGCTGGCCAAACCAGGAATAAACCCAGGAGCAGGTACAAATAAGACCAAGACCTTGATGTCAAAGAGTTTCCTGCCTCTGGAGAGAGAGAGCTATGTACAATTTGATTGATGTTATTGGCCTCTTTCAAATAAATTAGTTCTATTAATAACTGCTAAGAGGGATCAAATTGAATTAGAAACACAAATTCCTAGCTTTCATTTGAAGCATTTAGTTTTATACGTATTTTGGGTATCTTCTGCATATAACTCACCTTTGGCTCAAAAACGATAATTTAAGTAAGAACAGTGTACATCCTGACTATATTTGGGTTTGGATGTCTAACAGAGAATTCCATGTCCACTTTTTACATTTGTACCAGCCTCCATGGGGCAGTGCTAGAACTGAATATCAGCAAAACACATTGTTAAATCTGGCTGTGCCTGCAAGGAATTTTTTTTAATTAAAAAAATTTTGTTATACATCAGTGATAATTTAGGAGTTGGTGGTCATAGGACTACAGTATCATTTCTGCCTTCAGAAATGTGAGTTTCTGGATGAGATCATCAACAAAGAGAGCTCTAAGTTGTTTGTTCTTCATATTATATAAAACACACTACGCTGAGATGTGCTAGGTTTAACTTTAACTACCCAAGCATCTCATAAGGATTCATAAAATCATGTCAGGTCATTTTTTTCTTTCAAAAAGATGTATTCCCAGAAAAATAGCAATAATGGTGGGGGGGTCTTGAAATGGAAGGGGCGCTATACTGGGGGGAGTTGTGGGGTATGGGGACAGGTAATCAGGACACCTGGGTTTATTCCTGGTATGGCCAGCTGGGCTACTTCAGCAAGAGGTGTAGCTTCTCCAGGTCTATTTCCACATCTGTAAAATGCAGTAGTTAAACGTCTAAGTCCATTTCTACAAATCAATGGATGTAAAAGCTTGTTGCTCATTTTAGTAAAGCTGTATTAACATGAAAAGATCTCAGGGAAACCTCACTCAGCTGGTGGCCTCCCTTCTAGCCATTCTGTGTTTCAGCCAAACACGGTGTTTTGGTCAGGGTGGCAAAGGAAAACAGGGTGGCATTGCCCTGCAGCTCTTGGCTCAGAGCTTTGGGAGGTATTGATGACTCAACACGTGGCTCTCTGTCCCGTGGTCAGGGCTGCAGGTGCCCAGGAGGGCCTTGTTAGGAGGGAGCTGCCAGCACTTTGGGGTGAGGCAGGAACTTGAAATGCAGACCATTCATAAGCACTTAGATTCCAGGATACCTTACTCAAGCTTAGGAGTGTCAACCTCCATCCCTTCATCAAACTGCCACCTTGGATAATTATGCTTCTCACATTAGTCTTGCATTTCAGTGCCATGTGGCATATCCACACTTTTCCCTGGTGTTGTGCAGTTTGCTTGTTGTCATCTAACCCATAAACCTGATGACAAGGCTTTTATTGCTTGGGGGTGGGAATAAGGGTGAATTGGGATATTTTTCTTAGATCCAATGAATCTGCTCTTTCAGGTCATTAAAGAGAAAAGAGAAAAAGAGAGAGAGAGAGAGAGAAAAAAAAAAAGCAATCCAACACTCTTCCCAATTTGAGGACAAAGGAAACTTACCACCTCAAAAACATTGGTGTCAATACTAGAGTCACCCTCGGTAGACAGGGGTCTTGGAAATCCTGGAAACATTTTGTAAAGATTAATACAACAATTATTTGTATGGAAAACTATTTTTAAGTGGGTAATAAGTTGTGAAACTACAAGGCTGTATAATCTTTAAGCTATGAGATGTCGACATAATTGTTTTGAGATCAACCAATCAGACAACACATTTCGTGCTACCAGGTTATAATGAGTGTTCATTAAACATCGTGATAACAACACCCTCCTTCTTTGCTAACAAAGGAGCATTCTCTTTATGTATCACTGATGACAGGTGGTGTGGCACAATTAAAGTCATCTACTCATTCCCTTTTCTCCTGATTTCTTTCAGAGCTGTCAAATGGTCAGAGAACATTTTTTTCCTCCTCCTGATATTTCCTCTTTCCTTCCTTCTCCTTTTTTACCTTCCTCTGGGTTGAACTAGGGTTCCTCATGTGAGGAAATGTCTCCCTCCTGACCAGTCAGGCACTTTGGGCAATGCTTGACTTTTCCAGGTCACGTTGGGTGAACTGCAGTCAACATTTATGGAGTGAACTTCCAATAGCTGGAGACAGCTACCCACCTCCCAATACGACCAGTTTTTCCAGAGGAGTTATTTACTCACCTTGAAGAGCTAGACAATGGAGTGAACTCTTCCATGTGTGCATGTAAATCTGGAAAAATAGCCTACTTTTGGAATATTCTAAATATCTGCTTTTATTTGCATCTATTTTAATTTATTGGTGTTTCCTATGTCTGACTGGTTCTCTGTGATTTTAGGCAAGTCATTGAACCTTTGATTTACCATTTACTTATCTCTGAAGTATCATTGGTACAAATGAGGAGCTTTAATTCTTTCATCCAATATTTATGAAACCCAAACTTTTGTGCATGATGCTGCATTTTGTGTTTTCGGAGTCACAGGACAGAACAGTGTCTGCTGCTGTTCCCCAGAGTTTACAATCTAATTGGAAAGATGGACATTTACACATAAAAATAACACCAACAGAGCAAGGCCATAAGTGATTATGCCCAGTAAGACAAATGTTGTATGTACAAGGATATTCACTGCAGCATTGTTTGTTATAACAACATTTGGGGAAACGTCTAAATGTCCATTAATACAGAAGACTGGTTAAACAAAACACAATCATCTACACAGTGGAATACTATGCAGCTAGTAAAAAAGAATGGGCTGGCTCTCCATCTACTAAAACAGAAGCGCTCCAAAATACAGCTTTAAGAGAAAAAAGCAAGTGTGTAATAGTGTGTTCTATGCTACCATTTGTGAAAAAGACAAAAATAGGCATAGATGCAAAGTCTTATGTATGCATTGGATATCTTTGAACAGATATACAGGAATCTGGAAAAAGCAAATGGCTCTTGGGAAAGAGATGGGAGGCTAAGGAATGGGGAAGGAGGAAGAGTCACCTTACCTTTAGCATGCTCTTGTCACTTGTGAATTTTCCAACCTGGTACATACATTATCAAATTTTTAAATAAAAATAATAATATTTTAGATGTGCCCTAATCCCTAACTGGAAGATCTACTGCTCTGATCCCTTCAAGTCAGTTCCCATCTGATGCTTCTAACATGTAGAGCAGGACAGAAGGGGTTTCTATAACCTAACATTCCATTAAACCTGGAGTTTTAGGGAACTGATTCAACATGGTAATTCAAAAGGATGTGGGACATCGTTGAGGGAAGGAATTTGGGGAACACAGGAGAGCCAGCCACACGTGCCCTGAGTAGAAGGTTCTTTCTTCCCTGAGAACCTCTTCTGACTCTGTCACACTTGTGGGTGTCCTTTGTCACCTGGACACCTGTGGCCAAGAAGGGGACTGACAGCCCTGGCTCCTGTCATAAGGAGGGTCACGTCTTCTTGGTTCTAAGTTCTTCCTGGCGCATTCCCAGAGGGTACGGCAGCTTATCAGAACTTTGTTACCATTGGTAGTAACATCTCCTAGACCAGTAGAATCTCAGAGGCAGGAAGGGCTCTGGAAACTCTCCTCAGTGCCCTCATCTTACAGTCAGGCCCTGGGGAAGACTGACCCGCCCACGGACACATCAGGCATCAGGCGCAGAGCTGGGATGGTGCCCTCGCTCTTCTAATCCTGAGTCCAGGGCTCTTTTTATGACACTACATAAAGCTACAGTCCCCTTGGATTTTCAGTTGGGGTGATTCTAAGGCCACGATAGCCGTTCCTCCAAAATGGATTGAACACTGTGAGGGCAAACTCAACAAGTCAGAGTCAGGGCTTCCCTAAGGCCAGGCTGCTGAGACGGGTTTCAGGGTGGGAATAAGGGGACCAGGAGATTCCCTCTTCCTGCTGGAGAGAAGGTGGGTATCACACAGACTCCCAGCCAACAGCCAGACAGGTAGTCTTCAGGATATATACCCACCACTCCCCCCATGGATCAAGTCCAACCTAGAAGCTTCAGCATGAAAAAATCTTCACCCCAAGATGTAACATACCAATTTTGATCAGTGATGGGTTATATAAAACTTCCTACAGTCTCAGGTCTGGAAACCATACTATAGGAGCAAAGCAATAAGGAAAATAGACAAACTTGTCCTTTTTTTTTTCTGTTGGAAAAAGAAAACCTCAGTCCTTGGACTAACTTTAAAAAACATAATAAGGGCTAAGTGTGCTCCTCCATTCGATACCACGTCTCTTTCTGCTATTTGTATGAGTCCCCTGTGTCTATGGGATCAAGCTAAGTCTCTGGGCATCAGAGTCCACTGGGGTGGGTCTGCAAATGGCTCATCACTCCTGGGCGCTGACCTCTAACCCTACTGAGAGTCTCACATTTGCAGCTCTGACGGCTTTTACTTTCTATTTACTAAAATGAATTTCCTCCTTTATGATGACTTCAGAAAATGGACTCTGGACTTGGAGTTTATAAAGACAAGAACCAGCTTATCTCCGTCCTGGCCATGAATCACTGCCTCTTCCCACCCAGTTCCACAGACACCTGAGTTAATTTAGTCTCATCTAATTCCTCCTGCTGTTCTCAGCGGGACTTCCGCCAACTCGGCAGCATGAGTCAAAACGGATCATCCAACTGCTTAACGAATGAAGGTATTTGTTTGGAGCTGAATGTTTACAATGAAAACCACCAACTATCTTGTTTTTTCGTGTTGGGACAGCCCGGAAGCTGAGCTCCAGGGAGAGCGCCTCTCCATTCCTGCCTAGAAGATGGGGGGCTTCTGATTTCTTGGCTTGTTTGGCTTTCGTTGAAAGGTTCGAAAGTTCTACCCTATGTCCAGTGTCTCAGGTCTCGATGAATAAGAAAAGTGTCAGCACCTAAGTTAATCTTTATTCTTCGTTTCCAGCCACAGCTCAAGGGTTTTGGTGTCTGTCTTTGGAAATGACTCAACTAACAAAAGGGGGGGGGGGCGGGAACTGCACCACTGATTAATTATGCTGCAACTTCAGGCTTTGTCCTGATTCATTTACTGAATCGTGTTTAATTAACAACTCAAGACGGCACTTCCTTGCAGTTGAGTTTGTGTTTCATGAGATCATAAAATTAAAGAAAAAGTCTGCCACACTCATTGCTCACCAGCCCTTGGCCCTTGCCTGACCCCAGCTGCTTTCATTCCTGAGTTCTCTCTGGCACTCCCCCGTCTAACTAGGAAAGTCTCCCAGTAGGGGCAGTGAGTGCTTGCCACTTCAGAAGTCACCTTCGGAGCACTGTCCTTGTCGCCTCTGTTCCCATGACTTTTTCCACTCTCTCTCTCTTCCTTAGTCTTCTCTGAATTTTTATTTGCCAGATACTGGTGGATCGTTAAGCTGCCATCACTGTTTACATACAGTTCTGTTTTAGCTAATGGTCATTTTACGAATAGACACGAATAGTCACAAAGTACCTCCATGGCCTCGCTCCTTCACCGCCATTTTTACCATCCCTTTTTCTCTTTTTTTCCTTTGCCTGAAGCAGGAAGAAGGTAGGGGAGAGGGAATTTACTCTTGTTCTAACCTAGAACCAGTCTTCAGCCCTGGCTCATTTTTCTCCCTGACTAAAAATAAAAGTTCAAAAATAAAATAAAATAAAATAATAATAAATAAAAGTTCAAGTTTACCAAATGCTTTACCAATACCAACTCATGTAACTCCCAGCAACTGTGTGCTTGTCCTCATTTTACCATGGAGGTGGTCTGGCTCTTAATACTGTGCTTACCCTGCCTCTCACCACCTATGTGCTGCCCAATCACCTCCTGGCCAATTAAAACACACCCACACACACACTTAAATTTAAAAATAATTCCTCTGATGTGATTTGGATCCACGGATATTAACTCCCTTCAATAAGCTGACATCCTTGAGCCTAGGCATTGTCGACAGTGGTGGAGTCTGGAGTGGAAAACACTAAAATGTTGATAAAGGGGGGGAAAGAAACAACATAAAGCTCAAAACATAAGACAGAAATGTTATATTTACCAACACCATGTAAGTTATTTTGATAAGACCTTATCCACTGAGAATACTGGCCTCTGAGCCACCAGAAAGGGTCTCATAAAAGTTCAGTGCTAAAATCCAGCCCTCGGCGTATTAGCTGAGCCCCTCGTCTAGAGTCATTTACATCCTACTCACTCTTACTTTCTACACAATTCTAAAGGGGCCAGGGATCTTCTTACCAGTCCATAGTCAAAGACTAGAGACCGCAAATCAAAAGGCAAAGCCAGAGGGAAAGACGCTGGAAACCTGCTTCCTAGAGTGGGTAGAAGAGGTGGCCGACACCTGAGTAGGAGGAAGAGGTGCTTTACAAAGGAGCACACGTAGACCATTTAGTGTAGGAGGTGAGAGCTCCACCCGCAGCTACCCGACATCAAGAAACAGAGTAACTGTTCATCGTCACATCCCTAAGTCACCAAGACAAGGACCGACCACGACCAATTATAACACGATGAAGACGTTCACAACTTTGTCAAGGAATCCCTATACATAATGGTTAGAGTTTTACTGCCTGAAGGATATCAGTAACAACAAGATAGCAAAAATGACTCACTCCCCAAGATTTCTGGTTGGCCAAGTTTTACTTTGTGTGTTTACAGGCAAGTTATCCCAGAGATAAGCCACAGTGTCACTCTTAAACTAGTTTCTGATGACCATATTTTTATATCATCCAGTGACAAGTCCTCAGGTTATGTAACAATAATTACCCTTAACGCCATGAGTGTCTAAAGCATGTCTGACTATTTCAAGAGACTCTGCATTTTGCTAGTACAGGTTTCATGAATGATTCTGGCAAGAGCTGGAGTCAGCCCGGACTGTGGTTATTTTGCATACATGAAAAGTCGGGTCATCTCTTTGAAGGGCCTGGACTGCGTCCAAAGATCCCTTCCTTTTTGCATAATGGGGCTTTACTTCCTGGATTACAAAAATATTATTTTACTAAAGAGAAAAGAACTGGACTTGTGGCATACTTTTGTACAATAATTTAACTTAATTCCCCGTGTTCAAAATGCACCTGTCGGTTATGAGCTGACTAAATGAAATAATATATTTCAAAATCAACAGAATATTTTTATTCGCTCTTCCAACCTACATAGAGTCAAAAGCCCAACATCATCACTGCCCCAGTCTCTGGTTAAAGAGCATTCTAAGCCTTTCTATTATGGAAATTTCCAAGCATCTATAAAAGTAGAGACAATGGTATAATGAACTTCCATGTACCCATCATCCAGCTTCAACTTTTCTCAGTTTTTTGTCAGTCTTAAAGAGTACACATTAGGACTTCCCTGGTGGCACAGTGGTTAAGAATCCGCCTGCCAATGCAGGGGACACGGGTTCAAGCCCTGGTCCAGGAAGATCCCACATGCCATGGAGCAACTAAGCCCGTGCGCCACAACTACTGAGCCTGCGCTCTAGAGCCCACAAGCCACAACTACTGAGCCCACATGACACAACTACTGAAGCCTGCACGCCTAGAGCCTGTGCTCCGCCCACAATAGGAGAAGCAACCACAATAAGAAGCCCACACACCGCAACAACGAGTGGTCCCTGCTAGCTGCAACTAGAGAAAGCCCGCGAGCAGCAACGAAGACACAACGCGGCCAAAAATAAAAATAAATAAATTAAAGAAAAAAAAAAAGAGTACACCTTAGTTTCACCTACGTGAAACTCCTTCTATTTTCATTTTCCAGTAGGCTGGAAATATTTGGGGTTGGCCTCCAGCAGCGCAGAGCAGCCATGCATCCAACTACAAGGGTGATTGGGAGCATGTCAAAGGCTCTTTACCCCCCAGATGATGACTGCCATCATTGGTGCTGACATTCCTGGTGATAACCATTGCACCTTCTCTCTCTCTCTCTCTCTCAAGTTCTGTTTCAAAATGCCCTCCTGCTGGGAAATTCCTAAAAATCTTGTTAATAATTGGTTTTATCAAAGTAAGTTGGTTTTTATCAAGTGATTTTTTTCTAGAAGAGAAGACTTGGAGAGACAGTCTAACATCCCTGTAGTCTGGAGATACACAGGGCCCCTGAAATGGTGAAAGAAAATAGAATAATGTGAGGTAAAAAAGACAAATTCACAGGGCCGCACAGGATTAGCCCTGGCAGCATTTCCTTTAAGAGAATGCCTTGGAAAAAATTCATAATTGAAACATTTTTATGACCAATAATCAGGGTTTGGGAGTAGTAAAAAGGATAGTCCTTTTGTCACTTTAAAAAAATAGCTTAAAGCCACATCATTTAAAAATACTTTTTAGTTAAGGTGAAATGACATTCAAAAGCCACCTCCATTTTGAGCAGCTGTGACAACTGGCTGGTCACCTTAGGAAGAATCATTTTGGTGGTCCTTTTCACTTATGTACTGTGAGAAACGGTTAATAGGACTTTGTGTGTGTGTGTGTGTGTGTGTGTGTGTGTGTGTGTGTGTGGCTTGACAAAAGTGGTCCCTCTTTGGGAATTCCCTGACAGTCCAGTGGTTAGGACTCAGCGCTTTCAGTGTTGAGGGCCCGGGTTCAATCTCTGGTTAGGGAACTAAGATCCTGAAAGCCACACGGGGCGGCCAAAGGAAAAAATAAAGTGGTCCCTCTTTATATATATATTTAGGACATCCCTACAGCAGGGAGTGGACACGTTGTCAGGACTGCCAGAGGAAAGAGACTGAGCTCTTAGTTGTTGTTCTTTGAGGTTCAGTATCATAAGAACATTTCTGATGGATTGATGTAGCCTGGATTGAGGTCAGCTGATGAAAAAGGATCCTAGCGTTCCACCCTGTGCCTGCCCTACCCCTGGCCTTGCGAACTCAGCGGGTGTGATGAAGAGTTTGAACTGGTGACCCAGGCTTGGGTCTGTCTTGTTCAGGAGAAAGTGGGTCTGGGAGCAACCATACATCCTGACAGCTCTGCAACAAGCAGCAAGACCAGTAAGCCTCCTGGTTCTTAAAATTATCACAGGAAGAAACAGACTTATAGGCGGGAAGGAAAGACAGACTCATAGGCAGGATGGGGGCTCAAATCTTATCAATTTTAATGTTAAAAGAACTGTGATTATTTTGTAGCTCAAACTGGTTAAGCAGAGCATAAGTTTCTAGGAAAAAGATTCTAGGGAATTTTATTCATGGGTTAATTATTTTATCTATAGTGTGAGTTTGTAGTACATTTTTGTTTTCTTTCTTATTCTTTTTTTGGTTCTTTTAAAGTCCACCTTTTCCTCAATAAAAATGCATTGTTTTCTATTTAGGAAATATAAGGACAGTAGGAGTTTTCGTTTTTTCACCCAATTATCTTGCTAGGGTGGAATCCGCCTCTCCCACCGGGTCACCTGTCTCCCCCTCCTCCTTCCCTCTGCTTTCCTTCCCTCTGGAACACAAGAGAGCCTCTCCTAGAGGTGGGCACTGACTACCAACAAACTCTAGAACGTTCCAGAGGACAGCAGGATGGGCAGTTTGGCTAGCAGACAATAAGCTTTGAGGAACAGGGATAGCAGAACACCATCTCCGGGAAGATGAGGGGGCGGACTGACAGCCGGGGGAAGCGAGAGACGGGGGTTGAGGGAAGGGTCAGGGCGGTCACTCTCCACAGCGGTTCGCAAATGTCCCCGGGGGCACTCACACAGAGTGCAGATTTCTGGGTCTCACCCCAGCCCCAGACCTGGTTTGGAAGATTCGGGGTGAGGCCCAGGAATCCCCAGGTGATTCTGGCCTGCAAGTAGCCTGAGGGACTCTCTTTAAAATCTGTGGCAAGAGAGGAAGGAGATATGGGGATGTATGTGTACGTATAGCTGATTCACTTTGTTGTAAAGCAGAAACTAACACACCACTGTAAAACAACTATACTCCAATAAAGATGTTAAAAATAAATAAATCAATAAATATAAAATAAAATCTGCGGCAAGGCCGGTAAGTCCACCTGAAGAGGAAACCAAGCTGGGGTTTCGTAAGATGGTGCTCACTGTAACTCAGGAACCACCTCCCAGCAGCGAGCAAGAAACTCACTGGCTCTGGTTCCACAGAAACTCCCCGTGGACTTGGATGACGTAACGGGGTGATGACGACAGTGTCACGCTGGTTCCTGCTCCACACGCTCCTGGCTGACAACCTGAGGGCAGGACACCGTGACTTTGACGGGCATCACCCGCCAAACTCCCCTGGTGATATGCTCACTTTCCTGATGCCTTCTGGGTGGAGTCTGAGCCACACAAAGGGGAGGAACCATCACTTCACCTTCAGTGATTGTCACCCTCCCTTTTGGGGGCAGGGTCTTGCTAGAAGGTCTAAAATATATATATATTTTAAATTTATTTTAATAAATTTATTTATTTTTGGCTGCGTTGGGTCTTCGTTGCTGCACGTGGGCTTTTCTCTAGTTGTGGCGAGCGGGGCCTACTCTTTGTTGTGGTGCGTGGGCTGCTCATTGCGGCTTCTCTTGTGGAGCACGGGCTCTAGGCGCTCGGGCTTCAGTAGTTGTGGCATGTGGGCTCAGTAGTTGTGGCTCGCGGGCTCTAGAGCACAGGCTCAGTAGTTGTGATGCACGGGCATAGTTGCTCCGCGGCATGTGGGATCTTCCCAGATCAGGGCTCGAACCCGTGTCCCCTGCATTGGCAGATGGAATCTTAACCACTGTGCAACCAGGGAAGTCCTATACATACTTTTTAGTGTGTTGTTCCTCAAAGTGCTCTACTGAGTACAATCATACCTACAGTATTGACAAGAATTCACAGGAAGTGTCCTACCGTTGGCGCTTTGCACAAAGCCTGGCAGGGGTCCCTGGACCCTCTCTTGCTGCTCTGCCAGGCATTTCTGAATCCTGAACCACTGAGCACTGACACAGAAAAGCACCGAGTCCATGGCTGGAAAGAGCCTGCCTGCCCCTGATATTTTGTCACCAATAAGCTCTGCCTGGAATTCCCTGAGCACCGACTCCTGCTCAGCCACGTGGGGGGGGGGGACTTCCTGGGGAGGTAACCACATGACTGTCCTCCGGGAGCCTCCACTGGAGGTGGAGATCAAAGGCTTAAGGAGAGCTGAGATAGGCTTCTCCAGCCTCTGTACTTGACCTTCATAGTTTCCAGGAAAACCATGATTTGTGTAATTATTTCCTCACTAGACAGTAGACTCCAGGGGGTAGGAATGGAGTCTGTCCGCATCTTCAAAGCCTAGGAGAACTCAAGGCACATCCTCAGCCTTCAGTCCCTGGCTGAGGAATGAACAAATGACCCACCAGCTGGCTGAACCGTTTGCGGAGTGCTGGGAAGGGAAGTGAGAGGCGGAACCAGAGACCAGAGTGGGGGACTTAGACGACAGAAGCTCAGGGAAAGTTTCTGAGCACAGGATCACATGCAGCCTTCCATGTTTCAGGAAGATGAGCATGGGGCGAGGCTGATGGACAGGAGAAGGGAGGGTGTGCAGGAGGCCACCCCAGGAGGAAAGCATCGCTCTGGACCTCCTGCCTCCCCTTCCCCAGGAACTGTCACAGAATCGGGAGTCCCATAGGTGGATTTTCAACCACTACTGCATTAGAAGGGATAACACCACTGGAGCTGTTTGTTTGTTTTTGCGGTAGGCGGGCCTCTCACTCTTGTGGTCTCTCCCGTTGCAGAGCGCAGGCTCCAGACGTGCAGGCTCAGCGGCCACGGCTCACGGGCCCAGCCGCTCCGCGGCATGTGGGATCCTCCCGGACCGGGGCACGAACCCGTTTCCCCTGCATCGGCAGGCGAACTCTCAACCACTGCGCCACCAGGGAAGCCCTGGAGCTGTTTTTAATACACCAAAGAAATGGGGTTGCATGGACGCATCTATGGTGATTTTGAGAGCCGTACCTGTCCACCCGGAGTTAAGGAAGCATGGCTTGGCGGTACATGCCTTTGCCATGAACTCTGTCAGGACTTCAAGTATCCTTTAGTTCCTAGAAGAGCTCATTTTCCAAACACACACTCCAGTGCCCTGAGTTAATGGGTGTACATCTCACCCTCGTGGAATATTTTACTCACTCCGGCTGAACAGATGATTATTATGGCTATTATTAATATTGGGCCTAATACTAGTCACAGTAATAAACATGTTTCTCGGGGGCCACTGCCTGGATAGCAATTAAAGCCTAAAAGAACATAGTCTCCAGGGACCTACAATACAAGCTAATCAGGCAGTTAGGGAGGATTTTTTTTTTTATAACTTTCCCCCTTAATCCCATCCTCACTGTGTGGGTGGAAATCACCCCTTGAGGGGTCAGCCTTAAGGCCACATTCTCGAGCTATTTCAAAAGGGCTAAGGGGTGGCGTTGTGGGCCCAGGAGCCCTGTGAAGTAATGGCTGGTGCCTGAGATAAGTTTCTTTTCGAGAGGATTTGGGTGGAGGTGGCTATTCTACCAAAACACTGCTTTGTGGCTGCTGTTGCTGTTTCTTATTCCATAATTCGTGGCAATCCTGCCATTGGGGGAGGCTGGAAAAAGACAAAAGAAAAGGGGAAATGTGTGTGGGAATGTGGTAGTGAGTGAATGGAGGAACAAGAGATTAAAATAGGAAGGCAAAGAGCAAGGGGAAATGGAAAGGATAAGGAAAATATAAAAATAACCAGAAAAGTTGGTAAACAAATAGTATCAGCGTAAATAGAATCATGGCATATGGTAGCCAGCCCAGCCCAGTGCTACCCAACAGAAATGCAGTGCGAGCCACAGGTGTAATTTAAAATTTTCTAGTAGCCACTTTAAAAAAGGTGAAAAGAAACAGGCTAAAGAATTTTAGTATTTTCTTTAACCTAATGTATCCAAAATATCATTTCAACATATAATCAATCTAAAAATTATTAATGAGATATTTGAGGGGTTTTTTTGCTGTTGTTGCTCTAAGTCTTAGAAGTCTGCTGCTTTACCCTTACAGCATGTTTTTCTGCGAACGAGCCACGTTGCCAAGGTAGCTATTGGCTGCCATAGTAGGCATCACAAATGGAGCCCCTCTGGGAAGATGCTGGGGTGTCACCAGGCTGCGGACACTGTGGGCACCAAATGAGGAGGCCCCTCTCGGGCACTAACCACAGGAATTTAGTACTGGGCACCAAAGTAAGGGACAATGTCCAATGCTTGCCCCTCCCGGTGCCAGCTGAGCGGAATAAATGCTCTTCCGGTTGAGAAGAAATGTTGGGGCAGAGGGAGGTGAAAGCCTCTATCGGTTCAGAGATTCTGAGATTTTGTAAATCTAAGTCATGTTGTTAAGAGTCTGGATGGTCAGGGAAGAGAATGACAGGCCCAGGCAGAACCAAGAGAGGAAGAGGAAATGAGGCCGGTGAGAAGGGATTTGCTACACCAGAGTCTAGCGGGGAGGGATTGCTGACTTTGGGGCTTCCTGTCTACCTTGGGCTGGAGAGCTTGCCAAGGAAGGAAGGAGCCACCAACTGCACCAGAGAGACTTATCCTTAGGGATGAAAGTAATGTCACTCAACAACCCAAGGGGAAGTGCAGACTAGTGGGCCTCCTTTGGCACAAAGACCCAGCTGGGCCACATGGCCAGTGCCCTGTCTCTAGCCACGAGGCCTTGGGGGCTGGGGGTGTCCACTCTCCCCTTCAGCTTACGTAAATAGAATTTGAAATAACACATTATAAAACGATCCAAATTATGTCAGATGACTCTAAGCGATTAAATTCGAAGCGACAGAGAGGTGGGTAATGGGCAGTGGCTGCCTGCCTCCCCCACTGTCTGTATCACTGAAATGAATCAACCTCGAGACTGAGTAATGCAGGGCAGGGCCACCCCACTTGGGCTGCTGCTTCCTAAAGAGAACTGGGATCTTTCCACATTTCACAGGTTCAGCCAGGGGATCTCGCCACAGGTAAAAATGCTGCTTCACGCCCTGAAACCACAACATCTGCCTTCTGCTGCTTGGCAGGAATTTTCCGTTCAAGGCCACAGTGTGAAGTGATGCTTTAGAATTAGGCCTTTTAAAATGAACGTAGAGTTCCAGGGTCACAGGACATTGACCACTGTGACCGAGACTTTGGGTCAAGTGTCAGCCTATAAGCTGTGAAGACGGCACATGGTGTGGGCCTGGCAGGGCATGACCCACTGGGTTCCTCCAGGGCCAGGGTCCATTAGCACATTCAGACAGCTGGTACGTTTAGGCAGCTGTTGGGTTTCAGGCCAATTTCTAAAGAAATTATACATATTTAGGCTTTGGGGGTCGGAAAATGACCATTTGACTGACTTCTTGAGAGCCCAAGGGAGACTTCGCAGTCTTGCGGTGTGGGGCAGTGCCACCCAGAGGCCCACCCCAGCCATGTTAGCGATGTACCCATTCCAGGCCAGCTTGCTTGAAAGCCACACATCTGGCAAACAAACGGGAGGGAAACACGTTCATCCTGGGTTGGCTCCAGTCGTTTCTCTCCCACCGAGGAAACGGCCCACTCCCAGAGTTCAAAGCTTCCCCGCTGCTCGGGAGCTGGGACGATGTGTATCGGCCTACTGGGCTCTCTCTGCTCCGATTCTGAAAGCCCGGACACCGAGGACAGGTATCTGCTAAGTGACGGTAAAGAATGAAGTCCGAGGCTGGCAACGAAGGAGTAAGGCAGGGGAAGTCTTGCTCCAGGGAGGCTGGCTGACCCGACGATTATTTTTTATGACACGGCGTATATTATGTTGATGGTTTCATTTCTGGTTATTACTTTCTATTAAAAAGCATCTTGAGTAAGATGATTATGGGGGCATCTGATTCCCACCTCAGGAATCTACTCTCAAATTTTCAGTGAACTGTTGTTTTTCCTGGACATATTATTATGATTGTTCTTGTTATGGTTGTGGTTATGGAAACTGCTAGTTGTCAAAGGGCTCTTTTTATTAGCCATTGCTCACAACCCCATTGCTTTGAGGTAAACAGGGCACGGAGAGATTAAGTACCCCAGGAAGTTGTCTTCTGGCCAGGGCCCGCTCCTAGACTAGAGGGCCAGCATTTTGCTGGGGCCAGGGATGCCAGAGGGGGTCTCTCTCCTGCCCTCCCCAACCGCCCTGCCAGGAGCAGTCTTGGGAACTGTGAACAAATGAAGAATATGCCCAGAGCGGTGTCACTTCTCCTCGTTCTGGGTCCAGCTCCGGTGCCACGCTGGCGCTGGAGGTTTGCCATGGATCTCCTGAGCTTTTGATTTGAGTGGCTAGCCTAGTGGCAGACAGAATGGCCTAGGCTGGCCGCATTCCAAAATGAAGAGTCAAAGCTTGGAACCACAAATGTCCCTGAATCCTGAATTGGAACTAAAACACTACGGGCCGTTGTCATCTGGCTGTCCCACCAGTGCCTCAATCAATGGGTCTAAATCAGATGTATTATCTTAACCCCAAGCCAAAACTTAGCGTCTCCTGAATTCTGTCAGTGGCATCTCTCAGTTACCCAGGAGAAAAAGACTTAGATTTCTAAATAATCTAACTTTTTAAATTATACACTTATTGCAAAAAAATGCAGAAGCTTATAAAACAACTAAAAATATGCCCTGCAGCCCCAACTTCCCATCCCGCTCCTCCCAAGTACCGGTGTGTGTGTCACTCAACACTTTGTTCTCCGCAACCCAAACCAAGTTTCTTGTGTTGTGGCCACCATCTCTGACCCTACCCTTGCCTGCATCAACTCCCCCTAGTTTTTCCTTTATGTTTCTCATATCTTTCCATCCAAATTCCTACTGACCTGCGTTCAGAATATCAGTGTTCCACAGGGAAATGAGAGAGGGCTTTGGAACGGAAAGACTTAGGTCTCCATTTCTCCACTTGAACAACTGACTTTCCTTCTTTGAGTTTCAGTTTCTTTATCTGCTCAAAGGGAACAATAATATCTGCCTTCTGAGGTTGATAAAAACGGATAAAGTTGTAAAGTGCTAGGACATAGTAGGTGCTTAATAAATGTCCACAATTAATATTCTCTTCTGAGTGGCCTTGCTGAACACTCATTTCAGTTCCCTCCAAGTTAGCCTGCATATCATGGTTGGATTCATCTTTCTTAAAACACTCCTTTTATTTTGAAAGTCTCTTGCTCATACCCTTTAAAAGGCTTCCCACTGTTTATAGTGCTGGTGACAAATAGTCTTTAACTCACACCTCAGTTCTAGTTGATTAGTAGTGTCTGCTTGAGAGGTTGCCCCCGGGCCTGGTGGGAGAGAGTGCCGGGTTAGATTAGCAATATCTGCTCTGAGAGCAAAGGCAGGGAGTAGCAGGCAGCCCTGACCTGCAGAATAGAGTCCGACCTTACTTCATGTCCTCCACCCCCTGGAGGATTCCCTCCTTACAGGCGTCATTCCTCCCTCTGGACTGGTCTCCTGATGTGCCACACATACTGTAGATCCTCTGCCAGTGAAATCTCCCCCCGCCCCAGATCGTGCTGCAGCTGGCTGACTTCCCATCACCTGAGCTCACGTGCTATGTGCCCAAAGAGGCCGAGCACTTTTTATAACACTGCCATTGGTTTTCTTCGTAGCACTTCATCTCTGTCGGAAGCAGTCCTCTTGATTTGTTTTCATGTTTATTGTCTGTCTCCCCCACAAAAATCTGAGCAACTGAAGGCAGGGACTTTCTCTTATTCACTGTGTGTCCCAAAAGCCTAGACCTGGTCTGGCACCAGTGGGAGCTCAGCGCTGGGCGCTCATCAAGCCCAGGGCTCCTTCCGTGACCGAATCCTGTCTTCGCAAGCAGATTGTGGCTGGAGGCCGAGGCCTGGGTCTGATTTTTCTTGGTGCCCGCCACATGTTGTCCAGCCTGCCATATTAAATGTGCTCAGTAAATCCTGGATTGGCTGGTGGCTATGGCCTTCAGGGGGAAATTTACTAAGGCATGTGCTCCCATGAACTGCATCAGATTCTGTGCTCAAAGGCTGTAGGTCGCACCTGTGGCCAATCTGCCTTATACAGGCCACTTGGCACGCCTGCTGGCAATTTCTCTCTGGACTTTCTCCTTGGTAGTTCTCACAAAATCACTTGTTGCTGAGTTTCCTGTTTCCCAGAGATACCTGATAATGTGCTGGTTACCTGCGCCATTTACATCTTGACTTCTGGTCTTCTACTTTCTAACACCATGTGTCTGCAGGAATGAAAGCATCCAAAGGGCTTAGAATATTAAAATCCACCCTGCAGAGGAATAGCACGGACCTTAGAGAATGCTGTAGAACAGAAATGGTGGGTAACATGGAATGAACAATCTTTTTTTGCCAATGTGAGTTAACTTCCAAAGGACAAATGATGAAAGATTATTAAGTCCCCTGTGTTTAAATATATTTTCATTGGTCATTTTTCTACTCCTGGTCATATTGTTTTAATTGAAGTTTTTTTCTCCAGTTTATGTCTGAGATCACATAACATCAACACTGAAGAGCACATTCTGAAGGAGAAATGTTTTCATATTCTGCCACCCTAACAACTGCTTTCATTTTTCTCTTGTTTCCTCCCAATCTTTCTGCATATGCGTATTTTTTCACATAGTTATAATCAGACATTTTTGAGAAAGATAAACGTTTCACTGCTAAAGCCAATAATAATAAACGTAAGAAAGCACCAAATAGGGCTTCCCTGGTGGCGCAGTGGTTGAGAGTCCGCCTGCCGATGCAGGGCACACGGGTTCGTGCCCCGGTCCGGGAAGATCCCACATGCCACGGAGCGGCTGGGCCCGTGAGCCATGGCCGCTGAGCCTGCGCGTCCGGAGCCTGTGCTCTGCAATGGGAGAGGCCACAACAGTGAGAGGCCCATGTACCGCGCCCCCCCCCCAAAAAAAGAAAGCACCAAATAGTTTTACTTTCTATAATAATATGCTCATTTGCCCCCCAAAAGTCTAGGTTTTTCATTGTTGGCCTTGAACATAGTCCAGAGGTATAAAATATCAAGGAAGAAAATAATGGAAACGTCTGGTAAAGGATGCCCATACCTATACCGAAAGACATTTTACTTGTTCCTGGCTTAGACGCATTCCTACGGGTTGCGAAAGGTAAAACACTTCACCCTGCCCCAGGTACCACAGAATTGGCTTCCATGGGTTGAATGCCTGGAGACGATATAAGTCAATCCTTATTATTTGCAGATTCTGTATTTGCAAATTCATCTACTCGTTAAGATTTATTTGTAATCCCAGGATCAATACTCTTGGTGCTTTTGTAGTCATCTGCAGACACACACTTGTGCAGTGCAGCAAAAATTTTGAGTCACCCAATACGCACACTTCAGCTAAAGTTGACCAAGGCAACATTGTCTCCTTGTTTTGGCCCTGACACTGTAAACAAGTGACTTTTTGCAGTCTATTTAATTCCATGTTATGCGCCTCTTGTACTTTTTGTTAGTGATTTCACTGTTTAAAAAGGCCCCAGGCACAGTGCTGAAGAGCTGCCTCATGTTCCTAAGTGCAAGAAGGCTGTGATGTTCCTTACAGAGAAAATATGTTAGAGCAGCTTCATTCAGGCATGAGTTACAGCGCTGGAGTGCTGGCTGTGAGTTCAATGTTAATGAATCAATTTCTATTAAATCAGGTGTCTTTAAACAGAACCACACATAACACAAAGTTATGCACTGATCAGTTGATGAAAATGTTGTGACCAGAGGCTGGCAGGACCCTAACTCTGTATCTTCCCTAGGGGCAGTGGTTCCACACTCGTGAATTCAGTATTCCTAGCAGTCATAGAACATAACCACCACAAGGAACGAGAATTGACTCTGTAAACTTTTGTGTGCATTGGCATTTTTTTGAGAGGGAGAGGACGATGGCTTTTATCAAATTCCCAAGGGGGCATTAAGACAGGTTTAGTCATTGCATCACATCTTCTATTAGAAGAGAAATAATGCTGGTCCTCTTGAAAAACCATGGGAGTGTTTTCAGATGACTGGATGGATCAGCCCCCAGATGGTCCCGGCCGTCATCTCGGTCCATGCTCGTCCCAAGGGAATGAAAAGCCAGGGTGTTCTAGGCCAAGCAAAATCAGTCATGTTTCATAGACTTGGAATGTAGAGGTACTCTGAACCAGCTTGGAGGAATGGTGTGTTTTAGAACCCTAAAGAAACAGTGCTCTCATTCGCTCCTGTCATCTACAGGAGGTGTCCTTTCAGTAAAGACAAACCAATATGTAAACTGTAAGAACATAATAACAGCTGCTGTTCATTGAATGCTTATTAGGAACTAGTATTATTGCAGGTAACTTTTTTTTTTTTTTAAACTTCAATCATTCTTTGGCAAAGACTAGTCCTTTGTTTTATTAACTTATATATTTATTTTTGCTGTGTTGGGCCTTTGTTTCTGTGCGAGGGCTTTCTCTAGTTGTGGCGAGCAGGGGCCACTCTTCATCGTGGTGCGCGGGCCTCTCACTATCGCGGCCTCTCTTGTTGCGGAGCACAGGCTCCAGACATGCAGGCTCAGTACTTGTGGCTCACGGGCCCAGCCGCTCCGCGGCATGTGGGATCTTCCCAGACCAGGGCTCGAACCCGTGTCCCCTGCATTAGCAGGCAGATTCTCAACCACTGCGCCACCAGGGAAGCCCTGCAGGTAACTCTTCCAACCATCCCAGGAGGGAGGGCATGACTAGCCCCAATTAACAGATGAAGAAAATGAGGCTCAAAGGGATCAAGCCACTTACCGAGGTGACCCAGCTATGGCGGGAGGCGGGGCTGGGATTGGAGCTCAGCTCAGCAGAACTAAAAAGCCCACATTTCCAACCGCTGCCTCAGGGGGGTCATGACTTGTTTGCCCTGATCCTCCCCGCCAAGTCCTGTAACCACGAGGAGCCCCAGTGTGCTCGAGGTGTGATGCACTTTACTAACATCTGTTCTGATCACTTCTCAGAAGCCTATCGGCCACAGTGGAGAGAAGGGTGACGCTGCACTGCAGGGTGATGAACTGTAACTCTGGCTCTTCTCATACCATGTTGTGGTGGCAAATTCTAGGAGTTTCCAAAAATAGCATTGGGACTTCTGCTTTGCTAGAGAAGGGATTGTTCTGACCTTTCGCCCAACAAGGCCCACCTCCTGAGGGTGACAATTGCACTGCTTCACATGACATTTGGTTTCCCTCACATGTGGCCAGTCGGATTATACTTACAGGAAGTCAGAGAGAACCTCTAACCTCCTCCTGCTCTATTTTTTGCTTTTCATTCTCTTTCTCTTCTACTCCTCACCCCGCCTTTGGTTTCTTGAATCTCTGAGAATCTTCTTAACCCCCTCTCCCCCGCTCGCAGCCACAGTAAGTGTGCACTGGGGAACGTGTGTCCTGGGGAGGGAAAGGTGGCCAGGTGACACGGGCCTGGCTTCCACCCACTGAGCCGCCCTCTCTGCCTCTCCCCCACTTCAGAGGTAGGATTGCCCCACCATCCAGTCTCAGCTTCTCGAGGGAGGCGCTGCCTGAAGTCCTCCCAATCTATAAACACCAGGTGATCACTCAGCTTCCGGGCACAGGTGTTGTGAGGATTAATTACTGTCCGCCAGTGCTTTGTGATGCTCGGATGAAAGCCTTTCTGTAGTTAAGTCCTGTGGTCCTGTGTTTCTGAGCTTCCCTGCCCTGCACACTCCACCAACGTGACTCTTCAGCTGGGAGGAATGTTATCAGGTTGATGAGGTACATGTGAAATAGGACCAATATTCAGGGCAGAGGCCCGAATTCCTAGCACAGGTTATGCAGAGCTGCGTCTTCTGGAAGGTGCTTGTTAAATGTTGTTGGGGGGCGGGAGTCGGCCAGGTCCAGCCAAAGCCAAACACGACACAACGGCCTGCACACAACCTTTCAAACATGGGGTAGCATTTCAGAAATCCCTTTTTTCCAGCATCTATGCCTTGATGCTTGTAAAGTCCAACTGACTAAAGCAGTGTCTGTAAGTGGATTTTGATGGAAGTGGAAATGGCGTTGAGGGGCTCAAAGCACGGGCAACTAACGTCATTCTGCGCGAGTCTCTCGCCGAGCCGAGCCAGCCTGGCTTTCTGTGTCCCGAGCATGGCGGCTCCACACAGACGCCCACCCAGATCCTGTTCTTCAGCAGCAAAGCTCCTCTGTGTGCTTCCTTCTTTCACCAAGAGCACCATCCCTGGGAAGAAATCCCCCATCAGGTGACTCAACTGGCCTCTCGGCCTTCCTAACACTTCTTGGGCAATTCTTTCACCATAAGAGATCCTGAAATATTTTCTACTTCCACTGAAACCTCTAATTACAGAGATTGTGGATGGGACTGTGGTCTCTAAATACCAAAGAGATGGAAGCCTGGGCTTTGGAGACTGGATGACACAGTTCAAATGCCTGTTCTACCACATACTAGCTGTGTGTCCTTGGGCAGGCCACTTAACCTCTCTGTGCCTTAGCTTCCTCATCTGTAGAAGTGAGCTCCTCAGCTGATGTGAGGGTTAAATGAGAGACTGTATGTAATCGTGCCCGACATGCCGTAAGTGCTCCATTCATGTTAGCTCTGCCGAAAAAGGAAGAGAGGGATGGCTGTGCTGAGTGATGATTCTAGATTTGAGAAGCTACTTTTCTTTTGTATCACTTGGCCATGTGAATTATGCTATAGCTCATGCCAGAAAACTCCAGGGTGGGGTGGGGGTGATTTTTCTGGGATGTGCTTGCCTTACTTTCCCCATGACCAGTGGGTCGGATGCCTCTTCCGGAGTCAGCCTCACCGCTGGCGTCTCTCCTCTGGATGCTGTCTCTCCTCTGCTCTCTCCAGATGCTCCTGAATTCTTCAGGATAAAGCATCTGCTCAAAAGTACATGAGGAGAATCGAATCTGCTGTCAGTGCCCACCTCACTCGCCGCTGTGAGCAGGGCTGTGGCCTCACTCACGGAGCTGCTCTGAACTGAGAGGGGGCAGGAGAGGGTGGAACCCGAGGCTTTGCCGGGTTTTGCTCTGCTTTCTAGCTCCATTCCAGGCCAGGCCTGCATTCTCGATGCACATTTGGCCTTCAATGTATTCTGAAGCTGCAATTTTTAAAAACGGAGCTATGGAATAAACTCACTATTTAATAAAAGAAATCCCACAGCACCTCAGGCCACAGCACTAGGCCACAGAGCTTGGTCAGGGGCGCACACAGTGTGTGGTGTTAGTTGGATCTCAGAGTCACCGAAGGGCCCTTCAAATGGTTTCTGAGGCTGTCCTCACAGCAGCAGTGGTCCCGTCAGGAGAGGCTGCACCCCCGGCTGTAGGATCAGATCAACCGTCCCTCCCAACCCCAAGGCCACATAGCCCCACCTTTGAGGGTTTAGACCTAGAACCAAGTAGTAGGTCTGTTGAGATGCCTCCTTTGGGGAACTAAGCTGGGAGAAGACAGCCAGCGCAATGGTTTGAAGGTTTGCGTGCTCCCAAATTCATATGTTGAAATACTAATGCCCAGGGCAATGTGTTAGGATTGGGAGGTGCTTCGCTCATGAGGGTGGAGTCCTCACGAATGGGATTAGTTCTCTTTAAAAAGGGGCCTCCCGCAGTGGTTGGGAGTCCGCCTGCCAGTGCAGGGGACACAAGTTCGAGCCCTGAGCCAGGAAGATCCCACATGCCGCGGAGCAACTGAGTCCGTGCGCCACAACTACTGAGCCTGCGCTCTGGAGCTCAGGAGCCACAACTACTGAGCCCACACGCCACAACTACTGAAGCCCTCATGCCTACAGCCCGTGCTACACAAGGGAGGCCAGCGTAATGAGAAGCCCACGCACCGCAACAAAGAGTAGCCCCTGCTCGCGGCAACTAGAGAAAGCACGCGTGCAGCAATGAAGACCCAACACAGCCCAAAATAAATAAAATTAATTTAAAAAAATAATAAAAATAAAAAGGGGCCTCCACACAGCCCCCACCCCTTCCGCCATGTGAGGACCCAAAGAGAAGCCTTCAAACTGGAGGACAGCCCTTCCCCGACCATGTGGGCGCCCTGATCTCAGACTTTCAGCCTCCACCATTGGCAGCCATATATTTCTGGTGTTTATAAGCCACCCAGACTGTGGTATTTTGTTACAGCAGCTCAAAGGGCTAAGATAACCAGCAACGTCTGCACCCTCTGAGCCTCCGCTGAAAGAACATCTACCGATCCAAGAAGAGCTCTGTGCTTGGGGAGGAGAATGCAGCACTCCACATTTGCATTTATTCACATAGAGCAATCATTTGTTTTCAGATTAGTTCTATCATCTCAGAAGGAAATTTTGGAAAATACAGAAAAGAACATGACACCACCTGAAACCTCACCACCCTGAATTACAACTGGCTATTGAGGAAGAAGCCAGGCTGCAGAGTGGGAAGGCCAGCCTCAAGCCTCATTCCCCAGCCAGCTCTGTCATCTTGGACCAGTAGTTGGACTGGATCTCAGATTCGTCATCTGTGAAGGGAGGGCATGACACAGACGGATTCTGAGACCTCTCTGGACCTGCCATTCTATGGGATGTCAGATTCTGGGTCCACAAGCCTCAGGCAGGACAGTGCTGGGGCTTCGGTCAGCACCCAGAGACCAGGTGCTCCTGAGAGGGTTCGCCTCGGGCAAATGTATCAGGGAGCCTCTTCAGTGTCTTCTGGCATATCCTGCCAGGTGCCTGGAGTCTGCTGCAATCACTGCCCGTGTCGGAGGGCACTGCTCAGTCTGGGGCTCAGGAGAGCTGGGTGCACCCTGGCCCTGTCACTAGGTTCTAGACGCCCTGGGGCCTTAATGTCTGTAAAATGGGGAAAACACCACCTGCCTTCCCCAGCACACAGAGCTACTCTGTCAACGAGCACGTGTACATAGGAGTATCTAGAAAAGAGTTCAGGCCTAAAAATACGTAAAAGAGAGAATGATCAGATCACGTGAACAAGTGAGTCCATCCGCTAAATGGAAAGTAGGGCTTCACTCTGGGCTCCATCCTGCCCTCACACAGAGACGTTCTAATCACCGTAATCAAGAAATCAAATAAACATCAGCGAACTTACCAAACAGGTGAATGGGAAACAGAGCGGCAGTTTCAGAGCCTGGCTTTCGGTAAACGTTAGCATGACAGCCGCAAAGCAGGCAGTGCTTCGAGAGCAGGTGGGAGACGAGGAGAGGTTTCCTGGCCCCTGCCCTTCACCTTGGTCACTGACTCAGTGTGAAACAGCGCCTGCAGAGAGGAGGAGGGCTCTCATCCTAGTTCACAGATCAGCCTGCGGCCACAGTGGGGGCAGTGAGCTGAGTTCAAGGCAAAGGATGACTAAACAGCCTTCTCATCGTTAATAATAATAATACTTGGCATTTATCTAGTTCTTTATGTTTTCAAAGTGCTTTATAATCATTAATTAGTTAACTAGCACTCACCACTAGCCCTGCTGTCTGCCTGTTGTGCTGAGCAGACAGAAGAGCCAGGCGGGACCTGCCTGTCCGCCAGGGGATTGCAGATCTGGGGAAAGTGAGGGCCGGGGCGTGTGGGGTGAAGAGTCGGGGGATGGTATCAACATCAAGAACTAAATTTGGGGGCTTCCCTGGTGGCGCAGTGGTTGAGAGTCCGCCTGCCAATGCAGGGGACACGGGTTCGTGCCCTGGTCCGGGAAGATCCCACATGCCGTGGAGCGGCTGGGCCCGTGAGCCATGGCTGCTGAGCCTGCGCATCCGGAGCCTGTGCTCCGCAACGGGAGAGGCCACAACAGTGAGAGGCCCGCGTACCGCAAAAAAAAAAAAGAACTAAATTTGGAAGGAGACGGTTATGAATCAGCGCAAATAGATGTGGGCATGTCCCTTGACGAGGATGTCAAGCGCACAGGCAGGGACGTGATCTGCACTTGGACAATGGGATTCAGTCCTCGGTGGGTAAGCATGGTGCTTCACCAGGGGGCTTAGGGTTTTCCTAAAATCAGACTGTTCCAGCCCCTGCCAAGTGAGATGATACAGGATAGAGGTGGCATCTGTGCCCTGGACGGTCAGCTTCACCCCTTCTCCTCTTCAGAATGCCCATGGATTTGGGCATCATTTTCTAAACTCCAGGGTTCTACACGTGGCCAAGACCCAAACTTGCTGGTACTGTTTATCCAACTTGCAGTGGATATGAGGAGATTAACCTCCCTGCGAAAGATTAAAAGTGCAGTGTCTCCCAGACACTCAGCAGTGATCCTGAGTGGGGAAGCAGATGGCAGCAGGTGGGGTGAGGTGAGCTTTCTCTCCTTCCCCCGTGCCCTGAAGTTTAAATGACTCTGGGAAAAGCACAACGAGGCATCTGCGACTAGGTCAACCCACAAGCGTAGTCCATGAAGCTGGATGTGCCAATTGTCAGCTACCTACTTACATGGAAATCTGATAACTGTTGTACTTAGAGAGTAGAAACCGAAGTCATCAGCCAAATAAGTGACCAGAAGAAAGCGATTAGTCATCTTTCTTCATGAGTGATCACAACACTTCTGAAGCTTCTCCACCTGTAACTTGCAATTTAGGACCCTGTCTAATGACAGGGTGAGCGTCTCTTATTGATCTCCAGACTCCTTAGTAAATTAAATGGCAGGTACACAAAGAGGCGAGGGACAGGAGCGTGGAAGCAGCCTCACAACTCTTGTTCTGTTCGAACGAGGTTCTAGTAAAGCCTGTGGGTCTCTGGGCTGCCCTGGAACTCCAGAACCAAAGCCTGTGGCTGACAGAGCCTCCTGGGGCCAGTCCCTTGTGGTGAGACATGCATAAATCTGCTAATTAATAACAGCCTTGATTTATGGCCCTTCTCACCACCTGGGGCTATACCTTGTCAGGTCTCAGGAACTAAAAACAAGGCAAGGGCTCGGCGTCAACGTGGCTGAAAAACCCAGAAATGATAATAATAATTAACACAGCTCAACTTCCACTTGCCCGATAAATAGTAATTAATGCACACGGCAGCCCAGGGAGGCATCTAGATTTTGATTATGAGCCTTGTTTTGCAGACAGGGAAACTGAGGCCAGGAAGTTAAGTGGCTTTTTCAAGGCCACACAAGGACTCCATATCATACCTGATGTAGGCTTCCCTGTCTCTCAGTCTGAGGTCTGGGTCATACCTGTCAGTCAACGAAGACTTAAGAAAATCACACTTATACACACACATCAGAAAAGGCATTTCCCCAGAAGTCCAGGAAAAAACGATAGACTGAGTGTGGCACTGGCCTACCAGTCACCTGCTGTGAGTGGACAGCATCTAAAACAGATAAGAAATGGTGGTGCTGTGTCCATTCTGTGAGGAAAGGCAGTGTTCCCCAAAACTGCCTTTAATGCATTTAATTGCATTTAATGTCATGCACTCCGTCTGTTACACTTCCTTTCTTTGCCTCCTCCATTTTTGTAGTTTGAACTAAGGAGTTGATGGGGATAGTTGTCTTAACTTGTCATAAACTAAAGAATTGAAGATGTTTTTCCAATAACTTGGACACTGCATGGGAATCACCTTTCCTCGTGTTTACCTTGCCCAATTGTTGCTTGAGTATTATAAAACTCTCATGAACTTAAGAAACTCCAAATATTGCTTGTACAATAATTGAAAACAGCCTCATTTGGTCTCTTCCACTCATACATTCATATATCTAATAATTGATATATTCAATATAGAAAACACAAAATACAACTACCAATCCAGTTATTTTCTCCAAGTAGATACATTTTAGTTGTCAAAAGGATAACCTTATTCTGGCCTCTTAGCTGTCAGTGACAGAAACTCCATTCAAATTGGTTTAGATGGAGAATTTCAGGGATGGCTTCAGATACAGCTGGACCCCTATGAGCAAACGATGTCATTGGCACCTGAGTTTCTCCATCTCTCAGCCTGGCTCACGGCTCATCTGTGGGGCAAAGGTGGCCACTTGAATTCAGGCTGACTTCCCCCAAGTGGAGCAGCTCTGCAGGTGGAGAGCCTTTCTTTAATGATAACACAGGCAAAAAGTCCTGGGACTGACCATGGCTGGCCCACTGGACCGCTTGACCCTCTCTGAGGCCACTGTGATAGGAGGACACATCACTCTTGTTCAGGCCTAGGTCACACACTCATCCAAAGAGCCAGGGTATAGGGGTGGCCCCTCACAGACCACTGGGGTCAAGTATGGGAAAGGAGTGGTTCCCCAAAATTGGGGTGCTGTTTGCAAAAGAAGAGGGAAAGGATGTAAGGCAGTTAAAAGCAAAAGATCTCTACTACCTTTGTATAAAACTTAAAAGTCTACATTTTACCATATAAAGTAACAGAATATTCTTCTAGATGCTATTTCCATTGCCACTCATAAAACCCTAGCTAGGCCCTCAAATACTATTGCTAAGGGACAACACCACCTTGAGGAACCTAAAAGCAAATGTGATTCTCCTACTAGTTCAAGTGTCTGCCCACATCCTTGTTCATTCAGGATGCTTATGGTCATGGACCTCAGGACCACATTCTAGAGCTGGGAGAGGGAGCCAGGGCCAACAAGAAGGCAGACAGCGTACCAAGCCAACAAGCACCTCCCTGCCAAAGGGATCTGGCAAATGCCACAGGCCTGGTGCATCTTGATTTTAACATAACACTTGACAAAATGTTCTCCAATGGGCTTCTGCATCATTTGGATTTTCATGAGGAGTACAGATAACTTTTATAATTAAAAAGAAACCCCAACAATCTACAGAAAATAAAGATGAAGACAAGTGGGTAGGATGATAACAACACAGCTAGAGGGCTGTTGGGCTCATTGAATCCCCCAGGTATGAGTCCACACCCAGAGCATATTACTTACATGCTAATATTAAATGTTAAATTGACAGTGTCTGAAAGACTTCCTCCTGTGGCTGAGTGCGTGTAGCCTGGACATCCCACGTTCTCCAGCCCTTGCAGGCTACCCTCTCCTGAGTAACCCATAACAGAAAATCCAGCTATGTCCCCATTCCTCCTCTCATCGGTTGGGGACTCCCTAGGAGGATGTCCTTGTCCCCAGAGTCATCCTGTTGTTTTTTTTTTTTGCGGTACGCGGGCCTCTCACTGTTGTGGCCTCTCCCGTTGCGGAGCACAGGCTCCGGAGGCGCAGGCTCAGCGTCCATGGCTCACGGGCCCAGCCGCTCCGCGGCATGTGGGATCTTTCCGGACCGGGGCACGAACCCCTGTCCCCTGCATCGGCAGGCGAACTCTCAACCACTGTGCCACCAGGGAAGCCCCTGGTTATTTCTTATTGTCTCTCACTGCTGCCCCTCCTGGTCAGCACCAGCTGCCTCTCTTTCCCCCAAGGACCCTCACAGTTCTCCAAAGCACAGTGAAAACAACAACAGTTTAACAGCATCTACTGAGGACTGTAGCCTAACACCAGGGAATTACAGAGCAGAAGAAGAAACTTCAAGTAGATATCAGCAGCCCCACATGCCACTGGCCTTCCTCATCACCACTACCTTTTCCTTTTTCTCACTAAAGCACTGCTCCATCACATGTGACCAGGATAGGTCATCTCTCCTGGAAGGTTGTCCCATAACATCTAGCCTTATACCTGATGACTTACAAAGAAAAGAAAAGCCTCATCAAAGCGTTCCTTCCAGAACAAAAGGACAAATTAACTCCAAGAGCTAATGTCCTTCTTCCCTAGAATGCAAAAATCACTCACAAAATCAAAATGGAAATTTCTTGGTTTCAACTCTGTCAGGGTTCGGACCCAAACTTCAGTAATAGTAAAAAACTGGCAAATTTGGGCTTCCCTGGTGGCGCAGTGGTTGGGGGTCTGCCTGCCGATGCGGGGGATACGGGTTCATGCCCTGGTCCGGGAAGATCCCACATGCCGCAGAGCGGCTGGGCCCGTGAGCCATGGCCACTGGGCCTGTGCGTCCGGAGCCTGTGCTCTGCAACGGGAGAGGCCACAGCAGTGAGAGGCCCGCGTACAGCAAAAAAAAAAAAAAAAAAAAATTCATAATGTTTAACCACTATGCTATCTACACCCAAACTTTTTCATCATCCCCAACAAAAACTCTGTACCCGTTGAATAATAACTCCTCCTTTCCCCTCCTCCCAGCCCTTGGTAACCACCATTCTACTTTCTGCCTCTATGAGTTTGTCTATGCCAAGTATCTTGTATAAGTGGCATCACACAATATTTATCCTTCTGTGTCTGGCTTATTTCACTAAGCAAATGTTTCCAGGCTTCATCCATGTGTAGCATGTGTGAGAACTTCATTCCTTTTCATGGCTGAATAATATTCCACTGTATGGATGTACCATATCTCTTTATCCATTCATCTGTTCATGGACACTTGCGTTGTTTCCACCTTTTGGCTGTTGTGAATAATGGTGCTATGGATATGGGTGTGCAAGTATCTATCCAATTCTGTTGGATATACACCAGGAAGAGAATTGCTGGGCCATATGGTAGTTCTATGTCTAACCTTTTAAGAAACTGCCAGTTTGTAATCGTGTTTTGATGGAAATGCTCGTCGCAGGTAGGTAACTTTCTTGGGTAGAGATGGCTGGGACATTTGAGCTGGGAGTAGAGATGAGTAATTGCTTTGACAGCAGGACAAAGGACCCAAGAAAAGCCTGGCTGTACCTCAGGCACTTTCCAGGTCACAGTGCTGATGGGCCACCCCAGACACTTTCCTTGTCAGGGTGGTTGTCACATGGATAGAAACCAGAAAACCACTTGACAAACTGAATTATTCACCATCGTCCCCTGATCAGGTGAGCACAATACTGTTGGCCATCACCCAGGACAGGGAAATGGCTTCCTTAGAATTCTTGCATAATGGCGTTCATTTATATATATATATATATATATATATATATATATATATATATATATATATATTTTTTTTTTTTTTTTTTTTTTTTTTTTTTTTGCGGTACGCGGGCCTCTCACTGCTGCGGCCTCTCCCGCCGCGGAGCACAGGCTCCGGACGCGCAGGCTCAGCGGCCATGGCTCACGGGCCCAGCCACTCGCGGCACGTGGGATCCTCCCGGACCGGGGCACAAACCTGCGTCCTCTGCATCGGCAGGCGGACTCCCAACAACTGTGCCACCAGGGAAGCCCTATATATATTTTTAATTACAAAGTATATCATATGAACAAAAAGAGTACGTAAGTATAGATTAAATCATAATAAAGTTAATGCTGTCACATCTACCACTCAGCTTAAGAAACAGAACATTACCAACCTGTTTGAAGCTCTGCGTTTATCTGTTCCTGAGCACATTTTCATTCTCCACCACATAAGTGACCATTATACTGAATTTAGTCTATCATTCTCTCTTTTTTCTTTATGGTTTACCATACACATAAGTAAGACTACATTGTAATATATTGTCCAATTTTGCATGTGTCTGAACCTCATAAGTAAAAACATCTGGATGTATTTTTCTGTGCCTTGCTTTTTTCATGCATCGTTATACTTTCAAGATTCATCCATACTAAACTGTGTAGCTGTAGCTCATTAATTTTCACCGCTGTGTTGTGGGTTCCATTTTATGCCCATCCTTAATGTATTTATCTATTCAACTGAAGATGGGCCGTTTTGGTTATTTCCTAAGAGCTCATTCTAATCAGGGTTTTTATCCTCACAGTAATTAGCACTAAATGATTTTAACTGTCTGTTTTCCTACATGTGCAGGTTTTTCTCCAGATTGTATGAGGGGAACAGGTACTATGGCCCTTTTCTTTTGTTGGATTACTAAATATTGAGTGATCCTATCCCATCACCCACACACTTTTTCTGAGCACTGGCTCTCTCTGACTCAGAAGCCATATTTATACCCACGACCCCACCCTCCCACCAGAGCTGATTGGGCAAGAGGCAGATACAGCTCTCAAGCTGGACCAATCAGATGCTCTTTCTTGAGAATTTTAAACTAGTGCCAAAAGAGAGTGGTCTTCAGGGACTTCCCTGGAGGTCCAGTGGTTAAATCTCTGTGCTTCCAACGCAAGGGGTGCAAGTTCAATCCCTGGTCAGGGAACTAAGATCCCACATGCCGTGCTGCCAAAAAAAAAAAAGAGAGAGAGAGAGAGAGAGAGTGGTCTTTGTTTCTTTGCTGGTTGGCCCTGTGAAAGTGGAAATTTGGGATCCTGGGTCAGCTCTGCTTTCTTTACCCTGTGTATGGGGGGCAAAGGGAAGGACAAGGGGGGGTTAAGGTATAAATGAGAGAACTGAAGAGGATGGATAGTTTTTTTTTTAAAGGGGAGGTGGGTGCTGAGAGATGGACCAAGAATCCTAAAGCCTTCCAGGCCTCAGCCCCAGCCCTTTGCAGAGGCCTGGTCCTTGGGTCCCATGAGATCCTCTGTTGAGTCTTTATAATAAATTGACCTTTTTGGCTTAAATTAGTTTCAGTTGTTTTCTATTACTTGTAATCAAAGACCCTCACTTATCTATTCAATTTACTTCTTCCCAGCCATTCAAAAGAACTGCAGGGCTGCCAGGGACCCCTATTAACCTGAGAATTAGTTAAATTCTTTCCCCGACCAACAAGAGATAGGAAATTCTCCACTTCCAAAGTCAGCCGGCTCCAGAGAGCTAAACAATGGAGTGGATACAAGGTATAAAGTAGGTATGCTAGTTTTATCTCCAGTTATTTTGACCAGCTCTTAGAAATGACTGAAGAATTTTGCCCTTAACTTCCTAAAAACAGGTGCTTGATAAAGACACCCCCCCCCCCATTATCCTCAGGTGATCGGGAGGGTAACCACAAATAAGTGAATTTTACAGATAATTCCCAAACCTTATCTAAACTCTTATCTTGGGCAATAGCTTCCTCTTCTGCCTTTTAGCAGAGCTGTCGACAAGAAGCAAATGGACTGTGACAACGTGGAGTTTTTATCCCCTTTTATTCCCCTTGCACACCTCCAGTGGAGATGCTAAGGAACAATGGCAAGGACAAAAAGACAGGTGGCAGGAGAGCAAAGAGGAGACACAAAGCCTGGATGGTTTGAGCACTGGCAAGACAGCTTCCAGGAGTTGTCTTAAAGGAGTCGGGGGCTTTGGGAACATGGGTCACCGAGGATGAGGAAGAGAAGCAGCCGGAAGGGGAGCACAGTCACAAGTGGGGAGGGGGAGCCCTTGCTCCGCATTTCACAAAACACCTTTCCCAAGCTGGCACCTCTGCATTTACAAGACAACACACTCCTTGCAGGTATCTGAGATTCTGAAGATGTGGCCCTCACTAAGTGGAAGGGAAGCCCACTTGCCTCCTAAGTTTGGTTTTGCTTAAAATCTTCTATCCGTCGGTACAGCTCCTAAAAAGGCATCGGAGTTTTTACTCTAGCCTCTGCCAAGTGATGAAGCCAGAGCGCACCCCGTCTCACTCTAGAGGTGGCCATTCAGCTTTGATGTGTAATTTGAGGCAAGCTATCTTCTGCCGCCCCTTTCTTTTTTCACTGAAAACCACTGTGTAGCCACAAAGCTCAAGTTCAGAGGGGAGGATGGCTCCCCAGCAGCGCCATCTTAGAACAGGGGGAAAAGACTCCGTTGCTTAAACCTCAGCCCACTGAATCAGATCAGCCTTTGCTGTGATGTTACAACTGTAACGTTTCAAACTTGCTCTCAGAAGCCGTTAGGTATTCCTTGCCGAGACCTTGAATTTGGTGGGCACTGCCACTACATAAGATTGCCAGCAGAGGAGGACAGTGGTGTTTCATTATTCATGGAAACATGCTGCTCGTGTGCTTCGGTTTGAGCTTTTGATGAACAGAAAATGTGCTCTTTACATTTTCCTTTTTGTGAAATCCTGACACAGCATTTCTGGTTTCAAAGGAAGCTGTATAAAGACCAGCAGAAAATCCCACAAAATGAGACCACCTTAAAAATCAAGTTTACTGGCTAAATGGGATTAAGCTAGAGTTGTGTTTTAAAAAGAATAAACCAGAAGAAAACAAATCTTTGCTGCATGGTGCCCACTTCTATCTAAACAGCTCTGAAGTCCAGATGCAGGCTGTCACTGGAGCATCTCTGGAGAGAGCGTGGGAAGTTAAAAGTCAGTGTTTTTGATTAATTAATAATCATCCTCAGCTGTGTTGGCAAATGATAAAAACAAATTGTCTGCCTTTAAAGTCAGGGTGGAAGACGTGTGCTTACCCAGAACCGAGGGGGAAGGAGGAAGAGCCTAGTCGGCCCTCGGCTGGTCTGGTGGTGGCTGAACAAAAACGACGCTGTATGTCTCTTACCCTGTGTGGTCATGATAACCACCACAGCTTGGGCAGTCAGTCAGGGAGGGGGGTGGAGGAAGCCAGTGTCTAAGGAATGGCCCAAAGGGCTACCCAGTTGTCTTCTAGAACAATCCAACTGAGCATGTGCAGGAATAACTGTTTCACCATGTTTGTCACTGTGAGGCGCGCTTCAGCAGGCTCCAGCTAAGTGAGTGTCCGCGTGTGTGCGTGCGTGTGTGTGTGTGTACCAGGATGAGGTGAAGTTTCATTCGTAGTTTAGAGAAGAGATGCAAAGACCCCTCTCCTTTTAAATTTGCCACCTGCAAGTTAAACAGTGACTCCACGTCATTCTTTCTTGAAGACTCTGACTGCAGCTGGACGCCATCTTCCTCCCTCCCGAACCTGTAGTTCTTGAGCCACACTTCTCTTACAGGACTTAGACCATTTGTCTCTTGGTAGGCACCACTTGTCTCTTGGTAGGCACCATGTCTGTGGTGTCTCACAGTCATTCCTACTTCCTCAAATATAGTGATGTTTGCCTTTGGGGCAGCACCTGGGACAGATTATTGGGTAGAGGAGACATACAATACATCTTAAATATTGGAATGAGTGGAGGAAGGTGGGACTTCCACCTTCCTCTCATTGGAATGAGTGGAGGAAGGTGGGATGGACCTGTGCTGGATGCTATGTTCATTTCGTGGCTCTGTTGGTGGAATTTCTATCTTCCCCAGTGACTGTGACATTCTCTCCTTCCTTCTGTCCCTACTGCCAGAGCCATGATGCAGGCTCTGATTAATTTTTACCTCTTCTCCCCTCATGGTTGCAAATAATCCCCATCTCCTACCTGCCTCTACTTTAATCCATCTTACATACTCAGTCCACCTTGATTCTATCCCTTCCCAGCCTCCAAATTTTCCTTGGTCCCTAATTCCTCACCAAATCACCCAAACACACTACACCTGACGATTCAAGAGCCTTCACACACTGGGGACCCAGAATACTGTTTCTGTCCTAACTCACACTACCCCTGATGTGTCAAGTGTCCAACACGCTATTTCTCTAAAAATTCACTCAGTTTCCTATTTCCATCCCTAAAGTAAAACACCACTCAGCCTTCAGGGCTCAGGTCCAATGTCACTTCCTCTAATAAGTTTTTGATTTCACATACTGGATGTGATTTCCCTTGCCTTGATCTTCTTTGTATTAGACTCTTTCAGTGATTGTCCAATTGCTATATTAGAAGCCCCTGAGGGCAGGAAGGCCAAGTTCATCTTTGCCTCGGAGTTGGCAGCAGAGTGCTGAGAACCAAGAATCCCCCTTATTGCTGAATTATATTCAGAGGGAACCAGGTGGCCAGGCTCTCCTGCTGGGAGTCTACAATCTAAGACTGACATCAACACAAGTGTGGCTGTAGCTACTGACCTGAGACTCTGGTGCCAGGATAAATGTGGAAAATCCACAACTCCAACACAATTAAATATTTACCTGTATTAGTTTTCTATGGCTCCATAACAAAGTACCACCAATTTACCAGCTGAAAACAATACCCATTTATTAGTTCACAGTTAAATTCTATAAATCAGAAGGCTGGCACAACATGCCTGGGCTTCTGCTCAGAGTAACACAATGTTGAAATCAAGGTGTTGGCGCAGCTGAACTCTTGTCTGGAGGCTCTGGAGAAACAGGGCACTTTTAGCACTTTCTTGTTGGTAGTAGAATTTAGTTCCTTGTGGTTATAGGACTGAGGTCCCTGTTATGATTAGGTCAGGGCCACTGGGATAATCTCCCTTAAGGTCAAATGTGCTATAAAACGTATCTAATCACACAGGTAAAATCCATCATATTCACAGGGTGTGCACGCAAGTCGGGAAACAGGACATCTTGGGTCATTTTCGAATTCTGCCTATCACATCACCTTAAATATAAATTTGAGATACTGGTGAGAGAGTTGAGGCCAAATCAGATTTGGGGGCAAATGGCAGCTGGAGAGACCACGATGTTTCTTCAGGCAGTACAGGAAGACATTGCAGAGAAGGAAAAACAGGAGTTCTTGAAGAGTTGGGAGGGGCCTTGAATTCCTGAAAGAGCCTAGATGGTACAGGAAGAGGAGGGCTTCCCAGGCAGAGAAAGAAATGAGGAAGAGGATGCAGGGAGTGGCTGAAGGAACCAGAGAGACCAGTGTGGGTGACAGAAGCAGTAAGGGAAGGAAACAAGCCTGGGAGCCCCAGGTCAGGGCTGTGTTTCTGAGCCACACTGTGAGTGGAGGTTGCCACCATGGCCAAGGCCGAGGGCACGGGGACCACTTGGTGGATATGCTGGAGTGAGTGGGGAGGCCAACTGGGACGAGTCTGTAAGAGGCCAGTTGGAGTTGGACAACCCGCGAGACGGCCAAAGGGCTGTCTGAAGGGAGACTGAGGAAGGCAGGGCCTCAGGCTGTTGAGCAAACCTGAGGAGAACAGAGAGTGTTAGGGCAGGATTCACGGAATGAGTGTCACAAAGAACTCTTGCTATGGATAAGTCAGGAGACATCTTCTCTGAGACCACAGAGGCCAAGGCAGAGCCGAAGGCTGGCCTAGAGGCAAAAAATGTGTGTGCTGGGCCCAGTTTACTGCTGACTCACCCTGCAGCAGTGGGTGCCTTACTTGCTCTTTCAATGCCTTTGCTTCCTGATCTACAAAGTGGAGACTAATGACAGCCCTGTCCTGCTCGGTCTAATTAGTGCATAGAGATCACTTTCCAGTCACTGGCTGCCGGGAACATGCCTTTCCCATTCCAGGGCTCTGCGCTGGGCCTCTGCTAGTGAGTCGAGTGGACAATTCCGTGCTGAGGGAGCACAGCACAGGTGAAGCTTGGCTGGTTATGTCCACCCCTGGGTCAGGCTGGTTCAGACCATCTCCTAGCTGGGCCCTGAGCCTAAGGAGATTCACCTCCAAATCCGGTGTACATCAGATGGCAAGTATTGTTCAGGAGACTCGCTTTAAGCTGTATAATCATCTCCTGTTAGATTCCTTTCTGGAGAAACTCTCCTTCTAGAGATCCCAGGGCAGAGACGTGTGTATAAGCCTCATTTAAATCACTATTCACTTTCAAACCGTGTCATTCATGTTGTCAGGTGAAGCCCAAATGTCACTGCTGAAGATTCTGCTGAACTCTGAGACTACCAGAAAATCTTTGGAACAAGAGCCAAGCATTAGCCTCCACCCCCTATACCCCGTAGATATACTCTGGGTGGTAGGAGAGGCAGTAGGAAGCCTCTGTGGGCAGAAGTCCATTCCTACGATGGGCCCAGATCAAGTCTTAAACACTCAAGACAACAGCAAGCAGTCACTGACATGTCTTAGAACTTTCCGGCCCTAAAAAAAAGTGCTTTGAAAGAGCTGGGTTGCCTTTTCAAGGGCTTTGAGGAGCAGGCAGAAATGTGAACTGAGGAGAAACCCAAAGTGAAAGGGTTCGTCCACAGCTGCCACTTCCCAAGAAAACCTAGGACAAAGTGCCTGGCAGGGGGGTGCAGGGTGCTTTGCTCCTGCCTGCTGGGTACAATGTCAGCGGCTCCTATAGTCCAGAGCAGGAAGATCCTCCCGTGATGCACGTGTCCTGTGGCCTGAAGGTCTCCACTGCTGACAGTGTGCCCCTCAGGACTGGGTCTTCTCCATGTGGGGTCTCAGTCAGGCCAAGCAGTTGGGCAGTGGGGTCCCAACGTGAGACTGCTTGCTGTGGGCCCACCTGCCCCCCAACTCCCAGGATGGACCCAGGGCCTGCGGGCTATACTGGATCAGGTCCAGAATCTTCTGGAGTTTCTAGGTAGATAGGCCTGTTGTGATCCAGAACCCAAAGTCTCCTGTGGAGTCTTGAGGTGCAACCAGAGCTCATGTTAGCAACGATCTTCCTCGGGCCTCTCTACCCAACCTGGAAGTTTCTTTCAGTCTTTTTCTAGAATTGAGCGATGTCCGGCCATATCTTCAATTCCAAGTGGCTTTGTGTGCAACAATTCTTGGTGCCTATTTTTGTTTCTGAACATACTACGTTTAACACCTCAAACTCCACCCTGTCCCTGTTCTGTGAGTAGCAGGAATTAGCCCTTTAAGAAAGGTCCTTCTGGGGCTTCCCTGGTGGCACAGTGGTTAAGAATCCACCTACCAATGCAGGGGACATGGGTTCGAGCCCTGGTCCGGGAGGATCCCACATGCCGCGGAGCAACTAGACCCATGCGCCACAACTACTGAGGCTACGCTCTAGAGCCCGTGAGCCACAACTACTGAAGCCCGTGCGCCTAGAGCCCGTGCTCCGCGGCAAGAGAAGCCACGGCAATGAGAAGCCCACGCACCGCAATGAAGAGTAGCCCCTGCTCGCCACAACTAGAGAAAGCCCGTGTGCAGCAACAAAGACCCAATGCAGCCTAAAATAAATAAATTTATTTTTAAAAAGAAGAAAAAAAGAAAGGTCCTTCTGCAGCTTGGGGTTGTGGTTTATTGACTTGTTGACTCTAGGGTTGGTTTATAGGAAAGAATATAACTCCACCACTAGGGGCTGAGGGACTTTGGAGAAGTCACTGTGTGGCTCTGGACCTCAATTTCCTCATCTAGATAATGAAGAAACTGGAATAGATCAGTGCTAAGGTGCACTGGGCCCTAACGCCCCATCATCTGTGATCTAACCATCTTGGGCTTCCCTGGGGAGCTTCAGTTATTCACTCAACTCATGTTCATTCAGCAACTATCATGTGACAACTCCTATGCTAGATCCTGTTTTTTGTGGGGGCTGTTTCAGACCGGAGGGTAAATTTGGTCTCTATTAGTCCACATGGTCAGAAGCAACAGTCCCAGCAAACTTCTTTGATCATACAATCCAGTCCCCACCCTCTGCAAAATTAGAACCTGTACCCCCATCATATTTATATTTATTTGTAAATGTTATACACATATACTTGCAAATATGTATAGCAAATATTAGTCATATTATTATTACTAGTAGTACTAGTAAAGCTTAATTCCTTTCTTCATTTTTACATTAAAACATAGATGTGGGTACTTCCCTGGTGGCACAGTGGTTAAGAATCCGTCTGCCAATGCAGGGGACACGGGTTCGGGCCCTGGTCTGGGAGGATCCTACATGCCGCGGAGCAACTGAGCCTGTGCGCCACAACTACTGAGCCTGCGCTCTAGAGTCCGCGAGCCACAACTACTGAGCCCACGTGCCGCAGCTACTGAGGCCCGCGTGCCTGGAGCCCGTGCTCCGCAACAAGAGAGGCCACTGCGATCAGAAGCCCGCGTGCCGCAGGGAAGAGTTACCCTCGCTCGCCGCAACTAGAGAAAGCCCGCGCGCAGCAGCGAAGACCCAACGCAGCCAAAAATAAGTAAATAAATAAATAAATATGTTAAAAAAAGAAAAACATAGATGTAAACAGAAGTTAAAATATTTTCTTTTTGCACTTCAGTGGATCATCCGTGTACTCCACAGGTCTAGAGTAGAAGGCCTCAGAAGTCCAGCTCTGTGAACTTTCAAGATCAATTGAAAAAGATATCCAAGATACTTGGTATGGGTACATTATACATTTAGCTCTAAAATAAGATGGTCAGAAAGGAGATTGGCACACTTTGGCTGATGGCAACTAAAGCTAAGGTTCTATAAAAATAGTTCTTTAAAAATAGAGTTATATGATCCAGCAATTCCACTCCTGGGCATATATCTGGAGAAAACTATAATTTGAGAAGATACATGCACCCCAGTGTTCATAGCAGCACTACTTACAATAGCCAAGACATGGAAGCAACCTAAATGTCCACTGACAGATGAACGGATAAAGAAGATGTGGTATAAGTACAATGGAATACTACTCAGCTATAAAAAAGAATGAAATGTTGCCATTTGCAGCAACATGGATGTAACTAGAGATTATCATACTAAGGGAAGTACATCAGAAAGAGTAAGACAAATACCATATGATATCACTTATATGTGGAATCTAAAGTATGACACAAATGAACTTATTTATGAAGCAGAAACAGACTCACAGACATAGAAAACAAACTTGTGGTTATCAAAGGGGAAGGGGGGTGGAGGAGGGATAAATTTGGAGTTTGGGATTAGCAGATACAAACTATTGTATATAAAATAGGTAAACAACAAGGTCGTATTATATAGCACAGGGAACTATATTCAATATTCTATAATAAACCATAATAGAAGAGAAAAAAATAATAAAATAGAGTTTAAGAAATTGCATTCTTTGGTCCTGTTTGGCAAAATTCCTATTATCTTTTCCTTTTATCTTGGCCAGGCCTTACTTAATGCCAAAAGGGTCCATAAATATTAAATGCATTCTCAGCACCATACCAGGTAATATGGGGAATATAAAAGATCTCTGAATACAGATGTCCATCTTGAGTTTAGCTGTATTTGCTTTCTTGCCTGTGTCATAGGTGAGATGCACCCATGGGTGGGCTTTAACCACTAGCACCAGGATTTGGGCTGCATTGCCTTTCTGGGACTTAAGACCTGTCTCACTCCTTTCTTCAACCAGCCTGTTCAGCCTGGCTTTCGAGCTTGGCTCACACAGCAGCAGCAGAAAGGCATCAAGGGGAGGTTAGGCTGGGGAAAGGTGCTGCAGACACCGAGGTAGCTGTGGAACTCAGGGTGTTAATCACTTTCACTCAGGCGCCGCTGCTCCGGCTGCTGCAGGCTCCCCCCTTGCTGCCGGCAGAGGGTCCATGCAGCAAACCAGCAGGAAAAAGAATGGTCAGGAGAGAGCATAAGAAAGAAACATATCCTTTCTCAGACAGGAGCTTTTATTTCCACCCTGGTCCACAGCTTCAAAGGGCAGCTGCCTCACAAGGACAGTGTTTGACCAAATTCAGTTTGCATGTTTGAAATAAGAAGACCGCTTTCTTGATCTCTGAAACTGAGTCCTAGAAGGCCCCGTTCCCAGCATCCTTGCCGTCCCCTTCCCCTCCTACCCCGTCAGCTTGCTCCAGCTGTGCTGGTTGACCCTCCGGGAAGGGAGGTGTGGCCAAGAAACTACAGACCTGTCCTCCACTGGGACAATTTTGCAAACCTTTGTATAAGGACAGATTGCACAAGGCTGCATGGGTGAGGTGGAGGGAAGAAAAAGGGAAGAGCATTTTCTGCTTATGGCCGGGACCCTGTTATTCATTGGCTTGGGTGTTTCAGCTGAGTTTTGTGGAGTAGGAGGCGTCAGCACAAGAAACCTCCTGGGTCTCTGTCACATGTGCTACCCCACCTCTTCCCCGCAGCCCAGACCATTCCTTTCAGAGAACCCTCCCTGTTTCGCGCTTTCACAGATCAAAGCTGTTCTGAGTCTTGGGGTCACACCCAACTCACACATCCCAGCAGAAGCTGAGGAGAGGTCTGGGGTCCTTCTCTGTGGCCTCCATCTTCAGCCCTGCCCCTGCTTCCGCAGACGGGCATGAAGCAGGGCTCACAGTAAGAGTTGGTGCTGGCGTCTGGCCGTGGCAGAGCTTCCGTCCTGCCGAATTGGCTCAGGGGAGGGATGCTGGGCAAACGAAAGCTGGGGCGGCTGTGTAATGTGGGAGATGGCGAGGGCCATGTTCCCAAACTGTAAGTCATGATGACACTGTTAAAAAGGGCTGGTGGGTGGGGGAAAGTGAAAGAAAAAGAACAGGGGGAACAGAAACCAAAGTGAGGCACACAGAAGGGTCGAACAAGAGTAATGGCCAATGCACGAACAGAGGGCAGGAAATGGGACAGGCCTGCAAGAGAATCAGGGAAAAGCAGGATGAGACTGTGGGTAGGAGGAGAGAGATTAAACCAAGGAAAACACAATGAGACATGAACGGGAGATGTGATCGTTTGCTGGAGGAAATGGCAGGTAATTTGCCAACACATACACCAACAGAGGGTGTTGGAGGCCTAGTCCAAGGACGCCCCTGGGTGTATCACCTTCAAAGCCCCAAATACAGGACAGATCAGCCCTGACAATGAAATCTACATCTCTGCTTGCTTAAGGCCTAGTGAGACACTTAGGAGAAAAGAAAGAGGCTGTAAGCAGAGGGAAAGGATCAGGGAGATCCATAGATGCAGTCACAGCCCTTCCACAAGTTAATCCCCAGGCAGACCTGCCCACGGTCTTGCAGGTGATGCAAAGAAATAGAAGCAATGGCTTTTGGCCTCAAGAAATTCACAATCTGAGAGAAGGGACAAGATGTACATATGCGAAGCAATAAATACCAGCAATATTAGTGGGACTGCTCAGGTGGACACAGTAAAGAATATTGGTTGAAAGAAACAGAGAATGAATTAAGATAAAGAAATGAACTACAGGGCTTCCCTGGTGGCGCAGTGGTTGAGAGTCCACCTGCCGATGTAGGGGACACGGGTTCGTGCCCCGGTCTGGAAAGATCCCACATGCCACGGAGCGCCTGGGCCTGTGAGCCATGGCTGCTGAGCCTGCGCATCTGGAGCCTGTGCTCCGCAACGGGAGAGGCCACAGCAGTGAGAGGCCCACGTACCGCAAAAAAAAAAAAAAAAAAGAAATGAACTACAGAAAGGCTTTCTTGACAATGTTCCCATGTGGAAATTTTTTTAAATGCAGGAATTAAGTGAAATGATGTTGGTTGAACTGGATGAAACATTTAAAACTGGGCCAAGAAGGTGACCTGGGCTTGACTACAGCATAGCACAGGCTCCGAATCAAAGCAAAGAACAGGAGGCATAACTGCCCAATCTGGTCTCCCAGGTGAGTTGGATCCACATAACATGAAATTCAGTTCAATATTCAACATTTTGAATTCAGTTCAATATTCAACATTCAACAAACTGAGATCAAGATCAAATGAATAACTGAGGTTGGGGGGAGACCCAGTAGGTAGGTTGTATACGTGTGAGTCAAAGAGGCAAGGTCATTTAACTTGCGATTGAGAAAAAAGGATAGTGAAGGTAATGATAATTACAGCAACAAACATTTATCGAGTGAAAACTATGTGCCAGGTGCTGGTGTAAACACTTTACATGCATTCGTTTACATGATCCTCACTACCACCCATGAGGGATTTTATTATTATTATTATTTGCATTTTATATGTGAGGAAACACAGAGAGATCAAGCAATTACACAGCAGAGGTTAGCCCAAGACTCTAATTAAATTCCACAACACTCTCTCTCTGAAGCCATCAATGTCTCTGTTTCCTCATCTGTAAACATTTGTTATCTAACCTGCCTATAGAGACACTGTAGATGATAAAGCCTCTGTGAGGAGACTGGCTGTGGTGTCATTATGAGAGTATTAGCATTAATAGGAAGGCCATGCTTTTTCCAGGAATGCTAAATATATGCTCACTTTTTCATGTTAATACCACAAGGCCTTGAAGAAGTTTACAGAGGCTCATGAGGTGGATGGACATAGAGTCTGTCATACAGAGTGAAGTAAGTCAGAAGGAGAAAGACAAATACCGTATGCTAACACATATATATGGAATCTACAAAAAAAAAAAAAAATGTCATGAAGAACCTAGGGGTAAGATGGGAATAAAGACACAGACCTACTAGAGAATGGACTTGAGGATATGGGGAGGGGAAGGGTAAGCTGGGACGAAGTGAGAGAGTGGCATGGACATATATACACTACCAAACGTAAAATAGATAGCTAGTGGGAAGCAGCCATATAGCACAGGGAGATCAGCTCGGTGCTTTGTGACCACCTGGAGGGGTGGGACAGGGAGGGTGGGAGGGAGGGAGACGCAAGAGGGAAGAGATATGGGAACATATGTATATGTATAACTGATTCACTTTGTTATAAAGCAGAAACTAACACACCATTGTAAAGCAATTATACTTCAATAAAGATGTAAAGAAAAATAAAATAAAATAAAACCCCCTCCTCTGGGTTCACAGTAGACATTAATGCCAAGCGAATCTTCTCTCAAAAGGTGAAAGGTCTCTTTCTGACACCCCTTTACAATTCTTATAATGTTTGGGGGCTGGGACTCTTGTTTCTTATGAAAAGGTTTCCCACTGAGAAGAGCAGCTTGCCGGAGCCTCTCCCACAAGGCCCAACCAGAGGACCACGCCATCTTAGAAATAGGGTTTTGAGCCTGAGAGGCAGCAGATAGAGAAACAGATAGCAAATACATCTGTTTTTACAAGAGCCTGTTGTTCTCTGTACTAACTGCTATAAAAACGACATGAAACTAGCCACACATTAGTTTTGGTTCTCGTGACTAAATCAAGGAATGGCATGATGGTGCTGTGTCATTAGAAATGAAACCAGTTCTTAAACAAGAGAATAGGGCCGACATTTTAGTAACCTGAACGATTTCATAGAAAAATCAAAGATGAAACTTCAACACCCCATCCCTGAACACCTGCTGCTTAAGTTTGGTTCTGAACCAGTGAAACTTCTTTCTCGCCATGAAGACACGAGATGGGCCCTGACTTGCCCAACACTCGGTGGCCAGGAAAGCCTTCCTTCCACCTGCCGTCCTACTAGGCGGCAACGTGGGCTCAGTCTTGGCTTCTACAGGACTGACTGTAATCGCCACTTTGAGAAAATACAAAAAGTATCTCATTTTATTTTTAGTTTTTCAAATATATAACCTGATATATTTTGAGATATATATATATATATGACATAATTAGATATATGAATTTTACCCTCCCTGAGGTATTTTCATCCACATCTTTTCAGATAAAGAAACTGAGACCTGAAGAGGTTAAGTCACTCACCTAGAAGGAGGCAGAACTGGGGTTCTGAACAAAGGTTTCCTTATCTATATCTGCACTGCCTCCAGTTTGGCCTTTATCACGATAATAATGATGTTGATGTAGTAAACATACATAGGCTGCCTCCCTAGCATCCCTCTCCTCCCTTTTCCTGCCACAGCACCCACATTTTGCCCTGAGGGAAGCACCCACCCCCTCACGGTCTCCCCCTTCTCTAACAGCTGGATACATCCAGCTCCCAGGGGTAGCCCTGATGTGCTTAAGCAGAGAGTACCCATCACCTGGCCATGGTGATTGGCTCAGGCGTGGGCATACAGCCCGATTCAGGCCAGTGGGATTTGAGGAAATGTTTCCTAGGGCTTCTGGAAAAAAAGCTTCCTCAGCCCTCTGTGGGTTTACCAGAGGGGACAATCCCCCTTCTCCTGGATGGTATATTGGAGAATACAAGGTTCAAAATTCCCTCAGCCATTTGTGCCGCCAAGAGAATTGCCAGCCGGAGGATGAAGCCGACACCCAGAAGAGGCAGTGCTCTAAACAAAACGGGCATGGAGCTGGCATCGCGAGGAAGATTTAAATTCTAGACTGCGTGCTGGAGTTCTCAGGCCGTAAGCTAACACAATCCCTTTGTTTGCTTAAGCCAGTTTGAGTTTGTTATTCTGTCATCTGAAAATTCTTAACCAGTGCAAACACCACTGGCATCACTCCCAGTAACATCTGATGGTTGCTTTGGTTTCTCAGTCAAGAGCATGAAACCTATCTGACCAAAAGGACCAACCCTTCAAAATTAATCAGCATTTCTGGAGCACGCCCATCTCTGGTGCCCGACTTTCCAGAGAGGACTCACATTTTTCTGTACCTGGGGTCTGGCTCCTCCTGTTTTCTGCTCCATGTTGGCTCTGTCTAGGCCTGTCCTTGTCCCAGTCCCTCCACAGTGACAGGAGGTGGCTGCCCTCCGCTGAGGAAGCCAGCGGCCAGGTGGGCAGCCAGCTGCAGACCTCAGGCATCAGCACTGTCAAGAAAAGGAGTATCAAGAAAGGATTTGGCCACAATATATTTTACTAAGACATAAAATCGGGTGGGAGAAGGGTCTTTGGCACATAGCTATGCACGATTACCCTCGGCCCTCAGCCAGCTCCCTGTCAGGATGCTAAAACGCCAGGAAGTTTGGTGCCCCTCTGAGGATCTTTATTTGCTAGTGATTGGCGCTCACAGAATTTCAGAGATTTGGCATCAAAGATTATAAAATCTGCGGGTCTGAAAATCTGTGCTAAGAACTGTTTTTTGTGATTCTGCTCAATCTCAGTTTCTCTTGAAAAATTCTGTTATTTCCACTTCTGGCCACTATGACTAAGCACAGAGGTAGAAACACAGTCTAAACAGTTAAAGGATCCTGTAACTGCCCAAAGCAGAGAAAGAAAGCAAATGTCAGCGCTGGCGGGGTGCAGTGTGTGAGGGAGGGCTCTCACTCTGCCCGTCCACTTCCCCCAGACCCAATCTGTCAGCAAGACTTGCCAGTTTCCAAACATGTCTTGACTCAACCACTTCTCTCCGTCTTTACTACAGTCACGTAACTTATTCGTTCAACACGTATACACTGAAGGTCTTCTGTGTTCCAGGCATTGTTCTAGTGGCTGCGAGTACAAGACTGACAATGGAATGTGAACGCATGTCCTAGTGACTCTTCTTGCTTGGGCCTCCCTCTGTACGACCCTTCTCGCTGACTGGCTCCGGCTTCCTCATTTGCCCTCTCCTTCCATTCTCCACATAGGAGCCTAAAAGATCTTCTTAAATATCAACACTTCCCCATTTGAAACCCTCCAATGACTTCCCATGGCTCCTTAATGAAAATACCGAGGCTTCCTGGGCCCTGGCCCTGTTCGAGGGCTGCGCACCTCCCTACATTTACAGCCTCTTCTCACACCCTAGGCTCACTCCCCAGTCACACTGGCCTCCTTTCAGATCCTCAAGTATGTTACGGCTTTTTCTCTTTTCAGAGCTTTCAATCTGCCTTTATTTCCTCCTAAAACAGTTGCTTTCAACTTGTTTTTTTGACAATACTCCCCTGTAAGAAATATTTTATGCCATGAACCAGTAAATACATCAACCTATAAATAAAGGCAACTTTAGTTTTACATGGTAATACTTCTGGTATGTTCTGTCCTTTTTTTAGAAAGCTAGCCATGACCCACTAACCTGCAGTTTGAAAACACTCCTCCCTCTGCTCTTTGAATGGCTGAATCGTTCTCATCAACTTTCTATCTAAATGTTAGCTACCCATGGGGGGCTTCTCTGGCCACCTGATGCAACCCAGGTCCCTGACTTAGGTTATTTTTCATCTGAGGGCCATGTCTCCTCCCTTTGAAGCACGTATCAAAGTTATAATTACGTATTTCTTTGTTGAGACTTGCTCATTGTCTGTCTCGTAGGCCACATCACTAGCTTTTAAAGGCAGGGACTTGTATGCTCTGTTCCCCACTGTACATCCCACATCTGGTTCAATGATCAGCATGAGAGAAGAATATACCTAGGTATTCCTTGACAGGCTGACTGAGTGGGTGGGTAAGTGATGCTGAGGTCTGGACTGAAAAACAGGCCTCCCCAATAAAAGGGACCGGGGTTCCTTGGAGAAATGGCTGATTCTAAGGCTGGGGCAGGAAATATACAGTAGTGCCAGAAAGTAAAGAAACACTCAAAAAACAAAAGGATGGGGCATGTCAAAGAGACACAGGAGCCAACCTAAAAAGAACTCCCAATGGCCAAAATCGGAACAATTTGAGCAGCAAAATAAATAGCCTAGTATCAGATTCTAACCCAAATCTTTACATAAATATGCATGAGAGTCCACACTGATATAAGTGGTTGACTAAATAAATAAATGAAGAGGGGGAGAGTTACATCTTTCTTACAGAAGAATTTAAATGATGTACATAAATACTACCTCCAGGAGGTGGAGCTTAATTCTCCCCACCCCCTACCCCCTTGAGGGGAGGGGGAAGGCACTTAGTGACTTGATTCCAAGCAACAGAGTAGGTAAAAGGGGAACAGGGTCACCTTCAGTGAGGAAAGCTGGCAAACTGTACCTTGGCCAGGTGTTCAAGATTGATTATACTGTCCCGTCATGTGGATGGCATGTACCCCTGACAAGATGTGAGAAGGGCACTACTCCTCTAGCCCACAACCCCAGTGCAACCATAAAAAAAGCATCAAGGAAACCCAACTAGAGGGGCATTCTACAAAATACCTAACTAGAGCTCTTCAAATCTGTCAAAACTCCATGAGAAACAAGACTAGAAACTATCACAGACCAGAGGGATTAAGGAGACACAACAACCACTTGTGGTGTGGCATCCTAGATGAGACCCTAGAACCGAAAAAGGATATCAGTGGAAAAGCTAAGGAAATCTGAGTAAGATATAGACTTTAGTTAATAACAACGTATCAGTATTGGTTCATTAATTGTGACAAATATACCATTGTAATGTCAGGTGCTAATGACAGGAGGAGCTGGCTGAGGGGTGTACGGGAACTCTGTACATTATCTTTGCAACTATTCTGTGAATAAAAAAACGTTTTAAAATTAAAAGCTTACTTTAAAAAAAGTTCAGCCTTAATGCCAAGAGCCGGGCCTTCATTCAGTCACTTTTATGGAGTGCCCACAAAGAGCTTCCAACCCTGCTGGGCACAAAGAAGACACTTAGACACATGGGAGATGAATAGATGCACATACACAGGCAAGGCATCCAGGGTGACGAAACGAAGAGCAGAGAATGCAGGTTTGCAGGTTGACTAGAGAGGGTAGGCGTGTGTGGGGGGGGGGCGGGGTGGGGGTGGAGGCGTGGGGCGGAGCTGGTAATGAGAGAAAGCAATGACCAGAATGAGGAAGAAAGACAAAGACTGGCTGGCTTTGGTGAGGTGGAGCCAGCTATTGCCCACTGGAATGTAAACTCCCCGAAAGCAGGAACCTTGTCTCTCTTCTTATACCCCTAGGAGCAGAACTGTGCCTGGAACACAGGAAATGTTCATAAATGTGTATTGAATAGATGAGAGACTAGATAAACAGACAAGTCCTGCTGGAACTCCACTTGAACTCCAGAACCACTACTGTCATGTGAGGTCTCCCAGGTGCCCACTGGATTTGCATTTTGTACATGGTGATGATTGTTCTGCATCATCAGAGGTCTTCTGGAAAGCATGCAGATGTTAGCATTGGTTTGGAATGGTTCTAATGTTCACCCACAGGCATGGAAGTGCCTTGGAGCATTCCTTGATGGTATTAACCGGTAGGTCTGCTGATACGAAGGAGTGAATGGCATCTCCTCTTTGCTCTGTTCTAGCGTCCTGTTAAACCCAGCAGGGGCTCCTAGAATTGTAAGAATGGAGAGTTAGCAGGGGTTTCAAGCTTTTGATACGGTCTCTACAAATATAAGGAAACAGTTTAGAGGGATGTTGAATTTCCCTGTAGGCATCTACTGACATTCCTCCTTAATGGTCCTAAATGCTCAATATATTCAGTTGCATGTAACTTTCTTTATGAAGAAAAATTCAAATTTGGGGGAAATTATGGAAAAATCATATCCAATTATGTAGCTATTAAGAATAGTGCAGACTATATGTATTAATATGAAATATTAAACATACAAAGTAAAGCTGTTTTCTGAAATAGACACAAGATACTGGTTGACAAAGGGGAGTTCTGTGAAGACAGCATGGGAGGGAGGAGACTTTCACCGTACACGCTTGGAACCTTTTGTATTTTGCACGTGTACAAAGTATTACGAATGAAGAAAACTTAAAAAAATTATTTATTTATTTGGCTGAGTCAGGTCTTAGTTGCAGCACGTGGGATCTTCGTTGCAGCATGTGGGATCTTTGCTGCAGCTCGCAGGCTTCTCTCTAGTTGTGGTGCGCGGGCTCCAGAGCACGCGGGCTCAGTAGTTGTGGCGTGTGGGCTCTCTAGTTGTGGTGTGCGGGCTCTAGAGCATGCAGGCTCAGTAGTTGTGGCGCGCGGGCTCACTTGCCCGCAGCATGTGGGATCGTAGTTCCCTGACCAAGGATCAAACCCACGTTCCCTGCATTGGAAGGCAGATTCTTAACTACTGGACCACCAGGGAAGTCCCGAAACTTTAAAAATGATTCCAGAGGAAGAAAATTTTGAATTTTGTCTTCAGGTTATAATAATCTCCTTTTCTGATCTATGCTTGATTACCTTTGAGCCTCTGCTTTCTGCAGGATCTGACCCATGTCGGGTGACAGGCAGGCTATTCCACCTGTCTAGTCCTGGCTTTTAACATCATCTCAAATAAACTTTTACATGAAGTGACAGAAGTATGCTGATGGGATTGAAAGAGGAAGACATTCATCATAGTTTATGCGTTCAAAACTAGGAATTAATAATAAAAAAATAAGTCCTATAGTTATTTTGTAAACAGCATGCTTACATTATATTGCAGTTTTCTGTTAAAAAGCATTACGCTGGCTTTTTGGTTCTCTGAGCAGCACCACGGTGGTTGGCAAGAACAAGCACCTTACGAAAGTGGCAAAAAGGGAGCCAAGAAGAAAGTGGTTGACTCATTTTCTAAGAAAGATTGGTATGATGTGAAAGCACTAGCTATGTGTCAATATAAGAAATATTGGGAAAACACTAGTCACAAAAACTCAAGAAATCAAAATCACATCTGATGACCTTACGAATTCTGTTTTTTTTTTTTTTTTTTTTGCATTACGCGGGCCTCTCACTGTTGTGGCCTCTCCTGTTGTGGAGCACAGGCTCCGGACGCGCAGGCTCAGCGGCCATGGCTCACGGGCCCAGCCGCTCCGCGGCATGTGGGATCTTCCCGGACCAGGGCACGAACCCGTGTCCCCTGCATCGGCAGGCGGACTCTCAACCACTGCGCCACCAGGGAAGCCCCCGGATTCTGTTTTTGAAGTGAGCCTTGCTGATCTGCAGAATGATGAAGCTGCATTTAGAAAATTCAAGCTAATTACTGAAGATGTTCAGGGCAAAAAATTGCCTGACTGATTTCCATGGCATGGATCTTACCTGTGAGAAAATGTGCTCCATGGTCAAAAAATGGCAGACCATGGTTGAAGCTCACATTGGTGTCAAGACTACCCATGCTTATTTGCTTCGTCTATTCTGTGTGGGTTTTACTAAAAAATGTAACAGTCAGATTCGGAAGACCTCTTATGCCCAGCACCAACGGGTCTGCCAAATCCGGAAGAAGATGATGGAAACCATGACCCAAGAGGTGAAGACAAATGACTTGAAAGAAGTGGTCAATAAATTGATTCCAGACAGCATTGGAAAAGACATAGAAAAGGCTTGCCAGTCTACTTATCTGCTCTATGATGTCTTTGTTAGGAAAGTAAAAATGCTGAAGAAGCCCAAGTTTGAATTGGGAAAACTCATGGAGTGTCACATGGTGAAGGTAGCAGTTCTGGAAAAGCTTCTGTGGATGAGACAGGTGCTAAAGTCGAACGAGCTGGTGGATATGAGCCAGTAGTACAAGAATCTGTTTAAAATTTACACTTTTAATGATGACAAATAAAAGATCTTATTCGTGAAAAAAAGCATTACTTTGCTAAATGTTAACATTTAAAAAGTATATCTAGACCATTAATAATGAATCATACTAATACCCTAAAAACACTTGTAGAAAAGATTGAGAAGTCCCTTTGAATCAACAAACAGTATATCCCTCAAAAAAATAACTGATCAATAATTCACTATAGGGCTTCCCTGGTGGTGCAGTGGTTAAGAATCCTCCTGCCGGGCTTCCCTGGTGGCGCAGTGGTTGAGAGTTCGCCTGCCGAGGCAGGGGACGCGGGTTCGTGTCCCGGTCCGGGAAGATCCCACATGCCGCGGAGCGGCTGGGCCCGTGAGCCATGGCCGCTGAGCCTGCGCGTCCGGAGCCTGTGCTCCGCAACGGGAGAGGCCACAACAGTGAGAGGCCCGCGTACCGCACAAAAAAAAAAAAAAAAAAAGAATCCACCTGCCAATGCAGGAGACATGGGTTCGATCCCTGGTCCAGGAAGATCCCACATGCCGCGGGGCAACTAAGCCCATGCGACACAACTACTGAGCCTGCGCTCTAGAGCCCGTGAGCCACAACTCCTGAAGCCCGTGCACCTAGAGCCTGTGCTCCACAACAAGAGAAGCCGCCACAATGAGAAGCCCACGCACCGCAATGAACAGTAGCCCCTGCTCGCTGCAACCAGAGAAAAGCCCGCGTGCAGCAACGAAGACCCAACGCAGCCAAAAATAAAATAAATAAAATAAAATAAAATTTAAATAATAATAATTCACTACAGATAAATATTTCATCAAGATCACATTCTGCTTTTAAGCAATTTCGTTTTCTAATATTCCAAAACAATATGGTTTCAAATTCTGAAGACAACTCCTTTCTTAGTACTGAGAAAATTAATGTTTGAGATACACATGAGCATTTTGAGTTCTTTAAAACTAGAACACATTTGTGATAAGATGTATTTCAACCTTATTTCAGCTAACTTCAGAAGAAAGGGTGTTCAGTATTTCTCGCATAAATTCCATTACAAGGTTAGGCCAATGTAAAACATTTACATTCAGCTGCCATTGCAAAAAAAAAAAAAGCGTCCTGGAAGCAAAGATGGAAGGTCTAAGACAGCAGCAACCGCATCCCTGGGGTGTTTGTTGGAAATGCAGAACATCAGGCCCTGTCCCACCTCCTCTTCACAATCTGCATTTAAACAGGCAGTGATTCTCTTGCTTGTCACAGTTGGAAAAGCTGCTGGGCTAAGAAACCTTAATCATGTTCAAATTCAGGTTATACTCTTTAGTGAACACTGGATATAATCTTTAGTAATAAGGACAATGTGACTTTTTTATTTTTTGAGACCAGAGAGTCACACTTATCAGAAATGACTGTAATTAATAATCACTGGTCCCACCCTCCTCCTCTTACTTGTGAAACATCCTTCCTCTTTTCTGAGTCCACCCCCTCCACTTGCTCCAAGACCATCTATCACTCCTTCCTCCAGGATGACCACTGTCATTTTCCACTGATTCCTCCCCTTTCACCTATGAACACACTGAGGTCTCCCTTATGCATAAAACACACACACACACGCACATGCACACGCACACACACAGACATTTTCTCTCCACCATGTTAACAGCTCAGCTACACCCTTTTTTTTCCCCACCACTAAATTTCTCAAGATTAGTCTGCACGCAACCTGACAGCTATCAGACCCGAATTAGCTCTCTTGAAGGTCCCAAGTATTTAACTGCCAAATCCAAAGGCCCGGTCCCTGTGACTTCCCTAGATCCCTCTGCAGGTTATGAATTCTTTCTCTGGCTCTATTGTCTCTGGCCCTTCTTCCTCTTTTTGCCACCCAAGCAGGGGCATTCCCCTCAGCTTAGCCCAGGGTCTTCTCTTTCCACTCCATACCTTTGCTGTGTTCTTCCCTTCCTCCACTTGCTCCTGCTTCAAAGGTCACCTCCACGCAGAAAACTTCCCAGACAGTATCTTCAGTCCTGGCCTCCCTCTAGAACTCTAATAGCCTCTTATTGTTTTCACTCATTTAATATTTATTGAGGGCCTATGACATGCTATTGCACTGTGCTAGGCATTGGTGAACAAAGAAGACTCACACCTGCCCTCATGGTACTTACAGCCTATCAGGTACCACAGATGTGGATCAATGAATACAAGGGAGATAAATACTGAGGAAAAGTAAAGAGTGAGCTAGGGGAGAGAATAACCAAATCTAGCTGGAAAGCAGGGTTTCCAGTTAAAATACAAGATGTCCGGTTAAAGGTAAATTTCAGATAAACAACTAAATTTTTTTAGTAGAAGTATGCCCCAAATATTGCAAGGGATATACTTATACTAAAAAATTAGTTCTTGTTTATCTGAAATTCAACTTTAACTGGGCATCTTGTATTTTAATCTGCTACATCAGCAACCCTACCAAGAAGGGATTGTGCAGTTACAGAGGAAAGTCCTGAGGAACCGAGAGAAAGGATAAGTAGGAATTAGCAAGCAAAAGCGGGTGGTGGGAGAGGACATTCCAGAGAGAAAGAATAGTCGAGGCAAGAGTTTGTATTAATAGAGCGCTTCATGCTTTGAGAATCTGAAAGACGTACAGTATGGTTGGATCATGAAGAGGAAGAGTAATGGGGAATAAATCTATTGGGGAGAAGCCAGATCTTGCAAAGCCTGTGTATAGTACGGATTTTGGAGTTCCTTAAAGACAACAGGAAGCCATTTCAAGATTTCAAGCAGAGGAGAAAATGGACCTAAAATGGTTCTGTACCAACGTCAAAGTCCAGGGAGGGGGATGTTCCCCACACCACCAATAAGCGATTTTCTAGATACCAGCAGAGAATCCTACAATTCAACTCAATTCTGACACATCTGCCCAGAAATAGCATCACCTTCCAGAACTAAGGGTTTAGTCCCACAGGACTGCCTCCTCCCTCCGGCCACACCTCAGACCCCAATCGCCAACCCGCGCTGCTGCCTGGCCTTCGACCAAGAGCTGTAGACCAGGGGTTCCACAACTCCTGCTTCTTTTCACTTAATTCGCTAGAACACCTCACAAAACTCAGAGTAACATTTTGTTTTCTAGTTTATTATTAAAGGATATAAACCAGGAACCACCAGATAAAAGAAGTACATAGGGCAAGGTATGTGGGAAGAGGCGCCATTCTCTCCAAATGTCCATGAATTCACCCACGAGGAAGCTTGAGGAAGCTTTTGGGTTTTTACAGAGGCTTCGTTAACTAGGCATAACTGATTAAGTCATTGACCAATGGTGACTGATTCAAGCTCCGGCCTCTCTTCTCCTCCCTAGAGGTCAAGGCGGGGTAGGACTGAAAGTTCCAAACCTCTAATCACATGACTGGTTCTCCCAGCAACCAGCCCCCATCTTTAGGTGTGGTTCAAAAGTCATCAATAACGTAACGAAAGATATCGTGATTGCTCTCATCACTAGGAAATTCCCAGTTTTAGGAGCTCTGGGCCGGAAAGGACAAAAAGACCAAATATGTATTTCTTATTATAAATCACAATATCATAAGACCTGAGCTGAAGCTTTAAATGATCTTTCTGGCTGCCAGATGGAGAAAGGAATTGCAGGGCCAGGAGTGGATGCAGGAACTCCATTTTTGAGATTACTGTGATAGTCAAGAGATGTTAGTGACTCGATCATGGCAGCCTTTCTCTCATTGGTCTCCCAGACTCAGCCTATACTAAACCTCTCTACAAGATGTTACCAGAGTCATCATCTCAAAAAGTTACTCTAAACATATGATCTAACTACTAAAAATATTCAGTGGCTCTCACTGCACACCAAATAAAATCTCATCTCCTTAGCCTGGTACTCAAGGCTTTCTATAATCTTCTCAGAACAGACCTTTCCTGTCATATCTTTCCTTCTCTCCTGCAAGTGACTTAGCCCAATTAGACAATCTTTGAGGTTTTATTCATATACCTCTCTCTGTATGAATATCTATATCCGTATCTCACTTTCCTTCCCTCTTTTCCAAATTTCTTGAAAAAAGAATTTCCCTTCAAGTTCCAGCTCAAAAGCCTTCTTCAATGAGGCTTTTCCTAACCTACTCAAATAGAAGCTTTAGAAACTTACGCATTCAACAAATATTCAATAAGTCCCTGCAATATGTCAGGCATCGTTAGAGGTAAGAGGATGAAGAGAAGAATATCCCTGCCCTCATGGAGCTTACACTCTGTTGTGAGACCAAAGGTAAGCTAAGGCAATTGCAGAAAGTGGGTGAGAGTGTGGACCTGGCCCGTTCCACCTGGGTTTAAATCCTAGATCTATTACCCACCTCATGATGCTAGTATAGTAACTTAATTTTCCTGTGCCCCAGTTTCCCCATGGGGATAATATCAGTAACTATCTCATACAGCTCTGAAACTAAATGAGTTAATACCTGAAAAGCACTTAGAACAGTGCCTGGAACACTCAATAACTGTTAGCTACATAGCCATGCAGAATCCCCAGAGGGAGAACCATCTTGGTGTATTTAAAGGACAAGGTGGGGAAGGAGGCCAGTACAGACATAATAAAGTAGTGGAGGCAGAGAGTGATGAGGTCAGAAGCAGGGATCAGATCAAGCAGAACTTGGTAACTTTAGATCTATTTTGGTGGGCTGGAAAGACACTGGAATGTTTTCATCAAAGAACTGCCATGACGTCACATGTTTTAAGGAGAGGCCAGATAAGAGGCTACTGTTAAGTAGTCCAGGAGAGACAATGGTTGCTGAGACTTTGGTGGAAACAGTGGAGGTGGTAAAAAAAATATATTCAGGGTATATTTTAAGGTAGACTCATTAGGACTCGTTGATGGACTAGACACGGATGTGGAGAAAGAAATTAAAGATGACTAGGTTAGGGGACTTCCCTGGTGGCGCAATGGTTAAGAATCCAGCTGCCGGGCTTCCCTGGTGGCGCAGTGGTTGAGAGTCCTCCTGCCGATGCAGGGCACACGGGTTCGGGCCCCGGTCCGGGAAGATCCCACATGCCGCGGAGCGGCTGGGCCGGTGAGGCATGGCCACTGAGCCTGCGCGTCCGGAGCCTGTGCTCCGCAACGGGAGAGGCCACAACAGTGAGAGGCCCACGTACCGCAAGAAAAAAAAAAAAAAAAAAAAAAAGAATCCACCTGCCAATGCAGGGGAGACATGTTCGAGCCCTACTCCATGACGATCCCACATGCCGCAGAGCAACTAAGCCCATGCGCCACAACTACCGAGCCTGCGCTCTAGAGCCCACGAGCCACAACTATTGAAGCCTGTGCGCCTAGAACCATGCTCCGCAACAAGAGAAGCCACCACAACGAGTAGCCCCCACTAGCTGCAACTACAGAAAGACTGCACACAGCAACGAAGACCCAACACAGCCAAAAATAAATAAATTAAAAAAAAAAAAGATACTAGGCTTTGGGGCTGGGTTGCATTTATTAGGATGGGAAAGAGAGAGCTACAGGTACGGGCAGAAAATCAAGAGTTCTGCTTTGACTCAATAAAATTTGAACTATTAGACATCTAAGATGGTTGTCAAGTAAGTGGTTGGGTAGAAGTCTGGAACTCATGAGAAGTTAATATTGCAGAAAACATATGCTGTTAAAAGCCACAGGATGAGCTCACACGCTGAGTGTAGCTAGAGAAGAGGACCAAAGCCTGAGCCCTAGAGTACTGCAACATTTAGGAGTGAAGAAAAGAATCATCAAAGAAAACTGAGAAAGGGGCTGAGGTAGGTGGAAAACCAGGAGGGTGTGGTGTCCAGTGAAGAAAGTGTTTCAAGAATGAAGGTGTGATGAACTGTCAAATGCTTCTGAGAGGTCAAGCAAGATAACATCTAGTTCGCTCAAAGTAAATCATTCTCTCAGCTCCGTTTTTCTCATAGTGGTTTATTTGTATGTTCTCATTGCAATATCCAACTATTATGTTGTAGTTACTTTTGTCTTCTCTCCTCTTACAGAGGTCCCTTAAGGTCAGAGACCATGTCTTTTCTCTCAAAATATCCACTACCCTACTTGCTCAACAAATGTTTGAATAGACGAATCATGTAGAATTCTTTAAGATTTGGGAGAATATGCGGAACACAGAATTAGCAATCAGAGTTGGTTTTTACTAAGATATCCTAAATGCTCTAAGACTAAGGCATGGTCTTCATTCTGCCTAGAATGAAAAGTGTCCACCATGCATCTGAATTAGAGTTGAACTACAGCTAATCACAACCTATCTGGCATTTCTATTTTTTTATTCGAATGTTTCATGCATGGTACAACCCCAAAGTAACTTAACTTTTACCTGATTTGCTTATATATATATACTCCTCCCCAACCCCTGCCCCCACCTGGCTAGCCCTCATCTAAAGTTGGCTCCAGTTGATACCTTCACACGTCAGCAGTATCATCAATAACTTTCTGTGTCACACTTGAATGTTAGCATCACTATGGAACATCAGAGACATCAGGTAAGTTGACATTTCATATTACATGATAATTAATTTCAAAACCATGACAAAAGGAACTATTGAAATACAGGCACTTAGGAATGACCAAATTCTTAAGGGGGGCATGGTTGAGATGGCCTACGCAGAAAAAGGCTAGTAGTCAGGGCACAAAATTTTTCTCTAGGCCTGCACACAACAGATCAGATACAGGTAACAGGTCACTGAGTTACTGTCTCTGTAAAAGAAAGCTAAAACCCAACAGTTTTGAGTAACAAGAATATCAACGTCCAAATTATGGATTTAAGCTTTCAGCAACATAGCTTATTTGGAAAATGTGCATTAGACAGCACAAAGATATAGTCACCACATCCCAAACAAGTACAGTGTCTCCCTAGAGATAAGAAACGCCTGCCACATGTACCAGTGCCACAGAAAATCACCCATCTGTGGAGCCAGGCTCTCTGCTTGGCCTTTCCATTTGGAGCTCTGGTAATTAGTTCCCTGGAATGCCGCATTTCAGCTCCATGGCTCTTTTGCCTACCTTAATGGAGGTTCCCTGAGAGCAATTATTCACCCCTGATTCCTGCTTACTTTCACACCTAAGGACTGACCATTTGCCTAGTTTTTATACTGGGATGGAAGTCTTGTAAAGAGACCCTGTGGTTTCCAGCCCTTTGACCACATCTTACTCTGTATGTGCCGTCAAATTATGGCACTGCTGTGCACCCAGACCGTCCACCCAGCGTTACCACGACAAGTTCTAACCTATTGTATTTCTTGCACATAGCTTGGCATATATTACTCATTATACACTTGGTGAATGAATTTCAGGAATGATACTGACAAAAATGGAACATAGCTAGAGGATGGCATGAATAGACTCGAGATATTTTTTGGAGGGGTCCTAAGCTTAAGAGATACTTTCAAATGGAGTTGTCAGAAAAAGTGGGATAAGGCTTACGCTCTAAACCCTAGGTCATTAGGATGTAACGATTTAATGTAGTATTCCCCAAACTAGAGTTCAATATGATGTGGTACTGGAGGAAAAATCCTATAATCAAGAAAATTTGGGAAATGCTAGATCAAATAGGGCTCTTAACCTTAGAATTTCTCAAAGTCTTTAATGTATCAATATGCTTTGGAGTCTAAAAGGGAGATATACTACACAGACTTTTCCAACCTTTTATTCAACAAGTATGTAGTATATAGTCCGCTGTGTTGCAGCACAGTGCTAGGTCCTGAGAATACAATCCTGGGCCAAACAGACCTGGTCTCTGCTCTTATGGAGTTTGTGCTCAGTGTGAGAAACAAATAGCATACAAATATTTATTATAAACCACAGTAAACATTACGAAGGAAAAGTTCATCAGTATTTTCTAAATGATACATGAAGCAGATACCTCTTCCACTGAATATAAAAGACTGAAAGACAAATATTTCTCTTAAAGCTTTTCATAAACTTGGTCCTAAGAGTCTACCTCAGTTTGAAGAACCCTGCTCACAGGTCTAACACATTTCCCTTGCTAAACATGTATTACATTTTCAGAAGTAAGGTCTAAAGGCAAAAGCAAGACACAAACCACTCATTTATGAAAAGGTCAGAATTAATAAATACCTCTAGACGCTTGATGAGAATAGCTCAAACTTTAGGGGCTGCTTAAATTACAGTGATGTTGAAACAGAAGATCTGTGCTGCGGTCTATGCTACAACTAAAATGAACGTGGACTGACGCAAGGTTCCGATCCACAGTGGTTCCTGCTGAAAGTAGCCAATTTGAGTAACCCAGTCTTCACCAGTACTGCAAACCTGCACTCACTGCACTTTGTATATTGATTTCTAAACAACAAGGTCCTTCCTATTTTTATAGCTGGTATTTTTAACAGGAAAACACAGCATTGATTTTAAAGCATCATTAAATAATCCTGTTTTTTTCTTTTTTATACATAGTTGCAAAGCACCAACTATGTGCAAGACACTCTACTAAGAACCATGGTAAACAAAGAGGAAAAAGCCTGGTTGTGCTTTATTTATTCTTGTGATATGGGGGTGGGGAAGCTATAGAGGGAAAGCCAAATTCATCACTTTCAGAAGAATCAATTAGTATGTTGAAACATGTTGACATTTCTAAATCTTCAGATTAGTCTTTATCTCACTGGTGATCATTCCAACATACTGTCAGTTGACAAGAATAGTTAAATATTAAAAAACTTAAATACTTAATGAACCACCTACAGGATCTAAAAGTAGAGTGCTTTTTCACTCTATGGTTCCTATATTGTGACTACTAAGATTCCATAGTAGTATTACACTTGCCAATAAGTGTGGAGAATCAAATCTGTAATTCATGTTTGAGAAACCTGGACAAATAAATCTATGTGGTAAATGAATTTTTATTACAAAGAATCATTTAATCTCAAATTACTTGAAAAGAGGCATGACGTCCTTCTCTCCAACACCCGTGTCGGTAATTTTTAATACTTTCAGACCAAGAGATGACTGTATTTATAAAAACTTAAGTGGATGACAGAACTCAAGAGACAGGTAAGTATTTTGACTGATTCCACGCCAGTGACTGACCATGAATGGAATGGACTATAAATACTGTCATACTTGATTTTTTCCTATCATACTCCAAGATCCTACACTTCTATTTCAACTGTGTTGGCACATCTAAAAGGAAACCCAACTTACCTCAGACCTAAATATCAACAGTATGATAAATAAAACATGAGACTGTCATTCTTGGGCATGACCCATGTAAACCATATTTCTGAAAATTGAAAGAAAAAAATGTTAACCTCATAGAGCCTACAAAATATAAACATATCCTAGAAAGATTACCATTAAAAGTAAGTGTCACTCAATATCACATCTTGTATATTGTTTTCTTAGCAAACCATCCATTCCCACCTAGCTTCCAGTGAATGGGGGAATAAACATAACAGGAGCAGCCCATCCTGCGTTCACGTCCGACGGACTACAATGTGTTCTGAACATCACCATGCTATAAAGACTAGTAGGTCAGCTTTAACTATGAGCAAGCTACTTTGGGTCTTTAGATACATAAGGTCCTTATCAGTTCACTCTATCCATGAACTTGGGCCATCCAAGTGAAAAACAACATTATGAAGGACAAGCAATGATTTCCTTTATTTAGGCTGAATTTATTCCTTCCTAGTTAAACAATGCCAATAACTTAAGAACACATTTTCATTTCCTTAGGATGCTCACTGCCGAGGATGAGTTAAACAAGCACACTGAGATTTGTGGTCCTCTCCAGTTTTCTTTCATATGTTCTCCTTTAACTCTCCTATCGGTTATTTCTTTGAGAAACTTTTATGACAGGTGTAAGAATAAGGAAATTTTAATGATTTCCCCAATAGGTAAGCTGATTTATAGTAAATTTCATTTTCAACTTCTAGAAATAAAGACAGACACAAAATTAATTTAATTTTTTAATAAACCATAAAATTTAAATATTCAAATAAAAAGAAACAAAAATAGATATTTAAGCCAGCACTAATTTCTGTTTTTATTCTTTCTCTGGGTATCAGAAGCTTGACTTACCTGGGACTAGAGTAGAGTAATACAGTTATGATGCTGGTGTAATAATGAACAAGTAGGTAAAAATGGGAAATGGCTTGATAAAACTTACTTTCAAATCTGGAAGTAAAGATCAGTAGCTCACTTGAGCCCACTGCAGAGGCCATGCATTGGTCTTGTCTGTGAAAACTACTAAGGCTTACTGCTCTTACCACACTTATCTTCTTCACAGCTTAGCACTCCTGGCATTTTGATCCCTTTGCTCACTGAAGCTCACATCAGTCTGTCAAAACATCAAGAGGGAAAATCCCCAAACTGAATAGATGAATAAACACTTTTAATGTGAACAATCATATTCAGATCAACCTCTTTTGAAAAAATACAAGTCAGTGGGATTTTTAATCCTTAAGTACCTGAAATATTACTATTTTTTCCGCCTTACTAAAATGGCACTTTTCATTTTATTGACATTAGCCAAGTATTTGCTACTTGCTTCTATTTTTCTCTGATCATATTGGTATCCTGTGTTTTTCTTTTTGATTGAGGCGTATACTTTCCATTCCAGAATATTTGATCTTTGACTAACTTTATCTCATTCTGTGGATAAGTCTGCTGATTAGTGAAAATCATAAAAGGAAAAAGGAAGCAGTGAGCACTAGCAGGATCTCACTTCACATTCGTACAATTTTTTTTTATGAGAAAAACATTCATCTTTATTTTGGAATCTAAAACCATTATTGTATGATACTGTCTTTTAGCATACTCAAACGGGTCAACATTCAATATGAACAGCAAGCTAGCTCACAAGAAACAAAGTGTAATGCACAAGTACGTTCAGCTGGTAGAATCCCAGCAGCGTGGTAATAAAGTGCAGCAAAAATTTCCTTATTTGAATAAGAACTCTAGTAACCTCTGAATATTTTTGGTAAAGTTAAGGAAAAGCTATTGCAGTCTGGAGATCGGTAATCTTTAAACTTCAAAGATTGGCTACCAGGGACCACCGTGAAACATTAGACCTGAGGCCAATGAAAAACACTAGCTTGAAAAGGAATGGGTTTTTCCAAAAAAAAATGTAAAATTATACAGATGCTTAAGATACTATGATTTGACAGATTTACAGTGATAAAACAGCAATGATAAATGGCAACATTATTTATACTTTTGGTGTAAATAACACAGATTGAAAAATCGGCAGCAAGAAATTCTATGACAGCTCCTGAGACAAGTTATCCTATGCCCTACACCCATTCCATGCCAATGATGACCAGACTGAAAGGTAACACACAGTGAAAACAGTGATCTCATGTATGTGAGTCAGAAAGTACTGGAAAAATGACAAAATTGTATGTTATTAAATGACAAAACATATTTAGAGGCTTTATTTAAAAATCTCTCACTGTTCATTATCAAAGTTACAAGATTGCATACCAATAGACAGACTGTAAACATAGGAAATTTTCATTAAGGAAAGATGGGTTTACTGTAATTTGATCTTTTACAAAAAATTACTGAAAGTTATTGATAACAGAATTTCTCTTTTACTTTCTTAAGTCTAATGCTCTTGAAAATTAAACCAATGTTTCCACTCCCTTGAGCTAAAGTTCAACCATGGTCACCTTAGGAAATACCCCTGTTTATTTGTTAATCAGAAATACAAATTGAGTGGCACATATTTCCATTTTCTTCTTAGGCCAAAGGCTTCAGCTTCATTATATTTTACAAGAAAACAGAAGACTTGCAGTGGTCCTGTAAAGTCTTTCATGTCGCAGCTGAGGTTTAATGACGGCAGCGGAGGAAAGCAGTGGTGATGCAAAGTAAGACCAGCCCAAGTGCCCTTATCTGACATGGAATCTTTTTCCTGTTTGGCTTGTAGCAGTGTTTCTGGTCAGGCTGCCTCCACCAAACCTGACTGAAGCAGAAAGGTGACATGCTCTGGTAAATCCTGTTTAACGGTGATTCCGTTTAAGCAAATGGTTGATCCTTCAATCTGTTGGTTGCGGGATGATACTAATATGAAGAAAATTATCTGGGTAGCTCAGATGTTCACTCAGCCACTGCAAAGGTGTTTCCAACATTGGTTCAATTCCATGAATCATCACTTGATTCTTTTTTCCCCCATCTATTCCAAGAAAGAAATCCAACAATAATCGATAAGAGTCAAAACAGTTGAAGAAAAAATAATCTGTTGCCTTTGAGAATCCTCAGTGAATTAAATGGATTTTACTGCTTTAACAGGTTAAAAACCTGGTCTGTTTCCTGAGCAGGAAATGTGGACATGGAGAAAGTTCAAATGTTGCAATATGTATCACCCAAAACAGAAACCTGAGGGTTACAATGAATTCTGATAAAAATTCTGTTGCTATATGTGAAAGTATTCATTCTTTCTTAATTACTGTGCTTACCTAAGATTGACGTTAATGAAACCACAGTGGAGAAAACAGCCCATTGTACCCACTGACCAAAATTTATTTTAGTTACACATTAAAAACTGTACTATACGGCTATTAAAAATGACAGGTGGGTGAAGTAGGTCAATACATATTTAAAACATACAAAACAGAAATGTGTCTAGAAGTCATCAAGAATAAGAGCAGTGTTTAGGAAGATGTTTAATAAAACAGATGGGAGCTGTAAGTTAATTTTCAATAAAGCTGTTCATATATGTATGAGAAAATTTTAGGGACTATTAGAAGAAGAGTTAAAAGTTTTAATGAGAAGGAACTGGGAGTCTGACTCAGGGATTTCTGTTTCAGAGTACTGAAACTTGATTGATTTTTGTTAACACCCATTCGCTAATTAAAACGTTGCTTAAATTCACACTCTTCTCTGAAGTTCAAATTTTATTACAAATTAAATTTAAGATTAGTTTTGTGTCTTTTATGATTTTTGTATGATATACTGACGATCTTTAAAGAAAACGGAAGCATGCTTGGTTGCTACAGAAAAACAAAGAAAGTAAAACCCAACTCTTTTTCTAAAAACAGAAAACAAAATAAAACAAAACAAAGAACCTTGAAGAAACTTTGTATCACTCCTTTAGCACAATTCTTGGTTTGTCTCTTTTAGTCTCTTCAATCTACAACATCTAAATCTCTCAGCTTCCTGGACACAGAAGACAGCAAGGCAACAGGGAATTCATGGAACTGTATGAGAAGGAAATACCCTATTTCTCCTTTCTGCTCTGTTCAAAATGACTTTTGCATCCCTAGTGCTCAAATGTCTAGGCAAAATGGGCTGATGATGTATGGTGATAATGGCTTGGCTGGCACCTGAAACAAGAGACCCTTTTAAAGAAATATTTAAACTCCCTATTAGAGGCAGCACAGTCCTGGGCAGTGACAGTCAACAGATTGACAATGAGAGGACACAAAAACACTAGAGAATTGCTAAAAGAATGCCAAAAATAAAGACCTAACAAACATATTATCAACCCCAAAGATAACCAAATAAATGTCTCCAAAAAACCCTGAAACACTGTGTCATAGCTTAAAACAATTTTGGAAAAAGATATCACCTTATAATACTACTAACTTAAAAAAATTCTCTCATTGTTTTGATTTGTCCACCAATCTTTGTTGCATCTATACATACTTTTTACACAGTTGTGATCACAGTATTAATACAATGATTGGTTTCCATAATGATGTGAATCATTTATAACTAAAAGATTAAGCTATATACAGAATACTATAGAAAGCACAGTATTAGTACTTTGAGAAGATTTTAAAATGTTGATATTCAAATGGATAAGCCCTCAGCTATCTGGAATGATTCATACTTTGTAAGTTCTAGACTGCCAAGGTTTCACTGTATTAAATCTTTCTTAGAATATTTAAAAACACTTCCGCTGTAGTTCTCTTTATATTCTTGTATATTTCTTTGAAATACCTTAATGGTCTCAGAATCTTCCTCCTACTTAGCACTGAGTCAAAAAAAAATTAAAGAGCACTGGTATAAGAGTCAAAGTTCCTTAACTGTAAAGCTCTTCCTTAAGCAGTGTCACCTTTGGATACTATGAAATAGAGCTGAATATCCAAAATACTCTGCAGCATGTAAATGTGGCACACTGACGCGTGGTGTGTCTGAAAGGCAAAAGGCTATAACCCTGTTACACAAGAGGACAGTTTAAGAACTGTACAGCAGAAGCTGGAGAACATAAGCACAATTCAAACACTTTGTAAAACAAACCCAATAAATCACGTTATCAGAAACCTGAATAGGCAGCCCTGATTCTCTGGTTTAACCTGGGGCCACTTTTAATCTGGAACATAAACGTGTCGCTAAACACAGACAACTAAGCAAGTGATGTCATATCCCTCAACACAACAGTCTAAGATTTTAAGTATATAATTTGGTCACTGCTTACATTTGTCCAAATATTTCACTTGTGTATATTTATCTTTTTGGTTTTCTGACTTTCTCTGATGACGTAACTCTCATCAGAAGGATTCTTACAATGGGACAGCAGTTTCCTTGAAACTCTTAAATAATACTTCTCTCTTATTTATCACTGTATCCTCAGTGCCTAGCGTGGTACCTGACAATAAGTGTTTTCAGAGCTTGGATCATTTTGCTGCTGGTAAAACACACTATCAAAATTAATGTTTTGAAAATAGTTTCTAATGACTACCACTCCTATGTAGAAGAGCTCTACTGATAAAGACTGTTTTGGTTATTGAAACAACAAAAAGTCAAAATGTTTCCAAATAAGCCAAGAAGTATATATGCCATCACCAAAACTGACGCTACCACAAATAACAACAAAGCATGACTGGACATTTTGGCAATATCAAAGCTAACAAGACTAAATAGTAAAAATTTAGCAGATTTTTTTCCCCTAACAGAAAGGAAACACTTGATGATACTGCTACTAAAGTAAATCGTGTTTTTGGTAAATATATCTTTGTGTTTCAAAATTGGAATCTAGAATTTAATACTTGGGAATAAGAAATATGTCACTACAAAGTAAATGACTCAGGAGAAATATGTTACTCCACGTCCCACCCACTCAGATTTTTAAAAACGTTAGTCTGATGCTTTAAAGTAGGCAAACGTTTGAGACAGTTATCGAGTGAACTCATTCTATATGAAATTTTCACATACAGGGCACTTTTGGGGGTAACTTTTGATTTGGATATAATTTCAAACTTAGAGAAAAGTTGCAAGAATAGCACAAGGAATTCCTCTTCACCCAGAGTCATCAACTGTTTACATTTTTACCCCAATTGCTTTATCATTCTGTGTATATATATAAATACTTTCTGAATCATTTGAGAGTAAATTAGAAACAGAGTCCTTTACCTTTAAATATTTCAGTATATACTTTCTAATAAAAATATTCTTTTATATAACCATAGTACAGTTATCAAAATAAAAAACATTAACATTGATATTATACTATTATGTAATCATTTCAAATGTTACTAACTATCCTAATTATTTTTTTCTCCAGTCTAAGATCCAGTCCAGGAACCACACACTGCATTTAATTTTCAGGTCTCTATACTCTCCTTTAACTTGGACAGTTTTTAGCCTTTCCTTGCCTTTCTTAACCTCGACAATTTTGAAGAACACATGTCATTATTTTGTAGAATGTCCACACAGCAATTTAAAAAAACAACTCTTTTAATTCATCTTGTAAATATAAGGACAATCATTCATAAATACTTTGAGTTTGTGAATTAAGGAAACGGACAGAAAAAATATCAGAGACAAGCATTTTCTTTGAGTAGCAATTAAATTCACTTTAAGAGTTAGATGTTAAATCTAAAGAGATCATAAATCAATACAGAGAATATCATAATAAAATTTCATTTCTTATATTCATCTTACTTATAAGCCTCAGTATTATGAAAGATAAAAATGTAAACACATCACATAATGTTTTATTATCACCAATACCCTAATAAAAACAAACAATTCTAGCATCTACTTTAAAGTGAGCATTTTAGAGATGTGTGACATTTTAAGAAAAATATATTTAGACAGATTTTGGCTGTATGATTAAAAGAGTAAGAATTACATACAGAAACAAAAAGAAAAGAAAGAAAATTCATATTAGTCAACAAGTCATTAATGAAAATTATGAACTTTAAAAAAAGACACAAATTGGGAGGGAGGCAACTTGAATTCCAATTCTGATAATGAAGGACTCTAGGCAGAACTCATCTCTTTCCTTATATATAAAATGAAGATGTCTGTCTAGATCTATGGTTTGCAAATCTGGCTGACCATCAGAATCATGGTCTTTGGAAGAAATCTTTGGAAGATTTTTAAAAATATATAACCTCTCCAGACCTGAATCAATCTCTGGGGTAAAGTCTTTTTTAAAATGTTCCCTTAAATAAATCGTATAATAATATGGGTATAGAATTTTTCTTCAAACAAAATCTTATGCAGAAGCACAATATATAACACAGGTGAAGGTGGGGCAGCTTTGGCTGATGTGGGATTGAAGCCCGTCTCCCAAGTCCTGCTGCTTGCTGACTTACGATCCATGGCAGTTTGTGATTCAACGCCACGGGTCAGTTTGTAAAGCACTGGTCTGAAACAGAGGATTGGTAACAAGTCTTCCAGTTCTAGTACATGAGTCTTTTATGCAAAGACAGTGAACTATTTGAGTTTAAACCAGCATAATACACTAGCTTTTAATTCTTAGGCAAATCACTTAACCTTTTGAGTCCCACTTTCCTCCTCCTACAGTGTAGGTAAAGAATTCTAACCTCCAGGGTTGCAGAGAGGATCAAATGGGATATCCAAATAAAGCACTCAGCACAGAGCCCAGCACAGGGCTTGGACATAGTAGGCATTCAATAAAGTGAGTGATATACCAAAACGTATATAAAAACTGTGGATTTAATTAAGTGACTGGCATGCAAAGGGTGTGAGAATTTGGCCTCATGTTAATATACACTCTGCATTACTCAGACCCATTATTATGCAGTGTGGCACAAGGATTTTATGAATGTGTTAAGAAAAAAAAAAGAGAGAGATGAGAACAAAAAAACCCAAAGACTCTATCATTATGCAAACAACAAAATGAATGACATTTTTAAAAAGTCATTAAGCACTGTAAACCTCTGGATAAATCTAGTACTGCTCTAAATATGTATATTCAGCAGAGCACATCCTGGATAAGTCAAATGAGCCCTACTGTACCATGGTGATGTTACTTAATAGACTTCAGGTATGGTTCTTATTTTATTTTAAAGATGAAAAATTCAAGTAGGGGGAAAAAAACTTCAAAAATCTTTGTTATACATTTTAAAGTATATCATTATTTGAGAACTTAAGAGTATGTGATGAATCTGCTTTTTAGAGATTTCTATTAGCAATGGCTCACAGCCTTCCCCATCCCAATCTGCATTTTAGCCATTATTTTTAAGCCAATTATTAACAAGGAATAGGACCTAAATGTCTTTAAAAACAGGTTACTTGAGATTCTAGAGAGATGCATGAGTTTCACTCTTACTATTAATACGTGTAACTAAATATGTGAAACTTCTTTGAATTTAAAGGAAGCTAGAGAAATGGATGATATATCTCTAAGGGAAAGTGCTTTTAATCAGAACATTTCAGATTAGTAACCTGTTTTTTTAGTTCACACCTGTGGATATGGAATAACAGAAATCTAAGGCCACAGGTTGTAACCACTGTGTTTAGATTTGTGGCTTCACATTTATGTTTTACACAGTTCAGCAGAAAACGCCTTGATTTGCTATCTTGGAATGTGTGATGCTGAAGGTAAAACTTCTGAAAAATATTTGATACTTCTGAAAAACAGAGATAAACTTTTTTACTGTCACTATTCTGAACAATGTTGCTCTGACAAATTCTTTAACTTCTGGTATGTTCGTTAGTAAAACGCCAACTAATTGAGTCCATCGACATGAAAAACCACAGGCTGAAATCTGGAGTGCATACATCATGCTGAAGGATTTTGACTCAGCTTCAGCGATAATAGTCAGTGAGGTCAGGTCAAAGAGGGTTAAACCAAGCCAGGATATAGCCAAAGGAACACATCAAACGCTGATTTTAAAAGGGCAATTAATCTTAGACAGAAATGCTTCCTGGGGAATGAGATCTCAATCTTAAGAGCATACTACATGATGTAGCAGTAAAAATGAACATATACAAGCTTACAGAGCTTTTATCCTATGATCACAAACAGAAGGAGAGTGCTGTTTATCAGAGAAATACAAACCTATTTAAAAATACTTACATTAACTTCTTCCGGATCTATGCTCATTTAGTAGTATAGGTTTTAATGAACATAGAATATCACAGTTAATATATACCGAATATCTTTTCCCATGCGTAAATTTTATCTTTATATATATTTTTATTATTTCTGTCCAAAATATTACCAAAGCCTTGACTCTTAACATTTTGTATAAGATTTTTCAAAACATGTCTATGTTAATTCTTTCACTGACTTGCTTATAACCTTTATATTTCTTAATGAGGAGGTAATAAACCAAAATTTAAACTTAACCCCCAAATTAGCTATAATTATAAAAAGAACATTGTATTAAGTGACTGTGAGACCATTTACATAAACTGATTAAATGCCTCCTGATAAGATAAAAGTGTGGTACAAGTTAGAAATTAAAACGTGTTCACTTCAAGAAACCTCCCGCCCCCAAAAATAAAACTTTGAAAATATAGGTTCAAATGTTTTTGAACTAATTTTATAAAATGATCCAGTAATTCTAGTTGGGTGTAATAGGGCTCGTTAATATTTGTCAATTATGAGTTACAGAATAATTCAAAACTAATTGTTTTATTTAAAATACAGGCAGTAATTACACTGTTTATATATGGTCAGATTAAGGTCTCACAGGACTTGTTTTAACGAAGAGATGACTTGCTTTTAATTGCCTGCATGTGTTATTATTTTGTTAAGGGAATTGTTTTCTAGTGCTAAAGATGAAATATTAATTGTGTAAGATCTGTTCCCACTTTTCAAAGAGTCAAGTTAATTCATTTAACTTCTTGGGATCTAGATAAAGGAAATCAGAGGCATCTCCTGACAGGCCCAGTAATCCCATCTTCACTAATGGAGAATAATGAAAATAATCAGTTTATTATTTCTTTCATTTTAGAAAAGACATATGTCAATGGGTTAAGTCATTAACAGATTCTGTACCACCAAAATTAGCCCATGTTACCCATGTGTTGGGACAAAGCACAGAGATGGAGGGAGAATCAAACAAACAAGGTGAAGAGTTCGATTCAGTTTAGATTTGATGACATAATCATACATTTAAGAAAATATATTATAATTACCAAGTTTAAAATAAGCCTCATAAGTTACTTCTGTCCAGACTTCAATATAGTAGATCTTTGTTGATGAGGGCTACATTTGAAGAACTTCTTGTATTACCACTGTGAATGACACTGTATCATTTCTTTTACACCCAGAGAGAGAAAACAATGAAGAGTAGAGAGTGTTAGGATAAGACTGCAGTCCAATGACCCAGTCCCACATGGCAGGCTCACGGTACCTCAGTGGAGTTACAAATGGGCCTTCCAGGGTTACTTGTGAATAGATGAAACTTCAAATAAATATGTGATTTGTTGCTTATAGTCTTCAATGAAAAGCTTTCACTAGCAGCAACACTTCCGGACCTCTTGCCTTAAGATTTTTCCTTTTTAACGTATTTTAACAAGTATATGCTAGTCCAGCTGGCTGCAGGGACTATGGAGATAAGCTTACTTATGTCTTACCAGAGCATTCCTAATCACATCCAGAAGGTAACTTCTAAAAAAAGTTAAAAACTCAGTAGCACGGAACTCTTGCCATAACCTGAGGTATAAGCGGTTCCAACATCAGTTTACATTTAGAGCTCATCCTACATCTCTATTTTCCGTGCAGAGGCTGAATATCAACACGTACTTATCTCTGCAGAGTAGGATTATCAACAAATGACAACAAGAAAAAATAAAACTGGTTCTTGCTAACTCCACTTGGTAAATTTCTTATGAGTACGGTTATTTGTGAAAAAATACTAACAAAACCATAAGAAAACAAAAAAATGTTAATTGTAAAACTGTGAAAAATATTAGATTATGAAATCTCACTTAAACAAATCTTTTGTTCATTTAAACCCTCCAACCATCCTATCGGGTGCGTAGCAGGTAACACCCTTATTTTATTGAGTAAGAACCATTAAAAAAAAAGCAACTACTAAATGATCTTCTAAATCAATCAATCATACCTTTGTATGAAGGTACAAAAGGATACTAGAATGAAAACAAATTTTAAATGAGTGAAAAAAGAATTACTGAAACTGTAGAACGATTATTATTCTTACTCCTAAACCCTCATTCTGATGAAGTTTGGGGTTTGAAGGCTTCATGTTTCTGTGGCATGAACTGGCAAATTGAAATGCCACCTCTTTGGGGGTCAGTGTCACCATGCTGACAAAAGTGCCAATTTGAAGTTCAAACTTCAAATTGAAGGATCTGCCTTGGAAGAATAATGTGAGATTTAGATGTTTCTTCTTTTTTTTTTTTTTGCGGTATAGATGTTTCTTTTCTCTAATTGCTTTATGTCTGAAAAAAGCTGTTACAACAAACAGTTGATTCACTTTATAAAACAATCTAATCATATGCTATGGGGCTAAGGAGAAAAAAATGTGAATGCACCATCTTTCCTTACTTTTTATAGAAACTATTCTGTGGTTTCTCATAAAGCATGTCAAAAATAAAGCAGTATAATTTTCAAGTTAGACTACCTAAATGGGATATTATGACTCCCTAGCCTCAGTTGTTAAAATTATATTCTAATGTACTGACAAATAAAAGATTTGTACTAATAAAAGATTAGTACAAATAAGATTTGTACTAAAAAAGATTAGCACAAATAAAAGATCTGTACAATAAAAGACTTGTACAAATAAAAAGATTTGTACTAAGCAAATAAAAGATCAATTTTAGTCACTTAGTTCCTCAATACTTTCCCCCCACATCTGACCTCATTGAAAATCTTGTCCACATTTATGGGAGAAAAGTAGAAAAATAAAGTTAGTCTTTCAGGAAATAGAGTAGGGACATTTTAGGTCAGCATTTCAGACTAGACATTACCCCTGAGCAACCAGCCCCTGGCTAACTAGTGAAGGATTCTACTACAGTGGGACACTGTGACCTGGTCCCTCCTTTGCAACTAATTTCTGCTCATCTTTTAAGACTTAGCTCAGTCTTTACTGCCTACTCTGGAATGGATAAGACAATGAATCTTCCTACTATCTTTTGCAAATCTCCATTCCTACACATATCACATCTGTGCATCTTTCTGTCCACTCCAACTGGACTAAAGTTTCTTAAAAGCAGGGACACCTTAGTAACCCCAGTGTCAGAAGACAGTATGATGTGAAGAAACTGACGAATAATGAAAGCTACAACATCAAATGGAACCCAAAAGTTAAATGGTAGTTGGGAAGGGGCTCAAAGAGTAAATAAAATCCCAGGAAGCAGGGCAGAAATGGAAAAAGGCAAGCAGCAAGAAGACTGTACTTGCTGGTAAGAGAGATGCAGGCAACCCTGACTAATTTGCCACTGAATGTAAGCCTTTCCCTATACACACACTCCATTTGTACAATACCAAATATAAATTCAGGATTATAAGAGCCCAACTGTTACAGAGGACTGATCAACCGGAACTTTGAAATAAACTTATAAGAGTGAGAATGGGGCTTCCCTGGTGGTGCAGTGGTTGGGAGTCCGCCTGCCGATGCAGGGGACGCGGGTTCGTGCCCCGGTCCGGGAAGATCCCACGTGCTGCGGAGCGGCTGGGCCCGTGAGCCGTGGCCGCTGGCCCTGCGCGTCCGGAGCCTGTGCTCCACCAACGGGAGAGGCCGCAGCGGTGAGAGGCCCGTGTACCGCAAAAAAAAAAAAAAAAAAAAAAAAAGTGAGAATGGACATTATTATTTTTATAACCCTAACTTACTAGGTTTTTATACATTACATTAGAAAACTAAGCAATGAAACATGATTGGGCAAAGCTTATAAGATTTTTGTATTCTCCAAAGTAAAAGAATAAAAGCTATGATCTTTAGTTTTTAAAAATTTTTGTATGTTGTTTCTAATGGGCAAAGAAAGAAATTTCACTTCAAGCCTGCTACAGAAGCTTAGCTCTCTGAGTCATTTTAACTACTACTGACACCACAGAAAAAATTTACCTGAGTTCACCTTTGGTTACTTCCTGTTACCTTGGCTAACTTATCTAGTCACTTACAAAACAAAAACAGAAACACATGAAGCAGCTCATCATTAGTTACAAGAATAATGACCTAAAGCACGTCTTCATGCATATTAGTACATTCTACCTTCATATGATGAAATAAGGCAAAATTCCTTCATGCATGAATCACTTGTTGTAAGGAATAGTAGACAATGGTGCCACATAACTTTTATGAAGCACTTTCTCCTGTAATCATGTGATGATAGCTAGTTCTTATCCATACACACCCAATCTTAAAGTCTTTCACTTTCAACTTAAGTTGGGTGCAGGTGTTTCAAAATGCTTCACTACGGACAATATCACAGGTGTACTGAACGAGACAGTAAAGTTTTTTACTGAAAGAGTGACTTGATGTTTTGAATACTCCCCATAGATCCTGAAATGACTGACAGTTATTTTCCAATGAGGTGACAAAAAGAAGAGGCAAATAAAAGTTTTTCCGAAGATAAGATACTGGTATTAGAAATGTGGCCTCCTCCTGGAAATGTACCATCAAGAGTACCTCAAAAGTATACGTACTATTTACATCATTTCAATGAAGTATGTGTATGGTATGTGTATGTTCCCTGATGGATACAAGCATGTGACAGTTTGGGTGGGAAGAAGTCTGTCACAAAAAGATACCTGCCTAAGAGGCAGGTTAGTGGATTAATGCTGTGAGTGGCTACCTCACTGCCCTCCCTTTAAAAAAGACCCAAAAAACAAGGGGAGTCACCTTGTGTATTATTTAGGAATGGATGGGCAGGTAGTGCAGGTTAAAAATTTAGGAGAGGGCTTCCCTGGTGGTGCAGTAGTTAAGAATCCGCCTGACAACACAGGGGACACGGGTTTGAGCCCTGGTCCGGGAAGATCCCACATGCCACGGAGCAACTAAGCCCGTGCGCCACAACTACTGAGCCTGCGCTCTAGAGCCCACGAGCCACAACTACTGAGCCTGCGAGCCACAACTACTGAGCCTGTGAGCCACAACTACTGAAGCCCATGTGCCTAGAGCCCATGCTCCGCAACAAGCCACTGCAATGAGAAGCCTGCTCATTGCAACGAAGAGTAGTCCTCGCTTGCCACAACCAGAGAAAACCCGCGCATAGCAGCAAAGACCTAACATAGCCAAAAATAAATAAACAAAATAAATAAATATTTTACAAATGTTTTAAAAAAATTTAGGAGAGAATAAAGAGTCTTTAAAGGAATAAAAAAGCCTCACAAATGTGTGTGCCATTCTTGTGCAGGACCACAGTAACTTTGTATATGTACTGTGATCTGGGTGTAGGAATGGCAAAAAAGCACTAAGGTGCATTCTGACAAATGTGTCAGCTCAAACCACGTGACTGCTTATCATTTACATGTCAGAACGTCATAGACAGCATTTTCATAAAATCAACAAGAAGAGTAGCCAGAATTATACACAGGAACACTACAGTAACAACAGCAGCTCAGGTCCCTAATATCACGCCAGGGAACACTGAAAGAAAGTGTAGGTCTTGCATGCAGGCCAGATTAGGTACTAAACACAAATCATAGAATAAATTGAGTTAGGAAAAAGCAAACATTTCAGAATGTTATTTTAAAGTAAACAAAAAAGTGAAAAGATTGAAAAGGTGAAAATGAAAATAAATGGTAGCATAGTAAAGTGGAAAAACCAATGGACCAGGAGATGAGACTTGAGTTCTAAACCTAGTTCTACAATTAAGCAGACCTTTAGCAAATCATCTAAAAAAATAAGAGAATGGGGCTTCCCTAGTGGTGCCGTGGTTGAGAGTCCGCCTGCCGATGCAGGGGACACGGGTTCGTGCCCCGGTCCGGGAAGATCCCACATGCCGTGGAGCGGCTGGGCCCGTGAGCCATGGCCGCTGAGCCTGCGCGTCCGGAGCCTGTGCTCCGCAATGGGAGAGGCCACAACAGTGAGAGGCCCGCGTACCACAAAACAACAACAACAAAAAACTAAGAGACTGAACTAAAATAACTCTAAGGTTCAACAGTTATATGATTCTTTAAAGATGTCAAATACAAAATTAACACCCAACCAATTTCTTCCTGCTCTCCCTCCACTAAGGTTTTGTCTCATCATTCTGTGGATTTGTTGATATCTGTGCTGCCAGTTGGGGGGCTAGCGCCTTACAGTAGAACAGTTTTATTAAGGTTTTGAGCCTTATTGTGATGTTCTCACTCAATAGTCAAGGATGTTATAAAGAAGTACATTTTACATGACAATGTTCTGGAAAGAAGATTGTCAAAAAACATCTAAGAAAAGTACAATCAGGTAGCCATTTCAACATTAAGTTTTAGCTTAAATTTCAATTTACTCTTAATTGATAAAAGCATTTTTTCGATGTTCTTTAAAATACTGCAAAGTACTCAAAAAGAAAGAAAAATACAGTGCAGAGAAATGAATAACTGAAGGCCAATGCTTGCAGTGGGGGCAGCCTGTGGGTCCTGTCTCTGACAGCAATAAAAATGATCAATCTCTTAATTATACTTCAAATGGAAAAACTAGTCTATATTCCCAAATCTTCAAGAATGTAGCAAAATAGACATTAAATAGATTTTAAAAACACACACAAACCCCTTATAGCATGGATCAAATGAATTGGAAAAATAAGATTATTCCTAAAATTACTGGGAATATCCCAGTCCAAATTTCTATAACTTGAGTTCAAAACTAAAAAGTTTACTTAACTATCTCTGTGAGGATTTACAGGAAAATGGCAACACTGGTTGTCTCTGGAGAGGGGAACTGAGTCAGGATTTTATGTACAGGAGTTGGGATAGAGACTTTTCACTAAATTCCTTTATAAACTTTTAGATTTTGGAACTATACAAGTGTATTGTCTACTAGAAAAAATATTTGATTATTTAACTGAACACATGTATTAAAAACCTTGATAAATAGGACTTCATCAAAATAAAATATTTTTTACTCTTCCAAAAAAATGAAAAGGTAAGTCTCAGACTAGAAGAAAATAATTACAAACCATGTCTGGTAAAGTACTTGTATGAAGAATATATAAATAACTCTCAAAACTCATGGATTATATGACATATAATCCATGAAAAAAATGAGAAAAGGATTTACATAAGACATTTCATCAAATATATCCATGAGTAACAATAAGCACATGAAAACACTCAACATCATTAGTCATTAGGGAAATTTTAAAAAACCAACATGAGATACCACTACACAACACTAGGATGGCTATAATAAGACAAAAAATATATACACTGATGAAGATGTGAAGAAACTGGAATCCTCATTCATTGCTGGTAGAACTGTAAAATGGTGCAGCCACTTTGGAAAAGTTTAGCAGCTTCTTAAAAAATTAAATATAAACTTACCATACAACCCAGCCATTCCACTCCTAGGAATCTACCCAAGAAAAATGAAAACATATGTCCTGTATGTGGATGTTCAGAGCAGCATCATTCATAAAGGTGAAAAGGTGGAAACAACCCAAATGCCCATCAATTGGTGAATAAATAAAATGTGATACATACACCCAATGGAATACTACTCAGTAATAAAAAGGAAGAAACTACTAATTTATACTACAATATGAATGAAACCCAAAAACATTATGCTAAGTGAAAACAATCAGTTGCAATTTTGTATAATTCCTTTTATGTGAAATATCCAAAAGAGGTAAATTACAGAGACAGAAAGCAGACTGGTAATTGTCTATAATTGCCAATAGGAGCAGAAATTAGCTACAAACAAGCACGTGGGAACACTGAGGTGATGGAAATATTCCAAAACTAGATTGTGGCGATGGCTGCACGACTCTATAAATTTAATAAAAATCACTGAATGGCAAAAAAATTATTTAACAAAAACTCTTACTGAAAATGAAAACTATATAGCAATAAAGAAGATGAGGATTATAAGATACTATTATCCTATTATTAGAGATATGAGTATGTATGACAGTATCAAAAACCTTGACTAGTATAGTACAGTGGTGACAAATGACTCAGTAAATATAGTTTACTATATTTAGTAAACTGTAAGGTTATTATAAGAGGTTATAACTTAGAGGTTATTTAGTAACCTCTTAAACCAATGAAACTTGCTCAATTTTCATAATTTTGAGTAGTGGTCAATGATCTTTTCTATTGATCCCTTCTGGAACTGGTTCTGATGGTATTTCAGATGCCCCTCTTCTCCCCTCCTTTTGAGCCTTTGTGTATTTTCAAAGATAGATATACATAGGAATGCCAGGAAAGGCAAGCATATTTAATTAAGAAAAATAGTTATATTCACAGGCCAAATAGCATACATTTTGAGTTCCATATTCTTTGTTTAGTCTTTTAGGCTAGAATATCAACATTCCTCTCAATCCTACTATTTCTAATTCTACTTAATAGGCAAACCATTTCCATAGATACTATATGATTCTTGAACTGTGTGATATAGTTACAAGTCATGTAAATAATACTGCCATCACCACAACTTAGGATATATTAATAAGAAACACAGCATTATCTACTGAAGTATTACCTTTGTATTTACTAATGCCTTACCTCTTCCCATAAAGGATTTAAAGTGGCAAGTTTTAAATGTTTTTCTATATGATAAATCCAAGTCTAGGCAATATATTAACAAATACAGCAATATGCCACTGAAATTTCCCCTACAGCTTAGTGTAACCAATAATAAGACAAGTCATTCAGTAACAGGGTGATGGTCAAATTATGGTACATTGATATAAAGGACCATATGCTGGTATTTAAAAACATAGCTTTAAAGAATTTTTAATGACTATCATGTTATGTTAGGTGAAAAAAGCAGCAGGACATATAATTTTATACACACACAGCCCCCTCAAATATTCAAGTATATATCTGCATGTGTGTGTCAATAGTGGCCTCTATGAGTTAGGGGTCTATAGCATTTCCCCCCCTAGTTTTCTGCATTTTCCTAGTGTTCCTTATGTTGCAATTAAGAAAAGAGAATTGTGGTTTTTATATTTTTCCTCTGCTTACAGGAAAACAATCTTAACCTAAGCTACAAAATGAGGACTACAAAACAGGGCAAGTTCTTGACTGGACTTGTGAAATGTTAAAGTCTCAGAGAACAATGTTGAGTAAAACACTAAAGAGTAGCAAAAAATTCAAATAAAATACGTATCCATTATTCAATATTTTGAAATTTAAAATATCAACCAAAGGCAAGACCTTTTCTTTTCTTTTCTTTTCTTTTTTACTATCTCTTATTCCTTTAGAATGAAGAAACACAATGGGAGATTAAAAATAATGTTTACCAGAACTGAATTCACAAATGAAAGATGCAAGGCCCCAGAAATATGAGAGTAATTTTAAAAGTGTATTTTAGTTTGCTAAAGAGAGTGAAATTCTTATTCTCTTAGTGTCAATAATTTATAAAATAGTAAGTTAAATATCAAGTGCTTCTATTTCAAAAGATGAACAAGATAATGAAAATATCTTCCTGAAGTAACTAACAACTGTTATTTATAAATATAGAATGCTTATGTTACTTCAGTAACAAAGAGAAATGAAAGAGATGTTTTAATGTTGCTGATTATATTACCTTCAGGAGCAACTGCAGAAGGACAGACTTCTTTGAGGAGGTCTCCTAGTGTATGCAATTGTCCATCTGTAGCCACAGGACGAAAAAGCTTCTGAATGAAAGGCCGTTCAGTTGTTGTCTATTCGAAAAATGAAAAAAGATTTCAAACAATTAAGTCTCTGTTGCTGCGAATTATGAATTAATAGATCAGAAATTTAAAGCTGGCATTAGCTGTCTTCTGATATAGTGTAATCAGAAGCATATAACATCACAAATGTGGTATTATGGCCCAAAATGCTTAACACAAACTCAAGTAAATCTAATCACAGGAAGCAATAAAACAAATTCAGAACGTGCAGCATTCTAAACACAGCTGGCCTGAACACTTCAAAAAAGTCAAAGGCATTAAAAAAACAAAAACAATACAAAAAGATTAAGAGAGACTGACAAGATATAACAACTAAATACAAAACATAAAAGTCTGACTGAATACTGGATTGGAGAAAGAAATTTAAAAAGATCAGCCATAAAAGACATTTTTGGAATAAATGGGGAAATACGAAATGAACATTAGATAATATTATTTTAATGTCAAATTTCTTAGGTGTGATAATGTTTATAAGGACAATATCCTTATTGTTAAGAAATTCATGATCCAGTATTTAGGAGTAAGGTACCATGATGTCTGAAACCTACAGTCCAATGGTTTGGGGAGGGGAGCGAGAAAGAGTATGTGTGTAGAAAGAGACAGCAAATGTGAAAAAATGTTAATTACTGGTGAATCCAGGTGAAGGGTATTATATGGTCTTAGTTGTTTTATTATTTTATCTTTTCTATAGGTTCAACAAATTTCAAAATAGTAGATGTATTTCCTCTGACAATTGTTATTAGCACTATGTCATAATTTATTGCTAAGAATTTCAACGTCTTACCCATTCGAAAAATGAGGTTTAATTTTCTCAAACTCCCTCTCTAGAAGCACGACAACAATGATGCAGCCTCCCCATGACAGACTGCGGAGGCTCTGGAATCAGCCAATCTATGAATAAACAGCACTGTCGTTTTTGAGTTCTATGATCTTGCACCCAGTTTCTTTGGAAATCTGGGACATTCCATACCTCTTAAGTTTATTCTGGGAATAGGAGAACTGCCAAGAACAGAATAAGTAAATGATAAGGAGAATAATACCCACCACAACTCTTAACTGGTATTTCATTTTAAGATGGTAAGTTTTTGTTTTAAGCTTCCTGGAATGAAAAATCATAAAAACCTACAGGAACAGAGTAATATCTTAATATTTTATAAGAAAATGATTTCAAATACCTAGCCACTAAAGACAAGTTTTTGGTTTGTTTGTTCGTTTTTTAATTAATTTATTTATTTAGGCTGCACCGGGTCGTAGTTGCGGCATGTTTAGTTGCAGCATGTGGTATCATTAGTTGTGGCATGCATGTGGGATCTAGTTTCCCAACTAGGTATAGAACCCGGGCCCTCTGCATTGGGAGCGCAGAGTTTTACCCCCTGGACCACCAGGGAAGTCCCTGTTTGTTTGTTTGTTTTTAAATCACAGAGGTATATACCTCAACTTCTTCAAGATAACTTTTACCGGATTTGGTAAAAAAATCATCTGATTTTAAGTGCAGACATAAACTACGATGTAAGAAAAGCTAGACGTGGTGCAAGCATGTGAGTACCTCTCCTGGCTTTACACTGTGTGTTCAGTGAATACATAATAAATGTTAAAAACGGTGTTACAATAATACAGTTGAGCATATATGGAAAGTATGAAAAAAACTAAAATTTTAATAAGTATGCACTGAATATAATGCAATTCACTTCACTAACTGAACTCTTCATTTTTTAAAAGTATGATTGAACAGGGAACTCTACTCAATACTCTGTAATGGCCTATATGGGAAAAGAATCTAAAAAAGAGTGGATATATGTATTTGTGTAACAGATTCACTTTGCTGTACACCTGAAACTAACACAACACTGTAAATCAATTATACACCAATAAAAATTTTTTTTTAAAGTGTGATTGATATCCTTCAATTTTGGAAGCTCATAGTTTTCCCACAGGTGAAACTGAGAATGATATCATGCACAATCAAGGATTAACTATGTGAAGATAATAAAGGTTAGAAGAATTCAGAGAAAAAAGAAATGAATAGGGGACTGCAATAATAATTTAAAATAGCCACCACCCACTTAGGGCTTTCTATCTTCCAGGCAATGAAGAGGCTTTTAAGACTTTTTAGCAAAGGAAGTGACGTGATGAAAGAGGCTTTTTCTGAAGACTAATGGAAAGCAGCTCTGTGTACAATGACTTGGTGAAGAGGTAACATCAGGATGATCGGTGAGAGGCTGTCTGAGTAATGCAAGCCTATGTGATGACAACTAGGCCCCGGTCAGTAGAAAAGGAGGGGCAGGACTGTACCCCCAATTAAAAAAAAGTCAAAATGTATCATCCATGCTCTGATCTGAAAATACTAAGGTTTTCAGCAAAGCCAAATAAATCTTTTCAAGATTCATTCGCCCCCTACTTAGTGACAGAACTATGAGGTGGCTTAGCTCTAATAATATAATATATATTATAATAATATGAAAAAATATGCTAAACAGGAAAGGCTGAGTAGTCTTAGCCACATATTAAAAAACAGAAATTCTCCCCTATTCCCATTCCTAGAAAAAATGGCCTGTAATTTCCCTGTACTTCTCTTTTTTCAACTCTCTCCCAAAGTGGAGCAGTTATAATAAAGGTATAACTTCAACAACCTTTACAATGCAATTTGCTTGGGGGGAGGGGGAAAGCCCACATATTCTAAGTAAATTCCGTAGAATGGTAACCAAGAAAACTCTCATCAAAGTAAACTGCTGTTTTTCAAATAATAAAAACCTTTATTAAGATACCCCAATAAAAAATCTAATAAACACTTTCTGTTTAACATTTATTCGAGTGCCTTTAAAAACCTGCATTCTCGGGCTTCCCTGGTTGCGCAGTGGTTAAGAGCCCGCCTGACAATGCATGGGACACGGGTTTGAGCCCTGGTCCAGGAAGATCCCACATGCCGCGGAGCAACTAAGCCTGTGAGCCACAACTACTGAAGCCCGCGCACCTAGAGCCTGTGATCCGCAACAAGAGAAGCCACTGCAATGAGAAGCCCGCACACCACGAAGAAGAGTAGCCCCCGCTCGCCACGAGAGAAAGCCTGCGTGTAGCAGCGAAGACCGAACACAGCCAAAAATAAATAATAAATAAATTAATTTTTAAAAATCATATTAAAAAAACATATTCTCATTCTTAAAAAGTTAGTATGTTAGAAAAGAGCCATTAAGTGTCTAAGTTACACCAAAGATTATGAAAACTACTCAATTTTGAGAGTTATTTATCCTTAAAACAAAAGCCCTCCACAGACAGATCAGGAATTCAACTACTGTACAGAGGTTCTAAAGGGCAATGGGAATGAAGGGTAAATTCATGTAAATTTCTTAACAGATCTCATTAAACCTAAGTTGGAGTTAAGCAGAGAAGACTAAATTATACTAGGAAGTATTTAAAAGCTATTTTCCTTTTGAATATAGCAAGAATTTTAAAAATACAAAAACTCCACGAACATGAATTCTTTAAACTTTGATTTAGTATACATAAAACCAGATAATGCTAACAATATCCATGGTAATCTGAACCTTAGCCTGATAGATAAGAAAGCCACTGTAATAAAACTACACCACAACACTTAATCTAGCCATATATTTGTAAATATGCAAACTATTTCAGGGACTTTCAAGAAACAGAATTACTTTCTCATGAGAAATAATATGACTTGGTAAAGTCATATTTGAAACTGCCCTTGCTAGTTTTTAAATTAAATATGTTAGTCATTTCTTTTTTTTTTTTTGCGTCACGCGGGCCTCTCACTGTTGTGGCCTCTCCCACCGCCGAGCACAGGCTCCGGACGCGCAGGCTCAGCGGCCATGGCTCACGGGCCCAGCCGCTCCGCGGCATGTGGGATCCTCCCAGACCGGGGCACGAACCCGTGTCCCCTGCATCGGCAGGCGGACTCTCAACCACTGCGCCACCAGGGAAGCCCCTGTTAGTCATTTCTTAAACACATCAAATGTATATAAAATTAGGATGCTACTGGCTGGCTGTGCCCCATCCCTTCTTTACTTAGGCACCCTCATCACTGTACCAATAACTTTTTCTTGTATGAAAAAGTTATGCTGTTGATTTACCTTGGAGATATACTGAACAGAAGCAGAGGAACTAAATTTGTAAAAATTTTAAGTTAAATTTGTAAGCTTTTACTGAATCAAGTTTGCACACATATGCATGAGTATAAATGGAGGTAATATCTACACTGCAGAGTTTCTGAGATAAAATATATACACAGTACAATCATGGTACACACAACCACCTAAATACACACTAAAACACACACTACCACCGCAACATTACCACCACCACAATCAACAGTTTTAGAGCACTGTAATGAATATTTTAACTTAATACTGTCCCAATTTAGCAGACTCAAATTTTCTTTCTTTTTAGTTTTAATCTACTTTCTCTAAGTTCACTTATCTAGATGCTAAAAAGTCCAGAATCATGAAATTCAGCTTATGTTGTAATGTTTTTATACGGCAGGGTAAAAAAAGCAAAGTCACTTTAGGACTTGATTCAGAGCTAGTCTAGAACTTAACACCAAAAAGCAAGATCCATAAAAGGAAATATTGATAAACTGGACCCTTATCAAAATAAACTTCTACTCTAGAAAAGATTCTGTGAAGAAGATGAAAAGACAAGACTGAAAGAAAATATCTGCAAGACTACATATCCAACAAAGGTCTTGTATCCAGAATATATAAAGAACTCTAAGAATCCAACAGTAAAAAACACAAAGAATTCAATTAGAAAATAAGCAAAAGACACCAACAGACATTTCACCAAACAGGATATACATATGGCAAATAAGCACGTGAAAAGATGTTTGAGGGCTTCCCTGGTGGCGCAGTGGTTAAGAATACGCCTGCCAATGCAGGGGATGTAGGTTCGAGCCCTGGTCCAGGAAGATCCCACATGCTGCAGAGCAACTAAGCCCGTGCACCACAACTACTAAGTCTGCGCTCTAGAGCCTGTGAGCCACAACTACTGAGCCCGCATGCCACAACTACTGAAGCCTGCATGCCTAGAGCCTGTGCTCCGCCACAAGAGAAGCCACCACAATGAGAAGCCTGCGCCCCACAACAAAGAGTAGCCCCCGCTCGCCGCAACTAGAGAACGCCCACGCGCAGCAACGAAGACCCAACTCAGCCAAAAATAAATAAATAAAATTAATTAATTAATAATAAAAAGATGTCTGACATGTCATTAGCCACTAAGGAAATGCAAATTAAAACCACAATACAACATCCCTACACACCTACCAGCATGTCTAAAATAAAAAATGGTAATAATACCAAATGCTGGTGAGCATGTGGAGAAACGAGATCTCTCGTACTATTGCTAGTACAAATGTAAAATGGTTCAGCTCTTATGGAAAAGGGTAAGGTAGTTTCTTACAAAACTAAACATACATTTACCATATGACCCAGCAATTGTACTCTTGAGTACTTCCAGAGAAGCGCAAACATATGTTCTCAAAAAAATTGTACACAATTGTTCATAGTAAAAACAATCCCAATGTCTTTCAACAGGTGAATGGTTAAACTGTGGTATATCTATACCACAGAATACTACTCAGTAATAATAATGTAAAAACCTATTAATACATGCAACAAATTGTATGGAATGCAAAGGAATTACACTACGTGAAAAAAATCCAATCTCAAGCTTATGTACTATATGATTATACTTACATAACATTAGTAAAATGATAAAATTTTAGAAATGGGGAACAAATTAGTAGTTGTCAGAGGTCAGGGAAAGGAGAAAGTGAGGTTGGAGGCTGAGCCATAAAAGGGTAGCCTTTGTGTTGGAACAAAACTAATGAAATATGAATAAAGTTTGTGGATTGTATCAACGTCACTTTTCCTGGCTATGATATTTTACTGTAGTTATAGAAGACGTCACCAGTCGGGGTAACTGGGTGAAGAGTATGGAGATGTTTCTGTATCATCTGTTACAACTTCATGTGAAGATTATACATGTTAATTTATGAAAAGCATTTAGAAGAAGGCCTAGTGAACAGTAATTGCTCAATAAGTGCTGTTACTGTTCTTATTAAGCATGACTTGACAGTCAAAGGAAATTTATTAAACACTAACATGTATTTTATATTGAGTTGTAATATGAAATATGGATGATAAGAAGATATACTAATCTTGTCATCACACTGTTACTACATAGCATTAGGGCTGATTTTGTCGTTTTGGTAATATATATTGTATCAATGTAATGAGTTAGAAATGTTAGTTTGTTGAAAATGACAAATTACAGCTGGACACATTTGGTTCACGGACCATGGAGTTAGTGACCTTAAAGAGGAAAGAATCATATCCAATAGGAAAAGGAGATTCTATTCACTGAAACAAAGAGATTAAAAGTTATGAAAGAGAAAAATAAAAATTCAGAAAGGATACAACCTAAAAGATGCCCAGTAGATGCATGATGATTCACTTGTTTGTGAAACTTATAAACGCCCTTAATTAAAAGGCTGGGGGTAGGTGGGTCTCCTACTGATACATCAAGCAGTACCTCATGATGACAAGGGACTCCGTTTGTTAGAACTGCTTGGATAGAATCATCCCAGTAGTAGTACCCAGGTTCAGGATCTCTGATCTGACTCGCTGTAAACTGAATCCATAATATTTGGTCCAGTGAGCCTTAGACTGGTATTCTAAGCCCTTGGTTGGGCTGAAGAAATAAATATTATATTGATACTTTATATATGTTGTAGTTCTCCAGGTACAGCAACAAGTTTTGATATCATCAGCTACTTTGTATGTTTTGCTTTTAAGTCCTATGAAAGAGTCAGGATAATTGGTTTACTATATTTGTAAATAAAATTTGATTTACAAGACTTGCTTAAGTATATCAAAGGAGTTCTGGGCTTCCCTGGTGGTGCAGTGGTTGAAAGTCTGCCTGCCGATGCAGGGGACGCAGGTTCGTGCCCTGGTCCGGGAGGATCCCACATGCTGCGGAGCAGCTGGGCCCGTTAGCCATGGCTGCTGAGCCTGCACGTCCGGAGCCTGTGCTCCGCAACGGGAGAGGCCACAGCAGTGAGAGGCCCGCGTATCGGAAAAAAAAAGGAGTTCACTTGTTAGGTTTTTAGATTTTTTTTAAAAAAATCAGCTATACTGAACTATAACGAATTAGCAATGCCTACTTATTAATAGAGAATGTTAATTAGATTTATTTCATTGACTATATAGATAGTACTATGTGTTTTAGAAGAATTAAATATGGAAAAGGAATAAATTATAAAAATATCAAGAAGTGAAAAAAATTGCTCTGATTTTTATGCAAATCTACTATATTTGTAACTAGCATAAATTGAACTGAAAGGCATTGGAAACACTAGATTTTATAAGTCCAATAAAACACATATAACTGTAAAGTTACTTCCAATATTAAAAACTCCACTAACTAGGGCCATCAAAATCAGTGCATTTTCACTTGACACAATTTTAAAATAACTAAATTTACTATATTTTAAAAGCTTTACATAATAAGTAATGAAGCCTTCATTATTGCCAAAATGGTGACATGATGAACACCAATAAAACTTTCCTTATATCCGTAGAAAAAACCCACAATATATACTTTACTTTTGAGAATCATGTGGCCACTGATATTCCATTAATCCTTGTAATGTGACAAGCATTACAAGGATATAAAGATAAATAAACTGAAACAAAGAATATTACATTTATTTCCTGTCAATGTTTTTTTAAAAAAAGGATTTGAGATTGCTTGTAGCAAAAGCATGCATATAATAACAATAAAAACTATTAACACATCTTTGTCTTGGATAGAATGATCCCATCTCTTATATGCAGAATCCAAAAAATAAAAACAACAAACCAGGGGCTTCCCAGGTGGCGCAGTGGTTGAGAGTCCGCCTGCCGATGCAGGGGACACAGGTTCGTGCCCCGGTCCGGGAAGATCCCACATGCCGCAGAGAGGCTAGGCCCGTGAGCCATGGCCAGTGAGCCTGCGCATCCAGAGTCTGTGCTCCGCAACGGGAGAGGCCACAACTGTGAGAGGCCCGCGTACCGCAAAAACAAAAAACAAAAAAACCCAACAAACCAAGCTCACTGATCCAGAGAACAGATCAGTGGTTGCCAGAGGCGGGGAGTATGGGGGTGGGAGAATTGGGTGAACTGTTTTTGTTTTTAGTTTACAGAAATTGAATGAGGGAAAAAAAGGACTAATCCTGCTACAGTCTATAACAAATTAAAATTGGAAGAGATTGGAGAATTGGGGAGTCTCTTTGGTTAGCTTGAGAAATAATGAGGATAAGAACTTGTGTGGTGGCAAAGAAAATGGAGAGAGTGGATATAAGGGATGTGGATAGATTGTGTGATCTGAAAATAGATTTGTTTCCTTAATTCATTTGTTTATTCTTACTTTAATTCACCTCTTTTCTGTATCAGGCAGTTGTTAAAGGTATTCAGCAGAAAATGAGCAGGGTTCCTCCCCTCACAAAGTTCTCTGACCAGCCCTGAGTAGCTCTCCTTTAATCCAGTAACTCAAAAATTAGTCCCACCCCCTAAGAGTGCTCACAGCCTCCATCCAGAAACATTCCCTCCACATCCTTTCAAATTCTGCTTCCTAGCCTGTTCCCAAATCTCCCAGTTTCTGATCACATCTTCTTTTCCTGACTATGATTCCACTTCACCCCGTTGGCAGCTCTCATCTCTGGCTTCTTAGATGTACTTCCTACTTCCTATTTTTAGAGAGTTAGGCTGATTTCATGTGTTTTGGGTAAATTCTTGCCTAGTCCAGTGAAGCCCTGTGGTCTTGGCAACTAGGCACAGTCCTCATGGCTGTCTCCCCACCTGCCCCCAAACAGCCCAGACCCAGACAGTCAAGAGTCCAGCCACAACACAACACAACAAAACAAACAAACAAAAAGAATTATCCCAGTAGTAGTACCCATGTCCAGGATCTCTAACAACCAGAGGGCAGGGGTAAATACATTAGAAATCTTCATTCATTAAACATTTGTTGAGCACTTATGAAGGTATCACTTGTGCTAGTAAATACAAAGATGAACAATGCACACATAAACAAATAACTGTAACAGTGTTAAGTGATAACAGAAATATGTACAAAGTGCTATGAGAAAATTTTAAAGCCCAAGCTTAAACTTTTTAACTCTGGACTTTTTGGCAGCTAGAGCAAAAACAAAAGTAAAAAACAAACAAACGTCAAACAAAAAACTGGTTACATAATTTCATTTTATAAGTGTGCAAGATATACCAGTAGGTTCAAAGTAAAATATGCTAAGTGTGGTAGAATGTAATGTATTAAATAAAATTGTAGGGAGTTTCTAAAGAAGATGAAAACAAAGGAGAGAATATAGGTCTTCCAGTTTCCAACTTGAAATGGAGAATTTTTTTTTAAAACAGAGAAAGAGACAAGACTATTTCAGGCAGAGTACAGCACCAATCCTTCCCTTTCATATGCCCCTCCCCACTAAAATATTCAGAGGCAGATGGAATATAACAGTACCTGTGAGAAATTAGTGGATAAGGGGAGCAAAGCGGCCTACAAATTTAGCACATAAAGCGTGGAATGTCAAATGCATTGAATTAGCAAGGGCTTGGTTGGAATCCCAACTCACAACACAACTGACTGGGTACGTAAGGCAAATTACATCAGTCTTTGGGAGTCTGTTTCTAAATCTGAAAAATGGAAATAATATATATTTTTGAATGACTGTTGTAACAATTAAATAAGATGAGATACACAAAACACCTAGTGCAACAGGTGTTTTAACAATGATTAATTCCTTTCATTTCTCCGTTTAAAACCACGGTTAAATGTGGACCAAAGAAAGGTAACACTATCTAGTCTTTACAGAACCAAAAACAGAGAGAATAAAAAATAATTAGTATCCAACCATGAGTTGTTCCCTTTGAAGTCTTGTTCATTAGAATATGTGGCACAAAGAAAAAGAAAATAGGGGTTTATAGAGGATATGGTGACAGACTTTACCAACAATGACACATGATATGTGCTTCAAACTGTCACATGCATATCTGGCCTTAGATATATTCATGCATGTCAAATTTTGCATCACATGCTTTTCAAAAGAAGCCTCATGTTAAAATTAGCTTAAGAATATACACAATTACAATACCTCATTAAGTAAAAAAGAACAGGCCATTTTCAAATGAATGCTTTTAGACCTTTACAGTAAACAGTCCTTTTGGTGGTGGGAAGTAGGGGGACAGGGAGGACAGCGGGAGGGGGGAGTCTGTGCCACTTAATCAGACTACTTTTATCCTTTATGTAGGGAAATAGGAGACTTGAAAATAAGCACTTTCTGTAGTTATGCTACCAGAGTCTGAAGTCCATTTTGAATATTCCCGACAACTCTGAAAAATAATAATTAACATTTGAAAAGCTGTCATTATTATAGTCAGGGACACTTAATCCTCAAAGCAGCAGTGTCTTAATTGAGACTATGTTTAAATGAAAGCACCCATCAGAATTATATCCACACATCTGGTTTGAAGCTTATGTTTTGTCTTATTTAAATTGTTATATTTATTATATTTCTGCCTAGACAATACAAAATATATTTTGCCGCATAAATAATTAAGGCAAATTTTCTTCAAATACAGGCAACAGTTTGTGTCTTCCTCATATCCTTTCACTGAATAAAATGTGTTACAGGGAAGTACCATATCCCTCTTACTCAAGATTGAGATCAACTTGATGCTGTTTATGAGCTAATTTATAAAACAAGTTATATGGCTTTAAAATGTTTTATTTGAAATTATTAGTAGAGTGGCCAACTGAAAAGCTTCCTATAAAAGTGCTAGGATTGATGTGATTAGTAATAATTATCTTAATTCTTCTAAGGTTTCTCTGGAAAGATTTCAAAACCATACCTGGGGAATCATAGTTTAAATTTCATTATCTATAAGAGCTTTAAAATATCTTTTCTAATTTTACCTAAAAGCCATACTAAAAGGTAGGCTACTACAAGAGTAATGTAATTAATAAACTGTTTTTGACTAAAGAATCAAAGGATACTTTTATATACATATTATTTCTATCTTTATGGTATAATTACATAAAATAACTATGCAGCACTTTTAATTTGTACAAATATAGAAATCCAGGTAGCAAGAAGAAACATCTGGGTAAAAGAGGTTGTGTTGACCTCAGAATTAAAATTCTGTTCTCTTGATGTCCAGTCAAGTGTCTTATCCACTAGAAAAGTGTTTCTAAACTTGGGCCAGGAGCTATGAAGCTCTACAAGATCCTCAGTCCTCTGAGCAAGGTCTGTAGGTTTTACAGTGAATGCTAAATAAAGTTTATACTATGGGAATGTTGATATTTTTGTTTCTGATACAAATAACTTTAAAAAATTATCCTACTGAAGTATCATCAAAAGCAGATTTCATAAATCCTTGTGAATTTTTTACAAGTAGCAAATAAAAACTAGTGATAAATATTTTACAGATCTCACTGTTGAAAGTAATCTGCTGATTAAGAAATTAAAAAAACATAGCCCTTGACTACTCTAAGAAACATATGAAGAAAAACAATGTAGTAAAACTATAAAACTCTTGAAAGAAAACATAGAAGGAAATCATTATGGCCTCGGATTTGGCAAGACAAGCTGAAAGCACAAGCAACCAAAGAAAAAATAAGCTGAATTTAATCAAAATTAAAAATCTCTGTATTTCAAAGGACACTATTAAGAAAATGAAAATAAAATCTACAGTATGGGAGAAAATATATGCAAATCATATATCTGATAAGGAATTAGTGTCTAGAAGATATAAAGAGCTCTTATAATTCAGTAATAAAAAGACAACCCAACTAAAAAAGAACAAAGGTTTTGAAGATATTTCTCCTAAGATAACATACAAATGACCACTAAACGTATGAAAAGATGTTTAACATCATTAGTAATTAGGGAAGTGAAAACTGACACCAAAACGATATACCCCTTCATACCCACTAAGATGGCTATAATTAAAATGATAGAAAATAACAAGTGCTGACAAGGATGTAGATAAATTGGAACCCTCGTACTTGGCTAGCGAAACGTAAAATGGTGCACATGCTTTGGAAAACAGTCTGGCAGTTCCTCAAAAGATTAAACATAGAATTATCGCATAACCCAGCAATTCCACTCTTAAGTATCTACCCAAGAGAGCTGAAAGTATATGTCCACACAAAAACTAGTACATTATTGTCTACAGCAACGTTTATCCATAACAGCCAAAATGCAGAAACAATCCAAATAACCATCAATTGGTGAACAGATAAACAACATGTGATATCTCCAAACAGTGGAATATTACTTGGCCATAAAAAGGAATGTACTGAAACATGCTACAACATTGATGAACCATGGAAATATAATGAAAGTGAAAGAAGCCAGACACAAAAGGCCATATACTTTAAGATTACATTTACACAAAACGTTCAGAATAGGCAAATCCATTGAGAGACAGAGAGAGAAAGTAGATTAGTGGTTGCCATGAACTGGAGGCGAGGGAGAATTTGTCATGGGCTGAAAGAAAGGAAGGAAGGAAGAATGAGTGACTGCTAATCAGGTGTAGGGTCTTTTGGGGGTGATAAAAGTGTTCTGAAATTACATAACAGTGATGGTTGCACCAATTTTGTGAATATTCTTTAAAAAAATCAATGAATAGCACACTTTAAAAGGGTGAACTTTAGGACTTCACTGGCAGCCCAGTGGTTAAGACTGCACTTCCGCTGCAGGGGGCCTGGGTTTGATCACTGGTCGGGGAACTAAGATTCCGCATGCCATGCGGCACAGCCAAAAGAAAAAAAAGGGTGAACTTTATGATATCAAAGTTTTACTTTAATAAAGCTATTATTAAAAAGAAAACAATGGGGGCTTCCCTGGTGGCGCAGTGGTTGAGAGTCTGCCTGCCGATGCAGGGGACACGGGTTCGTGCCCCAGTCCGGGAGGATCCCACATGCCGCGGAGTGGCTGGGCCCATGAGCCATGGCCGCTGAGCCTGCGCGTCCGGGGCCTGTGCTCCACAACGGGAGAGGCCACAACAGTGAGAGGCCCACGTACCGCAAAAAAAAAAAAAAAAAAAAAAAAAAGAAAACAATGTAAAAAGTCTTCAAATGGGTGGGCAGTGGGGGGAGTCCTTCTGGGGTGATAATTCAGATTCATCATAGTTTGATTTACAACTATTCATCAAACCATGTTTGTTTCATGAGTTCTTAAAAAACAATAATTATACCACCCCCACAAATTAAAAAATTTTAAAGTCAAGAGTTTCCAAACAATAAGGATCAGGGAAATATCCCTGTCCTCATGAATTCAGAAAAATTATAAATTTTTCTTTAAAGAGTTGTATAGCATCGTGCCAATTTTAAAGTTGCCTGTGGGAATTTAAATAACTCTGCCTTAATTTGTTTAACTCATTTAAAATCATGTTCTGATGCTTAAAATGAAGCCCGAAAGTTTTGAAATTATAAAACCTAGTTTAAAGCATGCGTGTGCGGCGGGGGTGGGGTGGGGTAGACTTACTAAAATGAGTTCAGAATTTAATAATAAAGGGTTATATAAAACAGAATTAATCTATCTTACCAAATAGGGTGTCTGGATCATAAAAAATGTCCTTATTGATCAACTGTTGCCCAGCTTGTAGATTCATTACGTCTCTTATTTCTGAGATTTCCCAGAACCCACTCCACCAGTCAGGGCAGGAGGGGAACTCCTCATCTACCTACTTCCTTCCTGCTAGCTTGGAACCTCTGATTCCAACCCACGCTTCTGAGACCCGAATGGAGAGGAGGGACTCTGCAGTAAGAGGGGCTCTTCCTCTCACAGATTCTCGACTTAGAATCTAGAATGGTAAAGGAATGATATTCTAAGTGCAGGTTAGGCTTTACAGTACCAATATCATAGTTCAATTTCATTACTAATTATGTAGCCTATCCTAGGAATTTTTTTTACTTATAATACAAGTCCTATCTCCTTTACAGATCCAAATTTTTGGAACACAATATGTGAAGAAAGGACTGTCTGTAGAATCCAAAGTAGGCTAATATATCCCATCAGAATTTTAGTTCAAGATAATTTTCCAATACCACCAATTCAGCAAGTCAGAATTGCAGGTTTCTTTCCACAATGGGAGTTTTAAAATAGCATAAACATTTTGCTATTTAGTGCACTGAAGTGGTGATTTTTTAAATAAGGGTCTAAGAGGACCATAGAGAGCGAAGATTAATTCTTGTGTAACTTAAGTGACAGTTTATCCAGCTGAGAAATGGAAGACTGTGGTGAGGCAGAAGAGAATAAACTGTGGCTAAAAGCTATTATCATGACACTTATGAAGAGTTATCAGCTGAACTACAAAATGGGTGAAAGAGTGTGTATTTCAACTTAAAATATAGTTCTTTATTTAAGGAATTTTATTTGTTTTTCCAAAAGCAGATCATTATTCCCCAGAATTAATTACAATTAAAGAAAGCCTTCTTTACACAGAACATAAATTACTATATTATTTAATGTGGACATTGTTAAAACATTCCGAAGTAATAAATCTATTCAATTATATGTGATATGACTCAGGAAGGCATGGAAGTAAAAAAGTTTTTAAAACAATAATGTGTTAGAGGGAAGAGCAAATTTGTTATTTCTACTCCATTAAGGATTCCTTAAGCAACGTAAAAACCAGAATTCTAGTTATACTTTGATGTGTAGATCCTTTTGAAAGCTACTCTACCCTGTTTAATATGAAGCATCTGTAGCTAAAATGAACACCTAGTGAAGAGTACAAATGCTGCATTACACAAGCAGACGTCAGAACTGTCCCAAGGCTAAGTTACTTTAAACATGTATGCAGTCAGAAATTAGCTGTGGCTTACTTCTTAGAAGTAACAGATAATTACCCTCATCATGATGAAAAAGATTTTAAATGTAAGCTAATAGAGGTATTTTTCCTTTAGTAAAGCTCTGCTTTTAAAAGTAAACTTCAAAACTTTAATTAAAATAGGAAATGCTGGGCTTCCCTGGTGGCACAGTGGTTGGGAGTCTGCCTGCCAATGCAGGGGACACTGGTTCGTAACCCAGTCCGGGAAGATCCCACATGCCACGGAGCAGCTGGGCGCGTGAGCCATGGCCGCTGAGCCTGCGCGTCCGGAGCCTGTGCTCCGCAGCGGGAGAGGCCACAACAGTGAGAGGCCCGCGTACCGCAAAAAAAAAAAAAAAAAAAAAAAGAAAAGGAAATGCTTATTACATAGTAAAAACTTCTCAGATTAGTGAGGCAGAGAAAAGGAGAGGTTCTGTAAAAGAAAAAGGTGGGACAGAAAGATGAAGAAAAAGAAATGGAGGAGGAAAAGAAAAGAAAGGAAGGAAAGACTTAAAGGACAGAAGTGCCTACTGAAATACATTATTTCTTTCAAATTTTAAACTAACAGGAGAAATTCTTTCTTCTCATATACATGAAATAAACAACGTTTCTCTTATCTATGCTTTGAAATACCTAGACAAACAGAAATCCAAGGCAGTATGTATTCTTAACATTTTGAGTGTTTAGTTTTGAGGACATGTTATTTCTTAGTTTGTTAATTTTCTACATTTGAAATGTAATATCCATTTACATGAATGTTTTGAAGACAGATTTAATATGGTGTAAAATGTGGTTAATGAAGTTTAATAATAAGTAACATATTAGTTTGACTTCTCAAAGTTTTGTGCACATTAACTCAGCCACACATCTAATACACAAATCACTCATCAGTGAATTCAATAATCATTTGAAATCCTCAGCTTACTAATTCATACAATTTCACAACTGTATGAATTTTACAATTCATACAATTTCAAAAGTTGTATGAATTTTACAGTTCATACGATTTTAATTAAAGTCGTGTACATAACTGTGTCACAACATAACAGATAGGTGACTTTCATGAAAAGATCACGCCCAAGGTAGACATATGGTCTCCTCATATATGACTGCCAAATGTAGATCCAATCCTGTTGAACTTAATTGTGATCAAGACTCATCATTCCATTGTTAGAGAGCCCTCCCTATCCACTACCCACTCTAAGCAACACACTCAAACAGTGGCTCTTTGAACCAGCATTGACATTCCTTTACATTTACAGGGTTGTTTGAAACAGACCTTTGAGAGACACATCCTGTTTGAGACAAGATATATTCTATAAAATGCTCCCAAGGCATCAAAAGATAACGCAATTGACTGTTTAGTATAGTTTAGATTATATTTCTTAACTGAGAATTAACATTTTAATATATCACAATCGATCTGCAAAAGGAGCAACTTGCCTAGCCAACAATTTAGAAATTTCAAATATGTATATATCAAGATCTGCATCTATATGTAATAGCAATACAATTGATGCATGCATCAATATATCTACACATATATCTCTGTATTTACATGATCTCCTTAATACTTGTCTTATTATTATAAATGACCTGCATGGATCACGAAGCAAAAATATATAAACCCCCCAAAACCTTGAAAATTAAAAACAAAATTTAAAAAAAAAAAACAAAATGGGTATGACCCAACAACTAAGACACAAACTTCATCAAAGAGTAATATACCAGGATATAAAATGCCAAACAAAATTTTCTAGGTTCAGGCCAGAAATAAAGAATAAGATATTACCCTGTGTATTTTTATATTGGTTTTTCCTTCTAATATTCCTAAATAATCACACATACATTACCTACTTGAAATTATTAGTAAGTAGTTATTTTAAAAGTATGAGTAATTAGACCAAAAGCAATTCTCATATTTACCCAAAAGAAGGAACCACTACTAAGAATCAAAGCCTAGTAATTCTGTTCTTAACGGACAGGTGTTGTGTGTTCTGGCCTGTTATATGAAAATCATTTATGAGAAGAACAGGAAAAAAAAAATCAGAAGGTAGTTTTCACTATTGGAATAGATAAGTGATTAAGCAAATTTTCTTACACCATGAAATTGTCAATAGATTAAATGATCACCCTATAGGGCATCATTTCTGGATGCTGGCATTCTCTGAGATGGAAAGGGACTGAAAGAAAAATGTGATAACGACACACACAAATGATATGGGTAGTAGAAAACTTTCTGAAGGAAAAAAACATTCTTTAGACAGGGACTGAGCTTAACATCTGCCAAGACCTCATTAGGCCAGCAGTAAATCAGGAAACTAAAACCCATGTCAGTTAGAAAAAGATGGGAAGGCTGTAAATCAACCCATTAAAGCAGCAGCTGACCATCCTAAGGTGTAGGTTATCCATGGCATACGGTTGACAATTCCTCCAAGAAACTCAAATATTACCTGTAATATGAGGTGCCTTAATAAATAAATAATAATAATAAACCAAGGAGTAAACTTGAATTGAAAATATTTTCTTAAAAGAGTTATACACCAAGATCTTATTTTGTGATATAAATACTATTGAATACTTAGGTATGAAACAACTCTATTTTCATTTTAGCCAAATTATAATTTTTTATGTCATCTCACAGTTAACCTAAGCTTTTTTCAAATTTCAAACTGACTGGAGTTCAACTTATTTTTACCATATCTATTCATATTCTCAGAGTGTTTAAGGAGAGTTGAAATTATCAAAAGGAGAGAATGAGAAAGAAAATACACAAGAATAACTGACAGTAATGTTAATTTTTACATATATTAGAATACCATAATAAAATATAAGCATGTTATTAAACTAATAATTTTTTATGGAGGGATCTAAAATATAATTTTTAGTGAAATAATTAAGACCATCTTATCAAAATTTGCCTATCTTTTTTTTTTTTTTGCAGTATGCGGTCTTCTCACTGCTGTGGCCTCTCCCGTTAAGGAGCACAGGCTCCGGACGGGCAGGCTCAGCAGCCATGGCTCACGGGCCCAGCCGCTCCGCGGCATGTGGGATCCTCCCGGACCGGGGCACGAACCCGTGTCCCCCGCATCGGAAGGCAGACTCTCAACCACTGTGCCACCAGGGAAGCCCTGTCTATCTTTTTAAAATGAGGTATTTAATCTTTCAGTTCTTAAAATTACCCCATAGTACTACATGCTTAAGCAGGGGAGTGAAGTTCATTCTATTCCTAAATTTGAGAGTTTATGCTTTAATGTGATCACTAAAAATCGCTTAATTGGTAACTGGAAAAAGAACATTCTGTAAATAAAAGAGAAAGAAAACCGCACAGCTTTAGCTATCTGTTTCAATCTCTTCACACTAAAGGGAGGATGTCATGTTTTTACTTTCTGTCCTGCATTTTCTCTATTAGAAGAAGAAGAAGAAGTAAAAAAGGACTGAAGGCAGGAAGCAACAGAAAGGGTGGAGTAATAAGTAGCCTGATGTGTGTAAAAACTGGAAAACAGTCTCAAATGGAAAGTTGTGATAGAAAGGAGTAAGAAAATAAAAGCAATGAACTCAACAATGTATCAAAGGAATAGTGATTAAGAGTGAGAGCTCTGGAGCCAGACTTCCTGGGTTCAAACCCCAGCTCTTCCACTTCCTGAGTGACCCTAGGCAATTTTCAATAACCAACCAATTACTTCATCCATACAATAGGGACAGTACCAGCATATGTCCCAGAGGACTCTAGTGAGAAGTAAATGAACTAATACATGTAAAGTAGTATTTCAAATAGTACCTGGCACACAAAGTACTCAATAAATGTTAGCTATTATTGGTGTTTCTCTATAGCTTACTTTAATTACCAGCAATGTTTTTTATTCTTGAAAATATTAAATGAAACAATGACTTAGCTTAGTGTAACAAATTAGTAATAAGAAAATGTTGACTTCATTTAATAATAACTTTAGTACTTTGGGATAATACTATTAATTTGCATATTTTAACTTCTTTAACAATAAATTAAGGACAACATTTGCCATTACATTATCTGTGTTATTCTGGAATTAATAAACGAAGCAAATTTTTAAGAAGCTCTAATATATATCCAATGCCTTAAAAACAAAACAGCAAATCATCTGCATCAAAAAGTTCCCATTCTTATACAAGACAATTTAAAAAAAATATACCCGCCAAATAAGCTTATAATTAATAGTTGCTTTCATTTTTCAAAAATCCACATAGGAAGCAATTTAAGACTAAAACAATCCCAGACAGCAGTAGCTAGCTTATTTAGCAACGGCAATCAAAATCTGCTGTGTTGGGCTGCCCCCTACAGGCCTCAATTCACCAATTTCTTTTAAAAGGTGTCTAAGGGAATATCATTAGAATCTTACATTAAGAATATTAATTAATTATAAAGCAAAGTATTATTCATTCATTCATTCTAGCAGGAAACAGTCTCTAAGAAACCTCTATAAAGATACAGAGAGAAATGAAACAATTCCTTGACCTCCAGTAATTCACAGGTTACATCTTACAGAGAAATCACATAGACTTCAACAGATCCATGGTGAAGTACTGCAAAATAGCTTAAGAAATGTCTATATTACAATGTTGCATGTAGAAAAAGAACCAGGCTGGAAATCCAAGACTCAAGTTCTACTCTTCTTGTCTCTGCCATTAAGTATCCAGTTGAACATCTGGGCAAGAGTTTTGTGCAAGCTTTCTAAAATTAGGGGGCTGAATTAGATGATTCCTAAGGATTCCTCCTAATGTATAATTACATTTGCCATAATAAGAGGCAGAAGGGAATGTTTTAAAACAAAATTCAGAGAAAGAAGAAATAATTTATACATGGTATGAAGAGTTGGGGCACATACAGAGAAATCAAGAAAGACTTCTTGGGGGAAGTGACATTTGAGCTGCGTTAAGAAGCATTCTGGGAATAGGGGCTATTCCCAGCAGGAGTGAACAGAGTAAGAAAATTAAAATATCAAGCATGTTTTAGGGAACAATACATGATGTTATTTGGTAGGAGTCTAGCTTTGTTTCATGAAAATCAAATTAACAGTAACTGAAATTAGTGCAAATGGCAAGAAAGTGATAAATGCAAATAGTTCTGGTACTGTACAATTCTAAGAAACTAATCAAAAGAGATTCCAAGGTATTTTGTCTAGAAAATTGAAAGAAAGTGGTAAAGAAATAGGGAACTGAAACAGAAAGAGTCGGTTATGTGAGTACTTGGCAGTAATGAGTAATAGATTTGGGGGACCAGACAGAGCCTCACAGAGAAGACTACACTAAGGCCAGAAATATATTGATAAATGGAGTGAACTATTTGTCACATATGTTATAGTAGTCATAGGGGGTATGGCAATCCCTATCATCACTGATAAGATAATTCACAGCAATAAAATCTAATAATAATTACAGCAAATAATTTGTAAATTATTTCCTATGTGCCAGGCATAATATCAAAAAGTATTACATTTAATTTTCATTAACAACCCTATGAAATATTATTATCCCTATTCTACGAATGATAAAATTGAGGTCCAGAGATGTGAAGTGAATGCCCCAAATCACAGCTAACTGGGATATACTTCCCTAAATGAAACTTCTCCATCTTAACCACTTGGTATATTAATGAAAGTTACAGATTCAATTCCTACAAATTTTTCAAAGTTCTTTACTGGAGAACCTATGTAGAAAAAAAATTCCAAAATAATCAAGGATAGACAACTTTTAGAAAAAGTAATAATCATCTATCATTTATAGCAATATTCATGTTCTTAAGCAATACGTTAAGTTAAAATTTTTGTATTTAGAAATAATTAGAAAGAACAGATTAAAAAAAAAACCTTAGAAAACTCCTCAGTCTTTATTCTCTTTCCCAAATTTCTACAAAATCCACCTATCTAAATTTGGAGGTTAAGAATTATTAGAAGTGGTGATGTCATCAGTAATGATGGAGTAAGGACTTCAAATATCCTATCTTCCATAAAAGCAATGAGAACACTGGCAAAAACTGTTGAGAGACTGAATTATTAATTTTTAAAACTTCCCACAAAGAAACACCCAGAACCAGATGGCTTCCCAGGTGAATTCTACCAATTATTTCAAGATTTAACACGAATCCTTCACAAACTCTTCCAAAAACTAGAAGAGGGAACACTACCCAACTCATTCTATGAGGCCAGTATTACCCGGATATCAAAACCAGATGAAGACATACAAGATAAGAATACTAGAGACCAACAATCATTATGAATATAGACACAAAATCCTCAACAAGAAACCAGCGAACTTGGATTTCCCTGGTGGCACAGTAGTTAAGAATCCACCTGCCAATGCAATGGACACGGGTTCGAGCCCTGGTCCAGGAAGATCCCACATGCCACGGAGCAACTAAGCCCATGCACCACAACTACTGAGCTGAGCACCTAGAGCCTGTGAGCCACAACCACTGAGCTCGCGTGCTGCAACTACGGAAGCCCATGCACTTAGAGCCCGTGCTCCGCAACAAGAGAAGCCTGCGCACAGCAATGAAGAGTAGCCCCTGCTCGCTGCAACTAGAGAAAGCCCACATGCAGCAACGAAGACCCAAAGCAGCTAAAAATTTTAAAAAGTAAATAAATTTAAAAAAAAAAAAAGAAAAGAAAGAAACCAGCAAACCAAACCCAGCTACATATGTTATATAATCTGACTGACTGGTATCTATCCCAGGAATACGAGGTTGGTTCAATAAAGAAAATCAAGCAATGCAATACATCGTATTAATAAAATAAAGGGGAAAAACCCACATAAGAACCTGAATAGACACAGAAAAAGCACCTGACAAAATCCAACACCCTTTCATGATAAAAATACTCAACAAAATATAGGGAACAGAACTCAGTCTTATAAAGGGCATATAAGAGAAACTTACAGGCTAACATCATACTCAATAATGAGAGACTGTAAGCTTTCTTCCCCCTTAAGATCAGGAATAAAACAAGGATGTCTGCTTTTGCCACTTTTATTTTGATTCTGTACTGAAGGTTCTAGTCAGGGAAATGAGGCAGGAAAAAGAAGTAAAAGGCATTCAAACTGGAAAGGGAGAAGTAAAACTATCTCCATTTGTAGTGATATGACCTTCTATATGGAAAATTCTAAGGAAGCAGCAGTAAAAAAAAAAAAACAAACAAAAAAACCCCCCCAAAACTGTTAGAAGTAAGAAACAAGTTCAATGAGGCTACTGGACAAGATCAATATACAAAAAAATCAATACTATTTATACACACTAGCAAAAAGTCCAAAAATGATAATAAAAACTGGATCAAAAAGAAAAAATTACGTAGGAATAAATTTAACAAAAGAAGTGGGCAACTTGTACACTGAAAACTACAAAACATCATTGAAGACCTACATATATGGGAAAAAATCCTGTGTTTACTGATTGGAAGACTTAATATTGTTTGTTAAGATAGCAATACTCCAGGGAATTCCCTGGCAGTCCAGTGGTTAGGACATGGGCTTTTACTGCTGTGGGCCCAGGTTCGATCCCTGGTCAGGGAACTAAGATCCTGCAAGCTGTGTGGTGCAGCCAAAAAGAAAAAAAAGATAGCAGTACTCCAGAAATTGATCTACATATTGAATACAATTCCTATCAAAATCCTAAGTGTCTTTTTTTTTGGTAGAAACTGACAAGCTGATCCTAGTATTCATATGGAAATGCAAAAGATCCAGAATAGCCAAAATAATCTTGAAAAAAAAAAGATGGAGGACTCATACCTCTTGATTTCAAAACTTACTACACAAAGCTACAGAATTCAAGAACAGACATATAATCAGTGGAATAGAATTGAGACTCTAGATACAAATCCACACATTGTGGACAACTAATTTTCAAAAAGAGTGCTAAGACAATCCAATGAGAGAAAGAGAAGTCTTCAACAAATCACGCTGGGAGAACTGGAATATGTACATACAAAAGAATGAAGTTGGACCCCTTTACCTTACACCATATACAAAAAATTAACTCAAAATGGATCAAACACCTAAATGAAAGAACCAAAACTATAAAACTTTAGAAGAAAACATAAGAGGAAATCTTCATCACTTAGTATTAGGCAAGGTTTTCTTAGATATGATAACATAAAAGCATAAGTAACAACAACACAAAAAGAACTGGACTTCATCAGAACTAAAAACTTCTGTGTTTCAAAGGCCATGACCACGAAAGTAAAAAGACAGCCCACAGAACAGAAGTAACTATTTATAAAGCATATATCTAGTAAAGGTCTAGGATCCAGAATATATAAAGAACTTTTACAACTCAACAACGAAAAGACAACCCAATTTAAAAATAAGCAAAGAAGAGACATTTTTCCGAAGAAGATATATAAACCGTCAGTGAGCACATAAAAAGACGCTCAGCATCATTAGTCATTAGGGAAATGCAAATCAAAATCATAATGAAATACCCCTTCATATCCACTTAGGATAACTAATCAAAACGATGTACAATAACAAGTGTTGGCAGGGACATGGAGAAACTGAAACCCTCATTCATTGCTGGTGGGAATGTAAAATGGTGCAACCAATTTGGAAAACAATATGGCAGTTCCTCAAAAGGCTCAATGTGGAGTTATTATATGACCCACCAGTTCCACCCCTAGGTATATACTCAGGAAAAGTGAAAACATATGCCCACCCCCAAATTTGTACATAAATGTTCATAGGAGCTTTCTTCATAAGAGCCCTAAAGTGGAAACCACCCAAATATTCATCAACCCGATGAATGGTTAAACAAAATGTGATGTATCCATACAATGGAATGTTACTTAGTTAAAAAAATGATGCAGTACTACATGCTACAAGACAGATGAACCTTGAAAATATTATGCCACAGGAAAGAAGGCAGACACAAAAAGACACATATGATGTGATTCCATTTATACGTCCATGTAGCACATCCACAAAAACAGAAAGTAAATTAGTAGTTGCCAGGGAGAGGAGGGAAGAGAAGTGACTACTAATGGGTGATATGATTCCATTTATATGTCCATATAGCACATCCACAGAAACAGAAAGTAAATTAGTAGTTGCCAGGGGCCAGGGAGAGGAGGGAAGAGAAGTGACTACTAATGGTATGGAGTTTCTTTTTGAGGTGATGAAAATATTTTGAAATTAGATAGTGGTGATGGCTGCACAATTGTGAAATACTAAAACTGTACACTTTAAAGGGGTGAATTTTATGGATGTGAATTAGATCTCAAAAAAATAACCCACTAGAATATCTGATCCTAAAATTTTGTGATATGGAACCACAAAAGATCCTGAATAGCCAAAGCAATCTTAAGAAGAACAAAGGGCTTCCCTGGTGGCACAGTGGTTGAGAGTGGTTAGGGCAACAGTAGAGAATGATAGTTTACTCAACAGAAAATCCAGCCCAGAATTCTGTAGTAAAAATGTATGGTATGAATGTTACAGTCTAATTTATTATGAGACCAGAATGACCACCACCTTCATAGATAATGAGACCTTCCTTAGTTTGTTATACAGTTTGTGTATTTACCGAGCACCTATTATGTGTATGGCATTGTGATGAACACAAAGATATAAGCACAGTACAGAGGCTCAACTTCTTCTCTGCGCTTACTAAAGAAGAAATTCTCCTTAGCTGTTTAATAAATGTTTAAAATACTCTGACCAACCTAAATGTCCATCGACGCATGAATGGTAAAGAAGATGTGGCACATATATACAATGGAATATTACTCAGCCATAAAAAGAAACGAAATTGAGTTATTTGTAGTGAGGTGGATAGACCTAGAGTCTGTCATACAGAGTGAAGGAAGTCAGAAAGAGAAAAACAAATACCGTATGCTAACACATATACATGGAATCTAAAAAAAAAAAAAAACAGTACTGATGAACCTAGTTGCAGGGCAGGAATAAAGAGGTAGACATAGAGAATGGACTTGATGACATGGGGTGGGAGGGGAAAGCTGGGGCGAAGTGAGAGTAGCATGGACATATATATACTACTGAATGTAAAATAGCTGGCTGGTGGGAAGCAGCAGCACAGCACAGGGAGATCAGCTCGGTGCTTTGTGATGACCTAGACGGGTGGGATAGGGAGGATGGGAGGGAGGCTCAAGAGGAAGGGGATAAGGGGATATGTGTATGCATATGGCTGATTTGCTTTGTTGTGCAACAGAAACTAACACAGTATTGTGAAGCAATTATACTCTAATAAAGATCTATTAAAAAAAAAAGAGAGGGCTTCCCTGGTGGCACAGTGGTTGAGAGTCCGCCTGCCGATGCGGGGGACAAGGGTTCGTGCCCCGGTCCGGGAAGATCCCACATGCCGCGGAGCGGCTGGGCCCGTGAGCCATGGCCGCTGAGCCTGCCCGTCCGGAGCCTGTGCTCCGCAACGGGAGAGGCCACAACAGTGAGAGGCTTGCATACCGCAAAAAAAAAAAAAAAGAGAGAGAGAAAAAAAAATACTCTGGAAAGAAATTAACTTCATAAGCTCACCTTAAATTTATATATAGAAAGGTGAAAATGAATGATATGCCTTCAACTTGCAGGTTATTTATCATTTTATAACTGTTACCTTCACTTGGATCAGAAGTGAAGTTATTTTGAGAACTGAGCATCCATTCTCTACTTTCTTGTCTTTACATATGAGATACAAATCCTGTTTTTAAGCACAGATGTCTTAATATTCATTGTAGCATGTACCGCCACAGCTAGAGTGTGAATTAAGTATTAGACACCTTGCCCCAAGGATTACCGCCATATAATTCTTTACATGAAAAAACAGCATAACAACAACTATACATGGAGAGGATTCTGGGAGCATGGAAGCTTAACGCTTCCCCCTCCCCCTTCTACTCCCAAATCTATCTCATACCCAACACAGTGGCTCTCCTGAGCTAAGGCACCTATTGGGGTGAGTAGGCAGGGAGGACCTACATGGAGGAGCTACAAACCCTCTGCAATATTCTCCCCTCTGGGTGGACATGAGCCTAAGGACCAACGAGCCTATGGATCCCCAAAGGCTAAGGAAAAAGCTGGGAAAAAAGGCTGAATTCCTGCTAGTAAAATTTATTTTCAATACTGTCTTGGCAATGCAATACTAGCAATGTGATAAAGCAAACAAGAAATGGCTGATAAAAATGACAGCAAGAGGTGTTGTTTTTGGGGTTGATGCCATAAATAAATATCTAGAAATGGAAATGAAATAAAGAAAAACAAAATCTAAAAAACACCTAGAAATAAATTAAAAAGAAAGGCACAGGGCCTATTTGAGAACATAAAACAAAATCTGAATAAGAAAGATGTACCTGGGCTTCCCTGGTAGCGCAGTGGTTAAGAATCCGCCTGCCAACGCAGGGGTCATGGGTTCGAGCCCTGGTCCGGGAATATCCCACGTGCCGCAGAGCAACTAAGCCCGTGCACCACAACTACTGAGCCTGCGCTCTAGAGCCCACGAGCCACAACTACTGAAGCCCGCGCGCCTAGAGCCCGTGCTCCATAACAAGAGAAGCCACCACAATGAGAAGCCCGCGCACTGCAACGAAGACCCAATGCAGCCAAAAACAAAAACAAACAAAAAAGATGTACCATGTTCTTATGTAGGAAGATTTAATGATATAAAAAGGTGAATTCTACCAAAATTAAAACAGAAATGTATTTCCACTTATTAAGCATGAAAAGACTGAAAAAAAGGTAAGAGGTGAATTGTCCCAGCAGATATCAGAAGACTAAAATCAAATAAAAATAATACTGTTATAAGAAAATACGAATAGGGCTTCCCTGGTGGCGCAGTGGTTGAGAGTCTGCCTGCCGATGCAGGGGACATGGGTTCGTGCCCCGGTCTGGGAAGATCCCACATGCCGTGGAGCGGCTGGGCCCGTGAGCCATGGCTGCTGAGCCTGTGCGTCCAGAGCCTGTGCTCCGCAACGGGAGAGGCCACAACAGTGAGAGGCCCGCGTATCGCAAAAAAAAAAAAAGAAAAGAAAAGAAAATACAAATAAACCAATGGAATGGTTTGTAAACATTTTTTACATAAAGATACCATAAAAAATCAAGACAAATTTTATAGTTGTGATTATTTTTTACAAAGTGTTTGACAGAAAAATGGTTAATATCTATAAAAATAATTTTTTTTAAATCAGATAAATAACCCAAAAGAAAAGTAAGCAAAATATTTATTTTGCTCCCAACTCTGTGCTCAAGACCAACAGGCTGTCCTCATACTTACAATGTCCCCTCTGCCTTCAAAGGTCCTCTCATTACTCTTTGCCTACCTTAAGTCTATCCACTTGTCAGACCTCAAAAGACATGACACTTTCATCAAAGAAGGCTTCTCTGCCCTATTAAACTAGATCAGATTCCCCTTAGAGGAATTAGGCTTTATTGCACTATATACCTCTCCTTCACAGCACCAATCACAGTTGTGATTTAAAATTTGTTTGTGTACTTATTTGATTAATTTATTTCCACCTCTAGATTATAAACTTTTAAAGGATGATGTACCGTATTAATAACCACTTGCATCCCCTGTGCACAGTATTAGGCATAGCATGCAATGTCTGTGAACAAATGAACTTGAATGAATGAATGAGACAACCTTTTCATACATGTAGCATATTGGTAGGATAACAGTTATGAATCCACTGCTTCTTGAAAAACAGAAATTATGTGCCTAATTTTTACTATACAACCTAAATACCAATGCCTAAGGATTTCACAGTCACTTTACAAGTCTTTTTAAACAGATATCCTCCTTAATCACACCTGTTTACGTGTGCTTATCTCAATAACATTTTAGTTACATTTTTGAAGCACTTCCTGCCATTAACCTCGTCTCTAGAATACTGGCTAATATGAAGCACCTGGATTTCAGGAACACAGAGGCTAAAGTAAACTGCCATGTAAATGACAGAAATGACACATTTTGGGGTCTGTAATGGATCTCTAAACTACTTTTGGACCTATTTTACTTTTACCACTAAAATTCCATCATTGAATTTAGAGTCATTTTGAGTCCATGGTAATCAAATTACAGATGAAAAAGAACTAAAGTTTTCCAACAATCTGTATAAAAGTCAACCTTTAAAGAATATCACCAGTTAGAGATTTTCTAGGTTTGGTCAAAGTGGACCTCACTTTATGTAACACTTATGTCTTGAAAATTCTGTAAACTTAATTTTTATAAATAAAATTATATTTTCTTTGTAAGTCTCACCTACGTCTGGATACTAGTTGTTCCACATTTCATATGTGTGCCCCTGAGCAAGTGATTTAAAATTCCTCAGCTGGGGCTTCCCTGGTGGCGCAGTGGTTGAGAGTCCGCCTGCCGATGCAGGGGACACGGGTTCGTGCCCCGGTCCGGGAAGATCCCACATGCCGTGGAGCGGCTGGGCCCGTGAGCCATGGCCGCTGGGCCTGCGCGTCCGGAGCCTGTGCTCCGTAACGGGATAGGCCACAACAGTGACAGGCCCGCGTTCCGCAAAAAAAAAAAAAAAAAAAAAAAAAATTCCTCAGCTTCAGTTTCCTGAGTGTAAAATCAGATAATGATCCCTACATCCTAAGATGGTTTTGAGGCTTCCAAAGATAAAATGGGCCTCACCCAAGCATGCTCGCTGTCCTATCCTTTCTACCCCCTGCTATACAGGAATTCTATTAGAATGCTGCAAAGAAAAAAGTTTAGCAAAATTATGCCCTTTATTTGTCTTATTAATAAACCTGGATTTTCAGGTTTTATTTAAATTTACTTACTAATTTAAGGTCTCAAATAGTACAGAGATCTATATCTAGTATATTAAAGAAATGAAAAGTACAGATTAATCAAAATGCCACATAAGTAAAAGCTACACTTAATCAACAGACTATCCCAACCACACAAACTAATCAGCTGTAGAACAGGAGAAATATGGTATCACCTTTAGATCATATAATTAAGGAAAACAGAAAGCAGATCCCATCTTCCTTTGGTCAAGGTATGAATGAAGATTCAAAAGTACAAAATAGGGAAATGGAAAAAGCCAGAGAATGGACAATGGGCAAAAACTAAGTCTCCTAAATTTTTATATTCACTTATGCATCTCACGTCTAAAATTTTAATCAAGTTCCAGTAAGAACCAAACCAGATAAGGGTAAAGCCAAAAGCAAAGTCAATAAAGAGAACCAATAAAACCATGAGGCTCAGGCTCTTCTCTGGTGGCGCAGCAGTTAAGAACCCGCCTTTCAATGCAGGGGACATGGGTTCGAGCCCTGGTCCAGGAAGATCCCACATGCTGCAGAGCAACTAAGCCCGTGTGCCACAACTACTGAGCCTGCACTCTAGAGCTCACGAGCCACAACTACTGAAGCCTGCATGCCTAGAGCCCGTGTTCCACAACAAGAGAAGCCACCGCAATGAGAAGCCTGCACACCACAACGAAGAGTAGCCCCCCATCGCCACAACTAGAGAAAGCCTATGCGCAGCAACGAAGACCCAACGCAGCCAAAAATAAATAAATAGATAAATAACAAAAAACCCTGAGGCTCTGTCTCTCCCTGTTTGAGGAAAAGCTGCCACTGTCTTGACAGAGGAAAGATCAGGCAGCAAGCTCTGCCCTAACAGTCACCACCTGGCAGCCAGGTTTTGTCAAGCAAATTTTGAGAATTCTCTAGCTTCCCACTTTCTATCTAATTATAGCACTTTATGAAAACCATTCTCTCTCACACATACACATTCTCTTTCCCTCTCTCTCTCACATTCTCTCTCTGAATCCTTTTAATGTTATGATATGACAGTAACAGGTATGGATACATCTGACAATATTCCCCAGAAAAGAATGGTAAATACTAACATAAAGGAAAGAACTGTACTTACTGTAAAAATAATAAATCTGCTCTGAAATCAGGAGTATAAAGTGTTTGAAAAAGAATATCATTGGTATAATTAGATAAACCTGTAATATGGCTTCTTTAAAGAACAATTCCGACCAGATGTATAAATTCACTCAGTCATGCCCTTTTCATTTTGTGGATGAGGAAATGAAGGCCCAGCAAGACAGTAAGTGCCTGTGGACACACAACTCGTCAGTGTCACACCTCCCACAGAGCCTCAGAGGCCTCCCTTCTAGTGCAGTGCTCTTAGTAGGAAACCTGTTTTTCAAGGGAAACTGCTTTGGCCTTTATGTCTCAAATATCTGACAACTTGGCGAGCTCAGAGAGGTTTACATGAAGTCACAAATTGTCAGACTAGGTGAATAAGGCAAAACTGTGATCTTGATCTATCATGCGCTGTTTCTGGATGCAAGCCCTCCAACAGCTCTTTTCCACTTGCTCCTACTATTCTCCCACCATTTGAATTAATTTTAGAAGTGTGTTTTCTTCAATTACTACAACAGCACTATCCTTGTTAAAGCCAGCTAGTTCTTTCAGTTTTGGATTATTTGAACTATAAAGTCTTTTTTTCAGCTTCAGAATTATGTGATCTTTGGTGCTTTTAATATTCCAAGATTCAACGAAGTAAGTACTTGTGAAGCACCTACAGTGTACGTAACACTGTGCTAAATAAATCCTACTACACAGATTTAAAAAGGAAAAAACAAAAAAAAAGCCCAAACAAACAAAAAAAACTAACCTTGCCTTCAAAGATATCACTAGCATGTTGAGCGTATTAGTGTATCCACAGTGCTAGTTAGATCAAGAATTACCTAACTTGGGCAAATCACTGAACCTGTCCAGGCCTAGATAAAGAGATTTTCAAACTGTGCTTTAGAATTTCCATAAATATGTGATGCTATAACCACTGGTCCCCAGGAGGACAGAGTCAAGCCACCTGAGTCAATATCACTTATCCCCATCTACCCACCCCTTCCAAGTTCAACCCAAAAGTGGGCTGCTGCATTAAAAAAAAAAAAAAATGAAATCTACTCAGAAAACTTCAGGACCACTCTAAAATTCCGTAATAACCTGTTACTGTTTTTAATCCGTATTTTAATCACCAATATCTATGTCAGTGATGGTGAAGACGCAGCCTCTCCCTATGAGATTTACAGACCACATAAAGGATCCTACCCACTATAAGTACTATACTTAGTCCATAAAATCTGACTCCGTTTTGGCTTTTCTCAGTGCAATAACTAAAGCATATCACTACTGAATCTAGTTCTGTAAAATCACTGCTGAAGTTCTCTTAGGGAATACCTAGGTGGTCAGTACCAATTTACGTAACGTGACACATTTCTTCTCTCCATACAACTAGGCTTCCTGCCACCTTTCTCACATTATTTTATGCAGATATAGAAACTGTCCTATTTGCACACTGTTTAACATTAACAGTTGCCGAAACTGTTCTACTGCTCTGCTGCCTGTACAGAGAAGACTGAGACTCTCTCATGTGAGCAGCAACAATGTTTCCCTTCCTTTTCCTTAACAGGTCTCTGCAAACCTCTCTTCTCTTGGGCTAAAAACTTTACTGGTTAATCCCAATCCTCAACTGCCTTGCTCCATCAATTACTTTCCTTCTTATTTGATAAACACATTCTTCCATAAAATAACCTAAAATTTTATTCTGCCTTAGCCTTCCCATTACTTCGCCAAGTCTTTATTATACTGTGGATGATCCATGGCTTATGACACATTGTCTTTAGCTATCGCTGAGTGACACTTTAGGAAGCAGCTTTACTGAAACTATTATTATATTTTTACTGTAGGTAAGGTATAAAGGATATTGATTGCCCTGTCCCTTCAAAGTGAGGCCATGTGAGAATTTCTTTCCTAGGTGGTGCTCAAGAAAAGTCAGCTTTCCTGATGACCTAGTAAGTTTTCATCATATATAAAATGAAAAACAAAGTTATATCTCATCACATTTCCTTCCCCTTTGCTCTGGCTACAAGGAAGCTTGGGGTCAAATTTATAGGTCAATTTTAATAAATTTGACGATCTCACTTATTCATAGCGTAGTTCATTTCATGCTGGGTTTCCATTTCATATCTTTGGTGGCTCTAATTTTAAATTTCAACCTTTTTCTATTTTGTGACTATACAAAATATATTCTTGTAAATTGCCTCAGATTCTTCATGATATAAGATAAAGTATAAATAAATAAATTATGGCATTTCCAAACCCACTGGGTAATATTTGTGCTTAACAAAGACTCGTGGAATTAAAATTTTACTTTCCTGAAAAAAGGAAGCAGAGGAGTGCGGCTGATTAGATCATCTGGTCTTTATTCCATCAGGCATTTTTCTCATTTTATTTCTATTGTACGTATTATGAATCCATGATCTAAACATAGTCTATTTGCCATTATGTTAATGAAATAAATGAGAAGCAACCTTATTTAAGTCATAAAAACTTTTCATTCTTTGAGTATATTGGGATTTTTGTTTTTTACTTTTCAATTGGACAGTTTGTTTTCCTCTTTGAACACACATTAATCTGATGGCACTATAAAAGATTAAAAAATAACTGTAGAAGTAACTATGAGTAAAGACTGTTAGATAGTAAAAATGGCTACAGAGAGAAGTTATGACACAATTTCTTTGAGTCTGAATCGAAGGCCTGCTAGATGAGAGTCTATGTTTGTGATACTGTGTTTCTAATTCCTATTCTTAACTGCTTTTTCCATGATCGTAGGCAACTAGCTTTCTGGATACCATTCATTCAATGAAAATTTACTCAGTATTGCTATATAGGAAATATATGGTAGTTTTAAAGTACTCTACAGAAACATGGAGTTTCTTAACCCCATGAAAGTGTACAGTAATGAGACGCTACTATTTATTTTGTTGTACAACACTGAGGACCCATCATCTAAAACAAATACAGTCGATTCTCATCTGTGGTACTTATGTTCTATAAAGTTACTGCAAACACTGACTGAATTAACAAATACTGAACCATTGCTCTTAGGGGGACTACAAGGGTTACTGCAAGTCTCTGGTCACATGTCTTCAACTCATCAATACATAACCTTGTTTTATGTATGTTTCTGTATAAAGGTAGCACTTCAGCACTATGCTTGGGAGTCATTTTTAACATCAAAATTACCAACGAAAAGCACAAAAACGTGAAGAACGCGGCACTAAATAGACTGGGAAAAGTCACTTGTTTACAGTATGAGAGCAGAAACAAGAAGGCACAGCATCACTGAAAATGTGCACATGGGCAAAGCAAATTTTTCATCACTCTGCACATGTCCAGGGAAGTACTGTTGAGTACTGACTTTGAGGTTGCAAATAAATTTTAGCAAGCAGGCTAATCTGCAAATACAAAATCTGCAAATAAAGAGCACCAACTAAATGAGTCACATATTTCACAGTACAGTCTCTGATTTGACTGCCACCAAAAGGAAGAGATCTGGAAAACCCTAATAAATGTTATTCAGTTACTATGCAAACTGAAAAGAGTTTGGACTAGAGTGCTTCAAGAAGTTAAGATGTCCGAGACTTTCATAAGTTGGTATTGTTAAAAATGTTACTTCCTACCTGGTATATTCTAAAAGGGATGTAACGAAATCCATTTTCCTCTGCAGGATATTCCATGAGTTTCCGATTGATGGCCCAAAACTGGTCAAATCTGTCTGTAATGATAAATTATTCATTAAAAATGAACAACATTATAATTTAATACCTCATATGAAGAGATTAAAGTTGTTAAGCATCCATTCTAATAGAAGTTTCTGAAAGGGCATTATTTCTATATTATTTTTCTTAAACTTATCTTTCCATAACTAAACATAAAGCAAGATATAAAATTATTTTTTTTCTACATTATTGTTGCTTCCTTTTCCTAGATATCTCCATAGACATTTTTTCTCATAAGAGAAACTCTAAATAGATTATGACTACTGGTGTTATCACAGCAAAAAACATCAGGTATAGATGAATGTCTCGATTCCCTTGGTCCTATTCCTACTGTCTAAACTAAAGGCACAGCTTCAAGTGACCTAAAGTTTAACCACAAATTGTTTAAAGAAACAAAGTAAAAATACCAAACACAGTACACATTAAACAGAAAAAAGATAAAATTATAGGACAGGCTTTGAAAGAAATGTGAAACTGACACTTAAATAACTGTCAGTTGCAGCTTAATCCCAGACTGATTAAACAACTCCTTTTTAAAAATGTAAGGCTTGCTTTAAACAAAAAAAACCCCACTTTACTGATACATAATTCACATACCATAAAATTCACCCTTTTGAAGTGTTAACTGAGTGGTTGTTAGCATATTCAGAGTTGCCAATATATAATTTCAGAACATTTTCATCATCCCCAAAAGAAACCTATACCCATTAATAATTATGCCCTCCCCCCACATCCCCTGGAAATCACTAATCTCTATTTCTATTCCAGAAATTTCATATAAATGGAATCATATAATATGTGGTTTTCTGCATCTGTTCTCCTTTCTTACTATGTTTTCAAGGTTCATTCATGTTGTAGCATGTTATCAGAACTTTATTTTTACTACCAAATAATATGTCATTGTATGGAGATACCACATTTTGTTTACCCATTCAATAGTTTGTAGACATTTGGGCTGTTCCCACTTTTTGGCTATTATGATTAATGCTACCATGAACATTCACGTACAAGTTTCTGTATGGATGCGTATTTTCTATTTTCTTGGGCATATTACCTAAGAATGGAACTGCTGAGTTACACAGTAACTGTTTATCTGCCATATGGTAACTATGTTTTGAAGAACTGCCAAACTGCTTTCCAAAGAGGCTGCACCATTTTACACCCCCGCCAACAATATATGAGGGTTCTGATCTGTCCACATCCTTGCCAACACATTATTGTCCATCTTCTTTATTATAGTCATTCTAGTGGGTATGAAGTGGTATCCCCTTATGGTTTGATTTCCATTTCCCTAAAGACTAATTATGCTGAGTATCTTTTCATTTGTTTCCTAGCCATTTATATATTTTCTTTTGGAGAAATGACTATCAAATCCTTTGTCCTCTTTTTAACTGGGTTGTTTATCTTTTTGTTGTTGAGTATTGTAAGAGTTCTTTATGTATTCTGGATACAAGCTCCTTAATCTGATAAATAATACACAACTATTTTTTTTCCCATTCTGTGTGTTGTTTTTTAACGCCTTTAACTCACCCGGATTTCTACCTTAAAATATTTTTTATACACAGAAATTTATCTCAGAATCAAATCTCTGTAAAGTACATGAATACTCCAGAATCTCAGGTCAGCCTGGTATATTATCTACTACTAGACTCATCTCAACCCAATTTACTGGTAATATATTCATACTGCTTAAGCCATCATAATTATATATAAAAAACAAAGTTTAGCTGTTTCTTCTTAGATGACTGTGACAGGCTCTAGGCCTTCTCTAATCTCATTTTCAACTCCAATCTGGGGAAAGACACATACTACAATAGAACTGGTAGGATAGGGAATTTAGAACCCAGTCAGTCCAGGGCAATTTCACAGATGACAACTAAGGTCCAGCTTGTTATGAGTTTAGTTAAGAACCAAGACAAGACTCTTGGTCTTCTGATTCAAAGTCCACAACCGTTTCAACAGTTGCAACCACAAAACTGCATCTTAATGCTAAGAGTAGCTCCTTTAACCACAATTCTTTCATGTATGAATCAATTATTCAGTCAATGCTTTTTTAAAAGTATCTTTCTGCTTTCAAGTATCAAGCAAGAATGTGATAGCTAAATAAAGTGATTCTTCGTGCACTGCTAAAATTTTACTCACTGCCTCGTCATTAAATCTCTAACACCTACCACAGTGCATGCACAACATATGCTCTTGAATCAATGAATAACAGAATACTACATACATAAATTTTCATTAAAATTTTTGGATTCTTATCCTAGGTCTGTAACTTAATAGCTAGACTAGAAATAACAAATCAACTGAAAATTCTGCCCTAATTCACTTACAGATGAAATAAAAGGAGTTAAATAGTTCTAATACCTCTTCTAAAAATAAAATTTTGTAATTATTTAAGACACCTTCTTTATCAAAATATAACTTATTAAAAACCACAAGCAAACCTCTATTAAATGAAAAATTTATACTGTTTCTAACAGAGGGGAAAAAATGGGCTAAAGCAGTGGTCCTTAACCAGGGAAGATTTTGCTCCACTGTGGGTCTGGGGACATTTTTGGATGTCACCAATATGTGTGTGTTACTAGCATCTAGTGGGTAAAAGACAGGGATGCTGCTAAACATACCACAATGCATAGGACAGCTCTCCACAACCAAGAATTATCTGACTCAAAATGTCAATAGGGCTAAAGGAAGGAAAGCAAACACAAACAAACAAAAAGTACAGAAAGGTAATTAGTGAAAAGCTTTCACGTACCTATACTGCAAAAAAGTAAACTGGAAAAAGAAACATTACTGTGCACATTATCAATTTGCTGACACTCAACCCCAAATTCACCCGTCAATATATACACAGGCATAACGGACACAATTTCTTTAAGCATCTCTAGCGTGACAATCACATTAAGCTTTCTCAGTAGAGAGTACTGAAAGGACACTGCAGGAGAAAGGGGCTCCTGCCTACACACACACACACTGAAGGCTCCTTGCCCAAATTAGCACCCTGCTTTCCTCTGCAGGCCCATATGGGTGGCTGGCCTACAGTTTCCCACAGAGACGCCAGTCCCTCTGCATGCTTGTGCCACTTGTTGCTGGTGGCCGGCACTCCAGATTTTCCTGACTTCCCAGCCACTGCAGACCTGCTCCAATCTGGGCAAAATAGTGAACACTTCTCTACTAACCCAATGGGCTGGAATATACATTCTCCAATGAGTTCTAAACCCAGCCCTGGGAAGGGGCTCCTTTTAAGTGTGACCTTCCTCTTTAGCCCCAGGGTACCAGATATGATTTTCTTATATCTTCAGTTACTCTTTTACCGGAGTTTAATCATTCAGTATATCATACTTAACCTATTTATCCCTCTGTGTGGTTTCTATCTCCTAACTGGATCTAGTCTGATACAACTATGTTTTAAAGGAATAAAGACATAATAAAAATCTGTATTAATTAAGATTAGCTTTATCTTCTTATAAAAATGTTATGTTCTTATATAAAATAGGCATTTCCTCAACAATACCAAAAACATTCCAACCAAGAATAATCTAACTTTTATAAGTCAAAGTTATTAATTAGAAAGACACAAATAAAAGAAATTAAAAGAAAATCAGTGCTGAGTTTCAGTTTATAACCAAATGTCTTTCACACTGGGTTTTGTAACATCAGGAACTCTTTTATCCCTTAGTCAATAATTAAATAAAATTGGAGTAAGGATGTATTGCTAACTTCCTACATAGTAATGAATCAAGTATATATTAACCTGTCACCAAACAATTAGTTATTATAATTAAGTTGTAAATTTAGTTATTTGTGTCATTGGCCACGAAAACAGTACCTACAAGTAAAAGAAGCTCAATGGTCTTTAGCTGCTCATTTTTTAAACTGTAAAGTTTAAACTGTAAAGTTAGGTAAATGTATCTATTTCAACAGCTTTCATGTTAATTTAGTTCTAATTCTAAAACAAAACAAACTACTAAGTAGAAGAAAAAATTAAAACTAGCAGTCACTTAGCTTATACAAAGAATGGGAGAAAAGAAGGTAACTTAACGTACTTCTTGCCAGAGCTATTAAGAATATGATTGATAAGCTGGTTTCTGTTTTCTATAGCTGTGCTATAGAAAGTCAATCTATTTTTTTTAAAGATATTAAAAACAGAATTCCTCAAAATCCTGGTGGCCACCAATTTTTTTTTTCTCACTCTCTGCTGAATTAAGCTTTTATATTGGTCTTGGAAATTTTTTAAAAATCCAGAAAAAAAAATTTTTTAAACCAAAGATCTTCTTAAGAAGCATGAAAAATAAATTGATTACATTTGTATTCTTTGTTCCTCACATGGAAAAAGCTGCAGAAAAAAGTGGCGATCTTAAAGGATGTTTCTGCTCTTCCACTTAAGCTTTATTAAGAACTCAAGGCAAAATAATTTTTAATATTCAAATGCCACAAACAATGTATTCGTTTACAGGATCCCACAGGAAACGTGGAGGACATCTAAGGGACTGCGACCCAGCCTCAATTCAGTAATGTGGTATTGCTGGCTGGGATATAACCATAGGAAAGGGGTGAAATGGCTTCCACATGCACACCATCCACTTCCTGCTCTTTAAGTCTGTGATGTCAAAAAGAACAGATTTACAGCACCCTAAATAAGTGTCAGATCATCATGGCCCATAAAACACAGGCTTTAAGTTTTTCTTTAAAGAGAAAAGCAAATGGTTGAAAATCACTACTGAAGGGAACACACTCCTCACAGAATTCTGCATTTATCAACAGTATTATTCAAATCAGTACTACAGGTGGTCATGTAATATACATGGTGTTTTGACCAGAGGCTTTCAAAATTTATAGCAGAAAACATATCCAAGTACAGACCTATTCGAATTAATTTCTTAACATGTAATATAGTAAACATCTTTGTGAAGCAAAGTAGGAGGGGAAAAAAAACAGTAATTACTGGTAGGTACCAAACACAGGTGTGTTAAATATGTGACCTGTATCTTCAAACTCATTTGTCCTCTGAGTCATATGTTAACAGGACAGTTAGGGCTGACCCAGGGAAGGGAACATTCTCTGTACGGCAGCAAGTCCACTGGTGCTTGGATGCTTCTTAACAGAACTGCACCCACACATTTCCATGAGAACTTCTGTTTGAGGTTTAAAGTTACTGTGATGTATCTTCAAAGAAGTCTTGAAAATGCTTCAAGGACCCCTGAAAATTTGTCATGAAAACAAAAGTAGGCAGGACCAGCAGGCTGGCCTCTGTATTAAGGCTGAGAGGAGAACCAAACCAGGAGAAGGTCAATCCTTAATCCTGTTCGTAAACACTCATCTTGGCAATAGGATTGTACCCTGGGGAATTTGTTGTTAGAGTGAATCAAAAGAGCAATAAAACCTGGATCTGAGGAAATCTTTGACCTGGAGCATCACTGTCTCAGAATAAACTGAGAGAAGACATTTATAGTAGTCTCCCCTTATCCATGGGGGATACGTTCCAAGACCTCCAGTGGATGCCTGAAACAGCGGATAGTACCGAATCCTACACATACTGTGTTTTTCTTATACCTACATACCTGTAATAAAGTTTAATTTATAAATTAGGCACAGTAAGAGACTATCCCGATTGCCAGCATCACTAACATTTTGTGGCCATTATTAAGTAAAATAAGGGTTACTTGAACACAAGCCCAGCAATACCACAACAGTTGATGTGATAACTGAGACGGCTACTACGTGACTAACAGGAGGGTAGCACATACAGTGTGGATATACCAGAATCATCCCCTATACTTCACATGCTGAGGTGAGACGGAACAAGGTTTCATCATGCTACTCAGAACAGTGCACGATTTAAAACTTGTGAATTACTGATTTCTGGAATTTTTCATTTAATATCTTCAGACCACGTATGCCCACAGGAAACTGAAACTGTGGAAAACAAAACCATGAATAAGGAGAACTACCATAGTCCTCTGCCCTAAAAAAGAAGTGCTGTCTATTAAAATAAAGTCAATTACTGGGATTCACTCTTGGAAAACATTAAAGATGCTGTAACACACCGTCTAGAAAACTGGCCTCAAGGAGAGGAATCAATATATATTTTTACAGTGCAATTCTCTCTGTATTCACTGCTACAACTTTCATCTAAACCACCATCAACTCTCATCTGAACCATTGCGACAGCCTCCTAATTGGGCTCTGCCCTTCCACTTGTATCCATAATACACAGCATCCAGAATGCTCTTTTAAAACATAAATTGAATCATACCATGAATGAATAAATTTCTAAACATTTTTCTAATGGGCCATAAGGAATAATGCTTTATAATGTACTTTAACAATACGATTATTTGAAGTTAAGTACTAGAATCATTATTAAAAGAAAAAATCCAATGCATCTCCTTACTGGCTACAAATGGGGCAGACTGCTCCCCACTCAAACTCTGCATGCAAGCAACCATAATGTTGGTAATGAAATACCTCCTTCCCGGGAAGCTGGTTCCTTTCAGCCCCCTCCCACTCCCTTGGAATGCAATGGTTCCTGCATCCCTCTGAGATCTCGCTGCTACCAATCTGCTTACTTACTAAAGCTCCAAATCACACTATTTTTCTTTTCTGTCCCTAGAAAACACCAAGCTTATCCCCATATCACAGTTAGAGGCTTGGAATCCCCCACTTTTCCAATCGTCACATAGCTGCTTTTTTGTCATCATCCAAGTCTCAACAGAAGTGTCACCTCCTCAGGGGAGAATTTCCTCATAATTCTAGCTAAAGTATTATTCTGTTTTCTTCTAAACACTTAACCGTTCTTTGAAATTACCCTATTTACATGTTTAATTAGTTACTCTCTCTCCCCCAATTAAAATGCATTCCAAGAGTCAATAAAATAAAGTAGTTGACTTTATTTTAATAGACAGAATTCAATTACTGTATTTCAACCAATTAAGAAACATTTACTTCAAATTTATTTTCAAATTGGGCCAGTAACAACATAAAAGGGATTCAAAATTCAAAAAAAATCATAATGTTAAAAACCCGCAACTTATTCTATGTGCTCATGTTAAAAATTTAAAAAAAGGAAGAAATGACCCTCAATTATATTCAAGTCTTCACTGGCTCTACAAGACAATTTTTAAAGTAGCTTGTTTGCTAAAAAGAGATTTAAAGAGCTATAGCCAGTGGCAGGCCAGCGCTAATTAACTAAATGTATTCCTGCGTAAATCACCTATAGATTTTTAACCAGATTACCTGACTTGTTACCTTTCAAAACTACTGTAAATTGAGAAAATATTCTTCCTCTCAGGTTAAGTTACAGTTTATCACTTTCCTAAATTCAGAGGGCCAGAAACAAACTTAACATGTAATCAAGCCCAGTTTTACTTCACTCAGAGCACTCCAAAGTCATAAGACAAAAACAAAAATCTATTTTAACTTTTGAAAGACCAATGGAGAAAAAGATACTCCATTATATTCACTATTATCTTTGCAATGTTTGTTATGCAGGATACTCTATCTTTATTCTAATACAAATTCCTCATGCTTCTGATGAGAAACTGTAAATGAAAAAATTTTATTAATAATTCTTCATAGACAAATGACAAAAGCTTAAAAAGCTGGGTGGGGCACCAGCGGTCACTGGAGATGCAATATATCATGCAACATTTCTCAGCTTTAGCTGCCTACCTGGACCACCTGAGAAACTTTTAAAAAAAATACTAATGTCAAGGACCCACTCCAGACCAGTTATTTCAGATTCCCTGGAACTGTATTTTTTGGAAACGCCCAGATGATTCCAATATGTAGCCAGAGTTAACAGCCTCCAGATGGAAAATACACTGGCTTTAGAATCAGAGATCTAAGATCAAATCCTGGTCCCATCTCTTACTAGCCCTGTAAGCTCTTTTCCTCATTTTTAAAGTTGATAATGTTTATCTAATTCTTAGGAAGAATCACTAAGAAGGCATATCCAGGACTGGGACATCACAGGAATTTAGTAAATGTAATATGATTATAGGTAAATTCTGTTCTATTTCAAATCCATCTCATCTGTCCAAGGTGGCTACATGAAAAATGCCTCTTTAAAAGAAGTCCCCCATTTGCAAATAGTTCATATTATGAATCTCCAGTTTAATTCAGGCAAGGAAGAGAAAAGTAAAAGTAAAACAACTGATAGAAGTAACAGTATACTCAATTAAGTTTTTACTTTGTAGGATCTGCATAGAGTTAAATCTATTAAAGTGTTTATTTACTCCTATTATGTACCTAATTGAGTACTGGGAGCTGTAGAGAATTAAAAACCAAAATATAAAACAAGTACACGGACTCTCCTTTACTTAATATGTAGCTGGGGAAGCCAAACTGACATACATAAAGTTACCACAATTTCTCATGGGTCCGATTGGTCCTTTATTGTGCATTAGTAGTGCCTGATGGTTCAAGTCCTCCCCGCCCTTCTCTTCTAATGCAGGTGACCAAGTGACAGATGCTTAAGTAAAAAGCATGTTAAAAGTTAGGCTGGGGACTTCCCTGGTGGCGCAGGGGTTAAGAATCTGCCTGCCAATGCAGGGGGACACGGGTTTGATCTCTGGTCCAGGAAGATCCCACATGCCATGGAACAACCAAGCCCATGCGCCACAACTACTGAGCCTGCGCTCTAGAGCCCACGCGCCGCAACTACTGAAGCCCGCATGATCTAGGGCCCGTGCTCCACAACAAGATAGGCCATCACAATGAGAAGCCCGCACACCGCAACCTGTTCGCCACAACCAGAGAAAGCCCGCGCACAGCAACAAAGACCCAACACAGCCAAAAATAAAAATTTTTTAAAAAGTTAGGCTGGTAAAAAAGTGGTATTAAAATAACTCAAGTGATGCTAGAGTGAAAAGTCATGGGTTCTGATTATAGTAGAAACTCAGAGATCATTTTTATTAATAACATACCTGAACAGAATTTAACTGTTTTTTTAAAACCCTAAATGAATTTTATGTTGTTTGATTTTCAAAGCAACTTTTGAGGGAAGCTGCGGTTCAAAGCAGGTAAATGATTTGCTTGAGGTCACCAGGTCAGTAGATTCTCAGGGATGCTACCATATCACAGAAAACTTTCAGTTACATTTCTATAAATTAAAACGCTGCTTGCTTGTTAAAACTCCAAGTTGAGTCAATTCAATGACGTATGATTAACAGGAATCTGAGAAACTGTTCATGAACAGAATGTTCACATTATCAAAAATTCCAGTCCTATACTTCAAAATTCATGGTAGTGTCAGGTATAATAGTTTACCAAATCTTGTCTCCTTTGGCAGTTACAGATCTCAAACTGAACAGTTAGCAGTAGCTGCTGCAGAAATACTTAATAAACATTTAAGTAAATAAAAATTTACTTCAACATGCACATTAAGGCATTATTTTTCAATGAGAACAAGGAAAAATGCAACTGATAATTGAAAACATCATTCAACTAGGAACAACTACCTCTTAAAAGCAGACATGGACAATGATGAGGAAAACGGGAAAATTCAACCATAGTTTAGCTTTTAGCTACTAGGATTATTCAGGTGGCAATTACTACACAATTTATTTATTATAACAACTCATTCACTATCAAAACAAAGTTGACTTGTAAAATTATACACATACCCCCCAAAATAGGGCCCATCCAACATTTTATAAACTATATTACTTCCTATAGTGAGTTTATTTTAGAATAAATACTATTATTTTAAATGTATTCAGTAGGTTTTAGTAATAAGTGATATAATGTATCCTAAAAGTTAATCAGGATTTCTAAGAATTCCAGTAGAAATAAGAATAAAGTTATTAAAAATTGAAATTATTCTACCAGTGCTTCTCAACTTATTCATTTACACTCAAATATCTGAATCCCACAGAATATTATTCTGAGTGTAATAACACCTTAAAATAAATGATGATAAAAATATTGGGGGGAAACTTTTTTTTGAATTTTATATTATTTATTTTGTACAGCAGGTTGTTATTAGTTATCTATTTTATACATATTAGTGTATATATGTCAATCCCAATCTCCCAATTCATCCCATCACCACCACCACCCTCCCCTGCCACTTTTGGGGGGAAACTTCTGTATGTAAACCCTTTCTCCTTCACTCAATGAGCCTATGCAGTTGCTCTCTTCTATTCCTCCTTCCCAGATATTAGATGTCCACTAATTGCCTTTTTTCCTCTGCTCCTCCTTCCTTATATTCTGAGTGGACAAATAGCAATACATTTTTTTTCTTGCAAAAATGTTTTTATAGGGTTTTAAAAACCCACATAAAAATAATTTCACCTTAAAATAAGTGAAAAGTTAAGTGCAGGTTAATATACTTGTAGGAAAAAAAAATCTGAGTTTATTAACAAAAACAAGAAGCTACTTTAAGAAAAAGAGGCATATATCTTGAAGTGTACTTCTGAGTGTGGTTTATGGTAATGTGAAATAAAGCGAAATCTGAATCTGGCTAAATCTTTTATGCAAATAAACTCCAATTAAAAATACCATTTGGGATATTTTATTGATATTCCTCTACAGAGAAAGATAGAAATAAGCTAGATGTAGAAAAGCCCAGGAACCAGAGATAGTCTGGATCCTAAAGGGACCCTGTGGGAAGAAATGCTTCTTAAGTAGAAAGCCACTTTGAAGATAATGATCAGGACTTGACTGAACACCCTGTATCTTAGATACACAAATTTGTTTATTTTGCACTCATTTTTTATGGGTTGCTTCTTTTCTAGTTTTCCAGCATTTGGGTTAAAATCGTGCAACTCTCTAAATACTAATTAAAACACTGGAATAGTTTAATATTTAAATGTAATTTTCACATAAAAGGATTTCTGAATCTTTTAGTTTCTAAAGCAATAAAAGAGACATGCAACGAATAATAACAAATTAGCCCTGCTATAGAACGGCAGTTACTTCTTTGGTTCAGAAAAAACATCATTAATATGGAGAACTGTGACATCAAGAACTTCTTATCACAGCCACTAGTCAGGACTGGTCTGCACAGGCAGAGATGGAGTAAATAGAATGTCACAGGGATAGGACTGGGAGAGTGGAGGGGGAGGAAATTCTAGAATTCTCAATAAAGTAATTTCTAGGTCTTTGTTAAAAAGTACATGAAATAGGTACCTGGGAATAGGTAACACACTGGCCCGCATTAATTAGACTGTTGAGCTAAAATGTTTATCTGGTCATCCAGACCCTAGAAAGATAATGAAAGAATTGGTCAGAGAGTAGGTAAAAGTTTAAATGAGAGGTAAGAGAGGGAAAGAAGTGTTAGCAACATACTCAGAACTAGATCAAGTGCCACACAGAAAGCTGGAGAGGGAGAGGAAAGGCAGCAAAAGAAGGAAAAGGAAAAATATGGAAGACACATGTTACTTCAAAAAATGTAAACAGGGACTTCCCTGGTGGTGCAGTGGTTAAGAATCCGCCTGCCAATGCAGGGACATGGGCTCGATCCCTGGTCCGGGAAGATCCCACATGCCGCAGAGCAACTAAGCCCGTGTGCCACAACTACTGAGCCCATGCTCTAGAGCCGACGAGCCAGAACTACTGAGCCCATGTGCTGCAACTACTGAAGCCCGTGCACCTAGAGCCCGTGCTCTTCTACAAGAGAAGCCACCACAATGAGAAGCCCGCGCACTGCAATGAAGAGTAGCCCCCGTTCACCACAACTAGAGAAACCCCGCGCGCAGCAACGAAGACCCAACGCAGCCAAAAATAAATAAATAAATGAATTTTTAAAAAATGTAAACAGTCTTACTGAAATGACAGCATACTATTGATTCATTTGTCATTTAACAGTAACCTCAACAAAAATAAAATAATCCTCATCATCCAGAAACAATTATAGCTAAGTTTACAATAAGAAGTTCACATGGTTATGGTTACATACAAGAAGAGTTAACTGATTAAAATAACTTTTTAATTTGTTTACATGTCAAAGTCCTTTTGTTTAAAGGATATAGTTCCAAATACAGCCTAAATGAGTCACTGTAACAACTGAACATAGTAGTTCTCAAAGGCTGAGTTGGTGGAACAGATGAGAAACTTCATAAATAAATTGGCCCAGGCTTTAGACTTTCAAACACATCTCACAAGGCTGTTGAGATGACAGTGATAATTCATGTAAAGTACCCAGGACAGAACTTGGGGATTCAATAAATGATCACTGCTACTTTAATGGAGAAGCAGTTTTATGCAGTAATTCTACATCACGGACTCCGGAGCGCGGCCGGCTGCGGCGCTTGCACACTTGGAGCACGCCTGGCTGTCAGTAACGCCAGGAAGTTAGCTGTCGGGATCTAGAAAATTGTTTTCCGTCCCTTTTCCCCAGTTTTTAGTGTCAGGAAACAGCAACGTGTGACTGCCTCACAGCTAGCCGCAAAGCGCAAAAGCCGCCCAAGGATGACAAGAAGAAGAAAGATGCCGGAAAGTCGGCCAAGAAAAAGACCCAGTGAACAAATCTGGGGGCAAGGCCAAAAAGAAGAAGTGGTCCAAAGGCAAAGCTCGGGACAAGCTCAATAACCTAGTCTTGTTTGACAAAGCAACGTATGACAAACTCTGTAAAGAAGTTCCAAACTATAAGCTTATAACTCCAGCTGTCGTCTCTGAGAGACTGAAGATTTGTGGCTCCCTGGCCAGGGCAGCCCTGCAGGAGCTGCTTAGTAAAGGACTTATTAAACTGGTTTCAAAGCACAGAGCTCAAGTAATTTACACCAGAAATACCAAGGGTGGAGATGCTCCAGCTGCTGGTGAAGATGCATTAACAGGTCCCACCAGCTGTATATTTTGAAAAATAAAACTTTATTAAATAAAAAAAAAAATTCTACATCACCTCTCTCAGAGCAGTGGTACTCAAATGGGGTGATTCTGCCGCTTAGGGGATATCTGGCAATGTCTGGAGACATTTTTTAATGTGATGATTGAGAACGGGGAGTAGTGTGCTCCTGGCATCTAGTGAGTGGGCAGAGGCCAGGAATGCTGCCAAACATCCTATAGTGCACAGGACAGCCCCTCCCTGCCGCCACCCCAACATCAAAGAATTATCCAGTCCAAAATATCTAATGGTGCCAACAATGAGAAATCCTGCTCAAGAGTAGTGGCTCTCAAACTTTAGTGCATCACAATCACCTGGAGGGGTGCTGGACCACAAGTTACTGGGATCTGCCCCAGAGTTTCTGACTCAGTTGGTTTAGGATACATTTCTAATCAGTTCCTAGCTAAAACTGATACTTCTGTCCCATTGTCTACACTTTGAGAAACACTGCTCTAGGGAAAAGTGATCAGGAGCTAATTGACAAAACAAAAAAAATATTACGAAAAGTAAGTACACTTGGGGTTTTCCATTCTCTTGAGGAGAATTACGATATTAAGTTTCAAAACAAAAGATTCATTTAAAAACAAAATAAGTTAAAATATATATGCACATATACCTTAACATAGGTCCTGGCAATTTTTTTCAGTCTGACATCAAAAGCAAAGCCAACAAAAGCAAAAATAAACAAGTGGAACTACATCAAGCTAAAAAGCTTCTGCTCAGCGAAAGAAATCATCAACAAAATGAAAAGACAACTTACTGAATGGGAAAAAATATTTGCAAATCTTGTATCTGATAAGAGGTTAATATCCAAAATATATAAAAAAAACTCATACAACTCAATAGCAAAAAACCCCTAAACAATCCAATTTAAAAATGGGCAGAAGATCTGAATGGACATTTTCAAAGAAGACATATAGATGGCTAACAGGTAGATGAAAAGTGCTCAACATCACTAATAATAAGAAAATCAAAACCACAATAAGATATCACCTCACGGGCTTCCCTGGTGGCACAGTGATTAAGAATCTGCCTGCCAATGCAGGGGACATGCGTTCGAGCCCTGGTCCAGGAAGATCCCACATGCCAGCGGAGCAACTAAGCCTGTGCACCACAACTACTGAGCCTGCGCTCTAAAGCCCACGAGCCACAACTACTGAGCCTGCATGCCACAACTACTGAAGCCCGTGAGCCTAGAGCCCGTGCTCCGCAACAAGAGAAGCCACCGCAATGAGAAGCCCGCGCACCTCAACGAAGAGTAGCCCCCGCTCGCCACAACTAGAGAAAGTCCGCACACAGCAACGAAGATACAACACAGCCAAAAAAAAAAAGATATCACCTCACACCTGTCAGAATGGCTACTGTCAAAAAGAAAAGAGATAACAAGTGTTGGCAAGGACGGGGAGAAAAGGAAACCCTGTGCACTGCTGGTGGGAATGTAAACTGGCGCAGCCAGTATTTTAGTTATTTTTAGTTATTTTATAACTGGTAAGGTACAGCATGGTGACTACAGTTCATAATACTGTATGGCATATTTGAAAGTTGCTAAGAGAGTAGATCTTAAAAGTTCTCATCACAAAAAAAAGTTTTTTACAACTATGTAAAATGACATGTTAACTAGACTTACTGTGGTAGTGAGCACTTTGCTATATATACAAATATCGAATCATTATACTGTACACCTGAAAATAATATAACGCTACATGTCAATTATATCTAAATTTAAAAAATTAAAAACTAAAATAAAAATATAAAAACAAAGTTAAGTTAAATTATATATGCATATATACCTGTGTATATATATATGTGTTTTGTGTTTGTGTGTATACCGTGTTTTGTTTTTTTTTAAGAAGAAAGAGGAATCATACTGTAAATTCAAATAATAAGAATAGGTCATGAGTCCAAGAGTGAAAATCAATATCCGGATATTGATATTGGATCAATATCTGACAGATGTTCATCTGCATTTCCTTTATATAGGGTACCAACATTCATAAGAAAAAGCTTCTTGAACCTTCCCAAACTTACCTTACAAAAAAGTAACAGTACATCACAAGGCATACATTTTTTTAAAGTTTTTTAACTGGACCAGATAAATAAAAGATATGATAAGGTAGTCTTCTTACTGTAGCTAATTTGGAATTTTACTTAAAATGACATTACAAACTAAACCTTTGTATTCCTGCAACACTAAGAGTTCACTAAAAATATTTTCAAGTACTGATCAGAGTTTAGACTGAACTATAAATCTAGTCTCATAGATTTGTACATTTATCAACTGAATCTCATACACAAAAATGTATTCTCTCTACCACTGATTAACTCTGGAACATATGACCATTCACTGTAATTAATGAACTCTTCAATAAACTTATGTTAGTATAATTTGTAGTGTATTATGAAATAACTCTAAATGTTTTCACCAAGTTTTATTATCCATGACGTTCACTGCCAAGTATACCCAAAGCACTGTAAGAAGCTATGATCCAAGTTATCACCAAATTTATTTATTCATTCAAATCATGTAATTCCCAAGAGCAATCTTTCTCCAGAAGCCAAGCAAAGTATCTTTATGATTTTATATTAAAACACAAATGCATAAACTTTTTAGATTTTCATCATTATTTCTAATTACAGAAAGTTAGAATACCAAGAGATTGATTTAAAACATGTAGCATAATAGAGTAAAATGCTTGTTTGTTCAACAGTAAAACTTGAATGCTCAAGCAGGTTACAAATTTTCTCTAAGCAAATTTCTCACAAAGTTGTAGATTCTTGAAGCCACACACACAGCTTCAGACTGAACTTATTTATCTTACTATACTGCAGACAAAACAATAAAGGAAACGACTATCTCAGCTGTATGCAGAAAAAAAGCAAAACACAGTTAGTGGATATAAAGAACTCTCAAACATTAGGAATGTATGGGATTGCTCCATATTCATTGCCTTGTATCACTGGGACATCAACTGTCATATCCTTTAAGATAAAATAATAAACAGGGCACTTATTGTTAAAGTAAATGACTATGAAATTAGAAGTTGCAGCATTCGATTCAAATCTGTTAAGCTTTCTTCATCTACTGACACACACTCACAATACTTAATTCTATCAACATCTAACTCAATGCATCTGCACGTGAATGTCTCAGAGACATTTCAAACTTTTCTTTTTAAATTTATTTTATTTATTTATTTTTGGCTGCGTTGGGACTTCGTTGCTGTACACGGGCTTTCTCTAGTTGTGGTGAGCGGGGTCTACTCTTCGTTGCGGTATGTGGGCTTTTCATTGTGGTGGCTTCTCCTGTTGTGCAGCACAGGCTCTAGGCATGCGGGCTCAGCAGTTATGGTTCACGGGCTCTAGTGCATGCTCAGTAGTTGTGGTGCACAGGCTTAGCTGCTCCGCGGCATGTGGAATCTTCCCGGACCAGGGCTCGAACCTGTGTCCCCTGCGCTGGCAGGTGGATTCTTAACCACTGCACCACCAGGGAAGCCCACATTTCAAACTTTTGCCTTCAAGGCTGACCTTCTCAATTTGGCTTTGTTCCCCATCCCAAACCTATTTTTTATCTAGTTATTTCATATCATGGTATAAAGCGCTACTATCCATCTAGCTGCCCAAGTCAGAACTCAGGAATGATTCTTTCCTTTCTTTCAACCTAAACGTGAAACCATACACAAACCCCTGTGTCCCTGTCCTTTGAAGTAAAAGGCTTTTGCTTTAGTCTCCCAGGCCTCCCTTGTGTCTCAAAAGGCTGACTCAAGAGTTAATGATTAGGAAATGTGAAGATGTAGAAATAAAGAATAGCTGTTGGGCTGGGAAACTGGTAACAATTTAGACTAAAAATCCACCACACAGCACAGTCACCCAACTCCCAGGTCCCTGAAAGATACAGATAAAGGCCTGACACACATTCCTGAGTTGTCTTTTTTTTTTTTTTTTTTTGCGGTATGCGGGCCTCTCACTGTTGTGGCCTCTCCCGTTGCGGAGCACAGGCTCCGGATGCACAGGCTCAGCGGCCATGGCTCACGGGCCCAGCCGCTCCGCAGCATGTGGGATCTTCCCAGACCGGGGCACGAACCCGTGTCCCCTGCATCGGCAGGTGGACTCTCAACCACTGCACCACCCGGGAAGCCCTCCTGAGTTGTTTTTAAAGGAAGCAGGCCCCCACCAGATGGAAACTGCTGACCACAAGAACACAGATCCTAGTCTGGTTGAAACCAGAAGGTTGATGATGCTTGGAACTTCACCTTGATGCCAACCAATCAGAGAATTGTGCAACAGCTGATCACACACCCTGCAGCCCCCCCCTCACACTGCCTTTAAAACCCCTTCCCTGAAAGCCGTTGGTGAGTTTGGGTCTTTTGAGCGTGAATTGCCCATTCTCCTTGCTTGGTGCCCTGCAGTAAACACTGTACTTTCCTTCACCACAACCCAGTGTCAGTAGATTGGCTTTACTGTGTGTGGGTGAGCAGACTCAAGTTTGGTTTAGTAACAACCTAATACCCCACCTAATAATAGATTCTGTCAATGCTACCTCCAAAATAAACCCCAGATTTACTGACTTTTCTCCATCTCTACCATCATCACCCTAAAGGTCACCATCATCTTATACCTGAACCTACTACTACAGACTCTCCACTGCCACTCTTGGCTCCCTCTATTCCACCCTCTATTCAGCAGCTACAATGTTCTTCCGTCATATTCTGCATCTCATCACTCTCCTGCTCAAAAATCCTCCAATGGCTTCGCAATGCACTTAATATCACAATTCTTTCCTTGAGCTTCCCTGGTGGCGAAGTGGTTAAGAGTCCGCCTGCCAATGCAGGGGACACGGGTTCGAGCCCTGGTCCGGGAAGATCCACATGCCACTGAGCAACTAAGCCCGTGTGCCACAACTGCTAAGCCTATGCTCTAGAGCCCACAAGCCACAACTACTGAGCCTGCATGCCACATCTATTGAAGCCCACGTGCCTAGAGCCTGTGCTCCGCAATAGGAGAGGCCGCTGCGATGAGGAGCCTGTGCACCACAATGGGGAGTGGCCCCCACTCGCCGCAGCTGGAAAAAGCCCGCATGCAGCAATGAAGACCCAACATAGCCAAAAATAAAAATAAATAAAATAAATAAATAAATAATTTTCTTTTCCTTGACTTGAAAGGCCCTATATCACCTAGATCTTTCCCATTTCTCTAACCTCATTGCATGTCACTCTTCTGTCTTGGTCACTGGCCAAGACACACTGGCCTTCTTTCTATTTTTTAAAATGTACCGAACTCCTTTTTGCCTCATGTTCTTAAAACATGCCATTCCCTAATGTGACTAGTTCCCTTTCATCCTTAAGATTTCAGCTTAAATATCATCTTGTCAAACAGGTCTTTTATAACTACCTTAATAAAAACAGGCCCAATCCCTAATGATCTCTATTCTCAGCACTGTTTATTGCTTTCAAAATAGGGTAAGATCACTGCCAAAAGGATGCTTTCTGTCACATGAAACTTATGGAAAGAACCAGATAATAGAAAAGTGACATTTTTGCTACTTAGAATTTTTTTTTTTTAATGATGAGACTATACTATAGATTGTTTCTCACAGGGGAAATATGACAAGCACACTAGAGGAAAACGGTATCTTAGGGAAAAACAACTTATGTTCTCCCTCACTTTTGGTAAAAGCTACTAATAGGATTAAGTCTTCAAAAGTACCTAGCATTTTTCCCCACCTCAGGGGCTTTGCCCCTGCCATTCCCTCTGCCTAGGAAGGTATTAGGAACCCCAGATAAATGTATGGTCCTGCTTTAGGTCTTCATTTAATGTCATGCAATCAGTGAGGCCTCTGAGACCACCTGATTAAAAACAGCAATGCCCTCTCCCAACACAGTCCTTTCTCATCTTTCCCTGCTTTTTCTCCCACAGCACTCCTCATCGTCATAAGGCACATAATGTATGTTACTTTTATATATACTTATTGTCTGTCTCCCCCACGATAATTTAAGCTGCATAAGGGCAGGAAATTCAGTCTATTTTTTTTTTTACTACTTTATCTCCAGTATGGATTCAATAATTATCTGTTCAATGAATTAACACTAAAATGACACCCATAAAAGATGAACCAAGTTACAGCAGGAATGTGATGGTTAATTTTATGCATCAACTTGACTGGCCACAGATGCCCAGATTAAACATTATTCCTGGGTGTGCCTGTGAGGGTGTTTGGGGATGAGATTAGCATATGACTATGTGTCATTTCAGTAGACTGCCCACCCCAATGTGAGTGGACATCGTCCAATCAGTTGAGAACCTGAAGAGAACAAAAGGAAAGGCAGAGGAAATAGGAATCTGCCCCCCTTTTTTCTGCCCCATTGCTTGAGCTGAGACATCTCATCTTTTCCTACCATTGAACTGGGATTTACACCAGCAGCATCCTTGGTTCTCAGGCCTTGAAATTCAGAGTGAATTACACCTCTGACCTTCCTGAGTCTTCAGCTTGCAGAGGGCAGACTGTGGGACTTGTAAGACTCCAAAATCACATGACCCAGTTCCTCATAATAAATCTGTGTGTGTGTGTGTGTGTGTGTGTGTGTGTATTCATTCTATTTCTCTGGAGAATCCTGACTAATAAAAGGAGTATGTAAGTATGTAAGAAGAGTGGCAGGAAGGTCAACACCAAGCACAAGATGAGGTTTATTTAAAAAAAAAAAAAAGGGAGGAAAAACAAAACGAGCTTTATAAACCATGTTTGGTAAAGAAAGAACGAACGCATGGAGAACATTATTGGGAAAGATGGTTATCATATTAAGAGATGACAGAGAGAAAGCTAAACTATCCAACTTCTGTTTAGTTTCCATTTTCTTCAACAAGAGAATGATTTTCAAAGAAGCAAGTGTGAAAACTTAGCTAAAATAAAAATGACATATTCAGACATAACAGTAGGTACTTTGCTTTAAATTAATGCAAGTCTTCAGACAAAGGAAAATTACTTCAGAGGACACTAAAAGAACTTAAAGATAGGATTACAAAACCAATGCCAATAATCTTATGAAACAATGGAAAATGAGAGAGGTGCCTGAGGTCAGCAGACAGGCAAATGCTTCAACCTAAAAATATGAATGGATTTTATCAACTGGTAAGCCTGACGTCAATCTTTAGCAAAGTTTTAGAATGTTTTTAAGCATTCAGAAAGTAAAACAATAATTAGTAGAAATCAGCATAAATTTTAAAATACTTATAGCATCAAAGAGACCATGTTTCTTTTTATGACAGTATTAAGGTACTGGATACCAAAAAAGTGGTTTATCTTAATGTAACGATAAAGATCTCCTTCTGGGTGTCTATAAGCTGGATAAGTGTAGTTAGGCACACTCAACAGTTTCTAAAATGTCTGGGAACAAACTATGACAGTTTTCATTCTATTACCCACCACATTCAACCAAATGCTAAGTCCTAGCAAGTCTACATCTCAAATATTTCTCAAAACCGTCCACTTCTCTCTACCTTCAAGACTGCCCTGTAGTCTGAAAAATTCATCTGCTACCTAACCACTGGAATGGACTCGTACTTGGCTTTCTAATTCCATATTTGTTCCCTTCTAATTCATTAACCATACAGTAGCCAGAGATAACTTAAAAAAGAACATCTGATTCCTTTATATCCCTGCTTATAATCTTTCAGCAGTCCCCTATCTACCTCGCCTCACTCCCTGGAGATTAAGTTCAATATCACTAAAATGTCCTATCAGACCCTGAATAGATAGGGTCCTCTATCCAATTTGCAGTGTTATCTACTTGCCACTCTCAATCACCGTGCTCCAGTCAGAATAGCCTTCTGGAGCCTTATAAAGAAAACTGAGGCCTTGGAGAACCTCTGACTAAACACAGAAGAACCACAGGAGGCTTGAAGGGGGAAGTCCAAGTAAAATGGCTTTAAAGGTTTGCTTAAAGGAAGTAAAAGTACCCCTTAAATAAAATATTGATTTTGAAAAAAAAAAAAGAATAGCCTTCTTAGAGCCCCTAGAATTTATTAAGCTCTTTTCTCCTTCTCAGCCTAACCTACATCATTCCCTGTGCCTGGAACACTTTCATCCCAACCACACTGCTCTCTATCCCTTCCTCTATAACTCAAGACACAAATGTAATAATTATTTAAAGGCTATCTGTTTAATGTCTGCCTCCCCCACCAGAATGTGAACTCTGAGGGAAGGAACCGTGGCTGTCATACTCACCCCAGCGCCCCCTATGCCTAGCACAGTGCCTGGCATGTGGCAGGTTCTTATAATTGGCTAATCCATACGATCAGGATCTGGGCATAACTCTCGTATGATTGTCCTTTCCAAGACTTGATTAAATAACAGAGTATAAAGTCTGTGAAGAATATAAATCTGTGAGCAATACTCGTAGCGCTAGATTAAAGAATGAAAATTTCTATAAACTCAAAGTGGGGCAGGGGTGAGAGCAGAGGAAACAAGACTGACCATATACTGATAACTGCTGAGATGGGTGATAGGTGTGTGGATACTAATTACACTATTTTCTTTGCTCTTATTTATACAATGTGATCCCAGTGTTCTCATGACTGATAAACATCTGAGTTTTTCTAAAGAAAGGAAGCTTACCAAATAGTGACCTTTCACTGAGACAAAAGGTTCAAGAAGAATGCTTATGCTTCCTATTGACAGCTCTACTTAGTAATCTCCTTCCACACCATCTACACATTAGAACAGTACTGACACTGTGGTAACAGCACAGAAATGGAAGCTTCAAGATACAGAGTTAAGTCCAAAAATCTCTTGTCTTTCTGTTTTAGTAGTCTTTCTATGACACCACATTTATTTTTAGAAAGTTATCTATTGCCTTTTACCTAAGTCCTGCTTGAAAGGACGAGGGAGGAAGAGAGGCAAAGAGGGAGAGGTAAAGAGAGAAAGACAGAGAGAGAGAGAGAGAGAGAGAGAGAGAGAGAGAGAGAGAGAAATAAACAATAATTATTCTTCCAGGAAATCCTCTGGAATCAAGAATATCTAATCACCAGAATTCAGGTGTAAGTGATTACCACTGTACAGTCTTTGAATCTGAGTCTTGTGAGGTATCATCACCTTGACATTTATAAGGAAACTCCATCTCAGAAGAGTGATCTGCCATGGCCACACAACCAATAGGAGATAAGCAAAGAAAGATCAATGCTCCTTTGGAGCATATGTTAATGACCCAATGCTCCTTCTCGGACCAAGAGATTCTCAGTCCATTACTTACACTACTATATTGCAACTGATAAAAACAAAGCAATGCAATCATAACCCAACTGTCTCTATCATATAAGCCTGTGAGAACCATTGCGTTTCTTTTGCATCACCCACCAAACAAAAGAATTTTCAAAATGCTATGACTTATCATAAAATTCACCTTAAGCTAACCACTATTTCCTCTTAAAAAACAGTTTTAAGTTAAAATGGTACACTACCAAATAACTGATTTCTCTAAAAAATTACTTAGCTCAAAAGGATTAACCATACTTTATAAACAATGTAAATTTTCAATATTTAGCAGTGAAAACTTGCATTTATTTGAAGGTCTATGGAATTTATTTGATGCCATCTTTTCTTTTTTAGTATACTCAGAAAATCAAAGCTGAAAACTAAGTCATATATTATGTTAAAAATATTTTTTAGAGATTTCCTCAAATCTCTAGCTTATAAGAAAAACCTCCTGACATTTAATAGAAAATAGCCTGCAAATATAGTGACAAGTGCCTCATAAATAAGAAAAATGTTACTTTCTTCTCTTTTTTTGTGGTCATTACCTTTGTTTCACAAGGTGGTTAAATACTTTTATATCTAAAATGAAAACCCATAAAAAACACTGAAAGGCACAGTATGTCTTAAATGAGCTTTCTTGGTTTCAAAAGCTTTTCTTATTTCTCTTTCACAGAGATCTGAAAAATTAAAATTAGCATTTGAAAGTATTCAAAAATTGTTTAAATCGTTTAGTTGCTATGCTGTACAGGTGCAGTTCTGAATGAAATAAATTTACCATCTGCTTTTTCTCAATTCTGACCAGTTTACAATTACACTAACCGACAGGTGAAATGTCTTTGCCCTAACAAACCTGTAAGACTTTCTTTTGGATGGAAAAATTCTTAAACATAAAATCCACTTCCATAATTAAAAATTTTAAAGGTACTTCCTCTATTTTATCTAATACTAATCTATTTATAAAAAGCTGTTAACAGTATTTCCTTGTTGTACTACATAGAATTAAAATAAAGGAGTCACTCGGTCAGTATTTATTTTGTTCATTCTATGCCTAAGAATATACTAGGTGCTGGGGATACAGAAAATGCATGATACACTCTAACCAAGAGAAACTTATATTCTAGCAGAATACATAAACCATAACTATACCAGAGAGTGAATTATGAGAGCAAGAATGCATATGAATGAACAAGGAGCCATGAGAGCATGAAAATATAAATAGTTCTGCCTCCACTTGGCTGTAGCTTCACAAAAACAGGATTCATGTTTGTTCTATCACTGCTGGATGATCACTAGCTCCTAGCATAGTGTCAGGCACATATTAGATGTTCAATAAATAGTTTGTTGGCTAAAAAAAAATGAAACAGGGAAGTTTTCACTTAGAGGGTGACAAGACAGATGAGCATTATAACATTAAGTAAGAATTAAATAGACAAAAAGGGAGGGAAAGGTTATTCTAGGCAGAAGGAACAGAATGAACTACTATACCCACCTTTCACCAATTTACCTTAATGTAGGTAACATTCAACATTTTACCCCAAAATATATTTTCTACAAACAACCTCTACCCAGCCAAAGATTTTCTAAATGTATATTTCAATTTTAAAAAGTAGAAAATAAACTATCAAGGTCCCCACTGGATACCACATGTAGGATTTTGAGTGTGTAAACTTAATCATTAGCAGTACCAATAAAACCAAACATAATAGCTACAAAAATAATTTATAGCTAAAAGAAGGAACAAAATATATTTTAACCACATACCATTTTAAGTTGGATTTAATGAAACTCAATTTGAAAAGTAATTTAATAAAAGTTAAATTAATAAAAATAACTTTAAAATAGTCATATATCTAAGCAAGAATATAAGCTAAGACAAAAACAGGAAAAAAGGAATTTTATAAAACAATATTTTTTTTATATAAAAAATAGCATTGAAGGCAGTTATTAGACTAAGTCTGATACGTTAAGTTATACCAAGTTCTGAATGTGTGACACTGTGAGTCATGCTTTAGATCAATGATAAATACAAGCTGTTGGTTTAATCAACCTTCTATAGGCTGGCAAATGTTTTCTAAAAGGGTTAGAGAGTAAATATTTTAAGCTGTGGGCCACATGGTCTCTTTCACAACTATTTTTTTTGACTTTTTTTTTTAAGCATCTTTATTGGAGTATAATTGCTTTACATTGTTGTGTTAGCTGCTGCTGTATAACAAAGTGAATCAGCCATACATATACATATATCCCCATATCCCCTCCCTTTTGCGTCTCTATCCCACCCCTCTAGGTGGTCACAAAGCATGAGTTGATCTCCCTGTGCTAATTGGCTGCTTCCCACTAGCTATTTTACATTTAGTAGTATATGTATGTCCATGCCACTCTCTCACTGTTTGTAGATTTTTTTTTTTTTTTTTTGCGGTACGCGGGCCTCTCACTGCTGTGGCCTCTCCCGCTGCGGAGCACAGGCTCTGGACACGCAGGCCCAGCGACCGCTCTGCAGCATGTGGGATCCTCCCGGACCGGGGCACGAACCCATGTCCCCTGCAGCAGCAGGCGGACTCTCAAACACTGCACCACCAGGGAAGCCCATGTTTGTAGATTTTTTGATGATGGCCATTCTGATTGGTGTGACGTGATACCTTATTGTAGTTTTGATTTGCATTTCTCTAATGATTAGTGATGTTGAGTACCCTTTCATGTGTTTGTTGGCAATCTGTATGTCTTCTTTGGAGAAATGTCTATTTAGGTCTTCTGCCCATTTTTGGATTGGGTTGTTTGTTTTTTTGATCACAACTATTTAACTCAGCTGTTGTAGCATGAAAGTAGCCGCAGATGTTACATAAATGAATTGTGGCAGGGTTCTAATAAATCTTTATTTACAAAAACAGGTGGCTGGCTCATGACCACACTTTTTGTTTGTTTGTGTTTTTTTTTTTTTGCAGTACGCGGGCCTCTCACTGCCATGGCCTCTCCCGCTGTGGAGCACAGGTTCCGGACGTGCAGGCTCAGCGGCCATGGCTCACGGGCCCAGCCGCTCCGCGGCATGTGGGATCTTCCCGGACCGGGGCACAAACTCGTGTCCCCTGCATCGGCAGGCAGGACCACACTTTTTGCCAACCCCTGTTCTCGTGTCTCAAAGTGACTTCTCAATAATTCTTTTTATCGAGACAGCTTTACTTCCTTTCGAACACTTTCACATTAACTGTATTATTGTTTCGTTAAAGCTTCTAAAAACATTTATAGGAAACCACAGCAGAAATTCTCTTATTTTACAGATAAAGAAACTGAAGCTAAAAGGGATTGAGTGACTTGCCCTAAGGAGCTACCAGAAGAGCTGAGTCTAAAAACCACACCTTTGTTATTTCCACAACTCTTACCCATCACCCTCCATAACTAATCCTCTAATGCCCCAACTGAAACAGTTCAATCATTTTTAGAATCCTCTGCTGACTCCCTGGGCTCTCTATAGCTGACTCACCATGCTCACAATAGATTTCAAGAACATCTACTTAAAAGTTCATCTAAATTATTTACTTAAATTCTGAAGACAAATTACTCTCAGATCTCTTCTCTCTTTAGAACATTCCTGTCTTCTTCCCTTTAAGCAATCCTTTTATTCACAAGCCTCCTAAAATGTCACTTCACCTACAAATAGCCAGCCAGGAAAAGGAAAACGTACACCTTCCTAAGGGGTTGTAAACTCTTTTCATCACTTAATAAGAATATGTGTACTCAGTAATATAAATGAAGTGAAAGGCCTGGTGCCTTCCTTTTGCAAACCTTACAACCTAATTGAGAAATATCAGAGGTACAAATATGAAACTAAGGAGCAACTCCATGTAACTTGGGTCAAATCTAAGAAACTTAAAAGAAATGTGAAAATTTAATTTACAGGACACACTGTCATAAAATACGTACCTTTTGTACTAATGAAGTCACAGATAATGCCCTGTATTTTGCATAATGAAAGTTTAATAAATACTAAATAACTACAGACAACTCTGTGAGATGGTTAATGATATAGTCCAAAAGATAAAACTGTATCACATTTTTTAAATTTTTTTTTAAGGGGAAAAGAGGGGTCTTCTCTTATTCTAGTTGTTGCTATGAAAGAGCAGCTTATATTGTACCAACTCCTTGTCCAAAAACAACTATTGAAGATGGACGAAATACAGACAGTCCTTGCTTTGCACAGTAGTGCAGGACTGGAAAAATTACCATGTAACATAAAACCATGCAAAGTGATCTTAATAGTTAATGGGAAAATTTATGATTGTTTTGTGATCTTTTAGAAAATTGTCAAAATATTAAAAACTCTGATGGTTATAAATGTACAGGAAAATGAAAAAAGTAAATAAAACTAATATTTATTTAGTACTGTGTTTAACAGTACACTAATTAAAGCATTAGAAACATGGAGAATTAAAGTGCTTTATTTGTAAAAATCTTATACACAGTTTGAATAGTGCCTGCTTTCTTACAAGCAAGCATCTTTCCTAAACTTTGGCAAATTATCATACTCCTTTCTAAGTTTGGATCAACTTCAAACATGTTACTTGCACTTTCAACACCATGAGATATCCCTGTTCCTTTAATGTGATATTTTTGCCAGTATCACTCCCTCTGGGATAACTGCATCCTTTTCATCACAACCACTTCCCTCATTTGTGTGGAAGAGTTTGCCTTCACTAAGCTCCTGGGGCTGCATATCTAAAGTCTCTCAAATGGTGGTAGTGTCAACAGCCCCACAGTTAGCTATGTCTTCTATAATTCCACTACCTTCTATTCAAATTTCACTTCCAGCATTATCATTTTTTGTTTCTTTGCTACACTTTCATCTTTCTTGGCTAATTCCCTCTTTCAATTATCCAGTTTTACAAAATGTTATGTGGGCTTATCAATGGACACAAGGGGGCAACACAACTGCATGCTTTGCTGTCTGTGAGTGAATTAAATAACAGCGGCATAACGACGATTCACTGACAGACACTCAAAGAAAGTGACCGGTCACTGATCATGACATGTATCTGTTGTTACATAATGACTGAACCGAAGAGCTCACTCTTACGTAATTGTACTTTATGTGATTATTCACAGTTAATACACACAAATGAAATTTGAGCCACATTGTTGGGGAACTGGCATTATTTAACTAAAGCATGTTAACTGAAATTCATGCATATCTGACCCATGCAAAGTGAGAACTGCCTTCATACAGAACTGTGTGTAGGCACTGGAAGGCAATCAGTGCAGGCAAGATTAAGGAACTATGATGGCTAAGAGAAGAAGAATATATCAGTAAATTGCAGATTCCCCTCAGCTTTTTCCTTGAGTGTATTTTCTAAATCCCAGCCAGGAGAGAGAGAATCTGAGCACAAAGCAAGGCTTCCTGTTCTGAGAAAGCAGAGACTAGAGATTGTGCCCTACCCAGGTGGAGGTATTTTGGTACATACACAGGGTATTCAGTTGCAATTCCAGAAGGATCGTGACTAGGACTAAGGGCACTTTTTCCAGAAGCTAAACACAGGAAGTTTATACTGTCTTATATTAGGGGCAAAGCAATCTGTCTAATGCTAGGGAATCCAGGAAGTGAGGGATGCTAGAAGGGTACAATGTAAGAAAGGTATGACCAAAGGTGGCTTCTTTGTGAAATTCTGTGCACAGAGGCTGGAATTTAAACTTGTATCACCAACCCTAAGATGTACCAATTACTCACAGGATTACAGTTACTTCATACTTCATAAAGCGGTATTATGAAATTAAACACTGTTATATTTACCATTTTGTAAACCCATCCAGAGTTGCTTGTGATCTTTTTTCTGCATTTCATTGATTACTTGACTTTTGTGCTTTAAAGCATCTGCTTCTTTCACACAAGACATAAAATGAGCTTCAATTACATCCTTAGATGGACAGTGCAGAAGGTCCTTTTCTGGAAAACTCTATCAAAGGAAGAAAAAATACACATATAAAACAGGTACACACATTACAAAATTAGCTCTTCAAAGAACTGTTATCTCCTGCAATTTTCCAATATTTTAAGCAAACCACCTCTTACCTTTGCAATAAAGAGACTTTAGTATAACTCCAAATACTTTTTTAAATTAACTTAAAAATCTTTAGCTGTCTGGCATATTCTGCACTTTTTCCAAATAATCTTTATGTGATATGGTATGCATTTATACAACATGAAAAAAGATATGAAAGAACAAGAATTTTAAAAATAGCTTTTTGACTGGCCATACCTAGTATTGTCAAGAATGTGGATGGAAATGTGAAATGGTACAAACACTGTGGAAAACAGTTTCGTAGTTTCTTCTAAAAAAGCAGACACCTACCATCTGATCCTGTCATTCTACAACTAGGTATTTACTTAAGAGGAATAAAAGCATATGTCTACACAAAGATTTGTACATGAATGTTCACAGCAGCTTTATTTGTAGCAGTAAAAACACAGGAAGCAACCTAAGTGTCAACAGGTAAACAAATATATAAACTGCAGTATAAACTTATCAAAGTGTACACTTTTAACATGCATAGTTTCCTTTAGGTCAATTAGAGCTTAACAAAGGTGTTAAAATGTAAGGTCAAATAGCTAAATTTACATTCTTTACCTTCACTGAATCTTTTAGGCAGTTGAGGCAATGATCATTGGATAAATAAGCAGTAATGTAAATGAGATGACATGTACTTTTCACCGAAAAAAAAGAAAGATGTTAACAATAATAGCTAACTGAACGCTTACTATGTGACAAACATTGTACTAAGACTTTAATATGGATTAAATCATTTAATTTTCCTAACATCTCTTGAGGTAAACACTATTGTTATTGCTATTTTACAGATAAAAAATATATAAATAAAGCTCTGGGAGTGGATGGAATTGTACAGCTTGCTAGTGGTGGAGCTAGAATTAGTCTGACTCAACAACCCCAGCTCTTAAACCACCATGCAATACCACTTCCTCCCTAAGACCTAAATATGTACTTAATGATTCTATTTGAACATTATCTTACCAAAAAAAGACATTGTTCTGTAAGTCCTTTAATAAAAATGGAGTCAAATAATAATGGTAGAAAATAGCATTAGTTATAGCCTACTCATGTTATTAATAGACAACATTCAATTATCCAAGTCATGGAAAGCTCCTGAATGATTAGGAAATTTACCATAGATGCCCTCCTACCAAAGGAAAAGGCACTTGACTACCTATGGCTATCTCCTAAAGCATATTTTTTAAACGCAAATAATCAGTCACACCTCCTTCTATTTTCATAGAATCCAGTCTCACAGTTTCTGCTGAGTAAACGGTAAGCCACTATATAACTACCCGCTAGTCACAGTTGCCTAGAGCAGAAGGAAACAGCTGAAACAATCAAATTGTCTCTCTAGGTACAAATGGATTCCAGTTTCATGGTGCTCTTGAACTAGAAGTCCATAAAGAATTAAGATGGATACTTTCAAACAGGCACACAAAGGCAAAGAATAGGAGAAAATATAAAATGTCTTAAGAATGAAAAGGCAAAAGGAGAGTATGAGGGACAGATAAAACTAAAAGATGAGAGAGGATATGGACAGCAGAGAGAGTGTCCCTGCCTTAAGCAACTTTACAATCAGCTGTATTTGCTTTGAATCAGCTAGAATGAAGGGATTTGCCCTGGATTCCTGACCAGGACAAAGAATTAAGTGTACATCATATCAATTCTATTACAGTCAAATGGATTAGCAATATGATAATGATTAGCATTATGATTTAAGAAAATTTCAATTTTGTTATACTTGATCTATAAAATTAGAAGGGCTTTTTCAGACCAATGCTTTCTTTATTTTTTACTTTTTTAGGCGTGCAGCATGTGGGATCTTTGCTCCCCAACCAACCAGGGATACAACCTGAACCCCCTGCAGTGGAAGGGCGGAGTCTTAGCCACTGGACCACCAGGGAAGTCTAGAAGGGCTTTTTCAGTTGTTGTACAGTAGTCCCCAACCTTTTCGGCACCAGGGACCGGTTTTTCCCGGGAAGGGATTTGGGCGGGCAGGCGGGGGAGGTTCAGGGGGTAACGAAGCTTCGCTCGCTTGCCCGCCACTCACCTCCTGCTGTGCGGCCTGGTTCCTAACAGGCTGGGGACCCCTGTTGTACAGTTCACTACACTGCTAATTATCCACTTCAGTTATGAATGAGTGGCAGAAAATATAAAAGTTCATATTCCAAAGAAAATATTGTCTTCATGTACTTTAATTTATGACCTATTTAAGCTTAAATACCGTTAGAATTTCTTAAAATTGTATACAAGCTGATTATGAAAAAAAGGAGTTAGGATCTCTCAAACCACTGGTTTGAAAAATCAGGAGGAAAAAAATCCCGCCATTTTTTAGTGTTGCATCAGCATAGGCTGCTATTTCCTTCAATGGCTCTTGTAACCAGAGAAGGTACTGAGGTTTTCCTTTTCCCAGACTTCCACTGCTTTGCAGGTTTCTAAACTTAACCAATGCCGACACCTATAACTGATAGCTGACAATTCCAAATGCCTAGTCTTTATAGCAAAAGAGGGAGTCTGTTAAGAGAGTGCATGTTTGTACACCTACCCTTCAACAGAGAATGCCCTATCTCCAGATGAACTCTTTAATGAAATGAACTCAGGGGAAGCATGAGAGCAGTAACAGAAAAACGGAGATACCTGCTTAGGCAGCCATAGCAGTTGAATTAATTGTGGCAATGAACACAGTGTCAGATGTCTCAGCCAAAGCCACCACAGCTGCTACTCATGAAATGCTCTTCTTCCCATGATTAGCTTGGGCTGGGGTGGGAAATCTTTTTTTTGAAAGCTTCACAATAAAATTACAAGCAGAATCTTGATTTGTTACATTATATTTCTAAATCTCTTCTCATATACATGAGCAGTTGTGTTTAAGTGCATATCTTTTCAGTCCAAATTCTTGCAAATAAAGGCAGCGACTTTAACACCATGTTTACTTGCTTTCATTAATCTTCCAAGTCAGAATCCTAATAAACTAGATCTAATTTCACTTTTTTCCTGAAAGGTTCCATTTACTTATATATTATTACCTGTGTCCTTTAATTAAAATATTAATCCAGGCAGTCTGGAGTATGTCCAGATGCATTAGAGATAACCAAATAACACTAAACGAAACACTAAAACTACTTACAAAGTTAGTGGGAAAAAAAGCTTTTTCAGTCGATTAATAATAATATTACAAGCTCTATTATGACAATAGAGCAAAACAAAAAAACATTTCCCATGTACTGCTGATTCCTCCTTCTCCCCGTCTCCCACACCCAATCAAGTTCTGTTGAATCTACATCCTAAATAGATCTGAATCCATTCACTTTCAACATTCCCAATGCCACTTTCCTAGTACAAATTAACAACTATGTGAAATTTCTCAAAAACCTCGTGACTGGATCCCATGCCCAAAATCTTACCCTCTTTAATTCATTTTTCACATTTGGAGTCATGGTGATCTTTCTAAAATGCAAATCTGGTCTTCTCACTCAGCTGCTCTGTTCTACTTTTAGGATAAAATCAAACTTCTAATGCTTTCAACATTCAAATGATTTCTCTCCCTGCTAACCTCTCCAGCATAATCTCTTACTCGCATTTCACGTACTCCATTCTCTTTCCCTTCTCTCCCACATACAGTCTCTGCTCCAACGATCCTGAATATCTGTCATCTGTTCAGACATTCTTTCAGCCATACTCTCTTTTCTGTTCCTTTACACAAACTATTTCTTCTGCCTGGCACACTCTCCTTGCCTATCTCTCAACCACCTACATGCCTACCCCCCAAAAAAGTCCTCCTCAAAATTCAGATTCAGTTTTGATATCACTTCCTTCAGGAAATTTCCCTTACTCCCCAAGTCTAGGTCATGTTCACAAAGTCCTTATACTTAACTCTATAATATCATTTATATTCTTATGTCACCGTACTCTTAAAGCTGGTCTCTGTCGCTACAAGACAGAGACTAAGACTATTCTCAAGTCTGTGTCATCTCAATAAACTTTTAAAAATAAGTAACTTTACTGAGATATGATTTCACATACAGCCAAATGAAGAAATTTTACACATACAGTTAGATAAATTTTGATACTGCGTAACTGTCAGCCCAAACAAGATACAGAACATTACCATCACCTTCTAAAAAGTTCCTTGGTGCCCTGTGCAATCAGTTCCCCCATTTTGAACCTCAGCTACCACTGATGTGATTTGTATCACCAGAGATTAGTTTTGCCTATAATATAATCACATATCAACAGAATCATACAATGTGCGGTGTTGTGTACTCTAGCATCTTTCACTTAGCATGTTTTTGAGATTCATTTTTGTTACTGCATGTATCCGTAGTTTCTTTTTATTGCATAGTAGCGTACAACTGAATGGATATACCACCATCTGTTAATCCAAAACCCTGTTAGTAGACATTAAGATTATATGCAAATTTTGGCTATTATTAAGAAAGTTGCTATAAACATTAGTGTACAAGTCTTCTGAGAACATGTTTTCATTTTTCTTGAGTATATACCTTGAAATAGTAATGTTGTCATAAAGAAAGTTTATGTCTAACTTTATTTAAAAACTGCCAAACTATTTTCCAAGATGAAAGTACAATTTTACACTCCCTCCAGCAATGTAAGAGAGTTCTGGTTACTACATTCCCCAAACTTAGTACTGTCAGAATTTTTTTTTTTGGCTGCACCGCATGTGGCTTGCAGGATCTTAGTTCCCTGACCAGAGACTGAACCTGCCCCAGGGCAGTGAAAGTGCCAAGTCCTAACCACTGGACCACCAGGGAATCCCTTTTTTAATACACATTTCCCTGATGACTGATGATGGTGAGCACCTTTTCATGTGCTAATTGGTTATTCCCATATGAACATACATAACATACATATATTATATACCTGTTCATATATATACACATATATATGTGTGTGTGCATATATATCTCTGTTTAGATCTTTTGGATGTGTTCCAAAGTGAATGATGTATTAGGGAACAATTTGAACAATGTAAATTTCATGTTTACTTTTGTAAACATTGTCCACAATAGTAGGTGAAGACAAAAAATGTACCCAGCTAAACCAAACCAAATCAGAACACACAGAACACACACACACCTCAGAAATGGATCCACCACTTCAATTCATACTATGAGCTACACTCATCCACATCCTATGTTATAATTTTGTCTGATTTCAGGTAACCTTCCTCCTATCACTTCACAATAACTAACAAGCTGCAATCCTTTCCAATGCTCTTTTCAACAAGCAAATTTCCAGTCTTTTTCAACATAGAGTGCCATATTCATTGTAGTACTTACGTATTCCTTAACCATTTAACATATGTAAAATTTGTTAAAATGTAAAATTGTGCTTTTATTAGGTTCCTATCTTTTTCATTTGTCATTAATGAAGTTTTGGGGTTTCCTCTGATTTTTAACAACACAGTACTTTTTAGGAATATGTACCTTGCAGTAGAGCAAAACTATGTAGAAGTGGTGAAAGCAGACACTCTTGCCTTTTTCCTGATCTTGGGTGAAACATTCAGTAAACCACCATTTAGCATGATTTCAGCTGTAGGCTTCTCATATTTAGTCTTTGTCAAATTGAGCCAATTCCCTTCTATTCCTAAGCTTGCTAAGAGTTTTCATGAAAAACGGGTACTGAGTTTTGTCAAAAGCTTTTTTTGCATCTATTCATCAAATCATGATTTCTCTTTTTTCTGCTAATATGCTGAAATGAATTAAATCGATTCACTGATAATGAAGTTGAGTCACCCTTGTATTTGTGGGACAATCTCAACATGGTCATGGTGTATTGTCCTTTTTATATGTTGCTACATTCGATTTGCTTGTATTTTCTTGAGTGTCTGCATCTAAGTTCATTAGAAATACTGGTCTGCAATTTTCCTTTAATATCTTTAATAGGTTTTGGTATCAGAGTTATTCTGACCTGTAAAACAAATTGGGAAATATTCCCTCCCCTTCTATTTCTGGAAAAAGCCTACAGATTGACATTACTTATTCCTTAAATGTTTGATAGAATTCACCAATCACGAAACTAGGCAAGGAATTTTACTTTGTGAGGATTTTTCTTTAAATTACAAATCTAACTTCTACATACATTCAGGGGCTATTCATATCTGCTACTTCTTCTTTTCATTGAATTTGTCCATTTGTCAAATTTTCTGGCATAAAGTTGTTCATGATATTTCTTACTATCCTATTAATGTTTATAGGATCTGTAGAAATATCCCATCTTCTTCATTCCTGGTAGCAGAAATTATGTATTCCTACTATAGAAAGATTTTTCTTTTTTTTTTTTTGCAGTACGCGGGCCTCTCACTGTTGTGGTCTCTCCCCTTGTGGAGCACAGGCTCCAGATCCGCAGGCTCAGCGGCCATGGCTCACGGGCCCAGCCGCTCCGCGGCATGTGGGATCCTCCCGCATCAGGGCACGAACCCATGTCCCCTGCATCGGCAGGCGGACTCTCAACCACTGCGCCACCAGGGAAGCCCTGTAGAAAGTTTTTAATTCCCTCTAAGCACTGCTTAGGATGACTCCCACAAACTTCAATATGTTGTGTTTCCATTATCATTCAGTTTGAAATACTTTTAAAATTTCCCTTGTGATTTCTTCTTTGACCCACAGATAATTGAAGATTTAGTGGCCTCATCCTTTAGATAAATGCGGCCACATATTTACTTACAGACATTATTAACCCTTCCTTAAAATTATATTATTCTTGCCTTAAACTGTCATTTCTCTTTTAAAGAAGTTAAAAGAGGTAATTTTTTCTATTTATCATTTATTTACCATTTCTAGTGTTCTTCATCCCTGCCTGTAGCTTCTTCCAGTGCTTTAAGACATCATTCCATTTTCTTCTGTTCTTCACTATTTGATGAGAAGTCACCCATCATTAACCTACTGTTCTTTTGTGTCATTTTTTTGGTGGCTGCTTTCAAGATTTTCTGTTTATAACTGGTTTTCAGCAGTTTATGATGTGCTTGGATGTGGTTTTCTATAATAGTTACTTGCTTTAGATTTGCTGACCTTCTTTAACACACAGACTGTTTTCTCCCCCAAATTTGGAAAATTATTAATCATTATTTCTTTTTTTAAAAATTGAGATATAGTTCATATACAATTCACTTAAAATTGACCATTTTAAAGACCAGAACTCAGTAGTTTTTAGTATGCAGTTGCCCTCCATACCTGCAGCTTCTTCATCCATGTATTCAACCAACCACGGATCAAAATGCAGTTGGTTTTATCTGTGGATGCAGAACTTGTGGATACGGAGGGTTGACTGTACTACACCATTTTATATAGGGGACTTCAGCATCCAGCGGATTTTGTTATGGAGAGCGGGGTCATGGAACCAACCCCCCACAGACACCCAGGGACAACTCTATTCACAAGCTGTACAACCATTACTGCTATCTAATTACATAATATTTTCAACACTCAAGAAACAAACCTTGTATCTGTAAGCAGTCACTCCCCATTCTGTCCTCCCTCCAGCTCTTGAAAACCACCACTCAACTTTCTGTCTCCATGGATTTGCATATTTTGGACGTTTCATATAATGAATCATATAAAGTGCAGCCTTTTGAGTCTGCCTCCTTTTGCTCAGGCTCAGTATGATGTTTCAAGGTTCATCTGTGCTACAGCATGTAACAGTACTCCGTTCCTTTTTATGGCCAAACTATATTCCATTGTATGGATATACATTTTGTATAACCATTCATCAGTTGATAAGCATCTGGATTGCTTCCACTTCTTGGTTCTTATGACTAAAGCTGCTATGAACAACCATGTACAAGTTGATGGGTAGACATATGTTTTCAATTCCCTTGTGTATATAACTATGAATGGAGTTGGTGGGTCATATGGCATTTGAGGGAATTGCCAGATTTTTCTCCAAAGCAGCTGCAGCATTTTACATTCACAACAGTAACATGTAACATATGAAAAGTACCGATTAGCCCACTCTCTCCAACACCTGTTATTGTCCAACATTTTGATCATAGCTATTTTAGTGGGCATGAAGGGGTAACTCACTGAGGTATTTCTTTGCAGTTCCCTAATGACTAATTATGCTGAGGTTTTGTGGGGGTTTTTTCATTTTTTATTTTTATACAATTTTTAAAGGTTACTTTCCATTTACAGTTATTACAAAATACTGGCTATATTCCTCACATTGCTCAGTACATCCTTGAGCCTACCTAACACCCAAGAGTTTGTACCTCCCACTTCCCCCACCTCTATGTCTCCTCTCCCCCAACAGTGGTAACCACTAGTTTGTTCTCTATTATCTGTGAATCTCCTTCTTTTATGTCATATTCACTAGTTTATCCTATTTTTTAGATTCCACACATAAGTGACATCATACAGTATTTATCTTTCTCTGACTTATTTCACTTAGCATAATGCCCTCCAAGTCTATCCATGTTACTGCAAATGGCAAAATTTCATTCTTTCTTATGGCTGAGTAGTATCCCATTGTATGTATGTATGTGTGTGTATATATATATATATATATATATATATATATACCACATCTTCCTTATCCATTCATCTGTTGATGGACACTGAGGTTTTTTCCATGTCTTGGCAACTATAAATAATTATGCTTGGTTTCTTTTCATATGCTTACTGGCCATTTATATATCTTCTTTGGAGAAATGTCTACTCAAATCCTTTTTCCATTTTTAATTGGGTTATTTACCTTTTTATTACTAAATTCTAACAGTTCTTTATATATTCGGGACACCAGACCATATTAAATATATAATTTTGCAAATATTTTCTTCTATTCTGTGGGTTGTCTTTTCACTTCCTTTGAAGCACAGAAAGTATTTCATTTTGATGAAGTCCAATTTATCTATTTTTTTCTTTGGTTGCTTGTACTTTAGTTGCTGTTACCATGTAGTTGTGTTTACTGTTGCTTTGAAACCAGGAAATGTGAGTCAAATCATATTTCTTAAAATTTTCTTTCTGACCCATGCCCTCCTTCCTTTCCTTCTAGGACTCCAATTACATGATGTTAGACTGCTTGATATTATCCTAGAAGTCATTGGGACTCTGTCCCCACCTCCCTCCAATTTTCTTCTCTCAGTTCTTTACATTGGATAATTTCTATGGATCTGTCAAGTTCACAGAAGCTTTCTTATGCCATCTCCAATTCACTGTTAAGTCCATCAGTGAACTTTTAGTTTCAGATACTGTTCTTTTCAGTTCTGCAATTTTGTTATCTTAAGTCACTGAGTTTTTAATAGTTGCTTTAATTCATTTTTTGCTAATTCCAAATGTGGGTTATCTCAGGGTCAATGTCTACTGACAGCACTTTTCCCCTTGATATGGTTCAAGTTTCCCTGCTTATTTGCATGTCTAGTAATAGACGATTGTATGCTAAACACTGTGAATATGGTGTAAGGATTCTAGATTATACTGTCTTTCTTGTTGAGTTTGTTCTGCCTGGAGCCTCTCCTTGATCTTAAAAAGGCTTAATTTTAGGCTTTATTAGGGCAGATCTAGAGCAATCCTTACTCTGTAAGAGGAGTTAAACTTTGTAAAGAGCAAGATGGTAAATGTATTATTTGTGGGCCATACAATGTCTATCGCAAGCACTCAACTCTGCTGTTGTAGTCCAAAAGCAGTATGTAAATGAATTAGCATGGCTGGCTGCATCCATCCATTATTTATGGTCACTAGAATTTATATTCCACATCATTTTCACATGTCACAAAATATTATTCTTCTAATTTCTTTTCAGCCACTAACAAATATAAAAAACATCCTTAGATCACAGGACATATAAAAACAGTCAGTGGGCCAGATTTGGCACACGGGCCATAACTTGCCAAACCTTTCCAAAAGCACAGCCTTTCAGGAATCTAAGATTAATATCCAGTATATTAACTAGGTCTTTCTCCACTCTGGATGGGCTGAAATCCAACATCTCCAGGTATTATGATATTTCTCCCACTTTTAACCCCCTAACATGCACACTCTACTAGGCCTTAAGGAACATCACCTACATGTGTGCAGCCCAACCCTCAGCCAGGCACTCTTGGGGAACTCATACTTCTGTACATGCCCTCTTCTTCAACAACCTGTCTAACAAGTTCCAGCTGCTTCAGCAGCCCAAAACTCCAATCTCTGCACCCTCAGTTCAGTAGAACTTCCTTGCTCCGCTTGAGTTCCACTCCCCATGACATAGTTAGCCAATTACCCTGAAGCACAGAGATGGGCTAAATGTGGGGCTCACCTAGTTTGTTCTCTTTCTCGCTACATCCAGTGCCTGAAAACAGCTCCACTTCATATACTTTGTCTGGCTTTATAGCTGCTTATGACTAGAGGAAAAATACAATCCACTTACTGTCAGAGATGAAAGCAGATGTTAACCACAATAAATATTTGATACATAATTTAATGACTAAACAAACCTTATTTCATAAAGTTTTAAGTATGTGTGACCCTCTGTGATCTCAACCTCTTGGTGTCCACACCTTTCTGTAATCCCTTCCCCTGGTAGGTAGGACCTGTGATCTGCATTAATCAAAAGAATATGGCAAAGGGACTTCCCTGGTGGTACAGTGGTTAAGAATCCGCCTGCCAATAAAGGGGACACGGGTTCAATCCCTGGTCCGGGAAGATCCCACATGCCGTGGAGAAACTAAGCCCATGCGCCACAACTACTGAGCCTGCACTCTAGAGCCTGTGTGCCGCAGCTACTGAGCCCACATGCTGCAACTACTGAAGCCTGCACGCCTACAGCCCGTGCTCCGTAACAAGAGAAGCCACTGCAATGAGAAGCCCGCGCACCACAACGAAGAGTAGCCCCCGCTCGCCGCAACTAGAGAAAGCCCACATGCAACAACAAAGACCCAAAGCAGCCAAAAATAAATTAAAAATTAAAAAAAAATGTGGCAGAGATTATGGGATACTACTCCTGTGATTAAGTCATGTTATATAACTCTGGTCTTGCTAACAGACTAGCCCTAGAGGCTCTTTTTGTTGACTCAATGAAGTAAGCTACCATGCTGGGAAAATCCACATGGCAAGGAACTTCAAGCAGCCTGGAGGTGCTGAGTATGGCCTCTAGCTAACTGTCAACAAGAAGATATATCCCTCAGTCCCACAATCACAAAGAAATGAACTCTGCCAGCAACCTGAGTGAACTTGGAAGCAGATTCTCAAGTCTCGAGGCAAGAATACAGGCCAGTCAATACCTTGACTACAGCCTTGTGAGACACTAAGCTGAGGATCCAGGTAAGCCTCACCCACAGAAACTGTGCAAAAATAAATGTGCGCTGTTTTAAGCTGCTACATTTCTGGTGACCTGTCCCACCGTGATAGACAGGTAATATAATACACTATTGATAAAACACTTCAAGACAGCCACCAATATATAGAGCTGGGAAGTACAGGCAGCAGAAGCATAGGGGAGACCATGATGTGCACTTAAGAACAAGGAAAGCTACCTCAGATCTATGTCATCAACACACAGTGGAAGGAGCAGGGACATGGTAAATTACCTTAGAGAGAGACACAGTGGCTCTTGGCCTAGTAAGAAAACTTGTGCATCAGACAAAGGGTGTTGTCAGTCCTACAAGTATAGTCAGGACCAGTGGTAGTGCCTTCCCATGCCCCGCAGGAAACCAAAAACCTAAGTTTGTCTGGTCACAATCATTCAGCAGTGTTTTACACAGAAACACCTACCTTAATGCTGACCCAATTTTGCCTAGCAAATGTGAGCTCTGACCCCTAATAATCACTGTCAAGATTCAAAATTTAAATGTCTGTTCTTTTCAAAACCTAAATAAATCAGTTTAGCACCATTTTATTAAGAGAAAAAGAAAAACACTGAATTATTGTTGGGTTTTTTTTACTCCATTAATTTTTTTTTAGGATAGATATGCAATAGACCTGAGCATTTTAAAGAGCCCACTCTCTTCATTCGATGTTACTAAATTTCTGAATCACACTACTAACTTCCCTCTTTAAAAACTGCACATGCTGTAAGCAACCTGTTGATTATAATGCAGCTTTGCAAGCAAAATGCCTATAGGAATAATAAAATAGCAAATAAAAAATCAGAGAGAAATAAAGCAAAGGTAGCAAAATACCAATTGGCAAATCCAGGTGAAAGGTATGTGGGTGTTCGACTCTCAATCTTTCTAATACAGGTTTGAATTTTAAAAAATAAAAGCTGAGGAAAGAGAAATAAGATAATTTTCTCAGGAGGCTAATCAGATTTAGGAATCAAAAATGTCCTTGAAGCTAATTAAGAAAACCATGAAGAAGATACCTTTTTCATTCCTGTTTTGGTAAACAGGAAAAGAAAGCAAAGCAAATCTGCATGTTTTAAAGTCGTTAACACTTTACAATTGCATAATATTTCTCTCTCAGAATTCAAAAAATAATATAAAAATTCCTACAAAAACAATTTTCTGAATCATCCTTTACAACCTTTTGGTTTTGTACACACCACTAACTTTTTTTAAAAAATAAATTTATTTATTTATGGCTGCGTTGGGTCTTTGTTGTTGCGCACGGACTTTTCTCTAGTTGCGGCGAGCGGGGGCTACTCTTCATTCTGGTGCATGGGCTTCTCATTGCGGTGGCTTCTCTTGTTGTGGAGCACAGGCTCTAGGCACACACGCTTCAGTAGTTGTGGCTTGCGGGCTCTAGAGTGCAGGCTCCGTAGTTGTGGTGCACGGGCTTAGCTGCTCCGCGGCATGTGGGATCTTCCCGGACCTGAGCTCGAACCCGTATCCCCTGCATTGGCAGGTGGATTCTCAACCACTGCGCCACCAGGGAAGTCCAACACTAACTTGTAAACCTGCATTGTTTTCTAAACTCTTGTTATTCAACCCATGGTCTGGTGCATCAACAGCACTGCGAACTTGTTAAAAATGCAGAACCTCTGCCCTCAGCGCAAACCTACGGAATCAGAATCAAAATCTGCACTTTAACAAGACACACATGTGATTTGTACGTATGTTAAATTTTGTAAAGTACTGCTCTAGACATTAAAATTCATTTACTATAAACATTATGAATCTATTCAAATGACAAGCATCAAAGTCAGTTAAAGATTAGAGAAAATATGTCCTTTCGAAAAATTTTTAACAGGTTTTCTCCCCAAGAATTCAGTGTGAACTATGAACTGACAGAAATGTGTGTGATGGAGGTGGGGGAATCTCTTGGAGACTTCAGTGTTGCACAAAATCTAATTAAAATCAGTATCTTTGAAAGCAACTGTAAAATAAAAATTCTAAGCAGTCTGGTTAAAGCACACACATCATCTGACACACTCAATACAAAATCATAAAAGATAAAATACTGATGCATCAACTGACAGAAAGTTGTTACTCGATAAATTTAACCTGTTGATGAGAAATTATTTTCTAGAAATTTAAAGAAAACTTGTTTCCTCAATCTAAAAGCATTGCTTTTCTACCTGCAAATTTAATGCTTACTCAGTTTCATTATAATCAATCAAAAGCCGTAAGGCACTACAAGGGGATGTGGGCCTACATCAGGCCGTATAAGCTATCAATTAAATACCTGAGGATGACCTTTGTGGTAAACCAGGTCTTATAACCCTAAATAAAGGGAACTTAGTATAGGGAGAAAGAAATCTGGGCAATAATTTTCCTCCAACACAGGCCAGGGTCAGAAAGAGTAAGAGCAGCTGACAGAAACACGCTGGTAGTCGGAGCAAATTTAAAACATCCTCTAACATTCTGCTTTCTATTTAATTTCTCTAAAAAACTTTCCATCGGGGAAGACAATGTATGACCTACTAAGGATCCCAAAGAGCAATTCATTTTAAAATATCAAGAATAAACCCAGGGCTTCCCTGGTGGCGCAGTGGTTGAGCGTCCGCCTGCCGATGCAGGGGACACGGGTTCGTGCCCCGTTCCAGGAAGATCCCACATGCTGCGGAGCAGCTAGGCCCATGAGCCATGGCCGCTGAGCCTGCGCGTCTGGAGCCTGTGCTCCGCAACGGGAGAGGCCACAGCAGTGAGGGGCCCACGTGCCGCAAAAAAAAGAAAAAAAAAAAAGCATAAACCCATTACCTGTCAACACAAAAACCGTATTTTTGTGAAAAATAACTATATTTTCCAGGACGACAACAACAACAATTTAGGGAGAAGACCGGCACTGCTGTATAGTTTTGCAAATATCTTTATAACGTCTGGCTTAATGGGAAGTAGATGGAGTTATCTTATTTGCTTCCACATTCAATACTATGCAGCTGTTTTGGTTAAAGTATGTAATTATACAGGTTTATAAAAATATGTAGTTGGAAAAAGTAGTATTTTAATAGTCTTTTCAGATTTATGGATATTCTTTTTTGATACTACATCAATTCAATTAGTTTATTATAACATTAATGTGGAATCTGAAAACACATCAATAAACATTTTGACCTCTGTTACATTAAAATTCCTGATGCCAGCCATGCACTTTAAACAGATCTTTCACACATGCATAATTTCTCAACATAATGCATTGATCATTTGCAAAGTATCTGTTTACTGAGTTAAGGTAGGCCTTCTCCAAACGTTTTCATGTTTCACTATATAAAATTTCTTAAAAATCAATTTGTTAAAATGACCACCAATCTCATCAGAAAATTCTTTGAGAATAATAAAGCTGTCAAGCTCATGGTGGCAGATACATGTTTTCTAAAATTCTAATTTTCACTTAAAGTGCAAATCTTATTATTGGAAACAAATACTGTCAGTTGTTTTCTCTGCAATGAGAGGTCACTTTGTTTGTTTTAAAGAAACTAACAAATACCCAAGTGTGAATAAACCACAGTTTGTCAGTCACTCTTTCAAATAAAAAATGCTGTTTCGTGAGAAAAGTGGCTCATGTAGCTCTCAAAGTAAACAAGGGCACAATGCTTTTCCTTAAGACAGCCATCGTATTTGGCACACAGCAGAAGTGCTTTATGTGTATTCCCATTTCACCACATGAGACTAAAAAGACATGTACTTAAGAGTCAAGATTAATAATAATTAATAATTTGTACCACTTCACCCAGGACAGGCCTAGTGTGTGGTGGTGAAGAATACAACGACCACTAGCACATTTTGGTACAGGGCCTTGCTCTGTGCTAAGGTGCCAAAAGTTTTGCTCACCATCGCTTTTGCAGATCAGTACAAATTTAAACACAGTGGAAAGGGCAAATAGCATCTTAATATTATTATGGAAATAGGAATCCCCATGGATCTGGGTCCATCAAACACTCTGAGAACCACAACACTATACCAATCATAAGAATTCTAAGCCTTTCCTATCATTATTACAATCCATCAACTAATTCAACCAATAATTACAGACGGCCTAACAGGCAATGCCAACTAGGTACCATAAAATTTGTTTGAGTATCTTTTGTATCATTCACTCGTATATCCCAGGCTCCTAGAACAGTGCGTGGCTGGCACACAGCAGGCTCTCAATATTTGTTGAATGAATAAATAAGTGGGTAACTATGATATATTTTAACCTAGATTTCAAAGTCTTTTAGAGTGCATTCTATACACACACACACACACACACACACACACACACACACATCGATTACTGGAAATGCTTTTCAACATAATGGGAAAGACCTGTTAGGCAATATGGAACCTCTACACTTACTATACTTGGAGTAGTTTTACCTTCCTACCATTCTACATTTAAATTATTATACATACAGGCAGTCCTTGTTCTTCATGGTAACTGAAACTCATGCATATTAGAACCATGTCCTCACTCTGTATGGCTCCGTGGTAACTAACATCTGTGGTAGCATGGTGCTGTGCAAAGTATATCAGTGCAAATAACAGTGAAATAAATGCAAACGCCCCACAAATCCACTTTCAGTAAAACGGAAAGGAAAGTAACTTAGGAAGACTGGGTGAGCCTTTGGGCAATGACTTTGAATAAGTGACCCTAATGGGAAAGCAAATCAGACACCTAAATGACTTCTCAAACTCTTAGCATGTCTCCCTCCCACTATATGTCACCATTTGAGAATCACTGCCTAGTGATCAATTAATAGAGGGGGTTCAATCCTTCAGCGGTACTTGCTTGTGGGGTGGAGGATGGAGAATCAGGGTGTTTAGTGAGAAAGTGATGAGATTTTTATAAAATAATGAGACAAAATTAGGTTACAAAAAAATCTAGCCTGGACTCTTAAAAACTACAGGAATTAATATTTCTCAAAACAGACTTAAATCAAGTCTTTGTATTTCTGTCTCCTAACGCTTCTTTTCATTCCATCAAAAGAGCCTTAGAGTTACTCAGTGTTAGGTTGCCTCCTTCCCCATTCCCAAGCCCACATGCACTCAGGATTTTGTTCTTCCTATTTGAGGGTTTTTTTTTAATGAATATAAATATTCCAAAATATTATAAATTTTAAACATAGTACATCCAGCTCCAACAAAGAATAGGCACTTATACGTTAAATGTTTAAATAGTTCTGTCAAGAGTTAAGAAGAAATTGAAAGGCATTTTATAAACACTAATGGCAGCTTAGCAAATAAAAAGTATCATGGGAAAAGCAATAAACAACTTAAAAACAAAATTCTACTCTAAGTCTACTTACTAAGTAGTACCACAAGTGGGACAAATGGGAAATGTTATTTAAACTATACCTTAAAATGTACTGTGATGTTCCAAGGAAGAGCTGAACTTGATGCAAGAAGATCAAAGAGCAAACCAATTGGATAATGCCTAAAAATGAAAGAGTATATTTTAAGATAAAATAAATATTTAAAGTTAAACTACAACTCCAAAATAAATTTCCAGCATGTTTCAACATCAAACATCAGGGGACTTCAACTACAAATCACAGAAAGGTAATGTTTTACACAGTTACTTGCCTGGGCTAATATGGCATAGTTTCTAGGCATCGGGTGTTTTTTTTTTTTTCTTTCTAACCATACCGTTCCCCAGGGAATCCTCAACATACATAATGAAATTGTACTAAGGCACCTTTTATCAGCCATGAGCACGGTTATGTCACAGTACTGCCACATCTAATTATCATCCAAGCATTCATATTGGACAACCAGTTTTTTTCTGGAGGGGTGGGATAGGGAAGGTGGGAGGGAGGGAGACACAAGAGGGAGGAGATATGGGGATATATGTATATGTATAGCTGATTCACTTTGTTATAAAGCAGAAACTAACACACCATTGTAAAGCAATTATACTGCAATAAAGATGTTAAAAAAAAAAACCTCAAAATTTTAGAAAATGTTAAGAACTGAGAAGAGCACCTAAAAGAGCATGCAATCACCTATTTTGTACTTATTACTATTAACATTACAGTATATAAATTTCCAGTCTTTTCTTTATGCATACATATCTAAATATACATTAGACTTATCCTTTACAGACTGCCATAACCTGCTTTTTTCATATAACAATATGTGAACATTTTCCAAGTCACTGAATATTCTTCTGTGGCCTAATAATAAAATAATAAATTTGGGACTTCCTAAATGAGAGAACATTTCCTAATATAACCATTACTCACAGTGAAGCAAATTATTTAGTAACAAACAAGTTAATAATACAAACCTTGCAGATTTCAGTGGACAAACCTTATTTTTTACATCCTTTTAAAGAATCTAAAGTAGCTTAATCAGTGAATCAGAATAAATAATCCTCCCAACAAAGACAAAAAGAAGACTGTCTGGTTTTATGTACAGTCCCGTTCTTTCCTATATATTAGTGAATTACTCCTAAATTTAAGAGTGGAAAACTTTGAAAATACATCTAATTTCCTTCCAAATGAGTGACCCAAATATATGACCTGATCAATATTCAAATATTAGCTAATACTATTTATGTTTGCTTACATCTACATAATATAATTGTGGAAAAATCATCAGTCATTAGAGATCATATATTTATTTAGAATGAATTTAAGATGAATGCCCTGCTAGCAAAATAAAACAGTGAGTAGTTTTAGTCATATATGTGTTGTATCTCTTAATAAAACACTCAAACTTCTCTCTAGTCGAAAGTCAGTATCTAACACAAATCCTTCATAACTAGGAATGAATATGAAGTAAATCTTGAATTAACTAAATTACAGAATGCTTCCTTTAGGAAATTCTCTAATCAGGAAAAACTCCAGTCTCAGTTAAAAACTGAAATAAAAATATTAATTAAAAAAACACAAAAATATTGCACTATAAACAAGTTATAGATTCTATCCAATTCTGATCTTTCTCTCTGACCTCTTAAAATTGCACAGGCTCTACATAATGCCCTGCACTTTTACAAATTAGACCTTTTTTAGTCTTCATGTCCCTCTGAGTTATGTGCAACTAGGTTAAGAATGAATATGGGTACTTAAACTAATAGAGCATACTGCTTTCCAAACTCGATGTAGCACTGCAGATATAATTATAGAATCCCTTTAGCAAATTATTGACCTATTGGATAGTTTCACCAGTAACCCCATAAAATGACTAGCAATTCAGTGTTGTACACGTTCTCCACCATTCACAAATGGAACTATATACAAATTCTAAAGTTAAATAAAATATTATCTTAAAGTAATCTATACAGTCACATAAAATCAAGTACAACCTTAAAAATAAATAACAAGTATTTGAGTTAGAATACAATTTAAACATAAAAAGACTCAAAATAATCAGTTATTTTTTTACCCTCAATATTAAAAAAAAAAAAGGCCTGCAAGTGCACAGAATCTTGAACAAAGTAGCTAATAGCTGCTGAATGCATAAATCAAAGATCCACAGAATAGTTAACCCTTGGTATACCATGAAGATCCAATGCACCCAATTTTAGGTTCTGAACTTCTTTTCTGAGCAGCTCTATTTTAAGATTAATACTTTATAACTTTTATTCTTTTTTTTAAACATTTTTTTGATATGGACCATTTTAAAAGTCTTTACTGAATTTGTTACAATATTGCTTCTGTTTTATTTTTTTGGCCGTGAGGCATGTGGGCTCTTAGCTCCCCAACCAAGGATTAAACCTGCACCCCCTGCACTGGAAGGTGAAGTCTTATCCACTGGACCACCAGGGAAGTCCCCCCTTTTATTCTTTCTTAAACGTCTTCCAAAAATCACAGAGAAAACTCACTTAAGAAAAAAGAAGAAAAAAACTTAGTCTGTCTAGTAACTGCCATGTGAACTCACTGGACTTCTACAAATCTAAGATATATTGTGGTATCTTAGTGATCTTATTTTTTTCCTCTATCTTGAAACATTTTGCTATTTCATCATTCTCGGGATTATTTCATCATTACTTATCAATTATTCCTAGCTAAAAAAAAGATTAAAATAATAAGAATTTGGAAGAATAATGTTATGCCTAGAAGAAAGATATAATAATGCATTCTTCTTCCATTTTCTTACTTTGTCACCCAAAACATTATATCATATTCCAAAAAGCATAAAATAAGGATGCAGACCCCGTCTTTGGAGTCTGCTTTTATCTCTCATTAATACAGCTGAAAATTCAAAATGTCTTATTTTCCACCTATATCGACAGAGGAAGACATTACATAATTAGATAAATCAAAAGATTTTTGCAAAGAGACAGATAGCAGTACTTTAGACTTTAATGACATTGGTAAACTGATCATATAAGTGAAATCTCAGACTATGAGTCTTTAGATGATGATATCCTAGGTGAATTTTATAAAACTCAAGAACTAATGCATAAACAATGTATTTCTAAGGACATATGGCATTCTTATCCACTTAGTCATTCAAAAGAAAGGATTTCTTCATACAGTATTTCATGACTAGAACCTAGACCATTCCATTTTGCTAAAAGGATGTGGATCAGTATTCTTATCTTTAATGCCATTTGTACACTGCAATTTACTTGACAGTAAGTGGGCAAATATTAAAGCCAGATTTGTACACAAAGATGACTGGAAGGAATTAGGTGATGTAGAAATTAAAAACAATTGGACTGCTCACTCAGGATGTTTACTCATGTAATAAATTATTTTACAACAAAATCACGATCTAGGGCTTTTTAAATTTCGTAAAGTATTGCCGTTAAACGCAAGAAGAGCCAGAAGCGATGACAAGCTGGAACCTCATACAAGTCTATTTGAATGTTTGACAACTAATGAGCAGTAACTTGCATTGAGGACATTGCCCACTTCTGGTATATATATACCTTTGAAACCAGGAAAACATGGAGTGAAAATTTGAATTTCTATATTTAAATGCTTATTAAAATTTCTATAATAAAGTTGTTATATGCCATTCCTTTATACTTCTCTAAGTTATTTATAAAGTGACTTACACACACACACACACACACACATATACACACACACACACACACACACACACACACACACACACACACACACACACACACACACACACACATATATTTTAAAGTTCATTGGTCTCAAATAGTAAATTATGGGCTTCCCTGGTGGTGCAGTGGTTGAGAGTCCACCTGCCGATGCAGGGGACACGGGTTTGTGCCCCGGTCCGGGAAGATCCCACATGCCACGGAGCGGCTGGGTCCATGAGCCATGGCCGCTGAGCCTGCGCGTCCGGAGCCTGTGCTCCGCAACGGGAGAGGCCACAACAGTGAGAGGCCCGCGTACCGCAAAAAAAAAAAAAGTAAAGGATGATGACTTTTTCCTGATATACTAAGGGTTAGGATGGAAATTTAAGTATGATAATTTCTAAAACTTATATTTAAGATTTAAAAATATAAAAAATATTAACATAAGAGCATTCTAAATAATACAACAGCTAACAGTTATCCTGTAACAATCGTTAGAAATAAAACTAAGCCAGAAAAATTTAGGAGTAAAATAACTATTTACTTCTATCTATTGTCAAGGTATATAGACCATACGTGGATCATCAATGCAGATGCTTATGTCAGAACGATTTTGATGCAAGTATTATACTAACTCCAAACAAATACACCACCTGAATTAACTGGTTCCAAGATGGCTTATTTCTGATGAATCTATTAATATGCAAGAAAATCTAAAAAACAGAACCGGCAAAAATTAAAAGTACTGACTTTCTCTTACACTATTATCTGATTTATGTCAGATTTCAAAGTACTAATTTGCACAATTCCTCTCAACAGATATTCCATGTAATTCTGTTATGAGGCTCCTAACCCATAACACAGAAACCATGTAAGCCATAACTGTGAGTAAATCGTAATGTAGCCATTTGGCTGTTACATTGCTATTCCTGCCAATTTAACCTAAATTTAAAAGAAAAGGAAGTGGTGAGGATTTGAACCTGGAATACCGCAGAAGAGGACCAAACTGGTAAAGTTTCAATCTACCGCACTATAAAAATTAACTGCACCGGAATATTTAGTGTTGTGTCTACTTTCACATTTTATTCATTTTCTTTCTCTTCCTTAAATTGCTCTAGCCTTTTCTAAATTCAATTCTCTAAATGAATTAACGTTTTCTTTTTTTTTTGCATAAGTTGCTTCTTCTTTACCCTTTCATTACTGCTAAAATACATATACATACTGGCGTATGGCAGTAACAGATACGCTTTGAGGTCAGTCAAGGGTGCTCATTCTAGTCTAAACATCTGCAGTTAGATAGCAAACCAGTATTTTAAGATCAGTATTGAAAGGAATCTTCCCTACATACTAGAGAACTATTGTCCCACTCCATTTCACTGAAATAAATGCATCCTATTCATAAGTTTGCTACATTAGTGATTCACTGAAAACAGGATTACATTCTAATGAATAAGGGTTTAACTCAAACGTAAACCAAAGTAATTTAATGATTACAATCTATTTTGCGTTACTCTGTCTATAGTACAAACACAGACAATAACAGGCCAGTGCTGTGTTTCTCAGCTTTCTAAGCCTATTCTTATGGATGGAAAAGTACAGAAATAACCAACTAAAGGGATACTACATGTATAAAATGCTAAGTCGACCACATTTCAAAAAATCTAGTTTACAGAATAATTTATAAAATTCTAAAAATGCACAACCTTAGAAAAATGACTGGACATAAGAGAAGAGCCTGCACAATATTTACAATTAAGATGTTTAAATTACTTTGTTAAAATTTACTTTTGAAATCACATAGGTACAGTATTAAATTCTGGGTCACTGTATTATGCCTACATTTAAGATCAACATCAGTATTTGCTGCCTTTTTTTTTTTTAATTCCAAAGGTAGTTTCAACATTTTCAACAACCAGTCCTGAAAATAAGTCAATTTACACAAAATAATAATATCCTTGTAGAGACACTTGTTTTACAGTTGACAAAGAACCTTTTTCTAAATTTTGTACCTGGAGGCCTAAGATCTAACTAGCATTAGGGTATACTAACAAAGTATTCTTTAGAAGAACCAAGAACTTTTCTCTTAAGATAAGCCTAATATAAAAGTAACAAATACAAATTTTGAACACTTGAGTTATGGGAACAAGAAACTTTATCCCTTAAAATGTAATGTTAGAGCACCCTCTGCTGACTAATCAACTCAAATCACTCTTTAAAAAGAGATCCTCAATTTGAATTCAGATCAGCACTTTCCATTTCCCATATAATTTTTAAAAGCACTAATCTGATAAGGCCTCCTTGGCATCTCTCTACAAATCAACAACATATTAAGTATTCATTATTTGCATACCACTGTTCTTAAATACTTTTCTATTCTAATATAGACAAATTAACATAAGTAATTAGAACATACAGAATCAGAGAAAACAACAACAACTAAGAAAGAGAATATCAGCATGTATGGTAGAGAGCCCTCAAAATATGGTCCTACTTGCTCATTTGAGTAAGTTATTTATTTGAGCCTCAGTTTTCTCAATTAAAAAAAGAGACTTATTTAGATTCATTTTTTCATTCAACAAACATTTATGTAGCACCTCTTACAAGCTACTGCTTAAGGTACAGAGCACCTGCTCAAGCATCTCACAGATGATTAAATATTTGTAATAATAATTAATATGAATAGGAGAAAGGGTTACAGAGGGAGAAGGAATATCAATTTATGCTTTCTTCCTTCTTTTATGAATTGTCTAAACTGGTGTTTGATTTCCTTTCTCACTTGAATTTACTTAAAACTCCAAAGAATCAAGTATAAGGCAGATATTATCATCCTACTGAAATAAATGCTCCTCTATGCTTAAGACACATTTATGGTCTCAAAAGTCCAAGTCCTACAAAGCTTCAGTGGTAGCTGCTTCCCTACAATGATTATCCTATCCTATGAAGCCCCTGTTTAAATGCCAGATAGATATTGACAGCCTATTTCCAGGAAGATAACTCTTATCACACAAAAGAAAATTGCTATTGTTGGGAGCAAAGACAGAAAAGATCAGAACTTAGCCCAGAGGTCCTAAATTCTATTCATGCCTCGATAAGTTATTCATTCCTCAAATATATAGAATACCTAACACTACAGGAAAAGCTGTATCAAAAGCCATTAAATACAATGAGTGTACAGCAAGACACAGCTATGAAAGTGGTATCATGCATAAAAAGCTTATGCTAACACCCCAAAAACTAAAATGAAGATATGTGAACACAACTGCTTTCACATAAGCTCTCTAAAAGGAAAAATAATTTCACTCTTTAATAAAAGACTTTCAGAGGGGATAAATAATGACAAAGTAGGAACACGTCTCTTGAAGCCAAAATCATCACTCTGTCGTAACAGGGAGGAATGAGTCCAAATGTTGTTTACTGATATCATATACAGCATACAAACCTACAGAAGACAAATCATAGCAAATACAAAAATAATCACCACACAAGATAAATTAAAATGGCAGCTGAAAGATGATGACTTAATAATCATTCACTATAAAAGCTAAACTGAGGTTTCCCATCTTTTCCAGAGTTTCTCAACTGGGGGTGGTTTTGCACCCCTTGCCCCAGGACATTTAGCAACATTTTTACAATCACAACTGAAGGGCGTGCAACTGGCAATAGTGGGTAGAGACCAGGGCTGCTGCTAAAAACACTACAACATACAGAGTAGCTCTCCCACAGCAAAGAATTATCTGGGTCCAAAATGTCAGTAGGGCCCTTGTTGAGAACCCATGCTTTACAGTGATAAAACTGAAAAGCCCACTGTCAGTCACATGAGTTCTTAAGGGAATCTATAACTAAATCACATAAAGCAATACAATTTCAACATCCATCTATAATACAGATAGAACTGTCAAGAACACAGAGATATCCTATTGCTGCTACTCACCCACAATCTTTCCCCCTCCTTCCTCTCCCTCTACTCTCCTGATCCTTGCTCCTCTTATACTTCTTCTAAGCCACCTTCCCATTCCAAAACCTCCAATTCTTCTGAGAAATAAAAAGAAACAGAAAACATTGACTTATCTATGCTGCCAGAGGTCTAGAACTATTCAAGAGTCATAATGAGTCTGATAATGTGATTATGAAGCTCAGTATTCTGTTTTGACTAAATAATGAACGTTATACAAAAAAGAAAAGAAAAGAAAAAAAAGGTTAGTGATGTGACCCATAACTCAATACAACATATCACCTTGCATGTCTCTAAATCATTAAGAGAAATCTACCCACTCTTGGAAATTCATCAGCACAAGGTGAGTTCTAAAAGTTCACTCCTTGTTTCTAAGTAATCCTTGGATTCAAGTCAGCTCTACTTATTACACACCTACTAGCTTCCTTTTATTTGCTTTAAGTCTCTTTTAAAACTCTTCATTTTTATTATTCCCAGATTCAAAGAGCAAGTCCATTATTAAACTATTTACATTTTTCATATTTCACTTAAAGCTCGACTCAGCCTGTATCTTTCTCATTCAACTACATCTATATGGCAGCATTTCAACACCTATATCTCAGCGTATCTTGAGTCATTTTTTAACATTCTTCTCCCTGTAATTTCTTCAATTTCATTAAATATTTTTGGAAGCACAATGACCAAAGCTCCCAGTAACAGAGGAAGTACAAAATTACATCATCTATACATGGATAAGCCCAGATTTATGTGTCTGAAAAGGATATTTATTTTAAATGTTTCTGAAAAAACGGTATTCCGATATACTACCAAAATTATTTTTCACACAAAAAGGAAATCAATATAAGTTAAATACTAAACCAAGGCTAAACAACATGTGCTTATAGCACAGTGGTCAACTATATATGACAATCAGTTTAAAAGATGCCCCTTTAGGTAATCATGTGTATATAAAGTTCTGTTTATAAAGATTTTAGAGATAGAAACAAAACTGAATAGTGTCACAGAGTGACTTATTCATAAGGGCGTTTTAAATATACGTTTAAAAAAAATAAAAAACAAAAACTCCATAACCAAATATACTATTATTATGCCGTATAAAAAAATCTATTGATGAAAATATACAAATCTGTCCAGTCTCCCATGCATCCAAATAGAAGACAGAAATATTGCCAATAAAATATTCCAGCATTGGTTTAAAATTCACTGTATTATAGAGCTAGACTAGTGATTTCTTGTATAGAACTTTTAAAAAACTGCTTCAAGGCACTATACCTTCTTAAAGCTAGTATATACTCAACGCTTAATAATGCAGAAAAATTCACTCACCATTTCAGTGGTGTGCCTTCATATTCAAACCATATCTCACTAATGTCTTCTTGTCTCATAACCTTCTGAAAGTGCTTTTTCACTTTGTCAGTTACCAACGTCAAATAACTTACTCTTGGCAAAAGCAACTGAAATGAAAATTTGTAAACCATATTTATTTACTATTTTTTCAAAAAGAAATATACTAAATAGGTTTTTTAATATATTTTGAATATTCTGAAAAACAACAATTTTCTTTGCATTATTCTGAATATTCCACACAATGTCAACTGCTTTTTATAGAAAATCAAAGGCTAAAGGCTAAGATGTTTTAAAATTTCTTATGAGGTCATTACTTATGTATAGCTTATAGGATAAATGCCTGGAATAATAAACAACACAAGTCTATGTGCAATCTTTCTGTAATACTTTTTTCCAAATAAAAATACAACGCAATCAGATGTCATACTATTTAGGATACTTATTAGTTCTATCAAATTTAACTTAAAAATTAATATGATTCACCTGAGTTAATTCAACTTCTGAGAAGATAATCAACTCAGTCTAATGTACACCTTGACTTATCAATCAGGACTTCTCAATTGGTCCATCACATTTTGATAATCTACTGTGTACTGGCTTAGCTGCAGTGAAGAACACCAAGACAAGGACATAATCTATCCTTTTCTAAGAGGCTAAAATAAAGTGGAGGCTAAAAACAAAACAAAATTAAGAAAATTCATAAAAAGTACTTACAAAAATACTTCATGGCAGCAATAGAAAGAACTTTGAAGGTGGAATAGAAATTTTCATTTGATAAACAGTGAAGCCTACTATGATACCATTAATGGCATGATGAAAAACAGTACTTGAGGAATATTCTAGCCATTGTATGTAAAAATTGCAATAAGGTAAGATTCTAGATAGGAAATCTGTTAAGGAAATATTACATGAGATGAGAAAGAAGGAATGGAAAAGTGGGGGAGGTCTGATTTTTGTGATTACTAATGAAGAAATCTCAAGGAGAGAGGTAAGTTAGATGACTGACTTTTGAGCTACACATTCAAATATTTAAATGCAATGAAGTACAAGCTTAGAGTATAATGCTGGTAGACTGATGATCCTCCCACTGTCAATCAACTCCCTCAATCTATCCTTATGGAGGCTGGACCTACTTGGACTCTGGAGAGAGAAAAGTCTGGAAAGGAACACTGAGGTTGGTAAAGCCTCAACTGGAATAGTATGAAGGCTGTCAGCGTTTTTCCCCTAGGAAAGGTACCGAGAAAGAAAACATAAAAGAGCAAGAATTTATTTAAAGAACCTACAAGTAGATAAAAGGAGGAAACTGGCAAAAATTCATGTATTTTCCTCCTTTGCAGCAGACTCTCCAGCCATTTCTTGTTTTCCTAAGCTTCTGTCTTCTTTTGCTGGTAAAACTGTTTTGTTACTCTCTTTCAGCTTCTTCTGTGAGTGTAACTCTGCATCAATTTTCATGCTGCTTATTCAAGGTTATGTCTTTTGATCAGTAAATTAAGTAGAATTATGTAGCAGGCTGGGAAATATATACAAAGAGAAATATTCTGGTTAAAGGGACTCTGATACTTAATCACTAAAGATCAAGGTAACAGGCCCCAGTTAGGTAAGGGAACATGACAGTAGTCCTAGGAGCTACAGGGTACAGGGGTATGGGCAGTAGTTGGCATGCTCCAGTATGGAATAAAAGGTACTAATACTAGGAACAAGGTGTTGGATAGCTGTGTGGATTCAATAGAACATAAGTTCCTCTTTTATAAAGAAACAACTAGAATGTGATTAGGGAAGAAAAAAAAGGAAACTAATACTATGTATAAGGAAAAGCACTAGCTGTTTTACAGGCAGAATTATTATCACCTCTATTTTACATACAGCTTAAATAACTTGCCAAAACCATATTCTATTAAATAAATGGCAAAGAAATGATTCATTAGAGTCAGAAATGACAGAATCAAGTACAGAAGTATCATGGACAGTCTCTAAGAAATTAAAATAGCACGGTAAGTTAGCCATTTTTAAAAAATAAATAAGTATGGTCTATTAGTCCAATAGTTCTATGTTAGTAAGTCAAGGACTTTAATTTAAAATGTCTGTTGGGCATTGCATAGCTATCTATTCTGTAGAGAATGATATTACCCTATGGAGATCATAGGAAGGAAGATATATCAGGACTAAATGAGTATGGATATCAACTCCTGATTTTGGAAAGAGCTGTACTACATGCATAGGGTTCAACCAAATATGCTGAAAAATTCACAAATGATTTTCATGAAACAAAAACATTTACAATAAGGAATGAGGAACATTAGAATGTAAGCTCCAGTAAGACAGGGGTTTTCATCTGTTTTGTTCACTGCTAACTAACATTCCCAATGCCCAATATCGTGCCTGCTTCATAGCAGGCATACAATAAATATTTGCTGAATGAATCGGAGATGCAAAAGGTTAAGTGGGACAAAAGGTCAAAAGTGATAAATTGTAAAAGAATGCTTCTTCAGACAGAAGGTACACTAAAATGTAGCTGGAATCTTCTGTCCTAAATTAGCCTGTGTGAGTAATCAGTAACTAACATAAATATCTATACATAGTAGCAATAAGAAATAACTAGAGTAGGTATAGATACTTTATCTAGTAAACATTTAAATAGGTAAAAAGGGAAAGAAAATAACAGCAAAAAGACATCACCCTGCCTTCTACATCCAGATTGTATCACATAAGGTTTTTCTTTGGTGTACCAAATTGGTTTACTTCAAGTTCATTTTTAAAAATTGTGGTAAAATATACCTAGTGTTAAATTTACCAGGTTAACCATTTCAAGTGTATAGTTCAGTGGCATTAAGTACATCCACACTGCTGTGCAACTATCACCACTGTCCATCTCCAGAATTTTTCATCATCCCAAACTCAAACGCTGTACCTATTAAACAGTAATTCCCCCGTTCTCCTCTTCCCCCAGGCCCTTTATAATCACTTTTTTACTTTCTGTCTCTTTGAATTAGATCATTCTAGGTACCTCATCTAAATGGAATCATAAAATATTTGTCCTTTTGTGTCTGGCTTATTTCACTTTGATTAATGTCTTCAAGGTTCTTTAAGTTCTTTTAATACAAAAAGGATTAACCCCCCCGGGGACACTGTCCACTACATGGACTCTGTCATTCCCTTATTCCTCATTCAGCACTGTCAAGTACTCAGTATGACACAAGTGATTCATTTTTTTTTTCTGTACAGCTTATAAGTAATACATGTTTTACATAGTTGTATAGATTACTTATGTTTCAGAAAAAAAGTGCCCGTAATATTATTTGTTTACACCAAATCCTATTTTGTCCAACAATTTTCAATTATAAAATTAGAGATTCACTTATCTAAAAACAAAAACAGAATTAAAATACACTAGAATTCTGTCCCATTTCAATGTGTGAGGCATCACACTAGGTGATGAGGATAGAGCACTGAATGAGACAAAGAATTCTTCCTCTCATGGAGCTTACAGGCTTGAGAGGCAGACAGTAAAAACAAAATTATAAATATGATGAATGCAAAGAGGAAGTAAAGAACGTTATAGGAGCAAGTAGCAAAGAAATTTAACCCAACCTAGGAGCTCAGGGAAGCCTTGACAGGAAGTCAATTTTAAGGCAAGGGTCAAAAGGGAAACAGGAATGAACCAAACATGCGTTGGTGTGGATGTCTGGGTGTGAGCAGGGGTGGGAGATACTGCTGCTCATTCCAGCAGAGGAAACTGCAAGAAGGCATGGCGTGAATACAAAAGGACAGAGACTGGCACGTGAGGAATTATAAGAAGTTGAATACAACAGGACTGTAGAGGTTTAGGACAGAATAATACTGAAGAAGCAAGGGACCAGATCATGAAGAGCCTTGCAAACTATATTAAGGATCCTAAAGACAATGAAAAGCCACTAAAGGTTTCTAGCTGGCAGGTGACAATGTCAGATACATGTTCTGAAAAGATGACTCCAACTGCAGACTGGAAAATGGAGAGGGCAAGACTGAAACCAGGGAAATTAGTTAATACTATACAATACGCTAGTTTTTTGTTGTTGTTGTTGTTTTATAAATTTATTTATTTATTTGGCTGAGTTGGGTCTTCGTTGCTACGCACAGGGGCGAGAGGGGGCTACTCTTTGTTGCGGTGCGTGAGTTTCTCATTGCGGTGGCTTCTCTCATTGTGGAGCATGGGCTCTAGGCACGCGAGCTTCAGTAGTTGTGGCATGTGGGCTCAGTAGTTGTGGCTCGCGGGCTCTAGAGCGCAGGCTCAGTAGTTGTGGCACACGGGCTTAGTTGCTCCGCAGCATGTGGGACCTTCGCAGACCGGGGCTCAAACCCGTGTCCCCCGCATTGGTAGGTGGATTCTTAACCACTGCGCCACCAGGGAAGTCCCAATACACTAGTTTTTAAATGGTGGCCTGAACTAGGCTGTATCAGTGGGTATGAAAGGAATCAGAAAAGCGTGAAATATTTGAGATGTAAAATCAGATGGACTAAGTTATGAATTAATGTCAGGGATACGGGAGAAGGAAGTATCAAAGCATGAATACCATATTAATTACTGTAAGAGTAATTAATTAGCTGGATGATAAAACAGGAAGGGAAGATGGCAGATAATCAGGTTTTCTGGAGTAAAGATCATGAGTCCAGTTTCAAACTCACTCAGTTTGAGTTCCTTCAAGACATCTAAGTGAGGTTATCCAGCAGAAAGACATATAGGTCTGGAGCTCAGGAGAAAAATCCTGGGGAGCTGTCAATATAAAAATGCTCAACAAAGACATAAAAATGGAGTGAAAGCTCTGGGGTGGAAAAAGAAAAAAAAAGGCAAAGCCCCAACGAATGCCAACACTGAGCAACAAGCAAAAGAGGTCCCCTGGCAAAGGGGACCACAGAAGCAAAACCAGGAATGAGGCACTGCAGAGCAATGGAGAAAACAGCCAATGACATCAAATAGTGCTGAGAGATCAAGCAAACGAAAGGTCAAAAACAGACTCTAGGTCTGGTTAAAAAAAAAAAAAAAAAAAAAGATGTCATTAGTGACAGTGACAAGAACAGTTCTGTTGGAGATGGGTGAAATATGATTACAGTGAAGTAAGTGATGGGAGATGGGAAGGAAACAATGAGTACAAACAGTCTTTTTAATAAGTCTGGCTGTGAAGGAAAAGCAAGCAGTTGAAAGGAGGATGAGGTCAACAGAGGGCTGTTTTAGGATAGATAGGATTTGAGACAATATAAATACTGCAAAGAAGAAGTCAGTAGATAGAAAAATTTGAGAGTAAAGTAAATAGAGAAGCAGGAGATGGGATCCAGAACACAGATGGAAGGCTGGGCCTTGTCTAGGAAGAAAGCACACCTCTTCCATTAAAACAGGAGAGAGGAGAAGTAAAAGTATGTTGAGTGCAGATATGTTTTACAGACTTGGTGGCAGAAAGTTAAGGAAGGTCCTATTGTATGGTTTCTATTTCCTTTGTGAAGTAGAAAGTGAGGTCACCTGTCAAGAAAGATGAGGTCAGGACTCAGAGAAATAGTCCTAGCGGAGAAGAACAGAGACAGCTAACTAAGGAAACATAAAAGGAATGCTGGGAAATGTTTAGGGTCCACTCAAATCGATGACCACATATCTGTGTGATTTCCTCTGGTAACAGTCACAAACTATGAATGCGATTTAGTATGTATGTTTCATACTGGATAATCTAAATGAAAAGCAACAGTTCAAATGAATATAAGAGAAACAACAAAAACAGAAAAGTTGCCTATTTTCTAACAAATTTCCTTCCTAATACTCCCTGTAAAATAAGATGTAATTCTCAATGATATACATATAGGATGATGGCTGAAAGATTTATACGGAGCCAACAAATAGACAGGAATATGTCTAACATTAACATGCTTTTCCAATGGAAACAGGAAATTCCAGAAAACTATATGAATAATAATTTATAAATTTGGTACAAGTGGATATTTTTAAATCTAGTTTCTAAGAAATAAGCTATAAACATTAATAAAAATAAACTACATTCCCTTTCACCCATCCTTCCTGCACCTCCACGTGAACGTGAATGGACTCTTCAACCCTTGGTGACAACCCTGTTATGTTACCTCACCTGAACTTTGAGAATGTCTGGGAAAGAGGTCTACTGGCTCTCAGGCTATGATATTTTCATCTCATTTCATCCAGAATCTTTAAAACGTTATCATTATTATAACTCAAAGCAATTAAAAAATACATTCAAGTTTAATTTACAACCAAGAGACAGGTGAACTAAAATCATGTTGGCACTAAAATGCTCACCTATAATAATTCTAAGGGTAACCACTGCTAGTGGTTTTGTATATTGTCTTTCTTATACTTAAGTACGTATGTGTTTATTAAGTATGTATGTATTTAAAGAACAAAATCTGAATTATGCTGCATGGTTTTAAAATCCAGTTCTTTGTTTAATATTTATTATATGCCTATCACCCAATATTCTGCAAAAACATAATCACAATGACTATGTAAGAGTTTCTTTTGGGGGAAGAATTAGGAAGAATTCAAGAAAAAAAATCAATTACTATTAGACAAAACAATCCTCTTCTTCCAACAGTTATCCCCTGTTACTCTTTGCCATTTTTAATTCGATTAGGAACAGACAGAAAACAACTTACCCTCTAGTTCTCACAACGGTCTTTTCATATTTAAACAGATTCATATATAAGGAAGGAAAAATGTTACATTCTTTACTTGGATTTTTTTTTTAACTGCAGAAAGTGTGTCAAACATCATACTCTGATTTAAAAGTAAACAGTCTTAAATTATATATTTCTTAGTTTTTGCCACTTTGACCAACTGGACACATATACTCTTTTGTTAGATACTATCAGAAAGCTACCCAAAGTTAAAAGTTTTCATTAAAATAGCAAAAGCTAGTTTGGAAACAAACATAAATGATATCCTAACCCATGCTACAGGGGGAGAAGAGGAAAAATACATCTAACAAATGAAATGTCTCTAAAAATAAACTATGATCACACTTCATTTTTAACTATGGAAGTTTTTCTAAAGGCAGAAAATTGTTGAGGTTTCCAAAGTTAAAACGACTCAAATTTATAAATGTAATCAGCTACGACTACCTAAATACTAGTACAAAAGACTGCCCAATTTCTCTGAAATTATCATTCATTAAGAAAACCCAGAGAAGTTAAAACAAACCCCTAACATGGGTGTGGAGAGGCTTTCATGCACTGAGTATCTACCATTTGCATGACGTATGCCAGATTCGAGAATGTGCAGAGAAAAATGCAAGTTCCTCTACCCAAAAATTTAGTGAATGGGCCCCTGAAGGAGCTTCTTCCAGCAGTCTGACTTCCCACAGCTGGAGAAGGCTGTGGAATACTGCTGCCTCTCCAACAGACAGGAATAAAGCCAAGCGCAAGCATTACTTAAGTGAAACAAGAGGACTTCCCTGGTGGCGCAGTGGTTAAGATCCGCCTGTCGATGCAGGGGACACGGGTTCGAGCCCTGGTCCGGGAAGATCCCACATGCTGCGGAGCAACTAAGCCCGTGTGCCACAACTACTGAGCCTGCGCTCTAGAGCTCGCGGGCCACAACTACTGAAGCCCTCGCACTTAAAGCCCGTGCTCCGCTACAAGAGAAGCCACTGCAATGAGAAGCCAGTGCGCCGCAATGAAGAGAAGCCCCCGCTCGCCGCAACTAGAGAAAGCCTGCGCGCAGCAACGAAGACCCAATGCAGCCCAAAAAATTAATTAATTTTTTTAAAAAGCGAAACAAGAAATAATCCAGAACCACAGATACATTTCCACTTCTCCAGATCCTCCTGAGTAAACAATATTATGTGTATCTGAGATGAAAAGAAAAAACCTAAAATAACAATTGAGAATGTCTTTGCCTACTAGGGACTATTTAGTAAAAAGGCAAGATACTATTATCTCTGACTGACAGATGCTTATGTTTGGATCATATATATGCAGTTAGAAAAGAAAAAAAAGCAGACTAAAATCAGAAGATAATTGATACTCTTTTTTTTTTTTTTTTTTTTTTTTTTTGTGGTATGCGGGCCTCTCACTGTTGTGGTCTCTCCCGTTGAGGAGCACAGGCTCCGGACGCGCAGGCTCAGCGGCCATGGCTCATGGGCGTAGCCGCTCCGCAGCATGTGGGATCTTCCCGGACCGGGGCACGAACCCACGTCCCCTGCATCAGCAGGCGGACTCTCAACCACTGCGCCACCAGGGAAGCCCGATACTCTTTTTTTTTAGAACAGATAATACACTAACTCAAACCTACAAGCCTATATACAGTGATTTATGTTATTAAACAATATATTTCATATAATCTATATTAGCTCATGAACATATGAAGTCACACACACGTTCATATGTTCACTCAGCTTGCAAAAGGATTTAAATAGTTGCTTTGAACCACCTAAATACAAAAGAATCAAGTCTGAACTTAGCATTTTCAAAATACCTTCCTGTTAAAAAACCACACATAACTTATGATTCATTATCATATACTATATATGCATAAGAAAAAGAAAGTCAAGAAGGTCCCACATCAACACAACAGTGGTTTTTGCCTCTGAGTAGTAGGATGAGAGGTAATTCTTATTTCCTTCTTTTCGTAGATCTGTCTCCTAATTTTTTCCCACAATAAGCACATACTAATTGTATATAAAATGTTGAAAAACAGCCTCCAGGTTCTTAGAGCTTTATTTACAAAAATGGACAAAGTTATGGTATCCCATTTGCCACCATCAACATACTTACATAATATGGTTCTGCCTCCCGTTCAGTTATCTCATCCTGATAGAGGGTGAAGCAAGTTGGAATTCGTCCAAACCACACATCTCGAAGCACATCTTTGTCATCTGTCATTCTTCCAATGGTTAAAGCAGTACATATAGGCTAAATTCTTTTCCAGCCAAAGCCAAACTGAAAATAAAACAGAGTATTAGGTCCTTGCAGGTATAAATGAACCTGCTCCAAAACAAAGAAAGATTATAGGAAAAAAAGAATGCATACAGATTATTCACTTCAAAAAACTCCGTGATGGGCATTCTTTAGAATGAATGCAAAAATCAGTACAACAAATTCTAAATGTGGAGCTATTATTTATTTAAAGAGATCACGGAAGTAACCATTTCAAAATTACATATACAACTAATGAACCACAGCCAAAGTGAAATTATACTTGCATCATTCTCTCAAGCCCCAAAAGTCTACCGCTTTATCTAAAGTGAACTCTTCACCTATAACTTCTCTGTGTCTCAGTTTTCTCATCTGTAAAATGGGAATAACAGCACTGACCACATAAGATAGATATGAAAATTAAATTAATACATGTAGAACACTTAGAACAATGCCTATAACACAGTACTATAAAATGTATTTATCATCATAATTGATAGAACCAACCAGAGCATGTCTCAAAAAATGTTCAAAAGTCAAAGACTTTAAGAACTTAGAATAATCAAAAGCATTATTTAGTGTAAACTGGAATTATGAGAGTAAAGGAAAATAACTAAAAATTATACATTGAACACTGCTAATAACATTCAATAGAGAGTCAATAAACATTTGATCATCTGATATGTCCAGCTCTGTGGCAGGTGCTGAGGGCATACAAGATGATGATGATGATGGTGGTGATAACAACTTTTTTAAAACCTCAGGCATTGCCTAGAAGGTATTAGTTACAAATCTGCTAAACATACCATGCACTTTCATGTCCTTTGCATGGCTTTGCTCATGCCGGTGGTTCCTTACCCTGAAGTAGCCTTCCCCACCTCACCTTCCAACTTACACATCATTCAGGACACTGCTCAAAATAGCCTTTCTTCTATGTATGAATCAGACAGAACCTCTGTTACCTCACTGTGCCTTTACTTTTCCTCTACTACAGCAGGATTTCCAATCTCATATTTTTTCCATCATACCATACTTACTGCCAAACATCCCTTCCAATTCCAAAATGTCCACGGTTATAACTAAATGTTACTTGTGAGAGCTTTCATAATGCAGGAGGGGAAGAAGTTAAATATTAACAGAACCTATAGTGTTCAGGGAAGAATCTTAAAAGATATTGAACTTGAAGAATGGGTAGAATATGGACAGACAAAAAGAAGACAAATATTCCAAGCAAGGCAAAATAGCATCAGCAAAGGCAGGAAGTGGCAGGCGCAGTATGTGTACCAACTTTTAAGGAAACTTTGTGTTGGGAGGAGTAGTAGATAATGAAACAGCTGAGCTGTGACACGTTTTACTATCATACCTGATCCTAGGTAAGTCACTTTACTTCACTAAGTCTAAATTTCCTTACCTGTAAAAGTCGCCAGGTTGTTCTAGAAAAAAAAAAAGTCTATAAAGTATTTGACATGGTAATGGACACAGCATGTGCTGAGAAATAAAAGCAATTATTATTCTTTTAATGTCAAATTTGTAAATATAAAATGTAACTGGATCATGAAGTACACCAAATAGAAAATTGTGGGTTTTCAATTTCATCCAACAAGCCTACAAAGGTTTTATAATAGTGAAACAAAAACAATTATCTGGTAGCAGTGCACAAAAGGGGATCCAAAGCCAGAGAGAGGCTAGCCAGGAAGCAATTTCAGCAACTAAGGCATATAATGAGTGCCTGACCTAGACTGGTAGCAGTGGATTGATGAGAGACAGGAGGGCTTTCCAAGGAAGAATGAATAGAAGTTGGTAAAAAGACTGGCTGAGGGACAAAGAACAAGGACAGAGAAGATTTAAATGCTTACAGCAGGCTATACAGTAAAGTAGTTAAGGGGTTTTGAAATCAGACTGACATGGGTTTCAACCCTGACTTCCACATATAAGCTGTATGTCCTTGGACAACAAACCTGACATCTCTAAACCTCATATCTATAAACTGAAGATAATTCTAATTTCACAGGGTTGTTGGGTATTTAGCACCTAGTAACCAACCACTGGAAAAATGGTAAATGTATTTAATACATGGTTTCCCTGTGCTTCCATGGCCCCTCTGCTTGAATACCCTTTGCCCCTTCTCTTGGCCAACTCTTAATCCTCTTTTAAGAGTCAGCTTAACATTAACTCCTTGGGAAGCTTTCCACTAAGCACACTATAATCTAATTACTTCTGTTATTATATCTTTATTGTTATATGGTATAACAATGAATTGCAGCTGTGTATCTTATCTGTCTCTTGCCCCTCCCCACACTGACCTGTCAGTTCCTTGACAACAGAAACTGAGTCATATATACCTTTGTATCCAGGATGTTAGCATAATCAGCACATAATAGGCTCTGGAATTTTTGTTAAACAACTGGAAAATATATAAATAAATAAAATGTGTAAATCCAAAAGTTGTACTAGCTACTTAAACTTTTCCACCTAAACTCTTTCCTAAATATGTACAATCACATTTCATATTCAGCAAATTTCACTATTTTTCCCTCTCATACATATACTACGATATCAACACCATGCATCCAACTTGAAGGCAATGTTTTGGAAGAATAGAAATCCCAACCCATGATGCAGTCTACTAGAAGTAAGCTTCCTGAGGGCAGGGACTACCTCTTGACTGCTGTATTCTCAGCATCTAATTCATGGCCTGGAAAAGAGGCAGGTGCCCAACCAACAACACTCAGCAAACAGCACAGTGAGTATGATAAAAATATTGGGCTGGTCAAAAAGTTCGTTTGGGTTTTTCCATAACCTGTTACAGAAACCTGAATGAACTTTTTGGCCAACCCAATATAATGCACAATTAACAGTCCCTTTTACACTACAAACCAAGAAAGGCTAACCTATTACCTGAAGCTGTTTTGCTGACAAAATCCCCAACTACTCATAAATTACTTAAAATATCAAATACCTACTAGTAGTAGTAAATTTGTAAACATCTAAAAATATATATGCTGGCTGGTCTCCCTTTAAATTCATGAACACTGACCTCAGACGTGGGCTCTGAGTATTGCCCAGTATTCTCATACTTCCCTAGTCCATTTATTCTTCCACTGTCTTAAATCAACTCCCCCTCCTCAAATTTTCACATCTCCTTCCTCACTCTCTCTCAGCTAATGACCTGGCTTTCTATTTCCTTCTATCTGGTTACTGAGGATCACTGGTTCTGAACAGGGGTTTTAAGGAACAGCCCCACCTCCACCCTGGGGGATAGTTCATAACTCCCTCCAATCTCCAAATGCTGAAGTGCCCCACGGTCCTTGAACCCTGCCTTTGGAGATCTCTCAGAGCTTTAAATATCACTTACACATTAACAATTCCCACATTTACATCTTCAGCCTAGACTTCTGAACTCCAGTTTCATATATACTACTGTATACTGAAATTTCATTTGAAAATTCATTTTTGAAACTGAAAATGATTGCAGATCTTCCTCCCTCCTCTCCCTATTACTCTGTGATCTTCCCCAAATCACTGAGTGGTAACTCCATTCTTTAGCTTCTCAGGCCATAAATCTGGGAGTCATCCATGACCCCTCTTCACACTTGATGGCTCTAGCTTAGATATAAATCTAGAATCTGGCCATTTCTCACCACCTCCACTCTTACCACACTGATCCAAGTCACCTTGACCTTTAACCCAGATAAATGCAATGGCCTACCAACAGAGGTCTCAACGTTTCTGCCCTTGCTGCAGAGAGACAACAAAGTAATCAGAAAAATCCTTTAAAACAGAAGTCAGATCAGTTCACTCCTTGACTCAAAACCCCACCATCTCATTCAAAGTAAAAACTAAAGTCTTACAAGGTGTTAGCAGGCCCTATATGACCCGACCCCACTCTGACCTGCTTATCTACTTCTCTCCGCAACTTGCTCCCCCAGTTCCAGCCAAACTCGCTGATGTGCTCCCGCCTCAGGGACTTTGTGGTTGCTCTGATGGCCCTCTCCACTACATCCACAGGCACCCTTCTTTATCACTATTAGGTCTCTGCTCAAATGTCATCTTTTCTAAGGCCACCACTATAATTTCCCATGCATGCTACCAGCACTCCCCATTCCCCTTCATTACTTATTTTTTCTCCATAGCACTTTTCACTACCTGACACATATTTTAATTAATTTTTAAATTAATGTCTCCCCCCTCAACCCTCAAAGTGAACTTCATGATGGCAGGGGTTTTTATTGTCTTCCTCACTGTTTACTGTTTTGTTTACTTTTTGTTCAGTGCCTGGCACATAAGTAGCACTTAGTATCTGTTAAATTAATAAAGTGAACCTACACTTGAAGCTTGTACCTTATTCTAAAAACTCTTAACCATATAGTACCATTCTGTTCACTTTCCCCAATTTTAATCAGCATACATTTGAGGATCAAAGCACCTACTTAAATCCAATATAAAATTCTAAAAGTTCCCTCCACTGCTATCCTCAGCCCAACATCTTTACTTTCAAATTCAAAATTCAACCAACAACTCCCTTTATGGAAAACACAAAATAAGTCCGTTCAGATCCAAGTACACACAGTCCCAAAGACTGAAATTTATCAAGTAAACTCCGGAAGGCCTTGGAAATTCAGTGCTGTTTGATAGCCTCTGGGTTCTGATTCTTGCTGAAAACATGCTGTGCCTCCCCATCCCTCAGAAAAATCTAGAACCAGTCCACTTTCCCTAGGTTCCCCAAGTTCAGGTGTGACTTGAAAATAATCCAAACTATAAAGTATGTGAAAGTGCTCTGCCAAGGGAAAATGGCTTTGTTGGCACTAAATATTATTATTAAAATGAGACAATGAATGCGTCTGAGAAGATAAATTGGGGAGAAACCCCACCGATTTCGGATAGAATCGAACTTGCTGTAAAAATAACTATGATCTAAATAACTAACTATTCCACGAAAAATGGAGGTCCCGAACTAAACTCTAGAGCCTGCGACGAGACCCAAGCTTCCCACCTTAGTAAGGAACAGACGTATTCCCCGAAAGACCGCGCAGGCTACACCCTCCAGCCGGCAGTAGGGCTCCGAGGTCGGCGCTCGGCCAACGCCACCTCCCCCGGAGGAACCACCCTCACCCGCCACCACCGCCCGGGGGAGCGCTCCTCTCGCCGCACACGCCCCCCTCCTTCTTACCACACCTACCTAGCACTTCCCCAACCCTCTTCCTCCGGGCACTTCCTCACACTGGGGTGACAGACACACACATACCCTACCAGAAGCTCAGGCTTCTCCTCCGCCTTCCTGCACCGGTGAGGACGCTCGGGTCTCGGGCTCTGGCTGGGCGGCGGCGGAGAGCGCCAGACACGCAGTCCCGCAGAGGTGCACCAGACTGGAGTCCCGCTGGCCCGCGCAGCCGCAGAAGGCACCAGCGTGGAGGTCGGAGTCGAACCCTGCTGCACTTCCGCCCTCCCGTATCCAGCGAAGACAGCCTGCAGCGCCGCGGAGCTCTGGAAGCCCACCGCAAGTGCAGTCACCCTCGGCGCCCGGAGATGACGTCACGGGGCCCCACGTGGCCCGCACTCTGCCCTCCCAGTTCGGCCCAACCCCGTGAGGAGGCTGGAGCCGCGCTTGAGCATGCGCGGACAGAGCAGAGAGCGTGAATGTTCGGTCAAACCCCTGGCAAGTTCCCTGCTTCTGCCCTCTTCCGAGAGTCCTGTGCTTTTGGCATAGTCATTGTTGTTTAGTGAGGTTAATATAACAGTTCCGTGAGAGCAGAGAGTTTTACAAATAATGAGTCACTGCGTCACTAGAGCTTCATCGCAGCATCCCTGTCCTGGCTTCACACAGTAAAATTAATAAAACGTTGGTTTTCAAAGTGTTTTCATATCTATTTTCTCATTTGATCTTCTCCACTTTGTCAGAGCCACAGAACGGATTAAGAGCCGCATTTAACAAAAGACTAAAATACTTGAATACTGAAGCCCAGCCATCCCTCCAATTGTAAGTACCTATGTCTTCCTGTTGGTGAAAATGACAAGCAATTAGTCAATTTACTCCTAAAAAGTGTTTGCATTAGGTCTATCCAGAAGTCTTAGCAGGCATTTAGCGTTTTTCTCTTCATTACACATGGCTTTCAACATAATGCTATGCATGCCAAGTGAATACTACTGTGCTGAGACTCGATAGGTTCCTGATAAGTGGGAAGACTAGGAAAATCCTAGTATTAGCCACAGGATCCTTTTTAAAGGAAGAATCTTCTAGGAATTCCCTGGCTGTCCAGTGGTTAGGACTCCACGCTTTCACTGCCTGAGGGCGTGGGTTCAATCCCTGGTCGGGGAACTAAGATCCCACAGGCCCGTGCAGCGCAGCCAAAAAAAAATAAAACAAAACTTATTGGAGGTTGTCTAGCCCAATGATTTTCCAGTGGTGAATCACAACTCATTGGTGAGTCATCAAATCAAGTTAGTGGGTCATGACTAGCAATTTTTAAGTTAAAAAAAATAGAAAATATTGGCATGCTTCACACATACTAAAGGTAAATATTGTTTCCTGAAGTTTTTACTTTAGTATGTACATGGTTTACACTGTGTAGGAATGTGAAATACATTTCTTGATATGGGTAACAGTCAAAAAAAATTGAAAGCCACAGTCCCGTCCACTCCACTTACTTAATGCAGAAATCCTCTCTATAGCGTCCCCAACAGACAAACATTAGCCTCTGTAAAAAAGCTCTTGGGATAGTTGCCCCCACTTCCCAAAGGTAGGCAAAACTAAATGGAATTTACTCTGAAATGTATCGAAAAAATTAGGTGGATGGACGAATGGCTAGAGGGATGGATAGATGGATAAATATGTGATAATGCAAGTACAGTAAAATGTTAATGGTAGAATCTAGGTGGTGAGAACATGGGTGTTCACTGTAAAATTCTTTCAACTTTGCTGTTATGCTTGAAGTTTTTCCTAATAAAATGTTTGGGGAGGGGGCAGAGAAACGATTTATGGAGAACCCTAATGGGTAGAAAGTGATTATATTGAGCTAAAATCCAGCTTCTTGTAACCTTTAAAAATTGACCCTGTTTATTTCCTTCCTCCCCTTGTCCCTCCTCTACCCCACCCCCAACCTACAATAGAAATAGCTAACCCTTGTTCTAATAGACAGCACTTCAGCTATGAAAAGATATGCCTTATAACCCACTCAGGATAAACACTGTCAGTTCTTTCAGCCATTCTTCACATGACATATCTCTCCTCTGGATATGGTCCAGTCGTTGTACTCTTTCCCATCTCATGGTTGTGCTCCTTGAGCAAAAATTTGGAAATAAGAGGAATTCTATATTTGTTCTCCGTCATTTCCATTTGTTAACATTACGTCGTCTCTCTCAATCAGTTACCAAGAGTGACAGATATCCACTCTTCCCTTTAAAATGTTTCTTAAACTCTAAAAAAAGGGGAAAAAATGGTAACAGGTTTCAAAAATTTGGATTTCTGACTTATCCTGGAATCTGACAACCCTGGGACCACATTCCCACATGGCAACCAAGTGCTGGAGTGGAGCTGCAGCCTGCCCCCTTTTAGGCTGGGAATGCCCTCTCCAGTTTCTCACTGTTCCCACACTATCACTTATTTAGACTTTAGATTACCTATCTGGATGCTAAAGGCTTTGGAGCGTAACACTCCTCTATAGCTCTTCTTCTAGTTTCTAAGGCACTGCCTACCTCAGTTCTTTGCACGTAAATATTCATTTTGAACAAAAGACCAAAACAACTAGGCCAGAATGCATTATTCAAATGTGAATAACACACATTTGACTGTGATTGTGATCATATTTATAGTTCTAAGTTTTTACCTTTAGGCAATTCTAAGGACACACACTTGAAAGTTGGGAAAATATCATTATACAGTGTTCTCTCCTGTGAGGTGAGAGAGTATTTGGAGGATTCAAATACTATTTTGAGGCTTTGAAAGCTGAACAGTCATAGACATCCCATTTGTATCTACTTAATTGACATTCTAAAATGAATCCAGGAGCTCGATAGATAGACTCTTTTAGCTTCAGTGACAGCCTTTCATTCACTGTGACAAGTCTTCATTCAGTCATTTAAACATTTCTTGTGTTCACATAATTAGGTACTTGGTAAAGTGAAAATAAGTAACTCTTAAGTAACAACAAAGGAACCTCCCAAATTTCATTACATGAATATATATTTTAAAATCACAATTTGGAGCAGTTTTCTTATGACTACCATGTCAACTATATAATACCATATGTAATTCCAGCACTGCTACAGATAAAATGTGGGTTTTTGTTGAAAATATTGTGTTATAAGACTATGATTCCAGTTACTCAGTACTCTCTACTTGCCTACATAGATTGTATAGGAGTGAATCAAAACAATATGCCAAATATTCTTTGGAAAAAATATATACATTCATAACTTGTATACATTTGTGTTTTAATTTTTGATGCCCCAAATTACTATTATTCTTAAAAAAATCTTTGGATTAGATTATTTGGCTGTTCCCATAGGAATATTTTCTATAAATAGCTCCTATTAAAAACTGGGAAAAATTAGTCAAGCAGCTTTTCAATCTGTTTTCTCAATGTGTGCAGAAGAAAAATAGTCTGGGAAATATAAAACTGAAGGGAAAGTCTTAAAAAAAAATAAAACCCAACTGAACAACCTGATTCTTGAAACAGCAGAATAAATCCTTGCAATAATACGTTGCTGTCACCAGGTGTCACAATCAACCTGACACAAAGCTCAGAGCTCCCCAACCAGCAAGTCCAGTCAGTAGCACCCTCAGTGATGTAATAGACTGTTTCCCAATAGGAAAGTTCAACTTATCTCAAGAGATTTTGTGAAATCCTAAAAAAGTTTTCACAACAAAATTACTTTAATTTGAAAAAAAACAAAAAACAAACACTTTCTAAACCTTGTCAGTACTGACAAAATTTCCTTCAAATCCGTTCCCTTTCCTTCACCTGTGTTTGTTCTTCGATCATAAACTAGTGCAGTATAGCATAGCTGAGGATGTGCTTTTAAATCCCATATGCGACATCTATTATCTGTGTGGCCCCAGAAAAAAAATTATTTAACCAGTACTGGCTACGTAATTCCACAGGGCCAGTGCAAAATGAAAATGAGGGCTCTTTGTTGAGGAAAGGAATTTGAAGATGGCGACAGCAGAGCATTAAATCAAGTGCTGTGCATACGACAGGTCACATGCCCAAGAACCTGACTCTTATGTAACTTCTCCCAGCCTCCATTTCTCCATTTTCCTCACGGTTAAATGAGGATAATGATAGCACCTGCTTCATAGACCCGTGAAGGTGAGGGAGGATGATGCACATGAAACATTTACCACAGTGCTTGGTAAATGGTGAGCCCTCAATAAACAGGAGCTGTTGTTTTTATGTCCTTCATCAGGCTCTGTGCCTCCCTTCCCCTGCACCAACCCATTTTACAATCTTCTGCCAGAGTAATCTTCTTTAGCACAGTTCTAATTATGTCGCTGCCCTGTTTTTTACAAAAGCCAACCCTCACTGCCTACAGAATAAAACCCAAATTTCTTGGACTAACCTAATCCAGTTTTCCAGCTTCATCACCCATCACTTGTCTGGCTCCCTGGTCTCTCTCTGACCTCTGCCTCACATCCTGCGTCTTTGCTGACGCTGTTCCTTCTGCTGGAAATGCCCTCTCCCCGGGACTGTAGGGGAAATACAAGAATAAGAGTCACAGTTCTGCCTTAGAGCTGTTTACAACATAGACTGGGAAACAATATCACACAGAGATTCAGCAAGAACGCAAGACAAGGTGAAAAGAATGGTCAAGGAAAAAAATGTCTTAGAAGTTCAGAAGTAGAAGCCATGACTGAAATGGCACTTTTTAAAGCATTTCATTTCATAGTTTATTAATGGTTACTATGTTATGCACAGACTCTATGTTATATGTATCAAAACACAGAGCTCCATGGATTCTTTTTCAAAAATATAATTCATATCCCTCAGTTATTAAATGCTAAACTTAAAAGCAGGGGCAATATATACTTTTAATTCATTATTTTTAGAGCAGTTTTAGGTTTACAGCAAAATTGAGCAGAAAGTCCGGAGTTCCCATATGCCATCGCCACACACACGCAACTCCTTCCACTATCACATCCTGCAACAGTACGTTTGTTACAATTGATGAACCTACACTGACACATCTTTATCACCTGAAGTCCATATTTACATTATGGTTCACTCTTGATTTAGTCAAAGAGGCTAAACATGAGTTTAGTCAAATGTGTAATGACAGGTATTCACCATTATAGTATCATACAGAGTTGTTTCATTGCCTTAAAAACCCTCTGTGCTCTGTCTATTCATCCCTCCCTCCTCTGAACACTTGGCAACCACTGATCCTCTTATGTCTCCATAGTTTTGAGTTTTTGAGAATGTTGTATAGTTGAAATGATAAAGTATGAGGCCTTTTTAGATTGGTTTCTTTCAGTTAGTCATATGCAATTAAATTTTCTTCATGTCTTTTCAGGGTACAATGTTTTTTAAATAAAATTTTGAATGAAAGTCACATTTAATTATACAGAGTACTAATTTTTTACTTTAAAAAGTAGGTTTAGGACTTCCCTGGTGCCTCAGTGGTTAAGAAACCACCTGCCAATGCAGGGGACATGGGTTTGATCCCTGGTCCAGGAAGATCCCACATGCCGCAGAGCAACTAAGCCCGTGTGCCACTGCTACTACTGAGCCTGCACTCTAGAGCCTGCGAGCCACAACTGCGCCTAGAGCCCATGCTCCACAAGAAGAGAAGCCACCGCAATGAGAAGCCCACGCACTGCACCGAAGAGTAGCCCTGGTTCACTGCAACTAGAGAAAAGCCTGCGGGCAGCAATGAAGACCCAACGCCGCCATAAATAAATAAATAAATAAATAAATAATTTTAAAAAGAAGACCCAAAACATACACATAATTTAAAAAGTAAAAAAAAAAAAATGTATGTTTACCAACAACTCTTGTGTTGGGGACCTTTCTGTGGGATAATTTGCCCACATACATTAAGTATCAGAATTGTCATCTCAGAGGTGGTATGTTCCTAAAGTCTCTCTCAATTTTAGGGACAAGCGGGATGGTTTAAAATACTGATTTTTTTAAAAATTCAGGTATTCAGTTTGCCTAAAAATAAAGTCTGTTGTGGAATAACTGCTGAATTTTTAAAAAGCCCATTGTGTAATCATTACTTTTTTCATTCGCCTCCCAGATCTGATGGCACAGTCAGTCCATACCTTTCTCCTTTATCTTTCTCCTTTAGTGGTATTGCTACCACACACATGCCATGGTTTACTTTTCATGTTTTCCTAAACACTACTACTGACACGCTCTATAGCCATCACTGAGTTCCTAGGATCCATTTATTACCTTGGGCTTTATAGGACTGTCATGATTTAAGAGAATGAGAGAGAAGGGAAAGGTATAGGTATTTCAGGAAAGGAAAAAAGAATGATCAAAAGCAGGGATGAAACAGTCACGTTCACGCCTGGATGCTGTGAGTATATTTTATTCTGCAAATGTAAGGTACTCTAGGTCAGGAGGTTAGACAATTCATCATACACACTACTTATCTAGTTAGTTAACATTTACAGAGCATACTATGTGCTGGGCATGATTCTATAACACTTTTCTAATATTCTAACCTCATACAATTTGGGAGGTCCTCTTTGGAAAGCACACATACAAAGAAATACAAAATTAGGTGGCCTTAGAAAGGACCCATGTAAGTGAAGAGACCTGAAAATTAAGCTTCACAGTAAACTCACCTGCATTTCCCATGACTGAGAGACTGAAGTGAAGAAGTAAGCTTCAGGCAGCCCAATTCTTCACCTCTCACAGGTATCCAAGACTGCTTCTTGTCCCATGGTCTCCATTTCTCCCTAGAAGAGCTCGGTTATATTGCCATTAGAGCAAAGAGCAAAATTAAACAAGAAGCTTTCATGTTCTGCTTGCCACACATTTCTAGCCACCATTTATGCACTGATTTTATTCACTGCCTTATTCTAGGCAGATTTTCTAACATTCTTTTCATCTTTGCATCAAACTATAACATGAAATTTCTGTATTCCAGAAAGACGGATATGAATAAAGTATCCTTTTTTGCCCCCTCTCCACACTTTCCCAGCAATTTATAAAATGATTAGTGTTCTCGCAGAACAGTGTGTTCATTCACTTAATAGGCTTTTATGTGCCAGGCTGTACCAGGTACTCAGGATACTAAGATGCATCAGAAATTAATTTCTTCCCTCAGGGAACTCACATTCCAGTTTGGCAGAGAACAGATAAGTAAACAAATGATTGCAATAGTCCCTAACTGGCTGTAATAGGACTATGTACAACTGTTATGGGAACCTAGCTTTGAGAATCAGTAGAAACGTATAAAATAAATCTTAGAGGATAAATAGATACAACATGTGGACAAGGAAAGAAAGGGCTTTTAAGCCAGGGGCTCTTAACCAAGGGGTCCACGGTTCAAATTACGGAGCCTGAAGAATTTGGATGAGAAAATGAGTACGTCTTTATTTTCACTAACCTCCAGTTTGAAATTTAGCATTTTTTTCCATTATAAATATAGGGCACAAACTGGAGTAGTATTAGCAATACTTGTAACTTGTCACCAGTAGAAACATAGATATATTCAACATAGATATATTCATATTGCAGTTGACTCAGATTCTTGAAACATTATTTTACACATATTGCTACTTTGAAATTACAGTAGGAATTTGACTCACTGCGAGACCTTATTATTTATTGCATACTACATAACACAAATTTTTTTTCCTAACATTCTGATAATTGTATAGGAATATACAATTATCTCTTTGTAGTAATACGTATGTCTATGTAATAATATGTATGTTTATGCATTTAAATATATTATTCTGAGAAGGGCTCCACAGACTTCACCAGACTAAGAGATTCATTGTGAAAAAAGAATAAAAGTAAGGTTAAGAATCGCTGTTCCAGGCAAAGGGAACAGAAGACACAGCAAGTTTGGGACTTCCCTGGTGGTGCAGTGGTTAAGAATCTGCCTGCCAATGCAGGGGACACGGGTTTGATCCCTGGTCCAGGAAGATCCCACATGCCGCAGAGCACCTAAGCCCATGCACCGCAACTACTGAGCCTGCGCTCTAGAGCCCGCGGGCCACAACTACTGAGCCCACGTGCCACAACTACTGAAGCCTGCGCGCCTAGAGCCTGGACTCCGCAACAAGAGAAGCCACCGCAATGAGAAGCCCGCGTGCCACAACAAAGAATAGCCCCCGCTCATCGCAACTAGAGAAAGCCCGCACGCAGCAACAAAGACCCAACACAGCCAAAAAAAAAAAAAAGACACAGCAAGTTTAAAGATAAGAACTTGTTCAAGAATTCAGTCACCAGTGCTGCCTTTTCTTTCTCTTGACTCTGAATTCTTCCCACTCCTCTTTCTGCCACTCCCCTAGTTTGGGACACCTGTCCATTTGGCCCTCTTCTAATCTATGTTCCACACTTCCCACTGTTGGGAATCCATATTCCCAAAGCTGATATTGTGTCACTGCTATCCTGGTTGAAGGGGATCAGGAGAGCCCAGCCTGCTTGGCCTTGGTATTGCCTCTGCAGGCAGAGGCAAGATCAAGGAGCCCTTGGGATCCCTCGGACAGATCTGGAAACCCCTGGCCTAAAAGAGCAAGTGTGGCTTTCAACACCCTCCATGGGGCATTAATACCTCTCCATCCTTATCTTCTATCATATTCCCTGAGCTCTGTCCTCCAGCCTCACAGAAACACTTTTCACTTTTCATAAAGATCCTGCCCTCTATCACCTCCGGGGGTATACAAGCTATTTTTTCTGCTCGGGACTCTACTTCTCACCACTCCTTTTTCCTGGTTAACACCTACTTATCTGTTAGGTGTTAGTTTAGAGGTCTCTGCCTCTGGGAAGTCCTTCTACTCCCCACGAGAATGGCCCAAATATCTCTCCTATGTGTTGCCTTAACAGCCTGTATTTACCTTTTTTTTTTTCTACTTTATGTGGCATAAATATTTTGTTACACAAGGTACAAAAATACTTTCACGTTTTGGTTGGTTTCAAAGTTTGAAAAGAATGACGGGCCACAGTAGGGGTGGGGTGCGATGTGGAGAGGTACGCAAAACGGGCAGAGAAAGGATTTTTTTTTTGTGTGTGTGGCTGCTTTGGGTCTTCGTTGCTGCTCATGGGCTTTCTCTGGTTGCAGCAAGTGGGGGCTACTTTTCGTTGCAGTGCGCGGGCTTCCTATCGCAGTGGCTTCTTTTGTTGCCGAGGCAGGGCTTTAGGCGGGGACTTCAGTAGTTGCAACACGCAGGCTTCAGTAGTTGTGGCACATGGGCTTCGTTGCTCTGCGGCATGTGGGATCTTCCTGGACCAGGGATCAAACCCATGTCCCCTGCATTGGCAGGGGGATTCTTAACCACTGGACCACCAGGGAGGTCCCGAGAAAGGATTTTATTAACGACTGTTGGCCCATCTGAGGAGGAGGAAGCAGAGGACCCCGATTTGAAGTGACCAGGAAAATGCTCTGTCTTGGCTGGGTGGTCCTTCCTGTTGGGCGGAACTGGCTGCAGGGCTTGGTGCTCACTGAAGCAGGGTGGGTGCAGGGAGGGGTGTGGACAGAGGGGCTGGGAATGATGAACCATTCATGGTCAGGACCTGTTGCTATGGTGACACAATGTGAGAACAAATGGTACACTCACATATACACAGGTTTAAGTGTCTTAATCCATTCCAGAAAACATGCAAAATTAAACATGTCATTTCTTTGAGATGGAGCTATGGAAGCACATTTGGACTGGAGGTCAGGCCTCGCTCAGTCCCAGGGAGGCCTCTGAGCTGGGTCTGGGTGTCCCAGAGAGAAGGCCCCTGAATCCTGCCGTAAGCACCTTGAAGAAGGGTTTGGGGGCAGGACAGGGCTGAGGAAGAGGAGAGAAAGGAAACAGGGAACAGTGCACTGAGTCACGCTTAAAATTCTCAGGCTTTGGAGGGAAGCAGCAGCTCTGCACAGGCTGCCTGGGGGCAGTGGAAGCTCAGGACGGCTTCCTCCTCAGTGGGGCGGGGGCCTCGAGCTGTGGTGACAAGACCGAAGAACTAACAGAACTGACAAGACTTCCAACCTTGCTGGGTGGTATCAGAGGAAGGGTACCAGCGCACCTCTGGACATCAGTTTCTTCATCCTGAAAATGGGAAAGCGCCACCTGACCTGCATCCTCTGAGCATGTAGGGCAGCGGCGGCAGCGGTAGTGGCAGCGGGGTAGGTGAGCGCAGCAGGTGAGGTGGCTGGGGTCAGCTCTGTGGTGTACAGAGGGCAGGGGGCCCAGGACCCTGGGTATGCGGGGATCAGAGGGGCCCCCATCAGCTCTGAGTGTGCTCCTAGGGAGGGGTGAGCGTTGGTGGGATTTGGCGTAGCCGTCAGCTTGTTCTTGGACGTCTTGGTGTTGGCTTTGGCACACTAGCCTCAGGGTCTGCGGGGTCTCAGGATCGAAGCGAATACCGTTTAACGCCTTCTGGGCGGCTTCTGCTCCTGCCCGGTCGTCAAAGATCGTAAAACCAGCAGGCTGCCTCGATGTGAGCTTGATCGGGGACGCTTCATACCCCTTGCACGGCCTGAAGAGCAGGTAGAGTTCTTTGGGTTGAATGTCCACAGGGAGGCCACTGGCGACCAGGGTCCGGAGCGCCTCCTCCGTGCGAGCCGTGCGGGCACTGGGCGCGCAGTCCGGCATCAGGTTACTCGCGGTGCTGGGGGTGGGGTGTGGTGGCGGTGACAGGGGCAGCCAGCGGGTCCGGCTGGAGTCGCATCAGGCTTCGCGGGCGCGGGAGACGGGGAGGGGGTGCGGCGGACGTGGCGCTGGGAACCCCGGCCGAGCCGTGGTGGCCGCCGCCTCCGCCTTTTCCCTGCGACCGGCGAGTCTTGCCTTCCTTTTATCACGGAATGGTAATAGACCTTTTACTGGTCTGCGCTCTTCTCTCTGGTCGGCACTGACCCTTTACCCACTGTTTAATTCCCCACATAGGGCCTGACAGTAGTGGGCGTTGGGCGGCTACTTACTGGTTAGACGGATAAATGAATGAAGCCAGAATTGTCACCTAGGGCTATAGTAGAAAAAGCCTTGGAAACCGAGGTAAGTGGTTTGAACTATATCCCCTAGGCCAGGATTTTCCAAACTGTACCTTATGACCTATTAGTGGATTGTGAGATCAATTTAGTGGTTTGCAATAACTTTTTATGTGAAATAGAATTTTATAGAACAGAAGAATAGAATAGAATAGATCCGAGTGCATCACAAGAAGCAAGGGTAGGTTTGTTTCATAAAACTTTTACTTCAGTTATACATATCATGCATATATATGCACATCCTGAACTAGTATGTGTGCCTTGAGTTGTGATTATTTCTTCCAATAGATTAAGTCAAGAAGATTCTAAAGCTCCTGCTGTAACCACAGGGGAGCCGTTGGGAAGGGTTTCAATTAAGGATGTGATACGATCAGATCTGTGGTTTGGGAAACTTCCTCAGACCATGGCATGAAGGGTATTTTGACCAGCGATGGTGGCAATGGGAGCATCTGAAAAGCTACTAGAGTCAACTGAGAAATGACAAGAAAGATAATGGCGTGGGATGGAAAGGAAGGGGTGGGAAGGAGAAATAGTGACTGACTGGAAGACGGTGCTTTTGAGGGGGTTGAGGTTTAAGATCTAGTACTATGGGCTTGATCTGGAATGCCGTAATTCAGGTAATGGAAACATCACAGCCAATGTCAATTCAGTAGGAGGAAAATCAATTATACTAACTTTTGAATTGAATTGGCTGATCCATTTGGTCAGAATAATTAGCCCACGTTGATATGAATTGCTCTGGATGCTAAATATAGTAGTGACTAATGGGCTAGATTGTCCCAAGTATAAATTACCCATAACTAGTGTTTGAATCTAGTTGCTTAAACATTTAAGCTACTTTTATTATGCTATCACTACAGTGTATGAAATTATCTATGTTTTTGAGTGGGGAAATCAACCTACATAGCCCATTGCTTATGAATTATCTATAGTTTACTCACCTACCTCAAATTCTTTTCTGGAACAAGACAAATATGAGGAAAAAAAATCCAGTAATATGTAATTCATATAATTTAATAAGCATGGCATATGAGAATAAATATTATTTTTGTTTCTCTATATACTAATTATGTCTTCTCTCGCAAAGTCCTCATTCATCTGGAAGAATTATATAATGTTCTCAATTTACTACGGATGGGTAATGCTTAACCTGGGTGGTATGTGGATCACCATATCTTAGTTGTAGGACGGGACTGCCTCCAAACAATCTGAATGTAAATCGGGTATGGGTGTTGTCCTGAATAGTTATTTAGGAGCAGAGGAGTAATGGTGGACGAAGGTGCAGCCAAGGAATGAGACAAAATAAAATGTATTAGTTTTATGCATTAGATGAGTAAGCGAATGATAAAATAATGATTAAAGGCTCACATTAGAGCAACAACTTTTAAATTTTGACCCTTACCATTTAATATTTAGTCTTACGTGTTAAACTGGATGTTAAATTCCTAAAGGATGTTGTGGGCCCCGCATAGCACTTAGCAGTGCCCTGAGCCATGCTTACTGACTGAATGATATATTTATTAAAAATTACAATGTTGCCCATCAACAGACAATTGGCTTGAGGAGATGTGATATATAATGGAATATTACTCAGCCATGAAAAGAATGAAATATTGCCATTTGCAGCAACATGGATAGACTTAGAGAATATTATGCTTACTGAAATAAGTCAGAGAAAGATAAATACTCTATGATATCACTTATATGTGGAATCTAAAGAATAACACAAATGAATCTATAAACAGAACAGAAACAGATTCACAGACATAGAAAACAAATTTATGGTTACCAAAGTGGGGGAGGAGAGACAAATTAGGAGTATGGAATTAACAGATAAAAACTACTATACATAAAACAGATAAGCAACAAGGATTTACTGTATAACATAGGGATTTATGCCCAATATCTTGAAATAACCTATAATGGAATATAATCTGCAAAAAAAAAAAATCTGAATCACTATACTGTACACCTGAAACTGATATGATATTGTAAATCAACTATACTTCAATAAAAATAAATAAAATATTTTCAAACTCTTAAAAAAAATTCCAGTGTTAATTTCCAATTACCACTAAATTCTTTTTATAGCTAAAATGAATTACTTGAATTAAAGCCATCTGCTTAAAGGTACAACTATAAATTTAGGTGACTTTTAAAAAAAACATAATGAAATATAAATTATGTTGTTCCTCAAAGTTGAAACTCCAGAAGGCTACACACTTGTTGAACAATAATGTAATTACTCAAAATGAAACAGGAGGGAAGGAGGCAGGGCACAGCCTTTGAAAGAATGACATAGCCTGAGGACATGACATAAACTGATTAGAACCAAATAGGTCCAAAATGGTGGACAAGTCGACTTCCACTAGACCTTGAGCCTCAGTATACGCCCACATCAGCAAGCTGAATGACACACCCACAGGCGCCATGACAGTTCCATAAGGATCAAAAAGTGGGCAGTGGCCCAATTCCTAGAAATCCCCTCCCCTTCCTAAAATAGCTGGAGTACTCCTCCCACTCTTTAGCCTATGAAATTTATATATCTTTATATCTTATTTATATATCTTTATATCTCTCCACTCCTATAAAAACTGAAAATGCAATACCCTGGGGCCTTTCTCACCTTCTGAGATGGCCCACACTCTGTCTGTGGAGTGTGTTTCTCTCTAAATAAATTCACTTCTTACCTAACACTTTGTCTCTCACTGAATTCTTTCTGCAATGAAACATCAAGAACCTGACCTTCGTTAAGTCCTGAAACCAGGTGTGTGATCTCAGTTGGAAGACTGTGGGTTTTGGCTCGGGTTCGAGTCCCAGCTGTGTGGGTTCAAGTCCCAATCTGAGGTGCATTGTTTCAAAAGCATCAGCAAACTCTTTTGCAATTGCCTTTACTAAAGCCAAGTTAAGAAACATACAAGAAAAACAATTCAGTTTATAAATATGGCTAATTTCTGTTACCTCTCCCACTGGAAAAAAATACATATTTGGATTGTTCATTTTATTCATCATATTTGGCTTTAGATAACTCTTGGTTGTGTGTGTGTGGTTTTTTTGTGTGTGTGGTACGTGGGCCTCTCACTGCTGTGGCCTCTCCCATTGCGGAGCACAGGCTCCGGACACGCAGGCTCAGCGGCCATGGCTCACGGGCCCAGCCACTCCGCGGCATGTGGAATCTTCCCGGATCGGGGCACAAACCCGCGTCCCCTGCATCGTCAGGCGGACTCTCAACCACTGCGCCACCAGGGAAGCCCTCTTGGTTGTGTTTTTAAAAAATGTCCTTGAAGAATAAATTTGTAGCCATTAAATGTACTGAAATAAACATGACATAGGATCATTGTAATATACTAAATCTCCATATTGAGAAATTTTTAAAATTGTATTGAAGTATAGTTGATTTACAGTATTTGTCAATTTCTGCTGTACAGCAAAGTGACTCAGTTTTATATATATATATATATATATATATATATATATATATATATATATATTCTTTTCCATCATGGTTTATCACAGGATATTGAATATGGTTCCCTGGGCTATACAGTAGGACCATGTTGTTTATCCATCCTATATATAATAGTTTGCATCTGTTAATCCCAAACTCCCAATCCTTCCCTCCCCTCCCCTCCCTTCCCCTTGGCAACCACAAGTTTGTTCTCTATGTCTTTGAGTCTGTTTCTGTTTCATAGATAGGTTCACTTGTGTTGTATTTTAGATTCCAAATATAAGTAATATTATATAGTATTTGTCTTTCTCTTTCTGACTTACTTTGCTTAGTATTATAATCTCTAGGTCCATCCATGTTGCTGCAAATGGCATTATTTCATTCTTTTTCATGGCTGAGTAATATTCCACTGTATATGTATATATCATACCTTCTTTATCCATTCATCTGTCAATGGACTTTTTTTTAAAACATCTTTATTGGAGTATAATTGCTTTACAGTGGTGTGTTAGTTTCTGCTGTATGACAAAATGAATCAGCTATAGATATACATACATCCCCATATCTCCTCCCTCTTGCATCTCCCTCCCACCCTCCCTATCCCACCCCTCTAGGTGGACACAAAGCACGGAGCTGATCTCCGTGTGCTATGCAGCTGCTCCCCACTAGCTATCTATTTTACATTTGGTACTGTATATATGTCCATGCCACTCTCTCACTTCGTCCCAGCTTACCTTTCCCCCTCCCCGTGTCCTCAACTCCATTCTCTATGTCTGCGTCTTTATTCCTGTCCTGCCCCTAGGTTCTTCAGAACCATTATTATTATTTTTATTTTTATTTTTAGATTCCATATATATGTGTTAGCATATGGTATTTGTTTTTCTCTTGCTGACTTACTTCAATCTATATGACAGTCTCTAGGTCCATCTACCTCACTACAAATAACTCAATTTCGTTTATTTTTATGGCTGAGTAATATTCCATTGTATATATGTGCCACGTCATCTTTATCCATTCATCTGTCGATGGACACTTAGGTTGCTTCCATGTCTTGGCTATTGTAAATAGTGCTGCTGTGAACATAGGGGTGCATGTATGTTTTCGAATTATAGTTTTGTCTGGGTATATACCCAGGAGTGGAATTGCTGGATCATATGGCAACTGTATTTTTAGTTTTTTGAGGCACATCCATACTGTTTTCCACAGTGGCTGTACCTATTTACATTCCCACCAACAGTGTAAGAGGGTTCCCTTTTCTCCACACACTCTCCAGCATTTATTATTTGTAGATTTTTTAATGACGGCCGTTCTGACTGGTGTGAGGTGATACCTCATTGTAGTTTTAATTTGCATTTCTCTAATAATTAGCAATGATGAGCATCTTTTCATGTGCATAATTGGCCATCTGTATGTCTTTTTTGGAGAAATAGCTATTTAGGTCTTCTGCCCATTTTTCAATTAGGTTGTTTTATTCTTATTGAATTGTACGTGCTGTTTGTATATTTTGGAAATTAAGCCCTTATAGGTCTCATCATTGGCAAATATTTTCTCCCAGTCCGTAGGTTGTCTTTTCATTTTGTTTTTGGTTGCCTTTGCTGTGCAAAAGCTTATAAGCTTGATTAGGTCCCATTTGTTTATTTTGTTTTTTATTTCTATTGCCTTGGGAGACTGACCTAAGAAAACATTTGTATGATTTATGTCAGAGAATGTTTTGCCTATGTTCTCTTCTAGGAGTTTTATGGTGTCTTGTCTTATATTTAAGTCTTTAAGCCATTATGAGTTTATTTTTGTGTATGGTGTGAGGGTGTGTTCTAACTTCATTGATTTACATGTGGCTGTCCAACTTTCCCAACACAACTTGCTGAAGAGACTGTCTTTTCTCCATTGTATATTCTTGCTTCCTTTGTCAAAGATTAGTTGTCCATAGGTGTGTTGGTTTACTTCTGGGCACTCTATTCTGTTCCATTGATCTGTATGTCTGTTTTTGTGCCACATATTGAGAAATCTTAAACCGTGTATACAGGCTGAAACTGTATAGTGAGGATTGTCTATAATTAACCCATGGACCACTCTCTTTAGGCATTCTTTCTTTTAAAAAATTTATCTATTTATTTATTTTTGGCCGCTTTGGGTGTTCGTTGCTGCACGCGGGCCCTCTCTAGTTGCAGCGAGCGGGGGCTACTCCTTGTTGCAGTGTGCAGGCCTCCCGTTGCAGTGGCTTCTCTTGTTGCAGAGCACGGGCTCTAGGAGCACAGGCTTCAGTAGTTGTGGCATGCGGGCTCAGCATTTGTGGCTCGCAGCTCTAGAGCACAGGCTCGGTAGCTGTGGCGCACGGACCTCGTTGCTCCGCGGCATGTGGGATCCTCCTGGACCAGGGCCCGAACCTGTGTCCCCTGCATTGGCAGGCGGACTCCCAACCACTGCACCACCAGGGAAGCCCTCTCTAGGCATTAAGTTTGCTCAAGCATTAATACTAATAATACACCAATAAAGGGGAGAATTTTTACTGTGCATCTCCTAGGACCCAAAGTTGGTTAATGACAACTATGTTTGTAATATTAGCATCACCAGATGCCACAGCAGTTTGATTAAATGTAGATAGGAGAACAACTATGTTTTGTGACTATAAGCAAACATCTAGGTACACTTCAACATGTCTCCTAAGTACAAGAATAATCTCCTATGTAACCACAGTATAATTACTACACTCAGAAAATCCAGCATTGATACAATACCATCATCTAACATAAATCCATATTCAAATATCCCCAACTGTCCATAGGCCACATGTTTTGAATCCAAAATTGAGAATCCCTCCCAGAAAGAAGTTCTCTACCACTAGGATTATATCTTTCACCTTCTTATCTGCCATATTCCTTGCACCACAAAAAGAAAACTCTTGGTTTGCTCTCATCTCTGCTGAATTTCAGGTCAGCTATTCTTTGTGGAATGTTTCCAAGCCAGCTATCGATTTGTATCTATTTTTGAGACGTTTAATATGTATTTGGGTAATTCCTGGGTTAAAGTCCACTTCTCCCACAAGACTGTTTCACAAGGATAGTGAGTGTTTCCTCCAGCCCCAAATGTATTTCCAGGTGCAAGTCCTTGGTGCACAGTAGGTTTTCAAGAAATATTTTTGGAATGAATGAATATATAAAGTGTTTAAGTTGGCAGAATGCCTGTATTGTCTTTATATCTCTCTGCATCCCATAGAGTGGGCCCTCAATGGGAGTTTAACAGACCTTTGTAAAGTGAAAATATTCAGCACCATAGCTGGAAGTATGTTCTGACTATTTCCTTTGCACTTTCCTTTGATATTTAATAACATTTAAAGAGCAGAAGAGGTATACAGGGAATGCTGAATTTGATCTCCAATTCAGTACACCGAGATGTAGGAATTTATTAACTATGGGGAGAATCATTGCTGTGACAATGGAAAAATTAATTTTTCATAATTTTCATATATTAAACTATCATTTATTATGCCCTTACTAAGTGTCAAACACTGTGCTAACTACTTCACATGCATTGAAAATTTTTATTATTATATTTTTAAAGATAAGTTTTACTGAGGTATACTTGACATTCAGTAAAATTCATACCTTTTGGTGTACAGTTCCATGAATTTTGACAAATGCTTTAGTCATGTAACTAACTACCATTACAATCATGATATAGAATATGAATATTTCCATCCCCCCAAATCCTCTTATGTTCCCTATTAACACACGTCACTTACCTTCCTACTTTAGTATATTTTTCTCATTTTTTAAAATAAATTTGTTTATTTTATCTATTTATTTTTGGCTGCATTGGGTCTTTGTTGCTGTGTGGGCTCTCTCTAGTTGCAGCGAGCAGGTGCTACTGTTCGTTGTAGTGTGTGGGCTTCTCTTGTTGCGGTGGCTTCTCTTGTTGCGGAGAATGAGCTCTAGGTGTGCGGGCTTCAGTAGTTGTGTCACGTGGGCTCAGTAGTTGTGGCTCGTGGGCCCTAGAGCTCAGGCTCAGTAGTTGTGGCACGCGGGCTTGGTTGCTCTGCAGCATGTGGGATCTTCCCAGACCAGGGCTCGAACCCATGTCCCCTGCATTGGCAGGCAGACTCTTAACCACTGCACCACCAGGGAAGTCCCTTTCCCATTTTTTTTGGAGAAGAAAAACTGAGGCTAAGAGCAGTTGAGTAATTTATTCAGAGTTACATAATTAGTAAGTGGCAGAGCTTGGACTCCAGCCAAGGTCTGTCTGACTCTAAATCACAAGATTTAAGTATGCCACCCTGCCATTACTACTTTGTGGTATTCCACTTGCTCAGCATTGTATTTCCCATTTTGTTACACAATGGCCATAGAGCTGTAACAACAAGAGGAAATTAAAATGAACCTTTCAAAAATACTAAGAATATGGTAAATGAATTACAAGATAAATTTTATGTCAAACTAGAGGTATATACTCTATTGCATAAGATTAAAAGCAAGTAAATTTTTGGTTCGTTGATATGGTAGTAAATATTTTAGTAGTTGTGAGTTTTAACTTTACTTCACAACTGAGGACTCTATTAGCCACTTGACTAGGAATATCCTAGGATAAAATTTGGGGGTTTGTCACTGCCTGACATGTCAGACCCAGACAGTTCCTGTCCTCAGGTAGCTTACCACTGAATCTCAGATAAAACGATTACCTGCATTATGGTTTTATTTAGAGTTCTAACATGATGCATCTTAGCCTAAATCAGTTACAGAGTGTTTTGCTGAATTAGATAAATTAAAAATCTACTTAAAAATAATTTTAATAGATGGAACAGGGAATCCTCAAAGTAGCCTTAATATAATAAACATTTTGTATTTGTAGTATATTAGAAAGACAGTGTTCAATTTAACTACTAAATTTGGGGGTGGTTTGTTATGCAGCAAAAGACAATAGAAAACTGATACAGGTACTAGCTTATTGGTCTGTTCAAGCAGGAAGATCAAGTCGCATTTTTGAAGTCTCCAAATTACAAATTAGCTGCATTTTGTAAGTCAGTTGTTTAAAATTTAGAATATATTGTCTCATAGAAACAGATGCATTTTCTTACCAAGTAGTTTGGAATAATTGAATCTTTATGTGGTAGTTCAGGATTTTTCCATTGCCTACATTCATTGCACATCTCTGAGGTTAAGATACAAAAGGTGCTCACAACTGAGTTGGCTGTTTATTGACCTTGTGCCAGGTCACTGCTTTTTTTTAAGCAAATGTTTTTAGACAAAAAACTAGTGGCTTAAAACTGCACTATTTATTTGGCTCATGAATCTGCTGGGCAGTCCTGGTCTGGGACAGGCTTAGCTGATCTCCAATGGCTCTTTCGTGTGTCAGGGATCAGTTGGTGGCTTGACTGGGTATTGGCTTGTCCCAGATAATCTCACTCATATTTCTGATGGTTTGCTGTCTGTTCGTTGGGGGTAATAGGGGTGACTTAGCCACACATCTCTCATAATCCTGTAGGCTAGTTTAGGTATGTTCATAGAGCAGCAGGATTCCAAGAGAAGCAAGGAACTAAGCCCCAAAGTGCAAGTTCTTTTCAAGTACTGCTTGCATCACATGTGCTAATGTTTCATTTGCCAAAATAAGTCACATAACTCACTTAGATTTAAGGAGTGAGTAAATGGATTCTACTTCTTTATGGGAAGAGTGGAGAATTATGGGCATTTTTACAGTTTACCTCAATGTCAACTTAAATTCAGATAGAAAATATAAGAGAAGGCTAAAGAAAGAAATAAAAAATCAGTGTAGGTTAGAGACAGCTGGCCTCTTGACCTCATTCTCTGTTGGAGAATGAGAAGAGATGTTAAATGCACCTGAGATTGCTGGATAGAGGGAGAAGAGTGCAAAGGGCATAATAAGATAGAGGACCCAGCTTCTATCTATCTATAAAATCTTGAAGATAGGCATCACATGACGTTGCCAAAGGGATGCACTTTGCCCCAGACAACCTCCTACCTCTTTAACTGCACTGTCTGCCCTCTGTTGTGTGTAGGCTCCCCCTTACCTGCAAAGCACGTAAATGTCAGTGTTACTCAGGGTTTTGTCCTTGCTCCTCCTTTATCCTTATTCTACACATTTGCCCTAGGTAATTTCACCTGATTTCACAGCATCAGATTCCACCTATTCGGTGATGAAGTCCAAATCTACGTATGTAGCCCTGACCTGTGGCCTCCATAACCATATGTTCAATGAATTCTTAGACATCTGTGCCTATATAGCCTCCAAGCCCTTCAGCCTCAATATGTTCAAAACCAAATTTATTTTCATGCCCAGAGACCCTGATCTTTCTCCTGCTTTCCTGTTTTTAGTTAATGGTTTCACCTTCATCCATTTACCTAAGCTAAAAATCTAACCTCATTGTCATTCTTGATTACTTCTTCTCTATTTACTACAATTCCTGGTGATTCCATCTCCTACATGATTTTGTATCCATTCCCTTCAGTCCATTTCCACCCCATCGCCTTGGTGTGGACTCTCATCACCCCTCCCCTGACCTCTTGCAGCAACCTCTTAACTGGTCTTCCTCAAATATTTTCACCTTTCTAGTTTTTCGCTACTCCATTCCATTCAGGGACGTTGTAAGTCCCAAGTTTGTTCATGTCACTCTATTTAAAAATGTAAGCTGGGCTTCCCTGGTGGCGCAGTGGTTGAGAGTCCACCTGCTGATGCAGGGGACACGGGTTCTTGCCCCGGTCCGGGAAGATCCCACATGCTGCAGAGCGGCTGGGCCTGTGAGCCATGGCCGCTGAGCCTGCACATCCGGAGCCTGTGCTCCGCAACGGGAGAGGCCACAACAGTGAGAGGCCCGCATACCGCAAAAAAAAGAAGAAAAAAATGTAAGCTGGGTCCCTATTGCCTACAAAGCTAAATCCCAATTCCTTAAAAGCATGGCTCACCAAGTGCTTAGCAATCTGGGCCCACCTGATCATACCAGCATCATCTCCTCCCTTCCTGCCCCACCCCATCCCCTTTTATCCAACCTCACTGAACTTCTCACTATTCCCCACCAACACATGCACCTTGCACAATGCTGGGCTTTGGCCCATGTTGTTTACCCTTTCTGGATTACCAGCCCTCTCTTCTCTATCTGATAAATTCTTATTCATCAGCACAGCTCATCAACCTGTCACCTCCCTGCTGATGACTTCCCAGAGCCATCCAGAGTTAGTCACTTGTTCTGTGTTCCCATAGCCTTTTGCCCTTTCCTTCGGCAGTGACCATCTTGTGTGCTTTTGGCTGCCTAGGTTCTTTTGAGTATCGGTGTTATGTTTGGCAAATTTTGAGCCACATGAATTCCATCTCTCTGAAGTAGAACCCAGAAATCTCAAATTTCCCTTGCAGCTAAGAAGCCATTAAAGGATCTGAGCTCCCTCAATCAGATGTACCTGAACGGAACTTTTTTTTTAGAAGTGAGCGTTAGTGTGTAAGGGGGCAAGGTGTGGGGCTGATCTTCGGTCAAGAGTGATCAGAACAAATCTTTGATTCTTGGGATGGCAGTAGCAGAGCTGCCTGTGTGTAGCCCCTACTGCGAGAGGTGATAAGTGTGGTGTTTGCTAGACCAGCTCTCAGGAGTGGCTGGACATGTTTGGGCTTCAGAGTCTGGCTCTCTAGCTTTGTGGGATAGTCTGTGAGCCATCTCACATGCCATGATAAGTTAATTTATTGCTTAAACAAGCCTAAGTTTGTCTACTTTTGCAATGACTGGAAAACAGTGAAACACTTTGGTTAGAACATATCAAGTTTTATGGTACAAGTTGTATTTTATCAAGTTGTATTTAAGTGTCTATTTCCCTCACTAGATTAATCACAAGTACTGTATTTTAGGTCTCCTATACATAGTTCTAATTTCTTATCACTCAGATAAAAAAATCTATATTGGGTGCCAACTCTGTGCCATGCACCGTGCTAGTCACTGGGGATATAATAGTAAAAAAGACCCATGCGATCTTTGCTCTTACAAACTAAACAGTCTACAAGATCTGTGCCTGAAACATTCTAGGTATCCAGTTAGTTTAAATACCAATTCATTTGATTAATTTTTTCAATGAATGGATATTTACATTTTGAAAATGTAAAAATAAATGAGAAATGTTCTTGTGTTTCTCTCAGGCTAATAGGAGACACATACGTAAACAAATCATGTCCGTGCGATATGGACAGTGTGATAACTGAAATATGTTCCAGATTCCTTGATGGTAGAAGGGAATAGCATGAAGAATCTGCTTGGAGGAGTCAGGAATGAAAGAATGAATTACTGAACTTGTAATATTTGAGCAAGTGTGCTTGAGAAGATGTCCTCTTTTTTCCCTTTAACTTCTCTTTTCCCTCCTTCCCTCTTCCTTTCTCTTCCTTTTTTCTTGCTGATCCCTTTGCCCTTTAAGATTCAACTCAAGGGGCTTCCCTAGTGGCACAGTGGTTAAGAATCCACCTGCCAATGCAGGGGACACAGGTTCGAGCCCTGGTCCGGGAAGATCCCACATGCTGCGGAGCAACTAAGCCCGTGCAGCACAACTACTGATCCTGCGCTCTAGAGTCCATGAACCACAACTACTGAAGCCCACGCGCCTATGCTCTGCAACAAGGGAAGCCACCGCAATGAGAAGCCCATGCACCGCAACGAAGAGTAACCCCTGCTCGCCGCATCTAGAGAAAGCCCGTGCGCAGCAACAAAGAGCCAACACAGCCACAAATAAATAAATAAATAAATAAGATTCAACTCAAGGGCTACTTTTATAATAAACCTTTACTGACCACTCCTCTTCCTCCCTCCCAAACTCCCAGGCTGGGTTAGTAATGTTTCCAAACTCCCATAAGGCCTGGTACGTACCTCTACTAATTCTCTTACCCTTTGACGTATATCATCTATGTGTCTGTCAGTCACCAACCACCCTTCCCCCCGAAGTCAAGGCCTGGCACATAATTAGTACTCAGTAAACTCAATAAATGTTTCTTGAGGAAATATAAATTAAGACTACAGTGAGATAACATTACACCTCCATCAAAATGGCTGAAATTTTAAAAATTGATATCAAGTGTTGATGAAAATATAGAAAAACTGGAAGTTTTAAACATTGCTGAAAGGAGAATAAATTGATACAACCATTTTGGAAAATTTTTTGGCAAAATCGATTGACGCTGAACATACGCCCACCGTGTTACCCAGAGGCTGAGCTCCTGGGTACATATCCAAAAGAAATGGATGCTTATAGTGCAACAGGTTCACACCAGCTTTATTCGTAATAGCCCCAATCTCGAAACACCTAAATGTCCATCCACAGTAGAACAGACAAGCGAATTGTGGTATATTTATATCATGGGAGAGTACACAATAATTTTTTTAAATGAAAAACTGCTATGTGAAGCAATGTGGATGATTCTCATAGACTAATACTGAGCAAAAGAAACCAGAGACAAAGAGGTACATCTTGTGATTCCACTTCAGTGAAGTTCCAGAAGAGTCAAAATTAATCTCTGGTGATATAAATTGAAATAATGGTAAACTTTTACAGAAGGGAGGGGTAAGGCAGTGGAAGGGGACAGGAGAGGGACTAAGGTGGTTTGGGAAATATTCTATATTTTTATAATGGTATATTTAAAATCCACATACAGAAGGATTTTCTAAGGCAATGTCAACTGTCCTTTTTAAAAACATTTTATACCCCCAACCACATAAATATGTAAATATTTGAGTTATATACTTAATGGTTTGTGCTTTTTTTTACTATATGTAGGATTACATTGATAAAAATGTAAATATAAAAATAAATAAAAATGAATGTTCTTGAATGAATGAATGAATAAGTTGGGTCTTCAAAGAGCAAAGAAAGAAGTATTACAGTGTAAGAGGGACTTGTACTGCATTGAATTTTAAAGCAGTACTTGGTTCTTCAGCACTTTATACTCCAATAATGCCCAAAGTGAATTGCTCATGGACTTCTTTTGCTTAAATATTAGTCCCCTTTGCTACTTAACCAGGATTGTGTGGTTAAAAAAGGAAATCATTAACAGTAAAACAGATGTCGGAGAGGCCTGTGGGACTGGCATTAATTCACAATGAGGGATCTATTAAGCCCTTGGGAACTGGGGAATATGCCTCATTCCCTTCAGTTTTTTATCCTTTTGTGCTTTATGAGGTGCAAGTACAAATTAATTTTTCAGACTCTTGAAGGGAGAGGAGAGGAGTTGGCACCCGTGATTACAAACAGGAACAGAAGCCACTCCTCACATGACATTGCTCAAGACACCTAAAGGGGAGAGGGATTAGTTCTAATTGCCGAGCAGCCCGGCCACGGGATGCGCCTCTCCCCATCCTTCTTTCAGGCGGGGCTCGTGGCTTAGCATTCTTCGTGCCAGCCTTGCGAAGGCCAAGAGTGACCAGCAACTCCTCAGACGACCGATGGCACATGCGTCAGAGGTGGTGTCAAAACCCGACCCGACTCTTGCTCCCACTAGGGTAGAGGATGCAGCGTCAGGAGACGCGGTTCCCAGGCTGTCCAGTAGGTGTCGCTGTCCCGCGGCCGCCGCGCTCCTCGAGGCCCGGGCCCGGGGGCGTGTCCTCCCTACCTTGGGACTCCGGCGCGCGCACCTCACCTGGGCTCCCGCCCCTTGCCTTCCGCGCCGCGGTCGGGTGTGGGGGGCGCGCTTTGCTGCGGTCCCGCGACCAGGGGGCGGGGTCGGACGGCGCGCTGGGAAAGGCGGGCCAGCTTGGCGCCCAGGTGCGTTCTTCCACAAGGACCGGGCGGCGGAGACGGCAGCATCCGAGCAGCCGGAGGAGGAAGCAGACGAGAAGATGCCACTGTCGCTGCCACCTCAGGGCGACCACGGGGAGTCCAGTCCGTCCAGGACCCCCAAGAAGCACGCCTCTTTCCATATCTGGCGCTCCAAGAAGAAACAGCAACCTCCGCGGTCTGACTGTGGGGTGTTCATTCCGCACCCGCCCCCGGCGTCCTTCGGCGAGGCCAGGTAAGCCCCTCGCCGAGCTCCTCCCTCCCCCCAACAGTCTCACCTCCTCCTGCCCCCTTTCTACTCCTGCTGCGCTGACCCTGGAGTCCTCTCCACCGTCAGCCCGCTCGACCCCTCTCGGAGAAGGGGAAAGGCCCAGGGTCGTTTCCCCTGACAGGAGCGTAACGGGTTCCAAGGGGGGGATGTGGTGGCCGCTGCGTGTGACCGGGTTCCTCGCGGCTTCTAGCTCAGACCAAGCTCCAGCGAGAGGAACTTGTGCCCACACATGTGTTCTTTATTTTGACTGGCAAAGACTCTACACCAGAGTCTATACTATCAACTTGCTAACGAGAGCGTGTGGGTTGTGAAGGGTTATTACCATAACGAATGATGATCGGAGCTCCACCTGGGGATTCTGTAAGACTTGATAGTGGTGCCTGAATTGTGAAGAGTCCCACTCTTGCAGTTGTTATATCTCCATTGTCCTCAGAGGATCCGAATGGAGGAAGAAGTGGGAGGAATGGTTACCCCCATTTTATGCGTGGAGAATCTGAGACCAAAGGGTGAATGGCTTGTCCCCATTGGAATCAGTGGGAGAACCAGGCAGAACCTAGTTATTCAAAGTGTAACTGCCATTGTGCTTTTAAATTCTTTGCCATGATTTTGTGATGATTTTATCCTTTATGCATAATTATTCAATTATACTATCTGAACTGATGGATTCGTTGAACAATAATCAATTGGATGTAACAGTATTTTTATGGAGTACAGGTGTGTGAAATATTTTTAATGAAGGACAGGTGGCAATATCCAGTATATCCTTCTGTATGTGTTTTTAAAACACACCTTTATGAACAATGAGAATAATACTGTGCAAGATTTGCATTGTAGGAATATTTTTCCTTTGTTTCTAAAAAAGGTCTTAATTTGCAACACATTTTCATTCATTTAGCAAATATTTTATTAACTAAGTGCTGGGATATCAAAAACAATGAGAGTGGTCTCTGTTATCAAAGACTTTTTAATGTCTTGAGGAGCCCAAAAAGTAAACAGTGGGTTAAGTGCTATGATAGTTGTTAGCATAGAGGAGGGGATCTAGGGAGGCTTCCTGGAGGAGGATGACTGAAGCGCTTTAGTCAGACAGAAAAGGGGAGGAGCAACAAGTTCCAGGCAGAGGTGCATTATGAGCATCGCCAACACTTGGAAGAATATGGTACTTTCTGAGAAGTACTTCCTGAACAGGTGGTTCAGGGCAGTCTATGTGTGAGGGCATAGGGAGAGGTGTGCTAAGAGAGAAGGTATTTTTTCTCATATTTATCATTCCCAGTAGTACTTGGTTGTAATAGGACATTTTTTTTATCCACATAAAGACTTACTGTGCTTAACTACTAATTGAAATTTCTAACAAAATATGTTACTTAATAATGATGTATCCAACATAAAAGCATTTTTCCTATTACCTCAGTAAATATTTTAAAAACTTCCATAGTGGTGGTTCTTATTTGACCTAGTCACATCATTTCGTATCTATCAAATGAGATAATGCACAGCTGTAAACAATTTATTCAAACGCAAATACGTTTTAGATTGAAACTTAAAATAGGAGTCTTTGTTTCTCTCCTTGAGCTTCATGTATTTTAGTTCAGTCTTGAAGCATTCCATTCTTTCCTTCAGAACTATGATGAACTTTGTACTAACAAATGTCCTGAGAACTAAACTTACTGGTCTGTCTTTGGGATGTTTTTCTAGTTATACCATGTTTATAAATATTTTGTTTACTTCTGAGAGATTGTACCTGTTTCTAGTAAAGAGAGCAGCTAAAGCACCCTTAGGTTTCTGGCCCATCTTTGGCCAACGTGGCTCTCTTGAGCCATCTGCCCGGTACGTTCATTTCTGTCCAGGATTTGGAGGTGGTGGACTTCAGCTGGAATGTGCAGCACTCACTGTGGCCTTTGTTTCTACATAACGATGGGACAGTCAGGTGGCCACACTTATCTGCTGGTCATACACGATTAATATTGTGGGCTTTTAGAGCAAATGAAAGTGAATTTATGTCCTGGATGCGTGACCTTGCGCAAGTTACTTCACCTTTCTGAGTCTCAGTTTCTTCATATGGAAAATGGAGAAAAGAGTAATACTAACTTTGTAAGGCTGTCATGAATACCACATGATAATTCATGTGATTAAATGTAAAACTCTTATCACACTTCTGGACACAAAGTAGAAACTCAGTAAATGTAAAGCCATCATCACCATCACCACCACCACCATCACCACCATCATCATTATTATAAATGCAAAGGTCTAATGGGAGAAATGGAAAAAACAGGGTTGGGGAGGGGGAAAATGCTTCTCTTCCTAAAAGAGCTTTTACCACTCCAACGATGGTTCAAAGTTTATTGATGTTAGATTTCTGTATTCTGCAAATATTTGTGACTTTCAGTGTAGATGTTCTAAAATTCAGTGACCATTGCTTGCTTTCTTTACATAAAATAATTTGAACATGGCTGACTCTCTTCCTGAAATTCACCCTTAGAGGTTTTTTTCAGCTTGGTTTTGGTAAACATGTTAATATGTAATTTTCCATAGAAATAGAGCCTCGCCCTTCTGGGTCAGCCTCATCTCCTGTCTCGTCCATTCTGCTCTTGCCATCAGAGGGACCACGTTGGTGTGTGGAGAGGGCATGGCGAGCTATGGCCAGACTTTCCTTAGCAGCCATTAGTGGCACCGTCATTTATTAGGTTTTGAATTACACTTCATTTTTTAAAAATTTTTTATTTATTTATTTTTGGCTGCGTTGGGTCTTTGTTGCTGCGTGCGGGCTTTCTCTAGTTGTGGTGAGCGGGGGCTACTCTTCGTTGCAGTGCGCGGGCTCCTCATTGCGGTGGCGTCTCTTGTTGCGGAGCACGGGCTCTAGGGGCACGGGCTCTGTAGTTGTGGCTTGTGGGCTCAGCGCGGGCTCAGTAGTTGTGGCGCACGGGCTTAGTTGCTCCGTGGCATGTGGGATCTTCCCGGACCAGGGGTCGAACCCGTGTCCCCTGCATTGGCAGGCGGATTCTTAACCACTGCACCAGCAGGGAAGCCCTTGAATTATACTTCATGTTGTAAACAATTTATTCAGAGTGTGGATTCTCTATCTGGGTTTAAATCCCTGTTCTACTTACTGTGACACTGAGCTGTGTCATCCTGGGCAAGTTATTATCCTTTCTGTGCTTCAGTTTTCTCATCCATAAAAGGGACATAATAAGCATTGTTATAAAAATAAGTAAGTTAATGCATGTCAGGTGCTCAGAAAAGTGACTGGCACATTATGAGTGCTCAATAAATGGGAGCTGTTTCTCCTTTTTCTTACTACTATCTTGCCTATACTTTCTTTTTTTTTAATAAATTTAGTTTATTTTATTTATCTTTGGCTGTGTTGAGTCTTTATTGCCGCGCACGGGCTTTCTCTAGTTGCAGTAAGCGGGGGCTACTCTTCGTTGCAGTGTGTGGGCTTCTCATTGCGGTGGCTTCTCTTGTTGTGGAGCACAGGCTCTAGGCACGCAAGCTTCAGTAGTTGTGGCACGCAGGCCCAGTAGTTGTGGCTCGTGGGCTCTAGAGCGCAGGCTCAGTAGTTGTGGCACATGAGCATAGTTGCTCGGTGGCATGTGGGATCTTCCTGGACCAGGGCTCGAACCTGTGTCCCCTGCATTGGCAGGCGGATTCTTAACCACTGTGACACCAGGGAAGCCCTATACTTTCTTTTGAGTAGTAATTTCATTGTTTATTTTCTGCTAGAAAATAGTTGTTCCTTTTTATTCTCCCTAATCAAGACATCCAGTGTTATTTTGACTAGAAATGGGCTCTTCGCTAAGGTCAGTACAGTGAATTAAAAATGATCACCCACGAACTGAACTGAACTCGAAACCTAGAAGCAAGCATTAATGCTCTCTGCAGGGAAGCCAAACTCAGGTGATGGCTGGGCTCCATAATCCTCTGAAAATCAGCAGACCTGGTTTCATTTGGAGGACAAAATGCAGCCAGAGCCAGAGAGCAGAGCATCCTCATTACAGGGTACATAGGTTCAAGTTTTGGGACTGTCAACAGTCCCTTAGTTTTTCTGTCCTGGCATGGACCTTTTCCTTCTATAAAGGGAAAACAACTTACTCCCTGTTTATATCACTAGAGTGTTGTGAGGATAAACTGCTGTTTTATTCCATGAGAAAAAGAACAATAAAATGTTATTTGAAAGCGTTCTGGAACTGTAGAGTGTTAGTCTTCGTGACTTAATTGACTCTAGTTTTCAGTCTTTTGTGGCTGGTTTAGTGTTTAGAACTCTAAACAGGTTTAATTATTTTCTAATATAAAGGACATAGCTAGATAAGCCTAAGTTTGTTTTACCTAATATTGCATCTAAACTGGTTAATACATACTGGGTTATTTCCCTTATTTAGCTTATGCCAAAGGCAAGAGTTTGACATTTTAAGTTTATGTGGTTTCACCACTGATAAAGCAGGAGTTTAAATTTTAGCCCTGTCACTTACTAGCGGTGAGGTCCTGGGGAAGTTTCTTTACTGCTCTAACTTCAGTTTCATGATCTGCGACCTACCTCTTAGCATTGTTTTGGAGACTTCTAAATATGTATTTACAATGACTAGCACAGTGCCTGGAAGATAACAGAGGCTCAATAAATAGCTCTGAGAGCACGCTGCAGTGGAAAAAGGCATAGACTGTGGTGTTGGACAGACTCAGTTTCAAATTTGTCTCTGCTATTTGGATAAGTTTTGCTAAGCCTCAGCTTTCTCTGTAAAATGGAGACAATAGCACTTCTCTTCTGGGGCTCTCTGATGGTTAAATACTATCTATGTAAAACACCTGGCCCAGGGCCCAACCTGAAGCAGGTGCTGGACAGATGAAAGGTGATGGGAGTGGGAGTGATTGTGGCAGTGATGTTGTAATTGTCGTTGTCTGCATAGTAATGGTGGTAGCATTCATAAATCCCTTTGTACTTTGTAAGTGGAGTCAAACAACTCCAAGTCCAGGAGAGGTTGTAACCAGGTCTGTCAAGACTTGAAGTACCTTTGGGTAACTGGAAGTACCTTTGTAGTTGTAAAAGTGCAGGCCTTTGTGCATTCAATGACTTAAAAGTCTTAATACATCTGATTTAAGAAGCCAAAGATAAACTTTATACTTGAAGTTAGAGGCATTTCTCCTGAAGTGATTTTTTGGTTTTGTTTTGTTTTGTTAGATTTTTTTAAAATGTGGACCTTTTTTTTAAAGTCTTTATTGAATTTGTTACAATATTGCTTTCTGTTTTTATGTTTTGGTTTTTTGGCCACAAGGCATATGGGATTTTAGTTCCCCAACCAGGGGTCGAACCCACACCCCCCGCATTGGAAGGCACAGTTTTAAACCACTGGACCGCCAGGGAAATCCCTCTCCTGAAGTGATTTTGGAGTCTAAGTTTAGTATAGGATAATTCTTTGCCACTTAGCTCTGTCATTATATTACTTTATCCACTCTATTTCTACACTTTTAGTCATAATCGTCTTAGTCCGTAACCAAGTGATGTGAACACTTTTGGAGACCTTTAGTACTTCTGGGCTTAGGTTTATTTCTTTTTTCTTCTGTAGCTTTCAATTATAAATTTTATTTATAAGGATGAGACAGCGAATCACTGCTTTACTATTCATGCATGATTAGAGCCATGTAGCAAAGATATTCAATATTGAAATTTATTTTCTAACTGCTAATATTCATTCAAAATGCCCATCTTACTATGAACATTAAAAACGCTTATCTGTCTTAACTTTTAGTTCACCTAAGGCGTTGGTTGTGTTTTAGGAATGTCCATGCAGAAAGAAGTGATTTAGTTATTAAAAAAACTGTGTCTGGTGAGATTATTTGAATCTTGAACTGTATGCATTTCTGTTTACCTTGAAAAATTTATCAAATGATTGTTTAATCTCCCTTTCATGTTTTAGCTACTGTATAGAAGATCTAGAGAGCCTGTTCATGAAAAGCAATGCAATCTTACCTACAGAATCATTTTTCTAGGATTAATGATACATTAGTCTATGGCAGCAAATTCCTTTCTGTATCTTATTGAAATGATTCTCAATCCGAATTTAAAGAGAAGTTTCTTATGTCCAACAAACACTTACTGAGCACTTATTCTGTATCAGGCACTGGAGAAAAGAACAATGAAATTAGAGCTGACCTCTGCTCCTAAGATACTTGTAATTTAGTGGAGGAGGGGCATATGGGTGAATAAAGTAGCATATCATGCCTTAAGTGCAGAAATAGAAGATTTAACCAAATGCACTGAGGTCAGAATAAGGATTACCTTGAAGGAGGAGAAAATTTCTTCTCTCCTGAAGAAGTTTTACTCATACTGAATAATTAATGAGAATTTTTATTCTCTCATACAGAGATCGTCAAAGGCTCTAAATCTTCTTCAGATTATGCTCATCTTAAACTATATCCAATACTGGACAAAAAGAAAAATCGTGGAAACTTTTATTTTCTCAGTGGCATTTAAAACAAAGAGAATCATGTATTCAGGATTATGCATAAATAATTTTCTATTTAAAATATCTAGAGCCTTAGATTATCTCAGCTATTCTATCGCATTTTGGCACCTAGGAATAAAGATTGGCCTTCAATTGTGACATATTGATTTGAAAACCTTCGCTGAAATTATAGGTAAACATGATATTAATACTCTAAGATTACAGGCTAAAAATGAGTGGTTCTTGACATTTTTTAGATAGATTTACAGATCCAGAGAGGATTGTTATATAGGGTACACAGCTAACTTGGTGTCTACTCAATCTCCGTCAGAATGATTCTGGAGTCTCCATCAGGAAGAGTCCAGCATTGCCGGTGTTCTTCCTTAAGAGCAACCTATCTTTATTGTCATACCAAATTTCCTGGCATATCCAACAGGTGTCTTTTCATATATGCACTTTAGAAAAATGAATTCTGGACTTTTACCCAAGAGAGGATTGAAATGTGAATTCAATATCTTGTCCCAAAGTGAGTTTTCAAGATAAGGTATGTATAAATATCTGACACCTGTGGGGATTTTGGCAAGAAAGGCCAGCCAATTGTTTATGAGTCTCATTAGCTCACTTATCGCTCCCTTAAAACACAGCTGCGTTGGGCCAATGCAAATGCCTCATCAAAATACCTCTGTGCGTTCAGGTTTATGAGACGCCTTCACGCTAGAGAATGAGCACTTGCTTAGTGCTGTCTTTACAGCACTGTGTGTCTCCTGGATTGGCCTATTCAATGGGAGTGAAGCAATGATAGAGAAACTTCATAACAAGGGATCATTTTGACAAAGTACCAGGAGACCCCCGAGACACACAGGTGAGGCAGAGAATCCTGAGTCCGTTTGTGGTGTCCCAGTTTCTCTCATCTACAAGTTATAGATAAGACGAGGACAGGTAGAACCTGTAGCTAACGCGGAAGAATGAAACACAGAATTAACGAGTGCCTTTTGTTTTTTACCTTCCCCTGTATGGAAGTTAAATGAGTGAAAATAAGTTACTGTTAAGCTTGGCAAGATATTGGTTTGTAGTTTGGTTCTCTAGTTGGATAGTTTTTCATCTTGAAGTTGGGGTCAAGAGGCAAAATAACATGTGCTATGAATAAGACAAGAAAATACAGGAGGCAGTTGATTTATAATAGCTTTAGACCATGTCTGTGAAAACATTGTTTTCCATCAAGATTTCGTTGAAAGATGCAGCTTATTTAACATACACTGTGTCTGTCAGACACTGTTCTAAGTACTTTACAACTATTAACTCACTACAGTTAATTCATAACATCCCTGAGAGGTAGGTAATATTATCAATATTATTCCTATTTTGAGGAAGAATGAGGTACAGAGAGGCATATGGTAACTTGACTGTCAGGGAGTTCTTTATGGTTGGGGCTAGGGTTCTCCAGCTGGTGGTCTTGAGTCCTGCAGTTAATCACTGCAAATTGGAAGCACTGTGGTTAACGCTACCTTCTTTGTATTCCCACAGTGAGTGTATTTAGGCTGTAGATTTCACATGCAGGGATTATAATATACATAGGAAAACAAATTAATGTTTGGTACTAAACAATTTCTATATTAATTAGTGAAGAGAAAAACTATTTAAATACATTAAAGTACCATGTGTTAAATTCTTGGAAGAAAAAACAATTTTAAAGCAGAAATTCTAAAGTGTATGTTATATCCAAAAGCATCCGTGTCTAGATCCTTAGTCTGGGGCTTCTGCCCAAGCTTCGTCAGGAAACAGCATGACCTGGAAGGGGACCTGGTTGGTACACCCTTCTTCTTCCCTCACAGTCTCGGCCCAGGCAGTAGAGTGCAAAGTCAGATATAAGTGGCTAGCTAGGTGGCCCTCAGAATTTATAGTTGCTGCTCAGGCTAAGTGGGGTGTCAGAATTTCTCAAGGAGTAGCTCTCACTTAGGTCTCTAGAGGTCCTGCTGCTTGAATCCTTTGGTTTTACTTGCTGATTTATCATTGAGGGCTCCCTGTTAACGAATACAAGTTTCACCTTATGTTGACCTTACACTTCAAGGATTATAAACTACTGCTGGTATTTTATCCCTCATGAAGCTCGTAATGGCTCTGTGCTACTAGTAAGCCCAGACCCTCATTTTGTAGATGAGGGAACTGAAGTTCAAAGAATGCAATGCAAATGGGGAAGTGCAACTAAAAGCAGGTTTTCTGCTTTCTGCTCAGCTGTTCTTTTGGATTCTCTTGGGTTATAGACTGTACCGCTCCATTCCTGGCCTCTACCCAACTCTGGCAGGAGCCCAACTGACTCATCTAACTTCCTGATGACTATTCTCTGGGAAATCTTTGCCTAGATTCATAAACCAACAACTATGAGACTGTCTGATCCCCAGATTGAGTTATTAGTTATTCAGCTGGAATATACACTGTAGTCTGCTTACTGACATACTGAATACCTTCAGAGTTCCTGCTGTAATTAGTACTTCACCTACTACCTAAAAAACAAAAAAGAAACAAACCCAAAACCCAAACAAACAAAACACGCACACACACAAAATATCTTAATTCATGTTTTCAAAAAATGTTTAAAGTTTGCACAACCCATATTTTATAATAATAAGATGGTCTTTAAAATTATAGAGTAGGGACTTCCTGGTGGCGCAGTGGTTAGGAATCCGCCTGCCAGGGCTTCCCTGGTGGCGCAGTGGTTGGGAGTCTGCCTGCCAATGCAGGGAACATGGGTTTGTGCCCTGGTCCGGCAGGATCCCACATGCCGCGGAGCGGCTTGGCCTGTGAGCCATGGCCACTGAGCCTGCGCGTCCGGAGCCTGTGCTCTGCAACGGGAGAGGCCACAACAGTGAGAGGCCCGCATACCGCAAAAAAGAAAAAAAAAAAAAAAAGAATCCGCCTGCCAATGCAGGGGACATGGGTTCGAGCCCTGGTCCAGGAAGATCCCACATGCCACTGAGCAACTAAGCTCGTGTTCCACAACTACTGAGCCTGCACTGTAGAGCCCACGAGCCACAACTACTGAGCCTGTATGCCACAACTACTGAAGCCCATGTGCCTAGAGCCTGTGCTCTGCAACAAGAGAAGCCACCGCGATGAGAAGCCCACGCACCGCAACGAAGAGTAGCCTCTGCTCTCCACAACTAGAGAAGGCCCGCATGTAGCAACGAAGACCCAACGCAGCCATAAAAAAAAAATAAATGAAATGAAAAAAAGTATAGAGTATATGAATGTGTCCCCCTAAAATTCATAACTGAAGCGCTAAACTCCAGTACCTCAGAATGTGATTGTATTTGGAGAGAGGGACTTTAAAGAGAAAAAGTTAAATAATGAGGCCATTAGGGTGGGCCCCAAACAAATCTAACTGTTGTCATAATAAGAAGAGGAGATTAGGATACACAGAGAGACACCGGGGCATGTACGCACAGAGGAGCAACCATGTGAAGAGGCAGCAAGAGAGCAGCCGTCTGTAAGCCAAGGAGAGAGGCCTCAGGAAAATCAGCCCTGCCGACACTTAGGGCTGGGATTTCTAGCCTCCAGAACTGTGAGAAAATAAATTTCTGTTGTCTTATCCAAAAAATAAATAAAATAAAATTATAGAGTCTATCCATATTGTACCCATTCAAGAATTCCTTTTATGGGGCCTGACATAATAATGGTGCTGAGATGGGGAATATATTTTATTTATGATCTGTCATTTAAATGTTTTCGTAATACTGATGAATTTCATAAATACTCTATGAAAGCACAGTTTGATTGTTTTTGCCTCTGCTATTAGAAAAAGTTGACAGTAGAACCAAACTGTTGACATTGATGTTGACATACAGTGTAAGTGTCTCCCTTATCATGAGCGCCACGTGCAAACCTAAGAACTGGCCCTTTTCAAGCCTGTGCAGGGGAGGCTGCCCCAGGCCTTGCCAGCCATTCTTGGCTCTACTTGCAAAGGTTGGCTTGCTTGCCCACTGTTCCCCTCCTGAGAACTAAGTGGTTGCTATTATCTGCAAGGAATATTATCTTGCTGTTATTATATGCAAAACAAAATGTAGTTGCTCCAAGGTGGGGTTACAAAACTATTCTCTTTTACTATTGACTCCCCAAAACAATTTTGTCTGGAATAGACTCAGTTATCGTTCAGGAATCCTTCATTGGAGGCTACTTTGGATGGAAACAAGAACATTTGTATTCCCCATATGTGTCAGTAAACATGTTTAAACAAGTTAGTCTAAAACTAGAAATTGGATAATTTTTTTCAAGATAAAAAAGCAAAGTATGACAAGTATGACTGAATATCCAGCATTGGCTCGGTTTTGACTTTTACCACTTTGCATATTGTGATTGTCCTAATCTCACCCTGTAAGAAGTTTCAAGTACTTTGACCTAGAAGTCATAGTAGCTAGTGCATTACCGGTGCTTAATTGTATCCTTCCTTGTTATTTCACTTTTATTTAAAGCTCTTTTTTATGCCCATAAGGGAACAATCAGTCCTAGATCTAGGTGATAACTTGATGCATTGAGGCTGTGTTTGCTTCATCACGTGGTTTCCCACAGAGAAGCGTCTCAGGAGTTTATGCATCGACTTCCTTGCTCACTACAGGACTCCTGGTTGCTTTCTGTGTGTGTAATCATACTCTGGTTACAATTCCACAAATTTACAAAGCCAGCAGATGTTAAACAAAGGGGAGCACCAATTTTTGTCTTCATGCCACCCAGGAACTGATCAACAAAGAGCAAAAGACAGCCAGTTGGGTTTGGGCCGTTTTCTGAGGAAAATGGGTGCGGAGGTGGGGAATGGAGGAGGGGAATTCTTCTCAGCCCAATAATTCCCAACCTCTCCTATAAGTTAAGTAAACATAAGAAACTTAAGAATACATAGGTGGGGACTTACCTGGTGGCGCAGTGGTTGGGAGTCCGCCTACCAATGCAGGGGACATGGGTTCGACCCCTGGTCCGGGAGGATCCCGCATGCCACGAAGCAACTGAGGCCATACGCACGGCTACTAAGCCTGCGCTCTAGAGCCCACGAGCCAAAAAGAAAAAAAAAAGAATACATAGGTGAAAGGGCACGAGTTGTTGATTACCTATTATGTGACAGTTGCCTTAATATTCAGTGTATCTCATCTAATCTTCATAATAGCTCTGCTAAGTAGGTGATTTTACCCCCATTTTTACAGTTGAGAACACAGAACCTGAAAGAGGGGAAGTAGCTTACGCAGGCTGATTTAGCTGGTAAATGACAGAACAGTATTTGAACCCAGGTCTTTCAGACTCCAGAGCTCGTAATATTTTCACCACACCATGAGAAAACTAAAGCTGATTGGATGAGCAGTTGGTAGAATGTGTGAATGAGTGTGTGTGTGTGTGTGTGTGTGTGTGTGTGTGTGTGGTAGTTAAAGAACAGAAGCATCAAACAGAAATGTAGTTATCCATTTACTCTCAGAGCAATCACCCTTTCAAAGACCAGGAAAGATGCATTTCTCCTTTTTAATTATCTGCACACTACCACATCCTATTTAGAAAAGGGGAATACCCAAGAATGAAGAATTCATGTGTGCTGGGAAGTCCATGAGGCATTCTTGTTTTCCTGGGAACATTTGACTTGAGATAATACTGCCGAGAATCAGTGACTCAGTCCCTGAAGTGTTAGCTAAACTTGTTGCACCTGATTTCCAATCTACTCTCAAAGCCACCAAGCCTTTACCTGTTGCTGAGATGATTCACAGAGTATGCAAAGGAATCTAAGGTGAAAAATGTTGAGGATTTTTCACTCTGCGCAAAGATTAATCATAGCCCTAGAAGAGGAAAGAAAATGCTGGTGACCAAGACTCGGAATTTATAGTAAATACTGTTGGCTTGAAAGACGTAGATCTAGAGAGTTTGATGTAAAAGGATTATGAAAACCCTTTAAATAATCTTTCTCTTTATAGGAGCTAGCAAGTTTGTCTTTAGTGCTCATTTCTCTGAAAATTGAATTTTATTTTGACTTTTATGTGTTTGAGTTATTCTTAAAATTACATTTAAGAATGTTCATTAATTTCTATGAGTATTATTATACGCACAAAACTAACTTACAGTAGTTCATAGAAGAGAGTGAATTTCTTTTTCCATTATACTAGGCTAAAACTTCTGCTCTGGTACTTAGATTTATTGTAGTTATTTTAAAGCATAAATTACTATAGTCATTAGTACTGCCTAATTCCCAGAGTACAACTGGAAATTTGCTACTTTATCTTGAACCACACTCTCTGCTCAGTTCTGCTTATTATAGACTTTCTCCAATTTTAAAAACAGTTATCCAGTGATAATGGTAATTGAAGCATCAGGTTTGCTTCTTTCGTGTGACTCAAGCAACTGAGCAGATGTTATCTCTATCAAAAGCGGTCTTAATGTATGGTCTTTGGTGTCTGTGTCTGTCACACTCAGGAAGGTAAGTAAATGTGAGAGTGAAAGTGCACCGATGGGGCTTCCCTGGTGGCACAGTGGTTGAGAGTCCACCTGCCGATGCAGGGGACACGGGTTCGTGCCCCGGTCCAGGAAGATCCCACATGCCGCGGAGCGGCTGGGCCCGTGAGCCGTGGCCGCTGAGCCTGCGTGTCCGGAGCCTGTGCTCCGCAACGCGAGAGGCCACAACAATGAGAGGCCCGTGTGCTGCAAAAAAAAAAAAAGAAAGTGCACCAATGTAATTCACTTATTTAACATATGTGGACATCTGCTGTGTGTGAGGCCCTGGGGTATGGGCTGGCAAACCAGTTCAAGCTCTATTGTTGGGAAACTGAGTCTCATTCTCCTGTCTCTGAAGACTGTGCAATACTCACCATTAAAATGAAAAGTTGCCCATTTGCCATTATAATAAGGTAGAAGAGTGAATGTTCAAACATGCACAAGACAGAGGCTGAGAGATGCAGGAACTTAAGACTCACGGGGGATGAAGGATTTATGATGTTTGAGAGGTCTCAACATTGATACTGCTAAAGGAATTCCAAAGACCACTCGATAATGTTCTATCCATCTATTCTATGGACATATATATGTGTAAAGTACTTATGCTGGCCTGTATGTGTGTGTATATATACACACACTCAGTGTGTATCTTTATATGCACACACCTGTATGTATTTATATGTACTCACCTATGCATGCATATGTGTATACACACATGTACTCATATCTGTGCCCAGTACTAGATTACTTACTTGGTAAATTAAGCATGTGCTTACAATATTAGCAAAGCAGGGAGGGATGAGAAAGAGAAAAAACTTCAGAATATTCCTAGAAGTTTTATGTTATTTCAGAATATCAACATTTTGTTTTAGAGTTTAGAATTGTTTTTATTTTGAGTGGCATATTGGTTGAGAGAGGCATAATCTTTTTACTGGTTCAAGTGATCATTATACAGATTTCTCTATATTCCTTGTTTAAAGAGCTGCCGGTTGGGGTTGGCGGGGGTGGAGGAAAATATGATGTGAACTATGGAAAGTAAGAGAGAAATGTGCCCAGTTTATTCTCATGTTCTTCACATGAGTTGTATTCCAGATCCCAAAAGTATCATTTTATCTTCCCTGAAAAGGCTTGATTGGTTGATACCACTTTTCAAATGACCTGTCCGGTTCTATGGAAGTGGTCAGAGTAGTGAACCTTCGAAGGGACTGTTCTTTTATGATTGAGACTCTTGTTTTTTTTTGTTGATGTAGACTACATTTGCTTCAGCTATTTTGGTAGCTTTAATAACTAGTTATGAAAACACTTTCTGTTCTTTTTCTGTGCGTATTTTCATATAATTTAGCACTAAAGATGAAATTACAAAGGCAGCATTAGATGCCTTTTGTGTCCTGTTTTATTTTCACTTAGTGTTATATCATAAGTATATTCTCATGTCGTTAAAATATGTAAAATAATTTTCTTACTCATTCCTCTATCTCTGGACACTTAGGTTCTTTCTGATTTTTCATTATTAGTAGTAATGCTGCAGTGAACATCTCTGTGTGAAACCTCAGTCTCTGGATATTCTCTGTTTGCCCTTCCAGATCCGCTCTCCACCTTCCTCTGTGCTCCTGAGAGCTGATTGACAGACTGTGTGGACCAAGCTCTCCTGCCCTCTGGTTTCTAGCTGGGTTCAGCCAATGGGAGGCTTTGGAGGAGAGGGCAGGAGCAGGAGGTGGCACTGGAGTGTGGTAGTGGTTTTGTTACTCTGCTGAAAGCTACAGCCTCTTCTACAGCTCAGATCTTGCCAGTTCCAGTACTCACACCCTCCCCTTGCCTATCTGTCTAGAGGTAGCAATGATTTCCTGCTGTTAGGAGCCCTGGGCTGCTCCACTGCCCTTTATTGATTTTCCTTCTCCTTCCCACATCTTGTAAATAGTTCTTTAAACACTTTTCAGTCATCTCTTCTGTGTGTGCCATCTGTTCCCTGCTGGGATCCTGTCTGACATTATCTGAATCTGAGTGGTATGTTCTTTTTATTATATTTTAAGTTAGGGTCTTTGCACTGCAGAAAGGTAAAAGACCATTCAGAATAGGGTAGGAAAGTTCAATGAAGTCAGGACCAAGCTGGTGCTAGATTGAATTAAATTACTCTCATAGAGATATAAGCAAATTGCTTTTGGAACAGAGAGAAGGGGGCAATAAAGTCTTCCGTGCCCTGTGTTGAAAATGCCTGTACTTAAAAGATAAGGAGGATATCTTAGCTGCCAAATGTTTCCAGTTCTCATGTTGCATTTGGATATAATTGGCTCAGTTGATTCATTTTCATTCTGGGATTTTGTGGCTCACCCCTTATATTTTTCCTCCTGTTCTTGGCAGTTTGCACATTCATATATACGGCCTTCTATATCCACTTACATTGTGTTGGCCAAAAAGTTTGTTTGGGTTTTTCCATAAGATGTTATGGAACTTTTTGGCCAACCCAATATTCCTTCTTCATCTACATGTTTCTTATGACCTCTTCCTTATAGAAAGCACACTTAGGATTTTGTGAGCTGAGTAGATGCCATGTGTTTGGAATTCTTCCATATATGAGTGATAACTTTCTTAGTCTTTAAACAAAAAGCAAAGCACCTAGCAAACAGTTAACTTCATTCACTTTTGCTTCGTTTCGAAATCTTAGAGTCTATAATTTTCCAGCACAAATGCCAAAGTGTTCATCAAACTTACTAGGGGCTGTTATTAGTTCACAAATCTTTTCAGTCGAATGATAATGTCATCCATGGCTAATGGGTCATCACTGACCAGATCCCTGACTGACATGGAGTATTGAGGCTTATCCAAGGACTCACCTGGTTGCTCAAAAGTCTAGTCCCTTTTAAAAAATAAATTTTATGTATTTTAGGAAATGTCTTTGTTGATTTGATATTCACATTATATTTCATGCTCTTAGAAATGTGAATTGTTATGAATATATTCTACCCCAGGTATGGAGTAAGGATAATTCACTTAAAATTCAATGTATAAAATTCTCACCATTTAATAATTACCAGTGATGGCAGAAAAGAAAAAACAAAACCAAAAACCCAGCAGTAGAGAAATGAGAGGGCTTCGGTCTTAATCCCGTATTTCTCAGTTCCAAATTAGAAAACTTTGGGCAAATCATCTAAACTCTTTGAGCCTCAGGGTATTCATCAATAAAATGGGAATGATACCAACCTGCCTAGCTCCCCACCAGGCTGTTGAGAGGCTCCTTGGAAACAGTGTGTGAAAAGTGTGGTGAGAACTGTGAGGTTTTCGGTAAACTCCATCACCCCTTGACTCATCCCTTGGCTCTCCTCACTTCTTTTCTGGAAGACTCGTAAATTATTTTCCCTTTTCCTTTGGTCTTTTCAAAACTGAGTGGATACATGGCAGTATTCGCTTTTCCCTATCTTTTCTCCATCCTAATCTCCTCGGTGTCCATTCCTCCCCGTCTCCGGAATTCTGGTCTGAAGCTGGTATGGGGCACTCCCATCCATGTCCCTGTGCAAAGTGACGAGGTGAAAGTGGGGACTCTGGATCCTCGTGCTGTTCTGCACGGCCCCTCCTTCTCGGCTTTCTTCCCCTATCCCTTCAGTCTGTGCCACCTAAATGCCTATGGGAATTGTGGTAGCTGGATGGACACCGCCAGCTATTTCCTCAGCCACTGCCAAGTGGTTGCCTTTCTCTTACAGATGCAGCGTATTTCACAGAGGAGGCTCATGGGATTCCCACATAATTCTAAGTAGTTAGGTCTGGTTGTCTCCACTTAACAGATTAAGCAGTTGAGGCATGAAGTTTTTTAATGAAAGTGAGCACTATATCCCAGGACTCCAGAATTGTAGCCAGTGCTCTTTCCGCTCTAGCTTCACAGATGTCCCAGCAGGGTAGATAGAAAAAAAAATGTTTGTAGCTTTATTGGTTTTTGTGATGTGCTTTCTTTTTCTTCCCTTTTTTAATTTAACATGGTCAAGTTAATGGAATAAAATGATATTTAAGTAGAAGAAGAAATTGAAAAATATTTATTTGATTAGTAACGTAAGACATTATCCTTACATTCTATTTAAAGATTGCACTTTAAAAAAAAAATTATTTATTTATTTATTTTTGGCTGCGTTGGATCTTCGGTGCTGCGTGCTGGCTTTCTCTAGTTGCGGTGAGCGGGGGCCGCTCTTCCTTGTGGTGCGCGGGCTCCTCACTGCAGTGGCTTCTCTCGTTGCAGAGCACGGGCTCTAGGGCGCGTGGGCTTCAGGAGTTGCGGCACACGGGCTCAGTAGTTGTGGCTTGCAGGCTCTAGAGCGCAGGCTCAGTAGTTCTGGTGCATGGGTTTAGTTGCTCCGCGGCGTGTGGGATCTTCTCAGATCAGGGCTCAAACCCCTGTCTCCTGTATTGGCAGGTGGATTCTTAATCACTGCATCACCAGGGAAGCCCAAGATTACACTATTATAAATATTAAATTTCTAAGATAACATTTCTAAGAAAATTCTATATGTAGAAAATAATGGATTTTTTTTTTCTTTTTTCTTTTGCTATACATGGGCCTCTCACTGTCGTGGCCTCTCCCGCTGCAGAGCACAGGCTCCGGAAGTGCAGGCTCAGCGGCCATGACTCACGGGCCCAGCCGCTCCGCGGCATGTGGGATCCTCCCGGACCGGGGCACAAACCCGTGTCCCCCGCATGGACAGGCGGACTCTCAACCACTGTGCCACCAGGGAAGCCCCGAAAATAATGGATTTTTGTTAGTAACAAATGGATGGCTGTTGAATTGGCAAGTTTGACTCTTACCTATTGTATGCTCTTTTGAAAGACAGTTGTCTCTAGGGCCTTTCAGTGTTTGGAGTTGGATAACCAAAGACACTGTCCTGACTTGTACAACTTCAGTGGAGCAAAATCTCAGAAGTTATTACTCCACCAGACACCTTTCCTATCAGAGCTACTCATGTTCAAGTCCTAGCACACACCTTCAGTTGTGTTTTTTCCCTAAGTGGAAATTTGAGTATCATTGAACACAATGTATTTAGGAAATTCAAATATTTAACAAATAAAAATATCCCTAGGGTAATTTCATTTGGGAACTCACGATGTGAATTATCAAGAGGTTCTGTAGCCCCAAAGCCAAGGCTTGGGCATGGACAGGAACCCAGAGTAGCTGCAGTCAACTTCCCTGAGCATTGAAGCCTGGTGGTGGATCAGAGGGCCGATGGACTAGCCGCCTAAAGGAATCTGATGGTTTATTAGCCATCAGAGGAGGATGTAGCTGTTTCTATCGCAATCTTTGTATTTTTGTACCAGTCATGTAGATGAATTTTTTTAAAAAAGGAGATTAATAACAATTTGGGGAAAGAGCCAAAGCAGAAATCTGAAGACTTGGATCTCTACTTATTGGCTGTGTTAATTCAGTAAAATCAGTTGTCTTTCCTGGAGCTTAGGTTCCTCATTTATAGTAGGAGGGGGTGAATTGGTCTTCCATCATAAGGTTTGTTCTTGTCTAAGTCCTCTGAATTATGTATTTGAGTTGATCAGTTTCCAGGAAAGTTGGTCAAGGTTTAAGTACAATAAACAGCAATGTGTAAGGCATACAGAAACTGAGTTGGTTCTAATGATAAGTAGTTATTTCTACCCTTTTCAATGAGAGTGTCCCTTGATGAAAAGTAGAGCCATCAATGTCATGAGGTAGGTTGGCAAGGTTAGAGTTTCTATACCTCTCATGAGTAGGAAGCTTGTACATCTTGCACAGTTGCAAAAGGGAAAAGAAGGAAACATTAACAGTTATGCGTTTAACTTAGACACATGACATGAAGGGTGAATCATATAAATACTGTTTTGAGGAGTCTCTTAAGATGTATACATCTGTGTCTTTATGTTTGATCGTCATTTCACTAATGCAGCCTAGGATCATAAAATTCAACTGAGGAATGTGCAGACAATCCTATTTGCAGCCTAGAAGCCTTTACTAACACATATTTGGGGAAAAAATGTAGAAAATGTCTATGTCTGGCTTCTACGTAGTCCTAAAGTATCTTTTGACTTCATAAAATAGCATACTACTTTCTTTACAGGTTTGAGGCATAGTGTCTTCAGCCCTGAACTTGTGGCCAAAATATCTAAATTCTGCTCCCGGTTCAGCCGTTTCTGATTGTGTTGCCTTAGGCAAATCATTTCACCTCTTTGGAGCTCAGTTCCCTCAGATATGAAAAGTGAACCAGTGGGATGATGAAGGGATTTTAATCAACCTCTTTCCAGATTTTATATTCTGTTTGTCTACAGATTCCAGCTTGCTATTGGGGAGGTTGAACGACATAAACAAATGCAAATGTTATCTCCAACATTTATGCACCAGCCAATCGCAAATGTTAAAAACCGTATCCAGGGAAAGCTAGTTTAACTGAGGACTGACTCCTAGGAGATGGTTCTCCCAGAAGCAGGTGCTATGACAAGGATTCAAGTACAGCTAGAACTCAGGAAATACTTCTAGGGAGTGAGAAAGTGAGCAGGGAAGGGAAGCCAGCCAGTAAAGGGGGAATGATCACTTCTGTTTCCACTGTAAGTAAATGGAGGTTAGTCCCCTCAGGGAATCCTGAATGTCACTGTAAAAGTCAGAGCTGTGCTATCTCTGGGGCAGGGGAATTGGAGTATTAGAACAGCAGGTTCTGCAAGTCACTGGTTGAGAGCTGCCCCTACAGGGCATTGTTTCTCTGGCACTTCCTGCCTCAGGCAATGTGGACTGTTGCAGGCCAGAAAGCCCCCTGGTGGTTGGAAGTGCAGGGTCCCAGGCCACAGTGTCCTGAAGGGATTACAGTGCCTGCCATAATCTGGTTACAGCGGTACAGCCAGAGCAGTACAGCGAAACTACTGCCCTGTGGTGCACCAACTGAAGGTAGGTATGCATCCACGTTCAGAAGGATGCACCACTAAGGGACACTGAAGCAGTTCACCAGGAAGTGATGAGCAGCCCTCCCAGCTGCAGAGATTTCCCGTCTAACAATGTTTTCCTAAACACAATGACATGTAGCAGCCAGGGAGGGGCAGGCTCCTGAGTGCCTGTTTACGGTAGATCTGGGAGGCAGGCCATGGACATTGCAAAAAGACGTGTTGACAGTACATGTGCCATGAGTGTAGTCAAAATTGCAGGGCCTAATTGCTGGCTGGCTACGTCTGGGACACTTTAAAGGGAGTAGCATCCATGAGAACTTTGTGATGCAAAGGGTGAAACTCGCAAGGAATATGTTTTTATTTTGTAGAAACTCTCCTTTTGATAGAGAAAGCACATTCCCTGAGGTGTTATAAAAGCATGTTAGGAGATACAGAATTTCCTTCTATCAGGTTCTATGGAGAATCAAACCAGCTGTCAGCAACATCCTTGACTGATTTTGAAACATCTGGGTTTTAAAATAGAATGTTTGGCATGAGCATTAAATTTTTGTTCCTTCGGCATCACCCAAAGTTTTGTGAAAACTCTGTTGCTTTCTAGGTGAAGTTGGCTTTTAAAAATCAATCTTTTTTCCTATGTTTTGCTATTTATACAGTGGAAAAATGTGTTTTCGAAATATAACTATATTTCTGTTAGAAATGTAACTTTGTTTCATATTTCTGTAATAATTAAATATTTAGGCCAGAATTAAAAGCTAAGTGTTTAAAAATGGTTTCTGTACTCCTGGTATGGAGAAGCTAGCAGAAGACCTTTGATAATCGGTGTACTTACAATTATTATAAAAAGGGTGTTATTAACAATAATATGCCCCAGTGTATAATCGTCCTTGATTTAGTCACATTGCAAAAGAAAATGATAATGAAGGCATCATGACTATATTGCTATTAGGTAATCTGCTTACTACAAGATTATTGATATCCAGGTAGGACTAATGGGAAATCCTGCAATCGTTTTCTCATGTCTGCATGTCCATGAAAGGCAGATAAGAAATCAAGAGGGCAGATGGACTCTTTAGGTAAGATCTTTGGGGAAAGGATGTTGAAAAGTGAATTTGAGCTAATCATGAAGCAGAATTTTATGGATTTTTAAAAAGTATGTAAGGAGGTCTAGTGTTTCTCAAAATGTGTTTCTTAAATATCCAAATCAGAAACACCTGGAGAAAAAAGCAGAGTCCTGTCCCCACGTCCAGGAATTAAAATTTGGTAGGTTTGGAGTAGGGCCTAGGAATCTGCATTTTGACCCACCTGTCAATGTTTGAGAACCACAGATCTAGCCCAATGGGGATTAGGATATAAAAATCTCAAGAGGATGGGGCTTCCCTGGTGGAGCAGTGGCTGAGAGTCTGCCTGCCAATGCAGGGGACGCAGGTTCGTAACCCAGTCCGGGAAGATCCCACATGCCGCGGAGCAGCTGGGCGCGTGAGCCATGGCTGCTGAGCCTGCGCGTCCGGAGCCTGTGCTCCACAACGGGAGAGGCCACAACAGTGAGAGGCCCACGTACCGCAAAATAAATAAATAAATAAAAATCTCAAGAGGGTCTTCCCGAGGTTACCCAGCTGCCTGGTGGCAGAGCTGGGGCCAAAACCAGGTCTCTTGAGTTTAAAGTTTGTTTCTTTATATTTGTAATTTTTATAAATATTTGAACCCATATTCCAAACTTATCCTTTGCATAAGTAATTATTGACTAGAGAACCAAATACAGCAGATGTGTAAAGTCTCAACCCTCTTATATGTATAAATATGTAAATGAAATGTATGCAGACTAGAATAATAGGAACAGTTTTGGAAGGCTGGGCTTTACATCCTAAAAAAATACAAAGCACAACAAATGACTAGTTCTGGTATGAATGGATTTCTAACAAGGCTCTGATACGAATGTATCATATGATTTGTCATACGTATTTTTCCTCTGATCACTTCTTCATTTCCACATCTATTGTTCATATTTGACAAGTTTGCCACAGATAACTTCCTCCTGCAGTTTTTCATATTCAACCTCCTACGTGTTCCAACCAGCAAGTCAACTGCTCAGAGCCAGGTAGTTGATGACTGTGTGGGCTGGTGAGTTTGCATGATTAGTACTTGGGGCTAGGGAAGCTGTAATTGCGGTTCTCATTCCTGTATGTGACCAGTCAGCTTTGCTCTAAGAAAAAAAAAATGCTTCCTTGTTCATAAACTGCATTTGTCACAAGGCAAGTCTTCCTGAAGATGTGCAGTGTTGTCCGTGCAGGCACCAGGTGAGAGCAAGTGCACAGCTCAGCTCAGCACATCACCTGGGAGGAGGGCAACTTGCAGGGCACTTCCTGCTGTTGGTGGGTGGTTAGTGTCACCTTTGTTGAGGATGGGAAATTCCATGAGTTTAAACAAGGCTGCGGAGAATCTTCTGTGACCCTCTGACCCTCCAGGAGCCTCTCACAGGTACCTGGGCCCTCTAATTTAGAGGAGACAGAGTCGCGACAGGTTGATTTTGCACCAGGGTTGATTTTGACATGGATTAAAGCAAAAATAGAATTGGGAGACAATTGCTCTACTTTGTCTCCTCTCTGGCCCTTCCTTCTTGTTCTTGTAAGCTTATCTTAATCCAGTAAGGATTTCAAGCCTTTACCAGGGGGCATAAAATATAACAAAGTAGCATAATTTACAAATATAGTAAAACAACAGTGAAAAAACAAAGGTGGGACCCAAGTTAGTAAGGCTAAATTTACTGATCATAATGACCTACCCACTAGTATGACTGGGCCTCAAATTTGGTGCTGAGTTTTCTAACACTCTCATAAAACAAGAAATGGTTTAAGTCACACAGTTCAGTCCTTAATTTAGAAGAGACCCATGAAGAGAATTACAACACTTCTTTTTATTCAGATCAGAATTCTCTCTGGGGCATCCTTATAAAGAGAATTCTATGATCTAAGGAACAATGCTATTGACAATTTCTTAAAATAGATTAAACAATAAATTTCCTGGGGTGAGGGGTGTTTCTTAAAACCCCTAATGTTGACTTGGAATATAATTTAGTTAAGGCAGTTCTGCAGGAGGCCAATACAAAGCAATCTAGGAATTGATATGCAAATTAATAAAATGACAATATGAAGTTGTAGGGATTTAAAGAATGTGTTGAGCTGTTAGAATTTCCACCAACACTGAGGAGAGGTGAGGAAGAAAAAAGCTGAGGAAGATAAACTCAACCTGCCTTTCATGTGCAGGAGAGACAGAAGTTTCCAAGTTTCCTCATGGGGCCTGGAGCATGGGGCAACTGTACCTTCCTCTGTACTCACAGCCCACCCCTCCAGAGGCCCTTTCTCCTCTCCCCTGCCTGGCACTCTTATTACCAGCATCCCCTTGTACTCTTGAAAAGATCCTTGTTTGAACGATAAGTTATAAGGTCACCCCACCCTGAACTAACTACACTGCTTTTTCTAAGCTTAAACTTAAGGCCCTGCTGCCACATTGGGAGACTGGTGAATTACATGCACTTCTTTTCTGTGTATGTTGAAAAGCTTCCCCAGAAGTCTGAAAATCACTTGATGGGTATTTTTACTACCTACATCTTTGCACCTCCAACTATTTCTGGGCCCTGAACTATCTTGGGGCTAATGCACTGCACTTAAATGTGAAGAAGGGAGGGGAGATTTGATTCCCTTTTCCACCCTGTCCCTTTCCTCCATCCTCGCCCAGGAACTAAGTATTCTTCATAAATTATTGGCAATTGTTTAATTGAACTACTTCCTTCTAGCTCTATTAGCGATTTCAGAGCAAACTCTCTTATGGTTCAAAGATATCTTAAATATATAATTTTATGTGTATTAAGACATTTCATTTTCAGCAGAAGCCTCATAAAAAGGGGAATATACTTCAATTCAGAGTAGTATAGTAATTTCTGGCATCAACCATCAATCAGTGTGCAGAGAAAAATACCATCTAATCTATGGCCTTGTGAATTACATTACACTTTTCACTTTATAGGTTCAGATTGGCAAGTTTATTTCTCAAGCTGTTTCTATTTATGTACTCTCCTAATAATTAGAGTAAGATGCCGCCATACAAGAAACAGTATTTGGGTTATAGCCATCTTGTGAAAACCCTAGCTTCATACCACAGAGGTGTCTAGCTAAGAGAAAAATCAGTGTCTTTCACAGTTTTATCTAATTTAAAATAAAAATAGAATTCTTTACTATGATACCTAGGAATATTTAGTACTTCTAAACTTTTAAAAAAGGAAATACCTAAGCAGAAAAATAAACACTGGCATAAAGTTGGTACCGATCTCACCAATTTCTAAATTACCCAGAGTTTAGTTTATATTTTTGCTCACCTATTTATCCTCAGCTCAGTACTGAGATTGCACTTTGAATTAAAATTCCTTTCCCCAAAACTTCCTTCATAGTTTCATCTGTCTTTCATAATTTTAAAAATCTCTTTCTTTTTTTTAGGTTAAAAATTGCCTTTTGTTGATGTATGATTTGTATTTATTTGATTACTAGGGAAGTAGAAATTGCCTCATATGCTTATTGGCTATTTATTTGTATTTATTCTTTTGTGGCATGTCCTTTGCCAATTTTAATATTGGTGTGTTTGTATTTTCTTACTGATTTGTAAGAGTTTAGGAGTAAAATTAAAGTGGGCAGAGGGCGTTTATTGGCAATATGCTTTTTCTTAATATGGTGAATGGAACCACTTTTCTTTTACAAAATTCAAGTCTATATGTCCAATTAAAAATTTTTTATGAACCATAGTAGTGTTCCAAATTTTGTCAAAATTAATTCTTTGAAAAAAAATACTATGAAATAAACCAATCAATTGCTTCAAAATTCAAGGCATCCTGGTAAGACAGAGATCACATATTTTTTTTTTAGTTTGTCATCTTAAGTTATATTTTAGAAAAATAGTAATTATTTACCTCTTTATATACTATAAGTGTGAGTTTTCTTTCTTGAGCAGGAATTGGAAGTAACTTATACAACATATGTTAGCTGGATATTTTTGTGTGTGAGAGAGATGGTTGAGTCCTTTTTGACATTTACTTTTATGAATTATATATATATATATGAATATTTTATCACTTTTTATTTTTTGCATAATTTTCTAGTCTAATTGAACCCTGTAATGAGAGGTTGTATTGTATTTCTGTTGTATTGTGATTTTTGGCTTTTTTCAGCTGCCATAACTTGTCATTAATGTTAAAATCAACTTTATTTCATAATTACTGTTAAAGTAATTTAAGCGCTCTTTTGGCAGAAGAAATTATTAATTTTTATGTCTGTAACTGATTTTAATTGAAAATAATCCATAGATTTAGATAAATAGTTTAATTAATTTTATCCCTGAAGACTGTTATTGTTCAAAGACAAATAGCATTAAGATGAATCTTTTGTAAGATGGACCTATAAAGAAAACTGTATTCTGATTAGACCTACCAAAGAACAAATATTCTACCGTTTGGAGATGCTGGGTTTTAAGGGCTTGGTAACAAAGCAGAAAATATTATTGTAGAAATTACCACAGGTTCTTTGGTGCTTCCTTATTAAATCGCAGTGTCTGAGGCAGCGGCATGGTGTAATAGCTCTCATGCCCCCCCAGCCCCCGCTTCCTATCCTCTCTCTTCCTTCACTTTCCTTTCCTCTTCCCTTCTTTCATTTCTAATTGCGTATAGCTTACACAGAGCAAAGTACCAAAATATTAAGTACAGCTATTACTTATTATTAGTACAGCTAGTTTATTTTTTATGTATTTATGTACCCATGTAATCACAACTCAGATGAAAATGCAGAACAATGCCATCACCCCAGAAGGCTTTCTTGTGTAATGCCCCCTTCCTCCACCAATGTGAAAATAACTGCTATTCTGGCCTCTGTTCACCATGAATTAACTTTACTGTTTTTATCTTTATATCATTGGAATCATACGGTATGTGTCTGGCTCTCACTCAATATTACATTTATAAGAGTCATCCATATTTTGCATAAAATAGTTATTGCTGTGTAATATTCTATTATATGACTATGTCATAGTTTATTTTATACATTCTATTGTCACTGGACCTTCGGGTTGTTTCCAGTTTTTCACTATTATGTATAAAGCTCCTATGAGCCTTCTTGTGCCTTTTGACAAACATAAACATCTGTACTCATATCTGCTGGGTATACTCAATATTTGAATGGCTGGGATGTAAGGCAAACATATGCTTAGAGTAGTAGATACTTCCAAACTATTTTCCAAAGCGATTGTACCAACTTACATTCCCACCAGTAGTGTATTAGCATCCCGGTTACTTGTCAGTCCTTTTAATTTTGGCCATTCTGGTGTGCACTGGTGGTTGATAGTGTATCTTGTTGTGGTTTTTTTTTTTTTTTTTTTTTTTACAGATTTGTTTTTTGATGTGCACCATTTTTAAAGTCTTTATCGAATTTGTTACAATATTGCTTCTGTTTTATGTTTTGTGTTTTTGGCCGTGAGGCATGTGGGATCTTAGTTCCTTGACCAGGGATCGAACCCGCACCCCCTGCATTGGAAGGTGAAGTCTCAACCACTGAACTGCCAGGGAAGTCCCTCGTTGTGGTTTTAATTTATCTCTTTTCCCTGATGACTAATGATCTTGAAAACCTTTTCATAAACTTACTGGCCATTTGATATCCTTTTTTTGTGAAGTGACTATTAAATATTTTACCCATTTCAGAAAATGGATTGTTTTTTTATTTATTTTTAAAATTTATTGGAGTATAGTTGATTTACAATGTTGTGTTAGTTTCAGGTGTACAGCAAAGTGAATCAGTTATACATATATGCACTCTCTTTTAGATTCTTTTCCCATAAAGGCCATTACAGAGTATTGAATAGAGAGTTCCCTGTGCTATACAGTAGGTCCTTGTTAGTTATCTATTTTATATATAGTAGTGTGTATATGTCAATCCCAATCTCCCAGTTTATCCCTCCTCTCCCTTACCCCCTGGTAACCATAAGTTTGTTTTCTACATTTGTGACTCTATTTCTGTTTTGTAGTTAAGTTCATTTGTACCCTTTTTTTTAGATTCCACATATAAGCGATATCATATGTCTTTCTCTGTCTGATTTACTTCACTCAGTATGGCAATCTCTAGGTCCATCCATGTTGCGGCAAATGGCATTATTTCATTGTTTTTTGTAGCTGATTAATATTCTGGACTGTTTTCTTTTAAAATTATTGATTTATATGCATTCTTTTATATCTTTTACATATACCAAGAATGGTATATGTAATATACAAATACAACATTAATTTATCAATCTTTTCTTTCATAATTCTTTTATGTTTACTGTTTTGGAAATCTTTGCCCACCATGTAGTAGACATGTAGTAAATATTTAATAGATGAATGAGCTATGGGAACAAGTATATTTTCTACATTTTATAAGTAGTATTTCACAGCACCAATTACTTCTATTTGAGGTGTTGTATCTATATTATTTATATTTTCTCTCCAGTCTTATTTCATGGAAATAAATGTATTGATTGCTGTTTCCCACAAACTCTGTGCCCCTGCTGTATGGGAATGTCTCCTGCCTCCATCAAAGTTTGGGAAACACCTGTTAAGGACAGCTGACGAGTCTGGGTGAGGTGCTGTATGTCATGTGTAGCTGAAGATAAGCAAGTGTTTCTTTATTCACTAGTGATGAATCACCCAAGTTTGCCTGGCTCTGACTGTGCAGCCGGTGCCCTCCACATGTAAACACTCCATACTCAGGTGTCTTCTGCAAACGTCATCTTCTCTGCTTTTTTTGTCCACTCTTTCTAGAAGCACCTTTACTATGAACTTGTACACTTTACACTTGATTCAACTTCCCTGGCACCATATTTCTTTGGCATCTCTGAACACTGCTTGCTAATAATTGTCTCTAACATTGTTTATCCTTCGCTTTGTCCTGTTTACCCTCATGTTTTCCGAAGGTTCCATGTCTGCTATTTTTCTTAGAAGTACAAAACAGCATCTTACACTCATGGGTGTTCACTACTCATTAAGTGTTTACTAAATATTTATATTTTCTGCATCATGCCCATTTCCATTTATCACAGACAACTGAGTAAACATTTTTACTCAACTGGTAAACATATTGGTAAACATTTTTTTTCTTTCAAACCTCCAAGCTTCTCTTATGTTCTTATAAGATTATCTTAGAGTTGTTATCAAGGGATTGCTTTAAGCGGCCGAATTCTAGAAAAGCTGGGCATCAAAACACCTTGATTTTCATTCCTGGCATCGTTAAGCACCGTATCTGGTAAAGAAAAAATAAAGTGATTTTAAGTTATTTCCGAAATATAAGCTTGTTTTCTAAAGTAAAGCAGTTTCTAAACAAGTAAGTTGTTTGTTTCATAATAGTGCATTCAAGTTAAATGAACCATGTAATTTCTGCTTATGGATGTTAAGTTAAAAAGCAAACATTTTAAAGAAACTTGACAAGCTTAATCTTTCAAAGAAGAAAAAAAGAGTATTTCTTATTTGGTAGTGCAATGCCTTAGGGAGGTTATAGCGATTGTGTTAAATGCACACAGCAGGAATTGATACTAATCACATTTTAAAGTGCTCTTTCTAAAAATACTTAGACTTCAAAGGAAAAGTGAAGAAACACTGGAGATCTTACTAGAACCTTAAATATAGCTCAGTATATACTTGATGATCTGTAAAGAACAATTTAAGGGAAAAGGAATCACCTATATCAACTTCTGAAAGTAGAAACCTAAAAAGTTTATTTCCTTGAGTTATTCTTGCTACAGTTATTAAAAATATTATACATTATTATTATTTCATAGTTTTAAGAGTGCTTTAAATATTGAATCTCCTTTGAAATTATGGATATATTGTAGAGTTCCAAAGAGTGCTAATACCCATCTATGTCTTTCTTGAAAACTTTTTTGTTTTAAATTGTTCAATGTGTATTTCATGCACAAAAAATAGGTTTGCTTTTTTTTTTTTTACAAACTGTATAATTGTTAACAATTTGCCAACCTGTCTCCTTTTTTTTTTTTAAGAAAAAAACTTACAGATTTGTGGGGTTTTTTTTTTTGTGGTACGTGGGCCTCTCACTGTTGTGGCCTCTCCCGCTGCAGAGCACAGGCTTTGGACGCGCAGGCTCAGCAGCCATGGCTGTCGGGCCCAGCCGCTCCGCGGCATGTGGGATCTTCCCGGACCAGGGCACGAACCCACGTCCCCTGCATTGGCAGGCGGACTCCCAACCACTGCCAACCAGGGAAGCCCTTAAAGATGTATTTTAAGGCTGTCCCCATTCATTCCATTTTCCTCCCTTTCTCTAGTTGTTATTTTTAACTGAAATTGGTGGGTATCCTTCCCACTCATGTTTGAATACTTTTATTGCATGTGCATGTGCCTATAAGTGATATATATTATTGTTTTAAATATTTTAAGTTTACACAAATAGTATTGTATTGCTTTTACCTATCCTTTTATGATCTGCTTTTTAAAATACTCTATGTTTTTTGAGATTTATATATGATGGTATAAGTAGATCTAGGATTTTTTAAGTGCTATAGAAATTTACATATTTTTGCAATATCGTAATTTATTTATATCCAATCTCTTCTGATGGATATTTAGGTTTTCCTGATTTTTCTAATTTTTCATCATGTGAAAACACCATCCTATTTGAGTGTGAACACTGAATGAACTACCAGTTCAGTGGGGCGCAAAGATCACATGACAATTCTTCCATATTTAAACATCAAATAATTATAGTATTAGCCTTTGTATGTATGACTTCACCAACCTCTAGCAAAGGAGAATTCTACCACTTTTGCCAGAGTATGTAATTTCATTTCTAGCATTTCAGGAATGACCCATTTTTCCTCATTGACAGCTTTAACACCAGAGTCAGGAAAACCAGCACCTAAAATCTCTGGCATGCCATTCTTAGCATGGGTCAGTGGAAAGGCCAAGTCTAATGATATTGCCTTCTGACCAAATATGCAAACGATGTGGCAGTGAGCACCCTTGTCTGCCTCTCTTTATAGCACATGTATAAACGTTCCTCTAGGGTTTTTACCTAGAAGTAGACTTGCTGGGTAATAGGATATGTGCATTTTAAACCTTATTAGAAAGTAAGAAATTCTTTTCCAGTGTGGATTTATCAAAATGTGTGAGTTCCCATTTCCTACATCCTCACCAACATTTGGTATTATCCAACTCTTAAATTTTTGCCAATCTGATGGGTGTAAAATGGTATCTGTGTGTTGGGTTTTTAAGAAAATTTTAATTTGGAAGCATTTTCAAACTTACAGAAATGTGGGGAAAATAGTACAAAGCACTCTCATATACTCTTTACCCAGATTCACCAATTGTTAACATTTTGCCTTATTTGCTTTTTCATTCTCTCTGTATATGCATATTTTTCTGAGTCACTTCAGATTAAGCTGTTTGCATTATGCCCCCTTACACCTAAATGTTTCAATGTATATTTCCTAAGAATAAGAATATCTCTTATATTATCCCAGTACAATGATCAGCTTCAGGAAAATTAACCTAACATATAATACTTTTATCCAATCTACCACTCATAATTTTGTCCATTGACTAATAATGTCCTTTATAGCAATTTTCTCCCTTGTTCAAAATCAGGTATAGTATTTGATTAAAGTCTTTGATCTTTAATCTGGATCAGATCCTCAGCCTTTCTTTGTTTTAAAGAATATAGAATATTTGAAGAATATAAGAATATAGTCCTAGTGTATTGATAGAATGTTCTTCATTTTGAGTTTTAATGTAGTTTAATCTACATTTTCCTGGTGAAATTTTTTTTTTTTTTTTTGGTGGTTCGTGGGCCTCTCACTGTTGTGGCCTCTCCCGTTGCGGAGCACAGGCTCCGGACGCACAGGCTCAGCGGCCATGGCTCACGGGCCCAGCCGCTCCGCGGCATGTGGGATCTTCCCGGACCGGGGCACGAACCTGCGTCCCCTGCATCGGCAGGTGGACTCTCAACCACTGCGCCACCAGGGAAGCCCTCCTGGTGAAATTTTTTATATGTGTATTGGTTATTTAAATTTCCTCTTCCATGAATTAATACGTGTATGTTTTGCCCATTTTTCTGTTGAGTTATCCTTCTTGAGTTCTTTCTATATTCTGAATACTAATCCTTTGCTTCTTATATGTATTGTGAATAGCTCCTCTCAGCCTATGGCGTTTTTGTTGTTATTGTTTAACTTTAATGGTTTCTTGTGTAATATAGAAGTTTAAAAAATTTTAATGTGATAACATTTATCAATATCTCCCTGAAAGATTTCTTAGTCTTCCTCAAAATTGCCTTGGCTATTTTTGGCCTTTTGCTCTTCCATTATAAATTTAGGATCATCTCGGTAAGTTTGTTGAAAAGATCTCATGGCATTTCTATTAGAAAAGCAGTGGGTTTGTAGGATAATTGGAAGGAAATTTGACATCTTTGTGATGTGAATTATTCTTATCCATAATTATCTCTCTCTATTTAGATCTTTATTCATGTCCTTTAGGAAAGATTATAATTTTATTCCTGAAAGCCTGGACTGTTTTTTTGAATGCCTAGATACCTTTAGTTTTTGTTGTTGTGGACAGGATTTTAACAATTTTTTTTACATTCTCTAATTATAGTTTTTGGTATATAGAAACATAACTGATTTTTATACATCAATCTTAAATGTAACAACCTTGATAAACTCTCTTGTTACTTTTAATAGTTTGTAGATTGCCTTGGCTTTTCTTAGATAATCATTTAATCCATGAATAATAACAATTTTGTTTCTTTTATTCTAATCTTTATACTATATTTCTTTTTCTTATCTTTTTCACTGACTAGAAACTCCAGTTCAGTGATGAATAGACATGGTGATAGAGGTATCATGGTCTTAATCTTGGCTTTAAAGAGACTGTTTCTAACATTTCACTATCGTATGATGCTTGCTGTATGCTTTTTGTAGATATCCTTTGTCAGGGAAGAACTCCAACCTCTGTTGAGAATTACAGAAAGTAACAAGACTCCAAAAGAGACACAAGGCATCAGGTTGTCTTGCCATAACTCCACAGATGCCTAAAATAGATAATGAGACTCAGTGGGTCAGAGCATGACAGTTTATTATTCACACACAGCAAACAGCTTGAGCATCAGCATGGCATGCCAGTTCTCCTGACCCCCAAGGACCTTGGTGTGATGTGACGGCCCAGTGTGCCAAGCTGAGAAACCCAGGGCTAAGAGCTCAGCACATTTTATATCAAGCAGTAAACAAGCCAGTCCTCCCCCACAGAATGAGTAGTTGTCCCATAGTCATGTCTCGGTTGCCTTGATCTATTTAGTTGGCTGCAGAAATGGTTCAAGGATGGGCTGGTTAAGGCCTTGAGATTTGGCATACTCAGAAAGGCCCTGTAAGGATGTTTGGAAGTGATAGCAGATTGCATCTCACAACAAGAATTTTTCTATTTAGTTTGCTAGGGGATTTTTTTTTTTTTTACTTTTTTAGCTGCGCTGGGTCTTTGCTTCGTTGTGGCGTGCAGGCTCCAGAGCACGCAGGCTCAGTAGTTGTGGCGCTTGGGCTCTCTAGTTGTGACACGCAGCCTCTCTAGTTGTGACGTGCAGGCTTCTCTAGTTGTGGTGTGTAGGCTTCTCTAGTTGTGCTGTGTGTGGGCTCCAGAGCACACAGGCTCAGTAGTTGCGGTGCGTGGACTCTAGTTGCAGTGTGTGGGCTTAGTTGCCCCGTGGCATGTGGGATCTTAGTTCCCGGACCAGGGATCGAACCCATGTCCCCTGCATTGGAAGGCAGATTCTTAACCACTGGACCACCAGGTAAGTCCCTGCTAGGGGATTTTGACATGAATGGCTATTGAATTTTATCATGAGATTATTCTGTGTATATTGAGAAAACCATATAGTTTTTCTCCTTTAATTTGTTACTCTCATTTGTTATATTAGTAGTAACACTAATTGTCTAATGTTAAATCAGGCTGAAATTTATGGGGTAAATTCTTCTTGGTGAAGATACATTGTATTTTTATACATTGATTGATTCATTTTGCCAATATTTTATTTAGCATTTTTGTGACTATGCCTGTAATTGAGATTGGCCCACAGTTTTCTTTCCTTTATATAACCCATATCTGTTTGGATATCAAGTATATATGAGCCTCAAAAAATTAATTGCTGAGCTTTTCCTCTTTCTGTATTCTCTGTAACAGTTTACATAAGAGAGGTTATAAGATAAATGTTACCAGAAGTTTTAGTAAAGGTTACTGTAAAAATATCAGGGCCAATGAGTTTTTGGTAATTTATGGAATACTGTTTCAATTTCCTTAATTTAATAGGACTTTAATCAGTGTGTCTATTTCATCTTGAGTCAATTTTGTTAATTTATATACTTTTAGAAAAGTTTCTATTCTCTTTAAATTTTCAAATATATTGGCATAATATTTCATGATTTAGAAAACCATTTCTGTTTCTGCAGTTAGGTTTCTGTCATTATTCCTAATGTTTTTAGTTTTCTTTTTCCTCTCAAGTATTTGTTTCCTATTTCATTAATTTCTGATCTTATCTTTATATTCCTCTCATTTGTATAAACTGTATAAACTGTTCTTTTTCTAACTTATTATGTGAATGCTCAGTTCATTAATTTTTTATCTTTTTTCTTTTATATATATTTAAAGCTCTGAATTATTTTCCAAGTACTGATTTACCCAAATACCTTTAATTTGTTAAACAGTATAGTATTTTCATTGTTATTCAGTTCTGTTTTACGGTTCTAATTATGATGTCTCCTTGGACTCATGAATAATTTAGGTGTGAGATTATAAATTTTCAAAGATTTAGGATTTTGTTTATTTTCTTTAAGTGGTGGTTTTGCTTCTGCCCTACCTGCAGGAGTCTCATCTATTCAAGACTAGTTTTTATATTAGTTCCTCAGCTGTGATTACTACATTACAAAGGTACTATAAATTCAGACCTTGGCGTTTTGTTTTTCATGGGAGACTTTTTTCCCTATCCTGAGCCCTGGGCACATGGCAAGCTTCCTTATTCTTTCCCTGGGCCATTGTGGGGTGTTTCTGCTTCCATTTTCATGGAAGAGGTACCCCACCCATGGATCCAACCTTATGACTGGGTCTTATTTCCAGCTCTCTGCCTTGCGTGATCCTAGGGCTGTGTGTCTTGTCTCCTCAGGATCATTGAAGCCCTAATCTCTAGATATTAGAGCTTATTTCTGGATCTACTATCCGCATCAGGATGTCTGAGTGCCAGCTTGTGCACTTACTGCTTTTGCTTTGAGTCCTTTATTTATTTCTGATACCAGGATATTTGTTTTTCTTTCTTCTCTCTCTCTCTTTAGCTCAGCTATGAATTTTAATTTAGTAAATTTTTTCTCACATTTCTGTGTTTATAGTGAAAGGGTGTCAACCTTTGATTAGCCTCTCAGTGATCTTTCTAGGCAGAATTGTGACCCCTGTTTCAGAGTGGACAGCAAATGAACTCGTAAATTCAGTGGGAAGTAAAGAGCACATCACAGTTCTTCTGTAGTTTACATCAAGTAATTTTAGTATTGGCATCTGTGTGTGTGACTTCACCAACCTCTAGCAAAGGAGAATTCTACCACTTTTGCCAGAATATGTAGTTTCATTTCTAGCATTTCAAGAAGGACCCATTTTTCCTCATTGACAGCTTTAGCACCAGAGTCAGAAAAACAAGTACCTAAAACCTCAGGCATTCCACTCTTAGCGTGGGTAAGTAGAAAGGTCAGGTTTAATAGTATTGTCTTTTGACCAAATGTGCAGACTGTGGACTTGCTGATGCCCTGTTCTGCCAGAAAAACAAGACCTCAGGGCAACACCCACTGCTTGAATTTTGATTGATTACATCATGGTATGCAAAGACACCCAAACTGAAGTTGCTGTGGTATTACATGAAGTCATAGTATTTAAGAACTATATTTTCCCAAATGGCTGTTATCCTGATTCACTTTACTTCTAATATGTACGTGACTGTAGATTCAAAGAGGGCTTGAAATCATTGTTTCAGAAATTGCCTCAAGTAAGAGAAACATCAGGTTAGAGTTTAGGAGCTGAAAGGGTTAGGTACTTTTAATGAGCTCCATTCAGTTCATGGCCTGCGACACAATCCTGCTATAATCCTCGGCTCTAGTCCGCTCATCTCTGACAAAGGAGAGGGTGTGATCAAGGAACACAGAGTGCAGAAGTCAGCTTTATGCCCAGAATGAGGTGGTTTGGGGTCAATGGAAGGCTATTTTCATACCTGCCTCTATGAAAACAGTGGGGCGTATCACCACCCACTCCCTGACCACTGAGTGATAATCTTCACATTTGAATATTTCTAATGAAGAATTAACTAGGGATAAATTGTAATACTCACCCACTCCCTGTACAATTCCAGGAAATCCTGTGTTTTTACCCTTTGCTATTATAAATGCAGGAATTTGAGCTGCTGTATCTCTGCATCAATGGAGCCTTTGGGTGTTGACTGTCTCTAAATCAAATTTATAGGCCCTACATTCTCTAGCAATTAGTGTCATCATGAAATGTACCCTAGTTTATCAGTAAGTGCCAAAAAGACCAAGTCTCATTGTGCTGTCATACAAATTGTCTTTCATTTTTTTCCTCAGGAAGTTATGAAGTACAATATATATATTGAACCCTTGCCCATCTTCCCTACTTTCAAGGATCTCAGGTCTAGTAGACAGGAGTATACTAAGCAAAGGGAACAGAATAATAACAACAAAAATTCAACAAACAACAACTAATGAATTCAGAAGCCATTTCAGCAATCGATGGCAAAAAATCTATCTCCTATAAAATATACAGAAGTGTGTTCTTTTTTTAATTGAAGTGTAGTTGACTTACAATATTGTGTTAGTTCAGGTACAGAGCTCATTGATTCAGTTACTATTTTTTCTGATTATATTCCATTATAGGTTATTATAAGATATTGAATATAATTCCTTGTGCTATACAGTAAATCCTTGTTGCTTATTTATGTATAATAGCTTGTATCTATTAATTTCATACTCCTAATTTGCCCCTCCCCTTCTTTGGTAACCACAACTTTGTTTTCTATGTCTGTGAGTCTGTTTCTGTTTTGTGTATAGATGAATTTGCATTATTTTTTAGGCTCCACATATAGATGATATCATACAGTATGTCTTTCTCTGTCTGACTTACTTCACTAAGTATAATATTCTCTAGGTCCATCCATGTTGTGGCAAATGACAATACTTCATTCTTTTATATGGCTGAGTAATATTCCATTGTGTGTGTGTGTGTGTGTGTGTGTGTGTATATGTATATATATATGTATCTCACAACTTCTTAAGCCAATCGTCCGTAGATGGGCACTTGGGTTGTTTCCATATCTTGGCTACTGTAAATAATGCTACTGTGAACATCGGGGTGCATGTATCTTTTTGAATTAGTGTTTTCATTTTTTCTGTATATATACCCAAGAGTGGGATTGCGGGATCATACGGTAGCTCTATTTTTAGTTTCTTAAGGAACCTCCATGCTGTTTTCCATAGTGATCATGCTAATTTACATCCCTACCAGCAATGTACAAGGGTTCCCTTTTCTCCATACCCTCTCCAGTCTTTATTATTTGCAGACTTCTTGGTGATAGCCATTCTGACATGTGTGAGGTGATACCTCATTGTGGTTTTGATTTACATTTCTCTAATAATTAGTGATGCTGAGCATCTTTTCATGTGCCTATTGGCCATCTGTATGTCTTCTTTGGAAAATTTTCTGTTTAGGTCTTCTGCCCATTTTTTGATTGGGTTGTTTGTTTTTCAGTATTGAGTTGTATGAGTTGTTTGTGTATTTTGAATATTAACCCCTTGTTGGTTGTATCATTTGCAAATATTTTCTCCCAGTCCATAGGTTGTCTTTTCATTTTCTTTATGGTTTCCTTTGCTGTGCAAAAGCTTTTAAGTTTGATTAGGTTGATTTGTTTATTTTTACTTTTATTTCTTTTGGATCGGGAGGCTGATCTAAGAAAACATTGCTGTGATTTATGTCTGAGAATGTTTTGCCTAGGTTCTCTTCTAGGGATTTTATGGTATCATGTTTTATATTTAGGTCGTTAAACCATTTTATTTTTGTATATGGTATGAGGAAATGTTTTGATTTCATTGATTTACATGTAGCTGTCCAGCTTTCCCAGCACCACTTGTTGAAGAGACTGTCTTTTCTTCATTGTACATTCTTGCCTCTTTTGTCATAGATTAATTGACCATAGGTGGGTGAGTTTATTTCTGTGCTCTTTATTCTGTTCCATTGATCTATATGTCTGTTTGTGTGCCAGTATCACACTGTTTTGATTACTGTAGCTTTGTAGTATAGTCTGTAAGGATTGCTTTGACAATTCTGGGTCTTTTGTGATTCCGTATAAATTTGAGGATTATTCTAGTTCTGTGAAAAGTGTCATGGGTATTTTGATAGGGATTGCATTAAATTTATAGATTGCTTTGAGTAGTATGGCCATTTTAATAACATTAATTCTTCCAATCCAAGATTATGGGATATCTTTCCATCTCTTTGAACCATCTTTAATTTCCTTCATCAGTGTTTTATAGTTTTCTGAGTATAGGTCTTTTAGCTCCTTAGTTAAATTTATTCCTAGTTATTTTATTCTTTTTGATGCAGTTGTAAATGGGGTTGTTTTCTTCATTTCTCTTTCTGATAGTTCATTGTTAGTGTATAGAAATGCAACAGATTTCTTTAAACTAATTTTGTATCCTGCAACCTTGCTGAATTCATTTATTAGTTGTAATAGTTTTTGGATGGAGACTTTAGGTTCCCTATATAGAGTATCATGTCATCTGCAAACAGTGACAGTTTTACCTTTTCCCTTACAATCTGCATACCTTTTATTTCTTTATCTTGTCTGATTGCTGTGGCTAGGACTTCCAGTACTATGTTAAATAGAGCAGTGAGGGTGGGCACCCTTGTCTTGTTCCTGAATTTAACAGGAAGGCTTTTATCTTTACACCACTGAGTGTGATGTTGGCTGTGGGTTTGTCATAAATGGTCTTTATTATGTTGAGCTATGTTCTTTCTATACCCACTTTGGTGAGAGTTTTTATCATTAATGAATGTTGAATTTTGTCAGATGCCTTTTCTGTGTCTATTGAGATAGTCATGTGATTTTTGTCTTTTCTTTTGTTAATGTGGTCTATCACATTGATGATTTGCATATGTTGAACCATCCCTGTGATCCTGGAATGAATCCAACTTGATCATGGTGTATGATCCTTTTTATGTATTGTTGGATTTGGTTTGCTAATATTTTGTTGAGAATTTTTGCATCTATATTCATCAAAGATATTAGCCTGTGTCTTTATTTTTTTGTAGTGTCTTTCTCTGGTTCTGGTATCAGGGTGATGGTGGCCTCATAGAATGAATTTGGGAATATTCCCTCCTCTTCAGTCTTTTGGAATAGTTTGAGAAGGATAGGTATTAGCTCTTTTTGTATGTTTGGTAGAATTCCCCAGTGAAGCCGTCTGGTCCTGGACTTCTTTTGCAGGGAGTTTTTTTTGCTTGTTTTTTTTTTAACTACAGATTTTCTCTATGAGTGATCAGTCTGTTCAAATTATCTGTTTCTTCTTGACTCGGTTTTGGCAGGCTGCATGTTTCTGGAAACTTGTCCATTTCTTCTAGGTTGTCCAATTTGTTTATAGTTATTCTCTTATGATTTTTTATATTTCTGTGGTATTGGTTGTTATTTCTCTTCTTTCATTCTTATTTTGTTTATTTGAGTCCTCTCTCCTTTATTCCTGGTGAGCCTGGCTAGAAGTTTGTTAATTTTGTTTATCTTTTCAAAAAATCAGCTCTTGGTCTCATTGATCTTTTCTATTCTTTAATCTCTATTTTATTTATTTCCTCTCTGATCTTTATTATTTCCTTTAGAAGTGTGTTCTTTTGAACACTAAAATATTCAAAGTCTCTCTGGGGTGACCTTTTTTCTGACCTTTAAGCTATCCTCAAGTCTTATTTATTCATTTTCTTATCCTACTTCTCAGTTGCTCAAATGTTATTTCAGAGTGCTACCTCTTCTATGAAATCTTCTTGGTTTCCTTCAAGCAAAATTGACCCCCTTCCTTCTTTTTGTCATATCTTCTAAATCCTTCTGTCACAATGCTTTCTTGCATTTGTTTGTTTACATGCCTGTTTCTCTCCACCAGAACATCAGCTTCTTAAAGGCTAGTGTCATCCTTTGTCCCTAGTGCCTAGCATGATATGTGGCACATAATACATCTCCCATAGAGATTTGTTGAGTGAATAAATGAAGACTAGGTTAGTCTTAGTGTTTTTTACCTAGATTCTATCAAGAACTATAGTGCACCTTTCTATTAAACCTTTCCAGTGAGGAAGTTTGCCCAGAGAGCCAGTTTATTTTCCATAGTAGAAGCACCGACAAATATATAGAATACTTTAAAATACCAAATTTAATTCCACCTTGAGTCTGTGCATTTAAAACATAACTGAAGAAGCGTGAGTCACCTTGCCGCTTCTTGTCAAAGCCTCTTCACCTCAGAAAAACCTTTTGGTCAGCACTTTGATAATTGAGTATGTAGAAAATCCTGACATGAGTCAATAGATCAAACACTGTAGACAGTTTTTGCAATAAGCTTAAAAGGAATTTCTTTTTCACCCTTTAATTGTCTAAATTACAATTTGTCTCATACTTTAGTTTACCCTTCTAACTTTCTAGACCAAAAAATAACTCACTACTATCTTACAACTTACTTGGTGCCCTTGTTGCACCTCAATCATTAAATATCAAGAACTTAAAAAGTTACATTCATGTTTCTTTTAGACAGTTTTGAACTTGTTGAGAGCAGCCATTTGAACAACTTTTTGGATGTGTAATATAGAGATGGTAAAACCTTTAAAAACTCTGTGGACCCAGGGAAGTAAGCTTTAAATATTCTCTTATTGTTTAGAAAGAGATTTTTCTGTGTGATAACTTTAGTTTGGGTTTTCCAGATCTGTTCTTTAAGATGCAATATTAAACGTATTGCCTCCACATATAAAAACAGACATTGCCAAATCTTACTTGAGGCAGTACCCTTTTTCTTTCATTTTTTATATTAGTGAAATTATGTTTGTGTTTTCTCCATCTCTTATTTCACTTTATTGGACCCTAGAAATGGATGGAAAAAATATTCCAGAAGGATAGGAATGAAAACAGGTGCAACAGGAGGAGCAGTTTGATCACAAGTGAGGGCAGAATATTTTCAGGTAATCGTGAAAAGATTTGCCTTGGTGTTGGAAGAAACTGAATGATTTATCGGAGCCCTTTAAGAGTGGACTCTTAAATATTTATTGGATACTTATAGAACATAGAATGAACCCCAGTAAGTGCCAGCCACTGTGCAAAGAACGAGAATAGAAATAGAAAGATGAATGTGATACACTTCATGCCTACATGGACCTCATAATCTAGTGGTACAGACAGACACTGACCAACTATCTATAATGTCATAAGAAAATTACGACACCCACAGCGTTTATGAGGACATAGAGGAGGGTGATCATTTCTTTGAGGGAAAGTCAAAGGTTTCACAAAGGAGGCACATGAGCTAAATCTTAAAGTAGGAGCTAAGTAGAGGAGGGCTAGGGGAAGAGCATTTTAAGCAAAGAGAAGGTGAGTAGAGCTACAAAAGTGCCTGGTGCTTCGGGAAACTGTCTTGCTAGCTAGTTGAGGTATTGATCAGTGACCCAGTGCTATGCTCTCACTGAGGCAGTGCCCGCAGGCACTACCTTTTCTTCTCCAAGTTCCTAGATTATCTAATGATCTTCTGGTCATAACTGAGTTTTCAGGTAAAAAGAGGTATGAAGGATTTTTTTCTTGATATTAACTCTAAAATTGTGAAGATTCTCTGAACCTCTTTTCAACATGCAGAGCAAATAATAGAGTTGGATTCATTTGTAACAAATAACTCTTAAGAAAGAACTGGTGAATGCTTTGGACTTTACTTGTATTTTGTGTGTGTTATCTACCACGGAGAGAGTTTTACCTTCATTTTGCTTTTTTAAATTTTTATTATTTTTGATTTCTAAATTTCTTTTTCATTTTGCTTTTTTTTTAATAGGAAATTAGATTCTGAGAATTTTTCAGTCATATTTTCTATCACTAGTAATATCATTCTCTTGTCTTGTGAATGAGTCTTTGACACTCGCTCAGGATCATTCAGTGAATGATGGGGACATGTCAGGGGAAGTGACCATGAGGAAATGACACCCGAGCCCTTTGTCTGTGGCCTGAAAAAGGAATGAGCATTAGATCGTTAGCTCAACAGTATGTGGGATCGGGGTGCTGGGCCAGGGGTAGAGAGTGAGGGCTGAGCAGACCCACCGGTGGCGAGGAGCATGCTGCTTTCAGACCTGCATTGTAAGCTCTGTGGGGGCAGGGAGCTGGTCCGGGCTAGCTCATGCACCTAGAACGTCGTCTGACATGTGGCAGGTTCCTAACCAAACAACCTGTTGAAGGAGGAATTGAAAAGATCCCTTTGTGGCTGGGACACAGAGAACAAGGGGTTGCATGGAATAATGTGATTCTGAGAGAAAGACAGAGCTATACAAGGCCTTGTGTCCATGTTAAAGATAAGGGGCTTTGTCCTTGGCAGTGGAACAAAAGGATCTTAAGCATGACTGGATTTGCTCTGCAGTATAAAGCCAGTGCTTTCCAACTCTTTGATGGTGACCAATAGTGAGAAACACATTTTACATTAAAACCTGGTAAAACACAGATACACATAACTGAAATGATGTTTATGAACAGTGCTTATCCTTACTAAGTGTGATGTGCTCCATTATTTTCTGTTCTATTTGGTATTTTTAAAAAGTAGTGGTCGAAACCAATATGACTCATGGGTCGTAAGTACACTTTGAAATGGATTTGATTCTGTGGGGAATAAAATCTCTACTGATGGAGGCTCTCTGCATAAAATTATAGGCACCATCAACTTTAGGTGATCTAAGAAAGGTCAAAACACGATAGCTTAAAAACAATATGCAAAGCAGAAATCTGGAGAGATGCTAGTTCCAGGGGAATGTATAACAGCTGTGTGGGAAAGATTTTAGGAGTTATAGAATCCAGATGGAAAGTCTGCCATAGAGAAAACCTGCTTCAGGGCACAGGGGAGTACTATCAGAGGGGACTAATGCCCAGACTTCTCCCCTATCTGTGATCTTTCCATGGTTCCCTTCAGCCTTGCCTGTCAGTGCTTTTTCACAATGATCTGAGGCACAGAGGCTTGCTGATCTTATCACCATTTCATACATCTGGATGCTGAAGCCTAGGGAGGTCATGTGACTTGCCGCAAGGCTACAAGACTACATGGCTACTGAGAGGATACAGCAGAGCTGGGTTCCGGGCCTCCTTATCACTGGTCTGGCGATCTTTGCATCATACTGCACTGTTTCATACATACGTGTGGAAAAAGAACTAGGCTTATAAAGTGACGGTGCTACGTTTTGACAGGTCTACATTTCTGTGCTAGAACTATGAGTTCTGCTGCTAATACTATTTAACCAATTTGGTATTAAAAATGAAGATTGAGGTGTATGAACTGCTTCTTCAGAAATCTAGGAACATAATCGTTAATCTGTGTCGTAAAAAGAATGATTATATCTGAACATCCAAATCTCAGTCACATAATATCTTCATTGATATTTTGGCAGAAAGAGTGGGAGAGTAAATCAAGAAATGTATTCATCATAAAAATGCTAATGGTTGAAAACCCCTGGGAGATTGATTTTAATCTTAAGAACTGGGTAAAAAGATGAAAGGTAAAATGTGGTTAATAAGTAATGTATATAAATTAGAAAGCATTTGTGATGTTGACTTGAGGTAGTAAAATCAGTTTGAAATACGTTTTCTGCTGAGCTTCTAGAGGAGATTGGCTTTTTGAACTATCACAGACACTTTGGGCCATAAAATGTTCTGAAAAAAAATTTTTTAACCATGTATGGTGACAGGATGTTAACTAGACTTCTTGTGATGATCATTTAGCAATATGTACAAGTATCAAATCATTACATTTTATATTTGAAACTAATACAGTGCTGTACATAAATTATACCTCAATTTTAAAAAAAGAAAAGAAAAATCATGTACACAGCAAAAAAAAAAAAAAAAATCCAACTTGTATTGACCTACTTTTGACTGGGAAACGTTTCTGAGATGAGCTTGTCTGTAGCAGGGTTGATTTCTGTGGGCACCCCATGTGTGCCCTGGCCTGTGGGGTTACACCCAGGAGGCAGCCTAGCATCTGCCTACTGGTTTCACCAGGGTTCAACAGGTTTTTTTTGTTTTTTGTTTTTGTGGTACGCGGGCCTCTCACTGTTGTGGCCTCTCCCGTTGCGGAGCACAGGCTTCGGACGCACAGGCTCAGCGGCCACGGTTCACGGGCCCAGCCGCTCCGCGGCATGTGGGATCTTCCCGGACCGGGGCACGAACCCGTGTCCCCTGCATCAGCAGGCGGACTCTCAACCACTGCGCCACCAGGGAAGCCCAGAACTCAACAGTTTTAACGTTAGTTTAGTTTCTTGTCTGAGAGCTTCTGTCACCATATATTTGTATCTACATAGGCTTAAGGTCTTGGGTATAAATTTTTTTGAGTGATGTTTTTTTACCCAGAGTTCTCTTTGCATCTTATTGCCGGGGCTGCAGGTGAATCTTCTTCTAGTCCTTCTTACAACTTCACCTTCCTCACATGAGGCATGATGCCCCCATGCCCGTCCTGGTACTGGCATTAAAGACCCAGCTCTAGGGAGTGGATTTTTGGCCCCAGTACGCCCCCTCCCCCTATGCCAGGCAGCTTCACACTGCTTTGCTGATGGTTTGAGTCTCCTCTTCTTTTTGGCACCATAAAATTGTCTTTCTTGCTTTTGAGTGTAAATTACATATTTTAAATATTTTATTATGTATCCAGATTTTCTTTGTGTTTGGAATGGCATCACCTGAAGTACTTCCTATTACTTTAAAGTCTGACTTTGTTAGAAAAAGAAGGTATCAATATGTTATTGCAGTATTGTTTTATCCCACACATGTGCAGGGTGGCATGGACTGTAGTGGATTGTTACTGTGGTTGTGTGGTCATCACTGCTGCATGAGCCTCGCCCTCATGATTAGGGAAATTGGTCTTTGTTTACTTTGTCCTAACAGAAGTTGGGAAATATTAAAGCAAAGAAAATATGACAAAGCTTATTCTCTCTTATTTTCACCTTCAACTCTGAACCTGATGCGGCTCCAGATTTCAGTGCTTTTTGTTCTCCCCAGTGAACTTAGCCAAACTTTTGGAGAAGTTGGCAATGTTCTCATTCCTTGTAGCATCCAACTGAATGAAATTGCTGACACCTCTTGGTACGATCAGCTCCTGGCTTTGCTCCATCCTGTGTGTGCTCTTTCATCTGATAAGACTTTCTGGTTTGTGAGCCTCTTTTGGATACTACAAAGACTTCCATTGCCTTTGAAATATCCAGAAAGTTTCAAAACTTACCTTTTTAAACAACACTTCAAATGGAAGTGAATCTTGACCTTCTGTGCTCTGGTGGAATTCCTTTGATGCATAGCAGCACACTTAGTTTGCTCCTTTGGTGAAGAAGAAACTCCACGAGCTGTGCTGGCTCACTGGCCGTCTGCACAGGCATGGATTGCCACCATGGGCCTGGCCAAAGAAAGCCTTGTCTGTTGCAGACTACTCCTCCAGAGCCAGAGTCGGGAATTTCTTCCCCTTTGAGAAGTTTTTACCAAGAACTGGAGCAGCATATCAAGTTTTTCTCTATTCCACAGAGGGCCATTGGTTCTGGAAGACAAGTTGGAAGTACTTAATTGACCTTCAGAAGTTTCACTTTCTTTTGACAGAGAGATAAGGAAAGTCCATTCTTGGAGCAAGTTTACAGGGAGCTGCAAATGTTTGTTTTGGCTTCACTTATACATGTTTAGCTTTGTCAGTCATGTGAACCTTGATATTCACAGCCCTGCAGGCAATGTTAAGGATGCTGCTCCTAGAGCAGAGGGAAACATGGGGAGATTAGCTGTGAGTTCTAAGCCATCCCTCTGGATGAAGAGTTCGGAGGCACACAATTATGTGGACTTTTCAGGACTAGAAGCAGGGTTGAGGCAGGCTTTCATCACTTTCTTTGTAGGCAAAGATCACCTGGAAACACTATCAATTACTTTCAAGAGTACTGTTTAGCCCACATGACTTAAAAATTGGAAGTGGATTTATAATCTCTTCCTTTCTCATAGAACCAACATCAGCCACATAGCCCTGGCTGAAGATGATCTCATTGACTTGAGGATAAAAGAAAGAATGCAAATGAATTCCACTGGCAGAATTTTGAAGAAATCCTGACCTTTTTTCACATAAATTTGACTTTAACCTGGCAAAGTGAGAGATGAGAGTTTTTTCTTTCCAGTTTTATTGAGATGTGATCAACATACAGTGAAAGCTCAGAGTCCACCTGGTTCTACAGCCTTTATGAGTCCAGGTTTTCAGCTGTGATTGCCCTTAATATGCAAAGTTAAAATTGATAGAATGTCAAAGACCATCTCATGGTTTTAGCTTCTTACTCAGGTTAAATAACATTAAGTATCTCATTAGGATGTTTCTTTATATTTTTTATATATAGTTAATTGTTCTTGGGAAATAGATATTACTTTTTTTCATAAAAAAATAGTAGGCGACATAATTCTGCATTAAAATGCTTTTTGAAAAATCTGTTTATATAAAAGTAATCCCCAGTGCTTTTTCTCCAGCTCTACTTTTAAGACTGGGCAGGGGAAGGAGTGATTGGAGGAAGAAGGGCAAAAATCTTCCACTTGGCTGGTAACATTTGACTCTCCTCTTTTGGCTCTGCATATGGCAGGTCTTCAAATGTTGGCTGTTTCTCTCTTGGTTCACTCTTGGGGTGATTTTATGGATTCCTTGGAAGCTTCAACAGGTGATTTGACCCTGCAGCATTCCCCGATACGGGCAGTGATGTGACTCTCCTCTTAGCATCCCTTTTCTGGCCTCTGCCCTGGAGTCCAGCCCACAGCCTCTCATTGTCTAGTTCCCTTTGCCAGAGCAGCAGGCCTCTTGGGGGGCCCAATTAAGATGACGCAAGTCTGGCAACTTTGCAGCACGGATCTCTTCCAAGAAAAACTCCTGCAAACTTACTGGAGACTCTTCCCTCTGCTGCCCCCTTTCTTGGTCTCACAGTTGAGAGCGACTCTAGTCCCTCAGCCTTCAGACTTCTCCTGGTAAGAAGCCAGCACTGCCCTCTGTCCGTGTATGTCCCCAGACTCCAGGGCATACTGGTCAGACTCTCCCAAGAATGCTTCTACGGTGGACCCATGGCACCCCCAGGGCCAAATTCCATAGTGCAATAAACAGTATTGGGGGAAGTGCTGTCTTTCCTTCTTGCAGGCATTTCTAATTTCTATTTTTGATTTTCTTGGGGCTTCCCTTACTTGGTTTGCTGCAGTGGAGAGAAAAGTACTCTTTCTTCCCACCATGAGGGAAGGGAAAGACACCCAGGTGTAAGCTTTACTCTGATGGCGCTCTTAGGTCTCCCCTCAGATTTCTAGTCTTGTTTTATTTTAGCCTAAGGTGAAAGGCGGGGGTAGATAGTTGCTAGACTGGTTCTGCTGTATTTTAGTCAGTCTGGCACAGGGTTTTCTGATACCTTTCTTCAGAATGTGTTGCCCATTGTTCTCAAATGTGGAGCTTCAGCTGAAATTTTGAGAACAAAAAGGAAAGTTGTAAATATTTGAATAAATGAATGTTTATCTCAGAGTGATTTAGAAAAGCAAAAAAACTGGAACCATCCTAAAAGTCCTTCAATCAAGGATTTAGTAAAAAAAAAAAAAATTACGGTATTCGTTAAACACATTGTGTGTGTGTATGTTTTGGGACACAGAAGCTACTCATGATACCCTGTTAAGTAAATAAAATAAGAACAGTATGTATAGTCTAATCTCATTTTTGTTGAAAAAGATGTGTGTGCATGTGTGCGTGTGCATACGCAGTGAATAATCTTTATAATGTTTATCTCTGGCTGTGGCATTATGGGGATTTTAATTTCCAACTTGTTTCTGTGGTTTTTTTTCTTCCAGTTTTACTGAGATATAATTGACATACAGCACTATATAAGTTTAAGGTGTACAGCATAATTACTAGACTTAAATATATTGCAAAATGATTACCACAGTAAGTTTAGTTAACATCTGTCATCTCATATAGAGAAAAAAAAAGAAGAAACAAAAGTGTATTTTTCTTTGTGATGAGAACTTTTAGGGTTTACTCTCTTAGCAACTTTCCTACATGCCATACAGCAGTGCTAACTATGGTCATCATGCTGTACGTGACAGCCCTAGTACTTATTTATCGTGTAACTAGAAGTTTGTACCTTTTGACCACCTTCATTCAGTTCCCCTACCCCTACCCCCCAGCTTCTGAAAACCGCAAATCTGATCGCTTCTTCTATGCGTTTTTTTGTTTTTTTTTTTAATAAATTTGAGTTACTTTTTGATTTACACAATACTCCTTTTTTAAAAAATTTATTTATTTATTTTTGGCTGTGTTGGGTCTTTGTTGCTGCGCACGGGCTTTCTCTATTCGCGGCGAGCAGGGGCTACTCTTCATTGCAGTGCGCGGGCTTCTCATTGTGGTGGCTTCTCCTGTTGTGGAGCACGGGCTCTAGGTGTGCAGGCTCAGTAGTTGTGGCACGTGGGCTCAGTAGTTGTGGCTCGTGGGCTCTAGAGTGCAGGCTCAGTAGTTGTGGTGAACACGGGCTTAGTTGCTCCGCAGCATGTGGGATCTTCCTGGACCAGGGCTCGAACCCGTGTCCCCTGCATTGGCAGGAGGATTCTTAACCACTGTGGCATCAGGGAAGCCCCTTTGAATTTTTATTTATTTTTAAGATTCCACTTATACTGTGTTTCTTGAATTGTTTTCCTTTAAGCACGTTTTTCTTTAACAAACAGAAGAAAGCCATAGTGGAATTTACATTTTTTTAAAATTGATTTTTTTAATTAAAAAAAAATATATTTTAAAAGGAGGGCTAGAAATTGGCAGCTGAGATGTTGAAGAGTAAGGAAGAAAAAGTGGCAGCCAAGCTGAGACTAGGGTGAGTCAAGAGAGGCATCTAGGGTTTAAAACAGAGACGCTCGATCTCAGGGTCGAGCAAGTGGCCTGAGAGTGGGCACTTCTTTAGAGTTCGCACCATAGATGCCTCTCTTGCTCACCCTAGTCCTAGCCCTGTGTGTCAGAAAGAAACCCAAGGAGCAAAATGTGGAAGATATTGCTCTGTTTGACCCTCAGACCACCACCCTAGACACAGGGCATGTATGTCTCCCAAAGTCTAAATCCTGTAAAGATAATCAAATGCTCTTACCTTTTTCTGCCGCTTTATCTTCCATCATTGGTATCTTCCATCAACGGAAGGTGATACATTATCTGTTCTTTACCATTTACAACTCAAATTCAGTTCTAAATTCCTTTTCCAAACTCCACTTTTGTTTCAGCCTGAACAGCCTCACCGTCAACTCACAGCTGTCTTCCAACCTGTTAACTGCCATCATGACAAGAGTTTGGCAATGACTTGGGTTCATAATTATGGAGTCAGTAGACATGACTCATCTACATTAAGCATAGTACCACGAGGAAGATAAAGAAATATAAGAATTAACATTAGCCCTTCCAAGTTTTAAAGTGACAAGCTAGTCATGCTGGGAAAGTTTAGCACAGAAACGTTACTCCACTAATTCAAAAGAGCCTCCAGCAAGCTCAACTCTGATTTATGATCAAAACTCCCAAGGCAGGAAAAAAATCCTCTGAGTTGCAAATATAGCTGTTTTGAAATTTTTATTCCTTTCTGAATAGAGATTGAAGCTGTCCCTGAGGCCAGACCATACTGATTTAGATTTGTATCTGTAAAGCCACTGATCTAATAAACTTTGCTCTCTGATTTCCTCGGCAGTTCATCCTAAGTCTAGCAGATCAGAAACGTGTGCTTTTAGCATGTGTTTACAACGGGAGATGGGACCATATAGAAGTCCTCTCAGCCAGCTCAGACAGTAGGCTGTAGTAATTTTGTACACTTCAATATGATTCCAAATATTAAAGGAAAGGTACGTTATATTCCGTGTACTCTGAGTGCGAAGAATCACATACTTTGGCACAAATTGCTGTCAAAAATGGTTACGTTTTTGGTAAAGTTACGTTTTTGGTAAGCTTCCATTTTTTAGTATATTCACTTATGGGGAAAGCCTCATTTGCTGATAATGCCAAGTACCGGAGAGGTGAGGGTAAGAGTAGGATGTGCCAACAGAGCAGTGAGGAGAGTGAGAACATGGACACGTGCAAAAAGGAGAGATCTCCAAGGAGGCTTCCTGGCCTTGTGGGGAGGCTTCAGAGGGGCTGGGGCTGTGCTGGAATGGAGGCAGAAAGCCCTCCCACCCGGAAAAACGGAGGGAGTCAACACATCCAGGAGAGAAGCAGTGACGGGGTCAGAGGCCAGGGAAGCCTGGGGATTTGGGAGGCTACAGTGGCAATGGAAAATAAGTCATATATCAGCATAATAATGCAGGGAGACTCATTACAGCTTAGCTGCTGACCGGATATGGGTAATGGGAGTGTAGAGGAGTAGAGAATGATTTCAGAATTTCAAGTTTGGGCAATGAAGTTTCCCTTACCATATCCTGAACGGAACTTGATGTAAAGTCATTTTTGGCTGCAGGGGAGATGGGGTGGTGGAAACCATCCTTTTTATTATTGAAGTGTAATTGAATTGCAATTTTATATTATTTTTAGGTGTAAAACATAGTGGCTTGATATTTTTATACATTATGAAATGATCATCTTGATAAGTCTAGTTGCCATCTGTCACCATACAAAGTTACTACAATAGTCCCTGTGCTGTACATCCCCATGACATTTATTTTATAACTGAAGTTTGTACCTCTTAATCCCCTTCACCTATTTCACTCATCCCCCCACGTCCCCTCCCTGGCAACCACTAGTTTATTCTCTGTATGTACCATACTTTTCTACATGTAATCAGTTCCAGATGGTAGACGCCCATATGCGTGGATGTGTTTCTTGGGAGTTTGGGTCCCGACTGCCTTTAGGACCACTGGAGCTAAGCCTGAGAGAGTAGGGCCTCTAGCTTCCATGAGAGGCCCTCGAAAGCAGAGGGCTATGCGTAGGGTGTCATTTGCATCCCACCTTAGATATATGACTCAGTATCTTGTCCTTTTAGTCTATGGACTAGGATCTCAAATTTCTCTTGGTTTCAGCTTCCTCTCTCACCTTCCACCACCCCAGATTCAGCTTTCTTTCAGTGTTTTGGGCCTTGAGGTCAGCTTGCGGTCTTCTCTGAGCTCTTCTCATTAGAGTTGGTGACCCCCTCCTGGATCCTACTGTGGCCTATACATACGTACTTCCTTTATGGCCCGACAACCCTTTTTGCACACAGTCTTTACATGTTTGTCTCCTCAGTAGTTGATAAACTCTTAACAGAAGAAAACATGGCTTTGAAGCTCTAGTGACTAGTGATTTCCTGGAACCAAAGAATCTCAGTAAATGCTAGTTCGTGTGTGTGTGTGTGTGTGTGTGTGTGTGTGTGTGTGTGTGTGTGTGTGTGTGTGTGTGTGTGTTGGGTTGGCCAAAAAATTCATTCAGGTTTTTCCATAACATCATATATATATATATCCTTCGTTTATCCTTTAAAATATATTATGATTCCTTGAGAGTGAATTCACCAGAATCTGGGATAACCCCTTATATTTCCCCATGATGTCTGATGTTTTTGATTTGGGGCAGGAAGGATCACTTTAGGATAGGAATTATTCTTTGTTTCTCTGGTACTGAACAGTCTGCTTTCTTCTCTCTGCTATTAGCTCATTTGTTAAAATACATAAGGTATTCAAATTAGAATAATATCTTACATTCATACATCACTCTATTAAGCGATTTCATAAACATTATTAGACTAATCAAATAACAAGGGCTTCCCTGGTGGCGCAGTGGTTAAGAATCCGCCTGCCAATGCAGGGAACATGGGTTCGAGACCTGGTCCGGGAAGATCCCACGTGCCGCGGAGCAACTAAGCCCGAGCACCACAGCTACTGAGCCTGTGCTCTAGAGCCCGTGAGCCACAACTACTGAGCCCGTGTGCCTAGAGCCCATGCTCTGCAATGAGAGAAGCCACCGCAATGAGAAGCCCACGCACCACAATGAAGAGTAGCCCCTGCTCCCCGCAACTAGAGAAAGCCCATGCACAGCAACGAAGACGCAACGCAGCCAAAAATAAATAAATTAATTTAAAAAAACCCCAACAAATCAGCCAAATGAATGCCTTAACAAATGGACAATTAAAAAAAGATAAACTTCTGGACAATTAAACTACATACATATATTATAATTTTCCATGTGATTAGTTATTTCTCAAAAAAAAAAAAAGGTTAATGGGTGCAAATTATTCCATTGTGTCCAGAACTGATATATGGCAGATGCCCACCGGTAAAATATCCTAGTCAACTTCCATTTGGATTGATTGGGTATCTGTTTTAATTAGTTGGCATCTATCTGGTTCTTAAATATTTTGAATATCATCCCTGATTGTATGAGTAGATTATGTCTACTTCGAGACTATGAAATACATTATAATATCTAAATCCAAATTCAAATAAAACTATTTAAGACTTTTCTTATTTCAGTATAATACCCATTTCTTCTGTATCTAGGTATGGTATCACTGTTTTATGACTTGAGAAAATTGATATCTCATATTTAATATTTTTAAGAAGCAATTTGGTAGATTTTGTATTAATGTTTTCATGGTTTGGCCCTTAGTTAGCTATCCTGTCAACATTATTCTTATTAGTGTTTCAAACTGTATTTTTATGAATTCAAAATTGTAGTGCCCCTTTAAAAATAGTTTTCTTTTTTCCAAATAATCATACTCCTTTTCTCTTGCTACCCTGACCTATTTCATTTCTCCTCCATCCCACTCTCTCTCTCTTTTTTTTTTTTTATAAAATACTATGGAAACTTGGAATTCCGTAGAGGAATCAATTCCTTGTTAAAAGAGCATGTTAAGTATTATTTGGGAAGTATTGGCAAATAAAACTCTTCAGGTGGTAGCATTGTCAAGAATCTAGTAGATAGATTTTTGTTTTGTTTTTTCAGGAATAAAAAGCACACATTTCAGTCCTTCTTCTGCAGTCTCACTTGGGACAATACATAAATGTTCTTATTTGCTACTTATTCCGTAATGTTCTTTATATAGACTACTGGGGATGATGAAAGATGGTCCCTTCCCTCAAGGAGTTCTTTTCAAGTAAATGGACAGAATCAACAGCTAGATAAGGATGTGGTGATGCTATCAACAATCGTGGAGATTAGGTGCCTAAAACCAGTGTGACTCACATTATCACCTTTTTCAGGAGCTTCATTTTAGAATAGTGATGTTGCTGTGGTAAAGTCGGAGAAGAGCAGGTACTTTTTAAAGTCCTTCAAAGGTGGATGGTGACTAGCACACTCTAAAGTGAATTGTCCTGTTGGTAAGTTCAACAGACTCTTGGAAGCAACCAGGACAACATTTGGTCACTTGCTGCCCTGATGTGGTTCTTGGTGTGTGGAAAAAAACACATTTACTTTTTAATGAACTCTTGATCTTTGGAAAATAATGAATTGATGTCAGAGAATCACAGTCTGGGTTGAATTAATTGAGGAACTGATATCACCTGCAGACTAAAGGAAGCTTGACTCATCAAAGTAATGCTGGAGTTAATTGTTTTTATGAACAAAGACTTTTTCATAGCAAGTACATTTTGCTAAGGTACCTCCCAGCCACAGTTCAGTCATTCAACTTCTTCTTTTTCTTTTTTGAATCAAATTCAGTAGGAAAAAAACTTGATCTGTCAAGCAGTTTTCATGTAAAACTCTGCAGCAGAAACATTTTTATTTGTGTTATAAATATAGACACAAGCATAACATTCAGGCCTATTTATGTTAATACAAGAGGTGTATTGAAGCACATTCCAGTTGAACTATTGGGGTACTGTTTTAAAATACTGGAAGATTTAATTTGCTTTAACTCCCTTTTCTCCCTTTCTCCTCCTCCTTCCTCTTCCTCCTTCACCGCTCTCCTTTATATGTTGTGATTTAAGGTAACCTAATATACAAAAAGCAAAATTATGTAAATAAGCAAGCCAGAACCATTTGTACTGCAAAGGATTCTCCACTTAGAAAAATAACTTCTTTTACCTCACAAGCTATAGATAATATTTGGTTTATAAAATTCTGCGTCCAAACAACTTTTCTAGGAACACATAGTACAAAGCACGATAACAGGTGGGTTTTTTTCCTCCTATTTGTTGCACTCTTTGAAGGGTAATTAATCAGCCGACTGGCTTTTCCTCAGCTTCCAAATAAAACTACAAAAGTTATTAACAATGTACATTTTAATAACAATCTAATGATGACACAGGACTCACAGGACTCTCTTACTGCAGTGAAAAGCCAGACTTGTTTCTATTGATTCACTCATTCACCACATGTGTGAGGAGCACGTGGAGGCCAAAAGAGCCCCCTGAGCACCACCTTCTCCTCCAGCCCAGCTGCACGTGGCCCTGAGAACCGGCCCCAAAAGGAGGCTCTAGTGAGAACCAATTATTCAGAGGCCGTCAGGACCAACCTGCCAGGGCCTGCGTGCTGTCGGCCTCAGTCATTACCAGAAGTCTCTTCACTCTAGTCACTCTTTGTCATTGGACTTTTCTCTCCAGACTCTCTGAACTTCTCCCCAAGTCCTTCCACTGTGTCCTCTGCAATCTGGGGTGCATCATCAGGAAAATCCCCCCAGACTCCCTCCGGGTACGCTTCAGAGCAAATACTTGATACCCCCCCCCAGGATATTACCTTCCCCGCGTCCCTCTCCCATAGTGGATGCCTGCTTTCTCAGTTCTGCCTCTCACTCAGTGGGGGAGGGGTTTTCCTGCCTCCTGTTGCTCTTTCTAGACCATTGTTCTGCCTACCTTTTCAGCCCCACAGAGACATATGCTATCCTTGCCAGTCCTCCTGCTACCCCCTTCTCACTCAGTGAAGACTTAGCACTGGGATCACCTTCTCTCTGGCTGGCCCTATTCCTGGCCTGGCTCTTGGCAATTTCAATATCCATGTAGATGACCCAGCCTTGATTCTCAGGTTGCTGTCCTCACCTCCGCCATGCCCACTATTATGCCCTAGGCCTTGTCATTACCAGCATTTTCACTATCTCCAGAAACCTTAGTTTATCCCATGCCTTGACCTTCGCCTTTTATACCGTCTATCATTCCACCTGACTCCCTTCAGTGTAGATTTTTGGTCCATTACCATCACTCCTTTGCACACAACCTCAGCTTCCTTGCCTCCGTCCCATTATATTCACCTGGGAAAACCCCAATACTGACAAAATACAGTTGCCTAACCAAATACCTTTTCTAACTGAAAGTGACTGGAGAAAAATTCACAACTGTGCTGACTGGTTTCACTTTACAATCATGACCGCATAGGCTGGATGGGTCCTAGGTGCTGACCCGCAAGCCTATGGTATTTCCTTAAATCCTTCATTCTCCCACATCATTGCCTGTCCCCAGATCTTCAACCCCACACCCCATCTCAGCGGATGACGTTGCTTCTCATTTGGAGAAAATTCAGCCACCACTAATTTACCTTCATTTGTCCTTATACCCTGACTTTTCTCCTACTACCATGGATGTCCATGCTCCTATGTAAAGCCAAGCCTTCCACTTGTGCACTTAATCCCATCCCTTTTCACCTACTCAGGGATCTTTGCTCCATGAGTAAGCTCTCTCCCGCTTCGTTGTTCCTCCCACTCTCTGTTGGGTCATTCCTATCAGCAAACTAGCACTATAATACCGTCTATCTTAAAACACATACAGCTGCCTTGGCCCCATGTCCCCCTCTTCATTTCTCTGATGCCCTTGAGCAGAAAACCTCACATATGCGTTGTTTATACTTGCTGTCTCCATATTTTTTCTCTTCACGTTTTTTCCTTTGAAGCTTACTCCAACCAGTCTCCTCTGACACAGTGAGGCTCTGGAGGTCTCCACGGGCTGCCTAATTAATAGCACTCATTTTCTTGCCTGGGTTCTGTACAGATTATATCTCAGGCTCCCCGACCTGGGCAGAGATCCTGCCCGCGGAGAAGCAGAGAATACCTGCTCCCTGCAAGCAACCAGCTCCCAAGAGGAGGAGAGATGAACCAAGCATGCCCAGTTAATTCTGCCGAGATTTACCGCCTGGAGAAGTCACTGTCTCTACAGAGGCAGAGTGAGGATAGGTGTGGACAGGGGCCAAGAGTCACTCTAAATGAATTCCTTCCATGTGGAACGAAACATCAGGTTTAAGGGCTACCAGGCTGCAAAATTCAACAGTCAGTTTGTAGACCTTATTTAACTCAAATTATCAGCATCGTTTTGCACACCTCCAGGCTTCCTTCTTTCATTGTGTTCGTGTGACGCTAATACGTCTTCATTTCTCTCCTGTCTCCGTAGAATCTCTTTTTGCCTCGTTGGCTGTTTATTCCTCCTCTTCCCAGTCTTGGAGGTTACTCTTTCTCTTCTAAATGTTGGAAGGCCTCAGGGCTCAACCCTTGGAGCCCTTTCCTTTCTCTGCATTTACTTTCTAGGTGAGCTGTCTAGTCCCACACATTTAATCATGCATATGCTGATGACTCTCATATTTATATCTCCAGTGTCAACCTCTCTCCCACATCCCAGACTCATATATCCAGTAGCCTTCTGACATCACGACGTAAATGTCTAACGTGCCATTCTAGCATAACAGGTCCAAAACCCACCTCTTCCCTAGCGCTCCCCATCTAGCAAACCTAATAACCCAGTAGTTCAGGCCAAAAAAAATCCTGTAATCATCTTGAAAACCTTCATTTTATCAGTAAATTCTGTTGGCCATAGCTTTAAAATATGTCTAGAATCTGACCACTTCTTAGCACGCACTCTGCTACTTTCATCCTGGTGCCTACTTGTACCATATCTAGCTTGGATTATTCCAGCGGCTTCTGGTCTGGTTTTTCTCTTTTCACTCTTACTCTCCCTACCGTCTGTTCCCTACATATCAGCCAGGGGGATTCTTGAAAAACCTGTCATATGGTATTATTTCCCTGTTCCAATTCTCCCCATTGCAATAAGAATAAAATTCCAAGCAGCATGGCCCATGACCTAGTCCCTAACTGCATCACCTCCTGCCACTGTCTGCCTTATTCAGCCCTTCCATACACACTAGCCTTTTTGACTTTCTTGGACCACATCAAGCTCAAGTCTTTGTGTTTGCTGTTCCCTCTGCATAGTAATGCTCTTCCCCGAGATGTGGGCTTATTTTACATATATATGTGTGTGTGTGTGTGTGTGTGTGTGTATGTATATATATATGAAATATATATATATAAATTAAATATCTCCTCTCTTCTGGTTTTTGATGTGTCTGATTTAAACAATCAATATGATGTATAATAGTATATTTTTTTGGAAAGTTAAGAGTAGTACACTCATGTAATATATAGTAAAATGTTCCTATAAGGTAGGAGACCTTATAATAATTAAAATTTGTCATGAGCTTTGCAATTTACAAAGTGCTTTCACAAGTACCATCTCATTTAAACCTTACAACAACTCTGTGGCATGTCGTATCATCATCCTTATTTTACAGATGAATCTGAAAATCAGACAGATTAAGTGTCTTGCCCAAAGTGATACAGTTAGATGTGGCAGAGATGGTATTTTAGGTGAGGTCCTCTGATACCAAATCAGATTCTCCTTTTACTCTAAGGATGCAAGTACACACAAACGTTTGTCCTAAAACAAGCATATCAGTCCTTTAGTTCATTGTCCTTTGCACATATCAAAGCATCATCCTGAATTCTAGTGCTATTTGGTAAAGCCGAGAGGCTATGAAGGCTCTTTGTGGAAGTAACAGATCAGGTGTTCTGAGGTTTGGTAGCTTCTCCTCCAACTTTTTATCAGATAAACAAGAGTGTCCTTTCCCTTGATCTTTTGTGAAAGCAAGTTGTGGATTAAGGTTCTAGAAGCAACCAAAACTAGCCATTCACTTGGTTTTAGAACAACACTTTTTTGGGGATTTTTACAATGTGTTTAAACTCTTTGAAATAGAAAACTATTTTGTAGTGCTGGCAGAGTTGATAACCTGGAAATTATACCCTTTGACAAAATTATGTTCCTTTCATTTCCTTCTATTCTCTGGCTCTGTGTGGACTATATTGCTATCTGCAGCCTTGCTAATCAGGGTTATTGAGCATAAGCCCTCTCAATAATGAAAGGATAGCATGTACTTGTGTGAGGGAGAGTGTGTGTCTTTGAAAGAAAGGAAAAATAGGTGAGATGGGCAGGGCCAGCCAAAGTAGAGAGCAAATCAGATGTTATGGTTCACAGGAGGACTGGTCAGGATAAATCCTCAGAATCAGATGGTGATGCCTCCGTTCTACCTTTTGTATAACAAATAATCTTCTAGGAAGTATAAAACAAAATAGCAAAAGGACAGATGTCCATACTGTATATGAGAAATTTTCCTATAGCTTCCAATAATTATATAGCGTGAATCTGACAGAATACTGTAGTAATGCAAAAGGATGCCAAAATGCATGCAAAATACTTAAGACCAAAATATGGCTTTATTTTCACTATTATTACTGTGGGACACATTCTCCTCTGAACATAAAAGTACCCAAATAATGAAACTATTTTACTGTTAAAGCTGCAGGCTGTATTGTAATTAAGTAGTTAAAAGGCTTTCATGTTGGGCTGGCCAAGTTCAAATCCCAGCTCCACAACTTCCTAGCTGGGTGATTTTAGGCCAATTGCTTAATCTCTTAGAGCCTCAGTTTCCTCATCTATATAAAAGGCAGATAATAACAGCTATCTCACAGTTTTTTGTTTTTTTGTTTTTTTGCGGTACGCGGGCCTCTCACTGTTGTGGCCTCTCCCGTTGCGGAGCACAGGCTCCGGACGCCCAGGCTCAGTGGCCATGGCTTACAGGCCCAGCCGCTCTGAGGCATGTGGGATCTTCCCGGACCGGGGCACGAACCCGCGTCCCCTGCATCGGCAGGCGGAGTCTCAACCACTGTGCCACCAGGGAAGCCCTCTCACAGTTTTGTTGTAAGGATTAAATGATATAATAACTGTAAAGCACTTAGCACAGTGCTTGGGATATAGCAATCACCCCATAAAAGGTAATTATTACTACTACACTACAATTATCTTAGGTGCTTAGTACTGCTGAGTTGATTCTCTATTTGTCCTCCCCTACTGCTCTATTCATTTAAAATAAGATAAAAATTACAAAACGTATATATATATTTTAAAATAAAAAGTGGGACTCCCTGAATCTTTCTATCCTTTCTAGAGTATATCTATTCAGATTCCAGGTTCTACCTAATAAATTCTTAGTACAACTGGGTTTTCTGTGGATGATTTCTGTAAGAAATAACCAAGTGTGGCGTTTTAAAAAAAAAGGATTTTAGCAGAAAGCTATTTGACATTAGCCTGTTTCAGTTATCTATTGCTGCATAACATCTATCCCAAAAGTTGGTGACCTAAAATAACAATCACTTTATTGCTTCTGATGATTGGAATTTGAGCAGGACACATGGGATCAGCTTGTCTCTGCTCTACGTGATGTCTGCTGAGGCTGGAACTTCTCAGATTGCTCCCTCAGTCCCATGCCTGACAACTCAGCTAAACAGCTGGGAGCTGTTGGGGACTGTCCTACTGGGACTGTATGTCCAGGGCCTCAGTTCTTGCTTTTGGTCGAGTCCCAAGGTTCTCCCTGTATCCTCCCTCCATGTGGCCTCTCCCCCAGGGTAGCTGCATCTCTTACAAGGCAACTCAAAAGGGGAAAATAACTCCACCATTCAGCGTGAGGATTAGCAAGCAGAACCCAGAGAGGGCAGACTGCTGGGGCCGTCTCTGGAGACCACAGCCTCCTAAAAATGTGTCCATCCAGCCCTCTACCATTTAGGCTCCTAATCCCTGCTTTGTAATAAACCTCTCTAAATAGCCTATAACCTTCCTAAGTGATATATAAATACATTCTTAGGTGGACACTTTAATATTTCATTCAGTCCAAATACTTTCTTCACACAGTCTTTTCGAAACTTAAACATTCAGATTCCAAACCATCTTGGGAATCATGTCTGAAGTGGAATTTAAGACAAGGGGATTATAGACCCAGATGGGCAAACAAACTGCCTATTTTGGTTAAGCAGACACACCAAACTGAAAAAGCGGCATTGGGTTCTATTTTATTGACTTCATCTTTCTACCTGTAGGTAGGACGAGTACACCAGGGTGGGGGGAAGATACATGCGGAAATAGCCACATTGCTTTGTGGTTTGTTGTATTTTTTGTTTTGAGCACTTTAAATATTTTGTCAGAGCTTGTCCTGTGAAGGTGCCCAGGTGTGCTTGGAATGTTTCTGTAGCCTGTAGCACCCGCTGTACCGAGGCTTGGCTGGCTCCCTGGGAGTCTGTCAGGGCCAAGAGCTGATGTGGGTCCACTCTGGACTCTCAGAACCAGATGTTATCAGTGGGTACAAATGACATGATGAATGTGCCACCCACAAGGTTGTGTTTACATGGAGGGGTTTCTTTACATTGTTCGCTGAGTCATCAATTTGTTTACAGGTGCTTGTGGGCAGGGCCCTTGGTAACACTGCTATAAATAACGATTATGTTCTTAAGGGAGCAGAATATTAATTTCAGCATGACAAAAATCATTGCTGTCTTCTGCGTGCCTCTTGTCTCTTGAAGCTCTTTGAGAGTGCAACATTCCAATACACATAGTCTCTTTTTTTTCTTTCCAGTGGCCAGCTACTTATTTATTTATTTATTTTTAACATCTTTATTGGGGTATAATTGCTTTACAATGGTGTGTTAGTTTCTGCTTTATAACAAAGTGAATCAGTTATACATATACATATGTTCCCATATCTCTTCCCTCTTGCGTCTCCCTCCCTCCCACCCTCCCTATCCCACCCCTCCAGGCTGTCACAAAGCACCGAGCCAATATCCCTGTGCCATGCAGCTGCTTCCCACTAGCTATCTACCTTACTACGTTTGTTAGTGTGTATATGTCCATGACTCTCTCTCGCCCTGTCACAGCTCACCCTTCCTCCTCCCCATAACCTCAAGTCTGTTCTCTAGTAGGTCTGCGTCTTTATTCCTGCCTTACCCCTAGGTTCTTCATGACATTTTTTTTTTCTTAAATTCCATATATATGTGTTAGCATACAGTATTTGTCTTTTTCTTTCTGACTTACTTCACTCTGTATGACAGACTCTAGGTCTATCCACCTCATTACAAAGAGCTCAATTTCGTTTCTTTTTATGGCTGAGTAATATTCCATTGTATATATGTGCCACATCTTCTTTATCCATTCATCCGATGATGGGCACTTAGGTTGTTTCCATCTCCGGGCTATTGTAAATAGAGCTGCAATGAACATTTTGGTACATGACTCTTTTTGAATTTCGGTTTTCTCAGGGTATATGCCCAGTAGTGGGATTGCTGGGTCATATGGTAGTTCTATTTGTAGTTTTTTAAGGAACCTCCATACTGTTCTCCATAGTGGCTGAACCAATTCACATTCCCACCAGCAGTGCAAGGGTGTTCCCTTTTCACATAGTCTCTTAATTGTGCCTCATAACCTAGATTTCTTAGAAGATGAGTCACTGTTAATTCAAAGAGGAGCTTTTCTCCCCTCCTTTGTCTTCCATTAATGTTTTCTGCCAGATTTTTGTCCACTTCAGAAATTGTAAATAGAAGGAAGTCCATCAAGAGAAATTATACACCTTTGTTTAAAATACTTTGTAATACAGTGTGTTTTATAGGTTGAAGAAGAAAATTATATTATTTGTCACATCCCTTCTTTACTTCCTTCCTCTTTTCCACTCTCCTTTCCTTTCTCACACATTTATTGAGGACCTTCCATGTGAATTCACTGTACTACAAGCTGCTGGGGGGTACAAAGATGAGTACCTGCCCTCCAGGAGTTAAGTATGTTATCAGGGTAACAAAGGTTCTTGGAGGGCTTGAACAGTTGAGGGTCAAGGGTGTGATTCTCTAATCCAAACATAGATATGGAGAGTGTGCCCTGGGTAGTGAACCTGAGAAAAAAATGGGGTTCTCTGGTAGAATCCTGGTAATGGGGTGCCACCAGGGTGACCTCAGCCTGTCCCCACTTGACCCTTGATTTGGCCTCTGAGGCCCCTCCATTAAACTTCTGGGCTTTACACATTCTCTGCAAAACATCCTAATACTTCACAGAAATAATCAGATGCTATTTTCTATTCTGATACTAATATTCTCTGTCTTAAATATTAATCTCTCTTAATGTTCTCTCTCATCTCATCTTAAAGTAAGATGACTCTTTTTTATTGAAGTATAGTTGATTTACAATATTATATTAGTTTCAGGTGTACGACATAGTGATTCAATATTTTTATAGATTATACTCTAAAGTTATTACAAAATAATGGCTATACATCCCTGTGCTGTACAACATTAAAGTAAGATAACACTTTAAACCTACAAGTCAGGGTTGCTGTGAGGATTAAAGATAGAATATCACATAAAGTCATTACTTTTCTAATGACAAAGTGCTACAGAAATGTGAATATTTTTGGTATCGTTCACCTCTCCTGGTAGAAGTACAAACAAGGCTGAAAGCTGTTCGGAAGCCTAAACTGGTCTGCGAAGTTTGAGCTCAGGTTCCCACGACACTTTGGGGCTTTGTTTGCTATGTTCTGGTGGGTTTTCGTCCTCCTGGTGTGAACATGGTGCTGTTTCCAGGGCCCCCATGTTACCTCAGTCATCTCAGTCTTTAGCATCTTTGTTGCAGTAGAGGAATAATTAAGAGCTGCTTTAGTGGCTGACGTAAACCTGGAGTTTTTATAGTACAGAGGAAAGTTTCCGATTGGTTTGAAGCCCATGACATTGATATTGTGACCTGAGCTAGGTCCAATTCAGGATCCGTTTCAAGGACCATGTCTTATGTCTGACAGTCCTGTGCAGAAAGCTTTCCAAAGCTAGAAACTGGGATATGTAAGTGGAGGCAGAGGAAAGTGTATTCGTTCCCTGTTGCTGTGTAAACAAATTACCCCCAAATTAAGGGGCTTAAAAAAACAAACATTTATCATCTGACAGTCTGAGCAAATCAGGAATTTGGGAGCAGCTTAGCTGTGTGGTTGCAGCGCAGGTTCTGTCTTCGGTAGCAGTCAAGCTCTCGGCCAGGGCTGCAGTCGTATGGAAGACTGACGGGGGCTGTTACTCATATGGCTGTTGTGAGGGGGCCTCAGTTCCTCACTGGCAATTGGTTGGAGGTCCCAGTTCCTTGTCATGTGGGCCTCTCCATGGGATGACAGCAGTAGGTGATGAGAGACAGAGAAATAGAGACAGAGGGAGAGAAAAGCTACATTGTTATGAGTCTTAGAAGTGAGATACCGTCACATGTGTGAGTGAACTACCCAAAGCCATAAATACCAGGTGGAGCAGATCATGGGGGACATCTTGGAGGACAGCTGCAACAGGAGTCAAGAAAACTAAGTAAATCAAAGAATTATGCAGATTTGGACCTACCTCTAGGATTGTGGGTGAATTCTTCCTGTCTTTGAATTTATCCAAACTTGGGTAAACTTGAGCCTAAGGTGTATAGTAACTACCTAATAATATTTATTAGAGTTTTAGGAGTACTTATTCCTCTTCAATGAAGGTTATGAAGGTGCAAAAAGAAGACCCTCTGCCAAGCAAGCCTGTAGGAGTTTATGATCTAAAAGAGGGTTCAGCAGATAAAGGGCCAAAGAGTGAATAGTTTAGACACCGTCGACCATCTAGTCTCTACCATTGTAGCACTAAAGCAGCCATAGATACTTCTGGGTTACAACTACTGTGTGATTGTTTCAATAAAACTTTATTTACAAAAATAGGCAGTGGGCCAGACATGGCCTCCAGACCATAGTTTGCCAACCCGTGATGTAAAAGAAAACTACAGAATAATAAATCAGAAGATTTGGGGCTTCCCTGGTGGCGCAGTGGTTGAGAGGGCTCAGTGGTTGAGAGTCCGCCTGCTGATGCAGGGGACATGGGTTCGTGCCCCAGTCTGGGAAGATCCCACATGCCGCGGAGCGGCTAGGCCCATGAGCCATGGCTGCTGAGCCTGTGCAACGGGAGAGGCCACAACAGTGAGAGGCCCGTGTACTGCAAAAAAAAAAAAAAAAAATCAGAAGATTTTATCCAGGATCAGTGTGAAAGCAGACCTCCACCAGTTTCATTTTACGGATTTACTGATTTATTCTATTAAATGTATATAAATAATAAAAAAAAAAAGAGCTGCAGGAGCAATAAAGAGATACAGAGCCCTGGAAAATGAAACAATAAGTGAAATCAGGATACTCATTGGTTATTTGCACCATGTCCCCTTTGAAGTAGAATAAATGATTTTGGAATTACGCACAGTAGGAAACAAAATCATCCTCTGTCAGTTTCTGTGCTCTCCTGTCCCTCGTCTCAATCTAGCTGCCACCACTGCAAACCTACCTTTTGATCAAGATATGTTTTGACAAACTCAAAACAGATCTTGATTGCCTCAAACAGGGTGAGGTTCCCTGAAAGTATTCTTTTTCCTTGCAAATTTTAAAAACAAATGGTGTCTTGGAAACCACCCAAGAGAAAATTTGTGACTCTCATGAGATAATTGACAATAACTTGGGATATTCCAAAATCTAGGTTGGGAATTACTGATATTAGCCTAAGAAATTGGCAAAAAGAAATTGAGACTGGCAAGTAAAAATCTGTGCATTAATATTTTATTAGATTATATAAAAAGTCTGTCTCATCATGTAGGTTTTACCTTCTGCTACTGCCACTCAAAATCATTATTTAAACTTCCCTGAGGAGGCTATTAGGAGTTTTAAAACTTTTTAAATTAAATATTTTTCTTACTGGAAGAGACTGTATGACAATGTAGAAAATACTGATAAGAGCATAAATTACTCATAATCCAACTAGCCAGAGATGACCACTGTTAAGATTTTAGCGTATGTCCTTTCCATGTGTTCTTGGATATTTAACATAGTTGATACATACAATATTTTATTCCACTTTTCAACTTACCATGATATCACAAGTCTTACCCCATGCCTTAAAGGATTAATGGTATTCTATAATATGGATGTTCCATAACTTACTTAATCATTACCCAAGTTGGTTGAGTTGTTTACAAATTTTATTATAGATAACACTGCCATAACATCTTGGTAAAAAAACTTTGAATACTTCTTTATTTCCTTATAAACCTTTCTTAGAAGTATAATCACAGGGTACAGGTATATTAACATTTTAAAGTCTCTGGATAAATACTAATAAATTGCTTACTAAATGGCTGTGGCAATTGATATACCTGCCCCCAGTAGTATGTAAAATCATTGAACATTGTTAATTTTAAAATGGTATCTATTGTTACTTTAATTTGCATTTTAATTACTAGTGAATTTGGGGAAGTATTGTCATTAAACATTTCTTTCTTCCTTTGAAAATTATTTATTTCCTTTACCCATTTTACCGGGTTTGTTAGTATTTTTCTTATATATTTGTATGATATCTTAACCAGTTGTTGGATGTTTATGTTGAAAATATTTTCTTGGCTTGTTATTGCCTTTCACTTTTTAAAAAATGTATAAAAATTTAAACTTTTTGCACAGTAAAATTACCAGTATTTTTCTTTTTCTTTTTTCTATTGCTTTTAATCTTAGGAAATTGTTTCCCATCCTGTATTATCTTCTAACGTGACATATAGTGACCTTCTAATCTTCTTTATGATTTCATGTTTTTATATTTAATTCTTTCAGCCACCTAGCATTAATATTGCTATATGTTGTGACTTTACTAGGATATAAAGGAGCGAGTGGTATAGAGATATACAGTGCTGTTTGTTAGAGATTCTCTCTTAGTACTCCTGTGGTTCTTGATTTTATTTCAGGGTTTCTGGTTACCCGAAGCAGCATTTTTTTACCTCAGGACTTTTGGTGTCTTTCGAGTGCCCTGGATGGCAAAGTGCATTCACCCTTTTCATTTCTCTTTCTTCCCTCCCTAAGGCTTAGTAAAATGCTCCACTCAAACTAGTCCAGACGCACATCTCCATGGAGGAGGCTGCTACATGCCAAGCTTTATTTAAAAGGAACTCAGAAGGCCCACATCCCTAAAAATGTCTTCTCTAAGTTATTTTTCATGCTGGAAACACCTGTTATTTCATCTCTTTGCATTAAAGATCACCCTCTTCCAGAAATCTTCTTAAAAACGCACATTCACCTCAGCAGAGTAGCACAGTGTTTTAGTTTCTTCTGGCAGCCATGACAAATTACCACAAACTTGGTGGTTTAGAACAACAGAAATTTATTCTGTCACAGTTCTGGAGGCTAGAAGTCTGAAAACAAGGTGTCGGCAGGGCCATCCTCCCTCAGAGGCTCCAGGGAAGCTCCTTCCTTGCCTCTTCCCAGCTTCTGGTCATTGCAAGAAATCCTTGGTGTCCTCAACTAGCATCACTCCAGTCTCTGTCTCCAGCATCACATGGTTTTCTTCCCTCTGGATCTGGGTCTGTGTTTGTGTATCCAGATTTCCCTCTCCTTATAAGTTCACCAGTCATTGGATTAGGGTCCAACCAAATCCAGTATGACTTCATCTTAATTTAATTAATTACACCTGAAAAGACCCTGTGTCAGGTAAGGTCATGTTCTGAGGTTCCAGGTGAACATGAATTTGGGGGGATACTATTCATCCCAGTACACACAGTGAGTGAATAGTTCTTTCACATTATTTAGTTTTATTAGATCACCTTTCTGTTTAACAGCTGACATGGAACCAGAGGAAGATCCTGGGATCTGTAGTGAGGAGGCAAAGGGAGAAAATGCAGGGAGAACTGAGGGGGAGGGGAAAGGGGCCAATGTCAGATTCCACCCCTTTGTCCATGGCTGGTCCTATAACCAGATAAATGGTAAACCCGCATCTGTTTTGCTTTCTCGGTAACTTGCTTGCATTTTAAGTGGGGAGTCCAAGTGTTTAATTAGGTTGACCAATATCTTCCTTTTCTGTTAGTAACATATATAAACTGTTTGATGGGGAAGTAAAAGAATAAAATGAGTAATCCTTTGGAATGATTTAAAAGATTCATGTCAAATCTTTTCTGTTTTCAAAAAAATATATTACATAAATTAATAGTAACTGAAATCATTGGATTTTTTCATATTTGATGTCTAGTGACATGAGTTGTAACTACTAAATTCAATAACGGGAGAAAAATACTTCAACTCCTTCCTAAATAGGGGGAACCCTAAGATTCTGTTAATTTGAAGGGAAAAAAGAATGACAGATTGGAAATTAATTTTGCTAATCATATTATTTTGATTCTTTTTAGTAAAAAGCAATTGCTAAGGCTGGGGAAATGCCAGTAGCCCTTTTTATCCATTTAAAACAATATGCCAAATGAAAATTTTAAATAAAATTTGCATATCTACTATTTGATTTTATAAATTGCTCATTTTTAAGAAGCATTTTAAGTCCCACCATTACCTGGTTTATGCAAAACAAGTTTATTTCCTTTTTGAAGTATTGGCCATATTTAAACATTTTTATTACAGAAACAGTCTGAAGATATTTTTAAGCAAAGAAAGTGAAGATAGCTCTTCCTTTCTGTTAGCTTGTGGCTGATTTCACAGCCAAACAGGGAGAAAGTCCCTTCCTTCATCTTGAGTAGAGAAGTAAAGCTCTCCTGTGTACACAGAGCTTGTTGACTCACAAGTTCTCATTATACTGATGAGATAACACTGCCTAATTTAAAATCCTATTAGACAAAATAAATATTTTCTTAGGGTAGAATGCTTTGTGGTTTAGTGACTCAACTCTCTCTCAGTGCTGGAAACTGGGTTCTCAGTCAGTGCCACAAGAAAAAACTTGTTTTAAATCATCCCTGTCTTAAAAAAAAAAAAGCATTTATTATATACCTATTGAGTTCAGGTTATAGGGATAGAAGAAGATATGATTCTTAACTCCCCAAAACACATAATTGAAGTGAAAAATGATATATGTTCACAGAAAACCTAATTGAACACCTAACAAATAATACTAGGTTGAACCATATGGAATTGCAATATTTGACTGGTTTTGACCTACACAAATGATACTTAAAAACATTCAACCTAAAAGTTCAAAACCAGTTACTGTCACTCACCTGAATTTTGCACGTCCTTTAGTCCTTTGTGTATAAAAAACTGTGGTGCACAACATCCTGTCCTGAGCCTTGTACCTCAACCCTCAGCCTAGGGGATGGGGGGCCGGTGGGTTTTCCCTCGGAGAACTGTGCACAGGCCATGCTGCCTCTTTTCTTCTGCCCTCAGCTGTCCGTCCCCAGCTCTATTATTTCCACATGTGAGGATTTTCTTTCCTCCTAAGCATAGCCTCACCTTGTTTTGAATACTTTCCTCTCTTCCTGTTCCTTTCTGGTTTTTGCCAAGGAAATTCTCTCCCCATCCCTCTCCTCCCTTCCTCTTCCTCTTTTTTTTTTTAATTTTTAAATTTTATTTTTTTATACAGCAGGTTCTTATTAGTCATCAATTTTATACACATCAGTGTATACCTGTCAATCCCAATCGCCCAATTTATCACACCACCACCACCACCACCCACGGCTTTCCCCCCTTGGTGTCCATATGTTTGTTCTCTACATCTATGTCTCAATTTCTGCCCTGCAAACCAGTTCATCTGTACCATTTTTCTAGGTTCCACATATATGCGTTAATATACGATATTTGTTTTTCTCTTTCTGACTTACTTCACTCTGTATGACAGTCTCTAGGTCCATCCACGTCTCAACAAATGACCCAATTTTGTTCCTTTTTATGGCTGAGGAAATTCCATTGTATATATGTGCCACATCTTCTTTATCCATTCTTCTGTCGATGGGCATTTAGGTTGCTTCCATGACCTGGCTATTGTAAATAGTGGTGCAATGAACACTGGGGTGCATGTGTCTTTTTGAATTGTGGTTTTCTCTGGGTATATGCCCAGTAGTGGGATTGCTAGATCATACGGTAATTCTGTTTTTAGTTTTTCAAGGAACCTCCATACTCTTCTCTATAGTGGCTGTATCAATTTACATTCCCACCAACAGTGCAAGAGGGTTCCGTTTTCTCCACACCCTCTCCAGCATTTGTTGTTTGTAGATTTTCTGATGAAGCCCATTCTAACTGGTGTGAGGTGATACCTCATTGTGGTTTTGATTTGCATTTCTCTAATAATTAGTGATGTTGAGCAGCTTTTCATGTGCTTCTTGGCCATCTTTATGTCTTCTTTGGAGAAATATCTATTTAAGTCTTCTGCCCATTTTTGGATTGGGTTGTTTGTTTTTTTAATATTGAGCTGCATGAGCTGTTTATATATTTTGGAGATTAATCCTTTGTCTGTTGATTTGTTTGCAAATATTTTCTCCCATTCTGACAGTTGTCTTTTCATCTTGTTTATGGTCTCCTTTGCTGTGCAAAAGCTTTTAAGTCTCATTAGGTCCCATTTGTTTATTTTTGTTTTTTATTTCCATTACTGTAGGAGGTGGATCAAAAAAGATCTTGCTGTGATTTATGTCAAAGAGTGTCCTTCTTATGTTTTCCTCTAAGAGTTTTACAGTGTCCGGTCTTATATTTAGGTCTCTAATCCATTTTGAGTTTATTTTTGTGTATGGTGTTAGGGAGTGTCTAATTTCATTCTTTTACATGTAGCTGTCCAGTTTTCCCAGCACCACTTGTTGAAGAGACTGTCTTTTCTCCATTGTATATCCTTGCCTCCTTTGTCATAGATTAGTTGACCAAAGGTGTGTGGGTTTACCTCTGGGCTTTCTATCTTGTTCCATTGATCTATGTTTCTGTTTTTGTGCCAGTACCATATTGTCTTGATTACTGTAGCTTTGTAGTATAGTCTGAAGTCAGTGAGCCTGACTCCTTCAGCTCCGCTTTTTTCCCTCAAGACTGCTTTGGCTATTCGGGGTCTTTGGTGTCTCCATACAAATTGTAAGATTTTTTGTTCTAGTTCCATAAAAAATGCCATTGGTCATTTGATAGGGATTGCATTGAATCTGTAGATTGCTTTGGGTAGTATAGTCATTTTCACAATATTGATTCTTCCAATCCAAGAACATAGTATATCTCTCCATCTGTTGGTATCATCTCTAATTTCTTTCATCAGTGTCTTATAGTTTTCTGCATACAGGTCTTTTGTCTCCCTCAGAAGGTTTATTCCTAGGTATTTTATTCTTTTTGTTGCAGTGGTAAATGGGAGTGTTTCCTTAATTTCTCGTTTAGATTTTTCATCGTTAGTGTATAGGAATGCAAGAGATTTCTGTGCATTAATTTTGTATCCTGCAACTTTACCAAATTCATTGATCAGCTCTAGTAGTTTTCTGGTGGCATCTTTAGGATTCTCTATGTATAGTATCATGTCATCTGCAAACAGTGACAGTTTTACTACTTCTTTTCCAATTTGTATTCCTTTTATTTCTTTTTCTTCTCTGATTGCCATGTCTAGGACTTCCAAAACTATGTTGAATAATAGTGGTGAGAGTGGACATCCTTGTCTTGTTCCTGATCTTAGAGGAAATGCTTTCAGTTTTTCACCATTGAGAATGATGTTTGCTGTGGGTTTGTCGTATATGGCCTTTATTTTGTTGAGGTAGGTTCCCTCTGTGCCCACTTTCTGGAGAGTTTTTATCATAAATGGGTGTTGAATTTTGTCAAAAGCTTTTTCTGCATCTATTGAGATGATCATATGGTTTTTATTCTTCAATTTGTTAATATGGTGTATCACATTGATTGATTTGCGTATATTGAAGGATCCTTGTATCCCTGGGATAAACCCCACTTGATCATGGTGTATGATCCTTTTAATGTGTTGCTGGATTCTGTTTGCTAGTAGTTTGTTGAGGATTTTTGCATCTATGTTCATCAGTGATATTGGTCTGTAATTTCCTTTTTTTGTAGTATCTTTGTCTGGTTTTGGTATCAGGGTGATGGTGGCCTCATAGAATGAGTTTGGGAGTGTTTCTTCCTCTGCAATTTTTTGGAAGAGTTTGAGAAGGATGGGTATTAGCTCTTCTCTAAATGTTTGATAGAATTCACCTGTGAAGCCATCTGGTCCTGCACTTTGGTTTGTTGGAAGATTTTTAATCACTGTTTCAATTTCCTTACTTGTGATTTGTCTGTTCATATTTTCTGTTTCTTCCCTTGGTTCAGTCTTGGAACGTTATACCTTTCTAAGAATTTGTCCATTTCTTCCAGGTTGTCCATTTTATTGGCATAGAGTTGCTTGTAGTAGTCTCTTCTGATGCTTTGTATTTCTGTGGTGTCTGTTGTAACTTCTCCTTTTTCATGTCTAATTTTATTGATTTGAGTCCTCTCCTTTTTCCTGGTGAGTCTTGCTAATGGTTTATCAATTTTGTTTATCTTCTCAAAGAACCAGCTTTTAGTTTTATTGATCTTTGCTATTATTTTCTTTGTTTCTATTTCATTAATTTCTGTCTGATCGTTATGATTTCTCTCCTTCTGCTAACTTTGGGTTTTGTTTGTTCTTCTTTCTCAAGTTCCTTTAGGTGTAAGGTTAGATTGTTTATTTGAGATTTTTCTTGTTTCTTGAGGTAGGCTTGTATAGCTATAAACTTCCCTCTTAGAACTGCTTTTGCTGTATCCCATAGGTTTTGGATTGTCGTGTTTTCATTGTCATTTGTCTCTAGGTATTTTTTGATTTCCTCTTTGATTTCTTCAGTGATCTCTTGGTTATTTAGTAACGCATTGTTTAGCCTCCATGTGTTTGTGTTTTTTACGTTTTTTCCCCTGTAATTCATTTCTAATCTCATAGCATTGTGGTCAGAAAAGATGCTTGATAGGATTTCTGTTTTCTTAAATTTACTGAGGCTTGATTTGTGACCCAAGATGTGATCTATCCTGGAGAATGTTCCATGTGCACTTGAGAAGAAAGTGTAATCTGCTGTTTTGGGATGGAATGTTGTATAAATATCAATTAAATCTATCTGGTCTATTGTGTCATTTAAAGCTCTGTTTCCTTATTTATTTTCATTTTGGATGATCTGCCCATTGGTGTAAGTGAGGTGTTAAAGTCCCCCAGTATTACTGTGTTACTGTCAGTTTCCTCTTTTACAGCTGTTAGCAGTTGCCTCATGTATCGAGGTGCTCCTATGTTGGGTGCATATATATTTATAATTGTTATATCTTCTTCTTGGATTGATCCCTTGATCATTATGTAGTGTCCTTCCTTGTCTCTTAGAACATTCTTTATTTTAAAGTCTATTTTATCTGAGATGAGTACTGCTACTCCAGCTTTCTTTCTTTTTTTAATAAATTTATTATTTATTTATTTATGGCTGCATTGGGTCTCCGTTGCTGCACACGAGCTTTCTCTAGTTGCGACCAGCAGGGGCTACTCTTCGTTGTGGAGCACCGGCTTCTCACCGCAGTGGCTTCTCTTGTTGTGGAGCACGGGCTCTAGGCGCGGGCTTCAGTAGTTGTGGCTCACAGGCTCTAGAGTACATGCTCAGTAGTTGTGGCACATGGGTGTAGTTGCCCTGTGGCATGTGGGAATCTTCCCAGACCAGGGCTCGAGCCCATGTCCCCTGCATTGGCAGGTGGATTCTTAACCATTGCACCACCAGGGAAGCCCTCCAGCTTTCTTTTCATTTCCATTTGCATGGAATATCTTTTTCCGTCCCCTCACTTTCAGTCTGTATGTGTCCCTAGGTCTGAAGTGGGCCTTTTGTAGACAGCATATATATGGGTGCTTGTTTATGTATCCATTCAGCAAGCCTGTGTCTTTTGGTTGGAGCATTTAATCCATTCACATTTAAGGTAATTATCGATATATATGTTCCTATGACCATTTTCTGAGTTGTTTTGGGTTTGTTTTTGTAGGTCCTTTTCTTCTCTTGTGTTTCCCACTTAGAGAAGTTCCTTTAGCATTTGTTGTAGAGCTGGTTTGGTGGTGCTGAATTCTCTTAGCTTTTGCTTGTCTGTAAAGCTTTTGATTTCTCCATTGAATCTGAATGAGATCCTTGCTGGGTAGAGTAATCTTGGTTGTAGGTTCTTCCCTTTCATCACTTTAGGTATATCATGCCACTCCCTTCTGGCTTGTAGAGTTTCTGCTAAGAAATCAGCTGTTAACCTTATGCGAGTTCCCTTGTATGTTGTCATTTTTCCCTTGCTGCTTTCAATAATTTTTCTTTGTGTTTAATTTTTGCCAATTTGATTACTATGTGTCTCGACGTGTTTCTCCTTGGGTGTATCCTGTATGGGACTCTCTGCGCTTCCTGGACATGGGTGGCTATTTCCTTTTCCATGTTAGGGAAGTTTTCGACTATAATCTCTTCAAATATTTTCTCTGGTCCTTTCTCTCTCTCTTATCCTTCTGGGACCCCTATAATGTGAATGTTGTTGCGTGTAATGTTGTCCCAGAGGTCTTTTAGGCTGTCTTCATTTCTTTTCATTCTTTATTCTGTTCTGCAGCAGTGAATTCCACCATTCTGTCTTCTAGGTCACTTATCTGTTCTTCTGCCTCAGTTATTCTGCTATTGATTCCTTCTAGTGTAGTTTTCATTTCAATTATTGTATTGTTCATTTCTGTATGTTTGTTCCTTAATTCTTCTAGGTCTTTGTTAAACATTACTTGCATCTCCTCGATCTTTGCCTCCATTCTTTTTCCAAAGTTCCATTCTTTTTCCGAGGTCCTGGATCATCTTCACTATCATTATTCTGAATTCTTTTTCTGGAAGGTTGCCTATCTCCACTTCATTTAATTGTTTTTCTGGGGTTTTATCTTGTTCCTTCATCTGGTACATAGCCCTCTGCCTTTTCTTCTTGTCTGTTTTTCTGTGAATGTGGTTTTTGTTCCACAGGCTGCAGGATTGTCCTCTTCCTCTTTTTCTTTCCTTCTTTGTGTCTTCTTTCATTCCACTATGAATCATGATCACACGGTCAATGGCTGTGAAGCCCAAGAGTAAAGCTAGTGATACATTTGTGTGAAGGAAAGGGAAAACCATGAGTTCTGATGTGAAATAATAGCAATCTAGATCTGGTAATAACAAAAGCTCTGTAAAGTCACTTTATAATCTCTGAAAAAATCTCTAACCATTATCTCTTTTCAACTGAACCTTTTTCTCAGTAATCCTTATCTCAGAAAGAGAATAATCCCCTTGGGAAAAAGAAAGACTATTTCTCAGACTGTTTTATTGCTTTCTTGTTTTTTTGTTTTGTTTTTACCAATACTGAAACAGTTCTGTCTTTCATATTGGCTTTCATTTTTCCTTTCTTTTTTGCTATGACGTACTATTTCAGCTACATGAAATTGACTTTTAGGGCTTATTTGGGAATTAAACCACCACTTATAACTTTGTATTTACAGAATAATAAATCAGTTATTTAAAAAAAAAAGTTTGGAACACAACCTTTTGGTAAATTGGGATTTCCTTTAGTATAAACCGGATATCTAAGGGGTAAGGAAACACAAGATTCATTACAATCAGTGATATTCCGGGATAAATGACTTTTGTAATTAGTTTTAATAGAATCTGACAGCCAAAGATTGCAAAGAGAAAAGGGAAAAGAATTAATAGGCAGCCCAAGCAAAGACATATAAATAATGAAGCAAGGTGTACATAAGGGAAATGCAAACAGATTTCTCTGACCATGACTGAAAGGCTGAGTTTGGAGAGAGGAGAGGGGGGTTAGAGTGGTGTTGGAGAACCCCTCAGGGTGGGGAATTTGGAGATTGTTGCTAGCATCTCTGTAAGGACAACTTTATTAAGCTAGATGGAGAGTAGGGACACAGTGATAATCTCTTGTTGCCTCATACACCTGAGAGATTTCAGTTCATGAGAGCCGAGATGATAAATGTCAGTCTGTTCTCAGATCCAGCTTCCCACCATCTTCAGTCAGCAATCTGGATTCCTGATATGTCGGCAAGATGTTTTACATTATTACTTCTTGTTAGAGATGATTTTTAATTAGAGTTTTCTTTCGTAAAGACAATTAATTTTCTAATGTAAAGACATTAATTGAACTCATTCATTAAGTAAATGATAACAGTTCTAGTCACTACCAAAGGATGTATCTAGGAGACCCTTGTGGCGTTTACCCACCTGGTGCAGGTGGATAGGGGAAGCCAAAGATGTAATTCAGGCAATTATGTACTAATTACTGTGCATGTTACATTAATCATCAAACAACTGACAGGCATTTGGAAATCCAGTAAGTCAAACATGATGAAATTGACAGTTACGAAAATTAATGTGAAAGCTAACCTCCATAAGACTGATCTTGAAAAGTTAAAAAAAAGAGATAATGAGACTCATCCTCATATTTTGAAAGTTTTTTTAGTTTCACATTATCATCAAAGGACATTTACTATAAGCACCAGATTGTGTGTGGGAATGTTTTAATGTCTTACAAGTAACATTTAAAGACTCAATTCTCACTTTTAGGTTTATGAGAATTACGGACCATCATATAGCAAAAACATATTGATTAGAGCCTTTAAATCTCTGAATTATAGCTGTGAGAATTTTGAGAGTATCTGATTTGTAGGAAAAATAAGTATTTGTAAGTTCAGGAAATGCCGTAAATACTAAACATTATTGGTATGAGGAACAAATTACACAATTTCTCTTGAAACTTTATTGCTCCTAGAAATGCTACAAAGTAATAATGTTTACAGCAATGCAAGTATTATCAAAGCTCTGGATTGAGGAAGATAATTCTTTGAGTGCCTGGAAGGACTAACTAAGGCAGAAGAGTTCAGTTCCAGGTTATTTAGGGACCCCAGAGTTTCATAAACTCCTAATTGTCATGGCACCAGAGTCGTTTTGGACTAGTGAGGTAGGTGGGGCCAAGGTAAACAAAGGAAGTAGATGGTGCCTAGTAAAGGTGCTGTAAAGTCAACTTCAAAGTATGTGACATCACCATAGACTTGTGGAAAATAACGACAGACCAGCCTAGCATGCAGCTGTCGTGGTTAGGAAGAGGTGCTTTTGAACTAAAGCTTTATGTTGACCTTCTTTGAAACAGTCGTAAACAGCAGGCTCTGCAAGCTGCTACTTACGAGTAGTTGTAAGCTACTAGTTATGAGTCAAACCATCTTTGTGAAAGGGGCTTTGTATTCTCTCACCCAGGAAGTCCTTACTGAATGTCTGTGATGTGCCAGATGTGGTCAGATGCTGTGTCAGAAACAGAGGGAATTACATATACAAAGGAACTTCCTCTCTGGGATGAGAGAAAGAACCATCCATGATTATGATAAAGCTAAATTACAGTAAAATTGCCTGTGACATAGGGCGTGTAGGAAAGCTATGTTTGAAAAGGTAAATTGGGTCCAGAAAGTAGAAGAGCTTGAATACTAAACTGTGGAGTTAAGACTCTTCTGTACACAGTGCTGAACCATCTGATGGTTTTCAAACACCAGTCTACACCAGGAAGATCAATCCATTCATAGCTTTAGAATGGGTTAGAGGATGCAGGAGAGACCAGATAGCAGAGAATAGCTGGAAAACTCTGTAAATTGAAGAGATAGTGAAGTTAGGAAGTAGGATAACGGTAGTTGGAGTGGACAAGGGGAGATGGACATCATACTGGCAAGGTGGAAGCATGTTCCATGCATTTATAACTGCCACCCCATCCCTTCCTCCTCTAAAGATTTACAGTTTATCTTGAATTAACAATGTAAATAAGTGAAGACAAGAAAACTAAAGGAATAGTAGTGTGATAAGGCCAGAGAGACAATTACTTTACAGAATGTATATGATTCTGTATAATTATTAACATTTTTTCATGGTCAGGTACACAGTCCACATTGTCTGAAAGACACCTGGTGAGGAAAAGAAAAGGTTTATTTGGCACTTAAGAAAGAGAGAAACTTCTCCTTTCAGTCCCTGCAGAGAGAATATTAAATAAGATGGTGGCTTACACCCTTCTCGGGTTCCCTGCAATATGTTCAACAAAGAGGTCTAATGTGGCTGCATTTTTAGTGCCTCTCAAAGCAAGCTCAGGTATGATGACAAAGAGCCCCTGACCAGTGATCGGAGGTGGGGTGCTGGGAACAGGAGAGCTCAGGGATAACTCCCCAGAGTTGCCTCTAGTGATTCGGGGTTGGTTTTCTACCCTTGTACATATAACTATATTCCAAGCTTCCTGCTCATTGCCTGCTCCATGGTTATATAATCACCATTAGCTTTTGTTTTGTGTTGCAAAAGACAGCAATTTAAAATACTCTCTCTTGGGCTTCCCTGGTGGCGCAGTGGTTGAGAGACTGCCTGCCGATGCAGGGGACGCTGGTTCGTGCCCCGGTCTGGGAAGATCCCACATGCCGCGAAGCGACTAGGCCCGTGAGCCATGGCCGCTGAGCCTGCACGTCCGGAGCCTGTGCTCCACAACGTAAGAGGCCACAACAGTGAGAGGCCCGCGTACCGCAAGAAAAAAAAAAAACTCTCTCTTGAGTGGCATGGACATATATACACTACCAAGCGTAAGATAGCTAGCTAGTGGGAAGCAGCCGCATAGCACAGGGAGATCAGCTCGGTGCTTTGTGACCACCTAGAGGGGTGGGATAGGGAGGGTGGGAGGGAGACGCAAGAGGGAAGAGATATGGGAACTTATGTATATGTATAACTGATACACTTTTTTATAAAGCAGAAACTAACACACCATTGTAAAGCAATTATACTCCAATAAAGATGTTAAAAATAAATAAATAAAATGCTCTCTCTTGCATTATTTATTTGTTATTTATGAGCTTAGTAAAGTCATTAGTCTTTCTTTGGGGGTTATATATGTCGTCAGAAGAAGAGCTACATTTTCTCTGCTATTAGGTTATAGAAATTTGAGTAGGCTTAAAAGGAAAATACGAGCAATCAAGAAAACTTTTAATATTTTGACAACTAAAAACTAAACTTGTCCAACTGGAATATTGTAAAGAAAAGCTGAAAAAAAAATGCCAGAATCTTCAGCAGCTGTAAGTGAGAGCATATGCCGTCATGCATGAAACACAAGACTCCTGATGAACCTAAGCCATTCCTTGAGATACAGACCACGGGTCCTCAGTTCTCTCGGGGTTTTGGGCAATGATTCCCCGGCTGGTTGGGGCCCTGGTCCTCTTTGCTCTTGCTCAGATTGAGATCCTTCTTTCCTCTGGGACCAACACTAATAAAGCCAAACCTCGTTGAGCCCAGCCTGGTTCTGGGGGGGCTTCATAGTTTGTTAATCATGGGAAGTGATCCTAAGTGACCAAAATTTGTGTATTATATTGGTCCTGAGATAGCTTGGTTAAATTTCACACACTCTGTAGCACCCAAAGCCTAGATGTCACTGCATGGAACTACTAGGGCAAAACCCAGCCTTGGTAGGAGAGACGATGATCTGCATTCCCAGCCGTCAGATATGAGGGGAACTTGGACAGACACGGGGGGAATTCTGTCCCACGCAGCACGTCGCGAGATGGTTCCCAGCTTTTGAGCTGCCATTTAAAGCATCGAGTTTAGTGACACGCACTGCACTGGGGTTTGCTGGCCACTGTATTTTTTGGTCATTTATAGTTGGGTTTATATTCTGTTTCAGAAATGATAGCTGAAAAATAGTTTATTTTTATGGAAATAATGAGCCATAGAAGAATGTTTTATCATTTGTTAGTGGCATCTGCCAGTTTCCTTGGCAGTGCATAACAATAAATATCTTTCTTGCTCTAAAAAAAAAAAAAAAAAAAATCAAGGGGCCCAGAAAGATGGAGGCAGTTGGGAGCAATAGAGGCCAACCAAACCAGGATGTGTTACTGTTTACAGAAACACTACTAAAAAGGATGAAAAGATTGATGCTCTAGTGAAACCACTAGATGGCAGCCTTTCTTCATTAAAAGCTATCACCGTTTGCTAACACCAAATACTGGTATTAATGATGTAAGTAATTCTTTATATGGCTAAAACTATGAGGATGTTTTGGATTTTCAAAACTTGAATGAGCATAGAGAATTTATTCATCTCTCCATCCAACTAGGGATTTTGTGATCATAAAACTCATCTACAGAGAATTTGAAATCAGTCTCTAAACTAGGAGTCAGACGGGTTCTATACCCTCAACTCTGTCAATAATTAGCCCTGTGACCATGAACAATGAACGTCTCTGGTCCTCAATGAGCTCAACTGAAAAATGACATGATTGGGTCACTAGATTATCTCTGAGGTATCTTCCAACTCAGATATTCTCATTTCTATATCCTTTCGTAGTTGAGCCTGATAACTATGCTAGCTCAAAATACAATCCACATGATGCCTAGTAAGTTATTGTATTCTTCAGCAAATGTCAACTGATATTCATAGGCGTAATTAACATAGCTGATACTTATTGAGCACCTACTATGTGGCAATACTAGGCTAAGTGTTTCATGAGCATTACCTAATTTAAGTCTTCTGACAGTCTGATTCTAATCCCCATTTTTCAGATGAGGAAACTGAGGCTGAGAGAAGTTAAGTAAGTAGCCCAAGATCACATGGCTAATGACTAGGCTGGTATGACTCTGAAATCGGTGTGTATACCATTGCTATATTTCCTCTCTGATTCAGGTGAGAAAAATACAAATTTGAATGCATCATTGCTTCTGAAAGAAAAACTCATTCTGTAAATCCAAAATCCTTGGTTTTCCAAGGGAAATATATTAGGGTTTTTTTCGTTTGGTTTTTGGTCTTTTTTCCTGGAGATAGGACAGATTTACTTGGCTCTACTGTCACACTGTCATTAGATGCCTCTTTGTGAGTCTTGGCAGAAAAGCCTAACATCCAGTTTCATGCACATGGGTAACCAGCAGGCCCAGGGCCCTGTCAACCTTGTGGTTTCTCAGAGCCAGTGTCTCTTTAAATGTGCAAAGAGGGACTGCACCAGGTACTCACTAGGGACCTTTCCAGGTCTAGAATTATCTGATGGTGTGTCCATAATCTGATACAGGGTCTAATATTAGCAGGATAGAAGTTGCTCAGTATATGGCAGCTCCCTACCATTTAGCAGTTGCAGCAAGGAAATACTACACATACTATTTAGTGCTGTTTGTTAGTGAATTAAAAGTTTCCTCCCTTTCTTTGCGGCCAGAAAACTTACGTAGCCTTACAACCACTGCCTTAATTCAGAAGAGTGGTTCTAATATCTGGTGTTTTCAGCTCTCTTGGAGATGCCTTTTGGTATCTTTCAAGTCACACCTCCAAGGTTTAGTAGAACATACTGTGAATTCTCTGAGTAGCCACTAGATGGCAGTAGAGCATCAATTTATACCCTAGAGTTAATCCCAAACCTTTAGTTTTCTGTCTCATTTTATTTTACATGTACATTATCTCTGAAGTAAGAATTATTAGACAGAGAAGCTCATAACTTGCTTTATATTGGGCTACGCATATTAAAATGCTTGAGGAACAGCTTGATGGAGCAGACCAGATTAGGAAAACCTGAGGTGGATTTATAGGAAGCAAACAAAGCTGAAGTTTCATGGGCAGCTCCAATGCCTTAGGAGGGGCCCTAGTGCTATAAATTTTGTTTTCTTTTTCTTAAAGAGGGCTCCAAAATTATATAAGCTTCAAGCCTCCCAAAGCTTGGATTTGTCTGGAAATAGCCATGTGGCTCTTTTAATTTAGGAAAGGGTAAACAATCCTGCCGTTATTAATTTTCTACCTACTTAATCTCCAAGGACAAGGGCAATCTGGTTTTTAAAAGCAAGCCAAATAAAAAGGAAACAGGAAATAATGGAATGAGTGGGCCAATATTCCACTTGTTTATGAGTCTGAGTAAAATACAATACTTAACACTGAAACTCTTTCACTTCTGGCAGCATAATACCTGTACTAAAAAGAGGAAAGTACAGATTATAAATTAGCAAATTAGTAAATTATCCTCTGCTAAAACTCCAGACCGGTATGGCAATGTTTGAGGATTTGATTTTATTCTGTCTTATTTTTTAACCCCAGAAGTGTTGTGCTTAATAAGAGACCAGTAGTGACTATTCAGAAGGGAAAGTCTACTTTCATTTATAAATCTTAAATTTCTCACCAGGGGGCTATGCTTAGTCTTTCTTAAGACTACCAACAGCCCATCAGGAGTTAAACTGAAATGTACCCTTTGGAAAAGAAAAATGAACTTTCCAATTGGTCTTTCCTGTTGCAAACACTAAGATTTTCTTTTAAGCTAGGGGGACTTATCTATGTCTAGCTCCATCTGTGACTATTATTCACAATTAAAATATTTTGTCCACGCGATGCGCTCCTATGTCTACTAGACCTTGATATCCTGAGGGCTTCACCTTTGTGTCCTTGGACATATGACACATGGCAGGAAATGTAAAAATGCTTGCTGAAAGAATGAGAGCTAGATATTATTTCAAAGTTAATGTAGGGCCTGGGGGTCCCTCCAGCATGATTCTGGGTGTATTATATCTGTGTCATGTTTCGCAAAGGTTGTGTTTCAGGAGACACACTTGTGTAATACGTTTGCCATGAGTAGAAGTTCTGTGTCTGACATTAGAGGAACTAGAAAAGGCTCCCAGGGTGGCCTCAGCGTCTGCGGGGAGAAGCTCCCAAAGCTGAACTCAGCTTGTGAAGCCCTCCCAGCCCACACATCCCGTGGCCTTTCTTTACCTCCCAACCGAGTCCTGGAGCCAACTTTGAAATAATGACACCTGTGACCAGGTGCTCAGCAGGACTGCTTGGATCTGGATCTGGAAGAAGAGGAATTCAGCCAACCCCTCATTCCCCTCCCCTCCAAGGGAGGTCAGAGGTCACTGGCTGTAGCACAAACTCGGCAATTCCTGGCTTGGGAATTGCAGATGAAGCAAGGACCTTGCCTGGACTACCTGTGAGGGTCATCCCCTTCCTCTGACCACTGGGAAGCTAAATCTGCCTTCTGAGATCATGACCCAAAGCATATAGAATTGACCTTTGGATAGCAGGCTAAGTCTTGTTAGTTTATCCCCAAATCAGGAGGACAAGTACACTGCCTGGGTTCAACATGCAATGAGGCCAGAGTCATGAACGTTTCTGCTTTGGTAACTCAAATTCAACCATGAGTATATACTGACTCCACGTCTACCAACAGTGTAGTAGGTGTGGGGAACGTGTTGTCAGACAGGGAGGTGAGGTGACACACACCAACATCCACGTCCACTTGCCCCCTAATCCTCTCTTCCTGATAGAACACCAGCTTGTTCTGGTGCCCACTCTCTGCATGGTGATGTCCTTTAGGCCCCAGCCTCAAGGGGGTAGGTCCAGTGATTGTTTTGGTGTAGGCATGAGACACGTAGAGAAGTCTGCTAGGTGGTTTCTAGAGAAGACTTCCTTACTTCTTTATATATATATATATATATATATATATATATACACACACACACACACACACACACATATATTTTTTATATTGGAGCATAGCCGATTAACAATGCTGTGATAGTTTCAGGTGCACAGCAAAGTGACTCAGCCATACATATACAGGTATCCATTCTCCCCCAGACTCCCCTTCCATCCAGGCTGCCACATAACATTGAGCAGAGTCCCCTGTGCCATACAGTAGGTCCTCGTTGGTTATCCTTTTTAAATATAGCAATGTGTACATGTCAATCCCAAACTCCCAAGACTTCCTTACTTCTGAGAGAGAGACACAGGAAAAGATAGTCTTTTCATCCCCTGGAATTATCGTATCTATCATATCTATATGTAATGACCAGAACTGTAGCAGTCACTCAATTCAGCAGAAACTGAATAAACCGATTAAACCAACTCAGTCCACCCTTCTCGTTTATATGCAGTAATAAACTTCGTGTTTGATTAGGCTTCTGTGAGTTGGAATTTCTGTTACTTGTAGGCAAAAGAATCCTATACTATAGGCAGGGATTGGATCACAAGAAAAATTTAGAAAAAAGAGCACCATTGCCAGCTTTTCATCACACAATACATAAGTATCTAGCAGGAAGGGAGAACTCCGTTTTGGAACTCTGCCCACCTCCAACAATATAAAGCTTAGGAAGCACATGTAGTTCAGGTTTATCACTGCATCACTAGATCCATTCAATGGCATATATTTTTTTCCTCAAAAAGAAAAAATACTAAAAGTGGCAGACTTTCTGTACATTTCTTGTTACTTTTACAATTTATAAAACTGCAGTGGTTGGAATCCATTTTCTGTCCTGAGTCCAAGCTTGTACTGCTCACCTCACAATATGCCAATAAATCGAGAAATGAGGTGTTGACGCAAGGAATACGATTTTATTTGGAAAACCAGCAGCTGGAGAAGATGGTGGACCAAGGTCCCAAAGAACCATCTTGCCTGGGTTTGGATGCTAGTTTCTTTTACAGAACAAAGAGTAGGAGGAGGGGAGGCAAAGTTAAAAAGGGGATAAAGCTGTTGCAAATACTTCCTGGTCCAGCCAGACTCCGGAGGGGGTGTGTTAATTTCTTCTTTCCTGCTGCCGTTTACAGGTGGGCCTGGTGAGGATGTTTCCTGTGAACTTAAACAAAGGCACTTTAGCTTACACCTCAGGCTTGGGAGGCAGGGTTCCCAGATACCTGCCATTATGTATACTTTAAACTATAGGCAATGTCTCTTTAGTGATGAACTTGCAACAAAAGCAATAGAATACGAAAGTAAAAGGAATAGATCCAATATGGAGTCAGATTTGTTCTTCCCCATTGTAGTCCTAGTGGTCTTCTCTTGCTTGCTGCTCTTCTTGGCTTATTTGTGAGCAGAAGAAGGACAAGGACTGTGGTTTAGGGTCAGTGGACCAATTAGTAAAAATAAGTCTTGATGCAGACATACAAGCGTGGTTAAGTCTTTAACACCTTCTCAACTCTAAGATACCTTTCAGTTGTTAATGTGATTCTCAGGGAGCTAGGTGTGTTTTTCTATCCCTTTATACATGCCGTCTGTAATTCCTAAGGAGACATTTTCCTCAAAGGTGAACTTCAGTGCTTTCTTTTAGAGGGTAGAAATGTTTTTTTCCTAAGTCCTTATATATGATGTAAATATTGCAGGAAGGAAACAGTTCAGAGTGGTTACTTATGCAGAGAGAAATTGTGACTGGGCTAAAGAAATTATTTTTTTATTTCAGTTCCCATGGAGAAGACAAAAAGAAATTGTTGCTGCTAATATATTTTCTATAACACAAAGAATAATGTTTTCTAAAACAAAGAGGTACAAGATGAATTTCTTCAAATTACTCCCATACAGCCCTTAATTTCTCAGCCTTAATTATATGCTTAAGAAATATATCAACCTGGACTTCCCTGGTGCCTCAGTGGTTAAGAATCCACCTGCCAATGCAAGGGACTCGGGTTCGATTACTGGTCCGGGAAGATCCCACATGCCACGGAGCAACTAAGTCCGTGCGCCATAACTACTGAGACTGTGCTCTAGAGCCCGCGTGCAACAACTACTGAAGCCTGCATGCCTAGAGCCCGTGCTCCACAAGAGAAGCCACTGCAATGAGAAACCCATGCACTGCAACGAAGAGTAGCCCCCGCTCGCCACAACTAGAGAAAGCCCACGCACAGCAACAAAGACCCAACACAGCCAAAAATAAATAAATTTTTTAAAAAAGAAAAAGAGGGCTTCCCTGGTGGCGCAGTGGTTGAGAGTCCGCCTGCCGATACAGGGGACGCGGGTTCGTGCCCCGGTCCGGGAAGATCCCACATGCCGCGGAGCAGCTAGGCCCGTGAGCCATGGCCGCTGAGCCTGCGCGTCCGGAGCCTGTGCTCCGCAACGGGAGAGGCCACAACAGTGAGAGGCCCACGTACCGCAAAAAAAAAAAAAAGAAGAAAAAAGAAAAAGAAATCTATTAACCCTTGTATCAGTTATAATGCTGCTCAACTACAGATAATAGAGAACAGGTGACTCAAAGTGGCTTAAAGAATAGGACATTTATTATGCAACATAACAAGAACTCTAGAGCTAGGGCAGGTCTAGGGTTGGTTAATTCAGCTACTCAACAATGTATTTGAAGACTCAAGTTGCTCTCATATTTCTGCCCTGCTTTCTCCTCCATCTATTCTCCATAGGCTAATGCCACTTCTGGTCCCAGGATGGCTGTCACATTCATCACATGCAGTCATGACACTGGCTTTCAGGGAAGAACTGTTGCTTTCTGTAAACCTTCTTTTAAGAGAAAGACCTTCTCCTGATTCCTTCAGCAGTTGTCTCTCTCATATCAGTGGCCAGAGTTGCATCAGATAAGTAGGGCAAAGTACAAACACTTTAAGGGTCAGGTAGACCTAAATCAGTGTGTTGATACCAGCCAGACAGATATGTATGGGCATATGTCTGAGTCAGTTACTGGCGAGGGGAGTGGGACACCAGGATTAGACCAATCGTGACTGATTATCAGGGCAGGAAGCAGCTTCCTCTGAAGCACATGGATATCTGAACAAAATCAGGGTTATTAGCAAAGAAAATGTGTGTTAGGGGTGTGGCAGTTAGGCTGGGGGTTTAGATAAAGGAAATGGTTTTGGGCTAGGCAACCACCAGTGTCTGCTAAAACTCTCTGCCTTCGTTGGTTTGCATTCCTTTTAAATCTTATAAATATTATAATCCTGGGAACAGTTTCCTTTGCCTGGCATAGCCTAGATTCCTCCCCTAACTGGGAGTCAGTTTCCACTTTATTTCCAATGTTCAGGAAACATACAAATGTCTTTTTTTTTTTCTTAAGAGCAATGACAGCAGAGCAACCATACAAATATAAAATGAAATTGTATTGCTTTCATGTCAAAATCTAACCATCTAGCAATTTACCTATTTACCCATCTATCTCCATTTGTTTTCTGCACAGGGTTTAAAAGAATTCTGTTTATAAATGTGTTATGAGAGTACCAAGTTATCTGCAATCCTGTGTAGGCTTTGAAGAATGATTCATTATTTTGGTTGATTGGAAATATACACAGGGAAGTGTGCCTTTGGGCTTCTTGATTTTCCAGCATCCTTGATAAGTTGTTGTTTCCACTCTTTACAGAGCTTTGGAGGTAGTGGATGGAGGCCATGTGGCTGGAGAGTGCCAAGAATTTACACTGCACTGCGGGGAGTCCCGGTTCTTTCACACTGCCTGTGAGGTGCCTGGTCCTTTACCTACAGAGTCTGGAATGTTTATAAAGGTAATGCTTCATTTCCAGTATTTGGCTCCCAGGACTAAACACTTTAATGAATTAAAAAGTGAAAAATAACCCCTGTCTGATTGAAAAACACATACTTGAAAAGAACGTAGATGGTAAAAAGGTCATTATATATCAACGCACCAGGATAATAAATAAGGATCAAGGGATAAGTTTGAATCTTTGCTCTTTGCTGCCTTCAAATGTTCTACCTCGTTGTCCTGGGTGCCTTTTGCCTGCCTTTTTCCCTTTGTATACCTTTAACTCAAAGGTATACAAAATAAAATGACATCAATATTTGGAAATAGTGATTCATTCCCATAAAAGGCATTTTTACTACTTCCTACTGTAAGGCATTTAAAGTTGTTACCATTCTATCGGTAGTTACATCTTAATATCTAGATGTTTGCGCAGAAAGTTCTGACTTAACTATATTGCCTTGAAAAGTTTTTCCCAAAGTGGGAGATAACGTGTATGCATGTTAACTGCATCCTTTCACCCATGAAAAGACATGGCTCCTGTCCTTGCCTGCAGGCAGCAAAGTAGAATAAAGTCTTGAGTCACAGTGTGAGAGCTGGTTTAGCTGCCAGGCTTTGAAGGTTGTATAATACATTTCTTGTTACAACTTCTTATAAGATCACTGAGGGTTAGTAATGAAAGATATTTTGTCATGAAAGAAATCTCCCTCCCAAAGGAATTTGCTTTAGTAATGCTATATATTAAAAGTGAAAAAATTACTTAGTGCAAGATGAAAAATTTTGGAGATTGGATGCACAACAATGTGAATGTATTTAGGACTACTGAGCTATATACTTAAAATGGTTAAGATGGCAAATTGTATGTTATGTGTATTCTACCACAATTAAAAATTAAAATGAAAAAATATCCTTACTGGTGGAAAGAAGTAAGAAAAAAGGACATGATGCGATTATAAACTCATATTTTATTAGAAAATGACAAAAGTAGGTAGGGAAATTCAGCAGAAAATGCTTTCTAACTCAAAGTAGGATAATATCAATCAGAGTACCAGAAATATAAAATTAAATTTTATGAAATGTTGAAATTAAAAAATCAAATTTAAACTAAAAAATTAAATAACCTGGCTTCCTATAATTTATACTCACTTTCAAATTGGTTTTGCATTTTGTTCTTCTTTCTGTGTAAGAAATAGTTTATAACTGGAAACAAAACCTGATAAATCCAGTCACTGGCCCTGAGTTTCGAGTTGTTTTCTACATTTTTCCTTTAATAACTTAAAATAAAAATAATTCTGCAAGTATCATGCCATTAACTATCCTATGATGTTTCCTGAAGTCCAGGAAACAATTGGGGGCAGCATTCAAAGTTGCGGCAAAAAGTAAATTCCCTGAGAAGGGTGGCGGTGAAGGGTCTGCAGTGCCCCCTCCCTTGGTCTGCAGTTCAGCAATAGGCGTGTCTTCTTCCTAGTCCCCTTATCCCATCTAGACATGCTCTCTCAGCCCTTGCTTGCTGTCCCAGGCTGCAGTCAAGGAGCCCTGAGCACCAGGCAGCTCATGGGAGAGGCCCCGAGGCCAAGCCAGAGAGCTCAGTCCCATGAAGGCTGGCAGGGAGAAAGAGGCCAGTCGGTACACCTGGGGAAGGCAGAGGCCTGGGACCAGAAACGGATGAACTGGGAACCCAGTGTAGGAAGGGAGCCAGGGCAGATAGAAACAGGGTAGGAACTGGACGAAAGGAGCAAGCAGAGGCAAAATGTCCTTCTGGCTACACTGTCTCCACGTGTTGCCTGAAATGGGGTCAGCCAGGCACCGTCTGTACTCTCTGCCTGTACCACACCCTCCTGCTCAGAGATGGTCAAACGTCCACATCAGGAAGAACTGGCTCCCGGGTCCACTTCTGGATCTGCCTGTTTCTCCCTCTCCCGCTCCCCGCCTCCATCAGCCCTCTTTCTTCCTCCTGCTTGCTCTGGGCTCTAGCTCTCTGGATCTTTCTCATCTGCATATTCTACTAGGGCTGGGAGAAAGGAAGAGGCATGGAACAGACGTTCTCTTGCCTACTGATGTGTTCTCAACTTTATGTCTCTTGAGATCATGGCTGAGAGGAGTAACCAGACCATTCTCAGAAGTGCAGGACAGCCCCACACCACCAGCCTGGCCAGTAGTACTGGGAAACAGAAGCTAACTCCATGTAGATTCTGGGTAGTTCGTACCCACTGTGAGTGCCAGCATGCCAGGGCGCCTCCCATACGTCCAAAGGACTCTTCTCTTAATCCACTCTGGGCAGCAAGCCTGGTCATTTCCTGCAGGATTCAGCAGATTTACTAGGCAGTTGTATCAGGGCCACCCTTGGCGCCTTTCCCAGGCAGAAGGCCATCAGTTCTTCTTAAGATACCTGACTTGATCTAGCCCTCTAAGTTATATCTATTTACTCAGATGAATGTTTCAATTTTTTATTTTCATTGAAGTGAAGCCATGTGCCTTCCCCCAAACAACCAGGATTTATTCCTTCTCTATATTTGTTCCATACACTCTGTTACTGTGTTTACTTATTTAACATGCTATTAACATTCCTTAGACATTCTTTAGAGCTGACAATACTGTACTGAATCCTTCAATTAAAAGAAGACATTGTTCTTCCAGCTTGTATAAACGGAAATAGGGATTTATAATTATAAAGCTGGTATTGCCTCTCAAATGCATGTATACGTCAACTAGGAAAAAAAGCACAACTACAAATCAAAGGAGAATATTACTAGAATTTAAATCTTAGATGAGAAACATCATCAGGGATTATATTTATTTATACCAAACAATTTTTCCTTTAAACGGCTACATAAAACCTTTAGTCAGCTTTAGAGTAGAAGATATATTTATGTAAATATTTATTACAAATATTTATATTTGTAACAGACTTTTAATATGAGAGAAAAGCATAAGGAAGTGGTATCATTGAGTGAAAACATATATCATATGTGATAATTATATTGAATAATTCTTTGCATGTAAGAAAGGATTAATATTGTAGATTAATATGTTTTGCTGTATTATATACTTATTATATTTACTACTGAATTCATTTTTTAAGTGAAAATGTCTTAATTCCACTACATAGAGATATTTCCAGAACATGAAGTAACACCCTTTATTAATTAAAGCATTTCTTTAAAAAAAATAGAATAAGAATACTGAGCAAAGTATTGTTAATTAAAATTAGCATCTTCAAAGAGAGTAATTACCTTAATGAGAATTTCAGTGATTTCTAGTATGAAAATCTTTTAATTTCCCTTCAATTCTAATCACTTATTTTGATCTAGAAAATTGTATCTGACAATAGTGATAAGTAAAATTGTCACATTTTCAATCCTTCTGGAGCCAAGTTCAAACAAGTAAAAAGGAATAAGTGGGCACAGCGATTGTTTGATTAATTCAAGCAAAAGAAAAGAATTATTTTGCTTTAACTGTTTGGACTTTTTCATTCTTGACTTGGATAAAGCCTCTAATTCCCATTGCCTGTAAGTGTGTTTGCACGTGCATGTGTATAAGTGTGTGTATGTGTGCTTTTTAAAAGGAAAAATAAGCCCCACACTCCCGAACCAAAGTTGCTATAATCTATAGAGGAGAAAGAATTTTGCCAAATCAGTGCTGCTTCTTCAGAACTCATGTGTACAGATTTTGATTCTTGTTAATGCTTCTCTGCCTCATCATTCAGGAGATATCTGTGAAGGTCTCATCCCACTCTTGAGATTGGGATGCTCCCAAATCATCCAAGACAGGTATCTGCTTTAGTCTCAAGTATCTCAGAGATGGTTCTACCACAGTTGCTTTTGATAGCTTTTTCATCGCCCAATTAATCTTGCAATTGTCAAGGTGGAGTGTTGTCCAGCTTCCAGCCTGGTTATGCTAGTTCAGTCAATAAGGATAACAGTTCAATTCAACAAGCATTTGTCGAGGTAGCAGAGAGGACAGAACATTTCCTAACACGTTCATTTCCATGTTTCTCAGGTGGTTGAACACTCTGAGAGGTGACATCCGTTTCTCTTCCCAACCCTATAACTTCTGCTTTCTCTCTCTCTAGCTGCTCCACATGGGCCCACTGGTTTTCCTCTGGATGCCCAATCCCCAGGCTTACCTCATTTCTTCGGTTGGACTACGTTCAAAATATGAAGTACTTAAGAGGGCTCAGACTTGTCCACCCGCCCTGCCCCATCCCATGCAGCCCAGTGTTGGGTTGGCCTGGGACACAGTACATGAACATTGGTTGCTGGGCTCCTACATTTTGTCTCAGATCGCCCATGTTGCTGATCTCACCAAGGACTCTTCTGAAATTATCCTGCAGGTAGTAAGACCTTCGAAATCCAAGTTCCGACCCCCAAGCCCTAATCCTGAGATGGAGGCATTTAATTACTAAGGTTAGCCCTTCCCGATAGTGACTTCCTTGAAGGACTTAAGAGTATTATCCATCTGTTCCAACTCTGCATTCCACACTCCTATTGGCACTTTGTCTTACACTTGCATGTGTCATCTGGTGTGTGATTAGGGACTGCTGGCCCCTTAGACCTACCTTGTCCCAAATCTCTGCTTTCATCGTCCTTCAGATCTTCACATCATTTTACCCACCCCACCCTGGGACCGGCCCTAGCCATACAGGTAGGCCTAGTGCCCAGTTTCAATCTCTCATCCCTTTCCCTACTGGCTGCATGGCAGGAGTCTCTCTGTGCTCTATAAGTACTGATCTAAAAGGCTAAATATACTGTTAAGAAAAATAATTCAACATAGAGAGCAATGTGTACAGCATGTTACATTTTGTGTAAAAGGGGGATTAGAATAGATAGATAGATATAGATATATCTTTGTAGATTCATTAAGAAATTATGGAAGGATACATGAAAAGCTAGTAATAATTACTTGTGATAGAGGTGGGGGAAAAGAGTAGATAGGGAATGCAGGTGGGAGAGAGACTTTACTGTGCACCTTTTCATATTTTGAATTTTGAACTATTTGAAAGTATTGCCTATTCAAAATATTTTTGAAGATGGAGGAATGAATAGATATGATTTAAGTTATATTGTGATTAAAGTCACATTGAAATGGTTTAGGTATGCACGTGTGATTTTTTTATGATTCTCTGATTTGCTGTAAACTCTACCAGTCCTGACTGCATTGCCCGAGGACGTTACTGTTGTTCCCAAATTTCTTATTGCACCATTCTACTACCTTTGCCTATTTTCTTTCCCATGCCTAGAAAGTCTTTCCACTTGTCTACCTGCAAAATTCTACTCATCCTTTAAGATCCTGCTGAAACAGCTCTTTCTTTGTGCTCCCTGCCCTCAAAAACTTGTTTATTTACCTTGGATGCATCAGGAACTCAGCATTTACCACATTGATTTACAAGTCTCCTTCCTTACCAGACTGGGAGGCCCTAAGGGTCAGATTGCATTTGTATGGCTGGAACATTATCAATTTTGCATGAATGAAACGCTGTCTATTTGCAGTAAAAAGTAGTGGAAAACAATGCTATTGCAAGTGTGCAGCATTTCAGCTCCGTATGAGTTGAATTTTTATTTACGCTCTAGAAGGTAGAGAAGGAAAGCTCAGCAAATGCATATACACACAGGTAAGCCATGTGTGGGCAGCAGAAAGAGAATGTGATTGTTTCCGGAGCATGACTCCACCCTCCTTCTCCAGCACTTGGGCTGTGGGGTCCGCGAAGATCAAGGTAGAGCATAGTGGCCTAGGGAGCACTTTTCCTCTGAAAAAGCCTGGTATTATTGGATGCAGCAAGAGGTGCTTTTCCTACATAGGAAGTTTCACATGTTGGGCATTCTGTGGGCTGGAGAATGTTGCTTTAATAACCCAAGAATGGCATTACAAAAGCACGATATGGTATACCAGTTCTTTTTCTCATTAAAGCTAAATGTCTGGCCTTATAAGAAAAAGGTTGATTGCCTATGCATAGCTGGCTTTGGGAAAATCAAGCCTATGGATATAACTATCTGTGATATTGTACATTTGAAGGTACCATGGTCACAAGGAAGCAGCAGGAGATCAATGAGTGATTTGTTGTTGTCTTTTTTTGTTTGTTTGTTTTTTTGCGGTACGCCGGCCTCTCACTGCTGTGGCCTCTCCCTTTGCGGAGCACAGGCTCCAGACGTGCAGGCTCAGCCATGGCTCACGGGTCCAGCCGCTCCGTGGCATGTGGGATCTTCCCGGACCAGGGCACGAACCCGTGTCCCCTGCATCGGCAGGCGGACTCTCAAGCACTGTGCCGCCAGGGAAGCCCGGTTTTGTTTTGTTTTTTTACACCCCAAGTACATGTGTTGTCTTCCTTTGAGGTAGTGGCTGTGGGTGCTGTTTATTCACATATGTATAAATAAATATATAAGTATATATTAACTAGTCCATTTCCCCATAACCCAAACTGGAAAGCTTTGTCTGTGGTAGGGTTTTGAGGTTTGTTTGTTTTTTAAATGTGGTAATATATTTATTATTTTTCTTCTAAATATTATATTTGTTTGTTGCAAAAAATTTCCAAGAGTGTGAAACATACAAAATGAAGACTTAAATTCTCCCATTACACTTGAAGGTAACTAGTTTGGTGTGTATACTTTCAGAGTTTTTTGTTATGCATTTATGTAAACAGAGTTAGTGTATTTGTACTTTTCCAACCAAAAGATATCACGCAATGCATACAATTCTCTAATTTGTTTCTTTTTACTAAGCAATCTTTGTGATCATCTTTCCAAGTCAGTATCTATAAATACACCTCTTTTGAACTACTACGTGATAGTAGTCCATATGTATATTACGATGGCTGTACTATTTTATAGTTAACCAATCTTTATTTATGAACATTTAAGTTATTTCCACTTTTTTTTCTTTTATAAACATTGCCCTCTCTCTGGGTGTTTTTTTTTTTTTTGTGGTACGCGGGTCTCTCACTGCCGTGACCTCTCCCGTTGCAGAGCACAAGGCTCCGGACGCACAGGCTCAGCGGCCATGGCTCACGGGCCCAGCCGCTCTGCGGCATGTGAGATCTTCCCGGGCCGGGGCATGAACCCGTGTCCCCTGCATTGGCAGGCAGACTCTCAACCACTGCGCCACCAGGGAAGCCCTGTCAGTATTTCTATGGGATAAATTCTCTAGAAATGGAATTACTGAATCAAAAGTACACTTATTTTTAGATGTTATAGATATTGTCAAATTGCCCGTAAAAAGGTTTTATCAACCTAAGTTCCCAACCAAAGTGAATGAATGTGCCTATTTTCCTACCACTTCATAAATGTTGTATGTAATTGATTTTTTTTTTTCGTTTTGTCATTCTGTTGGTATCTCATTGTTTAAAGCTATAGTTCTTCAATTAGGAATGAGGTTGGGGGACTTCCCTGGTGGCACAGTGGTTAAGAATCTGCCTGCCAATGCAAGGGACACAGGTTCGAGCCCTGGCCCGGGAAGATCCCACATACCATGGAGCAACTAAGCTCGTGTGCCACAACTACTGAGCCCACGTGCCACAACCATTGAAGCCTGCGTGCCTAGAGCCTGTGCTCCGCAACAAGAGAAGCCACCACGAGAAGCCTGCGCACCGCAATGAAGAGTAGCCCCTGCTCACCACGACTAAAGAATGCCTGCCCTCAGCAACGAAGACCCAACACAGCCAAAAATAAATAAATTTATAAAAAAAAAAAAAAAAAAGCATGAGGTTGGGCTCTTTTTTTATGTTTACTGGCCATTTGTATTTCTTCAGTGAATTATCTTTTCATGTATTTTGCTCACTTATGTGTTGGGTTTATCTTGCTTAAGATATTGTGACAAGGTGATAATCATTGGTATTCAAACTGGTTAAAAATTGTGTTTTTACAGGGGACATTTTAACCTTTTTGTATTCTTTTTCTTTTAAAAAGTTATTTTAAGTTATTTAAAATAACTTAGTGTTCGGTTATCCAGTTAAGGTTTAAATTTGTTGTGTGCTTGTAGGGGCGGGAGTTTTGTGTGGCTGGAACTGTTAGGTAGTGAAGACCCGAAATGCTTCTCTGCTCTTACTAGAGAGTGGGTATCAGAGGAGACAGGAGTGGGAATGGGACTTGTGAAATAATATTTTTTGGTCACTCATGCAGTGGAACTAAATGACAGTCTCAGAAGAGTCACTGAAATGTTTTTCCCTCTCATTCACCTCAGTCCTGCTCCTGTATGTCTTTCAGTCCCTTTGTTCAAATGAATTTCTTTCACTTATTATAAAAAATATTTACAACAGTCTTAGACTCAAAGTATCAAGGACTGAAAATATTTAAGTTCAAGTCCTTCAGGATTCTGTGTCTAGCTCGAGTCAAGGCAGATCCATTTCCATCAGGAATCCCTGGCTGGTGGTCATCCTGACCAGCATGGCTGTCTTGTAAGGATCGTTAGTGACTGTAAAGCCCAGGGCATATACAAAGCTCTCTATAAGTAGTAATTATTGTTATTCTCTGATATCCTTAAATTTCAAACTGAATTCCTACCAGCTAATATAGTACAGGAGAAAATTAAAGTTCTTGTGACGTCATTCCCAGAATAAAGAGGAGTCACTGGCCAGTGACACTCATTTGTTTTCCTGAAGACATGGAGAGAGGATCACGTCGGCATGTTGGCCAGAGAGAAGACAATTGGGGAGGGGGGGGTCTTCTTTCGAATATTCTAATCATAGAATATTTATGTAGGTCAGGAATCCCTCATTGGGGATCCCTTCTTTAGTCAAGAACAAAGCCCTCTGGCTACACTCGACGACATTTGGGCCAATTGGAACGCGATCTGGTTGCTTATGTAGCTCTGGACACTGCATTTCTGCAATACTTACTTCTGAGGAAAATCTGAAGACTGGCCTAACCCAGAGCCTCAGTGGGTGGGTCGAACCTGCTGTGGTTCTGGTTGTGGCAGGTGCAGCGGGTGTGCCGACAGTCGCAGCGGGAGGGCAGACTCTCGGAATAGGTGCCCCGACTCCCGGAATAGATATGAAAATTCCAGAAACAGGTACTGTAACCGGGATCTAGAGGTGAGTCCTGCTGAGGGAATCTTTCTGAATATTGATTTGTCCAATGTCACTTTAATAACAATTGAGTATGAGGTACATGATTGGGAATCAGTATGTGTTACTGTTTCACAGGGCTAATGCCATGGTAGTCTTATATATTAACATACTCCCTTACTTTTTTTTCTGAGTGTTAAACAATTTTTTTTTTTTTTGCAGTTGGTTAGAGCTTAATTGGGAAAGTCGATGCCGGTGAAGGTAGCTCCTGCTGGGTACTGTTCTCTGAGACTTAGTCTTCTCTACTTTAGGCTTTTGAGAACTTTGAATGCTGGGAGAGAACCATGCTACCCTACATTCTCTCAAAAGCTACTTTCCTGTGAGCTGAGCTTATTTGCAGATTACCAAGTTCTTAATTGAATCAGATATTAAATCACATAAAGGTGCTTTGAACAGTGGAATGATTCGTTTAAGATTCTGAATCAGCAGCTCAGAATTGCTTTTTGTGTACCGAATTTGACAGGAGCTGTTGTCTTTTTTATATATATACATTTATTTATTTATTTTTGGCTGTGTTGGGTGTTCGTTGCTGCACACAGGCTTTCTCTAGTTGCGGCGAGCGGGGGCTACTCTTTGTCGTGGTGAGCAGGCTTCTCATTGCAGTGGCTTCTCTTGTTGCAGAGCACAGGCTCTAGGCGCACTGGCTTCAGTAGTTGTGGCACGCAGGCTCAGTAGTTGTGGTGCTTGGGCTTAGTTGCTCTGTGGCATGTGGGATCTTCCTGGACCAGGGCTCGAACCCATGTCCCCTGCATTGGCAGGCGGATTCTTAACCACTGTGCCACCAGAGAAGTCCCAGGAGATGTTGTCTTAAGATTGAGAGGTGACTCAAGGTCTCAACACCAGTGGTCACTCATTATCCCCAGTCCCTGTTTGTTAAAGCCAGTGTTTTGTTTTAGTAATAGATCGTCTGTGCTACTTTGTAATATGTGAGGTGGCCAGCACCACCAGCCTGAGCTTGCCTTTGATGCTTATTCATCCCCCTCTTCTCCACCTGTAATATTATACATCTGCTTTGTTTTGCACATGATAGCTTTGAAGCTACTGGAATGGAATGTGTAGAATGTGTATGTCAGACTAGTTTTGTAATGTGCTTTAGAAAAAGCAAGCTGTATGTACTTCAGAGCTACAGTTTCCTCAGGGTACTGATTAGAATGTAACCCATAACTTAATGAAATGGGTAATAGATTTAAATATATATATGTGTTTATATGTGTGTGTGTATATATGTATATACATATATGTCTGTGTGTTACACGCATACACATACACACACACACACACACTTTTGAAGAACATCTAAATGCTGAAGTGACAATTGAGGGTGGAATTAAACATTTGAAGTTAGTACTTTGCAGACCACATTGGTCAGATGGACCCCTCTTAGCTGTTTCTTATGTTCAAGTCTTCAGACTTGAATACAAGGGACTTAGTATTTTAATTATTCTATGTTTATTCCCATGATTATTGATTTTACTGTCTTCTTAGCAGAGCTTTGATTTCTCTCTGCCATTTTACCTAATGACTTTCTCTTTTGGAAGCTTTAGTCAAACACCATGTATAGAGAGGTCAAAAATTTAGTATTACAGACTTGTGTCCTCTGGTAACTAGTGGTTCATTATCAGCTACCAAGGGGTATTTTTAATGACTTTCAACCAGCAATATGGAAAAAATGTCCAGAAAAACATGGGAAAAAATGAAAATTTGTGACTGGAAGACAACCAGATAACACTAACTTAAATGCTTAGAGCCTTTGGGTAACATGTGATTATGAGAGATCTCTGTAATTATGACAATTGCAACCTAAGTGAATCTCTCCAAGGCAACCTGAGTCATCTCAATGAACAGTGGACCATCTCACCTAATTCCCTGCTGACTTTGAATGTAGATCTTAGAAACTTGAACATGCTATTCACCAAAATGATCCAAAAAAGAACCCCAAATAATGTGGAACTTTTGTCTTATTTGATTTTGTTTTATTAGTATCTTAAAATGAACATCAACCAACTTAGAAGATGAGGCAAGTAGGGACTGATTTGGCACTGATGCTAAAATTCCTAATTTAAAGCATCTCCCTATTGGTGATAATGTCATTCAAACCAGTTCAGAAGACTTTGCCCTTGAGTTCTCTCATAAGCTTTGCCCAAAATAACTGAAGAGAATATCAAAATGCTTCTAAGAATTAACTTCTGTGAGCTTAGCAATTAAGTGAAGTTCCATCATAATGTATATGTTAATTCAAAATATTGAATTTTTTCAGATATTTTCCAAAATGACAATATACATTGTAACAATGATAAATACCCTGAAAAAAAAAAAAACTCTTTGATTTTCTATTTTAAAATGGTGATAATCCAAACTGGCTAAAGTAATCTGGTAAGTACCTGTGAATGCAAAAAATTATGACTTATCAACATCTATTCATCTTTAAAACCCCAATTAAATATCATTTCATTTGTGAAGTTCCCCTGAATTCTCAGGTGGTATTGTCTGATATCTCTCATGTTCTCGTGGAATTTTATAATATCCCAAGTGATTTCTCCATATTATTATTCAGAAATTATGTCTCTTCTCCACTAGACTTCTCTAGGGCAGGGTATTCACATTCACATCTTATTCACACCTAGTACTGTGCCTGCCATATAGAAGACACTCAATACACTAATTGCAATAACTGGAAAAGTGAATTATAAAGCACAGAATGTAGCCCAAAGACCAGAGCTCTGATTTCAACTTTTATATTTGTAAATTAGGAGATGAGAGTTGGATGAGACAGTGCTCTGTAGAACCCTAGGGATCCCCTGAGATGCCTTGGAGGCTGCAACAGGAAGAAAGGGATGGATGGAAAGCTGGATGGGAGAGGAACTCAGGCTTGCAAGCTTCACGCCTTGTCTTCACTCAGAGATGCTCACTTATATCTGTTTTCTATATATGACTGAATCCCTGTACAACTTCTTTTGAATAAAATGCTTTATTGCTGATAGAATCATGAAAACAACTGGACTAGATTACATATAATGTTCTTCCACTTCTAGTGTCTGTAATTTTATGTAACATTTTTATTAATTCATCTTATCATATTGTCTTTTTTTACAGATTTATTATTTTTATATTTCATTTTATTTATTTTTGGCAGCCTCGAGTCTTAGTTGCATCATGCGGGATCTTCGTTGAGGCACGAGGGATCTTTCGTTGGGGGTGCGCGGGCTCCTCATTGCGGAGCGCAGGCTTCTTTCTAGCTGTGGTGTGTAGGTTTTCTGTCTAGTTGTGGCACGCGGCTCCAGGGCGCGTGGGCTCTGTAGTTTGCAGCACGCGGGCTCTAGTTGAGGCGCGCGAGCTCAGTAGTTGTGGTGCGCGGGCTTAGTTGCCCCGCGGCATGTGGAATCTCAGTTCCCCAACCGGGGATCGAACCCCCGTCCCTTGCATTGCAAGTGGATTCTTTACCACTGGACCACTAGGGAAATCCCTGCTATTGTCTTTTAAGAGAAACTTAATAATCACATTGCTCTCACTGACTTGTTACTTATACCCACACCACCCCCCATCATACCAGTCTTTTCTGTTCTATTTTGTGCTTAGCCAGCTTGTCTATTACACCTTGTAGTTACTCTTTAAATCTGAATGTTCTTTAGTTTTGTAAAATCTTAATGTTCTTTAGTTTTTAAAATCATTATTAAATTTAATTGTTTTGAAATTCATTCCTATCTATCTGAGCATTAGCAACCTTGAATATCTAGTTTCATCTATAAATCTGATGATAGTATTCAGGTTGGAGTTATTGGGAGAGGGATGGTTGAGTAAATTGATATTCTGACCTTCCTATGGTGCTTGCTGATTTTGCAATGAGTTGTCTTCTCGACCCTCATCTTGTTTAAAAATGATATTTGAGAGAGCAAATATTTTAAAGTTTGTGAGTAAATATTCATGACGGTCATCTAAAGTACTAAATAGAGCAACACATATTTTCACAGCATAGATAGTAATGATGGAATTAGTAGGTAGGTTATAGGAGAAAAGGAAAGAAGCAGGAGAAGGTCAAAGTACACAAAATAAGGAAAGAGATTCAAATACCCATGTGCTCAGCGTTCATTCAAAGCTCATTAAACGTCCCTAGTGCGTCTGCAGTTTTAGTGCTAGCATTCTGCGGATGGCTTATCCTTTGTTCCTTATGTTTGGTACCTGTGCTATTTATGTATTCATTTCATGCTTGTTAATGAGGTACAAGCATGGGAGTTTCTCCTTTCAATGGAGGGGAATGAAAAGGGAATTGTTGGAAGTACACTGACTAATTCAGTCTCACAAATTACCAACAACTTACCCTAAAACAAGCCTAAAAGAAATGACAAACTAATTTTACTTAAGACAAAAAATAAGACCCAGTGTACCAGTTACATTTGATACTGTGTTGTTCTGTCTTACAATTAGGAAAGGCATCAGAATTGAGGCGATAGTTGAACACGTGAGATGATAAATTAAGCAAAGTATTGATTGAATGTATTTGGTTAGAGAGAATGGTACAGAAAGGAAACTTAGGAAGTAGAATTTTTTTCAGGAATAAGTGTGGGGTGGGGTCCAGTCTTTAAATACAGAGAAATTATTGTAAGGTCTTGAGGAAAGAAGAATTCGTAATGAATGCAGTATTTCAGAGGTAGTGGCATTGATATTCCTGGTGTGATGGAAGGGCAGGGTTGAGGGATATAAAAAGCTGTGAACAGAGGTGGGGACTGGGATCTCAGAAACTGCCCAAGAGGCTATTAAAACAGTATGGGCTTGGGGCTTCCCTGGTGGCACAGTGGTTAAGAATCCGCCTGCCAATGCAGGGGACACAGGTTCAAGCCCTGGTCTGGGAAGATCCCACATGCCACAGAGCAACTAAGCCTGTGCACCACAACTACTGAGCCTGTGCTCTAGAGCCCGCGAGCCACAACTACTGAGCCCGCATGCTACAACTACTGAAACCCAAGTGCCTAGAGCCTGTGCTCCCCAACAAGAGAAGCCACTCCAATGAGAAGCCTGTGCACCGCAACAAAGAGTAGCCCCCACTCGCCGCAACTAGAGAAAGCCCGCGCACAGCAATGAAGACCCAATGCAGCCAAAAAAAAAAAACAGTATGGGCTTGTATTAAGGTAGAGGCTGTTGAATGGGTGAAGTCAAGAGATCCAATGATGCATTACATGTAGGAGCAAAAGTGGATAGAATGAAAGATTTTAAGATTTTTAATTTGGGAGGCTAGAAAAAATGGTGTTCCTGGTGACAAATGAAATCCTTTAGAAAGGAAGCCTGCTTGCAAGGAAAAATTGATTTGTTCCTTTTAGAAAATGTTGACTTTGAAGTAGGAACTTGAAAACCAGGTAGAAAGTTTTAGAATAAAAAAGAGAGCAGGGCTTCCCTGGTGGCGCAGTGGTTGAGAGTCCACCTGCCAATGCAGGGGACGCGGGTTCGTGCCCTGGTCCGGGAGGATCCCACATGCCGCGGAGCGGTTGGGCCCGTGGGCCATGGTGAGAGGCCCACGTACCGCAAGCAAAAAAAAAAAAAAAAAAAAAAGAGAGCAGTATGGAGAAATAGATTTGTGCTATCATCAGAGCAAATGAGAAGTAGAAAAGTTTTCAGTTTTACTTTTCTTTCTCTCTCTCTTTCTTTCATTTTTTTGTTTGTTTGTTTTCGTTTTTTTTTTTGATTGACATTGAAACTCATTTGGCAGCAAAATCTGACCTGAATGCTTATAAGGCAATTTATTATCTTTAATTATCCCATTTACAGTAAATTGTCATACATTTTTGCTACAGAAATATTAATGTGTTATGGTACGTATACATACTACCTTTCCAAAATCTGAAGATTCTTACTTTTAAAATACTTCTGACCCCAATGAGATTTGCATCAGGGATTGTAAGTTTGGAGAAAGAATGCCAGTGATGGGGTAAGACAGAATCATCCATAACTGGGAGTTGTCTGTAAGGTTGAATAAATGACAAGAGAATGAATCATTAAACTTAAAAAGAAAAACATTATAGTTCACACAAGTAGAAGGTAAAATTGAAAGAGGGAATTCAAGAAATAAGTAAGTTGAAGGGGATAATGGATTTGGCAAAAAGAAGGATATAGCTGCATTCATACAGTTCTTAAAGGTTATGGGAGTGGTGGAAAAATGGGCACTGGCAGCTGGAGAGAGAGCCTGAGGTTTATTTACAGGTTAAAGGAGAGCAAAGACTGGACGGGGAAGATTTAGGAAAGACTGTCAAAGGGGTAGCAGCACAGAGGGAAGGGCTGCTTGTTAAGATAGGACAAGGCAGTTATAGAAGCTGAAAAGAGGAAAAAGGAGAAGGGACTATAGTAAAAATGCTTCAGAATGAGGGCATCATTTGGGAGGTGCATATTGGTTGCAAGACAGACCTTGAGCTCAGGTGGTCCGTAGTTTTGGAGAAGAGAGACATCTTCTCAAACTAAGAGGAAGCTATCAGAATGTGAAGCTGACACAAGAAGGAATTCCTCCTGAAGAGTTTCACTTTTCTTTGTAGAGAAAGAAAGTCACTACCCCAAAAAATAGGTCTGGGGGAGAATTGATGATTGAGTGTGGTTTTGGTGTAACCACTGACAAACCACTGTATGGTAGGAAGTCAACAGTAAACCGAGGGCGTCAAAAGGGCCAGGATGAGTAAAACACCATAAATCTACAATTCAGATGTACACAGAGTACCATTTGGCAATGACTTTCTTGTTATTTAATGCAATCTAAAATTTCCCAGTCCACAAAAGTGGGATAGCTCTGTGTCCCAGCAGACATGTAGATGTGACATGTGAAGTGATGCACACAAAATGATCATTTGTCATTTGCTTTCCCAGCAATGAGCAAGTAGTTATCCCAGGACTAAGGACGTAAGTGCCACACTGCAGTCGTCTCCTCGCTGGTCTCTCTGCCCCCCTTCTTACCCCCACCATTATTTCTGCATAGGGCAGCAGAGTCATCTTTTCAAGGCATAAATCAAATCCTACTGTTTCTCTGCTTGTAACTCTCCAAGGGCTTCCTATCACACATAAAAGAGAAAACTCTGGGTTTTTGGTTTTTTTTATTTTATTGGAGTATAGTTGTTCAGTTATACATATATTCAGTCTTTTTTAGATTCTTTTGTCACATAGGTTATCACAGAATATTGAGTAGAGTTCCCTGTGCTATGTAGGTCCTTGTCAGTTATCTATCTTATATATGGCAGTGTGTGTATGTTCATTCCAAGCTCCTGATTTATCCCTCCCCCTGCCCCATGTTTCCCCTTTGGTAACCATAAGTTTGTTTTCTATATCTGCAAGTCTGTTCCTGTTTTGTAAATAAGTTCATTTGTATCATTTTTTAAAATTAGATTCCACATATGAGTGATATCATATGATATTTGTCTTTGCCTGTCTGACTTACTTCACCTAGTATGGTAATCTCTAGGTCCATCCATGTTACTGCAAATGGTGTTATTTCATTCTTTTTTATGGCTGAGTAATATTCCATTGTATACATGGACCACATCTTCTTCATCCATTCCTCGGTTGATGGACATTTAGGTTGTTTCCATGACTTGGCTATTGTAAATACTGCTGCAGTGAACATTGGAGTGCATGTATCCTTTTGGATTATGGTTTTCTCTGGATATATGCCCAGGAGTGGGATTGCTGCATCATATGGTAGTTCTATTTTTAGTTTTTTGAGGAACCTTCATAGTGGCTGTACCAATTTACATCCCCACCAACAGTGTAGGGCGGTTCCCTTTTCTCCATACCCTCTCCAACATTTATTGTTTGTGGGCTTTTTGATGATGGCCATTCTGACTGATGTGAGGTGATAACTCATTGTAGTTTTGATTTGTGTTTCTCTGACAATTAGTGATGTTGAGCATTTTTTCATGTGCTTTTTGGCCGTCTGTATGTCTTCTTCGGAGAAATGTCTATTTAGATCTTCTGCCCATTTTTTGATTGGGTTGTTTGTTTTTTTGATATAGAGCTGCATGAGTTGTTTGTATATTTTGAAGATCAATTCCTTGTCAGTTGCTTTTTTTGCAGATATTTTCTCTTGAGAAAACTCAGGTCTTTACACGTGTTTACAGGCCTTTTGTGAACTGGCCCCTTCCCTTGCCCAGCTGAAACTCCCCCCAGCTCTGCCCCAGACACACTGGAGCAGTTACTTGATGTGCTGAACCCTTTTTTTATCTTGAGAATTGGACCCTACCTGTTTGCCTGGCCTGGAACACACTCCCCCAGTCCTCACAGGACTGATTCCTTCTCATCCTTCACAGCTTAAGTGTCACCTGTGCAGAAAGGTCAGTCACGATCACCTCAGCCTGCATGAATTATCTGCACAATACGGATTGCTATATATTTTCTTGCTTATTTGTTTGCTTGTTATTTTCTGTCTTTCTCCCCTACAATATAAACTCTGTGAAGCAGAGATTTTTGTCTCTTATTCACTGCTATACCCCCTTCCTAACACAATGTCTGACACACACTAGGTGCTCAATAAATGTTTGTTGAATGAATGAACAAATGTTTCTCTGTACCTTCTACTTTCAACTTAATTTCCTTAACTATTTTATTTTTTAATGACTACTTAGTAGGTATTCAGCACTTTGTTCAATTTTCTTAATTTGGTTTGATTTATTAATTTCAATTTGATACTGTAAGTACAGTGCTTCTCTTTTCTACAGTTTTGTAACTGTTGGGATTAACCATCCCTGCAGTGTTTCCTAGGCAGTCGCGTCTGAAACCTGTTTTGTTCCCTTGTGCCACAACCTTCCCATCTTCTAACCCAATTAATGGCATTAAAAGAACCTTGCAGCTATCTTACGTAACAGAAAGTCAGTATTTTTGGTCAGGAACCAGTTTTGTAACAAACAGCTTTGACAACTCTGCCCCAAGGCCCATGGAGCCTACACATACAGAGATAGTAAGCTGTCACGTGTGCTGCTGGGGGTGGTGGTATAGCACTCAGGCTGCCAGGCCAAGTCCTGGACACGGAGCTTCCCTTTGTCCCCAGGTCGTTAGTGTAGTCACTCCCGTCCTGTCTGTCCAGCAGAAGCCTGGTAAACACAATGCTCTGAAGTGACTGAAAGCCAGACACAGGTAAGAAGTTAAATAAGAAATATAAATACAGTAATTCTGCACCATGAAAAGGATGAATCTAAAAATAGGAAAACAGGGACTTCCCCTCTGGTCCAGTGGTAAAGAATCTGCCTTCCAATGCAGGGGACGCGGATTTGAACCCTGGTTGGGGAACTAAGATCCCACATGCCGCAGGACACCTAAGCCCATATGCCACAACTACTGAGCTCACGTGCCTCAACTAGAGAGACCGCGTGCTACAAACTGCAGAGCCCACGTGCCCTGGAGCCTGCGCGGCACAACTAGAGAGAAGCCTGAGCGCCGCAATGAAAAAGCCGAAGTACTGCAACGAAAAAGATCCTGCGTGCCTCAACTAAGACCTGACACAGCCAAACATAATAATAATAAAGAAAATAAATAGATGAAATAGGAAACCAAACAACAAGTATATAATCATAAAGAACTGGGGTGGGTCTGCTAAGACCACCTTCCTCAGTGATTGACACAGCTTTGCTGGGCTCTCACACAGTGTAATTCCCATGTGTTACTCCTAAAGGGACATATTACCTGCCTGTACCATGAAGCCTCTTTATATTTAGCCCTGTGCAATCATTAATTAGCTCATACATGAGCCCCTGAGTTGGTATCATTAGCTCTCCTTTGCAAACAAGAAAAAGCAAGGGTGTTGGTGCCTAGACTCCAAGCAGTGTGCTGCTGGGCTCAGTAAAGAATCCTGGAATTCCTGAACTTGAGTTTCCTGCACTGTAGAGTCAATGTATCACATTGTCAAACACAGTCAAATGGAAATGACCCAAATACCTGTTGTTCTTGCAGTGTTTTGGCCCCGCCCTTGTGGTCTTCTACCTGAAGGGAGGCTGCTCTCTGCTTGGCACAGTTGGGGCTGGAGGAGAGGGACCGGAGAGGAGGGGCATGGCATGGGGAAGTGGAAGGGACATGCATCATGTGATTTCTAGTCTTTAGAGAGAAGTTACTTGAACTAAGCTTTTTGAGGATGTCTCTTAGGTCTGAAAGTTATGTTGGTCTCCATGGAGCAGGGCTGAACATGCAACGTGGCCTCCCCTTCCAGCATGTTGCTGAAACATCCTAGAAGCAAAAAGACAAATCTTGACTTAAGGCAATATCCCGGCACCAGGAATGGCAGAACAATGAACTATGAAAACAGAGGGAACGTGTGTATATCAATGAGCAGGTCTTCTCTGCAGGCATTTCAGAGGTACCTGCCTGGTCTGCTGAGAGGTAATGCTGACCTGGTTTCACTATTCATATTTCCACAGGATCATCTCTATTTTAATCATCTCTATAAATTATTCAAATGAGCTCAGAAGCCTTTCTGTACCAGATAGGTAAAAAGTACCTGGGGATTAATTTCTGGAACGTCACACCCCAAGAAGAGTCCTCTTAAGGGAGTGCTTGGCACAATCTCTTGAATGCAAGTTACTCTCCCAAGGAGGCGACAGCACTACCAGCCAGGTGACAAGTGGGATGTGGGTTAGGGGTGAGCAGGAGCCTCTGAGCTGTTGTAGTTTTCCAAGCCTCTCCCCTTCCCAAGCATGTTTTAGCCTTATTAAGCTCTCTTTATGCCAGGCACTCAAAAGAGAAAGAGTCCTCTTTATTTGCATGCCATAGACAAAAAGGATAGAATAAGTAAAAATAGATAATAGCTAACAGAATAGACAAAAACAGAGAATCTTTCACCCTCTATCTCTTATCTTTGGTCTGATTTAAGAGAGAAGTTTAATAGTAACTGTCGAAACATTTCTTTCAACAGAATGGGCTGGCCAATAAATTGCTCACTGATTCAGGGTATTTTTAAGCAAAAGATACTTACTCTCTGACACTAGGCATATCAGTATGGCTTTAGCTTCTCCTTTGCAGGGAGAGAAGAAGATCACAGTATTCTATGAAAAACTTTGCAAACATAAGATGATATCTGCTTAATATCTTTAATCAGAAGTGGAATTTGAAAAAAAGTCAAGTAGTATTTTTCCTTCAAAGAGTTATTAGAGTGGGAACTGATTTTGTTGAATTATTTTTTTTTCTTTTTAAGGTAAATTTGAGACTGCCATGAACACTAAATGTGTTTCTGTGGAAATATAAATTACATAGATATTTTGGAGAACCGGGTGTCTATCCCTGGCTTGTGGTACTTGGGTGTCTGGAACTTTGGGAAGTGAGTTGTTCTAAACAGCTGAGTTTTATAGATGACTTAGTGTCTATCCTTGTAGGTTGGAAACTTTTAAAGTTTTACTGTTTTGGGTAAAAACTATCTGAAGATATGTTTACTTATTTTTTCTTTTGTAAAACAGAATATGCTAAAATTATTTAGCTTTTTCTTGATGAAGCATGATTATTATGGATAACAGCATTTTTTATGGAAATACAGTAATGTTCTGAGAGCCTATTGAAGTGTATTGTTCTGTCTGCTATTGCAGCAAATTATTTCTGTATTATTCTTTTTTTTCTAGAAGTTTCCTTTTACTACCTGTCATTTCTTACTTTTGTCACTGTGTACTTTAAAAAAATCTTTTAAAATGTTTAAAGTGTTTGGATTAGTTACATGTTTGGAAATTAGCTAACAATGCTCTTTAGAATCTTGTATAAAGGAAGAGTAAATGGGCTTGGAGTGAGGCCAAGACTACCTTCTCTAACTGTTCGTATTTAAAAAAAATTTTTTTATTATGTATAAAAAATTTTTTTGGTGTGTATTATTCTCTCTACACAAAAGTAGAGAGAATAGCATAATGTACCATCACACCATTCAACAATTACCAACTTCTGGGCAGTCTTGTTTTCTCTACACCTCCCCTACTTTCCCACCTTACAGCTGGATTAAAAACTGCTTTCAACATTAGTATGAACTCATACTTAGCTTAATATAGATACAGGTGGTTACATATGGAAACATTTAGGTATATTTGTATATACACCAGTTAGTATACACACACATATTTCCTTGCTCTGTCAGGTGAGCGGGTCTAGAAGCAATGACACCGCAGTAGCAACAAGCACTAGAGCCCAGATCTTGGTTTCTGATACCATTCTCCAGTAAAATAAACCAGGGCTTCTTGAAAAAATGGCTGATTTTAGGACTGGAGCACAAAATATACAAGATGAGCCTGGAATGTCTCATAGTGCCAGAAAGTAAAAATGTACCAAACGCGCGCACGCACACACACACACACACACACACACACACACACACGAATATGCAATAATAGAGATACGTCAAAAGGTCCTAGAAGCTAACTGACATAGTTCCCAATAGTCAAAACTGGAACAATTTGAGCAATAAAATAAAGAAAGCAGCACTGTATTATAACTCAAAGTATAAAATAAGTATCGTTGAGTCCGTACTGATAGAAATAAGTGAGTAAATAAATAAATAAATAGAGGAGAAGAGACAAAGCTCCAATGCAGAATTTCAAATAATTTATGTAAATACTGCACCTTTAAGGAGGGGGAACATAATAGCCCCACTCTGTAAGTGTGAGCTCCGCATGGGGACTTCCTTCCAAAGACTACGCTATAGAAGGGGGATCAAAGAGTAACTTCACAGTGGAGAAACATGGCAAACATTACCAAAGTCAACATCAGTAGCCACAAATCATGTTGATAGTATGTACCCTTGATATAATATGGTGAAAATCACATTGACCTCTGTACTCGTCTTCACCAAAACCCATAACCCCAGTCTAATCATGAGAGAAACACCAGACAAATTCCAGTAGAGGCTCATTCTACAAAAGGTCAGACTCGTACTCCTCAAAACTGTCAAGGTCATAAAAACCAATGGGTGTCACTCATGGCCAAGAGGAGTCTAAGGAGACATGACAACTAACTATTCAGCTAGTGTCATAATTGTCTGTGCTGTGACTGCATCTCTGCCAAAATTATATTACGGGAATATAAAAGATGAAAAACATCCATTTATTAGGCTTATATGACACTGGTAAAGTTTTAATCTTTAAAAATGTGTATTCATAATGTTAAGAAAGTCAATTCCAGAAGAGGGAAATAGCAGGAAGAGGATTACATTTCTAGCAAGGGTGACTATCACTGGAAGATTTAAGGCACAAACAAAAGAGAAAAGAGAACCAGGTAATGGATGCAGCAGAAGTGAATAAAGAAAGAAGAGGGGACAACAGGAAAAAGAGAAGAGAGAGAGAGATACATACAGTGGAGAGAATGTCAATAATATTCTGTTCGCCAGTAATAATAGCTGCTGACCTAAACAGTCTCTGTTCTGCCATCCCTTTTTTGGATTCTTTATTTACTATGAATACTAACGAAAAATTATCAGAATAAGATTGAGTACTGTTTCTTGACATTTTTCTTTTTCTTCGGTGGTACATAAGATAATTTTCTGGACATGTAATTTCAAAACATGTTTTGGTCTGTTGTCATCTTCTGAACTAACCATGAAAGATAGACTTGTCTTGCATAAACTGAGACAAACATGTATTTACATATTCAGTGAGGAATCTAATTCATGGAGAGTTGACTTATGATTATATCTTTATAAGAAGAGCACTGCTTGCTTAGAAAAGATGGCGACTATGATTACATTTGCCAAACTACTCCATGACTCGGAAGCTAATCTGGAGAAGGACTGAAAAAAATAACAATGCAAAAGAAGCTGTGTCTTGCTGTTCATTAAGTTATATATCTGTGGTCATTTTTTAAGTTATATGTTCAGATATTGTCAGTTGTGACCTTGACACCTTTGCCAATATGTTTTTTGTTTGTTTGTTTGCGGTATGCGGGCCTCTCACTGTTGTGGCCTCTCCCGTTGCGGAGCACAGGCTCCGGACGCGCAGGCTCAGCAGCCGTGGCTCACGGGGCCAGCCGCTCCGCGGCATGTGGGATCTTCCCGGACCAGGACACGAACCCGTGTCCCCTGCATCGGCAGGCAGACTCCCAACCACTGCGCCACCAGGGAAGCCCCGCCAATGTGTGTTTTTTTTTTTTTTTCAAGGTTTTATTGCAAACCAAAGTTGGTTTATCACACACAAAAAAAGGTGTGTGGTAGGGAGGGGGGGAAAGAATTGTACATTATTATAACCATGTTAATTACAGTACATTAAAATGGTGGTTTACATTACAAATAAGCCTGTAAGTTTAAATATACTAGTGTTACAACCCAATGTACAGACTTCCTTTATACAATACATATAATTATCAGGAATGCAAAAAAGAAACAAAAAAACCCAAAAACATAAATAATGCCCATTTTACAGGTGATATTTTAAACAATGAAAACACCAGGCTCTGACTGACAACTGGGGCATTGGTCCATAAAAACCTTTTCTAAAAATAGAAATATTTGTAGCAGCAATGCTTCTTTAAGCATCTGGATACAAGTCATTGCAAGACCATTTTCGATAAATTTTAGTTATTAACTATATCTTACAAAAAAAACAGCCTACACATAAATTTATCTTCCAAATATGGAAGAACAAACAATGTCCCACGTTGTAGTGTCCTGCAAGTGTCACATTGATGCTTATAACTGAGTCCTTCTGTGAGCAAGCATACCACACTCATACGGCTGATCACACAGGAAAGTCCACAAGGAAGAACAGAACGGAAACACTCGGCAACAGAAAGAACTTTGGAGCTAACACGATCTCATCAGAAAAGGCACGTTTCATAAGATGCGTTATCACGGCCCGGACAGACCTTCAGAAGCTCCTTCTCCGAACAGCGTCCTCCTACGAATGAGACCACTGCATCTGCCTGGGGCAGCCCTCTACTGCTCATTTCAGAGAGAGCACCACACTGGAAGGAAGAATAAAGGAAAACCTCACAAGCTCACTGAGGAGGATGTGCTCTTCGAAAAGCTTCCAGCAAACAGTGTGCAATAAGATTGCCAAGATGTGCAAGCTTCCAGGGATGTGCAAATTCTCTTTTAAGATGTCCTGTCAGCTGGCAGCTCTGCCAAAAGGCTAACTAAAACATTTCAAAAACGCCCGTAAAATCCTTCACAACCAACCCTAAGACCCTAAGACTCAGAGGAAAGAGTCCACGGGAGGTGCGTAGGAAAAGCCCAGGAAGGCCTCGGCCGCTTCCTTGACGCTGGCTGTGAGGAGGATACTGTCGGGCGACCGACCGATGGAGTTGGGGACTGGCTCTTCGGTAAACTCGGGATCAAAGTGCCGCAGGTCGCTGGGTCCACTCACATTTGGGTTAAAAGGGGGAGTAATCTTCTTATTAATGAGATCATCCCAGTTAATTAGGGAGAAGAAGACGTGATTCTTAATCTCCATAAAGTCATTCTTGGCACCAAGCCTCTTTGTCCTGTCCTTCTGCAGGAGGCCCTCCAGGACATGTCTTGCAGAATTTGTAATATTTGGCTTCAACTGGAGGGGTTTGTTCAGAATGTTGTCGTACATCTCAGCTGTGTTTCGGCTATAAAATGGAGGCAGGCCATAGAGCATCTCATATAAGACGGCCCCCAGACACCACCAGTCCACGGTCCTATCATAAGGCTGCTTATGAAGCACCTCAGGTGCAAGATACTCGGGTGTGCCGCAGAAGGTGGATGTCGTGCCATTGTGTTCAATGTTCTCCTTGCAGAGTCCAAAGTCAGTAAGGACAATGTGTCCCTGTGAATCCAGCAAAATATTCTCTGGCTTTAAGTCTCTATAAACGATGTTCAGAGAGTGCAGGTAACCCAAGGCACTGGCTATTTCAGCAGCATAGAACCGAGCCCGTGGTTCCAGGAAGCATCGCTCCCTCTGGAGATGGTAGAACAACCTCTCCACCGTTAATGTAGTCTAGGACAAAGTACAGTTCGTCAGCCGTCTGGAAAGAGAAGTGAAGGCCCACCAGGAAAGGGTGTTTCACGTTCTTCAGGAGAACATTCCGCTCCGACATAATATGCTTTTCCTCCTTCTTTTTCAGGATCGCTTTCTTTTGTAAAACTTTGACTGCATAGAATGCTTCTTCGGCTTTGTGTCTTGCCAGGAGAACCTTTCCAAAACTGCCCTTCCCGATCACTTTCAAGAAGTGAAAGTCAGATGGTTTAGCATGAGGGTTGGATGATGGGCCCAGGTTAATTTGCTGAGAAGGACTTGGTGGAGGAGAAGGGTTGGCATTCATGAGCTCAGGCTCCTGAGGTTGGGAGATTTTCAAAATGGACTGAACTTCAGGGTGTTTGCATGCATAGGAGTTATTGGCAATCTTCTGAATAAAGTTGTTCAGGCCCATCCTTCTCTGTTTCATGAAAGCGATGAGAATTGCTACCATGCCCCTCATCCTGGAGTAAGTGAGGGTGTCCCTAGCAACCTCGGTTTTCACCGTCATCACCACAGAGAGAGAGCACGAGGACTTGTCAGGCCCGAGAGACCGGCTCAGCCAACACCCGCCAATGTGTTTTTTTTTTTTTTTTTTTTTTGCGGTACACGTGCCTCTCACTGTTGTGGCCTCTCCCGTTGTGGAGCACAGGCTCCGGACGCGCAGGCTCAGCGGCCATGGCTCATGGGCCCAGCCGCTTCGCGGCATGTGGGATCTTCCCGGAACGGGGCACGAACCTGTGTCCCCTGCATTGGCAGGCGGACTCTCAACCACTGCGCCACCAGGCAAGCCCCCGGCCAATGTGTTTTTAATATTAACCATCTTGCTGTTCACACAGTGATATGTTCCTAGCAATAGTTATAGTGTGTAGTAACTTGCAAACATTTATAATTGTACTATATATTTCTCTTTTTAAAGTGCTTTTACATTTAAGAAGATGAAATTTAATTTAACTGATTTTTTAAAGTCATAAAGGTTTTACTTTTATTTGGTATTTTGAATGCAGCTATAAATTCTGAATGAATTTATGTTAAGAAGTAAAAAAGAACAGATTCAATATCTCCCCTAGACCTGGGCAAGAATGGCCCCACGTTAAAAAGAACTCTTCTTTGCCTTCCTCCCTGAGGGCAGGCCCTGCTACCACGGTGTGTAGCCCCAGGCCTGAGAGGTGGCAGGGAGTGTGTCCAGAGGATGGAGAAGCAAGGTAATATCCACTTGCGAACGTGGGAGGCCACTTGTAATGCAGAATGGTGACGGGAGGGAAGAGAAGGAGGCAAAGCTGGGCTTGAGGTCATTTTGAAGGTGTATTTTTTTTTTTTTTTTTTTTTTTTTTGCGGTACGCGGGCCTCTGACTGTTTTGGCCTCTCCCGTTGCGGAGCACAGGCTCCGGACGCGCAGGCTCAGCGGCCATGGCTCACGGGCCCAGCCGCTCCGCGGCATGCGGGATCCTCCCGGACCGGGGCACAAACCCGCGTCCCCTGCATCGGCAGGGAAGCCTTGAAGGTGTATTTTTAAAGGCAAGAAATTAGAACATACTTTAATAGTTTGTTAGCTTCATTTATAACGTTGAAATATTTAAACATATAGTAAGTGAGCCTCAATTTATATTCTTATTCCCCTTTAGCCACCAATGTTGAGGCAAATTTGGGTAGATTTTAAAAGCAAGACAAAAACACATTAAGCTCATCTGTTCCTATTTTCTTAATTCTCTTAACCTATTAATAAGTACTCTAACAGGTGATCTTTGAATTTAATCATGAATTATAGGTAAAAGGCTCTTACTTAAAGATATATCCTATAAGCTTTTCAGTTTTTAGAATAAGTGTATAAAATCATCCCAAATGTTTTCAGTGCCAGCTCTTCAAGGAGAATATTGGGGGAGGAGGAAGAAAATGGAAAAGCAATTAAATAACCAGCTATTGATACTTAGTTCTTTATGTGTTTAATGCAGAGGAAATATTTTTAGTCTTAAAAAAGGTATCCTGCTCTAAAGGATAAACTGGATGGGAAGGCAAGAGAAATGCACATGGAAAAATTAAAGTAAGACTGCAAATATGAAATCAGTGTTGCTAGTAATAAATGCTTTCAGAAAAGGAATTCAGGAAGTTTGGGTTGTCAGGGAGGCCTCCAGGCTGGACCTTGCAGTGTGAATCAGAATGGGATTGGCACATCTATTTACAATAGCCAGGACATGGAAGCAACCTAAGTGCCCATCGACAGATGAATGGATAAAGATGTGGCACATATATACAATGGAATATTACTCAGCCATAAAAAGAAACGAAATTGAATTATTTGTAGTGAGGTGGATGGACCTAGAGTCTGTCATACAGAGTGAAGTAAGTCAGAAAGAGAAAAATACCATATGCTAACACATATATACAGAATCTAAAAAAAAAAAAAGGTTCTGAAGAACCTAGGGGCAGAACAGGAATAAAGACGCAGATGTAGAGAATGGACTAGAGGACACGGGGAGGGGGGAGGGGAAGATGGGACGAAGTGAGAGAGTGGCATGGACCTATATATACTACCAAATGTAAAACAGATAGCTAGTGGGAAGCAGCCGCATAGCACAGGGAGATCAGCTCGGTGCTTTGTGACCGCCTAGAGGGGTGGGATAGGGAGGGTGGGAGGGAGACGCAAAAGGGAGGAGATATGGGGATATATATATATATGTAGAGCTGATTCACTTTGTTATAAAGCAGAAACTAACACACCATTGTAAAGCAATTATACTCAATAAAGATATTAAAAAAGAAAAAGAATGGGATTGGCACAGACAGATGAGGTGATATCCTGGGAGGGAAAAGCCACATAGGCTAAGGTACCATGAGACAGGTAAGCCCTACGTGTGTTTGGGGGAACTGGAGACTTACTAATTTGGCAGGAGAGGACGGTTTGTATCACACACAAAGGCAAATGGACTTGAAAGATATGTAGTACTGTCTGTTTAGGGTTCTGAAAGTTTGGGCTTTACCCTGTAGACAGTGGATAGTTGCTGACGGTTTTTGAGATACAGATGGTAGTATGAAATCTGTGACTTGCAAGGAACGATCAAATGGCTGTGTTCAGACGCACTGGCAGAGAGAGATGAGAGGCAGGCAGACCATCTGGCAGGAAGTCCTGAGCTCCTGGACCAGAGAACAGGCCAGGGATCAGACATTTTGAAAAAGAGACTTTTTTTTTTTTCACAGAATTTTAAACATTTCCTGATGGTTTTCAGAAATATCAGCAACAGTTTCCACCAGGAACAAATGACTGGTGATGAAATATAATGGAATAATAGAAAATTAAAGTAATATAGATTTTCCACTTAGGACACTCATATTCCATGTCCTAGTGTTTCTCATTTACCTGTCTGCTTCTCTAAATGAAGAAAGGTAAGCACCACCTAACTCATAATTGAAGCAGTTCAAGTATATTTACAAAATTCAACTGTTGGAATATCATTATGTTAACCTTGTCTGTACAGAGCATAGGAAAGTGTCTTTAGCCCCAGGTAATGAGAACATGTCACTCCTTTATATAAAAATGTCACGTCGGGTGAGGCAAGCAATGTGGTAAAGAGGAAAAAGACATTGGAACCTAGGGGTCTGTGAGGTTGTTCTGGTGACGGTCCTTCCACCGAATGGCTCTTAAGACCTGGGGCAAGTCCTTTATCCTTCTGGGACAGCCTCCCTTAAGGAGATTAAATTCTAAAAACTCCAAGGCCCTTTTCAACTCTAACGTTCTATAATTATGGAGTTAGATCTAACACCAAAAGAGCATTTCATAAAATGGATTTCTAATATACTTTGAGTCAGACTCTCTGGTTAGGTTTCCTGGCGGCTGAGAATAAATGCAAGTGTGGATTTATCTACAGTTAATTTGAGGGAAACTTGAGGTAGAGTTTTTGTTTTTTTTTAATGCTGGATGTATAACAAGGTTATTAGGTCATTCAGTATGTGAAATGGTATTTCCCCTTCCCCATGAATCACCGTTAAAAATGGGTTAGTGTGTAGATGTAACTTTTTTGGGTTTTTTTTTTTTTTTTTTTTTTTTTGCGGTACGCGGGCCTCTCACTGTTGTGGCCTCTCCCGTTGCGGAGCACAGGCTCCGGACGCGCAGGCTCAGCGGCCATGGCTCACGGGCCCAGCCGCTCCGCGGCATGTGGGATCTTCCTGGACCGGGGCACGAACCCGTGTCCCCTGCATCGGCAGGCGGACTCTCAACCACTGCGCCACCAGGGAAGCCCTGGTAGATGTAACTTAATGGATGATATTCCTTCTGTGAAATTTTTAGGGACTGCCCACGAGGGACAGGAAGTGTGGCCAGTTCCCTGTAGACAGTGTGGTAAATTGGTTAAAAGCATACATTCTGGAGTCACATCACCTCAGGTTCAAATCTGAGTTCTGCCACTTGTTAGCTGTATGACCTTGGGATAGTTACTAAACCTTTCTGTGCTTCTGTTTCCTCATCTGCCTCATTGGGTTGCCGTGGGGATTAAGTGAGTTTATTACAAGTAAAGCACTGGAACACCACCCACCACAAGGATTTGGTAAGATGTTATTATTATTAGACAAGGCAGGAATAAAGCTATTTATCTAGGAAGGCATCCTGGCATGGAGAGCTGGAGGCGTAATTATGTGGACCAGCCTATCTCCTTCAAGATCAGTTCAGCCACTTTTGCAATGATTTTTTGTATTGGTCGGATTGTAACTCCAAAGCCACAAAAAATGACTTCTCATCATTGTTTCATCCTATTTGCGGTTTGCTAAAGATGAATGTATTTTTTTCTGTATGCTTTCAAGAAGGAATGTTCTGCAGTGAACATTCAGGAAGAGGAGGTTTAGAGGCAGAACGAAGGAAGTGGATCTTATGTTAGCATTGTGCTTCCAGTAGATAGTGAATATTCTTTAAAAGGTGTTTTCTGGGGGAAAATTCTGGTATAGGTCGAGGAACTAAAATTTCAAGTTCAGCTGAAGCAGTGAGTCAGGGTTTCTAAGACCAGCCCCATCCAGGCTACTTCATCTTAGATAACAAACTGAGGTTGGTTTTCAACTCATAGCTAATGGATTACCTCAGATTACCTCAAATTAAGCTTCATTTATTTGGGTTTTAAAAAACTCCTAGCAAAACATCTCACTTTCAGTCATCCCTGGTGATCCGAGCTCTGACCAAATAGACAGAAAAGAAAAAAAGAGAGAGGGAGGGGGACGATGGGTCTTCTTGTAGCCCCACCCTTCCTTCAGACCTTTGCCCTATTGGAGAGCAACTTTCTGCTGAGGTTTTCCTGAAGTTTCTCTCTGTTCCTTAGCTGAGAGGGAACCACGTTTATGGGGCTCATCAGAAGAGGGTGTGAAGGCTTTCTTCCTGTCTGAAGGATCTCAAGCCATGAAAAGGTCTTTTCATTCTCCATTTGGTGGAGCCAGAGCAGGGCACTGGGCCGTTTGGGAGAGGTGTGCCAAGGCACCAGTTCCTTCCCTTAGGGCAGGGGAGGCTCTGTAGGAGTTCCTGTCCCTCCTCCAGGAGGAGGGCACACTGTGCTCCCTGTCGGGGAGCCAGACAGCAGCTCAAGTGCCAGAATTGTGCCTCCTGATCTGGGATGTGGCCATCCACAGTATGAGACAAAGTGTGGAGGGACGGCGATGGTTTCCACGACTGCCCCCTAGGTTTAGAAGATGCCAGGAGAACCCTTCATACGCTGCCCTCCGAGGCTAGATCTGCACGCCGTGGAAGAGCTGCTCTGTAATGAGGGTGCAGGAAAATGAAAAAGAAAATGAGTGTGTTTTCTTTTATTTTAAGAAGATTAGCTCTATCTTATCTCTCCTTCTAAACCTTTAATTCCAATTATGTTTGTAACCAGACAAAGCCAGTTAAACTGTGGTTTGGGCTGAGGCTGATGACAGCTACAATCTAGAAACTGATGCACAGGCTGAATTGTAAAATCTTGGGCTGAAAGTAATGGCCACGTGGGACAACGCCTGAAGGATTGGGTTGTGCCTCTCACACATCTGCTAAGGACAGGTCGACATTTGACAGAGCACAAATCAATGGAAAGGATGCCCATGTCAAGTGTATTTTGCAGGCATTCTTTGAATACCGACGCCAGCTTTACTTTTGAACCCTTTCAGGCTGAGGAGACCATGCCTTTCCCAGGCCTTTTCTAATCGGTGTGTACCTCTGATTAGACATAAACACAGGACAAGAGAAACCTTGCTGGGGTAATAGCTGATGCTCAATGAATGTGTGAAGGAATGAATGAATGAACCCAGTTTCGCATGGGCCTTGACACCAAGAGCATATACTTTAATCAAAAATCATTTCCACCAGTGGAACATCTGTATCCTTCCTGGTGTTTTACATGTATTCTATGATTGTATGTTCACTCTCCTTATAGCAGCTACAACATGTTATACAGATTTCACCTTGTTCTATTTGAATCTCATATTCCACTCCCCCTTATAATCTAGAAGGTGCGTATTTTATCATTTGTGCGTTTCTCATGTCCAGGTCACCCCCTCCACCTGGACCCGCAACTCAGCCTTGCTTTCTGAATTGTGAGGAGGGCTACTCATCTGAGTGGCATTCCTTTGATTGGGTAGGACTCAGTATGCGAAAGCAGAAACAATGAAGATTATTCCTTGTCATCACTGTCTTTTCAAAAAAGTTCTATGGGGCTTCCCTGGTGGCGCAGTGGTTGAGAGTCCACCTGCCGATGCAGGGGACACGGGTTCGTGCCCCGGTCTGGGAAGATCCCACATGCCGCGGAGCGGCTGGCCCGTGAACCATGGCCACTGAGCCTGCGCGTCCAGAGCCTGTGCTCCATAACGGGAGAGGCCACAGCAGTGAGAGGCCCCTGTACCGCAAAAAAAAAAAAAAAATTCTATGAACTATTTCCTTTCCGTTCCCTGGATTTATCACTCCTTCTTAGAAAGTAAAAATCTTTAATTCCAGTGATTTAAATGTCTGGCCCAATGTAGTAGTTAAAATTCTAAATGTCATCCAAGTGGTCATTCTCCCTTTGCCCAGCTAGGGTTGGTTTTGGGTGGGGCCCCCTGCAGGGAGGGAGGGGGTAGCTGGCTTCTGCTCTGTTCCCCCCGCTCCCCGATTTTACCCCTTTGCTCTTCAGTCCCAGCTCACACTCATTCTCTGTGGGTTAGGCCCAGACGGAGTGGGGATTTGGGTGGAAAAGGGGCACTGTCTTATGTTGAAGGTGTTGTCTGGCTTAAGTGGATATTTATAGCTGCTTCTTTCTCTCCAGGGGCTTTTGTGGTTTTCTCTAGGGCTCTTGTTGGACATATAGCTCACTGTAATTCCCAGGGTGGCCAGAACTTGCCCCTTAGCCCTCAGGCGTTGAGTCCACCCCACACTGACCCTGCTAGAGTCCAGATCCACACCCTCCCCCTTCTCGGGCAGAGTCTCAGTCAAGACTGCTCCAGGCTGGCTCTCTCCTGCAGGGTCCACATCTGTTCCATGGAAAACTTCCCTCACCATCAGTCCAAATACCAGTGCCTCCTTCTTTCTGTCCAATAATCTCAGCCCCTTAAATTTAGATCTCCCAAATGTGAGGCAGACACTTGTCTTCTGTGTCTCCCAGCCTCTAAGAGACACACATGAAGCTCTCCATTTGTCCCCCTGAATTTCTCTCACTAGGCTTGAGGGAGGGGAAGCACCTGTGTTCTCTCTTCCACGGGGGAAGTGAGAGAGGGAAGAAAAATTCCACCCTGCAGCAGCCTTCTCCAAATGCAATCTCTTTCACAGCTTCTTTGACTTCAGAATTTCTTACACTGGCTCTGAGACATCACCTCTGCAAGTCCTGGTATAGGCGGTCGATGCACCTCACTTTGGAATGTGCAGGTACCTGGCACTACGGGTTTGTTCTCAGATTTGAGGTTTACCTGAAACTGAGCACAAAGCATTCCATTTCAACATCCTGTTACATATGTATATAGAGGATAGGTATTTTTACAAACCCTGCTCATTGTACTGTGTTGACATGGAGAAATTGTATAAAACAATAATAGCAGATTCTTACATAGCACAGCATTTATTGTATGCCAGGCACCGTTCTAATCCTGGCATTGTTTAGTGTTTTTGTTTTTATAGCAGTATTCACATATTTATTGAAAGGTATAAAATACATGTGGCCAATGTTGTTATTTTCATTTGCAAATGGAAGTGTCGGAAAGTATAAAGACCTGTACTTAACTTTTTGTCAAGGTTATCTGCCGTCAAACTACTCTCATTGAGGCTTCTGCAGGTCTGGAATTCTCTTTCCACTGGATAAGAGTATATAGTGGGAATCCCAGTTGATGATAACTTACTTGTTAAAAAAAAAAGAAAATCAGCACAGTCAAGTTTCTTAGTCGTAAGGATTTTTGGATTTTGTCCTTGAAAGAGGTCAGGATCTTCCCGAGTCCTGGGTCCTTGAATGTTCTTTCAGTCATCAAAAGTGGAGTCCTTTATTTTCTCATACTCTGATTCCAATGACAATTCATTCATTTTTAGTTTTTGTTTTTCCAATTTAAGATCAATTAGATTACCAGTTTATTATAAAAGGATGCAACTCAGGAACAGCCAGATGGAAGAGATGCATAGGGCAAGGTATGGAGAAGGGACCACAGAGCTTCCATGCCCTCTCCAAGCACACCCCTCTCCCAGCACCTCCACATGTTCACAACCCAGAAGCTCCATTTAATCCTTATAACAACTCTGAGGTAGATACAGTTATTACTCCTATTTCTCCAGATGAGAACCCTGAGGAATAGAGGTCTCTCGACTTGCCCAAGGTCACTCAGTAGTAAGTGTCAGAGCTGGGATTTGAACCTGTGTAACAAAGCTACATGTGTGCTCCTGACCACTGCATTATGCCGCCTCACATGCTATTGTAGAGGGAGGGGCATCCTCTCTGGAGCCAGGCGGACCTGGGATGAATTCCATCCAGCTCTACTTGCCATGTGACTTTGGAAAAGTTACTCTTACCTCTAGTTTCTTCCTCCGGAAAATGAGGATAATGCATTTGGCCTTTTGCATCCATGTGGCATGCATCCGGTGAGACTGGGCCCTTCCCACTCCTTCTCTACTCTCCTCCCACCATGCTAGCTGAAGAAGAGTCTGTTTACATCAGGTGCTCCGAATCCTTTAGGATCTGTCCAGCATGGCGATAGTAAGCCCTGCTCTTGCTTAGCAAGCAACCAGAGATGGCATTTCTGCTCTGTTTAATGTGTGGTCCTCTCTTTAAGAATGTAGGGAAGGTCCTGCAAAGATATTTCTTTATTTCTGGTCAAATGCAGGCCTTGAGTGAAGTTTCTCAGTTGTGTGTCCTTCTTCCAAGTAGTCCTGAAACATTTTCAGGAGCAGCAGAGCTTTGGGGAAGGGTTCTAGCAGGATGTGAGTAGTTCCTCCAGCAGCCTGGCTATGATCAAGACTGTACACAAGGGCACCATGTGGTCCCGGGGACCTTGGCAGAGGGGGTGCTCTGGTGCATTTAAGTGGAGAAAAACCTACAGTTTCACCCTTCATCTTCTTTAACATGTGAAAGTGGCACCATGAGTTCTGGTATCAAACAGACCTGGGTTCAAAGCCCAGTCACATGACTTTGCAAGACAGGTCAATTAATTTAGTCTTACTGAACCTCAGTTATCTCACTTATGAAATGGGACCATAATATTTACCTCTTGGGGTGGCTGTGGGGCTTAAATATTATCAGGGCTCCTCAGAAATTAAGAGAGGCCGAGCTCACTCCCATTTTAGAAACTCCTAATACATTAGAACAACAACAACAACCAAAAGTCAAAATGTCAAAAATAGGGTTATGAAAATACTGATTTTTACTTTTACTAAATTTTTACTTTTTAAAAATTAATATTCTTAGCATACACAAATATAATTATGTATTTGCAAGATAAGGATATGCTAAAAAATACTAGTTTATATTTCATGAGATGTCATTTTATAAGGGACAAAAATTCCTGTTATTGTCTCCATGTACTTGAGTCTTTTATGTCATTGACAAATACAAGTTTGTATCTGAGGCCCTTCATGAATGTGAGCCCTGGGCTGACTGCCATGCACCTGCCCCTTGTTAGGGACCTCAGGCTTTGCCGAAGTCGCCGACTCATAGGAGGCACTCCCGGACCTTAATTACCATCCTCCCTTCTTTCCATTTCCCTTTCTGCAGCTGCCACTAGAACACAGTGAGAAGGCCTTCCATAGCGCTTTCATGGATTTGGCCTTAGCATTGTTCCAGGGCCCCATAACTTTTTTCTTGCAACTTGAGATCTTATTTTACTTTCATTAGTTTCCTTGCACTGGGGCAATAAGGACACTGGAAATAGTCTCACTTCATTATTGTTTATCATCCATTTTTTAAAATTGAGAAGTGATCCACATACCATAAAACTTGTCCTTTTAAAGTATACAGTGGTTCAGTGGTTTTTATTTCCAAGGTTGTACAGCCATCACCACTACCTAATCCCAGAACATCTTCAGCACCCCAAAAATAAACCCATCCATAGTCCCTCCCCACTCCCTCTCCTCCCGCCACCCCCCCCCCCGCCCCATCCTTGGCAACCGTTAATCCATTTTCTGTCTCTGTGGATTTGCCCGCTCTGGATATATGGTAAAAGTGGAATTATACAATATGTGGTCTTTTGTGTCTGGCTTTTTTCACTTAGCATCATGGTCTCAAGTTTCTTCCAGTATGTAGTATGTATTGCAACATAATATTCTCCTGCATGGATATGCCAGATTTTGTTTATTCATTCATCAGTCAATGAACTTTGGGGTTGTTTCCACTTTTTCGCTATTATGAATAATATTACCGTGAACATTCATGTTCAAGTTTTTTTTGTGAACATGTATTTTCAATTCTGATAGTATATACCTAACAGTGAAGTTGCTGGGTCATATGGTACTTTTATGTACCAAAACTGGTACTACCAAACTGTTTCCCAAATTGGCTGCAATTTTACAATATATAAGAGTTCTAATTTATCCATATCCTCACCAGAATTTGTCATTGTTTTGATTGTATCTATCCTAGTGGGTGTGAAGTGGTATCTTATTATGCTTTTGATTTGTGTTTGCCTAATGACTAATGATGTTGAGCATCGTTTCATGTGCTTACTGTCTATTTGTATATCTTCTCTGGAGGAATGTCTATTCAAGTCCTTTTAGAATTGGGTTATTTGTATTTTTGTTGTTGAATTGTAAGAGTTCTGGATACTAAACCCCCACATGTGGTTTGATGTTTGATTTACAAGATATGTGATTTGCAGATATTTCCTCCCATTCTGTGGGCTATCTTTTCACTTTCTTGCTAGTATTCTTAGAAGCGCGAAAGTTTTTATTTTTGATGAAGTCCAATTTATCTGTATATATTTTTGGTGCTTTACATATTATAAGAAACCATTGCCAAATTTAAAGTCACAAAGATTTACGCCTATGTTTTCTCTTAAGAGTTTATAGCTTTAACTTACATTTAGGTCTTTGATCAGTTTTGAGTTATTTTTTTATATATGGGGTGAGATGGGGGTCAGCATCCAGTTTTTTGCTAGAATTATAGTTTATTTTCTCAGTGACATGATGTCTGGGAAGACATAATTGCAGAAATGATTGCCAGGACTTAAGGGAAGTATAAAGCTCATAAGGTCTGAGGTCCAGTGATTCTCATTAGGTCCAGTATGGCCGGCAAAGATGGTGTGGGCCACAGGAGGGCCTGGCTGACCCTGTGACCAAGCTAGGATTGCTCAATGCAGCCTAGCATGTACCAAGAGGATCTGAGTATTAAAGGAAACTTGGCTGCTACAATGGAGATGAAAGTTCAGCTTAGAAGAATTCTGTCACTCTGACGAAGTAAATTTAGGAAGAGAATAATTACAAACCCTTACCAGCTGGTGATTCTTATCAGCCAGTAGAATTAGACCATGACTCATATGTCTGCAGTACTCCATGCTAGTCTTTATGATGATGAGGCCTCTAGCTCTTCCTTTCCCTAATCTCAGCTGCACCTCCTTCAGAAACAGCAAGAGGGAGAGGCGAGGCTTACTCTTGCCCCAGAGATTCCTTTGCCTTCTCAGCTGGAGACCCTCCATTGGGCCCTCTGGGTTCCTCTCCACCCTTCTCCAGGTCTGGCTTTGGCCTCTCGCTTCCTGATGAGCTCAGTCAAAGGGAGTCACACCAGGAGATCAGAGGGAGGGAGGGGAGATGGGGCATCTACCCACCCTGATCCCCTCCCTCCGGGGTGGCTGCAGGCTCCTCTCAGTGTCCTACTCAGCACAGCCCTCTGCTCTGTCTGTCCTGGTATCTGCTCCCTCCTTGCCCTTCAGACCCGTTAGCAGCCTCGGAGCAGGACATAAGCTTCTTCGCGCCCTGCCCACACCTTTGCCCTGTTGTCAGACTCTCATCAAATTCTCCCACTCTTCCTGTACTTACTTACACCTGGCTGATACACCTTATCTCCCAGTCAGGCATGTATGTGCAGACCAGACCTGAATCAAGCCTTTCACTATCTGTGAGTGCCTCTATTCATTAAGCGGATGTCTTTCAAGTACCTATTATACATGTGAGATGCCTCTTATGAGCCAGCTCTTTTAGGCAACTGGGGGTTTGGGGTGAGTGAAATAGGGAAAGTCCCTGCTCTCCAGGAACCTGCATTCTGACGGGAGACAATCAAATAGATACATTGTATCATTAGCTAGTGGTAGGTGCTGGGGGAAGCAGCACAGGCAGAGGAAGCAGAAATGATGGCAGGGAGTGCCATTTTAGATAGCATCAGCAGTCACGGAAGGCCTCCCTGAAGGGACTTGAGTTAAGTGAAGAATGCCCATGCAGCTCTGTGGGAGAAGGGCAGCACACACAAAGGCCCTTGGCTCTGTGAAGGAGTGGTAACGAGAGCACAGCGGCTGGAGGGGAGCGACTGAGGCAGGCAGGGGCTGGATCACGCAGGGGCTTGATGGCCATTGTCAGAGCTTTGAATTTCTTTCTGAACATCATGGAAGCCATTGGAGGATTTTAAGCAGGGGAGTGACATGATCTGACTTGTTTTAAAAGGATCGCCATTCAGCGGGACCAGGGAAAAAGGGTCCCTAGATAGCACTGTCAACTGACAAAAATAATACAATGTAGTAACAAGTTTGATGTCCTTTATTCAAGGGAAAGGACTGGATCTGGGAAGTGCAGTGCCTCACAAGCGGTGGAGCTCTCTTCCTGAGGGATTTTGGGCAAGAGCGAGATTTATGCAGCGTTGGAAGTGGCAACAAGGAAACAGGATGTGATTGGCTAGGAGGTGGTGATTTCCATATAAGGCTAGTAGGTGCTGGTTTCTAGGGCGAGGTGAGCTAAAGCTGAGTTGGAGAATTGTGATTGGTGTGTGTTCGGTTTCCTTGACAGGTGTTTCCTATAAGAGCCGGATGACTTAGATTTGTGATGTGGGCTAGGCTACTGGGGCAGTCTCCATTTTATGGGCCCCCATATACGAATTACCTTTATCAGCAACTAGCCTTGCCTCTTCCTGTGTGGCCTCAGCCACATTCCCTAACCCATCCCAGGAGGCTGAGTGTCTATCTACCCAATGAACTTGACACGGTATCTATGGTGCGGGAACATACCGAGAGAGACGCCCCCAGAAGATGGCTGGATGCTCCCAAGAGACAGCAGAAATTACATTTGAGGTGGCGGGGGGATTAAAAAGGAAATTGATAAGAGGGAGACAAGCAAGAGGGTTATGAGGGAAGACAAGGGGGAACCAGAGAAACAGAGTGGTTCCCGGTAGAGCAGTGTGGTGAAAGCTGGTGTAGAGAGCGGAGGGTAAGAACATGGAGCCCAGCAGCACTGGGTTTGAATCTGGACACTGTTGATTCGTTCTCTGCCCTTGGGCAAGTTACTTACCTTCTCTGAACTTGCTTCCTCATTTGAAAATGGGGACAGTAACAAGTACCTCTTCAGAGTCAATAAGATTATGTATATCAAGCACTTAGCAACATGTTTGGGACATAGTTAACCCTTATGGTTGAAATTTATAAAAATATAATACAAATATCTGCTATTTGGTGTCCCCCAAGACTTCCAGCCATAGGAGGACACCTGTCCTTCAATGCTCAAATAAAAAGAGGGAAGCCCCCTTCCACATGCTGGGCAAAGCCGGAGGCCTCCCTGCCCTCCCCCACCTCTGGCACTGACCCTTCTCAGGGTGTCCACTCCCTCTCTCACCTCTCCTCCCATGTTTCCTTTGGCCACACGTCAGCCTGTACGTGGACTTCAGTCCCCTTCTTGATTCTCCAGAAGCACCACTACCCTCACAGTCGCATACAGAGAACTCTTACTGAGGGTGTGGCACAGTATGGCTAGCAATTGAAAATCATGTATTCATCACTACTGTTGATAAAATTTCCTCAGTCATTCTCCACACTGGGAATGACTCACTGACCTTTTCTCTAAGTCTCAACCTTTATTCTATTTTTAGAGGCCAGTCTTCAATCCCCCAAATTCCTTTTTTTTAAAATTTCCCATGAAGATCTATGCTTCCTACTCTGATCTGTCCTATTTTTCAATATATAAATCTTTTAAAAATTTCTCTAAACCAAGGGCCATCTTATTTGAGATGTCTATCCACTAAAATGCACAGATTTTGAAATGATTATCTTCTTTTCCACATAATTTGATTCTTGTTAGATATGAGTCTCTTAAATGGAAGAGAGCGTATAGACTGAGCCTGCTGCTGCGTGCCCTTCCTCCACCTCCTGATGAAATGGATCCGGTATGTGTTTTGTTGCAGAGATCGGAAATCTCCTTTCTGTTAGTAAACAAGATATTTGATATCATAGAAGGAAAAAAACCCTTAGTGTTTACTGCATAGTGAGAATCAGGAAGCAGGGGAGATAACAGTATCAACATCTGAAAAGCCAGGAGAGAGCAAAGGATCTCCCTTATCTTCTGAACCAAGAAAGCAGTCAACCTTTCCACTTAGATGGAGAGCCAAACATTTGCTACCCTTGTTAACACACAAAAGGTGCCTCTCTTGCCTTCAAAGGCTGCCTGTTGATCACCAATAAAGTCCCAAGCAACCCCTACGGGAACTCTGTTTCAGCCAGAGTGTTTCATTGGCTCCTCCCTAAATAGACATTGCACTTTTCCATCTCTGCTTTGCTCACGCTCTTCCTTTGTCCTGGGATGCTGATCTACCTCATTTCTACCTAACACAACTATTCAAACTCCAGCTTGTGCCACCACTTTCACAAAGCCTTCCCTGACTGCTCTCCTCCTTCACATTCCTAGTTTAAGAATTGCTACAACTTATCAGATACATGCTGCTTTATTTTGTCCCCACAGAGTTGCCTATATTATGGTCCCCAGTAGATTAAAGTTTCTCAAATACATGGATTAATCTTTACACTTAAAAAAAAATCTATTGCAAAATGTAGCCCAGCAAAAAGTGGCCAATAAATATTTATTGATATTGAATTAGTTTTCTATTGCTGCATAACATCATGAATTTAGCAGCTGAAAACAACATGCATTTCATTGTCTCAGATTCCATGGGTCAGGAGTCTGAACAAGGCTTAACTGGATTCTCCACTCAGGGTCTCACAACCTGCAATCATGGTGTCAGCTGGGGCTGGAGTTGCATCTGAGGCTAGGAGTCCTCTTCCAAGCTCCTGTGGCTGTTGGCAAGATTCCACTTCCTTGCTGTAGACCTCATAGCAGCTTGCTTTTCAAAAGTCATCAGGGGAGAGTCTTTGATGCTTCAAGTTTCTGACCTCTGGGCTCTCTTTTAAAGGGCTCACCTGACTGGGTCAGGTCTACCTAGGATAATCTCCCTTTAGAGTAACTCAAAGTCAGCTCATTAGGGAACATAATTACATCTGCAAAATCCCTTCACCTTTGCCTCATAATGTACCTAATCACAGAAGCGACATCCATCATATTGTTAGGACCTGCCCACACTCCAAGGGAGGGGATTACACAGGGTGTGTGTACCAAGGGTGGGAATTTGGGGAACCATCTTAGAATTCTTCCTACCACAAATACTTTTTGAGCAACAGTCTTAATAGAGTGTTTTTTATTTGATTGTGTCACAGATCCCAAATTACTTCAAAATAATAGGAAAAATTTCAAATTCATTACTATTTTGAGAGATTGAAAAGGAAAACAATAATTATTTTGAATCATTTTAGTTTGGTTGTAGTTTATGTTGTTTAGAGTTGGTTTCAGTTCATTTTATTCAGTCTGTACACAAGAACACAAAATTATCCCGTGTAAGTGACAGAGTTAAGTTTGTTTATTAATAGTGAGGAAACAGACTAAATGTCTAAAAAGTGCATAGATTGAGGAACAGGTAAAGAACTATGGGAAGACTTTGTCTGGAATGGAGAGACCAATGCCTCTAGGCAGGGCATGAAAATTCAACCACAGGGGAGTCCTTAGTCTAATGAGCTCACATTACAGTGTTGTTTCCCTCTCAAAATCCCACCCAGCGTTTTATTAAAATATATCCACAAAAAAGAAACAAAATTGAGTTATTTGTAGTGAGGTGGATGGACCTAGAGTCTGCCATACAGAGTGAAGTAAGTCAGAAAGAGAAAAACAAATACCATATGCTAACACATATATGTGGAATCTAAGGAAAAAAAAAAAAGGTCATGAAGAACCTAGGGGCAAGACAGGAATAAAGACACAGACCTACTAGAGAATGGACTTGAGGACATGGGGAAGGGGAAGCTGGGACAAAGTGAGAGAGTGGCATGGACATATATACACTACCAAATGTAAAATAGATAGCTAGTGGGAAGCAGCCACATAGCACAGGGAGATCAGCTCGGTGCTTTGTGACCACCTAGAGGGGTGGGATAGGGAGGGTGGGAGGGAGGGAGAGGCAAGAGGGAGGAGATATGGGGACATATGTATACGTATAACTGATTCACTTTGTTATAAAGCAGAAACTAACACACCATTGTAAAGCAATTATACTCCAATAAAGATGTTAAAAACAAAAAACAAATATACCCACAGAGATAGGGTGGTGTAATGCTGCCGGTTTCTTAATACAGCTGGAAGAATCCCTAGTTCATGCTGGTGTGAATGGAAGCACTTTCCCCTAGAAGACTGTGAGCTTTGGGAAATCAACAGCGATGGCATAACCATCTTTAAATCAGATTTGTGACTGGTCTGATGGTTCCTAAAGGAATAAGCACAGAAAGAAAACTCTACAATTCAGTTAATGAGGGGGACATCTCACCAGGAGGATTATGAAAGAGGAATTAGAACCTAAAGCGATAGATTGAGTAGATTAAAAAAAACAGAGGGTGGCAATTTTTTTTTTTTGAGGGTGGCAATTTAAAGATGAATTTCTTTTTTTTAAATAAATTTATTTATTTTATTATTTGTTTATTATTTTTGGCTGTGTTGGGTCTTTGTTGCTGTGCCCGGGCTTTCTCTAGCTGTGGCGAACGGGGGCTACTCTCCGTTGCGGTGCGCTGGCTTCTCATTGTGGTGGCTTCTCTCATTGTGGAGCACAGGCTCTAGGTGCATGGGCTTCAGTAGTTGTGGCACGCAGCTCAGTAGTTGTGGCTCACGGCCTCTACAACGCAGGCTCAGTAGTTGTGTTGCACGGGCTTAGTTGCTCCACAGCATGTGGGATCTTCCCGGACCAGGGCTGGAACCCGTGTCCCCTGCATTGGCAGGCGGATTCTTAACCACTGCACCACCAGGGAAACCCCTAAAGATGAATTTCTTTTGCAAAATTGTAAAGTTTGCATATTGAATTTTTGCACTGGGAAGATTCATTGGGCCCTGTGAACACATGCTCTGCATTTATTCATACGCCTATTCTGTGACTAGCAGCTGAAATATGTTGATGTGAATATTTTCCAATGTGATACAGAAGGGCAGGGCCAATGAATGTGGGAGGAAAGTCAGGCGTTGGCAATTCTGCTGTCTTTTGCATTTAGCTCCTGCTCTGTGCTCTTTAGAGACCCAGCCATAGAGTCAGGGGCAGGAATTTTTCGTAGTTTCCTATTCCTGCCTTCCTGCTCCAGAATACAGATTCCCACAGGTAGAGAGGGAATGAGTGGGTGAGGAAATGAAAGGCCCTGAAGCTGGAATGACCCCAGGGGAACTGGGGAACTTGGCTGAGGGGGCAGGAGGGAGGCCTGCCAGATTCTCGGGCCTTTCCCCACCCCCTGTGAGGAGTCCTGTTGCTGGCTCTGAGCGTCTGACTATTTTTCAAGTTGCACTTAAAAAAAATGTACAGTAATGAAACAGTACAGCACCTCCAGTGAGGCTGGAAAGTAAATGAAACTGGCAGCTCTTCCTCTCATCTCTGTGAGATGTTAATTTAATGAAGTCTCCTCTCCCAAGAGGATTTTCATTGGTTTCAAAACAGAACTACACGCTTGCTGTTTTTACTTCATTCATTATGAGAATCACAAAGCATGACCTTTTTTCAAACACTTTATTTAAACAAAATGATGTCATGTCAGAGTGGTTATTACTTACGTTTATTAATGCCCTTCTCACTACAGAGGTGGCTCAGCAGGGGCCATGTGTGGATGAGGCACATTTGGAGAGACTGAGTCCTGACCCAGATCTGTAAAGCGCCGATGGCAGCTGAGGACAGACACAGGTGTCTTTCATCTCTTTTACGGGGAGTAAGAGCACGTCTGGCCCTTCATAGAGCCAGCGATGCCAGTTACAAACTGTCACTTATGTCTTTCCTACCAAATTGTGATCTGGTATGTGACTGCTTGAGACTTCAGGTACAGTGTAGATATGTAGCTTTGAAAATGGAAATGAGTTCCAGGTCTGTTCCAGATGGCGTGTGGACATTTCCATGTGGAAACATTTACTGTGCCCTGAGTTCAACATGACTCACGCCAGACTCCTGAGCTCCGAGGGAGCTCCCAGGGTTCTCTGAGGCATCACGGAGTTCTTCGGAGTCATCTCTCTCTCTCTCAGTGTCTGCTTTCCTGCAGTCCTTTCTCTTCTTCCCTCTGTTTCCACAGTCGGTGGTCACTTCAGGCTCCTCAGCCCTTCATGTCTCAACTGCTGACTCCAGGTCCGCATGCAGTTGAGCCCACCGCAGCGTGCCATGCTTGTCTTCCTCCGACACTGCTTTAAATCATGTCACTTCCCTGCTCAGAAACCTGCAAAGAGCCCATATTTCTCGTGACATCACACCTAGGCTTCTTGACGAGCCTTTCAAGGCCCTCACCAAACTAAATTATTCTTACTTATTCAGCCTCCTACTTACTTATCCCACTGACCTTCATTATGCACCGTCACTCAAGCGAACCCCTATGCCGGTTGTCACTTCATTGCCTTTATTCTGGCTGTTCCCTTCACCTGGAATGCTGTTCCTCCACTCTTGCCTCATTAAATCTATCCTTCCAGGCAGTCCTAGGTCCTTCCTGCAGTCTTCCGGCGCGTTGTCACTCCTCTCTTCCTCTTTGAACTCCTGAAGCCTTACAAATGTCTCTTCTACACATTTTAGCACTTAATTATATGCCTGTCTGCACACTGGTGGTGGTTTTATAGACAACTCTATAAGCTCCTAGAAGTCAAAGTAAGCCTTATGTTCTCTGCCTCTCACCGAGTGAGTACACGGTAGGTACTTATAGAAGATAGTCATTGTTTCATGGCTTTTCTGTCCAGGTTGAGTCAGTAGAAGAATTCTTATTTTCATATTTTATATATATATATATATATATATCTGTATCACCAGGTAAATATTTTTAATATAAATGATTTATATTAAACTGCAGAATTAATATTATATTACAAGGGTTTTATCTGTTAACCACAGTACCATAACTAGGATACATGCACTTTAAGTATCAATTCAAATGCCACCCCTTCTATAAAGCACTACTTTTTCTACACAGGCCATCCATTCATGGTAGCTATCATCAGATGCCCACTGCATCCTATACACACCTCTAAACAATAACATTGCTTTGCTCTGTCTTGGCACACATCTGTCCTCTTTGCTTCCCTTTTACCCCAAACTGTGAGTTCCTTGATGGCAGAGACTGTATCTTTTAATTCCTGAATCTGCAGAAACTGACAGAGTTGGCAACCAATAACTGCTTGTTGAATGAATATGTGAACTATAAGAACCCTCATGTAATCATGTGTGACACTCTATAAATACAGTTATGGTTGGCAAATGACCATTGAGTCTTTTTATAAATAAACCTTTTAATATTTTTTAAGTAGTTATTTAAGATAATTTTTTTTTTTTAGTTTTTGGAGAGTTTATCTCTCAATCTATTCAAAATTTATCTTTTTACATAGATGATTACAGAGGAAATTACAGCTGAGTTTGCCAAGCCTAGAGAAATTTATAATATATATTTTAAATAAGTTTAGCCATCTACTTCTTCTAGCTTTTCTTTAGAATAGCACTATCACTCAAAAACAAAACAAAACAAAAAACAAATAATCACCACTTCATCATTAGGAAGACCACTACCAAAAAACCAAAAAATAACAAGTGTTGGTGAAGATGTGGAGAAATTGGAACACTTGTGCCCTGTTGGTGGGAAAGTAAAATGGTACAGCTGCTAGGGAAAACAGTATGATGGTTACTAAAAAAATTAAAAATAAATTACCATATGATCCACTTCTGGGTATATATCCTAAAGAATTGAATGCAGGATCTTGAAGAGATACTTGCACACCCATGTTCATTGCAGCGTTATTCACAAAAGCCAAGAGGTGGAAGTAACCCAAATGTCCATTAACAGATGAATGGATAAAGAAAATGTGATCCATACATACAGTGGAATATTGTTCAACCTTAAAAGAGGAGGAAATCCTGTCTTATGCTACAACATAGACAAATCGTGAGGACATTATGCCAAATGAAATAAGGTAGTCACAAAAAGACAAGTACTGTACGTTTCCACTTTATGCGGTACCTAAATAGTCCAGCTCGTAGAGACAGAAAGGAGAATAGTGGTTTCCAGGGGCTGCAGCGTTGGCAAAATGGGGAGTTGTTCAATAGGTATAAAGCTTCAGTTGTTCAAGATGAAAAAGTTCTAGAGATCTGTGCACAGCAGTGTGAATATAGTGAGCACTACTAACCTGTACACTTGAAAATGGTTAAGATGTAAATTTTGTTGTGTGCTTTTTACCATAATTTAAAAGAAAATTGAAAACATACAAAAGAGTAATAGTACCTCACATACACACTCACCATCATCAATACAAACTTGCACATTGAAATGAGCCAGTAGATGCTCAATAAATGTTTCTAATACTGATGCTCATGATGAAAAAATTAGGAGAGCACTTTTTTATGATTGATGTCACCTAATAACAAAGACTTAAGAAATATTGGTCTAATAGTAGTGTGACTATTTCGTTGAAGAATAAACTTGTTACCAAATGCTGAAAACTTCTGATCAGACATATAAACTAGAAACTTTTGGAACAAATGTCATGGTAATCTCTAGTTATTGAATCTTACTTATTGATGAAAATAGGTATCAATTGTTTGGGTTTTAATGAGGTGGACATAATTTTTACATTTTCTGTTATGCTGCATGCTTTCATTTTTGGTAATGTTACATGGTATGTGGCTTATGGGATATAATCTATATCTTTTTAAGAAAGCATAAGTAAATAGAAGCTGGAATTAAAACGAGACATAACAAAAACTCGGCATTAAAGAAAGCTGACCTCGTTCACCAGAGAAAGAAAATCAAAGCTAAGAGGTTCTTCTCGCTCTACTTCCTATCAGGTTTTCCAATTTAATATATTCAGGGCACCTTTCCCCAAACTGCCCACTACTTCCTCTGTTGTCTTTTCAGCAATTTTGGGTCAGTGTCACACCCAAAAAAGGGCGCACCTCGTTAACCCTTTCAACTTTTGACTCAAACACGCCTTTGTTAAATGTGCTCTTCACATAAACAGTCAGTAGCTGTCATTCAGCTCGGGCTCTGGGAGAGAGCAGCACTGCCAGGAAGGTGAGCTGGAGAGAGTTAAACACAGTCATCTGGGAGGAGGAGGACAGACAAGGCTATTCTGAGAAGTAGGAAGATTGATCTTGGTAATGCCTGCCCAGCTACACTGTACTTCTCATATTCTCTTGGTGTGTCTATAGAAAGGAAAAAAGAAGCCACATCATGGTAAGAAACTAAGTGAAGTTTTGTTATCTCTTCACTGACCGAGACTTTTTATTTTAAATTAATTAGTTAATTAATTTTTATTTTTGGCTGTGTTGGGTTTTTGTTGCTGCGCGCGGGCTTTCTCTAGTTGTGGTGAGCGGGAGCTACGCTTCGTTGCGGCGCGCTGGCTTCTCATTGCGGTGGTTTCTCTTGTCGCGGAGCACAGGCTCTAGGCGCGCGGGCTTCGGTAGTTGTGGCAGTTCGGCTCAGTAGCTGTGGCGCACGGGCTTAGTTGCTCCGCGGCACATGGGATCTTCCTGGACCAGGGCTCGAACCCGTGTCCCCTGCCTTGGCAGGCGGATTCTTAACCACTGCGCCAACAGGGAAGCCCGCTGACCGAGACTTTGTTTTGAATTTATGTAGTATTATTATTAATGACATCAGTTAACTTCACAGTGTGTTTATTGTCTAGAGCTGGTAAATTCTCTGGGCTTAAAAATCGTGAGCAATTGTGAGTAGAAGGAATATAGTAGGAGGCTGAGGAGTAGAGTGGGGGCTAAGTAGCCTTGGAGACTTTGAAATAGAAATGAAAACACTAGTATGTGATCTACTGTGTCTGCCCTTCTTGAGGTTCTTTAAATTATTGCAGGTAATCATTGACAAGCTGCCCTTGCTGACTATATTTGAGTTAGTTCCATCAGCCATTCTAACGACGCTAATTTTATAGACCTGTTGTTGAGTGTGCTGCAAAGAACTTAGTTACTCCTTTTTTCTCCCCTGAGTGGAAAAAAATCTTTTCCCCACCCCTTTTCCAAATATCAAAGGCAAACTGACATCTAGCCCCTTGGAAGAAACTAGTTGGGAAACATTGTGTCGAGTGCTAAGGATTGATTTTTATTTTTCATCATGGTAGGGAAAGGTAGATCTCTATTACACTTTCTTTTAAAATGTAGGTTATCTTTCAGATACATTCTCCACTGGGTGTCGGCTGTTGCTGCTCACGCGGGCCTGTCCCCGTAACACGTTATTATGTGTTGCACGTACTTTCCCCAAATGAGATTTTATTAGGACACAGAAATTTATAGGAGCGACTCGGCTTCTTACAACCCTATCATTCCAGAAGTGCCATGGCTTAAAGGCAGTTAATGAGAAAAAAGCAATCTTGTAAACTTTTCAGAAAAAGGAGTTTATGTGAGAGTCTATTAAACTTTGCTTCACTACTTTGCTCAGAGAGGCACAAATATAAAGGGCCAAGTAAGTGTTGGGCATTGTTGCCATCATCTTCTCTGTTAATTCTTATCACTTTCCCCTATCCTTTGATATTTTAGACACAGTGGCTTAATAACTACGTGGACAAATAGTCTTTACACTTAGGATATGAACTCCTAATCATCCCCTAGAAATCTTAACAGAATTAATACCTTGTGTTTTACAAGAAATGCCTTTTTTAAAGTGAATTTTCCAAATTAAAAAAATAATAATAAACAGCTAGGATTAAGAGCATTAGGACTATAAACCTCCAGAAAACATTTTAAGTTTAATAAGTAAAATTTCTGATGTTTTGGTCAACCATCTGATTAAGGCCTAATTGTAAATATCTATAAATGCACTAAGCAGATTAACGTAACTGTAGCCTATGCACCTTGGTAAGTAAGCTTGGCGTGGGGTGGGGAGGACAGTGCGGGGAGGTATAGTGGCCAGGCTGGTAATTTTGAAGGTTGCTTTTCCCTTGAGTTTCTCTGTGATATGAGATAAAGGTACGTGGAGTGCTAAGAAGGCACTGTGGGTGCTAAGAGCATGGTGGCTAGTGAGCCAACATTCTCATTTTAATTCAGATGTTGAAATGGGCAGGAAGCTGCTGCCTGTGTCTCCAGGCATAATCAGGACTGGGGCAGTGCTCAACCTGGGTGCACAGGCTTGTCCGCCTCAAGTCTGTACAGGAGCAGTGTTTGCAAAACACACTCCAGACCTGCAAGCTGAGGCAGAGAGTGGCATCCAAGGCTCCTGCCGCCCGCCAGGAACAGAGTGGTGAGAGGTGATGAAATGCTTCTCTTTTCAAAATTGAACGAGCAGCAACTTTCTCACAGTCTTCCCACTCCCAGCGCACACACACACACAGTCCCAATCCCCCATGACAGAGTCTAGTGGAGTCAATGAAGAATAAGGCTAAATTCCTTGGGAGGGTAAAAAGGAAGCGAGAGGAAGGGTCAGAGACCCAGAAAGTGGAAAAAATATTCATTCGACGCTGGATGAAAACCCATAATTGTATAGGCCCCAGCGAGCTAAAGTGTGAATTCCCCCCACCCCCTCCAGTTTGTTGGTTCAGTGCTGTTCCCTGGACTCCCCTGGAGCTGCCCCTCCCAGCCATTTCCTGTCCTCACAGGGCCCCTCCTCCCCACCTTCCTTAGCAGCACCCTTTACTTCTCGGCTTTTTCTGTGTCTGGGGTGACCTCCCTTATCTCTCTGTTCATATTTAAGTATGAGTGTGTGTGTGTGTGTGTGTGTGTGTGTGTGTGTGTGTGTGTGTGTGGTGTGTGTGTGTGTGGTGTGTGTGTGTGTGTGTGTGTGTGTGTGTGTGTGTAACCAATGTAACCCAAAGGAACAGAGCAGGAAAGAGAAGGAGAGAAATAGCACAAACATCGCAGTGCATCTTCTGGTGCCACCAGCTATGCATGACCTTGGGCAAATCACTTTTCACATTGCAGTTTTCTCAAACGTAAAATGAGGATGATAGTTATCATCTCACAGGACTATTAAGAGGTACCTGGCACATGGTAGGTTCTTAAATGTTAGCTGAAATAAATCACAAAAGAGGAAAAATAAAAAAAAAAAAAAAGAGGAAAAATAAAAGGTCAATAAGGATATAAAAAACATGTTCAATCCCATTGGAAAGCAAAGAAATGCAGTTTACCTAGTCATTGTAGATTACAGCATGCATCAGAAAAGTGTGTAAAATATAGATGTAAGGTATAATGAATAATTATAAAGCAAGCACCTCTAATAACTAGGCGCAGGTCAAGAAATAGCATATTGCTACCACCTCTTAAGTCTCCTGTGGGTCTCTTTCTGATCACACCCCATCCCCTCCTTCACCATCAGGGCTAGTAGTAGGGTAAGGGGAGTGGGAGTAGGGTAAAGGGAGTGCCTCAGGAGCAAGTGGGAGTAGGGTAAAGGGAGTGCCTCAGGAGCAAAGTTTAAGGGGGTGCCAAGAAACTCGGTAATCAAGATAAATAATATATCAATCCAGTCTTTTATTGCAATATTTTTAAAAACAAAAGTTAAGGGGCTTCCCTGGTGGCGCAGTGGTTGAGGGTCCGCCTGACGATGCGGGGGACGTGGGTTCGTGCCCGGGTCCGGGAGGATCCCACATGCCGCAGAGCGGCTGGGTCCGTGAGCCTGCGCGTCCGGAGCCTGTGCTCCGCAACGGGAGAGGCCACAACAGTGAGAGGCCCGCGTAACGCAAAAAAAAAAAAAAAAAAAAAAAAAAGGTTAATGCAAAAAATCCATGTGAACAAAATATCAAATTTTTAAATAAAGAGAGGATCTGTACCACAAGAGGTAACTACTCTCTTAACTGTTATAATCATCATATCTCTTCTTTATAATTTTACCACCTATGATTTTATCCCAAGACAGTGCAAATTAACTTACCTGTTCTTGAATTTCACATGAATGGAATTATACCCCAAGTTCTCGTTCGGGTCTGGATTCTTTCAATCAACTTTATGTTTATAAAATTCATTCACGGATTTTGCTGCCGAAGTTCATTCATTTCTGTTGCTGTAGAGTATTCTGTTTTATGAATGAACCACAATGAACTTACTCATCTTGCTGTGGCTGGGATCTGGGTTGGTTTCTTGTTGGGGGCTTGTACAAGCAATGCTGCCGGGAACATCCTTGTGCTCATGTCCTTGAACAATGTGCATGAGCCTCGAGGGCAGCAGTTCTCAAAGTGAGGTCTGGGGACACTTGGGGGTTCCCCAGATCTTCCAGGGGAGTCTGTAATGTCAAAACTATTTTCATAAAAATGCTAAGATGTTATTGCCTTTCACTTTCATCCTATCACAAGGGTACAGTGAAGATTGAGAGGCAACGTGATATGCGATGATGTCTTGCTCTGATGACTAATAGAATGTGTCCTGAGTATTGTTGAACTTTAAAAACAGCTCAGTTTTAATTTCTAAGCTGAGAAGTGTAGATCGATATAACCCATACAAACAAAGGCTCTTGGGGGCCTTAACTTTTTAAGGGTGTCAAGGAATTCTGAAACCAAAATTTTGAGGACTGCTACTCTAGGGAATATGCTGCTATGCTCATAGGGTATGCATATCTTCTGTTCTATTCAACAATGCCAAAGTGTTTTCCAAAGCAGTGGTTCCAATTTACACTCCCATCACCAGTGTGTGAGCGTTCCTATTGCTCCACAGCCTCTCTTATATTTGGAATCATTGCTCTTTTTAATTATTTTCCAATCTGATGGATTTGTAAAGATATCTCATTGTGGTTTTCCTTTTCATTCCCTTCACTACTAATTAGGAACATATCCTGTGGGAATAATTAAGGATGTGTGTAGAGATAAGGTACAAATATAGTTTCTGTAGTCTGCAATGCATTGAAAATAACATAAACTGTAGGCATTGTGGTACACTGACATGGTAGAATTTAATGCAACCATTAAAATATTGTAATAGAAATGTATTTATTGGCATGAATTCAGTGAAAGAATAATACACCAAAAAGCAGGTACAAAATGCTATTATACAATGCCCTGATAAAAAGCCAGAAAGAAAAAATAGTAAGAGTGGTATTTGGGGATAGAAAAGATAAAGGACAATTTATATTTTCTTCATTGTACTTGTTTATATAGTCTGACTTTCAAATATGAATATGTATATATATTTTTTAAGGTTTCCTTTCCCATTCCCTGTCTCTTCCCCAGAGACTGTGCTAGGTGTTTCACAGACATCTCATTTGATCCTCAAACAGTCCAGAGGATGAGCATTTCAGAAACTGGATTTTAAGGGAATCATTTGAGAAGTGGGCCAAGGCTAGAGACAGGCCTTTGTTCCTGTCTGAGAACGTTCACTGAGGACCTCAGTCATAATTCATTGCCCCCAAACTACTGGCTGAACCATTACACAATGTCGTCTGGCTCTTGTCTGTGGGAGACTGAGAGATTTCTGGAAAATATGGTTGGTGTGTTCTTTTGATAAATATTTATTCAGTGCCTATTGGTACCACACATTGAGGAACGAATAGGGACATAGTGGTGAACAAAACTACATTCTTATTCTCATGAAGCTTACATTCTATGAGGAACGACAGACAACAAAGTATACAAATAAATATTAAGTATTTTCAGTTCAGGTAATAAGTGCTATGAAGAAAAATAAAGGAGCATAAGGTTATAGAAAGTGAGGTGCTTTTTTTACATAGGGTGATCCAGAGGTGTTCATTCTACCTAGTTGCATATCTTCTATACATGATGATCTGGAAAAGATAATGTTTACGAGGAAGGGTAGACTTCAGTTTTTCATTATTCTAGTCATGACACATTGAAGATGAGTGCCCATGAGCAATGATATGCCAAGTTCTGCATGTCTATCATATTCTGTGTTCATCTCCATCTCACCAAGAATCATAAATTAATCCTGTTATTTAGTCAGCGTCAACTTGGGTTATGAAACATCAGCAGAATATCAGACTATGAATTATGCCAGCCATCACCGTCTTAGGTACTTTGTGCTTTTCAAAGCATGTTCACATATATCATTTCACGTGAATTTCTCAATACCCTCGAGGACAGAAGAGGAATTTTTGAGAGGACAAATTATTTGATCCCTATTTAGTAGTATTCCTGAGTTCTCTCCATGAAAGCCTGCATTTTCCTTCTTAATTTGAAATGAATTGCCAGGAAGTCAATAATTCTCACTAGAAATTGCAGAAAACGGAGATATTTCTGGCAAGTATATATTAATTGGAAAGATAAAGAAATAAATTTATTTTTTAGGGGAAAACCCCACCATTTTCTGCCATACTTTTAACTGTGGTTACACTAAGCTCAAGTTATGAGGTGTCAAGGTCACTAGAAGTCTCAGAGGGAGCCTGGAGTTGACAGTGCTGTGTTGGAGAGGCTTCTTCATTCTTTACAGAGCTGCTACCTCCGAGTTCCTTCTCTCATCCTGGTCCCCTTAGTGGACTTGGTTGCCAGCTGTGCCTGGTGGAGACAGGCATGCTGTGTCAGTCTCTCTTGGTCTGCTTCACCCTCATCTCCCCAATATCCCTATCCGTCTCATCACATCATCTACATATGGATGATCTAACTGGAAGTTAATCCTTGCGACTTGAGCGCTTGGATTCGGCAATGCACTGATGGTTTTCTAGTGTTTTAAAGTACTCATTCTTGGGCTTCCCTGGTGCCGCAGTGGTTGAGCGTCTGCCTGCCGATGCAGGGGACACGGGTTCGTGCCCTGGTCGAGGAAAATCCCACATGCCGCGGAGCGGCTGGGCCCGTGAGCCATGGCCGCTGAGCCTGCGCGTCCGTAGCCTGTGCTCCGCAACGGGAGAGGCCACAACGGTGAGAGGCCCGCGTACCGCAAAAAAAAAAAAAAAAAAAAAAAAAATCTAAAGTACTTATTCTTGATCTTTGGCCTGAGTTATTGTACAAGTCATTCTTTTTTTTTAAATATAAATTTATTTATTTATTTTTGGCTGTGTCGGGTCTTCGTTTCTGTGCGAGGGCTTTCTCTAGTTGCGGCAAGCGGGGGCCACTCTTCATCGCGGTGCGCGGGCCTCTCACTATCTCGGCCTCTCTTGTTGGCAGATCACAGGCTCCAGACGCGCAGGCTCAGTAGTTGTGGCTCACGGGCCCAGTTGTTCCGCGGCATGTGGGATCTTCCCAGACCAGGTCTCAAACCCGTGTCCCCTGCATTGGCAGGCAGATTCTCAACCACCGCGCCACCAGGGAAGACCCGTCATTCTTTTTTTTTTTTTTTTTTTGCGGTACGCGGGCCTCTCACTGTGCCGGCCTCTCCCGTTGCAGAGCACAGGCTCCGGATGCGCAGGCTCAGCGGCCATGGCTCACGGGCCCAGCCGCTCCGCGGCATGTGGGATCCTCCCGGACCGGGGCACGAACCCGTGTCCCCTGCATCGGCAGGCGGACTCTCAACCACTGCGCCACCAGGGGAGCCCCTGTCATTCTTTTTTAAAATATATAAAGGACATGCTTTTTTTGTTCTGAGTCAATAAAAAAGGAACTAATTTGACAATGAGCACATTTTCATTTTCCAGTTTGGCTAAGCTTCTTTACTCCAACTAGGAGCTAGCTAGCTAGTGATTTGAATATGTACTTATCAAAATATGCCCACAACCCAGGAGGTAGTAAGAAATATTCGCTATCCCTGTCAAATTCCCATATCTCCTGTAATTTACACATTATACATGGGAAAAAATTATTCACCAAATTAGGATTATATTTACATCTCTACTGTAAAGCAAATTAATTCAGTGTGATAGAGAAAAAAAATGTTGGGGGAAACTGTTCAGTTTACACAGAGAGAAACGTTGTGAGTTATCTGTTACCTATGATTGAGCACATAGTAAATCCTAGTCAGGATCCCAGCATGGGAAAGGGCACAGTCAACTTGGATGATTGAGTTAAGTAAGAGGGGCTACGTACAAAGCATGGGCAAAGTTTTAAGGAAACCACAAGAGGCAAAAGAAGCTTAAGCTTCACGATTTCTTCCTTCACAAGGCCTCTTCCCAGGCTCTGTCCCTAAATCTGTAATCTAATATTCTGTTGTCGTCTTCTTAAAGAAAGCTCTCAAAATTATATATGCTTCATGCCCCACAAAACCTGGTTCCAGGGGCTTCCCTGGTAGTGCGGTGGTTAAGAATCTGCCTGCCAATGCAGGTGACATGGGTTCGAGCCCTGGTCTGGGAAGATCCCACATGCTGTGGAGCAACTAAGCCTGTGCGCCACAACTATGGAGCCTGTGCTCTAGAGCCCGCAAGCCACAACTACTGAGCCTGCGTGCCACAACTACTGAAGCCTGCGTGCCTAGAGCCCATGCTCCACAACAAGAGAAGCCACCGCAATTGGAAGCCCGCGCACCGCAACGAAGAGTAGCCCTCGCTTGCTGCAACTCGAGAAAGCCCGCGCGCAGCAACGAAGACCCAAGGCAGCCAAAAATAAAAAAACAAAAAAACCCAAAAAATCTTGGTTCCACCCCAAGCAAAGGATAGTGAAGCACTGCCAGGCCATCACCACTGAGACCCTTTCCATCCCGGGCCTGGAGGAGTGAGAGAAGAAGCAATTACTGGGACGTGGCGACAGAAGTGTAGCTGCAGGGGTGGTGCTATGACCGATGCTATGGTCATGCTGGACCACACCCAACCCAGAGCCTAACAAGGAGAGAGAGGGGTGGGAAGGAATTACCTTGACCTCACTCTAGTCCCTCCCTTTGGTTTCCTGTCAGTGTCTTCTACTGGTTGAACCTATCAAAGCCAAAGGGTAAGGGAGTCTGTTTCTCTGTTCCTCATGGTCAGGGGCCTGGGGCACAGAGAAGGGTGACAAAGGGTGAGCAAACAGAAGTGCCCACTGTTTACAGAGTTACCTGATTCTACAGCCAGCACTCCATCATAAGTGAGAGCTCAATCCCGGCCATTATTATATTGCAAGGCTCAGGAGGAAGCATGCCACACAGGTGTAACATACTCTATATAGTCAGTACGTACATAAAAGTGGTACGAAAGTCATATTCTAGTAAACGAAATCTTATTTTCCTAATGATATACTATAAGTTCAAATGGGAAAATTTACTGAGCTAACTTTTAGAAAGCCCGACTTGTGTCTTAGGAAAATTATCTGATGCTTTGGGCCACAGTTTGCTTCTTTAAGGTAAGAAGAAAATCTGACACAAAGCAGACTCTCAATAATTATTAGCGGAATGAATGAGTAAACGACCCTACAATTCAAACATTCTGTGATCTTACCTTCCTTTCTAATTGATCAAGTGTCAGTGGCTTTAAACAATTAGCTTTCACTCTGCTTCTTTCAAACAGTAAATGACCTAAAGACAATCCTTAGCTGGAACTGGGAGTCTACTTTTTAAAAGAAACTCTTTACTTCTTCAAACCCTCTGAAAGGGTGGGGAATACTTTTGGAATAACGAACATACAACTATTTCCTAAATTATGGCTTTCATATTCAATAACGCCTCTTTTTCAGGATGCTGTTAAACCTGACAGTTTAAAAAAAAAGTCTGCTGCTATTCTTTTACATAATAGTATACCTATAATTCTGTCAACAGGATATGATTGCCATTTGGTTTGAAGTGACAACATTAGAAAAAAAACAAACATTGAGGTTGTAAGTAGAGAAGTATGTGTCACATGAAATGGAAAGGACAGAGATTTAAAAAAAAAGAGAGAACGATGGTGAGCAGCAGAGATGGGGTGGGCAATGGGATGCTGACAGATATTGAAAACAGCACAGGGGCAAGCATCCCACCCCGAGAGACAGGGGAGCAGTGAGAGTGGAGAGAGGCTCTGAAGGTCTGATGCAACATACTGTTGGTTGCACCATATGAAATTGTACATAGATCAAAACTGGTTGAATGCAGTCATTTCCTGTGCCTCTTCGTAAGAGGCCTGCTTATGATTAAACAGTATTATAGTCTGTGGGTCATTTAGTGCAAACCTTAGTCTATACTCATTGTAACAGCCATGGAAGAAATCATTATTATAGCACAAATGTAAATAGTTCTGTCTCCAGAATCATTAAGCCATAGCTAAATTATATTTAGTATACTCTGAGGGAGGGAACTTGATAACATATGAAAAAAAATACTTGAAAAGTTAAAATGAAAAGTTTCAGTGTTTAATAGGTCAAGGTGTATTTATGTGAACATTTCTTCTTTTGCATTTTGTGTGCATGTATGTTGTATTATTTAGAGTGGGCCATATATATTAGCACAAGCAATACCAAAAAGATAGATTGATGAAGAGGACAGTAGATCATTTTAAATGCCTATTACAAATCTCAGTCCATAGTGAGCTCACAGGGAATCACAAGTGTTTAAAAAAAAAGAGTTACTTTTGTACATCACTGACCACATTTTAGCAGGAGGCACATGTGAATACATGTAAAAGATCTTGATCTGCTTTCTCAAGTGAGACTCAGGCTGGGAACCAGCAGTAAACCTGAAGAAATCCAAGTTTGTGTGCCAGCAGCTGCATCGCCGTGCAGAATCCTCACATGGGCAGAAGAGAGCTGCAAATTCTTGACCACACTAAGTCTTTTTTTTTTTTAATAGATCTTTATTGGAGTATAATTGCTTCACGATACTGTGTTAGTTTCTGTTGCACAACAAAGTGAATCAGCCATATGCATACACATGTCCCCTTATCCCCTCCCTCTTGAGCCTCCCTCCCACCCCTCTAGGTCATGGCAAAGCACGGAGCCAATCTCCCTGTGCTATGTTGCTGCTTCCCACCAGCCAACTATTTTACATACTGTAGTGTATATATGTCCATGCTACTCTCACTTCGCCCCAGCTTCACCCTCCCACCCCATGTCATCAAGTCCATTCTCTATGTCTACCTCTTTATTCCTGCCCTGCAACTAGGTTCATCAGTACCATTTTTTTTGTTTTTTAGATTCCACATATATGTGTTAGCATACGGTATTTGTTTTTCTCTTGCTGACTTACTTCACTCTGTATGACAGACTCTAGGTCCATCCACCTCACTACAAATAACTCAATTTCGTTTCTTTTTATGGCTGAGTAATATTCCATTGTATATATGTGCCACATCTTCTTTATCCATTCATCTGTCAGTGGACATTTAGGTTGGTTCCATGTCCTGGCTATTGTAAATAGTGCTGCAATGAACATTGTGGTACATGTCTCTTTTTGAATTATGGTTTTCTCAGGATATATGCCCAGTAGTGGGATTGCTGGGTCATATGGTAGTTCTATTTTTAGTTTTTTAAGGAACCTCCATACTGATTTCCATAGTGGCTGTATCAATTTACATTCCCACCAGCAGTGCAGGAGGGTTCCCTTTTCACCACACCCTTTCTAGCATTTATTGTTTCTAGATTTTTGATAATGGCCATTCTGACCAGCATGAAGTGATACCTCATTGTAGTTTTGATTTGCATTTCTCTAATAATTAGTGATGTTGAGCATCTTTTCATGTGCCTCTTGGCCATCTGTATGTCTTCCTTGGTGAAATGTCTATTTAGGCCTTCTGCCCATATTTTAACTGGATTATTTGTTTTCTTGATATTGAGCTCCCTGAGCTGTTTGTATATTTTGGAGATTAATCCTTTGTCTGTTGTTTCATTTGCAAATATTTTCTCCCATTCTGAGGGTTGTCTTTTTGTCATGTTTATGATTTCCTTTGCTGTGCAAAAGCTTTTAAGTTTAATTAAGTCCCATTTGTTTATTTTTATTTTTACTTCTGTTACTCTAGGAGGTGGGTCAAAAAAGATCTTGATGTGGTTTATGTCAAAGTGTGTTTTTCCTATGTTTTCCTCTAAGAGTTTTATAGTGTCTGGTCTTACATTTAAGTCTTTAATCCATTTGGAGGTTTTTGGTTTTTTGGTTTTTTTGGTTTTTTGCGGTACGCGGGCCTCTCACTGTTGTGGCCTCTCCTGTTGCAGAGCACAGGCTCCGGACACGCAGGCTCAGCGGCCATGGCTCACAGGCCTAGCCACTCCGCGGCATGTGGGATCCTCGGAGACCAGGGCACGAACCCGTGTCCCCTGCATCGGCAGGCGGACCCTCAACCACTGTGCCACCAGGGAAGCCCGGTATTTTATTCTTTTTGTTGCAATGGTAAATGGGAGTGTTTCCTTAATTTCTCTTTCTGATTTTTCGTTGTTGGTATATAGGAATGCCAGAGATTTCTGTGCATTAATTTTGTATCCTGCAACCTTACCGAATTCATTGATTAGTTCTAGTAGTTTTCTGGTGGCATCTTTAGGATTTTCTATGTATAGTATCATTTCATTGGCAAAGAGTGACCATTTTACTTCTTCTTTTTCAATTTGTTTTCCTTTTATTTCTTTTTCTTCTCTGATTGCTGTGGCTAGGACTCCAAAACTATGTTGAATAAGAGTGGTGATAGTGGACATCCTTGTCTTGTTCCTGATCTTAGTGGAAATGCTTTCAGTTTTTCACCATTAAGTATGATGCTCGCAACCACACTAAGTCTTGTGCAGAAAAGATTTCCATTCTGTTTTTGTTTTGTTTAGAACTAACCATGTTTATAGTTGTCTGCAAGAGTGCTGATGACTCCCTTTGGAAGGGAGTGGAGATGTTACTAATTTTTTAGTAGCATCAAATAATTTATGTCCACCTCTACTGTAAGTCCCTGTGCTAGGTGCTGGGAATACAGATTGGTCAATTTTCTTGCTCTTAAGGGGCTTATATTCCACTGTGCAAGGAAAAGATGGGAAATATATGAAAGATTTATTTTTAAACAGTTTGTTAGTTACATTTTCAAATAATATGCTCAACGTATTTTCCTTCAACCTCCAAACATGATTTAGGTGAAGCACTTCTAAATTTAAAGCAACAACTTCAAGGTAATCTTTAAAAAGCAATAAACTATTTTGCCTGTATATCCAAACATTTTGGTATACTAACAGTTTATCCTGTATTTCCTGACCTTTTGTTCCCCACCAGTGAGCAGATAGTAGAGATCTCTGAAATTATTTATAACAGTACAAGGTAGCTTTTATCTAGTGGCCGCTGTTGATAGTAGGTGCTACCATACCAAGAAGGTTGAGAATCAGAGAACAGCACTGCAGCCAGTACTGCCTGGGCCTCTACACACTGCTGGACTGTGGTCTTGTTACAGATACTTGCACACGGCCCCCCATGAGCCACATGTAATGTTTGACAAAAAGAACACTAAAACGAATCCCAGCACACAACCCATGGATCATTTCTAACATTGTCCTATTGTGGATTACGCTTATCTCAGTAGGGCATTGGTGACAGGAGGATTCCAGGTGCAGGTTTCTGCACAGCGAGGTGGGCAGAAAGGACAGGGGAAAAAGCTAACTACAAAGGAGGTCCCGGGTTTGCATGGCTGTGCTATAGTCCGAGAACACCCAGCCTGAGAACCCTCAGGACCCTGACCACACCAGAAGAGCCTGAGGAGTAGCCTGGGGGAGCAGGAAGAAGACTGATGGGCCCCCATGGCCTCTGTGCAGAACACTCCCCTTCCTAACAGATGATCATCAAGGTCGAGGGGGAAGGTGCTGGGTCTTTGGCCTCCCATTCTAGGTTTAGGACTCTAGGTGCAAAGGCTCCTACTTAAGGAGGTGCCTACTCTCTAGACAACTCCCAGGCCATCTCATTTTTGTTTTCCATCTACTATACTCATCCTTCCTCCATGAACACTGTAATGAAATAATCCCTGGCTGAAAAGAAACGTGTCCTGTTTTAAGAAGGGGTGTTCCTCAAAGATGTGACTGTGAACTTTACTCAGGAGGAATGGTGCACTCTGAACTCTGAACTCTCAGAGATCCTACACAGAGATCTGATGCTGGAGATGCAGGGCCCGGACCCCTCGGGGGAAGACTGCATTCCCCTGTAAATGAGAAAGTAGCCTTTGAAACAACTTGAGGCCCCCATTGACTAAGAACTATGAAATGGGCACCTGAGCCAGATGGATTGTGTTTCTGCTCTTTACTTCCCAGGGAAAAACCTTTATTTTTAAATCAACTTTATTAAGATAATTTACATATAAAAATTGTCCCCATTTTAAGTGTACGGTTTGATGAGTTTTGAAAGATATGTACACATGTGTAACCATCACCACAATCAAGATCTGGAACACTGCCTTTATCCCCCAAACTTCCTTTGTGCCTGTTTCCAGTCACACCTCCTTGCCCACCCCGCACTCAGGCAACCTTTGATTTACTTCCTACGATTATAGATTGGATTTGCATTGCCTAGAATGTCATCTAAATTGAACCATGCAATACCTTTTGAGTCTGGCTTCTTCCAGTTAGCATAATGCTTGTGAGATTCATCCATGTCATTACATGTTTTAGAAGTTCGGTCCTTTTTATCGCTGAGTAGCATTCTGTTGTATGGGTGTACCACTATTGGATCCATTCACCAGCTGATGGGACATTTAAGTTTCCAGTTTTTGATTATTATGAATGAAGCTGCTGTGAACATTCACATCTAAACAAAAGTCTGGAATTCTAGTAAGTTCAACAGACAGAGCAGCTTGGCAGGTGACAAACTGGCTGCCCCTCTGGGGGGAGAAGGAGTCAAGTAGTTGATGAGGTCAAGTTACAAAGAACAACCGGTTCTGTAAAAAGCAGCTATAGCCAAAAATGAAAAACAAAAACCCGTACTGAGCAGAGAAGACGGCTGATCAGACGCCTTTCAACCGCATGGGAAAAATGGATTGCAACATCATTGGCAGGACGGGATAACATGTACACTAGTTTTTTTTGGACATGGTCTAGAATTGAGCCAATAAGACTCAAACCTATTCCTGGCTACTTCTTTAGGATATGTTTGAAGGCCTGTTGAGGCAGCAGAGACAAAGAGCTCCATTTCCGGAGTTAGAGAGACTACTGGCTGTGGGACCTTGAGCAAGGATAAGGAACCTTGGCAAATGAGCATAAAAACACTACCTATCTTCAGGGCTGTCTCTGATGAGAATCTATGTAAATCACTTAGTAAGTCTAGTGCCTAAGGAATTATTACGTTTCAAAACCATGTAATACCTTTGACTCATAGTGAAAGAGTCCAAATATATTCCTTAGGAGACTGGAATATTTTAATGTATTTTTTCTTAAATTACACAGTGAATTCTTCCTATATTATTTATATAACTACTGAATAATTATTAATCAAAATCTGGTTAAATTTTAGAAGCGTATCAACTCAGTCACAAAAGCTCCCAGTGGCTGCAACGTTCAATTGTTCCTCTCCTCATGCAGCAGCTGTCTAGTTCCAAAGCTCCCACCAGGGCCTTCTCAAGCGCGAAGAATCACCTCTGGAGTTTGTCAGTAAATCTGATTCAGGAGCATTTCCTCAGGAGCCGATTCTGGGGGAAGTGTGGCCTGCAGTCTGCTCCTCTGGGCTGACTCTGGCTCAGGGTGCCCACTGCACTGCCATGTCCTCAGTGGGGAGTTGGGGGTGCTCGATCTGGAAGCTGAGGACCTGGGTTTGGATCCTGACTTTATTGCCCCCACCCCTAACACACCTTAAGTCTCTCTGCTCTGAGCTTTGCTTTCCTTATTTCTGCTGTTGGGTGACAAGCACCTCACGGGGCTGTTGCAGAATGACATGATGTTACAGTGCCAGGACTGTCTCAGTAAATGCTTGTGGACCCTGCTACTTCCATGCTTTATCTTACAGTCTTTCCTATTTCCCACCATCTCCCACGTCCACTGGCTGCATATAATTCAAATGAAATGAAGCCGCTTTAAAGAGTGATTCAGGAACCCCTCTGTAAGCAGTCAATATTGTAAAAACTGCCCTTCCGAGAAAGGTAGCTCTCGGGTTTTAGGTGGAAGAGGTAATTCTTAAGTTATTGTAGCCACACGTGTGGTCTGGGTTGCCGTGGGCTCGTTACCGGGAATAGGCTTCCCTCCGCTAGGAGCTTGTCTGGACTCGCCGCTCGCGCTCCCTCCTCCCGCAGGCGGGCCTCTTCCTCTTTCTGCCCGCCCGGGCACCTCGCGTACCGGCTCCCGGCGCGCCACGGCGCCCATTGGCCGATTTGCTTTAATTGATTTGTCCTGAGCGCCCTCCTGGCTTCCCGCGCGGGCGCCAGATGCCGGCCGTTTTGCCGCAGGCTTTGTAACAGGCGCAGGTTTCTCCCCTTACCGGCACCCCAGCTGCTCGTCGCCGGCGGCCAGGGCCCCTCCCATGGGTGGGTCCGCCCCCTGGGTTCCCCCCCCGCCCCTGGGGTTTCCCCCCCGCCCCGGTGCGCAGCCGGAGCCCAGCGGGGTGGTGAGGGACCGAACCCCGGCCGAGGTCGGCTTGGGAGAGCCCCGCGCCCTTCCGTCAGCCCCGGCCAGATCGGGGTGGGGTCGGGGGGTGGGGACCTGCGAAGGCGGTCGCCCAGCACCTTCGCCCTCCCTCCCGCAGGTGCTCGACCTACTGACACTCCCCGGAACTACCCGCGGAGAAGACCCTCTCGGGTGAGCTCGGCAGGGGTCAGCTGTGTTCCATGAGGACTAGCGGGCGTTTGATGCCCACGTGCTTCTCCCATTGGACGCGCGCTGCCTGGCGCGCCGAGAACCTCGGGCTTGGTGAAGGGCACGCCCAGGGGCTCGAATTCTCGTTTTCTCAAGGTTTTTCGTTTGCAGTCACGTTGAACCCAAGTGGTTTCCTTCAGTTCTGGGGAAGGCTGTTCTTCCTCGTACTCCTTTCCGCCTACAAAAAGAAAAGGCGGCATTTCAGAAAAAATTCCGCCTTTATTATGGTTACTGCTGCCCAGTAGTCACGCATGGATGTTTTGCAATTGCATCTTTACAGAGGAAGGAGGTAAAAAGCAAAACGTAGAAAGGCCTAGGAGTTGTTTATTTTGCTTGAGTGATTATTTGGACCTTCCGAATTTTATTTAATAATTTTCTTTCTGTAGTTAATGTTACTCTTCAGTAGCGCCAAGCATAGATGGTGTTTGAGAAAAATTCAAAAGGTAAAATAAGAGTTTATTTTGTTGGAATGAATTCCCAAACACAAATCTCGTTTTCAGTTAGAAACTCTGGCCTATTATCATTTTGGCTTGTAGTTCCATAATATACTTAACTACTAAAGGAAAAAACCGGATTCTCAGGTTCTCTCTTTCCCCATCCCCTTTTATTTTTCAGTCCAGCGCACAACCACCAGAAGAGAACAAAAGGAAACCAGTTTTGGGAAAACTCGGCACTCTGTTCACGGCAGGAAGGAGAAGGAACACCAGAAACGGGTTAGAGAGTCCCACCAGCTCAAATGCCGTATCAGTCTCTCCCAAAGAAGTAACCTCTTCCAAACTCCCCGAAACAGAGACTGAGAAGAGTCAACTTCAGGGCAGCCAACGAAAGCAGACAGAAACGTGTGAGGAGGGCTCCCCCCAGGAAAAGTGCCAGGAGCCGGAGGGCCAGCGCCCCGAGGGCTGCGTCCAGGCGGCCCCCCCGGACGCCGAGCGGTCACCTGGCTCGGGCAGCCGTGCAGCGGAGGCGGCTGTGCAGCAGGGCCATGAAAGTGATTCACCCCAATTAGAACCTCTGGAGGCAGAGGGAGAGACTTTCCCAGATGCCACCACCGCTGCCAAGCAGCTGCACTCCTCACTAGGGAATTCCTCCGGGCAGGAGAACGCTTCGCCCGGCGCTGGCCGCGAGCAGGAGCCAGCTCGGGGAGCGAGGGGCGTGCCGGGCTCGCCCCCCGGGGAGCAGTCGGCCGACAGGGCCGCCCGCTTGTGTGCCCAAGGAGGCTCTCCGGAGCACCAAGACGCGCCGAGCCAGCCCCCCAAGGACGCATCGGCTCCTGCGGGCAACCGTCCCGCTGAGGGCGCAGAGAACCAGACGGGTTCGGCGCCGGGGAACAGCAAAGCCGACCCCCCGGGGCGAGACTGTCGGCCCCGCGAGCGCGCCCACCCCGCCAAAGTGTTGACTCTGGACATCTACTTGAGTAAGACTGACGTGGCGCCGGTGGACGAGCCGGTCGTGATCAGTCCCGGGGCTGAAGATTGCGGCGATTGCGAAGATATGGAGAAGAGGTCGAGTGGCCGAAGGTCGGGGAGGCGGAGGAGGTCGCAGAAATCCACCGACTCCCCCGGTGCTGACCCGCTGCCGCCTGACTTTGAGCCCCGGAATGACGCGGTCTTCGACAACGAGGTGGCGCCAAACGCAGCCGCCGAAAACGGCTCTGCTGAAAAGAAAGTGAAATCTCCTCCAGCGGCCCCCGACGGGGGCGTTGCCTCTGTTTCCGGCCTAGAGTCCAAGCCCAGCCCCGACCCCAAAGGGCAGCCGCTAGGGGAGTCCGAGCGGAGCAAACAGCCGCCGCCCGCCTCGTCCCCCGCCAAGAGGAGGGGCCGGAGCCACGTTCCGGAGGCTGTGCCCACCTCACCCGCCGGCGGCCCGCGGGCTCCGGCCAAGGACTCTCTTCTCAGGAGGGCGTCCGGCCCCGGCCCGGCCGCCAAGGAGAGCGGGGAGGAGGCGGCCCGGGTCATCCACCGCAAGCTTATGGTCAAGAGCAGCTCGCTGCCGCCCGAGATCAAGCCCAAGCCCAAGAGGGGGCTGCTCCCCAACCTCTTCGACGGCCGGGGAGAGGGAAGTCGAAGCAAAGAGCTGGGCAGATCGGTCGGAGGTTCTGACGCCGACGGCTTGAAGCCCAGGAACCATTTCGGTGGGGGCAGGTGGACAGTGACCACTACAGTGACCATGTAAGTAACTGCGGGGTTGGGCTGGCGAGCCGCGGTCGCCGCACACGGGCTGGGCGGCCGCTCCGAGGGGCGCAGGTTCTTTGCATTTGTGGAAGAACTGTGTGCACTGGGTTTTCTCCTCGGTGGTGAAATTAAGATAGTGAAGGGCTAGTTAGCACAGTTAAGGTTTAAGAAGATGACCCATTCGGGACCTTAGTTGGTTGTTAATTCCTGTTAATATAAGCCTTTTAAGTTCAATGAATGTGAAAGTGAGATATCTCTGGAGGTTCAGTGTTTACCTAAATAATAGAAGACTGCATGGCTTGACGAACTAATTCTATTCTTTATTCAGAATATGCACCAGCATTCCTGGGTGGGTCATTCTTAAAACACAAATGAATTTGAAAACGGAGCAAACACTAGTACGTACAGTATACCCAGTAGCTTTGACGTGTCTGAGTTCAAGAGAATTCACAGAACCTTTTATGGAACTTGGTGCATTATGGGCCTAAAGCTTTACAAAAAAAATCTCTAATACGAGTATCTTGGTTCCCCTTTATAATGTTAGGTAGTTTTGTGATATCTTTGCCACCAGGTCCAAAAGTAATTTTCAATTATTGAAATGAAGGAAGATCAGTGTTTTTACTGGAAGACTATTTGATAAATGAAAGGACACGTTAGAAGGATCAAGCTCAACAGCAGACTGTGACCACTTGCTGTTAAGTTTATTGATTTCTCAAATATTTATTGAGTACCTTCTTTCTGTGCATGGTAGTGTGCTAGGCACAATGGGAAAAATGCCACAACTGTGATTCAGTATATATTGCCTTTGAAAAGTTTATGACACATTCTGGCACCCAAGATGCTGACAAATCAGGTAACTGTAAGAGGTGATAATCTGATTAAACTGCCAAATGGATGTTACCATCCCCAAGGCTGGGGATGTGCACAGGAGGAAGAAATCACTGTTGGTGTTTTGGAGGAAATGGGATTGTGCCTTGATGGTGGGTGTGATCTGTATAGGTAGACAGGACGGGGAGGGCACCCTGGAAAACTCTTAAGACCATCCCCCTTCCCACACTCATCCTCCTGCGTCTCTCAGCACATGTGAAAAGTGAGTATCTAAACTTTTTCCAGCATTCACACATTTATTAAAAGAGCTGAGATTTTCACAGTGTTATCATTCTTTTTATATATATATAAATTTATTTCTGGCTGCATTGGGTCTTCGTTGCTGTGTGTGGGCTCTCTCCAGTTGTGGAGAGCGGGGGCCTCCCACTGCAGTGGCCTCATTCGTTGCAGAGCACGGGCTCCAGGCACGTGGGCTTCAGTAGCTGTGCACGTGGGCTCAGCAGTTGTGGCGCATGGGCCCAGTTGCTCCGCGGCATGTGGGATCCTCCCGGACCAGGGCTCGAACCCCTGTCCCCTGCATTGGCAGGAGGATTCTCAACCACTGCGCCACCAGGGAAGTCCACAGCATTATCATTCTTAAACTGAATGGATTCATTCTATTTGAATTCTTGGATAAGTAAGCTTAAGAGTAGGCAGTCTGCTTGGTAAACATAGGGGAGGAAATCCTGCTTAATGAATAACTTGAGCTACCTCACCAGCTGCCAACCTGGAGAACTTTGATAGAGTCAGCAATTTATTCTGTAACAGCAGCATCGGAGAAATAACCTGAGTGAATGATGCCCATTATTTGTAGAAGGCCAGTGTGACTGAACATTCAGACCTCCTAAGTGTGAGCCTTAGAGAAACTATGCTGTGTACCTGGTTAAGGGTGCTTCCCCGGTCTTCCAGTCAGAATACACCAGTGGAAAAACCAGAAATGTTACACCGTTAAGGGATAGGGTAAACAAACCAAGCAATCTTGCAGTGAAACTCTTCTTCATGTGCTGTTTCCTGTGACAGAACTAAACCAAATGTCTTTTTCTAAGGAGTGATTATTTCCTACCTAAAACTTTCCTTTGCCAGAGGCTCAGTTTAATTCTGTTTTGCACACGGCCTTGCACTTGGTGAATCGGCAAATTATTGGAATGGAGAATTAATAATTGTTTCTCATCCTTTGACCCATTTATGTTTGACTGATGGATTTTTTTCAGACCCTTTAGTTTTTCCTCATTGTTTTCAACTGGAGATGTTACGCAGATTATTTCTAAAAACAACTTGAATCTAAAATTTTATAGTTAAAACCATTTTATATTCTCCGAAAAATAATCACTGTGAAGCAGCATGTTTCTTGATGCTGCTAGAGAAATTATGTCTTCAGTTCTACCAAGTATTGAATGTTGAGATTCTTAACATGGTATGTTTAGAATAAGGAGAATTTTCTTCTCATACTATAGCCATGGCTTCTTAGACTCCAGAATATTTTCCCTTCTCACATCTTAATGAAGGCATTACAACGCGAATTATAGGAGTCTTCCTTTTAATCAGTTTGAACCAGGTTAATTGTAGTGACTCTCTGTAGCAGAAGTTAATAGTACAGAAAGTTTGGTTGTAAAATGTATTTTGATCTTGGTGTAAATCTTTAACGTGCAGATGTGTGTGTCCTGTCCTTACGTAGCTTATTGGCTAACCTGGAGCATTTTCCATTTACATCATAAGATCTACTTTGATATTTGACTGTTCCTTGAGCTGATTAGTGAGAATTTTTTAAATGTATATTCCCTGCTATGTGAACATCCCTCATTAACTGATAGCATTTGTAAGTTCTCTTATTTCTAATCATCTCACTGGTTTTAGAATTTAATCTTTAAGGAAGTGCTTGTAAGTTAATTTTGCTTTTAAATTTCAGGTAAGGGCCCACCGTGAGGGAGCTTAGATATCTTAAGGAGCTATTGGGGAAAGCAATGCCAAGGAGAAATTCATGAGAATATATCAAATATAGTATTTAAATAAAAAATTTTAAAATGAACATCTAATTCTTAATGCTGTATTTGGGAAGGACATCTCAAGTCTTCTCAGTCTAATCATTTTCTCCAGAAGAATAAAGTGTCTTCTTCCAAGGTCCTACTGCCTGTTCCTTCAAAAGGCTCCTCAGGCCCAGCCTTCTTGAAGGCCAGTGAGTCCATGCAGGAGACAGTGTGAGATGTTAGTGCTTCCCTACTTTGTGTTCTCATTATCGAGGTGGCCTCTGAGGTATGATTATCTTATAGCTCTCTTGATAATTTACTGACTCCTTGGATCATAAAGCTGGACAGAACCAGAGGCGGTCATTGAGGCGAAGCTAGTCTGATCCTATCTGGGGAAGCAGAATAGTAGAGTTGTTGGGAGCATAGCATCTGAAACCAGAACACCTGGCTTCTGTCACTTACTAGCTGTGTGACTTCAGGCAAAGTACTTACCTTCTCTAGATGCCAACTTCCACATCCTAAAAGAGAATGTGGGGCTTCCCTGGTGTTGCAGTGGTTGAGAGTCCGCCTGCCAATGCAGGAGACATGGGTTCGTGCCCTGGTCTGGGAAGATCCCACATGCCGCGGAGCAGCTGGGCCCGTGAGCCATGGCCACTGAGCTTGCGCGTCCGGAGCCTGTGCTCCACAACGGGAGAGGCCACAACAGTGAGAGGCCCGCGTACCGCAGGAAAAAAAAAAAAAAAAAAAGAATGTGTAAAATTGTACATGAGGCAAGCCATAGAAAGTGCTTGACGATCAGTGAATGTCAGTGGGTGTTATCTCTTACATTTTATAAACCACTAGACTAATGATTTAGACATTTTTGTTTTTAGCTTTAGAGTCTGTTCTTCTTGGAAAGCTTATATAAAAGTGATATATAAAAATAAGTAGGAGTGATTCTGGTTGAAAGGAGGGTGGTTGGCCAACAGTTCCATCCCCCAGTTTCTACTGTCCCCTTTTGCAGCCCTTGAAGAGAACCACAGGATATCTTCAATGATAACATGTACGTGTGTGAACCAGTACACACACACGTTCTAAACCATCTAGTTTTTTGTTTATTTTTACAGGTAGAGAAGGTAGAGTTTAGAGAGTTAAGGTGGCTTGACCAAGTTCACACAGATAATTGGTATAAGAGCCAGGACCAGAGCCAGAGGACATTTTTTTCCTCAGAAAGAAAACAGTGTGTACATTCAAAGACTTAAAATTTCCATTAGGGGGCAATTACACCCAAGAAATGTGAGAAAGAAGGGAGACCCTCTTTGCCCCCAGAATGGTGGCAAAACCAACAACTGAGTAATTGATAAGTAAATTGTGGTACATCTATATGATGGATTTTTATGCAGACGTTATGAAGACTTTTCATATTTTTTAGTAACTTGAAAAATGTTAAAAATGTTAAATCTCTTTTTTTTTTTTTTAAGGCAAGATACCAAACTCTATGAACAGACTAATCTCAATTCTATTGAAAATATTTCCCTATGCATACAAAAAAGACGGGAAGTATACTAGAATGTTGACAGGGATAGTGTTTGAGTGGTAAGATTATGAGTGGTTTTTTGTCTTTATATTTTCTAAATGTTCTATAGTGGACACACTTGTATAGTCAGAGAAAATTTTTATGGGGGAAGGATGAAGGGAATAAACTATCCAAAGAGGTAAATCATAGATAAATATTTTTTATAATCTCACTTTTGAGATAATGTAAAAAAAAGTTATAAAAAAATACACAGTTGATTTTTGGGGAAATCATTTACATATTTAAAGTATGGGAGTACAGGAAGTATTTAAATTGGTTCTAATGTTCTTCAGTCCCAACTCTAGTGCCAAGCACTGTACTTATCTACTAGGTACATGATAAACTTATTAGAAAACTTGTTACCCTCTCACCTCTAGCCTTTCTTAGCTATGTAATTTTTCATCCCTCATACGGAAGCGCAACATCCATTAAAGGTAACTGATAGTGTATTTAGAATTGTTTAAAAATTGTTTCATCAAAAATGTTACCTATCAGAAAGATACTGGCTTTTCACAGTTTTGCAATAAATCGGTATGTTCACTTTAAAACCCAGGTTAATAACTTTATCTTGCTCCTTTATTCTTGCAGCCCTGCCAAGCCCAAACATGTGGAACTAAATCTTAAAACCCCTAAGAATCTTGGTGGTTTGGGAAATGGGCATAATCCACTTAGCCAGCCAGTTCACAAAGGAAACACTGCCACCAAAATCTCCTTATTTGAAAACAAGCAGGCAAATAGCCCAAGACACACTGACCTTCGAGGTGCGAGGAACACTCCTGCCTCTAATAAAACATTTGTCGGGAGGGCACAGCTGAATTTAGCCAAAAAAGCCAAGGAAATGGAGCGGCCTGAAAAGAAGTTGCCGCCAGATAGTCACCAGAATGGTGCGCTGGGGAAGGAAGCCTCGGCAGAAGCCAGAGTTACTGTTCCTGAAGAGGAGACTCCTGGTTCTCTGCTTAACCAAGGTGATAAGGTAGATGGGCAAACAGATGCTGGCTGCCCTTCTGAACCAGTGGTTGCTGCTCTGATTCCTGTTAAGGACCACGAGCTCTTAGGAGAGGACGACTCAAAGGCTGCTGACCGCAAAAGACTTGAACGTGAAAATATGACTGATACAGCACAAGACAGCCCTGCCGTTCTTGAGGCCAAAGATTCACCTCCAACAGCCATACCGAAGCCGCAGGATGAATTTTCTGACTCCCAGCACCCAGCTGGGTCATCTAATGGGCCTTCTCTTTCACTGGCTGCCCCCATTCCTGTGGATGATCCCAAAGACACAGGTGCTCAAGCTCCTGTAAGCAGTTTTCTGTGCACTGATCTAAAAGTGTCGGAAAACCATAATGGATGTACTCTGCCTGTGTCTCATCAGAATAATGAGATGATGTCCCCCTCCAGACTGGCAGGAGGAGGAGGGGGAGAAAGAAGCCCTCCTTTGTCCCCAGAGCACAGCCTGGCAGCTATGGGAAATGAGTGTCCATCCAAGGTCCTTGTCCAGGTCAGGTCCTTCATGCTCCCTGTGGAGAACACCAAGGATGTCCGCTCTGGGATCATCTCAGATAGCTCTGAAGTTAGAGAAGCACAGTTGCCAAGCTATCACAATAAGGAACTTGAAGTGGTTTCCGTTGCAAGTCGTACTCCCCAGAAAGAGGAAGTACAGGGCAATAAGAGCACATCACCCAAACACATTCATTGCACAGAGGAACATGTAGCAAAATCTGGCCCACAAGTCATGCTGCCCGAATCAGAAAAAACTCTGCCTATTCAGGGCAACGGAAAACCCCTGAAGACTGAATCCAGCACCACCAACTACCCTGGCAACAGAAATCATTTAGAAACCCCTCAAAGACCCAATCAAAATGTTGTAAATGGCCAGGACAGTCCTGCAAGCCTTTTGAACATTTCCGCTGGTAGTGATGATAGTGTATTCGATTCTTCTTCTGATATGGAAAAATTCACTGAGATTATAAAAAAGATGGACAGCGCAGTTTGTGTGCCCCAGAAGAAAAAGAAGGCCAGGATGCCAAACTCCCCTGCCCCTCACTTCGCCATGCCTCCTATTCATGAGGACAATTTAGAAAAGGTGTTTGATCCCAACGTGTTTACCTTTGGTTTGGGTAAGAAAAAGGAAGGCCAGCCAGAAATGTCACTGGCTTTACATTGGATGCAGAATCTTGACACCAAATCCAAACTGAGACCCAAAAGTTCATCCACTGAACAGAGTGTCCTTTTCAAGTCCTTGCAAACTCGCACTAATGGGAAAGGCGAGCCTCTGGCGGCTCCAGAAGTAAATGACAAGGAGAACAAGGATGTCACAAACGGTGGAGTCAAGAGATCGAGGCTAGAAAAAAGTGCGCTTTTCTCAAGCATCTTATCTTCTTTACCACAAGACAAAATCTTTTCTCCCTCTGTAACATCAGTCAATACCATGACCACATCTTTCAACACCGCTCACAACAGTTCTCTTTCTCGGCCTTCCGTGTTACAGCCTGTGGCTGAGGGTGCCCCACCCTGTGGTTCAGAGAAAGAACAGCCAAGTCTGCCACCCAGCAACGTAAAGGTCTTCAATTTCAACTCGTCAGATACGTCTCATTCGGGATTGGAAAGTCCGAGCTCCGTGGAAAAGTACCTGCAAAAAGAGGAAACCGGAAAAGATCTGGATTCACGAAGCAACCTACCCGTGCCCAAAACTACATATTCTGAATTTTCAAAACTGCAGAACAGTGGTGATATGGAAAAGGCTAATCATATTGAAAGTGTTCTTAAATCGAACTTGCCGAGCTATGGAAGCAGTGACACAGACTTCCCCGGTCTTTTCAAATCCACCCTGTTTGACCCAAGCATTTCTTTTTCTGAAATGTCATTATCAGATACAACAGTAAGTAGCAACATAGTATTATTTATGTGGGGTAGTTTTAAGTCAGAGGAGAAGGGGACGATGAACAATTCATGTTATTTGTTTAAAAATGGTTATGCTCGTGTCTGATAGTTTTTTATTCATTCATCACATATTTGAAAACCTACTATGTACAAGGGTCTTTAGAGTCCAAGAGAAAAGGTACTTGGATTCTGTTCTCAAGGCATTTGTAGTCCAGCAAGGAAAATAAGCTACAAATATTTTAGGGCACTTGTGAATTTATGTGTTGTATTGTGAAAGGTTTAGTTAAGGTACCTTGAGAGCTCAGAGACAGGGTGTTTTTTCTTCCCTAGTTCTGTGTAAAAATGCTCAATACTATACCTAGAATTTTGAGCATTTATGAAGCAAGCTTCCTTTATCTGGAAAAGCCTCCACCGAGGAATCTTGTTCCTAACCGTTTCTCTTGTACTTTGAGATTCACTCTTTCTTCCCCTTAGTAGCAATAAATGTTTATCCCACATGGTTGATAAAGTATTTTCTCTTTATCTGGAATTAGTTTTCATTAGGGAAATATTATTTTCCTGCAAAGCTGTTGGGGAGTAAAGAATTTGGTCTACATTAGCACTTTCCTGTAACAGAGTAGAAAGGATGGCAAAATACCATTTTGAGAAACAGTTAAGATTTCTCCATCTTCTTTTATCTGACTGCTGGAAGTTGTTTTCTTTACTCAGTTTTTGATGTGAATTTGTGGCTTTCCATTACCAAGCTTGATACTCAAGTTGAAATAGGGAGGCAGATAAGATTTAGAGCTCAGCTCTGCTAAGCCCAGAAACAGGAGTGGGCCTCTGTATTCCTGTTGCCCACCCTGTGAACCAGGCTACCTGGCAAGTGTAGATCAACATCCAGCACAGTTTATCCAGGCAGAAAATATCTTGCCCACTTCCTCATTTGTACAGGGCACTGCCCCATGTTTGAATTTGTTGTATTAGCTTTTGCTACAAGCCTATCATGGAATACAATTCTGGAAGCTCTTTCAAAATGTATAGTTGGATTTCCAGCAGAGGCTCAGATCCCTCTGCTCAAAAGTTTTCATATTTTTTACTCTTAGGATGCCATACACACACACACACACACACACACACACACACACACACATACACACACACACACACACACACACACACACACATATATAGATATAGATATAAAGTAAAAATTATTGAGGACCCCAAAGAGTTTTTGTTGATATGGGTTATGCCTATTGGCATCTATTACATTAGAAATTAATACTGAGGAAAATTAGAACATACAAATGTACATTCCTGTAGCCATCAGAGCAATGATGTCATCACATGTCATGGACCCTCTGGAAAATTCCGCACTACACCTGTGAGAGAAAGAAAGTGAAAAAGAGAAATAACCTCTTCTTATTATGAAAATGGTTTTGACCTAATGGACTCCCTGCAGAATTATTGGGGACCCTCCAGGGACCCCTGGATTTCACTTTGAGAACCACTGCTATAAACAGATAAAACTGAATCAGCCTATAGCACTTAGAAATCCTAAGATTTTTGAGTATTTCTCTGAAGCACAAAATTGACACTGGTCCACTTCCCATTCATTACAGCATTATTCTGTCTTTTTAATCATTCTTAGATTACCTCTCTTTGACAACGAGTCTGACAACAGAATATACAGTTTCCCTATGGAGTCCCTTGAAAAACCCAATCAAATGTAGTAAAAAGGAGAAACAAAGTACTTTATACTTTCTCTAGTCCTTTTTATGATTAAAAAAAATATTTTTTTTGTTTTTTTTACACCTTGGGCTTTGTTGACTATATAACTATTCTCCCTTTAATGTCTTAACTGAATTTCATTTAAATATCAGGCTTTTTCTTTAGCTTGTCTTCTTGAAATGTGCATATATAAATAAGCATATGGCATTTTAATCTGTAATAATGCTCTACTGAGGCCCTTCCTATGGTCTTTCAGGCATATTCCACCCTGGTGTGGTGCAAGAGCGATCAGATCAAAGGCCGTCCTTAGAATAGGCATCCTGTTCAGCAGTGAAAGTAGTCCATGTTTTATAATACTTTTACATGTGTAATTACTATTTTTATTATCTTAGGCATTTCTGGTTTTACTGGTCAGATGGTCTTGAAAATGATTAGTTTTGGAGCCATATAAAAATATATTTTGTTCATCAAAAAGGAGGGATTAAAGTAACCATGTACAATGTACATTGTGAAATATACCATAAACACTTTATTTAGACTAGTTATGTGATGAAAAAACAGTAATTATAGATTCAGATAAGATATGTATATGAACACATAAAATGGATTCAGCTCATTCTAGACATGTGATTAATCCATTAGAATTTCTCTGTTTATTTGAAATTATACTGAGATTGTTTGAATTATAATCTCTTAGCTGAGTTCTTGTTCTGTGAACTGATGTAAAACATAGGTCTGACTCTTACGCCCTGAACTTTCCAGATTGGTGGAAGTATCCTAGGCATTTAAATGAAAAGAAATTGAAATGTCAAATACAGTTAGAGGGAGGAAAAAGCCCTTATTTTAATAGAGTCAAAGAGAGTTTGTTTTGTTTTTTAAATTTTTATTTATTTTTATTTTTGGCTGCCTTGGGTCTTTGTTGCTGTGCGCAGGCTATTCTTCGTTGAGGTTCCCGGGCTTCTCATTGCGGTGGCTTCTCTTGTTGCAGAGCACGAGCTGTAGGCGCGCAGGCTTCAGTAGTTGTGGCACTCGGGCTCAGTAGTTGTGGCTCGCGGGCTCTAGAGTGCAGGCTCAGTAGTTGTGGCACACGGGCTTAGTTGCTCCGTGGCACGTGGGATCTTCCCGGACCAGGGCTCGAACCCATGTGTCCCCTGCACTGGCAGGCGGATTCTTAACCACTGTGCCACCAGCGAAGTCCCGTCAAAGAGAGTTTTAAGACAACTTTGGCATAGATCAAGGTAGACGTGTTTCCAAATTGACAAATATGAGGCAAATACGATCTTAAAGGATCATGAGAGGAGAAAAGAGGACTTTACATAAAGTTTAATTATTTGTTGTGTTTTTGTTCATCTGATTACAGACACTTAAAGGAAGTGTCCAGAATAAAATCAATCCCCGACCTGGAAAGGTAAGATTATTTTCTATTCCGAATCTAAATTTCATTTTGATCTGTTAAAGTGCAGTAAAACGTGCTACCACTCTCACTTTCTTTAGGTGGTGATATACGGTGAACCTGACGTGTCAGAGGAGTGCATTGAAGTGTTCAGTGACATTGAGGATTGCAGCTCTTGGAGCCTCTCTCCCGTGATACTCATAAAAGTTGTTAGAGGATGGTAAGAGTGACACTTTGTGTTTCTGACTTGGAGGGTGTGTGTTTCACATTTTTAATTACCCTTTTGGTCATTAGTACTTATTTTAAATTATGCCCTTAGCAATGTAAAGGGCAGACAATACTAGTCATAGTGAATACTAAAAGAAATTCATGTGTAAGAAATATGGTTTATAATGTTATTTCTGATGATAGGAATGATGCATGTTGTTGTTAGAAAAATCAGAAAGTGCAGCAGTATAAGTTTCTTTTTCCCACATAATGTTGGTTTGGACTAATGAGCACCGGAGTCCATAATATACTTTTGGTTTTTGACTTTTCAATGAGGTTGATAAGAATTGGACTACTCATGTTGATAGGTCATAGTCATGTTGATAGAATTTTTTAAATTCTGTAAGAAAAAACATCTTTGCTAACATTTTTTAATGACAGTCCAGTGAAGGACTCATCTAAATTTTATTTTCTAACTTTTTGACAGCAGATAGTTTTTATTAAGTAAAGAAACCATGAAACAATTATATTACCAGCTTAAATGCTTCGAGGAAATACGCAGGAAATTGAATAAAGAAAAGCAGTTTTTAAAAAAAATCACTTACCTGGCATGAATACTTGTCTTTAGTGCCTATTTATAAGCTTGTTTAAAAGAAAGAGTGTAGGGCTCTTTATGGTTTACAAAATTATTAAGCTTTTCTTTAGGTCTCCATTTGATTAGATATGCAGCATCTTTCCTCTTAGGTTTTAGATATTTTAATATATTTTTCTGTATATTCAACATATTCATTAGAAAAATACAATTAGCTTTTGTTCTTAAATTTGAAAACTGAAAGTTATAATTTTGTTTTTAATGAATAGTGATTCTTCAGCTTTTGTTGACTTCTCTTAAGACCAGCACTGTCATATATTGTCATGAGGTTTTTCTTTAGTGTTCGGATGTTGTTGGGAAGAATACTGTAAAAATGCTTTCTGGGTCACTAAAGTTAAAGTATTACATAGTATATCTGAAAGTTGCTAAGACAGTAGATCTTAAAAGTTCTCATCACTAGGAAAAAAATTGTAACTGTGAGGTGGTGGATGTTAACTAAACTTATTATGGTGATCATTTCGTAATATACACAGATATCAAATCATCATGTTGTACAACTTAAACTAATACAATGTTATATGTCAATTAGATCTCAATAAAACTGCAAAAAATGCTTTCCATTAACATGCATGTAGTAGTCCTTTGTATCAATATATCCATTGATATGGTTCTAATATATAAGTTAAAATCCCTCAAGAGAAGTGTTTTTTACATACATAAAAAGAAAAAAATTGCAATAAACGTCCATTTATCTGACATATTACTAAGTCTCCACCAACTGGCAATTCTATAAAACTTTAGTAGTTCTATAATGTTCATATTGATAGTCAAAAGTCCTCTAAAATCCTCATAAACTTCTTCAGTTATCAGAGCTTAATTATGCCCACTGAAGTTTTAGTTTTAGGGAGAGTTTATGCTGTTTTAATTGCTAGAGAATTGGCCACTAATATATGGTATCTATATATACATATATATATATATATATATATATATATATATATATATATAGTGGCTATTGGCCAGAATATTTGCGTATTCAAAATCTCTCTCACCAAGACTGGCTAATAGTTTTGCTATGTTGTATTCTTAGCTGGATTTTTTATGAGAAACCAAATTTTGAAGGACACTCCATCCCCTTAGAAGAGGGAGAATTGGAACTGTCTGGTCTTTGGGATATAGAAGATATTCTGGAAAGAAACGATGACGAGGCAGAGTCGGCCAAGCCTGTGGTGATTGGTTCAATCAGACTTGTGGTCCAGGTAGGTAAAATTCGTAAGGTTTTAATAAAGGCAAACTGGATTTCATCCATTCTTTCAGCAAATATTTATTGAATGCTGGGTATAATTCTTTTGAGAGAGAGTTTCATTTTGTGATAAAAGTGGGACAAATATTTGGTGTTTTATGGATGTATTTTCTGTATTTTAAACATTTGTACATGTTAAATGAATTAGAACTAAGAAACATTCTAATTGGTTAGTCATCTTTTTCACAATAAATCCTGAAGGTAAATTTCTCATTCTGGCCCCCCATTCCCATCTGCAAATGTATTTTACTTAATAACCTAGTTTTGATGAGTTCTGTATGTACAGATTTTTGTTTTTTTAAAAATAAATTTATGTATTTATTTTTGGCTACGTTGGGTCTTCGTTGCTGCATGCAGACTTTCTCTAGTTGCAGAGAGCGGGGCCTACTCTTTGTTGCGGTGAACGGGCTTCTCATTGCGGTGGCTTCTCGTGTTGCACGTGTTGCGGAGCACGGGCTCTAGGTGCGCGGGCTTCAGTAGTTGTGGCACGTGCGTACAGTAGTTGTGGCTTGCAGGCTCTAGAGCACAGGCTCAGTAGTTGTGGTGCACGGGCTTAGTTGTTCCGTGCATGTGGGATCTTCCCGGGTTCCCTGCATTGGCAGGTGGATTCTTAACCTTAACCACTGTGCCACCAGGGAAGTCCTGAACAGATTTTTCTTTCTTTTTTTTTTTTTAAATTAATTTATTATTTATTTATTTTTGGCTGCGTTCAGTCTTCGTTGCTGTGTGCGGGCTTTCTTTTTTAGTTGAGGCGAGCGGGGGCTACTCTTCATTGTGGTACACAGGTCTCTCATTGCGGTGGCTTCTCTTGTTGCGGAGCATGGGCCAGATTTTTCTTTTACTTAGTTTTTTGGTTGCTGTGCGAGTTCTTATTACCTTGAGTGGCTTACAGGAGTTATGTTTTGGAAAAATAAATAATCCAAAGATAATTCAGTTGATCAACTCTGGCATTTCATGTGGGTTTTTAGAAAAATAGGTATTTAAGGCCACTTTATGGATTGGGTAAAAATTTCTTGGTCCCTTATTCGTTGTTGAGGAACTTGTATCAGTTCTTCACGGTTCTTGGCATTTGATGATTCTTTACCTTTAAAAATGTAAAAGGTATCTTCCAAGTGAAAAAACTCCATTTGTGTACTAGACATGGGTGTTGGGGTACAATAGGGAAAAAAGCCATGTTCCAAAATGAGAACGAGTAAGAGTGACTAACAGCTTTTGGCGGAGGAAAATGTCACCTGTTTCCTGGGTCAACATTTCTGAGTGACTTAGGTGGTAAGATTGGTATTCTAAACGATTTATCTCTTACTAGTTTTAAGTACATAATGTGATGAACCTTATGTAAGACACGAGAAACACCATTTTAAAATGTCATAGTGGAATAATTTACTGCAGTTTTTATTTATTACTCAAATAGTATTGGTAATGAAACAATATTTTAAACTATCATCCAAAATCCCATCTCTCATGAAGTGTCCTCCCTTCATTTTTCTGAATTCTCTACTTTTTCTTGGCCATATTATAATCTGCTTTTTCTATAGTTGTAATCATAATACAGGTACAGTGTTGTTTTCCTTTAAAACTGTGATTCTCAATCCTTTTTTTCTCTCTCCATACCACTTTCCTGAAGGTTACACTCCCGTTTGTAACATCTCTCAATGATTTGCAACTGGGGGAGATACTAGGATCTGGTGGGGTGGGGATTTAGGGATCCCGGAAGGTGGGCTAAGGGAAATGAAGCACATTGGTAAAGAGGCCTCCTATTTCCCCTGATAACAGCAGACCTAAGGTGAATTAATGCTTTTCATGTTATTATATGGTTTGGGGTTTAACTGAGCATCATATTCCATTGGTATGATGCGCTATCATTTATTTTACCTTTCTTCTTACTGTGGGACTTAGGGAAAAACTTAGCTTAAATAATACTGCATGAACATTTTTGTGCATTTAATAATGTATACATTTTCTGATTTATTTCCTTGGGGTAAGTTTTTCTGAATGGTGTCATGTTAAAGAGAAAGAATACTTTTATGGCTCCTAATATGTGACGAATTGTAACTTTTTACAGATTGTGTTTATGGTTTCTTGACACATAAACATAAGTCACAACGTATATTCAAGGGGGTCACCTTTTCAGTTCACTAGATTTGTTCCTTTTGTTAATGTTTGAAAGAGCTGCCCCTAAACTGACCCAAGTGTTAACCATTTTTTCTGTACCTCAGTTCACCTCGCTCTGCAACACAGAAGAGGTTCAAAAACCGTTCGATCAGGGCTCAGGCACTCAGCCAAGAGAGGCCTTTTGTAAAGTGTTTGATGGACATGCAGTGCATGGAATAGTGACTAAAGTGTAGAGATTTAAATCACCATAAACGTGTGCCTTTGCCTTTTATGACTTAGACCAAGCCGACATCATAGTCAAGGAGAGTTACCACAGGGGGCTTATGGGCACAAAACAGCTGAGGAAGATTCCAAGTGCAGCCACTCTATAAACCAGTATCCCTGGACATGGACGGTCACAGGAGAGCAAAGGAACTAAAACTCATGTTACCAAGGAAAGCGAAGCAGTTTTGTTTTTTTGTTTGTTTGTGAGGATGAGAGAAATAACTATGTTCCAAAACTCTAAAATACATTTCTGGTGCTCTTTGCTTGAATGCAACACTGAGATATATGACTAAACCAATGTGTCTGCCCCGAAAGATCATATATTATTAGGTCATGGGTGAGAACAGGAAAGGGATAAAGTGGCAGGTGATCTGTGCAACCTATTGTATATTTAAAGCTTCTTTTAACTATTTGAAAAGAAGAATAATGAGCTTACTGTAGAGTTTAATACATGGTGTACTATTATACATGTATACGTGTATTCGTGTATTCATTTTTCTTTTTTTTTTTTAGGATTACAGAGTTAGTCAAATTGACTTATTTACTGAACCAGAAGGGTTAGGACTTCTAAATTCCTACTTTGATGATATTGAAGAAATGCAGGGGTTTGGTATGATGCAGAAGACTTGTTCCATTAAAGTACATTGGGGCACGTGAGTATTTTATTTCCAATACAATTCTAATGAAGCCCTTTTTTGAGTGTAAAAGGAGGACTTAAGATACTCTGTCTCTGATTTGTTGTCCTGTCAAGTAATTATTGACTACAAGGTTTTATTATTTTTTTGATAAGGCACATAAAAATCTGATATTTTTGGTTACTGTGTTACCTATGTTCTTATGATTCAGCTCTCTTATAAACAATGATGATTTCTTGGAGGAAGTGCAGGGAAAAAACTGCATTTTTTAAAAATATTTATTTATTTATTTTTGGCTGTGTTGGGTCTTCGTTGCTGCACACGGGCTTTCTCTAGCTGCCGCGAGTAGGGGCTACTCTTTGTTGTGGTGTGCAGGCTTCTCATTGTGGTGGCTTCTCTTGTTACGGAGCACGGGCTCTAGGCGCGCAGGCTTCAGTAGTTGTGGCTCATGGGCTCTAGAGCGCAGGCTCAGTAGTTGTGGCGCATGGGCTTTGTTGCTCTGCGGCATGTGGGATCTTCCTGGACCAGGGATCAAACCCGTGTCCCCTGCATTGGCAGGTGGATTCTTAACCACTGCACCACCAGGGAAGTCCAAAAACTGCATTTTTAATGTGGGAATTTCCTTTTTGCAAAGGAACCTGATTCATTCAAAGCTGAGTTGCAGATTTATACCTTCAGGGTAATTCAAAGGAGGTAATTAAAACATGTGTGCCCCTGATATTTCAGGTGGGATGGAGGCCAACATGCATGCTACTTCCTTTAACATTTTCACACAATGCTTTCCAAAGCCCCTAGAATGTTGGTTTCAAAAATCACAGGAAATTGCAAGGGTATTTTGAAGGAAATGGGAATATCTCAGAGGAGAAATAAGGCTAGAAAGTTCAGGCGGCAGAACTGAAGCTTGTGGCTTCTGCAGTGGAGCGCACAGCCCAGGGCATGTGACAGACATCCACTGAGATGCAGAAAAAAACACTAAAGCTTCTTTATATATTATTTAAAATCTTCTTTTCAAATTTTGTCTTTGTGTATATTTTCTAATCAATTCATAATATATTCAGTGGTTATATATATAAGTTATATATTCAGAGACTGCTCAAGAGATTTTATTAATGGAACATGCATAAGATAATACATATGTAATGAGTGCGAAGGTAAATACTACAAGAAACATAAATTATGGAGAGGGACAGTGGAAGTGCTACATTAGAGAGTGGTCGGGAAGGTCCCTGGTGACCTTTAAGCAGAGACCTGAGGAAGTGAGGGAGTCAGCTGAGGGACACCTGAGGGAGGCGGAGCAGGGGAGTGTCCTAGGCAGGAAGCCCAGCATTTGCAAAGCCCTCCAGGGGATGTTTGGGCAACAGGTGGGAGGTCTGGCTGTAGTAGAGTGAGCTAGGAGGACCAGTGATGGGAGAGAGGCCTCCTGTCATGTCAGACCTTGAAGGACTTGGGAGGGATTTTAGATGGCTCCAAGTGACGTGAGAACTCATTGGAGGATTGTGATCTAACTTGTGTTTTAGGAGGATCACTCTAGCTGCTGTGTAAAAGTAGATTGTAAAGAGGTAAGAATGGAAGCAAAGAAACCAGTTGGGAGGTCACTGCAGTTACATAGGCAAGAGGTTTTGGTGACTTGGCATGACAGTAGTGGTGAAAAATGGTCAGATTCTGGATACATTTTGAAGACAGAACCAACATGTGCTGACAGATTTTATGTGGGGTGTGAGGGGCTGAGAAATGTCCAGGGTTTGGGACCCCAGCATTTACCAGAATGGAGAAAACTAGGAGGGGGGATGAAATCCAGGAGTTGAGTTTGTGAGGTTAAGTTGGAGATGTCAACTATGCACGTTCAAGTAAGAGGTCAGGAAGGTGACTGGATGCATGACACTGGAATTCGGGATTGGGGTGAGGCTGGAGATAAAATCAGGAGTCATCAGCACGGAGAATATATCTAAACCGGGTGCTAGATTTGTGTTTAGTGATTGGTAAGAAAAGGAGGAATCTAAACAAAAAAAGTGTCTTCATCTCTTGCTGCCTTTTATTTTTTTCACATCAAAGAGATCTCTACATCTTTTTTCTCAAAGCATTTAATGTTGAGAAATATCACTTTCCTTAGAAGAATGAGATAGGCGTCTGCCATAATATTTTAATCTCCATGTCTGGAAGGTTTCATGACTCAGGCTTGGGCTATGTGGAAGCATAATGAGCTACACTTAAATAAAGTTTCTTACCTTGACAGTAAGTTTAACCTAGTTTTATAGGTGGTAGTTACAAACCAGTAATGTTTTACAAGTTTTGATGGGCTTGCATGGCAGTAGACTTTTTTTTTTTTTCTGGTTCTTCATTTCCATTAGGATAATAGGAAGCTGCCTTGGATGTCAGCTCAAAGTTTGGGATCATTGAACTTGGTCATCTTGGGACCAGGTCAGTAGTACTTTTACAGATCTCCAAGGAGAATCTCAATGGGTTGGGAGAATTCAGCTGATAACAGGTACCCGAGCTCATGTTGCTTCTGTTGGTGCAGCAGTCCCCTGAACTGGTGTAAGAGAAGATTTTGCTGGGGGTGGTGTAGGGGGTGTGGTACTTATTTAGATTCCATTAGGAGGTTTATTTCAGGGCCTATTCATTCTGGATTAGGTTTTGCTACACATACACAAATTAAGAGTATTACTTGTCGGTTTCTTATTTGGGAAAGTGAGACATTTCTAACTCACATTTCCTTTCAGATTCTGTTGCCTGTGATTTGTTTTTAAACCTTTGTTTAAAGCAGCTGGCTAATCCTGGTACCCCTCCTTGTAGAGGTGAGGGCGCATCTTGTTTTGAGTATATTTCTAATAAACAAAGCTAAAGGATTTTAGAACTTCAAAGGGAGCATTATGAGCATCTGTTCCAACACCATCATTTAACCAAGGAAGACAGGTTTTGGTCACTTTCTCAAGTTGGATTAGTTGTTAGGATTAGTCGTCAGCAGAACAGGTACTGGAATGCAGGTGTTCTGAAGTCAAGGGACATTTTTTAATAGCCACATATTCTTTTGATCAGTGCTGTTATGAAATATTTGATATATAAGAATATGTGTATATGTGAATTACGAAGTCTAGTAGTCAAGCCCCCACGTGCCCATCACCCGACTGAGAACCTCACCGTTACCAATGCTGCCGCAGAACCTGGCATAGCCCGCCTGCTCCCATCCCCCTGACTCCTCTACGTGTGTGACCCCTCTCTGAAACTTTGTGGTTTTCTCATTCACTTATTTTATAGTTTCATCCTATGGTATCTGTCCCTGCACTGTTTTAGTTGTGCTTGCTTTTGAACTTCATAAAAATGTTATCAAACGTCCGTGTGGCTTGTTCCTTTTTCTTTACGTTGTTTCTAAGATTACCCATATTGATGAGTATATCTGTACTTACTCTTTTTGTTTGTTTTAAATTTATTTTTTGGCTACATTGGGTCTTTTTTTTTTTTTAAATAGGACTCTATTCACAGGAGTCTTAGCCTTTAGAAATATTTTGCATTGAAAGAAAGCTATAAAGAATTGATCTTTTCTTTAGATCAATTCTTTAGAATTGTTTAAAAGTTTTATGTTATATAACCACATGTAAAAATTATGACTAATGAATTCAATCAAACTCCAAATACTAATCCTCTGAAAGTAGCTTTTAGGTTAAGATATTAAGTGTGGCTCAATGTTGTACCTTCAGTTGACTTGTCATCTATTGAAAGAAGGCCCACTTGGATGGGAGCCCCATCTTCCTCTCTGCCTTGACTCAGGTGGGCCTGTGCTCATACATATCCCTACTTGTAGGCATGACCTATTCTTAGATTTCAACTCTCTGATGCGTTCAAGAAATTCTGTAATCTTCTACTTTATCCAGCTTTGTCTTCTTGTTAGGATAACACTCTTCACAGCTTTCTCCATCTTAAGTGGAAACTAGCAGTCCCATTGTGATGATTTTTTTTTAATTAATTATTTTATACAGCAGGTTCTTCTTAGTCATCCATTCTACACATATCAGTGTATATATGTCAATCCCAATCTCCCAATTCATCCCACCACCATCCCCCACCACTTCCCCCTCTTGGTGTCCATTCGTTTGTTCTCTACATCTGTGTCTCTATTTCTGCCCTGCAAACCAGTTCATCTGTACCATTTTTCTAGGTTCCACGTATATGTGTTAATGTATGATATT